>NC_141695.1:1442378712-1443846212 GCF_964263255.1 Lissotriton vulgaris | reverse complement strand
TAAGCGTGGCTTACTCTGTTTTGAAGAAGCAGTCCAAGGGAAGACTGTCACACAGCAGTTGGGAAGATACTAAGGGCATCATTAGGATGGTGGGCGGTCCTTTCGTAGGGAGGGACCGCCCGCCATTAGTGCAGCAGTCCCGAGGGGGTCCTTAGGATGCGCCCGCGCACACTGGCGGGCGCATCCTGCATTCTTGACATTGCAGCGGGAATGCTAAAAAGGCATGCCAAGCATTTTCATGCACAACGTGGTAGGCACCGCGCGGTGCCTGCCATTGTGTGCATGAAACTGTCCCCCTGTGCACCCCCCATCCCCAAACACCCTGAGGGCCCGCAACGGCCCCCAAAGCCAAAACCACCTTCCTTTCCATGGCGGAGTCTCCGCCATGGAAAGGCAGATCACCTCCATGATGATAATATCGATGGCGGTGCCTGCAAGGCACCGCTACCATATTCCTTGGCTTTTCCGCCCAGTAGACAATCGGGCGGATTGCCTACCGGTGGAATACCGGCGGATGGTCTTCCCGTCTGCCAGGGTCCGCCCCGCCAACATAATGTGGCGGGGGAAAGTTGTGTGGGCGTAGGAGTTTAGTGGGCGGATTGCCACCGCCATACGGGTGGTGGCGATCCACCCGCTATCCTAATGACCACCTAAGCCTCCATTTCTGAGAGCGGTGGTAAATTCCGATCCCTGCCTAAAGAGGTGTTTGAGCAGGGATCAGAATGTTGAGTTATGTGGAAAACACTGCACCCACACAATTTTCCATTGACTACTTTAAGCTGGTCCATATTTATAGGGTGAAAATATGTGGAAAAATTAGTTATTTGTGTAAATGCTCCTATTTCTGCAAGTATATATTTATTTTCTCCTGAAAAATTCACAATCAGAGGTATGTCCTGCACCCAATAACTACTTAACCTGGAGAACAGGAATTATTTTATGTGGTAAACATCTCAGTTTCACAAAACACAGTTCAAGGGTCTAAGAAATCCATAACCTACTGGGTGGCAGTCATGAGAAAAACCAGGAATGAGTCAGGAGACCACTCTTCTTTTTTTTTATACTATTTTTATTGTTACTTCAGAAAGAAAGAAGCACAAAAGACGTTGGCAGTAATTGGCGACATTGTAAATACAGACTTCGTTCATAACTCAAAGTAAGGAGGCTGATGACAAAAAGCATTACTTGCACACAATGATAGTTCAAATCCACATTGCTGGAGATCAGGAGACCCACCAAGTTCCGACTGTCGTACTTATTCGTCCCTATCCAGGGTTTTTATTGCCCGTCCCTCTATGTGCAATCTGTCCATCTATATTGCGATGCGCTAGGGGTGACTATTCTGCGTGTTCCCAGCCCGATCCACCCCTGTGTGTGTAGATCCACCTCCTCCTCCTCCACAGTATCCGTGAGTACCTCTTATTTATGAACAAGGACCAGAAGTTCTTTGGTCTATTACGGGGGGGCAACAATTCACTATATAGTTCAGTTTGTGTGCTGCAGTAAATCATCTCTTTGTGCCATTGAGATAGAGTAGGGACCGGGCCACGCATCCATGAGAGCGCTACACACCTCTTAGCCAGAAGAAAGGCCATGTCAAACAATCTCCTGTATTCCATTCGTAAAGGCCGCGGCTAATTCTTCCTTAAAGGGGCTGTCTAATAGGGAGTAAGGGGGAAAACGCCAAGCAAAGGGCGCAATGCGTTTTGCCGTGCAGAAACTGTCAGCAACAAAGGGGAATGATCTGAGTATGTACGTGGTAGTATAGTGCAAGCCTGAATTTTGTGAGTTAAATAAGTTGTGGACAGCCAATTGTCTATCCTAGTATGTGTGTTATGTGGAGCTGAATAGTGTGTACATCCCCCCAGAGTGGGATGCCTGTGTCTCTACACGTCCCGCAAGTCCAGTCAGGTCATTGGCACCTCCAGCGCCCTAGCAGAAGCTGAGGGACGACTTTCAGGGCCGTCTGATCTTTCTATGTTGGGTTGTTGTGTCATAATAAAATCTCCCCACAGAGGACGCCCCCCCCCAGAGTGCGTTAGGATCTTGACCACTAAGTCTGAATAGAAGGCAGGGTGATCATAGTTAGGGCAGTAGGTGTTTACTATGCATAATTCCATACCCTTCCCGCAGCATTTCATCATCGTGTACCATCCATCCCTGTCCATCTCCAATGGGGTCATCTTCAACATCATCTTTGGGTTGACCCACGTGAGAACCCCCCTGGCGTGTGTTGTGAATCCCGTTGCATGTATATTGTCCACTAAGCCTCTATATCGCAGGATGTGGCTATCTGGGTGTAGGTGCGTCTCCTGTGAGAGTGCTATGTCAACCCCATGTCTCGAAAGATATTGTAGAACCTTCCTGGCCTTCCTATGGTCATTAAGACCCCGGACATTCCATGTTATCAGGGTCAGTGTATCCGACAAGTCCCTGGGTGGTGTCATCCTGTCCTTAACAGTCGGTGTATGTGTTTCCTTGGTGTGTTCTGAGCATGTAACCTCGCGCCATGTCTTGCCAATTCTGTGCCTAATAACCCATTAAACCCCTCCACAAACTGCAAACAGTCCCCACCCAATCCTGCCGACATACCGCTGTGTCGCCCCACCCCCCTCCCAGCACCCTCCCATGCCTGCACATCCCCAACTAGGCGGTGGTCATCCCCCCACCCCAACAGAGCCTCCTCCCTTCCCATCCATCCCCCAAATCCTGAAACCAAAAAACAAACACAAAACCATATTTCCGAGCACGGTGTGATTCACGCAGGGGCGTAGGTAACCAGCAGGGGAAATAAACTCTTTACAGAACAAGGTCGTATAGCCGCCTGCCCCACACCCCGTCTCGGTACAAAGGTTTCATACATGTAATCACATTCCATACCTAGGAGTCCTCAAGTCATGGCATTGTCGGGCATGTGCTCGATTGATCTCATAGTCAACAGTGGTTTCAGCCTCAGGGGATTCCGGGTCCCTCCGCCCATAAGGGCCCACAAGGGCCCACAAGGGCAGTACCTTGCAAAAATGTTCGAATACATTGGCTAGCCTCTCATCCATATTATAACAGTATGACCTTTTGCACCATGACCCAACTGTTACCACAGCTTATTATCATGTCATTTTCATCTCTGCAAACCGCGCCCCGCATCCCGCATCCCCTACATTACAATACTACAAAAGTAATATAAGACGCGACTCGCGGCTCGAGGTCTGCCGGGACTGTGACCCTCTGGGGGACCGGAGGAATTTCTTGCCCAACTTGGGACTGTTTGCTGCTGTTTGCTGCCGTTTGCTGACTCTGGGGAATCGGCGGGTGTGGCGGCCGGGGACTGCGAGTAACAGCATTCCCAGTCATTACCCACAGCTGGTACTCTTCCCCAGCCGGCCCCGCCTCCTGCCTGCCTGTTGCTGAAAACACCTCTCGCCGCCCCCGCTTTGCGGGAGCGACTCGCGGCTCGAGGTCTGCCGGGACTGTGACCCTCTGGGGGACCGGAGGAATTTCTTGCCCATCTTGGGACTGTTTGCTGCTGTTTGCTGCCGTTTGCTGACTCTGGGGAATCGGCGGGTGCGGCGGCCGGGGACTGCGAGTAACAGCATTCCCAGTCATTACCCACAGCTGGTACTCTTCCCCAGCCGGCCCCGCCTCCTGCCTGCCTGTTGCTGAAAACACCTCTCGCCGTACCCACGACTCGCGGCTCGAGGTCTGCCGGGACTGTGACCCTCTGGGGGACCGGAGGAATTTCTTGCCCATCTTGGGACTGTTTGCTGCTGTTTGCTGCCGTTTGCTGACTCTGGGGAATCGGCGGGTGCGGCGGCCGGGGACTGCGAGTACCAGCATTCCCAGTCATTACCCACAGCTGGTACTCTTCCCCAGCCGGCCCGCCTCCTGCCTGCCTGTTGCTGAAAACACCTCTCGCCGCCCCCGCTTCGCGGGAGCGACTCGCGGCTCGAGGTCTGCCGGGACTGTGACCCTCTGGGGGACCGGAGGAATTTCTTGCCCATCTTGGGACTGTTTGCTGCTGTTTGCTGCAGTTTGCTGACTCTGGAGAATCGGCGGGTGCGGTGCCCGGGGACTGCGAGTACCAGCATTCCCAGTCATTACCCACAGCTGGTACTCTTCCCCAGCCGGCCCCGCCTACCTGACCTACTTACACCCTCCTTGTTCATGTCCCGCGGGACGCGCCCGGGACGAAGCGCGGGGCTAAGCCCGGGCAAAGGGCAGGCCCTCTAAGGCCCTCAGAGGCCATAAGAGGACTGGACGGGCCACCCCACTTGACGTTTGAATTGGAGGAGGTATAGAGACGCTTCTTACTTATTGACTTACATTGTACTGCGTATTGCTGTTCTTTGGTGTTTTGTTTAGTAATAATGTCCATTTGGGAGGAGCTCAATGCCTTGTGTGGCACTAAGTACGTCCCAGATGTATCACTCTCCCCTATTATGGGAAGTAATTCTGATATTCCTAACGGCACTCCGCGGGACTTATCCCTACCTTTAAATAAAGACCAAACCCAAGCTAATGTACTGCCCCAGGGTCTTAACATTAAAAATAAGCATGACAGGGAAAATGTTAATGAGAGCCAACCTAAAATCCGAAAATTGTGCACCAGCCTTACATTATCCCCCTCTAACCCAACTACACCAATGGAGGATATGGCTGCGGATAAAATAGATGACCCGGTATCATCCCCCCAATTGACTTTACTGGCTCAGTTTGAGCAATTGTTACTATCTGTCATATCACCTCTGGTTATAAATATCAATGATCTGGGGGATAGGCTGACTAGCATTGAGGAAACAATTAAAAAGGAAACTATTAAAAAGCATCCTCCATCAACTAATAAAATGGCAATACCCATTTGCCCTAATCCTTCCTTCACCCCTGAAAAGCTTAAGTCCGCTATGTGTAAGAATGGCGAAACTAAATTACTGCCCCTAAATATACCTACTTCAACGGGCCCTAAAGCAACATTAAAACCTGTGCTAACAACCCACACAGCGACTAGAGCCGCTCTGGTAAGAACGCCACGTATCAATTTACCTCCCGAAGCCGCCCCATATGTGTCAGTCCTTTCTGGGGTCCCTGCACTTCCCCAGGGAAAAAACGAATCCCACCAGGACCTGCTAAACAAGGTTATTTTCTGGCTACAGAATAATAGACCCTTGCCACCTGATCTTGATGGTGGAATCCTGAGCGTTAGGAGGGTGGGTGGTTAGGTACGTTGCCCAAAGACACTGCTGGGGACCTGGTGTTAATTAAATTTAAGAACAGGAATATCGTCCCCCACCTTCGATTTTGCCAGCCCAAAGAAGGGGATGGCCCCATTTGCATCTGGGACTTGCATGATTTTTACCCGAACTTCCAACACATCCCGTTACAAAAATAAACGGCAAAGAAATACAACTCCTGGGGAAGGGGATCTTGTGCTCCTAGCGCCACTAACCTTCTAGCCTCCAATAGATTTGAACCTCTGTTTAAAAACTTTCTTTTTTAAGAATCAACTAAAAAGAAGCCACTTATGAATTTTAGCTTAAATGTCACAATAGTATGTGACCAATAAGTAAACCGTTCCTCTATTTGATGTTGAAATGTTTCCATATTGATTAGCTGATTCGTCATATTTATTTAACTTTGTTTTTAATGGCTGATACTAATTTTGTTCTGAAATGTTATGGTATTTACTTGTGTATTGTTGCTGCTTTTATGATTTTTAAACTAAAATCGAATAAAGCATTACAGACAGACAATATAAGACACACAATGACCATTGTTCCGTACATTTCTAAGTATCCCTTGCCTGAGCCCCCTGAATCGAAGCAATTCAAAATAATCATCCCTACATTAATCGTCACAGCTAATCCTGTTCGTCCAAGGGACCTCCCATCACCTCTGCTTCTCTGTTCAGAGAGAACCGCTCCTCTATGCCAGTCTCTGAGGGCTTTCTGCAGGGCATTGGGATCCGTGAAAATCATGCACTTCCCCTGCCTGTTTACCCGCAGCTTCGAGGGGTACAGCATTGCGTAGTCTGCGCCCATCTCTCGTAGTTGGAATTTCATCGGCACAAACTGCCTCCGAGCATCTTGTACCCTAGCAGGGAAGTCCGGAAACAAAGATAGGACCGAACCCTCGTATTGCAACGGTTGCTTCTCTCTTGCGAGCTTCAGTGCCACGTCTCGGTCCCTGTAATTAAGCAACGGGAGCGGTGTGCTCTCTCAACCACACACATTCCAGACAAGGCCGATTCCCCAAGGAGTTTTTTTAATAGATTTTCCACGAACACCTCCATATTTCCAGTCTGTGCAGTTTCTGGCAGGCATGTAATACGAAGATTGCATCTCCGAGAGCATGCTTCTAAATCCTCTGTGTTGTCTTGTAATATCTGCATCGCTCTGCTCAGCTGCTTGTGTTCTGAATCCAGGGAGGGTTGAGCCTCTTCTACCTCGGTTATGCAGCTTTCTGACATGGCTATCCGCTCCGCCTGTTTGTCAAGCCTCTCCGCCATGCGGTCCATCCGGTAGGTGAGTGCGTCCATCTTGGTTCCCAAGGAGGCAATCCCCCCTGTAGGCCCTTCTCCATGGCCAATAACAAGCTATGGGTATCTTGTTGTGGTGGTTCCTCCGCAGACTCCCGAACCCCAGGGCCTTCTCCTGATGCAGATTCGCCAGCTTTGTTTCTCTTGGGGTCGAATGATAGTTTGGGTTGAGCCTTGTCCGTGCGTCCCATCCTGGCGGCTCTATATGACCCACTATCACTTGAAGTGAATCTGAGCTCTTTGTGGGCAGCTTCCTGTTTTGCTATGTCTCTTCTCCCACTGCTAAAGCACCGTCTACAAAGCGTCTCATTGGCTTCGGCGCAGTCCCTTCGTGCCGGGCCTTTTCCGTGGATCTACGGCCGGTAACGCTCCCAGGCGTGGATCAAAACTTGCAGGATCACCTCGTAGGCCCTCAGTCCAGCTTTACCCTTCTGCTCCGCCCTGTAGAGGGTTCACGGGCCTACAGTGGTGTCAATGCCTGCCTCACAGACCACTCCGATGTAGCAGGTCTAATCAGTCAGTCTCTCAGCCCAGGAGGGCGCCCGCTGCTGAACCTCCGTGTCGCCCGGGGTGCAAGGGCGGACTGACAAGTCCCCAGGAGGCATCCCCTTCCTGCCTCTGCCAGTTTTGATTGGGGGGTAAGCCCACTGCCGTCTTGCTGAGGTTCTTAAAGGTTACCGTCGTCCCCCCCGGCGCCTCTCTGCCAATGTCCTTCACTACACCATGCTGCCACCGCCCAAGGAAAACCCCCACGCAGCCGTAGTCTATGCCAGCCTCAGCAGGGGGGCTCTCCTCTCCTTGTTCACCCCCCTGCCGCCTCAGTGCGTATGCACTGCGATTGTCCTCTGTCCGCCCCTGAAGGGGACTCTCCTGTGATGCAGCCGACCTCGGGCCTACTCTCCCGGGCCCGCTGTCCCTTTAGCGTCACTCCAGGCTGCTCCTCTGTGATATAGTGCACTGCCGGCGGCTGTCAGGTACCGGGCGCACCAGCGCAGCTCTCTCACACCAGTTACCGGTGCTCCCCCTGCCGTGGCTCAATTTTCCTTCTTCCGGTCTTGTGGAGCCGACCCCGGCGCCCAGTAGTGGGCAGCGCCGCAGGCCCGCACAACGAGCTCCGCAGCGCAGGCCCAACAGCCCACCCGGAGCCCCGGATCCGCAATCACTGCCACAGGGCTCTCTCAGTCCGGGCGGGGATGTTGCGTCCACCGGCAGGGGGGGAATAGGCTCTCCTACGTACTTCCGTGCACGGGGACGCCCTCCAGCTGGGCTCAGCCGCCGAAGCAGCAGGATGTACAGTAGTCCCGCCCCCTGAGGAGAGCGACAGGCCTCCGACGCGGTCCGTGCGGCCAGGCCGCTCAGTACGTTCCAGTTGCGGCGAGGGGGAACTAAGCTCGGACTCGCGTCGTCTGAGGTCCGCAGCTGTTTAGTGGTGCAGGCTCGCAGAGACAGGTCGCTGAAAATCCGATTACTCCCAGGATAGATGCAGGATAGTTTTTCGAGATGGGGGAGCTCTCGGCTCAGGCAGCCATCTTGGTTGCGAGCTAGCTCCGCCCCCAGGAGCCCACTCTTCTTGATCTGAAAGATAGCCTTTCGGAGTCGGCAATTGTGGTGCAGTCTCAAAATCGGTGATGCTAAGCCTCCTGCCTACTGCTTTCAATATGTAGGAAGATGAGGCTTTGGTGCACAGGCTTTAGAAGAGGATAGTTTTTAGGTCGAGCATTCGAGACGTCTTGTATATACTTTAGTATATACTTGTATAATAATATATACTTATATGTGTCTGTACTTTGTGGGCTCTTGAGATCAGCTCTATGACTTGTCTGCTTCCGCTTAGGGACTTTTTTTCTGTTCAACTACCTCTATTTAACTGTCTTAAAAAAAAGGACTATACCATTTCCAGCTGAATGGCAATATTTCTCTTCATGTGTTCCCATACCTGGTCTGTCATGCGGTTTTGTGCTTACTTTCTTGTTAAAGAACAGTTGATGTTTCAGCACCCAGGTTAATGTGCTGCATAGTTAAATACATATAAGGTCCCAAAGACGAGCCCGATTGCATTGCAAATGCTTGTTTTGAATGATGTCAGGATTACATCTTCAGCCCTTCCAAGTACACACATCAGAGATCAGACAAAAGTATTGGAGTAATGGTGTCCGCATCAAAGCACTACAATTCTTAATCAAGATTTTCTAACTACTAGCAGCATGAAGAGTCATTGCAGGCAGCCCAGTGGGATACTCATATTTAAGCAAAACAGCCAGGAGCCTTTTTTTGTGTGCTGTTGCCTCTGACAATAAGTAGACGAGTCTAGGTCGGGGCGAAGTGATTTGTTGCTATAGTGATGGCCTTAGGCGGCTAAATTGGTGTTAAATTAACTTCCAGGTTATAAAGGCACTAGCAGAAGAGCTGTCAGCTCCGACTACTATTGAAGCACAGTCTGAGGCCATTCCTGGCAGGTGAAGCCTAGCCTCTGCGCCTATAACCATCATCACCAGGTGACCCCAGCCCTAAGACATCATAGGTCAGCCTGGCATACAGTCACCGAGCAACATTTGACACTTGGCACAGGTGAGCCAGTTTAATCTAAGGCAAAATTAAAACTTATGATTTATCCTGTTGCAAGCCAATCAATCAATGTTTATTATGATTTGGAGCTCCTAAGAGTTTCACATAAAAATATACGAAAAAAAGGCTCTGATTTAACAAATCATCCACAGTGGTAATAACAGTAACAAAATTAAATACATATAAAACCATAAATTCATCACTTTTGTGGAGCAATACGAGACTCAAGCAGCTTGCTGAGACTAAATGTACAAGTACACATACATTAGCCCCATTGCTTGTTTTTACTAGTGAGAAAGTGATACTCGAAGGATCCACACTTAGCAGTCAAATACCACTCAAAAGTACACAGAAACCATCAAACTGGTATACATATGCAAGGTGCATACTTGGCAGCTGTGCATATTTCCCAGAAAACATCACATTAAAACAGAGATTTCTTGGCACCAGAGATAATATGCAATTATAGAGGCCCCTAGTCTTTCCATGACACTATTTTCCTGAATTATATGCAAGAAAGCTTTGCATGATTTGCAAGTAATCAACTGTGTCAGATGATACCTTTTCTCCAATAATGCACAGTTGCTTTTTCTTTTAATTCCAGTAATTTTTATTTGAGAAAGAGTTTTTATATATACAAGGTACAGTATATAGGGGCACAGTCTGGGTCGCTCCGGGGGGAAAAAGTTTGACAACATTATCAGCCGGTAGGGTTACATACGGCCTTTCGTAAGCATGCCTGGTATACTTGTATGTTCGGTGCGTGGTGTCTGTGCCCCCTGGTGACGAGGAAAGGAAAGTAAGAAAGAAAAAGAGAAAAGTGAGAAGGTGGGTGGAACACAATGTACAAGTTTCAGAAAACCTGAAAGAGAGCTCGGACATTTTGAATGTTCAAATTGACACTGTTGGAAGCTGTAGGAAGAAGAAAAAACTGGCACAGAGTAATGGGGTACTTTTATTTTGGTGCCCGGGCCTATTTTATGTCCAAGTCAAACCCTGCAGAGAGCACTCATGTCCGCCTCGAAAAGCTGACAGGTTCTATCCAACAATAATCTTCCAGTCTGTGGCCGGCATATTTACGCGTTCGGCGTCCTGCACACATGGTATGTATTCCTGTCAAAAGCCAGCATTATGTGCTACTGCTCTTCCACAGACCCTACCGACATGGCAGAAACATCTTGGGCTGTTCCCCACACCACAGGACATATATATACGTCTTGTGCATGAAACCTTTTTTATTGGTCTTTCTTGGGCCGTCTGCTGGCACGCGGGCATCTGGGTCTGCAGAAACTCCTGTACAAGCCCCAAGGGACAGACGCAGCCTGCACCCACTTCCGGGAGGCCGGCACGAGGCCGGAAGCCCATCAAGCGCTAGGGAAGTTACCTCAACTGAAGCGACTGGAGGTGGCTGGCTCAGAGGCCAGCAGACGCAACACACCTGAAGCCGCAGTTGCCAGGGGGCAGGGGGAGAACTCTCCTGGTATCGTTGACAGTCCCCTGCTCTGCAGCAGGATTCATTTTATTTATTTATTTAATGAGATTTTATATAGTGCAAACTTTACCCGAAGGTGTCAGAGCGCTTTACATAAGAACCAGTGGGAAAACATAAGGACTTAAGATTACATGCTTTACATAAAAGATACAAACCGAAAGAAACATTGAAAATCTACAGATAGCCAGCCAGCCACCTCTTCCCTTTCATGTGGTTAGGTGGTCCTCTCCCTCTCCCAGACTGAGAGAAGGCCTTGCATGCACATTGCCATTACTGCTAGTGCCTCCCCGTGCATCTCTCTTGCAGGAGTGCTACCGTAACTACAATACTAACAGTCACACCTTTAATCTCTTTCCCTCTGCCTGCCCATGGCTGCTGTCACGCACAACTTCCCGAAAAGATTGCACTTTTCTACCCTTTTATAAAACACGGGGTCGGTGAAGTGAGCATGTTTGTATACCCTTTCTCCCTCCCTTTCAAATTCTCCAGCTTGCCGAGGGCTGGCGGCCAGGGGATGAAGCCTCCTGTGTCTTTTAGTGCATTTCTGCTGTAAAGGTTTGTTATGTTTTAAATGATTATATTTCCCGCGCTGAATCATGTTTGTCACTGCTGTGTTTGTGGGGCTCTAGTGGTTCCTCTACCCTATTCAGAGTAATGGGGATTGCAGAGGTTTTGATAGTAGAGCAATAGCTGGCTCTGCCATCGCAGCACATTCATTCAACACAGGGCCATCAGGCTATCGATGGCTACCCCACTGTATTCAAACCATTACTAGCAGGGCACAAGCGGGGATAGTGTTTTGAAAACCCATTATTTATCTAACCCCGGAGTAGCCCTATCTTCAGTTTGCTGAGAGTTAACTTGGACAATTCCGATGTTTCAGCCACTGGGTCGGTGCATACTGCAGAGCTTGAGAAGACACACCTGTGACCTGTTTGTTTCAAGTTGCGAGATGTCGTGACTTGTGAGTTGTTAGCTTTGTCCGTCCCACAGACGTGGAAACTAAATTGGGTCTATGCTGGCAATCGAAGAACTGGAAGGCACAGGCACAATGACATTTGTAGCCAGTCAATACCTCGTTAGCTGTAGCCTATATACTTATAAAAATGCTTAAGACAGCATGGTAACCAAGACAGACATGGAGGAAAATTACATTCTATAGAGTTTGGCAGAGTACTGTGCCACAAATGTGAACATGTCCGCCAAAATCTAAGTAGGTCCAATAATAATATATTTGGCAGATGTTGCAGCAGGCAAGGAAATGTGAAAACCTGATGGGTTTGGTAGTCAAAGTTCCCTCTATTTTTTGTTGTATGTTTCAATAGCACTCCAGCGGTCACACCATTTCCCTTTTTGTGCAAATCTGAGAGTGGCAGTGAGCCCCCTATTTTCAGAAAGAAACCAGTCAAGCTAGTGGATCCTTGAGTGGTGTTTGCGACTGGCGGAGGCAAGTTTCTCACAAAGGTTTGCTCTGCTGGTAGGTTGTAAGTGATACAGATTGTCTTGAAGATGACATGTGCATTAAGTGGGAGCCACAGACCGAACTTCCTTCGATTTCAGGGAGATGTGGTTGAGACTTGAGAGATGTGAAAGACAGGAATTGATTGCACTAGTGACAAGACCCTGTTAGCTTCCTTAAAAACGTGTTCCCCTCACTGCAAAATATTTTGCACTGACTGTTGTTGTGGAGCAACATGTTTTACTGATGCAGTGTCTGTTAGTGTGTCACTTTAATTTATTCTCTGATGTGGTGGATAACCCTGTGTGCTTTGGAGAGATAATTCACCTTGCAGTAAAATATTATTATTAGGGTCAATCAGCTTGTAAGGTTTGATGTGACACTCCAGAGCAAAGGTTAGAAGTTATTGTTGTGAGGTATAAAGCATAATTAATTCATAGGATGCAGACTTTCTAAATCCGTTTTACATTGCTTCTGTTCTACTGCCTTCTTTTGAAAGATTCCACCACATTTGACTGCGTAGAACATTTGTACCTTTAATTATTTTTCTAGTTGCCTTATGAATACTTGGGGGCTGAATTGCATGTAAAAGTTTATTTTCAAATTAAAATCATGAAGAACTCGACTAACCAGTCCACGTTAAAGATGCAGAGACGTTGGCATGTAATGTTTAACATAGAAATGTGTGTTAAAATAGACTATCTTCTAAAATTAAGTGATGTTCCCTCCTACACATGTTGCACTCGAGCGTGGGGTGGTTGGCTCCTCTGCTAAATGCCTGACGGAAAAAATATTCTTTTATCCTCCTGCGCACACTGTGAGCGACATGTCGATCATAAATAAAAAAGTAGTGCTCACATTTGTCCTGCAAACAAGAATAAGGGAATAGTATTTTTCTTGGCTTCTCTTGAGTTGTTTATTTTAAAACTTAGCAATGAGGTAGTGAGCAGATATTGCTCCAGAGTTAAAGATGCGTCTTCTGCATAAGAAAGGGTTTTCATTAATGTCTTTATCTACTTGAAAGCAATCTAAGTCATTATTCCTGTGAGACATTTAGGGGTAGTAAGCGCTATATAAATGCAATTACAATTATAAATACTTAACTGGAGGTCAGATTAACTGCTATGAAATGTTATGTAGAGTCATTTCAATGTTATTGCAATTTAGCTCTCGTGAAGTGCTGTGCAGCGTTTGCCTTGTGCGGGGCCTGTGGTGGGTTGTTATTTTGCGATTGGCCACTGACACTGGCGCAGTCTGTTTTTCCATCTGCCCTTCATAATGTGGTACTTTTGAAATCACAAACACAGCCACATTGGGAACTTTGAGTCTGAGCCCCCCTTCAGTTTAGTAAATCATGAGAAAAACATGCATATGGGGTATTTTCGATAGGCATGGCAACCAAAACATCCATACATATCACAAAAAAGAGGATGTAGAACAATACTGGTGTAGAAACGATATTACTTAGCAGATCTCACGTAGGCACTGGCTCAGTAGACAGATCCAACCTATTTATGCAACATTGTTAAAATTAATTGTGGTTTATTGCAATTTAGAATGGGTTATTCATGAGGCCTTGGAACTGATGATAGTTTTAGGGGAGGCAGTGGCCTGTTTCTGTTGAGCACAGTGGCTTCCGAAAGTCTTGAAAACCCATTTGCCTACTAATTTTTCAAAATTTTCTCGGGGGAAGAACCCCCCCGAACCCTCCTTGGGTGGTACGGGCTCGCTCGCTGCGCTCGCTCGCACGGTGGGCTACGCCAATAATTTGCCGTCTCACCACTTTCAAATGTCACCAGCCGCCACTGGCACAGACTGTCAGGACGACAGAGCTACCTTGGCACAACTAGACTCACAATCAGATAACAGATGACAACACTATTGTTCCACAATCAAAAAGGACAATTGGTCTCGGCTTTTGGTTTTGGCAGAAGTCGTATTGGCCAGCGTGATGACAAATGCATTTATGTAGAAGCAAAGAACCGTAAAATCATATTGTCGTAGCTTAAAAGGTCAGGTGACAATTACACTGTCAAGCCACACCCAAAAATCCATGTATGTTAATGACGGCCCTCCTCCATTTGTGCTTATGCCAGAAAAATCCCATAAATTATCTAGTTATTTAAGTTTTATTAGCATGGGTGAATCCATGAAAGTTCAACCACAGGCAGCTAGATACATACAATTTTCACAGCTGTGTGAAGAGCATGCACTTTTTTGTGGAATCGCCAAATGAAAACATGTACTCCTGACTCCCACCATGTGGTTAGCACTGAAGCCCTCTCCTGGTATTCTCAAATAATTTGTAGTTGTGCTGTCAAGGCAGACTGCTAAAATGAATACCATTGCTTACAAAGGAGGATCAAGTCAAACAAATAACAAACCAGGCGCCAATTTAATACTAACAACATTAGCAAAATGGCATTAGCTGCAACGAATTAAAAACAGTGCCATCAATAACTCCAGCACTGAATGCAATGAATTGCTGACCGGTGCCCGCGAAAAAATCACGTGCCATTTTCACCAAAATCATAATTAAGCCCAGGGGGTTGTTAGTGGGGTTGGAAAGAATGGAGCAGAGTTCTCTAACCTAGAGCAGACTCCTCCAGCTAAATACCTGAGTGCAATTCACTTTCACCGCATAGTAAACAGCCCACATTATTGGTCAGTTTCAAGTGAACAGTACGGTGCTGATATTTGCACGGCTGTTGTTGAAATGAAATGTAGTAGATGGATGCTTGGTCATCTTCAAACCGAGGTTAAAAAATTACAAAAAGTGACTAATTTAGGATTGAGGGACATATTACCTAGGAGTGCGTTGGAAAACGCACAAAGCACATTCCCATATCGCCGGATTTCATCGCCGTTTTAGCCGCAATTATCAATGCACATCAGGTAGGCAAATTGAAATCCGGCGATAGTCGGTAATATGGCACATTAGCGCATAAAAACAAAAGATGTTTTCACGCGTTAATGTGGGCCTTGATAATATGTGGGGATGGATTCAGCTTTATGATCCACACCCCCATGTTATCAATGCCTAACGCCTGGTCAGAGCAGGCATTGAGAGACCTGCGATAAACGAGATTATCGCAGGTCTTTTCCCCCCAACGCCTGCCTTGGTAATAGGGTGTTCCCACCTCCAACCACATTTTTCATGTGGTTGGACGTGGGAACGCCCACTTTGCATGTCATTAGCAATGTTTATCGCCAACATGCAAAGTGGGCTTTGGCAGGCTTTAAAATGCCCTTATTAATAGGGCTCTAGCAGTATCGCCGCTTTCTCGGCACAATTCGCCGAAAAAGCGGCGATACTTGCCCTTAGTAATTTGCCCCCGAGTGAATCCGACACGTTCTGGTACTAAATAGGTTTAGGCACTAAACAAACCGCTTTGATACAGACAGGCATTTTGACACGTGGAAAGATCTCTAGGTCAAAAATATCTCTGCTATTGATGCTCACTTGGCGTAGGAGCTGTCATTAATCTCATTTATTTTTAAATGTAACTGCTGGGAAGAACGGCAAAGTGCATATTCTTAAACATGTAATAAGACCATCCAATCGGTAGATGACATCCGTGGAAGGTGGTATATCCTGGATAGCTTCCAGTTACGTCGTGCTTAACCCTTCTTGGATGGAATGTGGAATTGTTTCATCACCCCGGGCCCATCTCACAAATCCAAATAACTGACCTTTTGCTCATGCGATTACACTATGTATGTTTTGTGTGATTCCCTTTATCGATGATGAAGAGGGTGTTGAGTGGACTGACAACTTTGTAGTGCGGTCCCAAATTTCAAACTGCAGGGTCCATTATTGGCTTCTCTTCATTTTCAAAGCTACCTTCTGCAGCTCAAAATTCTACAGTTTCATTGGTATTCTGAAAGAACAAATAAGCTGTTAGAGGTTAGGACAGGCAGAGTCAATTTTTCTGGATTTTCCACCATTCGAAATCACTACCATTAATCAAGATTTCTTCACCGTCAGTAAATTATTGGAGCTTTGTTCTGAAATCTATACCTTCAGTATTACAATTTTGCAAAATGTCTTTCTAATGCAGTTAGCGTGGCCACCTCACTCGAGGTTATTACATACACTGTTACCAGTCCGGAACATCTGTGTGACAGCCTGATAGAGCGCCATGTAATTCTGAAAAATTGATGGGGTGCATCATAATCATGGGTAGTTAGCACCCGCATATTTAGGACCGTACTAGTGTGTGATTATTAGAAATGTAGTGATTAATCAATTTATGTTAGAATGCTTAGGAGTATTCATATTGTTTGCAGATTAATGTAGTGTTTAACCGAGAATATGCCTTGTGTAATGCAATTCATGACGCTTCACGTTTGAAATAATGCATTAGGATTAAACGTGCACTATGTTAAAAGTTGCATGTGTAGGCTTGCTCACTTATGAAATGAATGTAATGCTATAGAATGACTTTGAATGTAATACTTAGGACGTGGCGTTAGAAATGCATTTAAATGTGTAAAGGCCTGGTAATATGAAAACGGCAGTAGAGGCCTAACTGTGATTTCTTAGCTTGACTATTTACTGTAGGCCTGAAATGTATTTTCCTTGGGAAGGTTCCTTTTCTCATTTAAATTTGTATTGCAGATTTGTGTGCGTGCAAGGTTGCTTTCTCACAAGCTTTCTGTTGCAGGTGCAAGGACACATGCTTTGTTAGGTGGAATAACTGTTTGTTTTAGGAGTTAGTACGGAGTCGAGAATTGTGGGATTGAGAAGAATGTGGAATGATACATTTGGCGGAAAAGGTGCCTGGGACCCAAGGACACACCAACGGTTTTTGGATGAAGTTGAAGTTTCGATGGAAAAACCCAGGAGAGAAGATCTGCCTGAAGGGGTGTGTTTAGGGCGTGTTTACTGTTTTAGGGATTTTGTATTAGGGACAGCACCCCGAGGGTGGAGGATAGTCTTAGAGTAGCCTTTGAACGGATGGGAAGCAAGAAGGAGCATCTTAGAATGTGCTCTGTAGCTTAGGCTACTTACCCATGGAAGTGAGTGTACTTCTTAGGAAGTCTTCACTACTGACACCTCTTTTCCTCTTGCCTGGGTGGGAATGTTAAGTAGGGATGTCACCTTAGAGTTAGTGTCGGGATAGACTAACCTTTCTTTCCTTTTGGGTAAATGCAGTCAAGGCTTCAAGCAGGGACTGTTATCGCTTGCCTGATGCTTTTGGAACTTACGCTAATCTTCATATTGAGTCATCTGAGACTCTTGCGGAGGATTATGTTTGTATTAGTGCCCGTTTACTTTCTTAACCTCTTACTAAGGTGTCTGTATTTCCAGTTATTTTTGGCTTTGTAATAAATCTTTTAACTTTAGTTTGTAATCAGTGGTCCTTTAAACATAAATTGATTTGGTTTATGAAGTTACTATGGTTTTCGTGTTCTCCCCATTACACTTGTTAGCAGACAAAGAAACGGTTCATTTGACTAGGGATTCTAAAGAATTGTAAGAGAAAATCTGAGTTAGAATCGGACCCTGTCAAGCATAATGGATTATGGGTGTTGTAGACATGTTTTCGCCTTTGAACTAACCAGGCTTAGACACCAGAGTCCAAGATTTGAAGGTGAAAAGCTTTGGGCTGGAGACAGCGTCTATGATGACCTGAAGCGAGCTGGTCATCCTAATTTCAGTATACAGGAAACTACAAATGATACCCCTGTGTTTCCCTTAGTACTGGCGCTAAATTCAGCTGCCTAGCACCAACGCAGGCCCCTTTGCACCATAGTGCTAGGGTGACTGCGTTGACAGAATGATTGTTTATGTGCAGGAAGGTATCCCTTCCTGCACATTAACACTCACCAATGGTGATTTGTAACTCCTATGAGTGCTGCATTGTGCAGTGGACATAGAAGTTGCAAATCATCATTTTTAAATGATTTTTTATGTGCAGAAAGGGACAATTCCTGCACATAAACAAGCACTTATTGTGATTTATGTGTGCTGCACAACGCAGTCAGTACACATAGAAACAACAAAAACAATGAGAAATTATTTATTTCACCTCGTTTCACCAGGTTATTGTTGGTCTTCATTTTGGTGCTGTCCTATATTTATGCCACCCTTGTAAATAGGGGGAAGCGTCAAAATAAATGGGTGTTTGGCGGTACGCCGACAGCAACACCCATTACCCACGCCTTTTATGCTAATGGCGTCAATATGATGATGGTAGGACCGCCACCGATAGTCTGTTGGTGGCGGTCACGCCGCCATCAGTGATTGCTTTACCACCCGCCTCATTATGAGGCGGGCGGTTCTTTGGCGGTCTGAGAAACCCACCGCCACAGATCCGACGGGCTCAGGGAGGCAGTTAGTAAATCAGAATTGAAGTAATACCTACAATGTTGGCAGTGCCTGCCTGACACCCCCGTAGGTATTACAATGATCTTTTCCACTTTTCCCCTTTCATGGCGGTGAGCCAGAAATAAAAAAGCAGGTGGAAAAGGACATTGGGGGCCTGCAGCGGGCCCCCCTGGGTCTCCAGCATGTGCTCTGGGGGCACAATGGTGCCCCCTACATATCCCTGCACCATGTGGCAGGCACTGCATGGTGCTGCCAATTATTGCACATATATGTGTAAGGTCTCTTTTTTGTATGTGGTGTGTGCTGCACCCCGTAGCACCAGCCCCAATACAAAATATAGACATTGCGACCTCCGTGGTGGCAGTCGCATCATAATTTGGCTTGCGGTACACTGACTTCTAGTCGGGCAGTTCTTTTTCTCAATGGATGGTGGTCTGACATAAGTCCGACCGACATCCTAATGAGGCCCTAAGTGTAGTGTGAAAGGGTATCCCATTTACAAGGCTGGGTTAAGCTACGTTAAGTGGCTTAACGCCACCTTGCAAATAAGGCGAAGGGTTTATTACCACAGGAACGTCACAAAAAGTGACGTTCCTGTGGTGATAAGCCCTTGTAAATATGCCCCATATTTTCTATACCTAACTCCACATATATGCACCTAGGTGGCACATATATCTTCAAGGTACAGAGATGTGGTGTTAGGAATAGTAAATCTTTACTTCCCTGTACGAACTTAACTTTCAAAATGTTGTTCTTTGATATTCTGTCATTGATATTCTTGTACCATGATAATATGGTGGTTGATATTCAGTGTTACAATTGTTCAAAACATATATCACTTTTTTATGAATAAGAATGTGGTGAGGGTAATGTGTTTGGGCATATAATGCAGCTGCTTTGTACTCCTTACCGGTTCAGTTTCTACGCGCAGGACATTAGGTATAAAGAGTTGTGTCCGTGCTTTCCAGCAGAATTGAATGAACCATCTCCATTTTTTCATCTTGAGGAATAGTCGGTGCCTAATTTACTTATCCCCCTGAAGGCTTCAGAAAACGTTTAAAAGAGAAAATTAGATTTTCGCGTGTTAACTTCTCTAGTAGAGAACCCAGCTATAATCCAGTCGTGTGAGGAGGAGGAGGGAGTGGGGCGAAGGAGAGGAAGCTTCTTGATATGATATGGTACCTTGCACACAGTAACACTTACGGGGAAATTGGGGCTCCAGGGGACACTTCTATCTTACATCGAATTTAAATATTCATTCAAAGCATTATTTTAGCAGGGGCTTGATATAATTAGTTATTAGGACCATGGCCTGTGTGTTGTGTTAATTTTTCTAAGCAGCTCTGATTCTCTGTTGCATCCCTTCTCAAATAAACATCCCTTTACGTGCTAACCACCCACCCAACACACATCATTCTATTAAATTTATAATTCTAACAGGGCCATTGCTATGCCAGGTTCATATGTTCAACATTCCATGGCCCTGGTGTCTGTACAAAACGCTTATTTTACTTTGATGCCACACTAACATATATCTGACATATAATCTCTTAGTAATACTCTCTACCCATATTTGGTTTAGTATACCTTCAGAGAGGTGAGTTTACATCAGTGTTTGGATGGTTTGTGTATTTCTTGAGTCAGTCAGTCAGTCAGTCAAAATATCTTTATTCGATTTAGTTAAAAATCATACAAAGAGATAAAAACATTTCATACATTATAAAATATATACAATGCAATTATTTACAAATCATTTACAACAGGCAAATCAGAGTATACGTGGGATTAATAAAACGTAATTCATTTAGTAAAACACCAGGGTCTCACATCTTAATTTACACATTTTTACAGGGGTCATTAATCTAATGGATATCTTTCTTAATTCTAGTTGCAGCCACCAAGAAGTTGGCCATACAAAAAGTAGTACGTGGGTTGGTCAATAATTGTAAGTAGGGGGGCGTGGCTAAGCCGAGCTGCGAGATGGCCGCTCGTTGAGTGAGCTCCGCCGGCTACACCAATTAATCCTCTCGTAATCCTGTTCCTGGCACCTGCGAGCCCCCGCTCCCTCGGGTTTGACAGAGGGCACCTCCATAAATCCGGAGTGTAACTTTGGGACGTACTGCAGCAGCGATCCGGGAACCGGAGCCTTTCAAAACTCTGCCGGCCGGTCAGCCCGTCCTGGCACTGGGCGGAAGTGCATAGCCCTGGGCGGCGCGGCGCACTGCAGCCCGAGGCTTTGGAGGCCTCTAGAAGCCCGGAGATCGTGGGCGCGAAAACTTGTCGGCGGCGGCGCCGCAGCTTCAGACGTCCCCCGGCGGACCCCTGCAGAGCCCTGAGCCGATCGAGGGAACTGTGGGCGGATTGGACGCGATCAAGGGCCAGATCCCTTGCCTGATGGCGGATTCGCCTGCGCAGCGGAGTCCGGACCTGCCGCCATAGCGGAGGAGACGTGGGGCGGCCGGACCTGCGGAATCCAGGTGAGCACTCGATCCTGCCCTGCTGCGACCGCTGGCGGTGGTGGGCGGGGTGCAGCGAGCGGTGCTATGCGCGGCAGGGCCCCTGCTGGCGTCCTTTATGCCCTCACGACTCCGCCTGGAAGGAGTAGATACCCACTGCTAAGGAAACCGGCGCGCTACCTGTCCGGCCACAAGACTGTGGGGCTCCAGCCCTGAAAATATAAACTGGTCGCCTGCCCTGCCGCATTGTTGGTCGCGGCGCCGCTACAATAATCCAAGCACTCAGCCCGCCATTTTGAGCCTCGAGGCTGGCCTGCCTGGCACGCTACTGGCATCGCGTGCGGAGAGCAATCACGCCACTGGGACCTGGATACCAGGCTGCAGATCCAAGCTCCCCGGGACTACCTGTACAACCCCTGCCTCACACGGGTCGACGCATCTAAACCGCACAGGGATCACTGCGTTTCTGAACCACCCTTTGCTGAGGTCCAGCCGCCACGATGGGGAAGAACGAAGCCAAACAGTCCAAGATCAGCTTCGATAACAAGCGTCCTCCGAAGAACCCTACCACAGAAACGGGTGGCGACATGGCGTCGTCTCAGGGGTTGCCGGCCGATATTGACTTTGGGGCGCTAATCATGGAGGTGAGATCCAGCCTGAAAAGTATCGATACCAAACTTGACGCCATGTCTGCGCAACTGGAATCCGTGAAGACCAAGGTGGACGTGCATGAGACTCGGCTAGACTGCTTAGAAAACAGGCAGACTGAATGCTGTGAATTCCAGCAGCAAGCCAAGCAGCATATCACTTCTCTGGAACAAGAGTTAGATATTTTGCGAGCCAAGTCGGATGATTTGGAAGCACGTTCCCGCAGATCCAATATACGCATAACGGGAATTCCAGAGACAACAAACATCGACAAGATGGAGACATATGTGGCGGACCTCTTGCATGAACTTTCCGACCCGCACCTATCCTCAGTCTTCACGGTCGAGAGAGCGCATCGATCGCTAGGGAAGAAACCACCTCCAGGGGCTACACCTCGGCCCATCCTCGCTAAACTGATCAACTACCAGGACAGAGACTTGATCTTACGTCTGGCGAGGGAGAAGGGCAAAATCACCCATAAAGGGAATAACATTTCCTTTTATCCGGACTTCACCCCCCTGGTGCAAGCGGCTCGTAAGGAATTCCTTCCGGCGAAGAAACTACTGCTACAGGCAGGCGTGCCGTACTCCCTGCTATACCCTGCAAAGTTGAAGGTACTGCATGACAACACCACCCACTTTTTCACGGATGCAAAGTCGGCGCTCAAGTTCGCCAAACACATCGGCGGAGCGGGGACCAGGAGAAGATCGCCCAGACATGAAGACACGACGGAACAGCTAAGTGACAATGACTAAATGGTGTTCTGGTGTGGGTGCTGGGACGTCTTGAGTTCGCCACCTCATGCATCACATGGGTTGGCGCGGATTCATTATGATCGCTGCTGGTACATGCTCCCTGGGAACGAACTGGGTGGGACTGTGTCCTGCCCCAGGACTTCCGGCTGTGTTTCATGGTGCCCTACTGAATATGGACATTCTGGAGGCGGTAAGACTACTGGATCCCGAGGTGGGGGATTCGCAGAACCCATGGAACCTTATCCCTAATTGTAGCCACTCCGTTCACACGGGGCTGTTCGCTGGGCACACCACGCCCCATGGGGTGCCTCCCGCTGTTTTTGCTGTTGGTTTTAGGTTACACCTTGTGTGCCTTACTATGGGGTATTTCACGACCTAATTGGGAGGTTGCTGAGGGTGGAGGGGAATGGGGGGGGGGTTTGTTGACTTGTTATTTTCTGTTCTGACATGGTGCATAGAGCTTGATGCTATATTTTCACTTTCAAGCGCGCGGTTAGTGGCAAGGGGTTGTGGTGTCCATTGTGGGTGTGGGGGGCGGGCTGGGACGTGGATGGTCCCGACACTGAAACACTTCGGATATGGGAGGGATTAAACTTTGGACTTGGAACATTAGAGGCCTCGGGGACTACAGAAAAGCCCGATTGATGCATGGCACGTTGGCCAGGCATAATGTTGACGTATGCTTTCTGCAAGAAACGCATATTAATACTACTCCTTCGCCCAGATTGAAGAACTCTAGATGGTCTCAGGTGTATTCTGCTGTTTACTCCAACTATGCCAGAGGGATGGCTATTCTTGTGCGCAGAGGGCTGGACTGGCGGGAACGTGCTCACGTGCAAGACGTGAATGGCAGATACGTGATCTTGTATGGCTCCCTGCAGGGGCGGCCTATCGTGCTGGCCGCTGTTTACGGTCCTAATGTAGATGACCCGGACTTCTTTAGGGACGTATGGGCGCAGATTGCGTTGCTTGACTGTTCATCGGTGGTGATAGGGGGAGATTTTAATGTTGTGCTGGATGATGACATGGACAGACGAGGTGTGAGTAGGCCTATGCATGCCCGTGCGTGCCAGGCTGTCCTTGATGTGATGAGTGAGGGATTGTTGTCGGATGTGTGGAGAGTTCGTCACCCAGATGTGAGAATGGGGACCTGTTACACGTGCCACAAAGCGGCTTGGTCCAGATTGGATTTCTGGCTGGTGTCTTCTGAGGTTGCGACATGGGTGACAAGGGTCGAAATACAGGCTAGGTCCCTATTGGACCATTCCCCTTGTGAGCTTGAGCTACGCCTTCCTGACACCATTAACAGAGCATTCACATGGCGATTACCCCCACACGCACTCACAGACCAGGTATTCGTTGAGGAGATAAGAGACGACATTGTTAAATACTTTGCTGAGAATGCAGGCTCCGTCACCTCAGAGGCTGTTGAATGGGATGCCTTTAAGTCAGTGATAAGGGGCCAGTGCATAGCGAGACAGGCGGGTGTGCTGCGAACGATTCGTGACACCCTGGCTAAACTGGAGGGAGAGTTACGAGGGCTAGATGCAGCCTTTAGCTTGGACCCGACGTTAGCAATAGCGGGTGATATCAAGACGAAACTGCTTGCCTTTCGAGAGGAAACGGAGCGAGAGGTGCGGTTTCTGGAGAGACGAGCTGAGGCCCGCAGATACGGAGAGGGAGACAGGCCCAGCAGAACACTTGCCAGGCTGATAGACTCTTGTGCACAGTCACACTACATCCACACTATATATGACAAGGAGGGGTCTTTAGCCGTAGGCCAAGAGGCTGTATTGCGCGCCTTCACTGACTTTTATGCGTCCCTGTACGCCTCTAAACAACCCACTGCCCCGGCCTCCTTAACCAGTTTCCTTGACTCCATTGCATTAGTTTGGTTTAACAGCAACCACAGACAGTACATGGACCTGCCTGTTACCGTCCAGGACATTGCTCAGGTGATAAAAAGCATGCCGGCTAACAAGGCCCCTGGCCCTGATGGCCTGTCAACGTCCTTTTACAAAACTTATGTGGATGAACTGGCGCCGAAACTACACTCCGTGTTTGTGGAGGCCCTTGAATTGAACTCCCTGCCTGACTCCATGCACGAAGCCTTAATAATCACACTTCTAAAACCTGACAAAGATGAGATGCTCCTGGACTCCTATAGGCCCCTCTCCCTCATTAATGTAGATGCCAAAATATATGCTAAAATAATCGCGGACAAGCTGCAACCGATGTTGCCGATTATAGCTTTGCCTGACCAGTCCGGATTTATCCCCGGTAGAGCCACGTCCCATAACCTTAGAACCATTTTTTCGGTCCTTCATTACCTACACCCATCTGTGCAGGCGGCGGTGGTGTTCTTGGACGCGACCAAAGCGCTTGACTCTTTGGAATGGCCGTATTTATTTAAGGTGCTGGAAAGAATGGGCTTCAGTCGCAATTTCATGACCCTGATCAAACTGCTGTACACTGGACCCAGAGCCAGAGTGAGCGTAAACGGCCTGGTGTCTGGATCTTTTAATATCACTAGAGGAACCAGGCAAGGGTGCCCACTGCCCCCCCTCCTCTTCGCTATCGCGATGGAGCCGCTTGCGGCTCGGATACGACAACACCACACTGCAAGGGGCATCGGGTTTAGCTCTCGGAGCCTTTTGATCTCGTTATATGCTGACGATGTGACCTTGTACATTGTCAACCCCAAAGACAACATGAACCCGCTGCTCCGTGAGTTTGTGAGGTTTGAGGGCCTGGCGGGAATATCCATCAATTGGTCTAAGTCCGTAGCTTTCCCACTGACAGATGAGACGAGTCGGCCACCTGCAGACTACCCTATACGTTGGGAAGCTGAGGCTGTTAAGTACCTGGGGATATGGATCAGCCGAGATGTGCAAGAACTATGGTCTCTGAACTTTGGAAAGGCAGTGGACTGGATGGAAGGGAAGATTGAGGTTTGGAACAAACTACCTTTGTCCCTAGTTGCACGAATAGCGTTAGCAAAAATGGTGATTCTTCCCAAATTCCTGTATCTGTTTGTGAACATCCCGCTGCCATGACATCGCACTTCCATGCGCGGGTGCGTTCGTTGATGTTGAAACTGGTTTGGGCTGGAGGTCGGGCGAGGGTCTCCTGGGACCTGCTCACACTCCCACTTCGGCAGGGGGGCCTCGGGCCCCCAACTTGAAGCTATACTCTCTATGTGCACAGGCGCAGTTTCTGCATTTTTGGGCCTTCCCCACCCCCTACCAACCGCACGCAGCGGTAGAATTGGCTGCGCTAGCCCCGTTGCCTCTGCGCGTGGCCCTATACGGGAAAGTTACGCGCCCTTCAGTGGAGATCGACACCGTAGAAATGGTTCGCTGGACCTGGCGAGAACTGCAGAGAAGAGTTGGCCTCTCCTCCCTGTACGCGCCTGCAGTCCCACTGCGGGGGAACCCGATGCTGCCCTGCTTAGCTGCCAGAGGCGATGTTCTCACGCTCCGAGGGAAAAGGCTGCACACATTCGCCGATTTATACCCTGAAGGCACCTTCGTTGAGTTGCGCACGGATGTTGGGGACCAACCTGAATCTTTTGCGGACACGCTGCTGTACCACTCCCTTAGGAAATCTTGCAAACAGTTGGGACCCCACTTCCCGGAGGAGCCGCAGGCACTGGATGCCCTACAGAACCTGCTGTCGAAACCCTCTCCCAAAAAATTGGTATCGAGGCTCTACAACTGCATGCAAGAGCAGGCCCCAATCACTGTGGCCACCGCCAAAGTTGCTTGGGCTGCAGACCTGGAAGTCCCTCTCACAGATGACATGTGGGAGTACTGCTGTAAACAACTGACGGCACTGTCCCCGAACTACCGGCTGCGGCTCATTCACTTTAAATTCTTACACCGATACTATCGGACACCGATGCTACTTCATCGCATGGGCATCCGCACGGATGCGTCCTGCTGGAAGTGCGGGAGGGAAGATGCGTCCTTCATACATGTGGCATGGAGCTGCCCCAAACTGACAGACTACTGGACAGATGTCTTTACAGCTATCAACCAAATCTTAAGCAGGAACGACACGCTGTCGCCACTCCTGGGTCTGTTGGGCTACGTCAAGGACACTGAACCTTGTGACAGAAAATTACATGCACTCCTCCTCCTATATGCTAAACGACAGATTGCACTACACTGGGGCAGGAAGGCGCTACCATTGTTCACTGGGTGGATCGGGGATGTCACCTATGAGCACGCGCAACTCACTCACTACTGGGAGACCATGCCCACTGCCTCTAGACCGAATGACATTTGGGAGCCATTTCTGCAATGGACAAGAGAGCGGGCGGGATCGGCAGTATCTGGAGGATCGCCTGATGTGGGTGTTTCGGATGATATGGGCTGAGTGGTTGCTGTGCGAACTTGAACTGTCTTGGCACTGATGTTCCCTTCTGGCACTGTCATGCCCTGGCCATGGACCACGCTTGCCCTGCTGTCCCTCTTTAACTTTGTACTAGCAGCGTGTCCTGTTCTCCTTGTTACCTCCCCTTGGGCCACTTGTCCCGACCTCTTGTCCTGCTTCGATATCTCCCTTCTCCCCCTGCGTCACCCCCCCCCCCTCTCTACCTCCGCCATGTATGCTTGTTGCCTGCCACACCTCCACTACTGCCACGGATCGCTACCAGCCGACAGACCCTTGACACAGACATGCGCGGCCCCGTCAAAGTGTGGGGCACTGCGTGGTTGAATTGCTGTGCTTGCACCAATGTTACGTTGTTTACGTTTCCTTTCTTTCCTTTTCTATTTTGTTGGGGACGGTTGGGCGAAAACAGTGCTACTAGATGTATGTTTCCCACTTGCTGTTTTTAGAGCTGGGGCCTGCTGATTGCCCCGAGACAGCTTCCACGGCTCCTGTTATGGTCATCTATCTACTGCACTGAAAAAAGTAAGATCACTAACTGTGCTAAGGTTGCATCGCTCACGTACAATTCATTGCAATATTGTGAACCCTGCTGGGAGCTCGGAGCTCCATAAAAGTTGTATTACTACTGACTGCTTTCCTGACTTGGATGGTGTATACACCTCATAGCGGCCTGCCTCCGGGTTGTTGGCGTGACGCAGTGTAACCTTTTGTCCCTTTTCTCATAATAAATGTCTTACACCAAAAAAAAAAATAATAATAATAATAATTGTAAGTAGAGCAGGGCTGGTCTCACTTGAGTGAAACCAGCCTTCTTCAATACCGGTACCAGGTATTTTTTTCTTGGCTCTAAATAAAAACCACAAAACATAACAAAGTGCATGGTGTCTTGGGTGGAGAAATGATCACAATTGCAGGGAGGGGCTAGTTCAGGTTTTTCCAATGTTTTAAAATTCCCCAAATAAAAATGTAACAAATTAAACTGAACTTAATTAGAAGGAACCTGTGAAATGGAATAGTGACGAAACCAAGGTAAGGTGCTAATGCAAATGAATTAACAGGTAGATAGTGTCTCCTCACCGCTGGTTTCGCTAGTTCCCTTTCCTCACGACATGCTCTTGCCCTCCCCATGAATTGCTTTTTAACAATGTCGATATCCTGAGTCTTAATGTCTTTGGGAGAGGTAAAGAGCTCTGGTCGTCCTATATCTGCGAATGCCTTCATCAGATAGGCCAGCCATGGAATCCGTTTAAAGTGATCTAGGGCCAGAACATCAGCCATGATCTTATGGTTGAGTGGCAGATCTTTGTTAAGCCAAGTCTTCAACCAGAAGATCAGGGGTGCCATGTTCAGTCCATCGGTGAGGAAGTCTAAACCCACCTCCATATGAATGGAATAAGTCGGTGTGGACTGAGGAACAGACAGTAGTGTCCGTATGAATCTATTCTCAGCTTTCTGGATTGGCTCCAGATTTACATAACCACAAAGGGGGGAACCGTATGAGGCCAGGGCAACTGGTTTACTTTTATAGATTTTCAGGAGCGCTTCCATGGGCCTAGCGCCTAACCTGCCCGCAAAGCCCATAAGGGCTGTCGATGACCTAGTCACCGCCAACCTCTTTGCCCTCACTTGGGGTCCCCAGGATCCCTTATGATCAAAAATAACCCCCAGGTAGGGAAAAGTGGAGACTATAGAAACAATCTCACCCTTGCACTCAAATGTATTGGTTTTTCTCTTGCTACTTTGTCGACCCACGACCATAGTATGCGACTTATTGGTATTGATTTTTAAATCTAACTGGTCCATAAATGTCCCAAAGGCGTTAAGTAAACGTTAATGGCAGATGCCAGTGCGTGCTATCAGCACGGCGTCGTCCGCGTACAGGAGCGCAGGTATCTTAACAGCTCCTGCACGCGGGACGTCTCCCTCAACCTTCTCCAAGTAAGCACCCAGTCCATTAATGTAGATGGTAAAAAGCAGGGGGGCTAATATACAGCCCTGCCTAACCCCCTGCATGGACTTGAAGAGGGCTGTGCACCTTCCTTCGTTGGTAACCCGCACCGCAGCAAAAAGCTCCTGGTGCAAAGACGCCATAAATTTGACCAATGCTTCATCTATCCCCATCTCTAGCAGGGTCAGCCATAACTTAGACCTGTTGACCAAATCGAAGGCCGAGGAGAGGTCCATAAATGCCAAAAACAAGTACCCCTCCTTGGCCACCGTGTATTTAGCGATCAACAGGTGTAAGTTAGAGCACTGCTTGATCGTTCTTTTTTTCTGTCTGAACCTAACTGAATCTCCGCCAACCCTCCGCAACTCTCTACACTATCCCTTAGTTTAGACAGAAGGACTCTACCCAAAATCTTTACTGTAGAGTCCAAAAGGGATATGGGCCTATAGCACCCAGGGTCGTCCCGCTGGCCCTTCTTAAAAATGGGGACGATGTTAGAGATGGCCCAAGAGGAGGGTGTGGGGTTGCCATTGACGGCAGAGAATACATTGGCCAAAACCCCCGCCCATAGCTTGGGGGAATGTATGAAGAAGTCAGCCGGCACCCCATCAGGGCCCGGGGCCTTGTGTTTGGTTGTAGCACGAATAGCTTTCTCCACCTCAGAGCTATGAAAAAAAATTGGGGTAGCATCCAGGGTCACCAAGGGTACTACGGGGCCTGCATCATCGTTATCCCCATACACATTTTTGAAATGGTCCAGCCATTTATTGTCTGGGATGACGCAGTCCATGGCCTCTTTGTTTTGGTCAGAGAAGAATGGTTGTTTGACGATTTCCCAGAATTTCCGGCTATCCTTCAGGACGGCCACGGAAAGGAGGCTCTCTCATGCTTCCCGTTTAATGTTCTCTTGTCTGGTTTTTATAGCTAATTTGTAATCTTTCCTCAATCTGACTATTTCATCCCTAATCCTGGGTGTTTTCTTCAGGGCAGACATCAGAGACCTGTGTGCATTTGAGCAGGCAGCATCGAACCAACGATGCTTGATTGGTGCTCCCTTCTTAGGTTTGACCGAAAAATCCTGTGACACCTGCTCGCATATTGACTCAAAAGCCCCTATGATTTCGCAATCCTGGGCATATATATCTAAACACACTACCACCTGTGCCTCAATTTTCGGAAGAACTTCCGCATAGAAGTTCTCCGGGATCACCTTGGCCCATTTGAGTTTTCTGCCCTGATCAGAAGTGCGCAAAGTGCACTCTGACCTGGCTGGCCCAGGGGTTGGCCCCATAAAGTCTCCCCAGGCTACCTCAAGTAAAACAGGGTTGTGGTCGCTATAATGAGACGAAGCTGTACAATAGGAAGTGACCCTGTTTAGAATACCCGGTGTAACAAAAATATAATCAATTATGGTTCCGGGGTTAGTGCCTGTAAAGGTAGCTGTTCTTGGGCCTCCCTCCGGTTCATATAAATTAAAATTAGCCAAAAAGTCTTCTAGTTCTTCTCCTCGTGTAGTGTGTTCAAAATGTGGGCCTTCGGCTCCTTCACCCCCTTCCCTATGACTTATACCACACATTAGCTTACAGGGGTGAATGTTAAAATCACCCAACAATATATACTCTGCATCGTAATATGTATTCTGACTGACTAGTGTTAAAACAGCATCTAAACTGGCGATGTTATTGTCGCTATTGTCCCTATTACAAGAATTATAAAAATTAATATATAGGGTCCTCCTAGAGGGACTTATTTCCCTTTCTACAATCAGGATATTAGGCGAGACAGTATTGATCAGTCTAAGAGAACCCTTCAGATCTATGGAAAATAAGGTTAACAGACCCCCCTTAGCTCTGCCCGCGCAACTAGGGATAGCTGCTTTGGCAAAGCTGGTAAACCCATCCAACCAGAAACTAGCAGCTGGTCCCAGGTTTCCTGAAGGGCGATAATATTATGCCCCGAGACTAAACTTATCCAACCCTTATCATTACGTTTAGAGTTGAGTCCTGCCACATTCCAGCTTAATATTTTACATGTATCACTTGTTCTACTCCCAACCTCTTCTGTCTCACAAGTGGGGTCACCTGATAGTCAGTCTATATCCTCCAACCCTGGCAGGGGAGCAAAGCGGTTAGCAATAACCAACGCGGGGCCCTCATGAACATTCTGGTGAGCACAGGGTTGATTACTCACTGGGATATTTGGGAGCCTCGGGGGACACGGGGGTGCATGTAATTTAGGCATACCCTCACCCAGAGGTACGCGCCCTCCTCCCTTGCTAACCCCGGGGCCTCTAGCATGCAGCATGCGCCCTGGTGGTGGGTAAAAAAAGCCCAGAGGAACAGGTCTAATTTGTCCGTTAGGGATATATCAGAGCCATCCCAAAAGAGCCTATACGCTAGATCAGCCCTACTGAAGTTGACAACCACACAGTCACCTTGGATAGATTTCCGGTGTTTGCCTATCCAACCCACCCTCCTTGAGAATATGATTTCATCAGAAATATTCTTGCCACAACATTTGTCTGTGCACCATTTTTTTGATTTAACCATAAGGTCCCTGGAGGATTCTACCTCCCCTTCCCTTAAAGAGGGGACCCCAATAAAGACAGCGACCAAGGGGGACGTGTAGGTGGTAAGTTAAGCTTGTATTTGCTGTAAGAGGACCTCGCAGGGTCGAGGATACGTGGTGGAGGTTGTGTATGTGGCAGCCCCCGCAAGGACAAGGGCAGCGCTTCCAAGGCTGGGGGTAATGTATTAGTGACCCCTCCACCCATCTGGGGATGTGAAACCGGGCAGGGTACCTGTACCTGCACCGGCTCCACCGTACCAGCCTCCATCCTCTGAACCTCACCCTCGTGGCACTTTGTGTTAACATGGGGGACCTTGTTAGGTATAGAATTAGCAATAAGTCTCTCAATTAGTGTACATTTCTTAAGCAGACCTTCTAAACAAGTGTTGAAAGTGTCCATGATATCCTTTGCTATCCCAACCAGTAAAGGTTCAATTCTGGAAACAAAAAGCTCCTCCAGTTTGTAACCCAATATGTCATTTGTTATATTTAGTAAGCATGTACTTGCCACGTTGTTATCCCGTGCACCCTTAGTTACGGGTGTAGTGGTCTGCTGACTCAGATCAGGCAAGCTTACTAAGGGGGATTGGCTGGGGGCCTCAGCTGTGGGGCATGTGGGTGGACGGGTAGCAATAGTCACAATGGGATAGAGTGACACCGGGGGGGTACATGTCACAGGAGGATTGCCCAGCACTGAAGGGGAAGGTACAACAGTAGTTGATGGGGGGGTGGCTGTGAGCCCCAGTTCAAGTTCAGCATTGGCAATTTCCTTAGATAGTTCTCCCACCACTGATGTTAGGTAGGTCATAATTGAGTTGGAATGTCTTGGGACCTTAGCCTTCTTCCCGCCCTCCTCCATATTTATAGCCTTCTTTCGCTTACCCATTGTTAATTGCAGATGTAAATGGGGTGGCCCAGCCCGGCCTCCTTCGGCCCCGGACAGCCACAGATGGCCCCGCCCTTGTCCCGGGCTTCTCCCGGCACGTGCCCGCGCGCGTGCCGTGGGACGGGGTACTGGCGCTGCCTTTATGTGCCTCCGGGCGCTGGTGAGGGCGTTACTGGAGTGGGAGGGGCCCCGGCGGAGCCAAGCCCGGCCGGGAACCAGGCGGAGCAAAGCCCGGCCCTTTGCTGGTGGTGCTGCGGCGCTACAGGAACTGAGCCCGTCCGTGAAGATGCAGGTAGCGTCTGTGACCCCCCTATTTCTTGAGACTTCTAGGTGTTTTGAAAAAATAAGACACACCATTTTTTTGTCCTAATTCTGTTTATTAGTATTTCAGGTAATAAATGCAGTTTCACTGTCATGCAAGGCAGAATGAGAATAACACACCATACAACTTTTTTTTGTAATCGACCTTACCCCAATAAAGACTAAACATTACTAGTGATTGTCTCATCAGCATTATTCATCACAGTTGCGGCAGTACATCATCTTGATTACAATAATATCATCATTAATCATTCTGTGTGTCATTGGAAGCCAGTTGTTGTATATATTGACGTAATGGTTCCCATATGTCTCTGGGCCTAGATGCTGCTGGCAGTTCTTCTGCATATAAAACAAGGTTTTCATTACAGTATACTATGTCCTTTACCCAACCCTTAGTTTTCGGGGCCAGCATGCTTTCCCAGTGCAGTGCTACTCGCCGCTTGGCTAATAATAGCGCAATGCGCACAAATTTTTCTATTGCGCCTTTTAAATGAGGTACAGGGCATAGGAGGCAGTTTGAAGGTGCACACTGTAATAAAATCCCAGTCATTTCATGTATGTGGTGCAGTACACCCTCCCAGTAAAGCCTGTCCAAACTCCCATTCCAAGTGTAAAAAGTCGGGTGAACAAAGGAGTTAGGTCCTTAACGGGACTGACGGGGGGGCTGGACCATTTAGACTATAGAATACAACAAAGATGGCACATCAACAAGAGCCAGTTATATCATTGAGTGATTTATTTGTAATACAATATATTCTGTTTCTGCTCTTGCTTTCACGTCGCTTTGTTTGTCTACAAATAGCAATTTGTTTGTAAACACTGATGAAATGCATTTTTTAATGTGTACTGTTCTGTGTTAAAATTGTTAGATATTGTGTAAATGTGTATCTATTTCTGCCTAAAAACAAATATTTCTTCAAAAATAATTCAAAAAATATGAGTAATAGGTATAAATAAAAGTACCTTACCAGGTTTCATGAAGTTGTACTTGGTTTTCATCTAATAAGTTTCATACTAAGATATGAGGGTTCGGGCATTTTTGTTGTATTCTAAAGTGTAAAAAGTCAGCATCAGGCTGCCCAAATCTTTTACAATTACTAGTTTCCCTAAGGCTGCATCTGGGCAGTTTAACAGGAGAGTGGTAAGTCTGGTGAATGTACTTGAAATGTAGAATGCGCAAGTTGCCATTAGGCGTGAGGGCACTGGTCAGCTTACATATATGTTACCATTCTGTTTCTCGTAGTGGCGGATTTCGACTGTTATTCCAGCGGGCCAGACTTCTATCTGGTTTTTTTTTTGTTTTTTTTTTGTATGTTCTTATATAGCGCTCGACTACCCGGAGGCATCTCGGCGCTTGCCTTGGGAACCCGTCCTGGCTTTTCCCTGTGAGATAGCCCCTAACGGGTATCCCCAAGGTGAAAGCCAGGCATCCCGCCGCGGGGGGCCGCTGTGGAGATTAAGCAAGCTATTGCCCAGAGTTGCAGAGTGTGAACCCATGATTAGGTCAGGCACCGAAGCGAGAATTATCGAGTCCGTGGACATTGAGCTCAAGACCCTGCCGCGTCGGGAATTGAACCCTGGTCCCGGGTCTGACCTCTGCTTCAGGGTCTGCCTGCTCTAACCAGTGAGCCACACTTCTCTCACTGGTTAGAGCAGGTTTGAGGACCCTCTCATCCTGCACTTCTCTGTATAATTTCGTTACCAGTTTATGTCTAGAGGGTGCAACCAGTAGCATTTGCAGTGCTCGCAGCATTGGGGGTTCAGTTGGGTATGTGTGATTGTGGGCCTTAACCGCGTGTTTCAGTCTGTGTATGGTAAAATTAAACAGTAGTGAGGAATTGGTTATATACCTCAGATCTTCTGTTGTAAGGAAGTGTTCAGCTGGAAAATTGTCTTGCATAGTTACCATGCCCACTTGCCTCAGTGCCCTAAGTGTGCTCTCTTCTCTCTTGTCACTGATAAAGCTGCGTGATGTGCGAGAGGCAGTGCCGGTGCATACACAGGGAGCCTGTTAGTCATCTTACCTAGAGCCTGCCATGCTGCAATATTCATATCATATACAATTTTTTTGCTTTCAATGCCATCCAGTACCTGCAAGTGAAGGGCACGACAATGGGGTGTCCTTTTGCTCCAGAAATGGCCATAATGTTTATGGCCCTGCTTGAGGAAGGATGGATTTTTAATAATAACCCATATGACGGCCACATAAAAATGTGGTACCGCTATGTAGATGACGTTTTCATGCTTTGGCGCGGCAGTGAGGAACAACTACTGAGGTTTACAACATGGCTTAATGACAGGAATCGCGATATACAATTCACTCTGAATATGAGTAAAGTCGAGATGAACTTCTTGGATCTTCTGATCAGACACGACCAGGGATATATCTATACGACTCTATACACTAAAGAAACAGATAGAAATACATTTCTTGATTTTGAAAGTTTTCACCAAAGAAACCTAAGAGAAAATCTACCACTGAGCCAATTCATGAGAATACGTCGTATTTGTAAGAGAAAGGAGGATTACTTCGATAATGCCACGATACTCTTAAACAAACTGTTGGAAAGAAATTATCCCAAAAAACTCCTGAAGAAAGCAATGAAGAGGGCATGGTACACACCAAGGGAAGCGCTATTGACACCGAGAATCAAAGATGTAACAACGCCCTTGGTGTGTGTCACAACTTTTTCTGGAGTTACAAATGAGGTACAAAAAATAATTGGAAAAAAATGGTCAACGTTGAAAAGCCTGGAACCTTTCAGAGAGATGTCTTTTTTGACACTTAAAAAGAATTCCAGTATCAAGGATAAAATTGTGAATGCCAATACATCTGTCAAAAAAACAGCTACAACATTACGCTCCATGTTGTCCTTACCTCCATAAAAGGCCATAAGAAATGTGGCAATTGTGTCTCGTGCCAAAGCACAATAGAAGGTACAAAGTTTACGTATGGGAAGAAATACATCAAACATGAAGAATTTACTAACTGTAATACCCAAAATGTAGTCTACTGTGTAGTATGCCCGTGTGCTAAGGCATACGTAGGAAAAACAAGTCAACCAGTTAAAAAGAGAATAACACAACATCGGTCCCATATAAATTGCAAAACTCCGAATGCACCTATGGTTGCACACTGCATTACAATGGGACATGGCCCCAACGATATGAAATGGACGGTTTTGAGACACATTGTAGGAAATAATGTGGAAAATCTCATGGCGAAAATTGAGGCAAAATTCATTCTTTTCTTGGGTACAATGGAAAATGGTTTAACCACATGGCTGCTAGGCGTTTTCCCGTCCTGTGCTGAGATATGCAGGATGCCAGTGTTTCATGACGAGCTGGCCTTGTCATCAGCGCACGGCAGGTAAGCGCCATGACGAGCCCAGCTCGTCATTAGCTTCGAAGGGGTTAAATGAAATGTCGGAATTGACACATTGTGGATAAAGAAACAAAGAGAGAGAAATCCGGAATTATTGGAAAGTTGTTGTGGCCTAGCAAAAATAAAACTGATATACATAATTGAAGGCAAAGAGATACAAAGGGCAGATATGAGATACAGCTCGGCAAATAAGAACATGTAATTTATATGCACAAACACCGATTGCAATGGCACCTGATAACAGCAAGAATTAGATCAATCGGAGGGTTATTTAATGACAACCCGGCTATTTGAAAAGTAAATCCATAAAAATGACATGAGAATACGGTCTAACACAGCGAGAATAGTGGGTCGCCCGTAAGAAAATAGAGACGACTACAAGTCCCAAGAAACCGTCATACACACGTGACCAGAATAAGAATCGCTGGCAGTGCTGACGTTAGACGCCAAGCAAGGAAAAGCAGAAAAGTCAGCAACTCCGCCGTGGATGCAGAAACGAAAAGCACGCCGTGCAGAGCAAACAGAAGAAAAAATCACAAAAACAAAAGGTACTGAACGCAATCGGAATGGGATTAAAGCATATATATATATATATATATATATATATATATATATACAAGCATTTTAGAAGTATGCTAGAGTCGCGCATCAACAAATGGCACGCAACCCTCTCAAACATGCACACGTTGTAAGAAAATAGATTCAACAGAGACCCCGTATTCATTGCTCTATACATGTTTGTCCCACAGCTGACCATAACGGGAAGACAAGCAGGAAATCACCATCAGAGACAACACTTGCTCTCCATGCAGCCTTTCTCCCACCAAACATGGAGGAAATAGGGTAGGTGCCCATATCCCCGGTGTACATACAAATATTTTTGCCTGGTAAAGTATTCCCAAGAATTCCAAGCAACTCAACAAGTATTCTGTTTAACAGGTCACAAGTAAGAAGTACCCTACAACACTCGCTCAGCGGGTGTGTATACAATTCAGAAATGTAATGGTGGATATACGCATTGAGTCGAACAATATACATTAAAAGTAGTTTTCATTCATCTTTTGTAGATTGAAAATTGAAAATGTCCTACCAAAACTGAACACAGCCCTGAAGAAGACCTTGATAAAAACAAATGTGCTGATCCCTCAGCTGCAAGGTCGAAACGCGTTGGTAATATGTACTGGTCTAAAAAACTATAGAAAAAATACTGTCTTATTAGATAGCAAGATATGGTGGAATACGATAATGTTAACTATATTCCATGACTAAGAAAAGGGAAAAAAACCCTCTTTTTTAGACCATATAGATAGGACCTAGGATTAAGTGGGTGGACAAGATCAAGTTGATCTGCGATCTGGACAACCCACAAGTAAAGTAGGACACTACAAATAAGGTGTAGGCTTTCAAACTCTGTGAAAACAGTGTTGTACAGTTTATTGCTTCATGTTAGAACTGGCTATTTCTGGTAGGCTAAGGCTGACGCCAAAGCCAGGCAGAAACCACCAATCTAGTCAGGGCAAGGAAGTCACACGCCAAGATAACCCCTGCTCACCCCCTTGGTAGCTTGGCACGAGCAGTCTAGGCTAAACTCGGAGGCAATGTGTAAAGCATTTGCGTCAGCGCACAATAGCAACAACATACTAGGTACACCACAAAAGAGACTCCACACAAGGTTATTATAAAAATACCTTTTGTATTGTAAAAGCACATCAGATAAAATCACACATATACATGGTGCCAATTGGCACGGGCAATATTCACATGGGTTTATTCACAAGACAGGGCCACAAGGGCCACTGTCACAATCAGCACATTAGTAGTAATGAAATACTATCAGAACTTAGACTAAAAGAGTATAAAATCACTGTAGCACAAAGTAACAGTTATGAATCACATCCAGTAACTACTGGGAACAGGTAAGTACACACTACGCAACCCTAAATACCTTAGGAGCATGTCACGCAGGTACCCAGGACCTCACTAGGACCACCTGTACTAGAAAGAACAACCACCTAAGGATGAAATCCACTTAGGGGTATAACTCAGAACACACTACCCATGATGCATGAATATACATTCCGAGGAGCAGTAAAGAAAGAAAACACATGATGTATAGACCTACACATTCAGCGGTGTTAAGGACAGAGCACATGATGTAATCACAATACATTCAGGGGTGCAGCGCAAGAAGACACATGATGACTAAACATTCAGAGGTGCAGCGCATGAAAAGAAAGACACATAATGCATCAAACATTCAGAGGTGTCAAGAGTAAAGCAATAGCGAAAAAATCACATGAGGCCTAAAAACCTTCAGAGGTGCAGGAATAACACATGATGCAAAACATTCAGAGGTGCAATAACCATACCATTGCGCAAACTCACATAAGCCACCACCTGTGGCAGTCCCTAGGCCAATGGCCTTGTTGGGGCTCAGACGCCCTGAGTCTCAGTGTCAGGGTGCCAGTCTCAAAGTTCAAAAAGCCTAAACGTGGCAGGTGCCCACTAAGTGCTGGGCACCTGGAGAACAATAAAACTGCGCCAGGGCCCTCACTGGCCCTTAGGCGCCAACTGCGCCACTGCTGGAGCCACACAGGCTCTGGGCATAGCACATGCCCCCAGACGTTGGAGCCACAGAGGCTCTTAAAACAAGGGTGCCCCCATGAGCCTCGCCGGACTCTGGACACGAGCTCCTCCCAGGCAGGAGGGGGCGAGCACCGGCAATATGCCCCGATGCCCCCGCTTAACTGACGTGGCCCCCCCAAGAGCCTCAACAGGCTCTGAACGTAACTTAGGCAGTTGGAGTCCCTCACGGGGGACTCGACTCAAGGAAACGCCCTTCTGAGCCTCAACAGGCTCTCTAGACAACATGCGGCCACGAGCCCCTCACAGGGCTCCGAGTAATATGCCCCGCGATCGTCGGGGCGGCCCTCTGCCCAGCGGGACCGCCCAAAGCCTCCTCGCCTCGTTGGAGTCCCTCACGGGGGACTCTGACACCAATACTGCCCCGGGTTGTGGGAGCCTCTACAGGCTCTGTGCGACATTGGGGCGGCCCACTGCCATCTGGGGCCGCCCTAGTGCTCTCGCTCCCGGTGCCTCACCGGCACCAACAACCGCCGCGTCGAGCCCCCCCCGAGCCCTCCCAACTCACCGGGCTGTCTTCGGGGCGGGGCTCCTCCGGGCGGCGGCTGCACGCGAGGGCTCTCTGCTCCTGCCGCCGGCTTCTCTGTGGCGGCGGGGGAATCTCCGGTCTCCCTATGCACACGGGAGACCGGCAACGACCATCAGAGCTTCCCCCAGGCAGGGGGAAGCGGGAACAGCTCTCCCCTGGCCGCCATGCGTCCTTCCTCCTCCTCAGGGCGGCCCAGCCAATCGCGTCGCGGCTCCTGCGACGAGCCCCTCATGACGCGAGGCCGCCAACCAATGGCAGCGCGGCCTCGCCGATCCACGGGCCAATCAGAGCACGGCTCTCCTCGGGTCTTGGCCAATCCGGTCGCGGCCCCTTCGTGGTTTGTTTTCACCACGGCAGAGCGAGGTGGGCACTCGTAGAGCATTAAATCAATGCAGGCAGGCGTCCTCAGCGCATCCAGCGCTATAAACGGGCAGGAAAAGCGCTACACAGCAGGCAGAGCGCTAGAAAGTCCAAAGAAAGCGCTCTCAAGCGCTTGGGGGAAATGAAGCGCTCCAAAGCGCCAGACAGCAGGCAGAGCACTCCCAGGTGCTCCAGGCAAAGCACAGCGCCTCCAGGCGCTAGGAACCAACTCCAGCGCTTTCCCCAGGAAAAGGCAGCTTCTCCATGCCGCCAAGGTCCCAGAGCTTCCCCAGGGGCAAAGCCAAGTCCCCCCTTCAGCCCAGGCAGGGCAGAAGGGTCCCCCAGGAGTCCAGGAATCCAGGCACCCAGGGGCTGGGCAGCGCCCACCCCTGGTAGATCCAAGTCAGCCACAAGAGCTAGAACAAGAACAACTTGGAAGGAGACTCATCCCCTTCTTATAGCCAGAAATGCCTTTGAAGTACTTCGTGCAAGGGACCCTGAGTGCTGGAATGTTTCTGGTTTTCGTCTTCCTGACAGCTTCAGGGCCAGAGGTGACAGTGGGCCGTCAGGAAGGAGAGCTAGCAGGGTGGCCGACAGGCACGGCCCGGCACCACCAGACGCTCTTTCCTCCCATCCCTGACAGCAGAGGGGCCTTTCATCCACGGCTGACTCAGACCCCCTCCTCTGGGGCCTTGCAGACCCTGCAGACCCTGTCCTACTCAAACCGGACGGTCCATCCACCAGCAGGTCCAGGCACTCCTGGGCAGACTCACCAGCCAATCACACGCTAGCACCAACTTACACAATTATGCCAACTTCCAAAAGTGGTACTTCTAGACTAGACACAGTCATGCTGCATACATCATTTTGCAGCATTCATTCTCACGAGTTCACACATATCAAACTCGACCCCTGCACTCCCCACACAACAGGAACTACCATGGGCATACATATTCCCCATTCATTCCTATGGGAGGGCAGGTCACTCACTCTTCATACAGAGAGCTCCAGCACTTTACACTGTACCACAGTGAAAAAGTGCGCAGAGGCCTAGAATCACCAACACCAGGTTCCAGAAACAGGCTAGGAAAAAGCAAAAAGTCTAGGGGTGAACCTGCCCAAAGGGCCGGGTCCAACACTTCACATATGATGAATCTTGTGTTTTGTATATATGTATACTAGCAGCCCGTCCCGACGTTGTCCGGGAGCAAAAGGCTGCTTCAGGGCCGCAGCTCGTCCTGACGTTGTCCGGGGGTCCCCTGGAGCGCAACGGCCACCTTCAGGCCCCCCAATCAGCCAAACCGCCACCTTCATGGCCCCCAATCATCCGCACACAGTTCACTGCTCCTACTAACGGGCCACTCCTCCCCGTGCTTCACTTAGCCGCACACGTTCCGCCTACTCCCAGCACTTCACTGAGCCGCACACGTTCCGCCTCCTCCCAGCGCTCCCGCGCTTCACCTACCTCAGCCCGACTTCACCGCTCCTCGTTCCGCCTCCTCCCATTGCTTCAGTCAGCCACATACGTTCCGCACCTACCTCAGCCCGACTTCACCGCTCCTCGTTCCGCCTCCTCCCATTGCTTCAGTCAGCCGCACACGTTCCGCTCCTCCCCACGCTTCATCTATCTCAGCCCGACTTCACCGCTGCTGTCCGCCGCTCCTCCCCGCGCTAGATGATGTCAGCACGCACGTCCACGTTGTTTGCTCACACGGCCGGCGCTACTTCTTAGGGGCTACTTTTTTTTATTGTTTATTTTTTAAATAACGTTTTTTTTGGTTTTTTTATAGCCTATGTCCATCTACAGGACCCCCCTTTCCAACGCTGTATTGGGTGTTGCGATTGGTTGTGTACTTTTCGAGTTTACCTGGCTCAAAGGACACAGTTCTCTCTTTATAATAGTAGTAAAGATTGTGTTGAATTGATGAAAATAATGGAAATGTATCATATGTAAGGTGAAAGGAATATTTGAATGTGAGCAAATATAAAATGAAAAAATTATTTGAGAAACACAGAGTCAATAAAGGGGCATCTGTGAAAAAGAAACACAATCTTTGGTGTCAGGGGCATTATATTTTGTACAAATGCAATATTCATATCTAACATGTTGATTTATGTTTGTTGCGTGCCTCTGTTTATATGTGTGATGATACCGGGCAGCGGAGTTGGGTGTGCATCACCATCTTCCACTGCAACATGTAGAGTGTAAGCATGCGGTCAAAACCAATAGCAGGTACACTGCGCTTGGGCACAAAGATAACATATAAAGGGGTCTGGAGCACTGAAGCCTCCCCTATTATAATCTTGTGTTAGTGTGGTCAAGCTCACTCTGGCCTGCCTTCGCCTCATTTCAAGGGAGTGAGAGAAGAACAGAGCTCCCTAAAGAACTGTTGTGTCAGTTTAATTGGGATGTTGCAAAATAAATACAAGAAGTGTGGAAGTACAACCATTTTGACGACCGCTATACGGTCAGCCAGGGAGAGTGGCAACTTATTCCATCTGTCTACCTGTTGCTCCAGAGAGGCGCATGCTCTGCCATAGTTTACCCTGATCACTATTTTGGGGGTGTGTTAGTTGTTTGTGGTATGATATTCGATTTATTCCCGTTGATTTGAAGTCCCAAGAATAGTCCCAAACTGATATATTCCCTCAGAATTTGTGCTAGATACCGACTTGGTTCTCTTGTGAATACCACCATGTCGTTGGCATATATTGATATGCCTACCGGGCGATGCAGAAAATTAAGTGCTATCTCTCTATGATGCTGTCTTATAATGCAAGCCAGTGGCTTAAGTGTCAGTGTGAACAGTAAGGGTGATAGCGGGCACCCCTGGTGGGTGCCACTATATATTTGAAATGGTTGTGACATCAACCCCCCACGTGTACCAGCGCCTTGGGTTTGGTATATAAAAGTAGTATCCTTACCAAGAACAATGGCGGAAACTCCATGCGTTACAATATATGAAACATATAACACCACTCAATGGAGCTGAATGCTTTTGTAGCGTCCAGAAGGACCGCGGTGGCAGGCCACTCAGGGATTAAGACATGGAACATGGCAAAGATGGTTCTTAAATAATGAGACATAGACCACTCATGGATAAAGTCTGATTGGTCTGGGAGGATCAGGCTAGGCATTAGAGGCTGCAGCCTGGTAGCTAATATTTTCCCTAGTATCTTGGCATCCAGGTTTATTAGCGTCAGTGGCAGATATGGTTCGCAGCTGTCTGGGGCCTTATCTTTTTTTAACAACGTAATGATCAGGGCCTGGCGAAGAGATGGCGGCAGCACTCCAGTTTCATGTGCCTCTGCATACATTTCAAGCATTTGAGGCATGATTAGATCAATATATTCTTTGTAGAATTGGGCTGTGAGCCCATCGGGCCCTGGCGCTTTTTGCTTTGGTAGTGCGCGTATTGCCGCATTTAAATCTGCTTTGTCTATAGGTTGGTCAAGATACTGTCGGTGACCATCCACCAGCCATGCGCATGCTATGTCGAATAAATAGGCTTCTAAGTCCGTGTCCACCACAGTCCCCCGTGACGTGTATAGGTCAGAGTAGAATCCGCGAAACTGTTCCACTATCGCCATTGGGGCATAATGCTCTGTACCCTGCTGATCTGTGATCTTAGTGATATAATGATAGTCTTCTTGGACTTTAATTTTGGTGGCCAGGCTAAAGCCTGAAGCGGTACAAAAGGACCAGGGAAGGCATGGCTGGGCAGTTCGGGCTGGACTGTTCCCATGAGGCACAGGGTCAGACTGATTTGCATATGGCCATGTCTGAACTGGGGTGGTGTGGAGTCCAAAAAAACGATGGATTTAGGCCCAGATCTCTGTACTGGGGTGAATGTATGACATTGTTCTGCATTCTATCCATCAACTGTGGTTTTTGCATTTGACACCTCGAGTGGGATGGGTATGCTCAGACGTGAGTCCCATGCACTACACACCACTGGATTCAAGCAAGCCGGGCTGAAGACGGCTGGAATGCCAGAAACCGGTCCTCGGAAGCTTGTTTCCGGTCCAGGGAAGGCATGGCTTGGCAGTTCGGGCTGGACTGTTCCCATGAGGCACAGCGTCAGACTGATTTGCATATGGCCATGTCTGAACTGGGGTGGTGTGGAGTGCAAAAAAACGATGGATTTAGGCCCAGATCTCTGTACTGGGGTGAATGTATGACATTGTTCTGCATTCTGTCCATCAACTGTGTTTTTTGCATTTGACACCTCGAGTGGGATGGATATGCTCAGACGTGAGTCCCATGCACTACACACCACTGGATTCAAGCAAGCCGGGCTGAAGACGGCTGGAATGTCAGAAACCAGTCCTCGGAAGCTTGTTTCCGGTCCAGGGAAGGCATGGCTTGGCAGTTCGGGCTGGACTTTTCCCATGAGGCACAGGGTCAGACTGATTTGCATATGGCCATGTCTGAACTGGGGTGGTGTGGAGTGCAAAAAAACGATGGATTTAGGCCCAGATCTCTGTACTGGGGTGAATGTATGACATTGTTCTGCATTCTGTCCATCAACTGTGCTTTTTGCATCTGGCTAAGGCCTGGGCATCCTCCCTCAGCATATGCTTGTGCCACTTGTCAGCGTGCTATATAGCGGATCTCAGATTCTGCCCGAGATTCATATTTTGAGAGTAGTTCATGTATACAGGCTAGTGTTGCGGGACAGGGAATGGTTGTGTATTTGTTTTCTAAATCTGGTAGTTTTATTTACTCTGTGTCTATGTATGTCCTGATAGGCGTGAATGTTATACCTCGATTCACTAGTATAAGCACCCCTCTGGCAAATGAGGAGTACGAGGAAGCCAACTTGTACCCTGCCCACCAAATAGCAATTTTATCCTCAGAAGACATGGTCAGATGCGTCTCCTGCAGGAGAGCGGTCTGTATGTCATAGTGGTCTAAATAGGCGAACACCTGTCTGATTTTTTGGGGGGTATTAAGCGCTCTGACATTCCATGTCACACATTTGTACTTCTCACCCATATTCACCTTGACACATTTTTCCTGTCAATTTCTGTGCCCTGCCCCTAGAATCAAAGAATACAATCAGTGTGATTCGAAACTCCTCTATTGGTGCAATCACATTAACAAACCCAAACTCTGAACCCTGAAATCCCCCTTCCCCCACCCACTTCAGCAGATCCCAATTGCTAAAGCCATCCCTCATTGGAACTCTAAACCCCGTTCCCACCCCCAAACAATCCCATAAAGAAACAATAAATTGTTGTAGTGCACACATGGAGGCGGGAGCTGCCGGCCGGGAGCCCCAGTGACATCATCAGATGAGGGGCCGCTTTAAATAACCAAACCCACCTACATAACCCTCTAATCACAGTGAAGAAACATCATACTGTCCATAACATAGGCCACAGCACTAATGGGACTGCTGCATTATATGTGTATGCACCTCTCCCACAGGTTTGTTTTGGAACTATACATCAGATTATGTGTTCGTGGTGAGCACTTATCTGTGACGATTCAGTAGATAGTGACACTGTACTGTTCATAATTCAGGAGAAGCTGTCATTAATGAACATCTGAAGTGTGTCCTTGTTCCTCCTGTTCACCTCTCTGCAATCTTCTACGCAGTGCCTGGGTGCCTTTCAGCTGCAAGAATTTGAGCACGTCCTTAGGGTCATTATAGATCCTACTCTTTCCCCCATTAGTTATCTGGAGCATGGCTGGATAAATCATTGCACACAGAATGTTTCGGTCCCGCAGTGTTTTTTTGACTGCTACAATTTTTTTTTGCACCTCCTGGACTTGTTGTGTGAAATCAGGATAAATGGAAATATTCATCCCTTTGTGTGTTAAGTTTCCCATCTCTCTCTGGCCTTCTGCAGTGCCGCATCATGATCCCTATAGTTTAATAGTTGTGCTATGATTGGGTGCAGTCTTGCCCCCAGTGGAGGTGGCAGAGAAAGTTACCTGTGCACTCTCTCAATGATGAAAACAGCTGAAAAAGTGTCTTTGTCAAATAGAGCCACTAGCAAATTCTCGATGTAGGGCTCCATATTGCCCGTGTTCGTCGATTCTGCTATGCCCATAAAACGTAAGTTATTACAGCGATATCTCGCTTCCAAGTGTTCTGACTTCGCCATTATAGCAGCAAGTGTTTTTTCGGCCTTCTCCTGTTTTGATTCCATTTGACGTTGTGCATCTTCATAGTCCGAGATCCGTCTTTCCGCCATATCTATTCTGTCCGTATACCGATCCAAACGTTCAGACATATGATCGACTTTATAGGTCAGAGTGTTGATTTTCCCATTTATGGTAATCAGTGTAGCTTGTATCGTCACAAACATTGACTGGAAATCAACATTAGTAGCAGAGTTTGTGTCCACTGTAGGTATCAGAGTTGAAGACTGTTCTGCCACTCCATTGGCTACCGTTTTCTTGGCTTGCTCAAAATTGATTTGGACTGAGTTCTATCCGTTTTCCCCCTTTGATGCCCTGTGGTCTGCCAGGGACTGTGCTGAAGCGGCACGTCTAGTGGGGGCGAGGCCCTGCAGCTTGCAGGGTGGCGTGGGCAATGCCGGCCACAGCAAGACCCGCGTTGCCACACTTGAAACTTAGTTTATTCAGTGATGGAGCCCTCAACTAGCATATGTACACCAGGCACATTGTTGCTGTACCAGGCTGTCTAAGCTCATGCGTTGCGCAGTAAGTTCTCTAATTAACAGGGCCTCCAGAGTTCAGGGCGGTAGTGCGCTTGTGCCTCGTGGTGTCTACTAGCCTCCAAGCAGCACACGTCTGCACAACCACCCCTCTTGGTGCATACCATGTGAGCCCCACCCAGGCAATATCAGATAGCGGGGGAGGATGGCACTAGCAGGCACCTTTGAGGCTCTCGTCTCGGCCTTCGTGTCGCTTGTGCCTAAGTCGAAGATCCTCAGCCACTCGATGTGAAACCCTCCCAAGGTGCACCCCCCAGCAGCTTCAGTGACTATTTCGTGCCAGCACAGGGGTTCCCAACACACGCTGCACGGCTCAGCTCAGTCTCGGAATGTTCCTTACCCCGCGTGCAGCTTCTTTCAGGGCGGAAGCACTAATGTACAATATGGCCCCTATTGGCGCTCAGGGACGTCGCAATCAAATAGTTTCCCGCAGTGCAGTCTGTAGGCGTGCTGGTTATTCTCAGCATGCAGTTCCTACAGCAGTCAGGTGCAGGTCAGAGCTCCCCTCAGGTCAATCACCTGCATACACGCCGCACGGAGATCGCCTCTGGGAACACGGGCCCGTGCGTCAGTTGGCTCTCACCTCCGCCTTGACAAGCAGCCCTGTGGTGTCTTAGCGTGGACACGCTCTAGTGTTTCTATGCATTGTAATACACTCTACACCCACCCACCACAGACGTCATGGTGTCACATGACGCTGCCAATAAAAGAGGCTGAGCGCACGTGCTCAGGACCTTTTTCTACCACTCTATCTTGGTGTCCGTGTCATCCTTGCTGTGCCTAACATGAGGGCCCAGGGCCCATACATTCAATCATTACAATGGCGACGAGGTCGGTAGTGCAACCCACGCGTGCCACTACCAAACACTGAGGAAAGGGGGAGAGGTGCCTGCCTGAAGGGCACCCCCCTGCAGCAAGGCACAGCGAGCCGAGAAGCCGGTGCACGTCGGAGCCCAGCAGCCACCAAGAGGCGACCAGCTAGCCGACTGAAGCCACCCGCGACGGCCGCCACCAACATGTGCCTCGAGGAATGAGCGGACCGCCCAGAGCCCACCTGAGACGGCCGCATGGCCACAACCCCACCAGAGTGGTGCACAGACCGGGCGGAGTCCACCCGCCACGACCGCGACGCTGCATCTGGCCTGCCGGCCGAAGGTGAGCCCCTGGGGGGTGAAGTGCCAACAGTAACTGGGCCAATAAATAAGCAGGACCAGCGGAGCCTACCCGCGGCCTGCCCGAGTCCTCCCTTGCCCCCGCCGCGTGTGTAAAGGAAGCGGCGGGGCCCTGAGTAGCCACGGCGCGAAGGGAAGGCGGCCGGACCCGAAAGCCAACTAAACCAACGAGGGGGAGGGAGCGGAGTAGCTAACCGCCTCCCGACCCCCCTCGCGACGTGGTCCAGGCCAGCGGAGCCCACCCGCGACCGGCCGGCGGCACCTCCATCGAGGGAAGACACAGTAGCGCCTGCGGAGCACACCCGCGACCCGCCGGCGGCACCCCCAGCGAAGTAGAGTCTAAGCAGCACCAGCGGAGCCCACCCGCGGCCGCCGACAGCGCCTAGCGGAGGACGGTGACTGCAGAGCCAGCGGAGCCCACCCGTGACCTGCTAGAAGCAAGACAGGTCTCCGCCGCGCAGCGTGTGCCTGTGAAGCTGCAGCGGCGGGAGACCGGCGAAAGTGGGGCCAACGGAACAGTGCAATTAAAAGACAGAGCCGGCGGAGCCCAACCGCGGCCTGCCTCGAGCGTCCCCCGCCAAGGAGGAGTGAACGGAGCGACGCGCTTCCCCGCCGGAGTACAACACCTTCACCCCGCCCGCGTGAGTACTGCCGAGGCGGCTGCGGACGGGGAGAGGAGGCAAAGGGAAGCAAGCGTCTGCAAGCGGCCAGCGCCGCCAAGAGCAAGAGGCGCCCCCCCCCCCTTTCCTCGTGTGCTCCGTGTGAGGAGCGGAGTGCACGGGAGCAAGGGAGAAGCAAGCGCCTGCACCAAGCCAGTGCCGCCGTCGCAGAAGAGCACCCTCCTTGTGTGCTCCGTGAGGGGCAGTGTACCGACAAAGCGGTCAACACCGCCAAAGTTCACGCAAGCCCCCACCGGGACACTTAAACAAGAGGAACCACCGGTGCACCTATAAAAGTCTGCCAAAGTTGCCCCAGCATCAAAGCTTGCACCATACACAAGGGAAATAAACTGTGTTACTGCAATGACTTCCTGGCTCCAATACATTGAACTTCAGAACATGTCTGGGTACACCTAAAGCAGAGAAAATCACTCACCCATTTCTCAGCAGCAGCTCCAACCCCCCGGTGCACTGCAGCAGTAGAGTGCATACCCGGGAAGACAAGACAGGCTGTTCAAAAGATCCAGCAACACTGCCACCCAGTGGCCAAAAGTATTACTGCACCAACATCTTTCAGCACAGAAACAAGCACTGCTCAACGCAAAAGAAGTTAGCACCATCTAGCGGCAACAGACGGAGTAGTGCCCCAAGGGAAAGCATCTCAACGCCGCAACCCAGAAAGCGCGCTCCGCGCAGAAGACAAGGAAGAGAAGACAACAACACGCACCAGCAAGGAGTCGGCAGATGCCACTTCCAGAGTGACGTGGGAAGAGGCACCATCGCCTCACCAAGCATCCAAGCAAGGACAAAACGTCTGGAGAAAACGACTGCCAAGCACTGGAGGAACGATCAGGGAATAAGACTGCCGAGATCAGAAGACGGAGAGAGCAGTGACTTCTAGTGGCCACAGGAGATCACCGCAGCATCAACTACTCCCGCCAACGGTCCGAAGCAGCAAACTTCTGACGCCATCCAAAGCAGCAAGTACCCGACGGTCCAAAGCAGCAAAGTACTGGACGTCAGTCAAAGCAGCAAGAAAACGACGCCAGCCAAAGCTGCAAGTACCGACGACACGCAACAAGTGTCCGAGAGCCTTGAAAAGAACGGGCGCAGATAACGCGCCACGTGGCAAGGCACAGCCCCCACGAGATGGAAGAAGGGCACAGGTAACGCCACAGTGCAGAACAGTTACCGAAGAAGACCACTAAGCGTGGCACCCCCAGAAGCCGATCCACAGAAAGATCGCGTACCAAGTATGACCCGCGATGGGTTCTCTAAACCTACATCAGAAAGTCCGATGGACGACCAAAGAAACCTGCCAAAACATCAGCAGGAGCGGACCGCCAAATGGTCCAGGACGTTCGACCTAGTCAAGGTCTCCAAACACCATCCCACGAACGTCACCTACAAGAATCTAGAGAAGAGGGTTCGCGACTCCAACTCAGGAAGCTGAGGAAGAAGGAGGAAGTGTTCCAGTCGGGGACAAACCAGGATCACACATGCAGCGGGCGCGCCCTGCATGGAGGAGCCAGGTCAGGAGTGAAGATGCAAGATCGGACCGAGTGATGTCGCGAAACAGGAAGGGAGAAATGGAGTGATCCGTGTGGCACGTCTGCCACCGTGAAAAGAAAGGAAGAAGAGGAGAGATCGGCGTGGCACGTCTGCCACTGCGAAAAGAATGGAAGAAGAGGAGAGATCTGCGTGGCACGTCTGCCACTGCGAAAAGAATGGAAGAAGAGGAGAGATCTGCGTGGCACGTCTGCCACTGCGAAAAGAATGGAAGAAGAGGAGAGATCTGCGTGGCACGTCTGCCACTGCGAAAAGAAAGGAAGAAGAGGAGAGAGCTGTGTGGCACGTCTGCCACTGCGAAAAGAAAGGAAGAAGAGGAGAGAGCTGTGTGGCACGTCTGCCACCATCAACAGAAAGGAAGAAAAGGAGAGATCTGAGTGGCACTTAGCCACAGTGAAAAGAAAGGAAGAAAAGGAAAGACAGGTGGCACCCCTGCCACGGCTTGAGAGCAAGGAAGGATATCCACGTGGCCGTTGCCACAGTTAAGAACAGAAAGAAGTATATCCCCGTGGCCGTTGCCACAGTTAATAATAGAAGGAAGTAATCCACGTGGCCGTTGCCACAGTTAAGTAAGGAAGGAATAAATCCACTTGGCTGTTACTACAGTTAAGAGTGAAGAAGAAGTTAGTGCGCAGTGGGTCCCCACAGTGAGCCCAAGGCCAACCATCATTCCACGGCGAACTACAAGAACTCCAACCGCACCCGTCACCGTGGAGGTCAGCAACAGAAAGATTGTGAGTACAACGGGGCTACCCAGGGGCTTGCAGGCTGTTTCCATCAGCACCACCCACCAGGCCAAAGCGGACAGTTGTCCCCTAAACAAACTGAACCCCATCTGCCCAATTCCAAGCAGCGGCGGATTGAAAAGCTAGGCGGAACTGAACACCTCACTGCATCCTGAGATATGTTATTTTCTACAAATGTAAACTCTGAGGTTGAGTCTTTTCATAGATTAAAAGGGGGAGTGATGTGGTGTCTTAGCGTGGACACGCTCTAGTGTTTCTATGTATTGTAATACACTCTACACCCACCCACCACAGACGTCATGGTGTCACATGACGCTGCCAATAAAAGAGGCTGAGCGCACGTGCTCAGGACCTTTTTCTACCACTCTATCTTGGTGTCCGTGTCATCCTTGCTGTGCCTAACATGAGGGCCCAGGGCCCATACTTTCAATCATTACAAGCCCGACCTCCGCAGTCACCGCCGCGCAGGCAACGGGCTCTCTGCTGCCTGGGAGCACAGCGCAAGTTGGTCCCTCAGGCCAAGCAGCAGCGCTCAGTCTCCGCTGTGAGGTCTCAGTTGCAGAAGCGATTCCAGGACCTGGGCACCGCGGCCTCTCAAGTGACGCCACTACGGGCAACGGGCTCCCGCACATGCTTACCTTCCAGGCCTTGCATCGGCCCGATGTGTCGCCTGTGTTCAGGTATGTCAGGAGCAATTTTGAACGCCTACCTGTGTGTCCCAGGCTGTGGGTGCAGGATAGATTAAAGATTATGAAGCAACCGCAGGAGCTCGCTTACAAAGTGGCCATTTACAGGCGTGGCTAGCTCCGCCTCAAGACATGTGGCACATATGTTCTCTGTTGTATGAGCTCTACTTTGCTGCTGGTAAGAAGTTCACGTCATGGACTGATGGCGTTAAGTGTACGGCTGCGGTATACTCTCAGGGCCCAACTCACAAAGTTCAGGTCCAAGTTTACCTTTGTGAATTTGGGCCCTTAGACTTAAGGTCTAAACTTAGAATTCGGGTCAAAATGTAGTCTTCATGTCTAAGTACTTCAGGTCTAAGTTTACCTTTGTGATTTGGGCCACAAGTAAACAGGAGGTCAACAGCTGTACATCAATGCAGACCGCTAAAGGAATGTTACTAATTAAAAACATTATATCCTTTGACTCCCCCATGGACTTATGAATCAAAAATGGAAATAATTAACATGACCAGAAAGTACTGAGAGAGTTCATTTGTCGAACACAGTCCATACTTAGCAAAACACAGGTCAGCAGTATCCAGCCAACAATCTTTGAAAGAGCAAGATTTTACCTGTTTAGGTAAATTTGTAAAACAAAGACTAGATTTAACATGACTACACGATCATTTTGAAGTGTGTCATCCTAGCATTAATTTGGAGAGATACAAACATTGAATGTACAACATACAAATTGAGGTTATAACATGTTATTGAGCTCAGGTGCCACTTACCTATTTTCTCAAAACATGTTTGCATTGAAAACCCACTTCCACATAAGGTTACCCAAATACACCACATGATTATAAATAGGTAAATCAAATTAAAAGGATTTATTGGCAAAATAATAACTTTTCCCAAAGGCCTTTATAAGTTCAGATTGTTAAACCCAGATACATTTTATTGGCATTGTTGTGAAACTTTATACAATTATTGGTAAGATTAGCTCCAGAAGGCCCCATGAGCAAATGGAGATAAGTGTGGTAGGGGTAAAGCCTTCAGGAACATTACAGTTCAACAGCAAATGCTGGGATCATGCTCATTTGGACATACTGTGATGGATCAGATGAATAGAAAGAGAAGTATAGTAACGTTCAGAGAAAATTCAAATGATGATGGTGACGAGGGCTTGTGGTTGGCAACTGTGACAGGTGCTGAGTTATCTAGAATTTTAAGAGGAAGGGGTAAACTATATTTTCAAATTAGATGGCTCATTTGCAACATGGATTGTGAGTTTTCTGTTCTGATCATAAGTTAGGTCAAATAGTGAGAGTATTTTTACCTGCTCCAAGGAAACCCAGGAGATTGTCTTGCTCTCCTGAGAAATTAATTATGTTGATAGAAGGTGTGAATATATCTTTCAGGATTTTAGAATGCATGAGGAGAGAATGTCATCTTAACCATAGGTTACTGTGAGGCTTAAGGAGCTGGCTGTGAGATCCTCGGCAAGGGTGTTTAGAAGTTGATCCACCTGGAAACACTGGGATACAAAGGCATCTGGTTGCTTGGTGTGATCTTGATAATCTTTTCTATGAAAACATTGTGGATGGTGCTGCATTTGGCCTTTGAATTGTGCATCAGTGGGTTTCAAAGATTTCAACATGACTCCTTTATATTTATTTATTTATTTATTTTATGAATTCATATAGTTTTGACATGCCCCAGAGGCAACAGAGTGCTTCAAAATAAAGCCAAAATGTATCAATGAAAAATAGAAAACATACACGTACATTAACGGTGGAGTGAATGCCCAGTTAGTATCTCTCAGGAGGTCCAGCAATTTACACATATTTATAGGAAATTATAGCACTGAAACTGTAGTGTAGTTCCTATTTTCCCTATAGGCCCTGCGCATTGGAATAACATAAACAGCAGTGTAGACGTAGGACTGTGGTCTTCTAGGTCTCTACTGACTATGTTAGACTTAATTTAGGTTTGCGCCAGCTAGCTCAGAGGTCACTGGAAACTTTCTTGACTGAATAGGAAGTGATCAGCTTCCCTGGCTCAGACAAGAAGGGATTCAGCTTCCGACAACCGCATAAACATGACAACTTTGCTCCCCAGAATAAGAGTAAATCTCTAGAGTCGTGTGAAAACAATAGGCAATTATTTCACTCAGTCAGAGGTGCGTTCTTAGTTTCACCAGAGTGCAGAGAAGAGAGAGACGGGCGTTTTCAATAAAGGGTATGATTTATTGAACAGTCTTCATTCTCATGCAAGAGAAATGGATTGCCACAATTGCAATACTTAATATAAAGTAAAGTACGTACAGTAAAAGGAGTGTTTTGAAATAATACTGTAAAAGCATTGATATGGTTTCTTAGCCATAAGATAGTTAAAATGAATAAAATATATACAATATATACGTTCATATATACATTGGCTAACGACCTCAACTGGTGCTTCTAACTACGCCTACCCCGGTGTACCTGACCTAAGCCTAATACGTGGGAGGGAGTAAGTAAGTAGCAGTTTAAGTTAAGTTGGTTTTGCCAAGAGTCTGATCCAAGAATTCTCTCTAAGGCTTTAGTCAGCACCGTACCTTTGGAATAGAATGTAGGAGGTCTGGTATCTCCCTCTCAGGAGCCGATATCCCAGTCACCCGCAAGGGTAGGCTGGAAACGCCGGAGCTGGATTTTCTCGGCAGGAGAAAAGACAGCGTCTTTATCAGCGCATCAAAGAGGAGGGGCAGCGTCCGTGGGCTTCTCGCGTATGCTGGGCTCTCTGCAAGGGGACAGCTGTTCTGCTCCAGAATTCACCACTGTGTGTTTGCTTAAGGCAGCGTTGGCATATTTATACCTGAAAGGTGCCGGGTTTGACGTAAGGTTGGACATAAGACGTCAATAAAGATGTCACTAAGAACTGGTCATTCTTACAGTGCTCGCAGGAGTTCTATTACAAATCAAAACAAAGCAAGCGGGGCTTTCCCAGGTTGCTGGGGGTTTGGTGTGTCGAAAGAACTCGGTGTCCTCTCTAGGAATCTAAGGAAGTAGCTTCTGCTCTGTCATGGACTGCAGAGGCGATTTACTGAAAATATGGCTCTGATTATGAAGGACTGGGCTATTCTAAGGCCCAGCGGTGCCAGGGGACAACACCTGAAACCTTCGTGGGTTACCTGTTCCGGCGTACAAATCACAGAGACACGGGACACTTCCTTCGGAGTCAAAGATCGAGGTTTATTTACTGCAGGGAACACAGAAGTCACAAGAAGTACAACGTGTGTAGGTTCTAGGAGACTGCTTCAAATTGCAACAGTGGATCGCTCCTTTTATACATATTTCCGTCATAGCACAACATGGCGAACAAAAGGTTACAACTCAGTTCCCACAGTAAACTTCAAAAGGGTTGCTTTCATGTATCCAGAGTCCCGGAACATAATTACAGTAGCATCGCCGGTTCCCAACTGGAAAAGTACGTTATCCCATCATTGAGTACATTCCATTCCGGCTGTAAACGAGTGAAGGAAAGGAGGCAGAAACAGGTGCAAGGAAGGCAAAGATAGACAGCAGATTGAAAAGAGTGTAGGGGGCGATATCGGAAGCACGATTGCAGGATCAAAGGAGTCGTGCCAAATGAATGCACGGCTGAAACAATAGACCGACACGGCAAGATGAGCCTCGAGCGGGGCCATCTGCCTTTGCAGTGTCATCCCCCTCGTCATAAAGACACCCTCAAAGGAACACGTGTCTTCCGCAAGAGCTTGGGAATCCCAGGGTCACGAAGCGGACAGTGTCCGTTCGCTGGCTACTTGAGGGCAAGAGACAAAATGGATGCCGTATCTAAAATGGAACCCGTGGGTTCAGATGAAGAAACCCACGAATAAGACAAACGGTTCAGGTCAGCATAGCGAAAACGCGTACACCCACTAAACTCGTCATTTGCGGTTCATAGATACCAAACTCGTCCATATTCGAACAAGTCGAAAACACCACTATAATTGTCACGGAACCTCAGACGCTCCTTTTGCCCTCATGTAGGCAAGCACTAGTCGATGTCAGAATCGATCTCGATATTCATCAGATCATTCAGATGTTGCTGCAACATCATTCTATCCATCAATGCTTCCTTGGTAACAGATGGCCGTCTTATACACGTCGTAGCACAAAGGCCACATAAAGCAGGACCACACTGCACACAAAGACAACACGTGAACAGAAATGCTACAACAACCCCAATGATCATCAGAATCTTCCAACCCCACGTCGACATTAGGCCCCAAAACCATCCTAGTAGCGTCCAATCACCTACGTCCACGTGTATGGACTCGGAGATCTTATGCAACTTCGAGATGGCTTGATAGACAGTTGGAGCGTTATCAGGGATGAAAATGCAGCAACTCGAATGGATCACCTTACACACACCACCTCTATCTGCAAGAACAACGTCTAAAACCATACGGTTTTGCAACGTCATAAGCCTATCCGCCTGAAGCTCTGCTGTCAGATTACCAAGAGCACTGGCAGTTATATTAGCAGTCGATTCCACCACACGAGTCAACTGTCTCAGGTTCCTACTATTAATCATAGGTCCCCAAAACGGCAGGAAACCCTTAAAGAAGTCTCCTGCTTCTTGACCGGCAGTGTCTTCTTCGCTAATAACGCCTCTCACAACTCTAGTCTTGTGATAGTCCGAGCCAACTGTGAAGGTCGGTGGCAACAAGTTCGCAATATAACAGGTGCCCGAGAAGTCACTGGGCAACCATGTATATGCGCGGTCGTAACATACAACGTATGTACCCTTGGCAGTCAAAAGAACAGGGGAAGAGAGCGTTGGTAAAACATACGTTTCAGTGCAAGCACTTCTTCCAAGCTGAGCTCGCGGGCTTCGGCCAAGACCCTTCAAGCAGAAATTACTGAGATGGGGTACGATCCAGATCAGAGACGAGCTCTTAAGCTGTCTATCACCCACTGACATTCTATACTCAGCCTCACTCAGATCCCTGTATGCTCGCACCTCTTCCTCTGGGATAAGCGATGCATCAAAAATATCTCTATCTAAGTCCGTAATCGCTCTTGCCAAAGGCTTGTGGTACGGGCCAGGACTGTGATCTGCAGTGCGTGGCTCTCGATGGGGGTAGGAATCTAGTGCGCTACGAAACATAGTTTGGAATGCTCGAGCTGACCCCTGGGAGCTGTAAGGAAGAACCAAATACGGAATTCCCCTATCCATGGTATGTGGCATTAAACCACACACCCAACAGTTAGTAGTATTCATCACCAACTGATGCTGATGAAGAAGCTGGACAAAGGAGTTGTTCATGAATTCCGCACGTCTAACCTGTTCGTGTTGGGGCAGAGGGTGGAAGGAATGTGGAGAAACAGTGGGAGTAGATTTTGGTTCAGAAGAAGAAGTAGGTAAAGCAGAAGGCAACAACCACTGTAGTCCAAAATACACTCCCCCCACCAGTAGCATGGAAACAGTCAGAAACAGCAGGAACACCTGAAACAGAAAGCATTTTGTTCGTACAACCCTATGTAATGTTGATCTTTGAGCTAGCATCTTCTCCACTTCCGACAACTTTGAGAATTCCATCCTCTAAAAACCGTCCGCAACGTTTTTGACGCACTTCGTTCTGAGTAGCGATTATCAATTCCCAGGAGTTCCCAGGAATCGACAAAAGTACCGACCTAGTGTCAGGAACCTGCTAAACAGAAGGAAGTACCCGCACGGCCCTACGGTCAACCCGGATGTAAGGTTTTCTTTAATCAAACATTCAATTTTAATGCGAATCTCCTAGCTGCGGAAAAAACATACGTGGAAAAGAACTCAAGAATTAATAGAGGATGCAATTGTTCATAATGTTCAAAACGACAGTAAGGGGGGTAATATGAATTCAAAAAGGGGATAAAAACAAAAAGTGTTTTTATTAGTCTTTGTTGTGAGAACGAAGAAAATATCTGCTTTTTCCAGGACGAGTCTGCTCTTCAAATAATTGTTCAGGTTGCGGAACAAATCCTGTCGATCAGATGACAGTTCAAGTCTCGATTTCTCCAATGATGAACGTTCAACAAATGTATCTGACTGTAATGAAGTGTCTCCTACAGGTTGAGCATCACTAAATGGCACAAATTTTGTTGGGGTCTCTGTTTCCGTTGCGGCAATTCCGGTCCTCACCCAAGAATCTGCTGGTAAAGGGATAGGCACTTTTTTGGTGTGGGTGGCATGCACCCAATTCTTCCGGCCTTCCAGACGAACTGCAGTCCTTGTGGCTAAGAGGACTTGGAATGGCCCCACAAATCTCGGCTCCAAATTGCGTTTTCTGCCGAAGTTGCGGGTGACTACCCAGTTACCCGGTTGGAGCCGATGTCCAGGACCCTCAGGCTGTGCCGGTAGAGCTTCAAAGACCTGTTGATGAATTAACCTCAGTTTAGCAGTCAGATCATGGAGATAATCAATTAACATTGGGTACTCAAGACTATCGAAGGCCCTAGGCCTCGGGACCCCCCAAATGTTCGCAGGACGGCCGAACACAATCTCATATGGGCTAAGCCCTACTCGAGAGTGTACAGTCGGCCTGGTCGACAAGAGAGCCAGAGGCAAGGCATCAGGCCATGACAAACCAGTCGTAGCTTGGATCTTAGCAAGTTTCAGTTTCAGAGTACCATTGTACCCTTCAACTAAACCTGCTGACTGGGGATGATTGGCGCTATGGAATTTTTGTCGAATTCCAAGGCCCTTACACACACTCTGCATCACACTCCCCACAAACTCACTTCCGTTATTCGACCATACAATCCGTGGCATTCCATACCGAGGAAAATATTCCTTCAGTAGGACTTTCGCTGTGGACAGGGCAGTATTATCTTTGAGAGGATAGGCCTCGATCCATCTGGAGAATGCGCAAAACACAACTAAAACGTACTCCAGGTTATTACATCTCTCCATATGGATGAAGTCCAGTTGGATAACCTCAAAGGGACATGTAGGAGGAGCAAAATGGCCAGGTGTAGTGGGGGGTGCCTTTGCCGGGATTGTACATCATGCATACCATACAATTCTTAACCACTCTCTCAGCACACTTAGCGATACCATCATTCTTCCATACAGGGGACAGCAACTTGCAGATACCTTTCGCGCTAATATGTGACAAGCCGTGAGCCATAGTCACAACGGCTAGCACATATGCATCCGGTAACATCCACCTCTGACATTCCGACAAATCAATCCAACATCCATGCGCATCTAACTTTCCCGTGCTTTCTTTCCACTTAGTCTTTTCAGTTTCGGTGGCCTCATTCTGAATCGCTTTCACGCTCTCAACAGTGTCCTCACACATACCAGTCTCTGCCGGCCACCTTACTGAACTCGTAACGTACATTCGGGTTGCAAGGTTCTTAGCTGTCTCTTTAGCAATCTCATCCGCAAACGCGTTACCACGACCAACATCATCCGTAACCTTTCGATGCGCGCTGCATTTAATAATCGCCACCTGCTTAGGCAATGTAAGTGCGTCCAAAAGATCGTTCACGAGCTGCCCGTGTTGGATCTTTGTACCATGCGATGTCATAAATCCTCTTTCTCTCCACAGACGACCAAAGCTATGTGCAACGCCAAATGCGTACTGACTATCTGTAAACACATTCACTTGTTTTCCCTTAGACAAAACACACGCTCTCGTCAACTTAATCAACTCTGCCGCCTGCGCGGAATTCTGGCTCAATCTCGCAGTTTCCACAACCGTACTCAAAGTCACCACAGCATACGCAGCCGTTACATCACCATTCGGCAGCTTAAAACACGAACCATCAACATACAAAGTACCATCGGAATCTGCCAATGGAGTGTTTTTTAGGTCAACAAGACCCTTCATTTCTTCCTCAGTTCGCAAATAGCAATCATGTGGTGGTACATCATCTGATTCCATATTAGTTGGCAACAACGTCGCCGGGTTCAGTACATTACAACGCTTTATTTGTATATGACTTGCCAGAAGCGTCAACTCATAACCGGACAAACTTGCGCTCGTCAAGTGTTGAGTTTTTGTACGATTTAAGAGAGTGTCAATTGCATGCGGAACCATTACCGTAAGCATATTATCCATGACCAATCCTGCAGACTGTCGGATGGACACTGCAGCTGCCGCTGTTGCTCTTAGACAACTCGGCAATGCTCTAGCTACTGGGTCCAAGGTCGAGGAAAAATATGCACATGGACGCTGCTTACCATCAAATTGCTGCGTCAAGACACTCAACGCACAACCCTCTCTCTCGTGAACGTATAATGTAAACGGCTTGCTGTAGTCAGGAGTACCTAACACAGGGGCCGAACACAACGCATCACGCAATTCAGAAAAACTTTTCTGACACTCTTCAGTCCATGGCAAAGGAGTTGGAACATCCTTGCACGTGAGGGCTACCAATGGCTTCGCTAGCAATGAAAAATTTGGAATCCATTGCCTGCAGTATGACGTGATACCTAAAAAGGCACGCACATCTCTCTGAGTTGTTGGCACAGTCATTCGAGCGATCGCTGCAATTCTCTCTGGGGTCAACCTTCTTCCCTCCTTTGACAATAAGTGACCTAGATAGGTTACTTCTTGACAACAATATTGCAGTTTAGAAGGTGACACCTTATGATGTAAGTCACAGAGATGCTGTAACAGCGATACTGTAGCAGTTTTGCAAATCTCTTTGGTGTCAGCAGCCACTAACAAGTCATCAACATACTGGATCAAGGCCGCACCAGCCGGTAACACAAACGCATCAAGTGGACTCTTCAGGGCTTGGCTGTATATCGATGGACTCTCACAATAGTCCTGAGGAGTGCGTTTAAACCTGAAGCTGCGACCACCTAATGAGAAGCCGAATAGATTTCTGCTTTCCTCAGCAATCGGAATGCTAAAGAAAGCATTCTTCAGATCGATCACTGAGAACCAAGAAGCAGAGGCTGGAATCAGAGTCAGTAAAGCCTTAATGTCAGGCACCACAGGAAATTGTGGAATCACAATTTTGTTCACCTCCCGTAAATCAATGACAAAACGATACACAGGAGGCTTAGATGGATCAGTTCGTTTCAAAATAGGTAACACAGGACTATTACACACATTTCCCCGAGTTTCCTCGATAACATCTTTCTTGATCAAGTCATAGAAGATCGCTAACAACGCTCGTTCACCATCGAGAGAGATACGATACTGGGGAATATGTGGCAATCGTACATTCGATTTCAATTGGACAACATAAGGTGATATGTCCAGCAGGCCCACATCATTGGGACCTGTTGCCCACAAAGACTTAGGAAGAGAACTCAATTCCGGTGGGAGCTTATCAGTTGACAAATACATAGGAGAGATCACTCTCTGACCCAATGTAAGCTCCACTCCCGCAGGAGAACAGTACAGGGTCGCATATAACCGCTTCAGCAAATCCAGGCCCAAAAGATTCTCACCACAACCAGTAGTCAAAATCAAAGGAGCTTGTAGCTCACGAGGCCCAATTGTGAGGGGCAAAGGGCTAGAAACCGGATTGCTAACGGGGGCACCAGAGAATCCAACGGAAACATTCGTTAAGCCAGACAAAGGTGCGCCAGGGAGTTTCGAATGCATGATGGAACTTTTCGCTGCACCAGTGTCCAACAGAAAAGGCTCAACTACGCCCGATGTGGCAACTGCGACATAAGGCCCTCTCTGATCAACCGGAACTGATACTACTCCCTCTCTTTGTCTGTGGCTGTCCTAGTAATTACCGTCATCAATATCATGCTCAACGTAACAGTCATCCACATGATACTGTGCAGATCTACCTGACGAGGAACCACGCTGATCAAAGCAATTGTTCAAATCTGATGAATTGGTAGAACGCTCATTCTGATTTTGAGTAACACCACGACCACTACCACGTGAAGCCTGTTGAGGACCACTACGACCTCCTCGAGCCGAGCCACCATTATTTCGGTCGCGCAAAACCGGACAATCAAACTTCAAATGGCCCTCACCTCTACAGTATGCACATTGATTATATCCAAGCATAGATCTCGGCGTAGAGGAGTCATTACGCGGCTGCGACCTGGAAAACTGTGATTGCGATCTATTTTGCTGCTGAGAGTCATTTTGATTCGAGCGCGGAGGATACGCTTGCTGTAACAAAACTTTTGTTTTAAGATCCTTAGTTTTCTTATCCGCACGATCATTTTCCTCCTCCCGATTTTCGTAATATTGAGCCGTGGCCAATATTTGAGCAGAAGTAGAAACAGCCCACGAACTTTCGGCATTTTTCAATTTGTTGCTAAGCTCAGGCAACAAATTCGATACAAATTTATCGACGAACAATCGCTGACCTCCCTCAGTGCTCATATCCTGACCACTGTGATCGATGAATGCCTCCTCAAATCTTGTAAAGAAATCGGAGACACTCTCTTCCTTCTTTTGCTTGCACGCAGACAGTTTATCCCAATTAACTCTCATTGCTGGCATAAGTGTCTTCATAAGTGTAATAATCCTCTGGGGCAGATTCTCAATAAGCTGTTCAGGCTTAGCCCCACCAACTTGTCGCCCGTCGGCCGCCGCAAGAGCAGCCCAATCACCGCCCAACTCGGCTATGTGATTCTCTTGACGGATTTTTGCCCAAATTGGTTGAGGTACTACGTTACGGAACAACATGTCGATATCGGCAAGGTTCATAATAGTAGCATCCACTAATTGGGATAATTCCTTATAGTAACCAGCCGGATTTTTGCGGGGGTCAGGCAAAGTTTGCTTCACCTGCAAAACTTCTGATCTCTTCCATGAGAAATGTATCCAAACACTCTGGAAGTGTGGCGGAATAATAGGAACGACAGTAGCATCACCTGGCATCCAAACTGGAGGGACTTCTCGCATGGGATACTGACCAGGTGTTGCCATCCACTCCTCAGTTTCGTCCTTAAACAGTGCTCGAGGTAGTACGGTAGATCGAAAAGATAAGAGACGTTCTACAGCACGTCGAACATTACTACCCACAATCATACCACTCGAAAACTGATGCTGGAGTTCAGTCACTTCGGGCGGTACATTGTCCACCTCATCAGTATCCCATACTTCTCGTAAGCATTTACATATTTCCTCAAACACAAATCTCTGTGTAGGCTCATTAAATTGAGAGAAGGTCTCAAAAATTGTGCGCGGGGTGTTTTTAATGGGATACCTAATCCAATTGCGCGCCATTTTTATTAACGTATCACTCTCCCTACCACCAGGAATTTGACTTCGACGTTGAGGGACATCGGAAACATCGGACCCAAGGATCGGTCCAAATGGAGAGTAAAGATTAGCAACATCATTAGGTTTGCAACTACGGACAGACGGAGAAGAGGAGAGAAGTACAGGAGCAACAACATGGGGACTAAACACAGGAGCAGTAGGAGCAGTAGGAGTAGCCAAGAGAGCAGAAGTAGCGGGAACAGTAGACTGAGAAGGCATAGGCAGTGGAACAGTAGGAAGAGGGGCAGGTAAGGGAACAGGAACGACTTGAGCCATAAGAGGATTCGGAAGAACAGGACCAGCGACAGGCTGACCAGCAGCTGCCGGAACGACAGGTTGAGGAACAGGAGGAACCACAGGAGCTATAGTATCCTGTGCGTATGGAGGTGGTGACTTCAGTAGGTAGGACAACAAAGGATCCTCTACCGCTTCCTCTCCCTTCTTATCAGTACTCGACGGTAAAACAGGATAACACTTATCCACCGCCATATGTTGCAGTCTAGCAAAAACTTCCTTTTCCTTCTCTTCTTTGTCTCGCTGGAACTGCTCTGCATTTCTCATCACCGTAACGATACCTTCCCTCTTATTTTTCTTAAGCTGTCTGATTTCTTTCTGCTTGGCCTCCTTACGCCATAACCGAAAGGAATCAAACATGGCCGGCCTAGACTTCTTTTTAACAATTTTGCTTCAAGATTATCCAAAATTGCTGTTTCGAAACTACCATGAGGTGGCCAACTAAGGACACCATCATCTTTAGTATAGCGGATCCAATAATCATTATATGCAATAGGATCCACTCCATGGCGACTATAGAGCTCATAGACCGGAGTTCCAACTGGAGGTATCGGACATGAGTCCTCCAATCGGGAATCCGCACCACAACATTTAAAGCAACTAAACAAAGTACTACGGCCAGGCATCGTGCACACTAACCGAGTTTACAAACTTCAAGGGTTATCGAATTACGATGCCCTCGCAAAAATGCAAGACCCTCGGTTTTTGGCAATTGCAATCGTCAAATAAAACTCAAACAACTAAGAACCAATAACTAAGAACCACAAATGCAATGGAACCATGCAAACAACCAAGTTTCAACAACAACCAAGGACTCTGGGAGCGACCCACAAATACTTAACTGAAAGAGCAATGGCGTCACCAGGAAGGCCCGTCTATCGTCTCGCTGTACAAAGGACTACGCCAGGCGCCAAAACAGGTCGACAGTCAGGGCATCAGTCCGTCGCAGCCGTCAGGAGGCGGGGATCTTCGCAGGAAAAGTCTTCGGACCACTTATTTCGACAACAGGATTGATGAAGCGGGGTGCACCTTCCCTCGGAGATTTCACACGAAGTTCCTCACGATCGTCGGGCTTTGGACCAGTACCGCTGATGTCACCCTACGTTGGGCGCCGACTGAAGGACTGGGCTATTCTAAGGCCCAGCGGTGCCAGGGGACAACACCTGAAACCTTCGTGGGTTACCTGTTCCGGCATACAAATCACAGAGACACGGGACACTTCCTTCGGAGTCAAAGATCGAGGTTTATTTACTGCAGGGAACACAGAAGTCACAAGAAGTACAACGTGTGTAGGTTCTAGGAGACTGCTTCAAATTGCAACAGTGGATCGCTCCTTTTATACATATTTCCGTCATAGCACAACATGGCGAACAAAAGGTTACAACTCAGTTCCCACAGTAAACTTCAAAAGGGTTGCTTTCATGTATCCAGAGTCCCGGAACATAATTACAGTAGCATCGCCGGTTCCCAACTGTAAAAGTACGTTATCCCATCATTAAGTACATTCCATTCCGGCCGTAAACGAGTGAAGGAAAGGAGGCAGAAACAGGTGCATAAAGTGAGTCATAAGACACACTCAAAGGAACACGTGTCTTCCGCAAGAGCTTGGGAATCCCAGGGTCACGAAGCGGACAGTGTCCGTTCGCTGGCTACTTGAGGGCAAGAGACAAAATGGATGCCGTATCTAAAATGGAACCCGTGGGTTCAGATGAAGAAACCCACGAATAAGACAAACGGTTCAGGTCAGCATAGCGAAAACGCGTACACCCACTAAACTCGTCATTTGCGGTTCATAGATACCAAACTCGTCCAGATTCGAACGAGTCGAAAACACCACTATAATTGTCACGGAACCTCAATTAATATGCCATTATAGGGATATGTATTGATTATAGCCGTATAGGGGCATAAGGTCACAATATTGATCGGGTTCCTAGATAAAACACATCAAAACACAGGTGGAACAGTACTCTGTGAAGATTATCAATATTTCAAGCAGATTGAGGCTGGTATGGGGTTGTAGGGTGCAGAAGGTAAGAGCAGTTTTGGCCAAATGTTAAAAGAGAAGAGCTTTGAGGTCTTTTTTGAAGGTGACTTGACATGTCGTCAGACGAAGGCGTTGCTAGAAGAAAATGCAGAGCTTTATGTGCTTACGGAGAAGGATTGATACATGTATCATTTATGCTTAACTGTGGGGGACTGAGGAGGAGAAATTGAGTATTTGTTGAATCTCGGTCAGTGCCTGAGATTTTCAGTTTCTCAGAAAGGTATGAGGATAAAGAGGAATGAAGAGCTTTATGAGTGGTGCAAGCAGTTTTAATTTGAACTCTGTACTTTATGGGAAGCCACTGAAGGGAACATAGAAGGGGTAAGATGTGATTGAATTTCTTGTGCCCAATTACGAAGTGGGCTGCCGCATGAAGGACTACTCTGAGTGGAACCAAGGTGGATTTTGGGGATCCCGGAACGGAGAGCAATGCGATTGTTGAGTCTGGAGAGCATGGGCCCCTGGACAACAAATTTAAGGTCTTGACCTTGAGGTTCCTGATTCCCCAAAGCAGTCTTAGCTGAAACCAGATAACAAAAACGGGGTGACCCTGTGTCCCTCAGAACCTGGGTATTCAATTGTTAAACAAACAATGGTTCTGTTGGGTAAGACAGATAACTTGAACAATGCTCATATATGTAGACAAAAAAAAATTGCTCTCTGATACACCATATGCGATTTGAGAAATAAATGCTCAAAAGACAATGTCTTAAGGTTCAAATTGTTATATTGTAAATTATAACAAATACTTTTCAAAAATCCAATTTACTACATTCAAGAATAGATTGAGAAAGACCCTCCGCGACCACCCACAGGGGCGCTTTAGGGTCGAAACGTCGACGCATCCACAGGTCCAGACTCATCAGGATCCTCACAATACTCTTAGGAATCCTCGGTTGATAATCAGCATCTGGACATTGAAAATATTCCTGGATATTTGTATATGTATTAATTCCGCGCACTGTATATACGTCACTACACCCATTGAGCACAATTGCACAAAAGTCACAAAAAATATGTGTTCCTTATGTCTTGATGACGGTCTGTTTCATAGAATGAAAATCTATCCTTGAATGTAGTAATTTGGATTTTTGAAAAGTATTTGTTATAATTTACAATATAACAATTTGAACCTTAAGACATTGTCTTTTGAGCATTTATTTCTCAAATCACATATGGTGTATCAGAGAGCTATTTTTGTTTGTCTACATATATGAGCATTGTTCAAGTTATCTGTTTTACCCAACAGAACCATTGTTTGTTTAACCATTAGCTGAAACCGGGCCTCTCAACCATGGAGATGATATGGCTCTGGTGGTTAAGATATTTGTCAAGGGTTAATTCAGGAGATTTGAGATTTTGAATGATGAAGGGGCAGTTGTCTATGTCTAGTAGGAGTTCCATCCAGCCTTGGAACAAAGAGTTAGCTTTCTTTGGAGAGGTGAGAAGAAATTCTGTTTATGCTGGGTTTAGTTTGCGGTGGTTGTGTGCCATCCAAGCTTTAATTATTTTCAGGGATTTGGATAGGCCAGGGAAGTCATACAGGCCTGAGACATTCAGGTAGCTTTGGGTGTTCTCGTTGTATAGGTGGGTGAGAAAAGGTGAGTTCCGAGATCGTACAGAGGGGTTCGGGGTAGAGGTTAAAATGGGTATGTGAAAGAATCAAGCCTTGATGGACCACTTTTTGCAGACTTAATGGTTCTGAGACATCATTCACAACTTTCTGTATTTGGGAGCAGTTTGCAAGGTATGAGGTGAACCACTCAAGAACAACACCATTAATACCCATTTGATGTTTCATGATGTCTAACAAAGCCTGCTGGTTGACTGTGTCAAACACAATGAAGAGATCAAGGTGCACAAGTAGACAGGAGTTACCAGTGTTGGGGATGCATAGGGCATCATCCATAATCTGCAGAATTGTAGTCTCAGTATTGTGGCCCGGATAGGATTTGGTTTGAAGGGAGTCAAGGTTGTTGTTGTCCATGATGTGCGATATCTGGCAAAGCATCTTACAATCACTTTGCCAAGGTGAGGCCGGGTGGATACTGGACAAAAGTTGCTAAAGTTGTCATGTTCCAGAGATTGTTTTTTGTCAGTGGAGGCATTTTATTCCTTTCTGGACAGTCTGGAGTTGAGTCCTGGTCCAGGGCTAGAAATTATGCAGGGTGAACTACATGTCTTGAACCTTTCTCTTTCTGGTCTGTGGGTCATGTATTAGCTACAAAAGAGCTCCTGGCTGCACCATGGCAAAGAGGGAATAACTTTCCTTATACTATGTTGAAGATTATCGTGGATATTGGTATTTACCAAAGTGTTGTTGTTGTGGGCATTCCTTAGTGGTTATAAATTGTCTATTGGGTCGGAGATGAAGATGAAAGTGATAAGGTCAGGCTCGATTGTGTTGATGGGGAAGCCATTCCTTTTTTTTTTAAACCTTTTTATTTGTAGGTATCGCAGGCAGATTTAAACAGGATAATCACATTTTTGTTGTACATAACTTCCAGTGTCTTCAAAAATATTACAAAGAGCAGTTTACCAAAACTTGTAAATAATAAACAATACTCAGACGGGCAAATGACTACAATACAGGAAGGATTTACACAAATAAATACAATCTTGTCTAAATTATAGTTTAAACACAGCTTCAAATCTAGTTAGTTAGTTTCGGATGTGTAAAACATGCCTCCCGATATTCTCTTTACATTAATTATTGCTTTCACTCCTCTTTTTCTGGCTAGAGATAACTCCATATGATGTATCTCTTTAACCAAACACCACCATTCATTCGCATTAGGTGCTTGATCAGCTATCCAAGCTCTAGCCAGGACTAGCCTTGCACATGCCAGCACAATAGAAATTAGATCTTGAAAGGGTGTAGGATTGGGCTGTATACCTAACAGAATCATTTCAGATGTTAAATGTGCATCAATTAACAATTTCAATCTCAGTATATTTCCTATACTGTCCCAGAACGAAACTAGCGCAGGACAAAGGACCAACATGTGTTCTAGATCAGCAGCCTGTAGGTGGCATTTTGGGCATTTGGTTCGATCATTAAAGGCATTATTCGGGGACCATTTGCTTATTTGTAGAGGAGTGTGATAAAGTTGGCATATTGTTTTATATGCTTGCAGTTTTAGACTTGACGAGTGGACTAACGTATCAATTTTCTTTAAAGAGAGTGATATTTCATTCGAGGTGATACCTATGGGAAAGCATAAGGCCCATTTCTCTGCTATTTTTGGACACTCATCTTGTTTATTTTCAGTAAGGCACTTATATCCCTCTCTAATAGTTACTTTTTGGTTTTCCTCTCCCTTGTACAAGCATTGCCAGAAATCCGAATCTATAATCTCTTTCAGTTTTAATTTTCTTACAAGAAAATCACGAATTTATACATATTTAAAATAAGTGTGTTCTAGTAGTTTATATAATAACCTTAATGTTTCGAACTCCATAAAACCTGAGGAGCCGTAAAGATCCCCAAGTTAAAATATACCTTGACTCGCCCATATTTTACACCCAGAATCGAAAGAAATGCTAGGTAAACGTGGGTTGTTCCATAGAGGATGATAAAATGATAGCTTATTCTGATTCATAAGTATCCTCCAAATGTTAATCATGTCCTTTGCGGTCTTGAACCTCACTCTTTTGAAGTAGTTTGGGTCATTACTTCTAGCCAAAAACTGCAAACAATCTGGCCCCAACGTAAATTGATGGAAAAAGTATGGGTTGCTGGAATTAAACAAGCTCTGTAGCCGCCCCAAAAATGATGCAAAATAATATAATCGGAAATCTGGGAAATTAAGCCCTCCTTTTATAAATGGGAGTTTCAGAGAGGAGAGTGCTCTTCGGTTCTTTTATAACCCCAAATGAAGCTGCCCAATATGCCATCTAATTTTCTGAAAAAGACTGTGTTTATTTTCAACGGTATACATCTAAATAAGTATAAACATTTTGGCAGAATGTTCATTTTAATAAGGTTGATTCTTCCGATAAGATTTAATTGTACCTTATGCCATTTTTTAAGGAGGGCCTCCGTTTCTTTTAATAAAGCATCATAGTTCAGTAAAATAATTTCCCTTATGTTGGATGTTAGCTTAATGCCTAGGTAAGTAGCAGCATAACATATTCCCATCACAGGTATTGGCGGTTTATATTTAGCTATAATTTGGGTTTTGTCTAGGTTTAGCTTATACCCCGAAACTTTTCCAAAGATTTCTGCCTCTTTAACTATACCTAACATGGATTCGGTCAAATCGCTTGTATAGACTGCCAGATCGTCAGCGTATGTTGTTATTTTAAGAGAGTTTGCACCAAATGTAAATGTTTTTATCATAACTTGAAGCTGTATGGCGTTAATAAAAGGTTCCATCGAGAGGGCAAATAAATGTGGAAGCCATTCCATTAAAACATGGTACAGACGACTGGGTGGTTTGGGATGGCTATGGTGGGTTGTTGGTGCGTGACAGATAAAAACAGAAATAGCACAGTGATATACATTGGACTGATGTGCGACAACTGATAGTGGGAATGGAAATAATAACAAGGGGAAGGGTGTTGTCTACATGGTGTGGAGGATTGTGTATGCATTGAGAGAATTTGAGGGTGTCTAGGCGATCAAATGGTGAGGTTTTCATTTTTTGTTAGCTGTGTTATTTAATGGTAAATTAAAATCCAAGAGGTAGACTTTGTTGGTGTTGTTGAAAGATGTGCTGGTGATGAGTTAAGTGAATTCATCAATGCTAACATTGCTATTTCCATGGTGTCCACATATTAGGTTGATATGGATAGTTGGCTATAGTAATGGCAAGTTAGCCAATATGTGGGCACAAGTATATCCAGATATGTTTGGAGATGGGTTTTAGCTATGCCTTTGTAGTACAAAGTATATCAAGATGCTATGTACTGTTGGTGTAAGTAATGTTGGCTGCATGTCAGACAGCCGAGTGATCTTGAAACTGCATAATATGCAATAGCTTGGTTGATAGGTGTTTGCATGGTGATAAGTTGAATGTGGATGATGTTGCTGATGTAAGAGTGCCATGTGGGTTTGGAGTTGGGATATGTTTTCATATTGTGCGTTGCGTGACTGGGACCTGTATTCCAAGATGCAGGAGCTCTGGCCCTATTCCCTTTCCAAACTACAACAACACCAAGCAGGAATCACTCTTCTGGTCCTCTGTCCCTTGCTCCACATGCCTGGACATGGAAATTGCAGATGAATCCTTGGTACATGTCCTCTGCAGAAGGATTAGAAAACCTAGCTGCTAGGGCCGAATCATGATATTTGTCTTGTGCTAAACGATAGGAAACTATGATGCATTCTTTCAGTGACCTATTTGAGTAGAAGGAATAGTGAGCTGATGAGTCCTGAATGGTTTGTGGAGACTCTGGAGTTAAGATATATATTTCTTCTGTTTAAGAGCAGGGAAAACAATTTGTTGGATTCCCATAGGTGTGGAGCTACTGGGGTGTGCAAAAGCCATGTAGCTGCCCTCTGCATTGTTGTAGAGCCGGTAAGAATCATATGCAGGATGTCTAATCATTTCTTCTAACCAAAATCCCAGAAGTGCAATCATATTTTTAAGAGATTAAGTTAATTACCCATAATCACAGGATGTTGAACTGTTGTTGAGACCACTGAAATTATCCAACAATGAATGACCAAATATTGCACCCTGATTGACAAAATTATGCAGTAATGAAAAGCAAATGCTGCCCATCATGCAGCACATTTGGTGGCAGTTTTACTTAAGTACAAGCTTACCCATCGCGCGTTGCTGCGATCTCAGAAGAAAGGAAATTTAAGGAAACCTGTTATGGTAACATTCAATTTACATTGTGTCATTTTTATTGAAACTTATTCATTTTAATATGGAAAACATTTTAAAGTGTTGTTTTAATTCTGTTTATTTATTCGAGTGTTTGTGGATAGACAGTATTTTTTGTTTTTCCCTCTGGTGCGTACACGAATAAATCAGAAGGTTTTCCGACGCGTGAGCTGGCCACATACAGTTGTCCATGTGAGAAGCACGGATTCTCCAAATCTAGTCCACACACTTGCAGCAATTCTCCTTGTGCTTTGTTGATGGTCATTGCAAAAGCGAGTTGCACCAGAAACTGTAAAAGTTCAGTATTGGAAAAATTATGAGGGCCCTGGGGGGCCATGGGGCCAATATTTAACACATTTTCCTTTTTTTTCCAGAAACCTTCGCGGGAGTGTACTCAACAACTTTTAACCATTTTTTTCTGCCAGAAACCTTCGGGGGAGTGTACTCAACAACTTCCTAAAGTTTCATGGCGATCGGATGAATGGTGTAGTAATGCATAAAGGACAAACACACATACTTTTGTCTATATATATATATTATTGTTGATGTGTTAACACACATTAATCAAATTTGTCCCCTTATTAGTACCAGTCTCACACCAAAATACAGCAGTCAGCAAAACAATACCAGTTAACATTTGCAAGCGATCTTCTACTGCTTGCCACCGAGTGCCACTTTTTCTTAGTAGCTTTTGACCTGTTTGAGGTGGAAATTATGAACCTCATTTATCAGTCAGTCAGTCAAGAATCTTTATTCGATTTAGTTAAAAATCATACAAAGAGATAAAAACATTAAAATACAAATAAAGACTATTTACAATATCATACAAATAAGTGCATACAATGGGGTACAATTCCATATTATGTATGAAAGGAGCAAGTTAATTCATTTTATACAAAATTTAAAAATAATAAAACCCATTTAGAGGGGCCCATTACTATGTTGCATTTTTTTTTTATTCTAACTGCCGCCACCAAGAAATTTGCCATGCAAAATGTAATACGGATCTCGTTCAGTGATTGAAGATAAAGCAGGGCTTGTCTCACCTGCATGAAGCCAACCTCCTTTAAAACAGGCAACAGATATTTTTTCCTAGGCTCTAAAAACAAACCACAAAACATGATGAAATGCATGGTATCCTGAATGGAAAAATTATCACAACAACAGGGAGGGGCTAATTCTGTTTTTTTCCCAGGTTTTAAAATTACCCAAATAAAAATTTAATAAATTAAACCTAAATTTTGTCAAGAGAAACCTATGGAATGGCTTTGTAACAACACAAAGGTAAGGTGCTAGTGCAATGGAATTTACAAGCAAATAGTGTTTCCTCACTGCCGGTTTCTGCAGTTCCCTTTCCTCACGCCCCACTCTAGCCCTACTCATGAACTGCTTCTTGATAGTATCTACATCCTGTTTCTTGATGTCCAGAGGGGATGTGAAGAGTTCCGGGCGACCCAGATCTGAAAGAGACTTCTTCAGGTAGGCCAACCATGGCACCCTTTTGGAATGGTCCAAAGACATGACATCAGTCATAACGCATTTATCAAAAGTGGAGCATTGCTGCGTGAAAACAGCAATGCGTCACTTTTCATTGCGCCCTCCTTGCTACAAGCTGGATGCGTTATATTTATAATATGACACATCATGTCGCAATGAGTTACAGATACGTCAGTATTTCTGACGTATCTGTAGGCGCAATAATGGCGCATTGCCGGAGTGTGTCACAAAGGTAACACAACTTCAGCAATGAGTCATTTAACCTCATCGCTGCGGTGGTAATTTTCGCGCTACACGGCTTTTTTCAAAAAGCCGCGTTAGATGACGAGCTCAGCTCGTCATCCGCACACGCCCCCCGTGGCTGATGACGAGCTGAGCTCATCATTAGCATCGAAGGGGTTAACTTGGGCAAGTCCCATTTCAATGTGCCTGTGTCAGTCTTACGCCTGCTGTGAGGCATCAGAACACCCACCCTCCATACATTATACCAGGCGCAGGTATAATGTGGTGCAGGGGTTTACAAAGTGACGCATCTACCTAGATGCGTCACTTTGTAAATATGACACAACATGGCGCATTTTTTACTCTGCTGTTGGGTCACAAAAAGTGACACAACAGCAGTGCAAAACTGACGCAAAGCCTTATAAATAAGGCCCTATTATATTTAGCTGAACTCTCTGGGGCAGATTAACAAGCCCCTTGCGCCACTTTTGCGTCACTTTTAACATGGGAAAAGTGATGCAAAAGTGGTGCAAGGGTCTTTTAAATCTGCCCCTCTATATGTTTCACCAGATAATGAAAAATCTGGCAAATATGGTAAATCTATAATTATGTATAAAATGCAGAATCGCAAAGTTCCATTGGCCTTGGTTATAATTACACTCTCCTATGTCAGAAAACTACAAAGCAGGACCTCTAGCCTCAAAGAGTGTGTGTAGAGTCTGCTGCTTAGTTTGTATTCTGTGCTGCTAGTTCCTACAAAGATGCAGGCCATCACCTTTGTGGAGTCGAAGCACAAGCCATTTAAGCTATGTGCCCTCACCTCTTCTAAAGTCAGTGACTGGGTCCATTTATATTAAAACAGAACAACGTGGCTATTTTCTTTACAAGCGGATTTAAAGGAAAGGTTGTAAGATTGTGTGAGCAGCATTTTAATTTTGTTTTCTAAAATATCAAAAGTGCTGAAGCCATCCTATTTAGATAAAGAAGAAATGCCCATTTGTTTTGAGCGCACAATGTTATAAATCAGCAAAGGCGCTAAAAATGTTCCATATATTTGTTAAAAGAAATTATAAAACATGAAATTGGTACCAAGGGCATAGGAGTGTTCTACAAATGAATAGGGGCGGTCGATGGCAACAATAAGAGATTATTGGCAATCACTCTAAGATAGAAAGCACATTGTAAAAATGCCTTTGGACAATGTTTATGTAAAACCCATGGACGTTTTATCTGCACACTTCATGGGACTGTAAAAACTTGCAAACCCAACAAATATTTTCGCAAAAAGGCAAGAGAAAAAATCGGAAAAGTTTGTTTTTGGGGAGAAAAACTGAGCAAATTAGGTTTTTGAAAATGTATTTTGTTAGGGAAAAGTGAGATAGCCTAAAAAGATTTTCATTTATTCTGTTGAAGGCAGAATTCAACACAGGTGTAACTGAGCTGGTCTGAAAACCCTTTGGAGTAAAAAACCATAGCCCAATGGCATACCAGAATAAACCATCACCCACTGCCGTTTTGAATAATATATACATTTAGAAAATACGATTTACCATAATGCTAAATGATTACTCAAAGATGAACTTGCTGATAATTAAACAAGGATTACATTGAAGTTTTACTTGGAAAGCAGAGTGGAAGTCCGGACAACCACATAGGATGAATTGAGTCAGATTGGGTTCCATCACTTAGAAGCAAAACATGAAAGGGAGTAATTACATTTTCAATGTTTTACAATCCTTTTTTGACTTTTGGCTTTGATACCTAACCCTGCTCTTTCCCCTTCTCATTGTGGTCTAAGATTGAGAGACAGGGATGGCATGGTCAGTGGTGCTGAAAAGTTTTTCACTGTGAGGGTTGCTGTAATTAATGTTATATCACTGAAATCATAGGGAGTATGAAAAATTCCACAAAGATTAAGTGTAGCAATTGTGCCACGCCCATTCAGCAAGAGAGTGGTAAGGGTGTGGAATTTTGTCGATGGAGTGTTTTGGAGCACAGGAGTGACAGTGCACTTGTTTACAGACAGCACATTTTCTGTTGAAGTGGCCACTAAGGGCCTCATTACAATGTCGGTCGGAAAGCAATCCGATCGACTCCTTGTTGGAATCGGGTCTGACCGACTCGTGTTCGTCGAGTCCAACCAACCGATTATAATGTTTGAATTCAATGGGAACCTGTGTTCCGACCGACAACACAGGCTCGTGCTGAAAAAAGAGGTGGTTGTGGAAAACCATGCACCTTGTCATAGGCACCCCATGGTGCCTGCCACACTGTGCATGGTTTTAAATGGGGGGTCCTAAGGGTACCCCAATGGGCCATAACTGAAGGCCTCAGCGTAAAGAGGTACCTGCGATGGACCTCCAAAGTCAGTTTCCAACAGCTGTTCAGTGAAAGACATACCGATTCGGAAAGGCTGTCCGGATCCGGCTGCTGCCCCTTACTCACCCGCTGACCACCGCCGCTGACCCAGTGACTTAACCCCCGTTCTCCCGCCGCCGCCCCAGTCTCCTCCTCCTGCTCCCGCCTCCGCCTCCAGTCCCGCCTCCCCTCCCTGCCCATTGGCCACCCCGCCTGACCCTCCCTCCCGGCTCCTTATTTAAAGGGACTATGGCGGACTGGTCAGTGTGACCCCCCTGTGCCCCCACAGCCGGTCGCTCCTACCCACTGCTCTGCCGCCTGCCTGCTCGCTGCTGCCTGACGCCTGCCTACCGCTGGGTGTACTGAGTGACGCCGCTGCCTTCTGCCTGCTGCCTGCCTGCCTCGGAGGTACCGCCTGCCGCTCTCTGATTGCCGCTGCTGCCCCTTACTCACCCGCTGACCGCCGCCGCTGACCCGGTCACTTGACCCCCGTTCTCCCGCCGCCGCCCCAGTCTCCTCCTCCTGCTCCCGCCTCCGCCTCCAGTCCCGCCTCCCCTCCCTGCCCATTGGCCACCCCGCCTGACCCTCCCTCCCGGCTCCTTATTTAAAGGGACTATGGCGGACTGGTCAGTGTGACCCCCCTGTGCCCCCACAGCCGGCCGCTCCTACCCACTGCTCTGCCGCCTGCCTGCTCGCTGCTGCCTGACGCCTGCCTACCGCTGGGTGTACTGAGTGACGCCGCTGCCTTCTGCCTGCTGCCTGCCTGCCTCGGAGGTACCGCCTGCCGCTCTCTGATCGCCGCTGCTGCCCCTTACTCACCCGCTGACCGCCGCCGCTGACCCGGTCACTTGACCCCCGTTCTCCCGCCGCCGCCCCAGTCTCCTCCTCCTGCTCCCGCCTCCGCCTCCAGTCCCGCCTCCCCTCCCTGCCCATTGGCCACCCCGCCTGACCCTCCCTCCCGGCTCCTTATTTATGACGCCCCCCCAGCGACCGCGCAGCGGACGCGCGCAGCGGGAGCGCCGTATAGCGCCGAAGGTGCGCCAAAGGTAAGCCCGTCTGCGCCCGTCCGCGCCTAAACCGCACCCAGCGCCAGACCCCCTGGCCCCCGCGCCCGCCAGCCCCCCGCAGGACCTAGAACTTCGCCACACTCATCGCGCTCAACACCGCCCGAGCCCCCGGATGCTACCAAGCATCCCCGCGACACACCCATGGACCCTTCGTCTGCCGATCCTGCAACTTCTCCTGCCACCGAACCTGCACCGCACCTGCCAAGACTGGAAGCAACAACCACCTCAAGTGCATCATGCTCAACACCCGCTCCATCCACCGCCACGCCGTGGAACTCTGGAACCTCCTCGACACCGCATCCCCAGACGTCGCCTTCCTCACGGAAACCTGGATGAACGCCTCCTCAGCCCCCGACATCGCCATAGCCATCCCGGACAGCTACAAGATCATCAGGAGGGACCGCATCAACCAGACCGGAGGAGGCATCGCCATCGTACACAAGAGTGCCATTCGCATCTCGACTGACTCCAGCATCACATTCAGCGCCGCGGAATACCTCCACTTCCAAATCCACACCGACCCCAAGGCGACCCTCAGAGGCACCCTCATCTACAGACCCCCGGGACCGCGTTCACAGTTCTGCGATGACATCACAGACTTCATCAGCCCACACGCCCTCCCCTCCACCGATTACATCCTCCTCGGGGACCTCAACTTCCACCTGGAGAACAACAACGACCGCAACACCACCACCCTGCTGGACAACCTCGCCAACCTCGGACTCAAGCAGCTGGTCAACACCCCCACCCACTACGCCGGCCACACTCTCGATCCTATCTTCTCCTCCAGCAAGCACGTCTCCTTCAGTCACTCCACCGTACTCAACTGGACAGACCACAGCTGCGTCCATTTTAGCTTCGCAAAGAACACGGTCCGCCACCACCCAAAGCAGGTTCCCCACAGGAACTGGAGCAAGATCACCGCCGACCAGCTCGCCACCTCCCTCAGCCAGAACCCATCCGTCAGAACAACGGACCCTAACACAGCAGCCTGCAACCTCACGCAGTGGCTGACCACAAGTGCTGACGACCTCGCCCCACTGAAGGACCCACTCACAGTCCCAGAAGCAAGAAGGCTCCCTGGTTCACAGACGAACTCAAGGACTCCAAGAAGGCCTGCCGCACCATCGAGAAGACCTGGCTCCTCAACAAGACCACCGACAACATGACCGCCCTCAAACTCGCCACCCGCAGACATCACCAGCTCATCCGCACCACAAAGAAGAAATCTCTGATGGAACGACTGGACAAGAACGCCCATGACAGCAAGGAGCTCTTCAACATCATCAAGGAATTCTCCAACCCCAGCACCGGCAACAACGACATCACCCCTTCACAGGACCTCTGCGACTCCCTCGCCTCATACTTCCACCGCAAGATCTCTGACATCCACAACAGTTTCAGCGCTCAACCCCCGCACCCACCGGTCGAACCTACGCACCCAGCCGCCATCCTCCAGACATGGACCAAGGTGAACCCCGAAGACACGACAAGCATGATGAACACCATCCACTCCGGATCGCCGACCGACCCATGCCCCCACCACATCTTCAACAAAGCGGCCCCAACCATCGCACCCCATCTCCGAGACATCATCAACACCTCCTTCAACACAGCCACCTTCCCTGAGAGCTGGAAGCACGCCGAGCTCAGCGCACTACTGAAGAAACCAACAGCGGACCCGACCGACCTCAAGAACTTCCGCCCCATCTCGCTCCTTCCCTTCCCGGCCAAAGTCATCGAAAAGGTCATCAACAAGCAACTGGCCGCCTTCCTCGAGACGAACGGATCCCTCGACCCATCGCAGTCTGGAATCAGAGCCAATCACAGCACCGAGACCGCCCTCATCGCAGCCACTGACGACATCCGAGCCCTGCTCGACAATGGTGAAACAGCGGCACTCATCCTCCTAGACCTCTCCGCTGCATTCGATACTGTTTGCCACCACACCCTAGTCCAACGACTCAACAACACCGGCATCCAGGGAAAGGCCCTGAACTGGATCACCTCATTCCTCTCCGGAAGAACACAAAGAGTACGCCTCCCACCGTTCCGCTCGGAGGCCACCGAAGTCATCTGCGGCGTCTCACAAGGATCTTCGCTCAGCCCCACTCTCTTCAACATCTACATGAAACCACTAGCTGCCATCGCCCGCAACCACAACCTGAACATCATTTCCTACGCCGATGACACCCAGCTGATCCTCTCCCTCACCAAAGACCCCGACACCGCCAAAGCGAACCTTCACGAAGGGATGAAAGACGTCGCCGAATGGATGAACAGCAGCCGCCTAAAGTTGAACACGGACAAGACAGAAGTCCTCATCCTGGGAACATCCCCCTCCGCATGGGACGACTCCTGGTGGCCCCCAGCCCTAGGCACCGCACCCAAGCCAACAGACCACGCACGCAACTTGGGCATCATCCTGGACTCCTCCCTATCGATGACCAGGCAAGTCAACGCCGTCTCCTCGTCTTGCTTCCACACACTCCGCATGCTCCACAAGATCTTCCAATGGATTCCCGCAGAGACAAGAAAGACGGTCACCCAGGCCCTCATCACCAGCAGACTGGACTATGGAAACACCCTCTACGCCGGAACAACAGCCAAGCTTCAGAAGAGACTCCAGCGCATCCAGAATGCCTCCGCCCGACTCATCCTGGACGTCCCCCGACGCAGCCACATCTCGAGCCACCTGAGAGACCTACACTGGCTCCCTGTCAACAAGAGGATCACGTTCAGACTCCTCACCCACGCACACAAATCCCTCCACGACCTGGGCCCTAGATACCTCAACGACCGCCTGACCTTCTACATGCCCACCCGCCAGCTGCGATCGGCGAACCTCGCCCTCGCCGTCGTGCCTCGCATCAAGAGAGCCACCGCCGGAGGAAGATCCTTCTCCTACCTAGCGGCTAAGACATGGAACTCCCTGCCAGTCCACCTGCGACTGACCCAGGACCACCTCGCCGTCAGGAAACAGCTCAAGACCTGGCTGTTCGAGCAGTAGCAGACCCCCCTCCCCATGCGCCTTGAGACCCTTCCGGGTGAGTAGTGCGCGATATAAATGCCATGATTGATTGATTGATTGATTGATCCTACATCTTAATTCATTGGTCGGAATCGCTGTCCATAGAGCTGTGCGATTCGGCTCCGACCGACTTGGAGTCTCCCAATGCAGATTGGACCCGAGTCAGAAAGACCGAACGGTTACCTTCTATAGTAATAAGTTGGTCGAAAAAGTTTTTGAGTCGGTCAGAAACATTGGTTCCAACATTGGTTAGGAAAATCCGAATGCCGTTCGAAGTCTTTCCGACCGACATCGTAATGAGGCCCATAATTTGCAAAGAGTTGTAGTTTTACTAGTAAAACTATAATAGTGCACACACAATAATATGTAGAAATTGGATTTTAGAGAATATTTCGTATTTGTGCAACAAGTAAAGTGTCTTGATTGGTTCGATCCTATTAAAATCTTTTTTTCCATCACACTGCAGCATTCCAAATAAATGTGTTGCATTTGTGCTTTCCTTATTGCTGGTATATTTTTAATTATGGGAATAGTTAATTTACAGGTATTTGAACGTTGCGTAGTAGAAACATTTTTAATATCCTACAGTAAGCTTTTCCTTTCACTTCCTGTACACTAGCAAGAGTGTCACCAAAGCCACTTTTACAATATTCTCTCTCTTTGCAGTCAGAGAAATAAAAGCATCAGTTTCAAGATAGGCAGCAATTTGTCAGAAGACACAGCTTGACATTTAACCTTTGTCTTTGAACTCACTACAAATGTGACAAGATAAACATGAAGCACTGCATTCAACATATGTATGCTGCAAGATGCAACATACATAGAAAGAGTAAGTAATAAGGAGAAATAACGATATTTGTCTTCTTTAGGCCTCACCTGGGGAGGTGTAGCATTTTGACACATTGCCAGCTCTCTCACTCATGGTAAATCTGTGAATGCTCCAAAATCCATGAGTGAATGCGTGGGAACACCAACGCTCCACCCATGGAACGGCTCCATTGAGCAGAGTAATGCAACCCAGCGATTTGCATTGCTCTAGATTTATCAAGCCAAACAAGGCCATGACAGAGGGCCTTGTGTGGCTTGATAAACCTAACTTACAAGTTGCGTCAGTCCTGCGCTCCATTGAGTGGTGCAAGAGCGATGCAACTCTTTGATAAATTTAGACCAAAATCTAAAGGCACCTTCATTGCTCATTTACCTTCTGAACTCAAACATGGCTATTTCTGTGGGTGTTACAACATCCCCGGCATCCCTACTTGTAGCGCCTAGGGCCATGTTGTACTCAGACCTCTGTTCTCAGGTGCCACCTGGCGGTTATACTTCGTCAGTGTCCCTGCCCCACCCGGCCTTACATTATTCAGGCTTACATTACCCCCTGCCCTGTGATAATGCATCTGAGTTGGGCTCCCTTTTCAACCCCCTGCTATGGAACTTTCCTGGTTACCCGAGGAACAAAAGGTGTTCCATTTACAATTACAGAGCAACCCATTTGGTCATACAGTAAAGCTCAGAGTGGGATTAAGTGTATAGATTTTTTACAAATTCAAAGCCAACGCAACAATCAATATCAGAAACATAGTATAGAAATATAGGATTTCCAACAGAAGACCAAGTCAGCTAACAAAGTTGATTCTTAATAACAGAAAGCAAATGAGGAATTCAGTATAGAGGAATACAATAACCACAGTGCAAAGTATAAGAAACACTGTTTGATGGTTAGATTGAAAGTTGCCTGTCTATGATGCATGAGGAAATACTAATTCTCCTTAACTATCCTACACTAATTCATACTAAATGGAAACCCTAATTAAATTTGATGTATTAGAAAGGTGTCAGCATAGTAGAACTTATGTAGAAGTTAAATCACAAAGATCTGAGAGGCAACCAGATCAACTTGTAGTGAAATCAAATAACAGAAAAGTTACCAAGCATAAACAGATGAAGCAAGAGATTATCTTTGACTATTTGATCCTTTATTTCATATTCTTTGGTGAATTAGAATACAGCTAATGTGTTTTGGGCATATCTATGCTTATTCAGGGCATCGAGAAACATGTTGCTTTGACGCTTTGACACCAGATACGGACACAGTTCACCCTGGCAATGATGATTACAGCTTTTTTAAATTACATTTGTGTGCTAAGAACCCTAATCCCACAGCTCTTCACTGAAGATTTTCAACATCCAGGATTATGGATTTTACCTGTGCGGAGTAAATTAAGCCATGTAGCTTCTGGTTCATTAAAAATATATTGCACTGGGAATAACCACGAAACCGAGGAGCTTGTCTTCTTGGATGCCCTGAAGAAGCCCAGATATGGGTGAAACACATTGGCTGTATTCTAATTCTCCAAAGAATATGAAATATAGGATCAAATATTGAAAGATAACCTCTTGCTCCATCTGTTTATGCTGCCGTTATTTCACTACAAGTTGATCTGGTTGCCTCTCAGATCTTTGTGATTTCTGTTGAATAATGTGTGCTTCTAATTGGTGGTGAACCATTTCTTGAGGTGGGTAACTGTGATTTTGCTTTATTACTTGACACTCCCAGCAACAAGTAATTGTGCTGCAAACGGGACCCCTAGACACCATTGTTCGTTTGATCTTCTGTAGAAATTGTCTTAGGGAAAAATATCATATTACGTAAAGCCACACAATGGGAGTAGCTCATAGAGGTCTGTACCACTCCCAGCCTGAAAAGAATCTGAACAAAGCTAAAATGTATTGCCTAGCTATACCCACAGAAAAATCCCACTAGAAGCTCATATCAATGGTCTCCTTAATGTCCACCTTCAAATGATACTCTTTGCTAGCGACACTCGTAATTCTCTTCCTTGATCCACATATTCAAAACAAACTTAGATTCTACTGTCTCCCTATTCCACATAGACAGTAGTCCTCCCTTTGCTTGTTAGTCGTATTGTACTCACCAAGACTACTCCCTTAAAGCTTCTCTATCTCATTCCCACAATGTACCTTTCTCCATTCATTAGATCATGCCACTGCACCTACAGAGGAAAGAAACATTGCAACTGAAGCCATCATTCACGTTGAAGGTTAAACTTTGCGAAATTCAAATGCTTATGGCCTTTAGTCAATTTTAGTATAGAAAGCATCTTACTACACGACTTAACTATGTGATTACAGCTACATAGGCAGTCACATTATAAATGCAAAATGTAATTCTAATATATACATTTGCCATTATATAATGCATGCAAAATATTAATTAAATGAGTATGTGAATACATGAAGATCAAAAGTGTCATACAAACCACACGTGTAAACATATGTGAGAACTGCAATTCATTGTTCCAGTATGGAAAAAGTTAATATGCACACACATATAAATGTCAAGATTACACAGTAAATTAAGTTTCTATATGGTTTCAAGTGCACTTCAATTCATTAATCATTTAAGCCACACGAATACATGAGGCCAAAAGTAAACATATATCCAGCTAAATCCATCATGAAAGGGTGGAGCCAAAATTACGCTGCTCCACCTGCCCATCAGGAGCCCTCTTTGCAAGCACCCTACACATTTGATTTCCGGCTGTGTCACTTTACAGTGCGGTGAAGTAAATCTGGCTCCACGTTAGTAAGCACGCACGCGTGGGTAAATGAGAACAAAGTTAAAATTTGGGCAGCCTGGTGCATGGATGTATCTTCCTGTGTGCCCTCCTGCAACACCTCATATATAAAGAGAGTCAGCATGCTTGAATAACTAGCAAATACCAAACAACAAAAGAAAATCATGGGAGAAAGATGTGGCATAATGGCCAAAGCTGCTGACATTGGCACTGGGATACCAGGTTCAAGTCTCGTCATCAGTTCAATATCCTGTTATTCAGGACAAATCACAATCTCCCTGTACCTACAAAAAATTAATGTGTCCATGTGTAATGTAACTGCTGCTCATGTAAAGCACTCCAATACCTTCGGGTCGAGTTTGTACTATATAAAACTGCAATATATAAATAAATAAATAAGTACCAGTTGATTTATTTACCACGCATTTTTGATGGTAAACGTGTGTGTGTTACAGAAATCATGCACTGCGCTGGACATCTAGAACATACATACAGTAGCAAGGGGGCTGACAAACGTGTGCTGTATGATCACCCAGTATTGCTGGTGGCTCACATCTCACGTTCCCTGCTCCATCCATCTTGGCCACATCAATGCCTGCAGATGAAAAATCTGTTATTGCTGCAGAAACAAGTTTCTCCATGCACAAGATTGGACAGTCTTTAGCACACGTGATTGTTGCTGCCTCTGAAAAGCTATCTTTGGGAGTGCCCCACACTTTCAGTCAAGCTGACAACAACAACCTTGGTCCGATATGCTGTCGCTGGATAAAAAACTTTGATATATACTCTGGCACTCTTGGCATTGAGAATGAGAAGCACCACATCTGCTTATGGTGCACTAAATAGAGATCAGCACCTGTGAAATCATCTATTAATTCGAAGAAATTAAGAGATCCTCACATGAGGGTCTGAAAACAGCTTAACAATGTACTCTCTGCTTAAAAGAAATTTTGAGTATGACAGCTACTTATTTCACTTGACAATACAGAGGCATAGTGAGACAATTGACTGTTATGTCACCAGACTCAAGAAACATGTACAACATTGCAATTTAAACAATTAAAACTGAGAGGAAGGCCTCAGGGTGCAAATCTTTGGAGTCTGTGAATGCGCTGCTTTATTCAGAAGCTATTTAAAAAAACACAGAAACTAGATGACCTTATTGCCTTTGTCAGGACTTTCCACACAGTTGAATATTAAGCTGAAGTCATGAATCAGCATACGATTAAACCTGAAGTACAGGAGTCTGTACATTGCATTGAAACATGCATCTCCTGGAGAGCAAAGAAACATAGTCCATGTTTAGGTTTAGTAACATTGGACACTTTCAGACAGTCTACAGAAGCCACAGAGAGTACAAGCTACTAATTATTTACCCAGCTGTAGCCATGGCCACCTCCTCACCTTTAAGCAAGTCAAAGTTGGATTGGTGTCACTACAACGCATGCTTTTACATCGCATGCCTTTACAACGCGGTTTTTACCACGCAGTCCATTACAACGCATAATGCTTTTAGGCGCTAGATAGTGAATTATTTAATTTACTATTCCAACTCCAGTCCCCGTGGATAGCAGGGAAGGTGTTGGATAGTAAATTAAATATATTCCCTATCCTAGAGCGCCCCCCAGCGCAATGCGTTGTAATGGTATGCGTTGTAATGGTTGCGATGTAATGGTAGTGCGTTGTAAAAAATGCGTTGTAAGTGATGTTCCCCGTCAAAGTTTGCCACTCGTCCTTGTCAAGCAGTCAGAGAAGTGACTACGTGAACCAGATCTTCATCAACTTCAGAGTCTGTGTCAATGACTCTGAAAACTCCTGCAGAGCCGGGGTCTTCTATATTCAGGGAAGCGTTGTAACTGAAGATGACAAAGGACCTTGAGAACTTATTATAAACATAAACTAAGTTTCAATTCATTTTCTGCACAACAAGGGTGCCACCATCATCATTATGATCAACATTGGCTTTGCCAAATTGCCATGCAGGCCAAACCTACATGATACTGATGTGCACATATATGTATATGGCTCAAGGAAACCCATCAACTGCCTCGGAGTATTCTGCTCTCAAAGTACGCATGAAGTGGATTCCCCAACACTGAGGTACATTTTAGAGGCTGCAGCAGGCACATGTTGTCTTGTTGAGTTTTAAATTAGAGCTCAAACTAGGGATTCTCAAACCCCTTTGTTGAATAATTGACAACATCTCTCTACTTAGGAGCACCATTAAATATCACTTTCCAGTTTTGTTTCCAGGCATAGTCAAATTGAAAAATCACCAAATTCAGCTTCACATAGATAATACTGTCAAGTCAGTGGTCCAGCGCTTCTGAGATATTTGTTTCACCATACAAAAACAGTTTCAAGAGGAACTCCAAAATATATTTAAGCAAGGCATCATTAAGCAATTAAGAGGCCCATACCATTGCTTGTTCTACAACCAAAATGACATGCAGGAGCAAAATCAACATATGTGTGGATATGTGCCAACCCAACCAAGCCATTCAATGAAAGAGACACCCAACACTAAGGATCCAAGACATGATCCATCATCTAAATGGAGAATGCATGTTTCACTGTGGTAATCACCAGCTGGAACTAGCTGAGAAGTCAAGATATGTAATGTCATTTGCTAACCATTGTGGTTGATACCAATGCAAGCTCCTTAGTTTTGGCATCTCCTCAGCTGCTGAGGTGCTTCAAGAAGACATCTGATGTGTGATCCAGGGCATACCCAACTACATGAACTATAGAAAAAGCACCCTTGTCTTTGGAGTGTCCAAGGAGGGACACAATGTTCTTCCAGACTCTCCAGAATGCATATTGCACACCCAACAAGGAGAGGTATCAATTCAACACAACCTTGATGAAGTGTTTTGGCCACATCTTCTCAGCAAATGGTATATGTTATGATACTGAAGAAATTGTCAACAGCAACACTGGCACCACATCGAGAGAATTTTCTTGCTCTTTACTCATTTCTGGGGCATGGGTTTCTAAGGCTAGTAAACTAATTGTTAGAAACGGGACCCTGGCCGGCCAAGACTCGCGTCGAGGTCAGTCAGGGATCGCCATTTCTAAGTGTCAGGGCAAGGGAGTCACACACCAAGATAACCCCTCTCTCGCCCTCTAGGTAACGTGGCGCGAGCAGTCAAGGCTAAACTTGGAGGCTATGTAGGTTAAGTGTTTGCGCGCGCACCCAGCAACAACACCCAAGGCCCACCACAAAGGAGACTCCACACAAGGTTATATAAAAATAGCCTTTGTATTATATCAAGAACACATTAGATAAAACATACATTTGGTTACACTGTGCCAACAGGCACGGGCAGAATTTACAGGGGGGATATTTACAAGACAGGGCCACCTGGACCACTGTCAGGTATCATCACTTTTTAGGAATAGTAATTAGCACATAGAATACTTTTAGAACATGTATCACAAATTAGCACACAACCAGTAATTACTGGTAAAGCATAAGAACCTCCTACGCAACCCTAACCACCTTAGGCAACTATTGCGCAGGGAACAAAAGACCTCAACTAGCAACACCTGTACTAGGAGAAAAGCAACCACCTAGGAATCACTAACATCTAGGGGTATCAGCCTAGGAACATTACACATGATGCATTAACATTCAGCGGTGTAGGGAAGGAAGACACATGATGGATCCAAACACATTCAGAGGTGCGAGCACAAGACAACACATGATGCAGTACCTACATTCAGCGGTGTAAGCAAGGAAAGACACATGATGCTTCAGAACACATTCAGCGGTGCGAGCACAAGCAATTGCGCAAAACTTCACATGAGCCACAACCTGTGGCAGTCCCTGTGTCCCAAAGTCAGGGCAGGCTGTAATAAGCCAAAAGTACACCCAGCGTAAACGTAGCAACTGTCCACTAAGTGCTGGACAGTTGTTAAATAGGATGCACCACGTTGGAGCCTCGTGGGCTCAGGACAGCTGGTTGTCCCCTCTGGGAGCCCTCGCGGCTCTCACACGGAAGAAATGCCCCCTGAGCCCTCTCAGGGCTCTACACAAGACTGGCCGTCGTTGGAGCCTCGCTGGGCTCGAAACACGCAATGCCCCTGAGCCTTTCTGGGGCTCTAAAGCACGCTCGTGATAACGGTGCCCCCGGGGAGCCTTCGAGGCTCGAAACAATAAATGCCCCCACGTTGGAGCCTCGACCGGCTCTGGACAGAATGGCCCCTCAGAGCCTCGTGGCTCTCAAAATGAATGCTCTTGTCGGTGGAGCGGCCCGCTGACAACCGGGGCCGCTCTGCTTTCACTCGGGAGGCCCCCGCCCTCCTGCACTCACCGGCTCTCTTCGCGCTGCTCCTCTCCTTCGGTAGGACAGCAGGGCTTCTCTGGCAGACCGGGGTTCTCCCTCGCGTCTCGCTGCGGCGCCGAGGGCGGGACTTCCGGTCCTTCGCGCTGGGATTGGCCAGCCCGCAAGCTGCTTCCGGGTCGTCGCAGGCAGCGCGGCGGCCCGGCGGGGGCTTCACACACTCCTGGGCTGCGGCGGTGAAGTCTCTAGCGGCAATCCTTCGGGGGCAATGCCGGGTGGGCACCGGCGGGTTTAACTCATCAATCACTCGAGGTGGCCACTCGAAGGAATAACCAACGCCTGCAAATGCCGGGTGGGCACCGGCTAGCCAGCAAAAGCGCTCTCGAAGCGCTAACACAGAAATGCACGACTTCGCTGGCAATGCCGGGTAGGCACCGGCCAAAGTACCCAGAGCGCTCCTAAGCGCGGATGGACAGAATAAAGCGCTCCTAAGCGCTAGAGGCCAAGCAAAGCGCTTCCAGGCGCTAGGGGAGAAAGTAAGCACTTTCAGGTGCTTGGCAAAGTCCAGGAAAGTCCTTAGGTAGGCAGGGGGGCAAGGCTGGGCCAGGGGCCAGCTCACTGGCCCTCCAGGCAGGGAGGCAGTCCAAGTGGCGGTTCCTCCTGGCCCCAGCTGCAGCAGCAGCAGCCCCCTCAAGATCCTAGAAGAGAACAAATTCAGTGGGGACACAGCCCCATTTTTATACACTGAAATCCTTTGTCTGTAGGTGCAGGGTGGGGGAGAAACCAGTTGCAACTGGTTCTGGAGCACTTTGATGGGCCAACCACCCATTTCATTCACTGGGGAGGCTAGGGTCGTTAGACACACCACAGGGGGGCGGAGCCAGCATTGTGTGGGGAAAACCCAGCCCATCCAGGACACAGGTACACTCCTCCCACACATCACTCATGCTAATCTCCCACTCACCACCGGGCAGACCCATCCAGACTTCCTGGAGCCTGGCATGCCAGCCAGCTCCAGCCAATCACGCTCCAGCTCCCTCACTGCACACATATCTCAATGTCCAGAAGTAGCACTTCCCAACTAGACACACACATGCCGCAGACACCATCTTGCAGCATTCACTCTCACGAGTTTACACATACCAAACTCGAGCCTGCACTCCCCACGCATCAGGAACTACCAGGGACACACACATTCCCCATGCATTCCTATGGGAGGGCAGGCCAGCCATACTACACGCACGCACTTTCACTCTGGGACCCAGGGAAAAAGTGCGCCAAGCCAGAAATCATGAACACCAGGTCGCCATAAAAAGCAAAAAGTCCAGGGGTGAACCAGCCATAAAGGCCCGGGTCCAACACAACCCCCTTCCAGCCAAAACGCAGGGTAGACCGATCACCACCGTGATGGGCTTCCCTGCTTTGGGCGAAAGAACAAGGACACGGGCCCGCCACTGCCGGGACACCGTCCTGTTCCACGCCACTGTGAACCCCTGGGATTCCTTCTCAAACCACCATCTGGAACAACTGGGCTACCCCACTGGTACGCCACAGCTGTCCCCGGCCAGGACCAGGCCCTGGGCCACCCAGGTGCCACTGGTTCCTGCCTACTCACCGAGTGGGGGGTAGTAACCCCTGGCACATAGTAGCCACTCTCCACTCTTCCTGCCTGCACGACAGGGCTAGACTGCCACTGGTTCTCCAGCCTAGGGTCTACAACCTTAGGTGGACCAGGAGTCTCAGGGAAGGCTCTCCTCCCCTTACCTCTTCGTCTAGGGTTCCTCCACCTCCTGCGAGGGGTACGCCTAGAACGCTTTTCCAACCCATGGTTTAACCCCTCAGGTTGCGCCGGGGTCAGAGGCGGGCTCTCCCACCCTCTGCACCCCCTTCCAGAGTTCTGTACCCTCCCAACTGGAGAGGTACCCCTGGAAGAAGCACTGGCTAGGACTCTGGTTACAGAAGTCCCACCCTTCAGGTCAGGCCGATCCTGAACCTGGCCTCCCAACCTTCGGTCTAAACCTCTAGGTGGGATAATTGCCTGGCACTCCAGGACTTCTGGGGACTCACTCACCATCCCCCTGAGGCTAACACATGACTCATGTGCTGTGTGACTGTCTGTCTGGCGCAGATCTCCCGACCCCTGTCCACCTGACAGTGCGGGCAGATCCCCCAGAACAGAAGTGGTGTCACCATGGTCACTAAACGGGAACTTCGCCCAACTGGGTAGTCCCTGACCCACTGGTTCTCCCACTGGGGAACTCCCCCAATCACTCCTCACTTCGGACTTCCGTGCCCCCCCAACTGGAGTGGCACTGCCGGACACTAGAACCACTGGAACACTATTTAAAGATACTCCAGGTTCTCTAGACACTAGGGGATCACCCTCAAGGGGTCTAACAGGACAGCCTAGATCCCTAACCTGGTGTTCCCTCAAGAAACCATCCAGGTTCTGAGACTGGGTTTCGGGCACCTGGGAACACTCAGTCCCCCACTCACTCTCACTCCACGGAGACAAGACGTGAGCCCCTTCACCCCTCTCGCTACACTGGGACCTAGCTGGGCTACTCTGAGCCTCTTCCACCACACTGGTCTGGAAGATACCTAACCCACTACTCTCGGGTTCACTCACCCATGACGTGTCAGAACCACTGGCACCTTCCCAGCGGTCTGCTTCCTTTGCAATGTCCCAAGGACACACGTAGTCACCTCTCGACAGGTGTTTGCGCAACTCTGGCACAAAACAATTGAGCAACTGCTCTCTGATAACAAGGTTGAGTAGTCCATCAAAATCAGGTTCCCCATGAACCTCTAACCAATCAAGCAGGGCATCATGACAATCATCCACATAATCCACCCAATCCTGGTGAGACAGTCTCCTACTGCTCCTGAACTTCAACCTGTATGTGTCCTCTCGGGAACAAGGTACCACTCTTTGGAAACGGGGCATGGCACTTCCCGCACCAAACTCTCTCTTGCTGCCACCACTGGATCCAACCCTCCCTGGGGAATCCAGAAAACTATGACTGCGGTCAGGGGATAACCTACCCTCTAGGGCTATCTTCTCCCTGGCCAAGGCCCTCTCAGCCTCTGCAGTCCTCTCATTCACACCCAGCTGCGCCATCTCCCAGGCATGCTCTAACCTGAGTTTCTCCATGGCCAACTGGTGCTCTCTCTCTTCTCTCCTATCCACCCACTCCTCTGGGGACAGGGAAAGGGATGGGGTGCTACATCTGACACTGGACCCAGCAAGAGACTCCCTATCTAGGGGGTACTCGCTCTCTGCTGGCGCCCATCCACTGTCATCCTCACTCTCCACATCAGACTCTTCAGGGCTCCCCTCAGACCCACCACCCTCATGGTGTGCGGTCCGGGCCCTCTCCCTCTCACTGTGCTCACGCTCCCAGTCACTCTTCTGCCACAGGATCATGTTATCCCTAAGCTTGGACTGGGTGTCTGACTCACTCACTGGGATGTCTCTCTCCTTACATAACCGTACCAACTCATGCATACTGTACTTAAACAGGCTACAAAGGTTAAAAGGAGATTCCATCATGACAGGATGCTCACAGACACGTGCAACACAGGGGACTTAACTGTCAGAGCTGAAGCAAGAGCACACGGTTCAAAGTATTTCAGCAAGCTCCCTACTAAAGAGAACTCACACTAATCTGTCCAGGCAACACACCATTCATCCACGCACACCCCCCCCTCGGACCGGTAAGGCAGTTTTTACCACCCCTGATTTCTCAACCTGACCACACGTGACACAGGTACCAAACTCTGGGAGCAGGGCAGGGGACAAATGTACTGGACACTCTTTGGAAAAAGAAATACTAGATCTTCAAAGGACAATAATCCCCAACATGTAATTATCTAAAATGCAGAGCTTTGTAGTGTGGCCTGTTGCCACTGCAGTACAACGCAAACACAAATCCGGATCCCACCGCTGCCACCAATGTTAGAAACGGGACCCTGGCCGGCCAAGACTCGCGTCGAGGTCAGTCAGGGATCGCCATTTCTAAGTGTCAGGGCAAGGGAGTCACACACCAAGATAACCCCTCTCTCGCCCTCTAGGTAACGTGGCGCGAGCAGTCAAGGCTAAACTTGGAGGCTATGTAGGTTAAGTGTTTGCGCGCGCACCCAGCAACAACACCCAAGGCCCACCACAAAGGAGACTCCACACAAGGTTATATAAAAATAGCCTTTGTATTATATCAAGAACACATTAGATAAAACATACATTTGGTTACACTGTGCCAACAGGCACGGGCAGAATTTACAGGGGGGATATTTACAAGACAGGGCCACCTGGACCACTGTCAGGAATCATCACTTTTTAGGAATAGTAATTAGCACATAGAATACTTTTAGAACATGTATCACAAATTAGCACACAACCAGTAATTACTGGTAAAGCATAAGAACCTCCTACGCAACCCTAACCACCTTAGGCAACTATTGCGCAGGGAACAAAAGACCTCAACTAGCAACACCTGTACTAGGAGAAAAGCAACCACCTAGGAATCACTAACATCTAGGGGTATCAGCCTAGGAACATTACACATGATGCATTAACATTCAGCGGTGTAGGGAAGGAAGACACATGATGGATCCAAACACATTCAGAGGTGCGAGCACAAGACAACACATGATGCAGTACGTACATTCAGCGGTGTATGCAAGGAAAGACACATGATGCTTCAGAACACATTCAGCGGTGCGAGCACAAACAATTGCGCAAAACTTCACATGAGCCACAACCTGTGGCAGTCCCTGTGTCCCAAAGTCAGGGCAGGCTGTAATAAGCCAAAAGTACACCCAGCCTAAACGTAGCAACTGTCCACTAAGTGCTGGACAGTTGTTAAATAGGATGCACCACGTTGGAGCCTCGTGGGCTCAGGACAGCTGGTTGTCCCCTCTGGGAGCCCTCGCGGCTCTCACACGGAAGAAATGCCCCCTGAGCCCTCTCAGGGCTCTACACAAGACTGGCCGTCGTTGGAGCCTCGCTGGGCTCGAAACACGCAATGCCCCTGAGCCTTTCTGGGGCTCTAAAGCACGCTCGTGATAACGGTGCCCCCGGGGAGCCTTCGCGGCTCGAAACAATAAATGCCCCCACGTTGGAGCCTCGACCGGCTCTGGACAGAATGGCCCCTCAGAGCCTCGTGGCTCTCAAAATGAATGCTCTTGTCGGTGGAGCGGCCCGCTGACAACCGGGGCCGCTCTGCTTTCACTCGGGAGGCCCCCGCCCTCCTGCACTCACCGGCTCTCTTCGCGCTGCTCCTCTCCTTCGGTAGGACAGCAGGGCTTCTCTGGCAGACCGGGGTTCTCCCTCGCGTCTCGCTGCGGCGCCGAGGGCGGGACTTCCGGTCCTTCGCGCTGGGATTGGCCAGCCCGCAAGCTGCTTCCGGGTCGTCGCAGGCAGCGCGGCGGCCCGGCGGGGGCTTCACACACTCCTGGGCTGCGGCGGTGAAGTCTCTAGCGGCAATCCTTCGGGGGCAATGCCGGGTGGGCACCGGCGGGTTTAACTCATCAATCACTCGAGGTGGCCACTCGAAGGAATAACCAACGCCTGCAAATGCCGGGTGGGCACCGGCTAGCCAGCAAAAGCGCTCTCGAAGCGCTAACACAGAAATGCACGACTTCGCTGGCAATGCCGGGTAGGCACCGGCCAAAGTACCCAGAGCGCTCCTAAGCGCGGATGGACAGAATAAAGCGCTCCTAAGCGCTAGAGGCCAAGCAAAGCGCTTCCAGTCGCTAGGGGAGAAAGTAAGCACTTTCAGGTGCTTGGCAAAGTCCAGGAAAGTCCTTAGGTAGGCAGGGGGGCAAGGCTGGGCCAGGGGCCAGCTCACTGGCCCTCCAGGCAGGGAGGCAGTCCAAGTGGCGGTTCCTCCTGGCCCCAGCTGCAGCAGCAGCAGCCCCCTCAAGATCCTAGAAGAGAACAAATTCAGTGGGGACACAGCCCCATTTTTATACACTGAAATCCTTTGTCTGTAGGTGCAGGGTGGGGGAGAAACCAGTTGCAACTGGTTCTGGAGCACTTTGATGGGCCAACCACCCATTTCATTCACTGGGGAGGCTAGGGTCGTTAGACACACCACAGGGGGGCGGAGCCAGCATTGTGTGGGGAAAACCCAGCCCATCCAGGACACAGGTACACTCCTCCCACACATCACTCATGCTAATCTCCCACTCACCACCGGGCAGACCCATCCAGACTTCCTGGAGCCTGGCATGCCAGCCAGCTCCAGCCAATCACGCTCCAGCTCCCTCACTGCACACATATCTCAATGTCCAGAAGTAGCACTTCCCAACTAGACACACACATGCCGCAGACACCATCTTGCAGAATTCACTCTCACGAGTTTACACATACCAAACTCGAGCCTGCACTCCCCACGCATCAGGAACTACCAGGGACACACACATTCCCCATGCATTCCTATGGGAGGGCAGGCCAGCCATACTACACGCACGCACTTTCACTCTGGGACCCAGGGAAAAAGTGCGCCAAGCCAGAAATCATGAACACCAGGTCGCCATAAAAAGCAAAAAGTCCAGGGGTGAACCAGCCATAAAGGCCCGGGTCCAACACTAATGCTACAGATACAACCCTGAATTTAGTGCACACTGTGGAAACTTTGGAAATAGCGGTCTGTTTTTAAAAACCCAAAAGACATACCTCTTTTCAAGACATTCAAGGAGGATCATAAGTGTAGAGAGTTTTGCATTTTTTTTACCCACCCCAACTCACAAAATTGGTGGTTGATGCCAGCACTGTAGGGCTTGCAGGGCCGGACTGGCTACCAGGAGTTTTGGCATGCTGCCCAGCTGGACGCTCATGTCACTGCGGTGGGGGCTAATTTTGTTGATGGAGACCTGCGTGTGCTTCGAAATAAATGAAGCAAAACTAATTTCGTTCAGCACACAAGGGTCCCCATCAACAAAATCAGCCCCCAACTCGGCAGCATGCCAAAACGCCTAGTAGCCAGTCTGGCCCTGAGGGCTTGGCACCAATCTGGCATATAGGGATTTTTGATCTTGAAGCCCCACAAGGAATAATTGCCTACACTAGTTGCAGTCTAACACAACCTAAATTAGCCTGCTTTCAAGCCAAAAAAGAGAACCTTGCGGTGGTGTGACTCTGTGAACAACTCCATGTATTCATAAATGACAAGGAAGTTACAGATGTCCACGGAAGAGTAGCGCTCTAGCTGTTGGCTGCCTCCCGCCCGAGAGACTATTTAAATCACGCCGAACACACATTGTAAAATCTTGTGGATGCGTGAGTTGTATCACCCCTGAGGCGGAAGCCGGGGACTGTTTAAACCTCAAGGGACAGCATTGATTTTAACAAAATTTTATTGCGGCGCTATATGCATTTTAAAGCGACATTTTAGCATAGCATGTGTAGATATTGTATGTGTTTTTTTTAGACTACTTAAAATTTGCACTAGAAAACCCTTACCTCATTCACACCACTTTGGCTCCCTACTCCCTGCACAGCCGATTCAGGGCTGCGACGAGAGAGAGGCAGACGCCATCTTGGGGGGAACGGAAGAGCAGCGCTCTAGCTGTTGGCTGCCTCCAGCCCCTCCCTCCCTATCCGGTCATAAATGACCATCATCTTCCGACGGCGCAGCGGGCGGGCGCAGAGGGCGCGTCGGCGGCGCGCCGAAGGCACGCCAAAGGCAAGCCCGTCTGCGCCCGTCCGCGACGGGCCGGGACCAGGGGCCACAACCCCTGGCCAAAAACATATCCTCACCTACAGTTCCACCTCACTACGGCAACTACGAGACCACGTCGCCACTCCCTGTCTCAATTCATGGAACCCCACCTCAAAATATTTTCCTTGTCAACACTGCACTTTCCGGTCCCCTTCTCTTACCTCTGTGCCTAAGTACCACATGCTCCTCGTAAATTGCAGGTCCCTTCCTAAGCACTCCATGGAGATCTCTTTACTTCTATCAGAGATGGAACCAGATGCGCTGTTTCTCACGGAAACATGGCTCCATACAGACTCAGACCCTGATATTATACAAACACTCCCCACAGGATATCAGATACATCGAGTGGACCGCCCAATCGGAAAAGGTGGCAGTATTGCGATTATATATAAAGACCGCTATAACTGCCGTAGCACTCCCAATCATCTGTCTAGCTGCGAAAACCTTTCCTTTTCAATTGACCTATTCCCCATATGCACCTTTTCAGGGACTCTTATATATCGACCACCTGGCAGCCCAGGAAACTTTATTAACAGTCTTCCCTCCTCCATAGCTAATGGAGTCTGCAGTCTCCCAAATGACACTCTGCTGGGGGATTTGAATGTCCATCTGGACGATCCCTCGGACTCTGCTGCCACAGAATTACTAAACTGCCTAGAGGCACTAGGGCTCTCCCAGCGAGTTGCAGAACCCACCCATTCTAGGGGACACCTCCTAGACCCCATATTTAGCAATTGCACACAGTTTAAAGTCGATTCACCCATCCCTCTCCCCTGGTCTGATCATTTTATGATCCCATTTACCTGGTCACTGCTAATTCCATACACCGCTCCACCTCCGGTACCCCATAGGGACCGCAAATGGTCAAGGCTTAATTACACACAGTGGGCCACCGTTCTAGAGACTTCCACTCCAGTATGCAACCCCGACCCCATAGTTAGCAATGTCAACTTTAATACGTGGATTTCTCACTCACTGGACTGTATTCTTCCAATCACAAATCTTGAACCGAAACACAATCCAAGAAATGCACCCTGGTACTCTCAAGATCTCCGTGACATGAAGAAGGAATGTAGGAAACTTGAAAGAAAATGGCGCATCAATTATTCATCAACAAATAAAGATGCATATCGATCGGCTATAAAACTCTATAAAAGCAACATAAAAACCGCTCAATCCATCTACTATGACAACAAAATAAACGCAGCGGCATCAAAACCAAAAGAAATGTATCGAATTGCTAAATCCCTCTTAAAACTTCCGGACAAACTACCAGACCCTCATAATGCTCAGACCCGCTGCAACGAACAGGCAGAATACTTTCGTAGTAAAATAGCCACAATCTACGCATCCTTCCCACAAGTCCCCACTACCCAAACGGGTCCAACGGATACAGCTTCACCTCCCTTGGTCTTCATGGAGGCTTTTCCAACACTAGAACCCACGATGCTTGAAACCATCATGCTCCAGGTGAAATCTGGATCCCCTGATGACCCAGCCCCAGCACAGTCTCTGTGGTCTGTTACTCCCTCCATCTTGCCCACCATTTCTAATTTAATTAACGCCTCCCTATCTTCAGGCATCGTCCCACCAAGGTGGAAACAAGCAACGGTAAGAGCCCTCTTAAAAAAAGCTAACAGACCAATCGAATCCTGGAAACTACCGTCCAATCTCCTTACTGCCTTGGATAAGTAAAATCGCGGAGAAATATGTAAACAACAATCTTACAGAACTCCTAGAAAGTAACAACTCACTGGACATATCGCAGACTGGGTTTCGACCCATGCATGGGACAGAAACCGCGCTTCTGGCTTTGACAGAGGGAGCAAGAATGATTGCGGACCAAGGCGGCACTGCGGCTATCATTTTATTGGACCTCAGTGCTGCTTTCGACACCGTAAATCATGACATCCTTATTCAGAGGATCTCAGGTCTCGGAATTGGCTCCAGGGTAAAAGCCTGGATTCAATCCTTTTTGTCAGACCGATCGTTCCGAGTCTGTGAGGGAAACGTTACTTTGCCCAGCAAACCACTCAGTTGTGAGGTTCCTCAGGGCGCCTCCCTGAGCCCCACACTGTTTAATATATACATGCGCCCCCTTGCTGAGATTATCCGCCCTTTTGGTGTCCAAATTATATCATACGCTGACGACACCCAGCTGTTGGTAACGCTGAATCATCCATCAACCCAGCCAAGTGATCTAAGGGGCTGCATGGAAGCAGTCTGTGCCTGGATGACCCAGTCATATTTAAAATTAAACGGAGATAAAACAGAGCTAGCTAATGATATTAGGCAACTCTCCGTCAAAATCCATCGACTCCATCTGGCCATCCTCACTAGGTCCCGCTCCTGAACCTAAGGACACCATTAAAAGCCTGGTAATTTGGATGGACAAAACACTTACATTCAACCAGCAAGCAGTAAAACTTTCTGCCACCTGCCTAGGCATTCTCAGGCTTATCCGCAAGATCCTTCCGCTCCTCCCTCTAAAGGCAAAACAGATCATGATTCAAGGGCTAATTCTGTCCCGTCTAGACTTCAGAAATGCCCTTTACCTAGGAGCACCCAAATCAACCCTCAAAAAACTCCAGGTAATTCAGAACTGCGCTGCTCGTACCCTCCTAGACAGTCGGTGGAAGCAGAACTAAAAACAAATCTCCACTGGCTACCTATCAAGGCAAGAATCGAGTTCAAAAGCTTGTGCATTGCCCACCGCGCCTTCTGGAGGAAAGGAGCAGCTTTAAATCACACCCTGATCAGCCCATATAATCCCACCAGACAGCTTAGATCGATGCATGCCTTCTGAGTAAGTAATACCAGGTTTCAAAGAGCGAGGTGTGGAGGTCGAACTTTCTCTGTAAATTCGGCCAGACTCTGGAACTCTCTCCCCCTACCCCTTCGCTCTGAGCCCAACCTCCTCCCCTTTCGGAAAAAGCTGAAGACGTTCCTGTTCAACAGATAAATGCAGTTCCCTTTCCATTATACACTCCTGTCATCCACTAGCGCTAGGACGCCAACGGGTAACTATTGCGCTTTATAAAAACCTATTCCAATCCAATCCACCCCCAGCCTCCCTGCAACTGGGAACAGGTAATTTGTACAGCTTGTTAAACTTTGCCTGGCTTTGCTGAAACAAAGATCCTCAATTGACAGACTTCCAAGACTCTACATATTGTAGACATTTTCTAAATTAATACTTTGTTCCAATAGGAACAGATGTGAAAATAGAGTTATACAGTACAACATTCTTAGAATAATCAGAGTAAAACAACTGTGACACTAAATGACCGGGAAATCAGTAGAAATGAACTGCAGGTACAAGTACAGCAATGTGAAATGACACCCATCACAAATCATGTGTCAAAAATAGAAATTGTCATTTGAGAAAGTGCTGAGAAATACTACACCAGAAGAAACATTGCCATCATTGTTTCAAAAATATATTCAACAATCCTCCATGTTTTTCAACCATATCATCGTATTGGCATGTCATTGTACCCATGACTCATTTACTTATGTCATGTTTACTGTTATAATTTGGTAAAAACCATTACAATATTTTACAATGAATGCAAGGTAATAAAACATGTTTGCAATAAAATACTTTGCTTTTCTAATTGTACCCATCAATATATACCATTCTTTGTATCAATGTGTACTCCATTCTTTGTGCCCCACATATGCTGTTCATTGTGCAGCATAGTATGATCATTGCTGTTAAAACCATGTTCCATTTATTTTCCCATTAAATTATAATGTCACTGGGTCTCTTAATAGCATATCGATGCTCCACCAAAAAACAAATATTGACACCAGCAACATGTCATCATTGTGTTAGCATATATACCCCTAATTTGTGTGAGGGAATATTTCCATTGACATATTAAAACATTTACTACTCATTTTGAGAGAGAATTGGGAATATGGCAATTTGTACCAGGCAGTAAGACCAGTTAATCCAAATAATAAAGGTAACTCTGCAAGGTATGATAATTCCTGTGCCACACAGGACGCCTGTTGTATACCAGTATATACCAATATATGCTTAATAGTGAATCCTTAGATTTGCTGGACAATGTGGGTGTCACCGTAAAAGAGAAAAATCCTTCGTTTTACCTGAAAACATGACATACTTACACTCAAATAGTTAGCTGTAATGCTTGATTATAAGTCCCTTACCTTTGAGTTTCCTAGGTCATTGATAAACATGTCATCAACATCGGATCATCAAAGGCGCCCTAAGATCTTTTTCGTTCCATTTACCAACCATCAAAGCCAAGGCAACAGGATAGCAGTGAGAAGCTGGCTGTCCTCTAGGGTTGTGCGAAATTTGCCAAATTAACTTTCACGTACATACGTTAAATTTGGACAAAATTACAGCAAATTTGAAATCACAAATGGCACGTAATTATGCTAAGCGGTGTAATCTTGGGAAGTGCACCTTCCAACTCATGAGGATCCAGACCGCAGGTTACGCGCTGAAGTTTGTAGGACTCGGGTCTCGAGTCGGGGAATGATATGGTCCCTATGTACCTTCTATTGAGGGGGTGAATATAACCCCCTGAGTTGGTGATTGCCTCATGATGGTACAACAACTAATACTCTAAAGTACTGTGAACACGATGTACTATACCTTTAGCCCTGATGAAGTTCCTAGTGTGACAGGAACTAAACGCGATGGCTGATTTTAAAATGTGTGCAAGATTTTGGAATAATAAGTGAAGATGATGGATTAAAACTTGCTACGTTGAACTTTTTTCCTGGTCACCTTCCCATCAAAAAATTAGGTAAATTCTGCATTCCCACTGGCAGCCACTCAGAAGTGCTGTGGTTAACCCGTGCTTCCCTGGAATCCATGGGGCAGATTTACAAGCCCCTTGCGCCTCTTTTGCGTTGCTGCTGCGTCACTTTTGTGACGCAGTGGCAGCGAAAAAATGCACCATGGTGTGGGCTATTTACAACGTGATGCATCTGGGAGATGCGTCACATTGTAAAGCCCTATGCCTTAAGGAGGCGTTCTGGTGCAGGGGGGGCGTTCACTCAGTCACTTTTAGGCCTATGCTACGTCAAAGCCCTGCGCCTGCTTGAAGCAGGCGTAAGGCTTGACGCAGCATTAGTAGAATAGGCCCCCAGAGCATTGCTGGAGCTGCGTCGCGCATGCAACGCAACTCCAGCAATGCAATACCTTTACGCCACTGATGCGTGACACATCTGTGCCGTTTTTGCCCCATGGTGCGCCGCATTATAAATGAGGCGCATCATGGATGGCTGAGGCATGGCGCACAATTACTGGCGCATCCCTGCTAATTTGCAGGGATGTGCCAGTAATTGTAAATATGCCCCCATGTTTTTAATCAAGGGCTGCAGAGATAGAGCAAACACAGCAGTTTCTCTGTTTGTTCATTAAATCTATCCTTTTCGCTAGCTCCAGTGCATGGAGAATGTTTGCAGTGCTTCAAACTGAATCCTGCTCTGCAATCGCAGCCTTGCCAAGTGCAGCATATTTTTGAAAATTGCATTCAAGACCTTTCTCTGTATCACTTTAAGGTCGGATTATTTCATGCAGATCAACTGAGCTCATGTGAAATGTGTGGTTTGCAAAAAAAGTAAGGGGCATATTATCAAGACAGGGGATAATTATTATCGCCGATTTAGCGGCAGAAAACTACCGCTAAAATGGCGATAATGGGCTTGATAATATGCTCTATGGAATTCCAATTGAAGCCCATGTTAGATGTCATTCACATTTAACATGGGCTTCAATTGGAATTCCATTGAGCATATTATCAAGACCATTATCGCCGTTTTAGCAGCAGTTTTCTGCCGCTAAAACGGCGATAATTTTATTGCCTGTCTTAATAATATGCCCCCTAAGTTTCTCTAAACCTTAAAGGCTACCATGAACCCTACTGGTTGCACACCCATTGAAAGATAGACACTCCAGACCTACCAACTCACAAGGTTCCACCGTGTGTGACACGATTTCGCTCCCTTCACACAGTTACCTGGTGAGGAGCCGAAATCACACAGTGGCAAGAAAGACGAGCTGGAAACCATTGTATAAAGTGTCTTTATAGCTTGTATTTTGTGGTTGTGAGTAGCCGGTGTTCAGGTGTGAAAACACCCCTGAAAGTGGCTGAGACAGCCTCAGTGACTCGTTTTGTATGTTTAGGGGGATGTGGGGGTGGGTGAGGGTTAGATTGCCTGTTATATAGCTCTCGGCACAGGTTCCACCCCCACCCCCCTCCAAGGATCCTCACCCATCCTAACTGCGTCACATTTTCTTGTAAATTGGCAGGTATGCCATTCTGGTACTGGTCTAGGCCCTGACTGTCTTATGACTGGATATGCATGAAGGGAAAGAAACACCACCCATGACTGTTAATTAAAGACCAATGAATTATCTATACTGGCATGTGTATATTTATTACTTTGCAGTTAAGTACATTCTTTGAGAGACATCATGATATGAAATTTAAAAGCAAATCATGTATGCAATACTAGGAGCCTTAAAAAACATCTACATGTATGACATTTATGACATTAAAAGGGGTACTTTAGCACTTGGTTCAATCAAGAAGCGTCATGCAATGTGAAGTGAGCGAGTAGGAATGGCCCAACCCTTTGATAAATGAAGGACTTGTCATGGAGAAACACGTCAATGATGGACAGTAATTTCATGAGCAATACTACAGCAAACTTCATCCCTGTGGGGCCAGTCTGATTCAAAAGACAACAGAGGCAAATTCACATAATAAGTCAAGTGGTCGGGTGGTATGAACATAGTGAATGGGACATCAGTTGCAAATACATCTATTTTTTGAAGATTCATAGATCCCAGGAGTGGTCCTCTGAATGTTCTTAAGTTAACACTTTAACCCAACACATTCATGGTCAACGTCTTTCAACCCTTTCTTTGTTCCTAAGGGTAGCATCAGGAATGGTGACTGACTGGTTGTAATTATGCTTCAGAGTACTTAAGCCATTGGTCTGTCGGGTGTATGTAGATGTGGTCCATACGCGTGTTTCCGGCAATGGTCCATTCTAGCAGTAATATGCTGCTGGACCCTGTGATGGAAAACATCAGGCCATTCCCGATAAGACGAGCAATTCCATTACCACAATTTGATCCATACTCCCCCCCTAAGTGCCGGAGGCCAGCGGTACACACTTCCCAGGCAGTAGAATAGATGCAGTGCGCAGTCGCAGATAGTTTGAACCACTGCTGTGATTGGTTTATCAAAGCTTGCTTTGTTCCTCCCCGCTTTATGGGTGACAACTTCAAGAGCAAAGTAATGCTCTTGTTACAGAAGTTGTGTGAGTTAATAGATGGAACCAGATTCACCATTCTATCTTCAATTGTACTGAAACATATACATATCAACTGGCAAAAAATCGTTTGGGACGTTAGATGTGGGAGGCTGACCCTGTGGTGTTATTTCGGTGCAATTGGAAAAATTAACTGGGGGTGGAATATGCTAACTCCATGTGCATTTGTAATGTCTAATAAGAGTTTCGATCAGTCCAACAAAGTCCTACCCGAACACTCACCATGTCTATCGACTTATGGATTGCTTGAGGCAGTTCTTATGTTAACAGACAATATCTCCTCCCTTGTCAATCTGGACTTCACCTCATCATCTGCAATGCCAAAGTATTGTTCAATGAACTCTAGACAACAGTGGAAGCTCCCTGGTCATGTCCTGGGGAAGCTTGCTTAGGAATAATACATAACTAGCAGCTATCAGTAGGACTTAACATCTTGAACCACAATAGCCACTGAAACAAGGATATGTTCATGAGACCATTTCCTCCCGAGATGCTCTTTTCCATCAATGAAACATGTCATCACAGAGATTTTCTCTGAGCACTCCTTGGACAATGCCTCCACAACTTTTTGACATGGGTATATTGTCTTGGCAGGTAGAATCATATGAAGATCTTTAGGTTATCACTGGCCACATATGACCATTGATGTTTTGTAGACCACACCAAGATACTCCTAAGACAGCACCAACTGCTGCTAGGCAGGAAATGTGGGGCCTCATTTACAAGCCAATTGTGCATCACTTTTTTAGATGCACCAGCGGCACAATGTGCCCGCCCGCTCATATTTACAAGGCCACATAAAGTCACCCTGCATGACTTTTCTTAGACTTATAAATATGGGCCACTTTCACGCATTACTCTGCATGAAAGGGGAGTTCCATGGGTGTTGTTGTGGGTGTTTCCACAGATCAGTCTTGGAACCTGAAACAGTCCCATATTTACCAAGTGTCGTAAACCTGGGAATGCGTCATAATCCTACGCCTCCTCAGAGCAACAAGGAGAAATACTTGTATTTCTCCTAGTTATTTTCTCTTTCTATGTGTGCTGCATTCTGCTGCACTCATAGTAGGAGCAAAGTGCCATTAATGATTGTTTTTGTGCAAGAAGGTGCACAACAACAATCATCACTACAACGCAGTCCCCCTTGCACCATGGCTCAAAGGTGTCAGTGTTGGTGCACGGCTGCTGTTTGCGTGCCAGCGCAGGTGAGAACAGGAATGCGCCACATCTTGTAGATACAGTGCATTCCTTCCTTTTTATTTTGATGTACGGGAGCAAGCAGTAAGGCTTGTGGTCTCTTTTACCTTCTTGGAGATAGTGCCTACATTTACTGTACGTATGCTCGCTTCCATGCCAGGGTACTTTTATGGTGAATGATGAAGGAAGGATGGAGGATTGTTTGAGCTTCAGATATGAATCACCTTAGCTGTCAAAATGTAAAGAGTCGGCTGTGGCAAGGTCCACTACACTTTCCAGAGTACAACTAGCAATATCAGATCTGTAGTTGGCCACCTCCACGAGCCAGCTGCCCTGAGCCTGCATATCATTCTAATGAAAAAGAAAGGAGAGGCCACATTGACTTCATCTCAGTTCGAATAGGTAAGGTAATCTTTATTGCAAGGTGTGCACAAGAAGTTCATAGCTCAAGAAATGCTTGTGCTAAATAGATGCTTGTGACCCTTTGAAGATTCTTTACTTCACAGCAATCCTTTATTAATGCAAAGTTTAATAATATTGACTTTCACCATGGCTAAATTCACATAATATTTGTTATTCTTTTTTATTAGAAATATTGATATGTTTTGTGAACTGATATCCACTAATCCTACTTTTAATTGGGAAGGTAGTCAAGACATTGTAATGAACATTTCTTTGTAATTGGGTATATAGTTCAAACTAATATTCCATTGTATTTTTGTTATCCTCTTCTGCAGAAAACTTGATTGCACAGTTGCAAGTCTTCATTTTTATTGACTATCTTACTTCTATAAAGGGACAGCAGAACGGTAGAAGCAATTACTCTAACATGGGTACAGAGGGAGAGGCCCATTCATCAGAAGATCCACATAAGAAATATATGCATAAAATGTATACATTTTCCATTCACCTTAAATTTTGGCATCAATGCACAATGGACATACACATACTTATTCTACACATAAACTAAGATAATAAGTAGTAAAACACCTAGATCTATTTATTTTTTTGTTGAAAATTTGAAAGAATGATTAAAACACTGAATCACCCACCCACCTAGAAGTATAGTCAAATGTGAATTAAAGAAAATGTAAAACCTATGTACATGTAAAACAATATCTGCCATACCTAATACTACCTAATCTAACTATGTTGCACCTACACTATAACTAATGCTAAGTATAATAAAAACAGACTTAATAAACATATATAGAAAATGGCCTCTACAATTGTGCCATGATAATGTCCACACGCTGCTGCAGGTGGTCCATCTTCTGCAACATTGTTACCATTTGTAGTTCTAGACCACATATTTTAAGTTTTAAAAAAATCCACATCTTGTGTGGACATCCCCTGCACGCAAGACTTTCCAGCACTTGAGGGTGCAGCCTGTCCAGGGGCTTGGGATGGTGTTGGTGCGTTAGATTGTCCAGCCTGCAAAGCATTACCACCTTCATCGCCTATGTCCTTGGAGGACGCCTTTCCATTTCCATTTGTTTTTTTCTTGAGGGGTATATTTGCGATCCATGTTTTGGCGGCCTTTTGCTTCTCATAGAGCTGTGTCATCCAGCGGAAGCCCTTTGCCACCCCACAGATGTGAGAGTACCTTGTCGTCCTGAGCCGGAAATTGAGTTCCCCCTCAGCAGTCATGTTATCTTTTGGAAACGAAGTGCACATGTGTCAGTCAATGTGTACATAACTGACATATGTATATAGACAATGCATGTGTATATTTGAGATGCTGACTCTAAAACCTGCGCCATTCATCTGATCACTGTGTGGGCTACACACAGCAACAGCACACTGCAAAGGTTGTGTATCACATACTGTGCAATCAGCTGCGCCTCATAACTTAATGAAAATCCTGAGTTGGCATGAAACAATTGATAACAAAACCTAGAGCCATAACAAACCAGTAAACATACATCATGGTCTCAGAACAGTTTCCACAAAATGTACTTTATATGGCTCACCAGATGACATTCATGTAGTCCTGTAATCCAGACAGTGCCACAGTTAATATTTTCAAGCCACTTGCCCCGCATATATGTCCATTTCCCACCTTTACAGAGTTATGCACTAATGTGGCAAGTGCCTTTATAAGAAGCAGAGATGTGCTCTGTGGTGCAACAATGATGCCACATCTCATGAATGCCACTATTTATGTTGCTGACATGCAGCATGCCATGTAGTATTATCAGGGTGAACTACCCATGGGCTGATGATGTAGGGATACATGCCCCTACCTGGAAACCAATATCCTTGGGTATTGGGTACATTGTTCACTCAACAACACATCACATTTGTGCAACAATCCTGACTAGTGCATCATGTACACACACTGATCCTCTGTGGAAACACTTTTTGTTGACAGCCACTTAGGCCTCATGTTGATGCCCCAAGGAAACATTTGTGAGAAACATTTTCAGTCTCACACTGTCAGGACTCAGAAGGCATTTCCTGAGTACAAGATGTACATCAATTGCGTCCACACACAATCAGAACTTGTCCTTAACACTGCACAGTGATCACATCATATGGGGCGGCTCTAGGCTCATGGTGGCCCTGGGCAGGGAGCGCAGGTAGGGGGCCCCGGAAGACGGGGTCTGGGCGGGGCGGAGTGCCAAGGGCAGTGAAGAGGGGGGGTCAGGGTGCTTGGAAGTGGAACAGAGCCAGAGGCCGCCAAATCCCTGCCAGGGGCCGCCACGCAAATATGTATCCATCCTCTGAGGATTATTATATTAAGGATATATTTTGGCATGGTTGCCCCTGGGGTTTGGTGGCCCTGTGCAGGTGCACAGCTTGCACATGCCTAAGGCCGCCCCTGACATCATGACATGCCACAATGCAGACTGAAAATCCTAGACATCTGTTGCATACTAATTGGACCAGTCTCTTTAAGGATATTGAGAGTGCTTGATTTATCCAATGTTTCAGTACCAAAAAATCTGAAATTTTATGGATGTACCACATTTTAGGGTTTGATTTCTAAAATTGCTCACATGTCATGTTGCTAAATTATTTTAACATAGATGTATGCCCAGGCATACTAAGCCGGGGCAGATATTGCATCATTGTACTTCGGGTTATTACATGTACTTACAGCAAAACTGCATTAAATTATGTGAACTTCCCTGGCCCAGCTGACTCAGACATTGCACCCCCACTGCAACCCCAGCCCACCCTCCTGTTAAACAACTGGGCACCCCCTACCACTTCCATGTAGTGAGGACTGTTGTTAGACTACCTTCCTCTCAAAACATTATACCACTAATGCTGCTGTCTCCACTTGGCTTCTGCTACTCCAGTCAAATTAACAATAGGCACTGCATTGTGCATTGCAGAATGTGTGAAGGCATGGCTGATACTAGCATGAGCTTTCATAGGGTCAGGCATGCCTTCACGCAGTACACCATGCACAATGCCGTGCTTAATGTTAGTTGAACCTAAATAGCATAAGCCAAGTGGAGACAGCAGCTGGATCTTGTGAAATATTTTTAGGTAGGTACAGACATGTATAATGCTTCCACCTTGGCCATCATCATCATCACAATCATTGAGAAATGATACTCACTGGTAGCATTGGGCTCCTCAAACAAGTGAACCTCCCCTTGCGTATATGGCGGAGGTCCACCCAGGAAACATGAACAGATGTACAATGAGCTGTGAATGCAGGACATATATTCAGTGTGTGCATTGGGCACAAAACATTGCCATAACACATGCAGGTAACTCACAGACCTTGTAACTCATTGACAATAAGGTCCAGCAATGTGGCACCACTGGCCCTTTGACTGTGCCAATGCTGTGACACTTTCACAGCACCGTATTCGGGGATTTAAACAATGATGTGTTGCAACCCTGGGATCTTGCCTGTGCTGGACCAGAATCATGAGGCGTGTCCTGATGCATGCACACTTGCACAATGATGGAAGGAAGTCTGCGTCATGAAGATGATTGTGTATGTGCACAAATGGACACCTTCAAGCATATGATAAGTCACCATAGTTATTTGACCATCTACGTGCATTATGCATCACACATCATAACTTATTCTAACAAATGAGAAAAGAGTAAATCTGCCTCCATAATGCCTACACATGTCACCCAAGGGGAGGCGTGCAGTGCAATGCCTTTCCAATATGTTGTAATTCAAAAACATCTTTGATGGTCCATGGGTGTGGAGTGGGAACACACACAGCAACACCTATGGAACAGGGCTGTGATGTAAAAGTGCCAGACACATCTGTGCCATATTTACATGGGCAGTGAATGCCACGCATGTTATCTTCACACATCACTGGTGATATGGTGACAGATGATGCTCTTTTGTTGCTTTACACAAAGTGTTCCTCCATCAGCATTGTGTACTTTTGAATGTGCAAAGATACTAAATAAATGTTATTTAGTGTTGTGTTTCAGACATATGGATCTATGACCTCCCAACATGCAAAGATTACATTTTAATTCATGATGTATTTTCTCAGAAACCATTGCACCACCAGTGCTTCTCATTTAATTATGGAGTGAGCAATATATGACATTGCTGTAGACCTCTAAATAAACAACATATGTGTTTATAGATATTGAATTTCCAATTGGGCCACAGACTTCCAGTCCAAGATGGTCCTGCAAGTCTCCCTCTCTGCTGATGAGATCGTTCCAGCTGTGTTTCAGTTGGTGTACTGTGCATTTTCCAAGTCAAATATGCGGGCCATGTGATGCTGGACCTTGGCCCACCTCTGCCTCCATTATGGATGGGGAGTAGGCCTTGCTCACCCTGCCCCCTGTGCTCATCATACGGGGCAGGAAATTAAAAATGAGCCACACAAGGCCTGCAAACTGTCTGTGAGACAAGTTCTAAGACATGTTAAATGAAACTTATAGTAAAATAAATGAAAAAATAAAATCCCAACCTTATGACTAACCTACACCTATCTACCCCAAATGAGCGCCCACACCCCAAAAAACAACAATTTAGACAACACAAAGACTTTGATTTGACAATTCACAGACAAACAAATGTTTAAAGTGCACCAAAAAACACAAAAAACACAGTACAAGGTCAAAAAACCAGCACATCAATCCACAACAGCCTCCTCCACCAAGTATACTCCTAGGACTAGTAAGTGAAAGAGAAAGTAACTGTGTACTTCCTGTTTTTCAGCATGGCTGAGTCATCAATCAATCAATCAATCATATCATTTGTAAAGCGCACTACTCACCCATGAGGACTCAAGGCGATGGGGTGGGGAATACTGCTACTGCTCGAAAAGCCAGGTCTTGAGGAGTTTTCTGAAGGTCAGCAGGTCTTGGGTCTGCCGTAGGTGGATTGGGAGGGTGTTCCAGGTCTTGGTGGCGAGGTCGGAGAAGGATCTGCTACCGGAGGTCGCTCTCTGGAAGCAGGGGACTGTGGCGAGGGCAAGGTCAGCAGAATGGAGCTGGCGGGTGGGGGTGTAGAAGCTGAGTCGTCTGTTAAGGTACGTTGGTCCGGTGTTGTGGAGTGCCTTGTGTGCGTGGGTGAGAAGCTTGAAGGTTATCCTCTTGTTTTCCGGGAGCCAGTGCAGGTCTCTCAGGTGGGGTGTGATGTGGCTGCAGCGAGGGATGTTGCTGATCAGATGTACAGAGGCGTTCTGGATGCGTTGGAGCCGTCTCAGGAGTTTGGCAGAGGCTCCTACGTAGAGGGCATTTCCATAGTCCAACCTGCTGCTGACGAGAGCCTGGGTGACCGTTCTTCTGGTTTCAGTGGGGACCCACTTGTAGATCCTGCAGAGCATGGGGGGTGTTGAAGCAGGAGGAGGAGATGGCGTTGACCTGTTTAGTCATGGAGAGGGTGCAGTCAAGGATGACCCCTAGGTTGCGTGCGCGGCTGTGGGTGTTGGAGCGGTTCTCAGTGCAGTTGGCCACCAGGAGTCATCCCAGGCAGAAGGGGTGGATCCGAGGATGAGGACCTCCGTCTTGTCCGAGTTTATCTTCAGTCGGCTGTCCCTCACCCATTTAGTGACGGCCTTCGTTCCTGTGTGAAGGTTGGTTTCGGCGGTGTGGGGATCCTTGGTGAGGAAGAGGATCAGTTGGTCATTGCAGTCATTGCACCATTTCCTGCCTGGATGCGACACGTTTTTACATTTTGCATCATATTTCAGACGATGCATCGTGATTATAACTCAATTGCCAGTTACAGTTCATATCTGCATGTGTGAAGTTTCTCTGTGTTGCGTGGGTTCCAACTTTGTTGCATTAGGCTTCATGCGGTAACAGGCAGCAGATGCGATCCGTTTTTAATTTTGTGTCAATGTTCACCAAGATACTACCCGTTTTTAAATTTCCGTTATTTTTCGTAAAGATGCAACCCGTTTTGTGTCTTGAAGTGACTCAACCCTGATTTAGGTTTTAAGAAGTGGAGATGCGTGGTATTGTGCAAGTGATGCATCACGTAATGCCAATGTAGGGTTTTTTTCCAACATAATGCATGTTCTTTGCTGTGTTGTGGTCATTTTTGTATCAAACCTTAACATATATCATTGGATGTGTATCCATGCTTTTTTTTTTAATTGAATTGTTGAAATGTTTGCAGTACTTTTACAGTCAACATGCACAGCAGGTGATTAATTTAGCATCACACATTATCAGCACTACCTACAGGACAATACTTACCATGTCACAACCAGGCATCCTGTGTGGCTTCACATATGCTTGTGCCAAACCCAACCTCGCACGCACAATTTTGCATGTTGGGGGGGAACATGGGTGTTGGTGTGGCTTTTGCATACAACACACATGCCCACTATTGCATTTCCTTGTTTATGTACAATAATATATGCATATCTGCATTCAACTGGTACACAACACCTGCGTTGATGTCACAAGCCGCAATGAGGTGACATTTGTTTTTTCGACGTATACATTTTCACTCTTTAAATATGTGCTGCATCACACATCACACAATTTTACATGTGATCTGGCTAAATGTATTTATTTCCGGAATGCTGGTGCCCCTTTCGGCAATAATGCATGTCATCCACACCACCCAGCCATCCTTGCACAATGGTGCAGGTGTGCTTCTGCCGAAAATTCCAGCAGTTTGCGCTCATTCACAGAGTACAACACAGAGAAAAACATGTGTTAGCGAACATGTTGCATGTCTGGACCTCATTCATGGCCCAGCTTGACTCTGAAAATGTCCTAGCTGAAACATTTGGTGATGCCTTATTGTTCACAGGGACAGTTGTGCACACTATTGGTACTTCACATGGGAGATGTTCATGTTTGTGATGTGACACATCGCATTGTTGCATACTATGCACTATGAGGATGTAATGACATTGCCTATAGGCATGATGTGTGATGACATGTGTAATATTAATGTGAATGACTCTCCTGATCAATTTTTACAGTCACTGCTTCAGGTAGGTGGACATGCTATTGAAGACTTATGTAGTTTTCCAGTTGCATGTGGTGGTGTACATCTGCCAGTCGGTGTGCCACATCTGTAGATGTTGATAGCCTGATGAATTCACAGGTCCTATCTGTAGCAATGGGGTGCACATACGAGTGGCTGCAACACCTTCATTTTCATGTTGTTCTATCTGTCAGTCAAATCCAGTATACACACGTGTTACATACACAGATGATTTTGCTGATTCATGGCATGAGATGTTACATGTCATTAGAGCAATTCACATTTTATGAAGTTGTATTGTATGATCTTTATACAAAATGGACACAAAGGAAAATCTTTAATGTGTACTTTTGAGATTGTAACATTAGTGCACATTGATACAAATGTTGAATAGTGACATCATGTGAAGAATTGAGTGACAATGTGAGTGCATCGTATTATTCCTACAGTAGTGTTGAGTATTGCTCGTCCTTCTGCCTCTGATTAGTCATCATCATCATCCATTTGTTCTGGGGGCCGTTCCTCTTCATCCCCCGGAACATTTGTTTTGAAACATATGTTATATAGTTTTGCACATGCAATGATTATCTAGCAGACCATTTCTGGTGAATACCATAGCCTTCCACCTGAGGCAGCGAAACATGGACTTGAGCATGCCAAAGCTTCTTTCTATGATGTTTCTTGTTCGGCAATGTGCATGGTTGTATACCTTTTGTGGGTCAGTCTGGGGATTACCAAATGGTGTCATCAACCACTTCTGTAGGACATATCCTTGATCAGCTATAAGTGATAAGTAAGATAAATGTGTTAACTTTAGTGAGAATTCTGTATACATGGCATGTGTTGTACGTCATATTTGCAAACATTTTAAGTGGGATTTCTGTTTGGGATGATTAGATGTTGTGTTGACACATGTCACTTCACTTGTCAATCAATTGATGGTCATGACAGGGGGATGGTGCTTTGCAGTGCATGATTTGTTGACTGAAAGGTGTGAAGTCTTGCAATGTGTAAATGATACGTGTGTACTTATTATGTTTGATGCACACTTTCCCAGATTATGCATGGCACATCTACGCCCATTTTACTATGGAAGTGGTGCAAATGATTTGTCTGTGCAGAAGTAAGTCAGTTTCAAGGCACAGTGATGCCACTTATTTCTATTGATTGTTTTATACAATGTGTTTGCCCCTGAGTTGTCACACATTTGGATGGCATGGCCATGCACAGGCACCCTTGTACCATGGTACACTAATGCCTGCATCATGTGTATATTGTTTTTGAACACAAAAGGACACCTTAATGCACGGACATATTCCATTTGGATGAAATCCTGTTTCCATGCATGCTTTACAATGCATTACACATTGTAAATTGAATTACATGAGATGTGTGCATACATCAACAGTGTGACCTATTATACTTGACAAGATTTTGCAAGGTATTCGGTTGCATTTCCATCTTGCATCCCTTTGCACTTTCTGTTATGCTGCTATGGATGTATGCAGCTTTTGACTGTGTGTTATGTGATTATAGTGTATATGTGGGTTAGCCTTTTCACAATCACTTATGGCATCATTCTTACACAAGGGCACATACTGTGCCAGATGGCTAGCTATTCTTACAGAATATTGGTATGTATTAATTGATTGCCACTTACCTACAAGTAGCCCATTGCCACATTGTCCATTTTGGAAATGATCATTGATAATGTTGTTTCTGTAGATATACGAATCATGCACACTCCCAGGATAGTTAGCCAGTACATTAGTGAATATTCCCCAATGGTCCATAATGGCCTGTACATTTATGGACTGTGCGTGCTTCCTGTTGCGGTATAGATGTGAAGTTGCTGTAGGTGGTACCAATTGGACATGTGTGGAGTCCATTGCACCAAGTACATGCAGAAAGCCAGCAATGGCATAGAAGCCTTGTTTAATGTTCATCTGCTGCTGTTGTGTGCTGGGGAAATGGATTTGCTGTGGTGTGAGCTGTAGGATGTCATTCAAGACAGAATGAAGGAAGGCAGAGAAAGATGCCTGTAAGACACCTGCCACTCATGCTGCTGTTGCTTGGAAAGATTCTGAGGACAACATGTGTAACACCACCAGGGGCTTTGTCTGCAGTGGCATGTTGCAGACTCTGTCAATTGGTGGCCATAGCCATGGTGAGATCTGACGCAGCAGGGTCACAATGGACGCCTTCTTGAGGCGAAACATTTTGATGACTTGTTCATCCCGGAGCCCAGTGAGGGTGGTGTTTTGCCGGTAGATGCACTCTCTTCTCCTGCGCTGGCTTTGTGGTGATGGTGGAGGATACGGTTGTGGTATTTGGTCTGGTGGTGGTTGTTGTCTTCTTGGTCCGACTCCCAGCTGCAGGATTAGGAGGGCCATGCCGTCTGATCTGCTGCAAGACTGCTCTGCTGGTATTTGCATCATTTCCTGCGCATGGGTTTATGAGGCATAGGCTTGCAAGCACAATTTCAAAGATGCATGATGCATCCAAAAGATGGGTCACTGCAATGAATTGTCGTAAATATCCCTGCATCAGTAATGAGTTTGATTTAACGTCGGAACGCCTACCTTGCATATTTTAATACGTATGTGACGCAGCAGATTCTCGAGCAGTTCCATTCTGTCGCATCTCCGTCTTCCATGACGCATGTCTAGGATGTGTCGCCATGTAAATTTGGCATGAAACAAAAACCACGATGTGTCACAAAAAGTGACATACTGGTGGCACAAGGGGCTTGTAAATCTACCCCCTGTACCACACTGGACACCCCTACTATATCTACTATCAAATGACATTCAAGACACCTGTGTTCTAAATTCTTAGGCTCACATACAACATCATAAACAGTATTGGTCTGTAAATTAAACAAAATGGCAACCATTTGTAAACAAGTAACCTGCCCTATTTTTCCAACTCTTCATGATATTGTTGGATTTGTGAGTACTTGGGAAAATGCCATACTTTGAGAATTTAAACCTAGACACACTCCCCTTGGTTCCATTTTCCAAGTTCATATCTCAGAGAATGTTTGGAAGTTAATGGTGGTTATCAGTGATTAGAGGTGAGACATCACAGGTCGTGACCCCAGTTGATCAAGCAGTTCTTTGGCTGATTTATATTTGCACTTTTATCAATACCAAAACCAAATTTCTTTGATCAAACCACCAATCTATTAACTTCCAGGCATTTAATTTCGTGATGGTTATATACATTTTAATATTGTAAAGGCTGGTGGAATTACTGCAGGTCTGTCCTTGTGTGATGACAGAATTTACTCAGTATGTTAGTTGAAAAAATATACCTTCATATCTGTGAATCATTGCGCTGGATGGGTTGAATAATTAGAAGCAGCAGAGAAATTAATCTAGTTCTAAATAGTGCTCTGCAATATGCGGTTGGCTTGCTGCTTACTTTATCACCGTTCTGTAGCTTTACCAGATAATAGATGGTAAAATGAGAATACGGTCATATGAAATATGTTGGCATCTTCACTGTCTTTAATATGCTCTAGAGTCTAGAGCATGAATTCTGCTTGTTTTTCAAGGCACCTTCGCATCATTGTCACTTTCTAAAATTACATGAAGCAAAGGGAATGATTCCACTTAAATAAGCATTGTTAACAAATGTGAAATATGTAATTTATTTGAAACATTTAAATTACGTGTTTTCTAATTCTAGATCTGTAATTCGCTTTCACTTTTGATTATTATCTGCAGTATTGCTAAACAGACAAATTTATTAGTAATTTGGTATGTCCTACAGTTGACCAACAACACATGTTCAACATGTTTTGTGGCATAATATTATAATTATAAATTGTATTTTATAGTGCTGACTACCTCAGAGGATGCATCGAAAAGCTTTGTGGCAAGTGGCAAGTTGCATGCTACTTTGGAACTCAAGGTTGTATCTATACACTAATAGATGCTTCCTTTTCTCTTGTAGGCTTTGTTGTAATAAGTTTGTTAAGTGAAGTTTGAGCTATTGCTGTTGCATGCATTTCCTCAAGTGTTTTGAATGGGGGTAGATTAATTGAGGTGGATTAGTAAAGGTAAAATGTGAGACGTTATTGAGAATGGTGGTTCATGTGAGCATGTTAGTTGGATGAATTGGATAGGAGGCGGAAAGAGTTTTGAAAGACGTTTGGAGGTTCTAAGTAGTCAGGAAGGTTTGGGATGAGTGAAGGGACAGGCAAGGGTAGGAGGGTTTTTTACTAACTAAAAATTAATATATGCATGTATACAGATATACCCACGCTTCTAAATATATACATATAAATAAATTTGTAGATTGACCTTCAATCAAATCACTGATAAAGGTCATAACGGGCTGAAATTACATACTGGGCATGCTATCCTTTTTTGTACCACGTTACACCCTTATCTAGGTGCACCTGGTTCAAACCAGGACAGAGAGTCATAATACACAAACACTGTAGACATGAACACTCCATCTTTCACTGAAGGTGGGCCACCCTCAGTTCGAAGATGGAGAACAGAGTACTGTTGCAAGTCAGGGCAGTTATGCACCTGCCTGCAGTTGGAAGCATGGGGGTCTCTCTGTTCCCTATGCTTTCTTTACTGGCATGCACCTGGGGGAACACTGACTGTGTTGTATCTCTTAGTGGTGCATCTCCAGACAGTTTCTTTGGCTCTATGCCCATATCTATAATAAGAAACATTGATGGACAGAATGCAGAACATTGTCATACATTCCCCCCAGTAACGAGATCTGGGCCTAAATCCATCGTTTTTGTGCTCACCAAGCAATTCCAGTTTGGACCCAGCCATATGCAAATTAGTCTTAGACCTGGGCCCAATGGGAACTGGATTGTTCCAACGAGGTACAGGGTTAAGACTGATTTGCATATGGCCAGGTCTAAACTGTGGTGGCATGATGAGCAAAAGAATGATGGATTTAACCCAGATCTCTTGACTGGGGTGAATGTTTTGATTTGCTCTGCATTTCGTCCATCAATTGTGTGTCTTTTGCTTTCTTGCCCTAAGTGCGCAGGGTATGCCCAGACGTGGGTCCCGGGCTCATTGTGCCACTGGATTCAAGCTATCCTGGCTGAAGAGGGGTGAAATCCCAAAATCGGTCCTAGGATGCTTGTTTCCGGTCCAGGGAGGACCTGGCTTGGCAGTTCGGCTGGACTGTTCCAATGAGGCACAGGGTCAAAATGATTTGCATATGGCCAGGTCTAAACTGGGGTGGCATGGTGAGCAAAAGAATGATGAATTTAACCCAGATCTCGTGATTGAGAGTTAGTTTTTAATTTGCTCTGCATTCCATCCATCAATTGAATGTCTTTTGCATATTAATAATAAGGCAGAGGAGAAAAGGCAGAATGTTTCTTTATTTGTATGGGGCCATGCCCCTTTGTGATTGCACCAGAACAAGCTTCTGGGTCCCCTTCTATAGTTAGAAAGTGATTGAGCTCATAAAAGGCAGACAAAAACAACCACTGTGCCCCCGGGCACTTTCTGTAATATGGCCCAACGTTTTTTAGTATTTTTTGCCATGTCTGTAGCCTTTGATATATTTTACCACCATACCCTTGCATATGGGTGCAGTAAGTCACTGCACCTGCCTGCAAGGGAAGGTCTGTGGGGTCCATGGGACCCCCTTTGATTCCTTCAGAGGTCTGCCATCAGGGGGCGCACTGAAAGTGTGCCAATTTTATATGGCATACTGTCAGTGCGTCTCCTAACAGTTTCTTTTCCTCTGTGCCAGCATCTGTAATACGCCATGGACGCAGAGGCAAAGGGATTCCCTCATTTGCATGGGGAAGCACAAGCATCTGTGGCCTCTTCTGTAATACCAAAGTGCCCTGGGGGCCCGCAAAGTGGGTGCACATGCCCACTGTGCCCATGGGGCACTTCTGTAATACTGCTCCTTGTCTTACTTGAAACTAGCCACTCCTGCATGTGCATCATTCATTCTGTTTTAAATTGGCTCACCTCATGACTCTCTGGCAAAAAACAATTTGTAAAGATGTAATCCTTGAGTTGTCCACAAATCACTGTCTCAGGAATTTCCACAAAGTTCTGTTCTTGCTTCCATAAGCCACTTGGAGATCTTCAGTTAACAAGGCATCATTATCCAACAATGGCTTGAACACATCCAACCATACTTTTAGGTTTCATCATCTAATGTAATTCTTAAAGCTCAAATCATGTCTGTACCTCATTGAAGCATGGATGTCTGCAGTATATTTGAAACCCAATTAAACAAAGACTAATTTTACCCATATTAATTGAGGTACCTCCAAGCACCTCATACAGAAGTGGTTCAACAGAATGGATTTTGATAGCTTTGCTCAACACATCCAAATTTCAATAAATTCCTGGAGTTACTCACAGATAATCATCATTGACTTTCAGTGATCACATCAAGAAAAAAGCACAAGCTGCTGTATTTCACTTAAAATATTGCATCTGTTGGCATGTGCACTAATAATTGCACATCCTTTGCCAGGTTGGAAATCCGAAAAGTCTCAGAAAAAAATACACACTACATCAGAATAATGGACTGGGTCTATGGAACACCCTCTTTGCAAACTAGACCTTTTCTTTCACTGGTTTAATCTAGAAAAGTTCTTAAAGTTCACTTCTTTACATTCTTCCTTCCATCCTACATTGTATCCCTTCTCTCTCACCTCTCCCTCTTTCTCCACTGAGAAACTGTCTTTGGCATTCTTTTTTGCATGCATAGATCTAAGTTATCATTGTTAATCTACCTGCGTGCTCTCTCTTTTCATCTGTATTCTTTTCCTGGGGGCCACTCATTCATGCCCTCCAAGGCAAGGTTCCCCCCTTTTACATATCCCAAATAAAATTAAAGAATAAAACTAATCAGGTTGTCTGTGTGAAATACCATGATCCTCGGCCTGGGTTACTTTTGGGCATTATGAAAATGGGTTTCCAGACAAATAATTTGGATCTGGATTGCCTAAAGAGTAAAACATGTAGGATAGCACTTGTAAAATACATGCAATATCAAGACAATCTGGAGGTGTAGTGTAGTTCCTATATTCCCAATAGGCTCTGCGCTTTGGAATAATATATCCTATAGGTTAGATGTAGGACTGAGGTCTACTAGTCTCTATCGAATATATTAGACTTAATTGTGAGTGCCAGCTAGCTCAGAGGTCCCTAGAAACTTTCTCAAATTCACAAGAAGGGATTAGTTTCTGACAACCGCATAAACATGACAACTTTGTTTCCCCAAGATAAAACTAATCATCAGAGTCGTGGAAACAATAGATAGATATTTTAGTCAGTCAATCGTGCATGCTTCGTTTCACCAGAGGGGTAGAGAAATAAAGAGACGGGCGTTTTAAATAAAAGTATTTATTGAACAGTCTTCTTTCTCAAGCATAAGAAATTAACTGCTACAATCGTAAAACTGGTTGTAAAATATAATGCATACAGTATAAAAAATAGAATAAAATAATACTGTAAGAGCATTGTATGTTGCCTAAACCATAGATAAATACATACATAAATAACAGAGGCTAAAAGTACTCAACTGGTGCTTCTAAAATATGCCTACCCCGATGTACCTAACCTAAGCTTAGTACGAGGGAAGACGTAAGTGAGGTGTAGCATAAATGTAGTATCTTTTTGCCAAGAATCTGTCCAAGATTTCTCTTATGGTCCAATCAGCTCCGTACCTTAGTTTGGAACGAACAAGGTCAGGCTCAGGACTCGATTTCCCAACAACCCGCAAGGGTAGCTTGGAAACACTGGAGCTGGATTTCTCAGCAGGAGAAAAGACAGCGTCTCTCTCAGTGCATCTGCTGGATGGTCGGCTTCCTTCGACACTTGCTGTAGCAGGATGCGTCGGGCAAGTAGATAGACGAACTGCTCCAAACCACTGTGTGTTTGCTAAGGCAAGTGTGGGCATAATTATACCTTGAAGCTGCTGAGTTTGATGTAAAGGTGGACATAATAAAGACTCTCAGTTCTTTGAAAACTCCATGAGTTCTTGGACAAGTCAGTTCTCGAGCAAAGGAAAGTCCCCAGCTGCTGAAGCCAAGTTTTCCAAGAAATCGTTGTAGATTTTTGGGAACTAGTGGAAATAGCCCTGCCGTATTTGGACTGCATGAACTATGACTAAATATGGTTATGATTCTTATGCCTATATAAGGACATAGTGATATATACCTATATAAGGGCATGAATCGGGAAATGTACAATAGTGTCCTAAAATGGTTCACAACAGAGGCATAAAGCCACTTGGAGGAGATATCGGTACAATATTACATGAGATTTTGATTGTAGAAAATGATGATACATTTAAAATCTTTGTCTAGCTTGGAAAATACTTATAAATCACTCTTGAAAATCAAAATAGTTCCCAATATAGGGCTAGAATGAGCTATATAATGGGCTATTGACAAAATATACCAGTAATAAATGAGTCTGTTTTAAAGTGGGATAGCCAAACCAACCCTGCATCCATTACCTTCTTTAGCTATCCTGGAGACATCTGTCTTTCCCATTTGACTAAATTAACATTACTCAGCTTACCTTTCCCCTCCATCTCTTTCCTTGCTTAAAACATTATACTCATATTACCACTTGGTCAGATTTGGTATCTTCTGAGGGGGTCCTCCCATGGGAGGTTTTAAGAGCCAAGATTGGAAGTGGCTTCTCCAGATTTAAATACATGCAATTAGTTTCTTGGTTTGCTGCGGAGAAGAGGGAAATACATGGGATCAGGGAGGTGGAGCAATCCTTCCAAGATGTAAACCCTAAAAGCAAGGACATTTCAAAATGGTATAAGATGTCTATAAAGGCAGTGGAGAAGGAATACCCCCCACCATATCTTGTTTAGAATCAGGTTCCCTTGCAATGTGATATTAAGATCTGTATGAACCCTCTCTGAAGCTGTTGTACGAGTATGTTAAGCCGGCAAATTTCAAGAAGAATCATTTCTTTGTTATCAATCGACTATACTACACTCCTGCCAGGATAGCAAAGTTTGCTCCACACTCCAACCCCAAATGCCCAAGATGTGACCTTATCAATGCCAATGATCTACAAATATTCTATGAGTGTCCCAGACTCTCCCTGCCTTTTGGAGGGGAGTTGAGGAAGCCTTATGTGATATTTTTGGAGAAAAAATTATCTTAAATATGACTTTGGTTTTATTTGGGGATGATGGTATGTTAATCAAGACGAGAAGACATACACATAGAAGCCAATTGTTGTTTATGGTTCTAATAGCATAAAGGGAAATATGTATGAAGTGGAAACATCCCTTGCCCTGCAAGCCTCAAGATTGGGTTAAAGCTGCTTCCATAATGGCCCGATTGGACCAGGGAGGTGGAAATGAGTACTGTTTGAATATCTGGCAGGCCTTTACAGCGTGGGGTAGAGATCTGGGGCTTGTGTAACACCTCTTGGTCCTACGATTACACCAAGCCACCAACAAAGGGGCAGGTCTTGTTCTTGGTATTCGACCAAAGCAAATACAGCAGCCGCGGGGCATACTGGTTGGAAGGGCAGCTACTAAAGAATTGCAGATGCATACTTGGTGAGATGAGGATAGAAAATAACCCATTATACTCCAAAGTATCATCGCCAAAACATTATGGGCCTCATTTATGAAAAGTGACTCATCGCTGCTGGAAAACAGCGATGCGTCACTTTTAATTGCGCCCTCCTTGTGACACCAATGATGTGTCATATTTACAGTATGACGCATCATCGCGCAAGGAGTTACAGATACGTCAGTATTTCTGACTTATCTGTAGGCGCAAAAATTATGCATTGCTGGAGTGTGTCCCAAAAGTGACGCAACTCCAACAATCGGTCATTACACATGGGTAAGTCCCATGTGAAATGTGCCTGCGTCAGTCTTACGCCTGCCAGAAGGTAGTGAATCTCATACATTTCACTGCTCACTTCTACGACCCTTTCATGCGTTGGAAGGCCCCCCTGCATACATTATAGGATGTACGGCATTACAACGCGGGCATTTACACAGCGTGCCGTTACAACGCTGTTTTTACAACGCAAGTCGTTACAACGACTTGCGCTGTAAGGGCTGGATAGTGGAATAGTTTAATTTTCTATTCCAACTCCAGCCCACGTTACAGTAGGGAAGGTGTGGGAATAGAAAATGAACTATTCCCTATCCAATAGCGCCCTCCAGCGCAAGTCGTCGTAACGACTTGCGTTGTAAAGGCAGCGTCGTAATAGCAGTGCGGGGTAATGCCCGCGTTGTTAAGGATGTTTCCCACATTATACTTGGCGCAGGTATAATGTGGTGAAGGGGTTTACAAATTGATGCATCTACCCAGATGAGTCACTTTGTAAATATGACGCAACATGGCACATTTTTTACACTGCTGGTGTGTCACAAAACGTGATGCACAGGCTGCATAAAAGTGACGCAAGACATCATAAATAAGGCCCTATATTTGAGTGATCTAGCAAATGTTTAACTTCATTTTGAGTGAACCATAAGCCTGATCGGGTCTTTGTTACAGAGATCTGGGCCAAGGAATCATCTGGTCCTGACCTGGTAGATGCCATTCCTCAAGGTTACACCATTACTAGACATGACAGAATTGGCACAGCAGAGAATGGCAGGCAGTAATACACAAAACCATGTATACCTCCCTCATAGAACCTTTTCACAATTTGGCACCTTGTGACGCGCTATACTATTCACTAAAAATGCAGCCTACCGAATCATTCGCAGGGATCTTAGTCCACAGGCCTTCTGGTCCCAGGTCTGCTTTTATCCCTGGGATTGCTCACCTACTTGGGTAAACACAATAATACACTTTTGGGGGGCTTCAAATTCCATATTGAAAACAATATGTGTAAGGATTCTCTGGCCATTATAGTAATGAAGACATGTTGCGGGCTTTCTCAATTAGTAATGGCAGCTCCCATGAAGCAGGCCATATTCTGGACAGGATTTTTTCCAATGACATCTGTCTTAAAGTCTTTAATCCTCTTTCCCTCACCTGGTCTGATCACTATGCCGTTCTCTCTTGGCCTATCACATAGGAGACAGTTATTGGTGGAAGTAATAGACTCTCCAAAAGAAATTGGAAAGGGCTCAGTAAAGAATCCCTATCTCCGGCCTCGAAAATTGTGAATGAACAGATCGCAAGGATGCCAAATTGGTGGCCCCAGAACTTTCCTTGTGCCTTACTTCATCTACTAATATTGTGACCTTGCTGAAGGAAATCTGCACATGAAGAAAGACACCTACATGGCCCTGGTTCTCAGAGCGATTTAGATTGTTGAGACAGACTTGTCATCGTCAAGAGTGGGCCTGGTGGAAAAAGCTACCACTCTTATGAAAAAGCTGGCTATAAGGCCATCCTGGCAGAATATAAAGTGGCCTTTTAGGAAGAAAAATCTATTTATTGCACTAATGATATTGCAACAGCTAAATCATCAAGAGATCGCTTCAACTTGATCAATCTTCTATCGGCTCCTTCAGCACCTTCCAGCACAGATTTTATTTTTTTATTTTTTTTGTGATCAGATAGGCAATTCTTTGTACACCAAAATTTTCAATTTCTATAATGAACTTGATTGATTCAACTCTGAGTCTCCTATTGCCTCTTAATTGAATATTTGGGCTGAGCGAGGTCTATTAGTGACTACGACGACTAAAGAAAGCAATACTACAGTCTTAGCTTGCTTTACTCTTCTTACACAAGAACTGATGGAGCTCTATCTCCCCAGCATTTAATTAGACTTCCCTATTGAACCCTGTTCACCCGATGTCTTGCAACCAACTAAACTAAACTAAACTAAAGCAATGTCTTGCACTTGGGAGCTAATAACATTGTTCCCCGTCTCACTGAAACTTTGAATAAAGCCATTACTTCTGGGTGTTTCCCTCAACCCTGAAAAAAAGGCTGTTGTAAAGTGTCTGATCCTGAGCCTGCTGATCTAAACAATTATCAGCATGGTTCCTTGCTGCCTGTACCTTCAAGAATTCTGGAGAAGCACCTGAATGCCCAGCTGATTACCTTCTTGGAAAAACATCAACTGTTGTATGTCTCTCAGTTTGGAATCAGGAATAGCCATGGGGCTGAGACTGCATTAGTATCATCAGTCAACAATATCTGTTTCATGGTCAGTGCTGGGCAGGCTTCAGCTTTGTTCCTTTTTGACTTATCCGCAGCCTTTGAAACCATCTCCCCGACACTGTTTGTTGAACGGCTGCATGAACTGGGGGTCACAGACTAAGCACCGAAGATGACGGCCTCTTTTCTGAGTGATACGTCTCAGGCATTTATGGGGATCCGTTTTTTTCGGAGTCCATAAGTGTACCATGTTGGGTTTCTTAGGGCTCCTCCCTGATTCCTGCATTATTGAACTTGTATGTTTCCATGTTGGCAAAACTTATAAGGTCCTTTGGCTCCAAGTTTTGCCATATGCTGATGATGCACACATTATTGTGTCTATTTCTAAGGAAACAGAAGCAATTGCTACCAATTTCAAAAACTGTATGCAGGCTGTGGCCACATGGATGGAAATAAATGACCTAGAAACTCAATGGAGACAAGACGAAGTTCTTGATCTTTGGCAGTTAACCATCCTTATTAACCTACTTGTGTGGTCAGATAGGCTGGGGGCTTTACTCACTCCAGCTGACTCCACTAAGAACCTTGGAGTATTTTCGACAAAAAGGTATCTTTCTACCTGCAGGTCAACCAAAGGGGTTCAACCTGTTTTTGGAGTATGAAGACTCTCAGGAAGGTGTTTCCTTATATCCTCTTCCTGGCACGTAAACAAATGGCCTTGGCGCTTATTATGTCCAGGTTGGATTACTGCAATTCTCTATACCTGGTTATCAATAAGACTGTACTAGCTAAACTGCAGTTGGTCCAGAATGCAGCAGCTAGACTGATTCTTGATGCTCCCAAATTCCAATCAGTCTCATTGGGGATTCAATTTTAAGGCTCTTTGTATCGTTTGCAAGGTTTTCCATGACATCGGGTCTAGTGGACTTAAAAGCATGTTACAATAATATACTCCCCAAGGCAGTTGTGATCTTCAGGCAGGAATCTTTTAACTGTTCTTAGGTATCAAAAATCGAGATGGGGAGGCAGAGCCTTTTTGTTGGCTGTATCCAAGCTTTGCAATTCTCTTCCTTATTCCATCTCCAGTCATCAAGCTCATGTTCCATTTCCTCAGGCCCTAAAAACTTGGCTTTTTACTCTCTAATGGATGTGTTGGGGCCTTACACCTTCTTCTGCCGAAAATGTGATGTTACAATGCGACCAAAATGATCGCAGTATGTAACATCGCAGTTTTTACAATGCAAGTCGTTACAACGACATGCGCTGGAGGGTGCGGGACTTAGGAATAGTAAGGTTTACTATTCCAACACCAGTCTATGTACAGTAGGGAAGGTGTTGGAATAGTAAATCTTACTAATCCTTAGGTTATAGCGCCATTCAGCGCTTTCTTAGTAACGGCTGTGTTCTAAATGCATCGCCGTGTAATCACCGCAATGTAAAGCATGTTTCCCTCTTCTGCCTCTCCTCCTTCCTAAAATTAACTGCTATAAGAATCTTCACACTTTTGGTCAATTGTGGGAGCTCTATAGGTTTATTTTATTTTATTTTATTTGACTTCATTTTGCTATCCCACAAGGGTATTTTGCTTTGTGACTGCTGCTATATCACAGCATATCATATTGTGTTGATTTGAAACTGTTCTGTATTAAGTTATCCTTTTTTAACATTTTCTCTTTCTCTCCTTGCATTCCTTCTTTCTCTTTTTTTCTTTTTTCTTTTTCTTTCTTTCTTGCATTTGTCATCATCATAAAAGCTTTCTTTGATCTTAAATACATACAAAGATAATAAAAGCAACGAGAATATTAACAAAAATAAAATTCATCAGAACTCCAGTAAATACATTAAAATTACAGATATAACCTAATTTTAAGATCAATTAAAAAGCTTTCTTTCCTTTACACAGGCCCAGAGGAAGTTTGCCATTACGTAGCTAATTAAAGGATCGGCAAATGTTTTGAGATAGGTAAGGGCCACTCTACATTGCCTAAAATTAGGCTGTTTCAAAACCTATAATAAATATCTCGCTCGTTCCAAGTTATACAGATCACAGAATAAATAATATTTAAGTTGGATTGATCTGACATTCCGTCACATGGGCATGCATAAAGGTCGCTAATCTTATATTTTCCCGCTGGATACCCAACCAACAGTGGGAACAGATTCAAACGGAATCTTGGTAGTATGAATCTGTGTTTTAGATTTGAAATCTCCTCTAAGTAATGATAGTCAGACTTTAGTAGGGGTGCGAGACTCATATATATCCTAATGGCTTATCTTTGTGTATCTCTGTACACTCGTGGGCCATGTTAGCCAAACATTTTTCTTTTAAAAGTGTCTTTGAGATTTGGAGACAATGGCTTGGATTTTTATACAGGTACTCCATGCCCAGTCTAGTCAGAGTCGATCTTACGTACCTCAACCATCTTACTTTGTGCACATTATCCAGCTCAGGGCAGTCCTTTATGATTTGTTGTGTTAGGGTGAGCGTGTTCTTCCTCCAGATTGAGTGTCATAGCGCTAAAGGGGCTAGTCTTATCTGATCGCTGTTAAATGGAAAATCCAATTCCACATGGCAGTTCAAATTGGGGGATAAAACCGATAAGGCAATTATCCATTTCAGAAATGTATCCTCAATAGTCTGAACGTGGGCAATATTAGAAGTACCCCACACCCCGCTCCATAAGTAGTCAGGGATACTGTATTTGCCTTATGGATACCTTTTATAATTCTTAGAGACTTAGAGCCAATCTTATAGAAAATGTAATAATGCCTGCCAGGTTTTTTTCCATTGCCAGTCCCCTGTTTTTAATCATAGGTGCCCAAGTATCGTGCTTGTCAAATACGACACCCAAATAGGGGAAGGAATCAACTATCTTCACTTTGTGAGCCCCTAAGTAGAAGGATGGGTTTAACCTCACCATACTTGCCTTGCTATTAAGATAAATGACTTTGAGTCATTTACCCTTAGATCAAGGGAGCTCATAAACGAGGCATAAGCTGTTAGCATATGTTGCTGCGGCCTCCCCCGTCCGGCCACTAAGACCGTATCATCTTCATATGAAAGGAGAGGCAGTGATAGTGACCCAAACTTTGGAGTGTCCTGAGCTATACCTGCCAGTGCTGCTCCTACCCTATTGGTGTATAAGGAGAAAACGAAAGGGGCGAGAATGCACACTTGCCTAACTCCTCGACGAATCTTAAAAGAGTAGGCACAAGCCCCGTCCTTGCCATACTGCAATGAGGCGGTAGTCTGGGACTAGACCTGTATACTGAACAGGAGTATTGGAGGGTCCACCCACATGGCCTCAATTATCTCCCACAGCCTACTATGATTTACAAAGACAAATGTGTCTGAGAGACCTATGAGGGCCATGTCGTTCAACTCACCTCTAGCCCTGATATATTTTTCAACTATGAGGCTTAAGTTCAGGCACTGGTCGATGATACCTCTGCCCCGTTGGAATCCATATTGGTCTGGGATCAGTATATTTTTGTTGTTTGCCCATTCTTCCAGCCGGTGTAGTAATAGCCACCCCATTCACTTTGAGGTGCTGTCCAGGAGGGATATTGGCCTATAATTCACTGGCTCGCTTTTGGCTCCCTTTTTAAAAATAGGAACGATAACACTTGTACCCCATGATACCAAAGGGCCTTCTTTGGCAATGGCATTAAAAACATTCTGTAATGGGTGCCCATGAGACATGGTCTTCAAGCAATAGGTCTATGGGAACCAAATCTGGGCCTGGGGCCTTCGCCCTGCTGCACCTATCCAGCCCTTTAATTATTTCCTCAAGGGTACATACTAGAAATTCAGTGTGAGGGAAAGGGACTGGGGGAGGCTCCACAGCCTGGGTTACCCCTGACCCAAAGATTTTCTCAAAATGAGCCACCCAGGCATCCACATCCACATGGGATTCTAGGGTTGGATGAGTGGCATCCTTAAAATAAGGTTTGTTTACCACAGTCCAGAAGTCCCTGCTATTGTTAGTTATGGCAGCCCTTTCCAGTTCTTCCCAGGTCTCCTCTCTTAATTCTTTTCTCTCTGCTTCCTAGAATCTTTATATATCTTTCGTAAGAATGTTATTTTCTCTTGGTTTCTGTGTACTTCTTTCAAGGATTCATGGAGGGTTTTTTAGGGCTTGGGGTCATGCATGATCAAACCAACGCCCCACCAATGACTTACATGAAGTTCTTTTACCGAATAAGGCCTTATTCGCAGCCTCCAATAATTTTGAGAAATCCTGGATGATGCGTTCAGCAGATCCAAGCAATTTTGTACACAATTCCGGTTTTCTGTTATTATTCCCTGGGTTATGTTTACCTTGTCTATGGTAGACCATTTTAGTTGGTAACCATTCTTTCTTCCTTGGGCTGGTGTCTCCATTATCTTAGTTGGTATATCACAAAAGGAGCCTAATGCTACAGAAAAAGAAAGGATAGAGTGATCACTAAAAGAGGTAAAAACGGATTCAACCTGAGTTAGTTTCCCATCTAGGATATCAGAAGTCACAATGTAATTAATAGTTGACTCCTGCGCATTGCGTATGAAGGTTGTTACGAACTCCCCATCATGTTCAGTCTGACTGTTTCTTATCTCCAGGTTTCTAATGGTCAGGAACCTATTCAATGTCTGGCTATATTCATTATGCATAAAAAGAATTACTGGGGGCTCTTCCATATCATCCGTGCCACACACTGGGGTGGTAGAATATTTACATAAATGTACATTGAAATCACCCACCCACACAATAATGAAATTCTCTTTGAATCCCATTCCAGTTGGGTCAACACCCAGTGCATATCCAGTTCAAAGTTATTATTATAAAAGTTTATCAATGGCCAGTCCTGACCTCCTAAACCTTCAAACAACAAAAAGTGAAAACATTGGGTTACCTGAAAAAATACCTTTAAAGTTATTGACAGGGTATTAGATATTAGTGTTAACAAACCACCCCTGGCTCGAATTGCAGGTGCAGGCACTGCCTTTGTTTGAATGGAGCAATACCCATCTATAGAAATCTGGTCAACAGCCCAGGTCTCCTGCATTCATATTATGTCATATTTTTGCCAAACATTGCACCACTGCATGTTACCCACCTTCCCCTTATTACCCGTAATGTTCCATGAAGCAAGTTTTAACCATTTTCCAGCCTCAACCCCTCCCATAACTGTTACACCTCCTAGTTTAGTGATGGTTGTATTCACAGGAGCTTCTGGTGTTTGGGATAATGAGTTCATTATAGGCAGTCGATCCCAACTATCAAACCCCTCTAGGGGAGCGGATCTATTCTCTGTTTTCGAGTTGGAAATTTCCCATCTGATTTGGCGAGGTGTATGTAACAGGGAAGACCTTTGATCAAATCTATAATTCCTGTATACAGATATACGTTGGTCGAATCCCCCCGTTGTGCCTAAAATAAATCAAGCGGTAGGGCTAAAATCTGAGTGCTAGAGCTTGGGGTGTAGCATATTCGATATTTCAGAAGGCTCACCATTTGGCAGTTGTCCAAGTTCACCACAACGCAGTCTCCTTTTAAGCTTTTGCGTGTGGGGTCAACTCGCCCACTCTCCATGAAATTATATTAGTATTGGCTAGACCCCCATGCCTTTCTAAACACAAACCTCCATATATATTTAGCCAAGCAAGTGACTTATCCATTACCTGTTGCGTAGACACCTTCTGATCCTCTCTCAGTCCTGGGACATTTGCTAGAATCAAGGTCAAGGGTTGAGCTGCCAGGGGGAGGTCTATCACGGGATACAGAGGCTGGGCTCTATTAGGTCTTATAGCCCCCTTGTGTGGCTCAACCCTCCCCCCATAAGCAGAGGCCCTCTCAGCCATATGGCAGGTAAGGGGAGATAATCTCTCTGATTGGGTTGACTGAATTGCCTCAATTGGCCCCCTGTTTTCACTCGAACGGTCTGCTTGACCATAACAGCTGGAAGAATAGGCACAGGTGGAAGGGGCTGTTCTAAATCCATACAGGTGGGACCGTTAGTTGAAGCACCTACAGCTGTTGGGCCTTTTGGGATTTTTAGGATTCCAGGAGATGTTGGAGTCGTTCCTCCACCTAAAGTATTCATTGAACTGAGCAGACCTATGTATTCCTCTATTTTCGTGAGCCTATGTATTAGAGGCTGTAGGAAGAGGGAGACAACGTTCTCCAGTCTACTCCATCCCTCCTCGTTAATTGTTATTGTGGTTGAATTAGCAGTTAGAGGGTGGGATGATCCAAAGGCTTCTTTATTCCTACCCAAGGCTTTTCTCAGATGAACATTTTTGGGTAGATTTTTAGATGGATCCATGGGGTAATGCAGGTGAGGCAAATGAGAGTACGCTGGCTGTGGGCCGATGGCGGTGTTTAATGCTTTTCCGGGCGCAAAGGAAAATTGGCAACGCAGTCCCAGGAGCACAGGGTCCACCAGCAACCAGAGCGAGAAAACAGCCTAGCAGATTCGGGGTAATGAAGGTTAGGCAAATGAGACTATGCGGGTTTTGGGCCGCCGGCGGTGTTTAATGCGTTTTCCGGGTGCAAAGGAAGATGGGCAATGCAGTCCCAGCAGGACAGGCTCCACCAGCAACAGGAGCAAGAAAACAGCCCAGCAGATCCGGGGGAACGCAGGTGAAGCAAATGAGACTACTCCGGCCTTGGGCCGCCGAAAGTGTTTAATGCTTTTCTGGGGGCAAAGGAAGATTGGCAACGCAGTCCCAGCAGCACAGGGTCCACCAGCAACCAGAGCGAGAAAACAGCCCAGCAGATTCGGGGTAATGAAGGTTAGGTTAGGCAAATGAGACTACCCCAACTGCGGGCCGCTGGCAGTGTTTAATGCACTTTCCAGGTGCAAAGGAGGATGGCCAACGCAGTCTGAGCAGCGCAGGCTCCACCAGCAACGGGAGTGAGAAAACAGCCTAGCAGACCTGGGGTAATGCAGGTGAGGCAAATGAGAGTACATTTGTCAATTCTTTCATTATTTCTTTCTTTCCTCTCCTTTCTTTCCTTGTATCCTTTCCCTTTCCTTCTCTCTTTTCTTCTCATGTCCTTTCTTTGTCTTTCCTTCCTTCTCTTTCCTTCTCTGTATTCTTCTCTCTTTCTTTCTTTCCTTCCTTCTCTTCTCTTCCCTTCCCTTCTCTGTGTTTCCTTCTCTTTTCTTCTCTCTATGTATTCTTCTCATTACTTCTTTCTTTCTTCCCTTCTCTATTTCCTTCTTTAATTTTTGTCTTTTCTTCTTTTGTTCCTTCTTTCCTTCTCTCTGTCTTTCCTTCTTGACCCTTCCTTTTTCTTGTTTATTCCCTTCTTTATTTTCTTCCTTCTGTCTTACTTTCCCTGCTCCTTCTTTCTTTCTTTCTTTCCTTCTTTCTTTCTTTCTTTTTTCCTTCGTTCTGTGTTTTCCTCTCTGTCTATCTCTCTTTCTTTTTGCCTTCTATTTTCCTTCCCTCTTTTTTCTTCTCTTTGGTTCTTTTTTCTATCTTTTCCTTCTCTCTCTCTCCTTCTTGCTTTCTTTCTTTCTTCTCTAGCCATACTTCTTCCTTTCTCTCTGATTCCTTCTTACCTTATTTAATTCTTTCTTTCTTTCTTTCTTTCTTTCTCGTTCCTTCCTTCTATCTTTCACTTTTTTTTTACTTGCCTTTTTTTTGCCTTTTTTTGCCTGTCTTCTTTCTTTCCTTTCTCTTTTCTGTCTTACTTTCTTAAGGGAAAGAGGATTGCAGCTGTTGTCAGACTGATTGCATTTTTTAAGTCTGTGTTAGCCAAGACCTTTTGAATTTACTATGTGTATAACATTGCTAGTTATAGGGGGTTCAGCCAGACTTCATCTAGTAGTCGGTGGCTGGCGCAATTCCCATTTTTATTCCACTCACTGTAGCATGCATTAAGGGGCAATCAGAGGGCGTAGCTCAAGAGGAGTGTATGGGGTATAACACCCCTCCAAATAATTTCTCTGTTGGTTACAAGTCAGCATAATCAGGTCTGCTGTCAATATTCATGTGTTTATTTTATTAAGATTACTGGGTCTATGTGATATCACAGACAGGGCTCTGAGCTCAAAGCTCAAATTCAAATGAAATTGACACAATGGTATCAGAGCAATTGGCCTTTCTCTGCATGTCTTTCACTCCATGGTGCTGCTGGTGCTGGGGTGATCACTCAATGACCTAACTATTACTAAATCCTGCGCACCTTTGTCAGGGTGTGGCACCGTATTCAGGGCTCAGTGCTTAAACTGCATCATAACATGCACTGTCTCTGCATGCCAGTGATTTTATCTACAATTGAAATTCTACTGAAGTGTGTTCTGGAAGTGCAGTACTCCCTTGTAAGAAGGCAGGTGGACTAGGTAGGTGGGGAGAACTGGTGCTCTTCAGGTTTGTACATTTTACATATTTGTCTACCACAGGCAGTTGCTCACCTGTCATGTATATGCACTCAACTTGTTCAGAGTTTCATGTATGTATACATTGTCTTGCCAATAAGTGCTTTGAAGTGTCTCAGTCGGTTATCAGCAGCACTGGAAGAAAGTCAGACAATAAATCAGAATTCTGAAATGATTATGTCAATGTTCATTTGAAGTTTAAAACTTGCACTTCTTGTTTTGGGTGACCAACACCTGGGTATCGGACAGGGCCACATTTTAGGACAGTAAGCACCTGGTGCTGTGTTCAGGGGCGCTGAGTTGGATGGTACTGTGTTAGAAAATAACTTGGTTTGATAGGGTCTGCTGCAGCAGAGTTTCTTGTGTGGTCCAGCAGGATACCGGCAACAATAAAAATGTAAAGACAACGCTGGTGACAAACGTTATGTGACAACACACCGAATGTCTATGGGTCTAACAGGACATCTTAGAGACCTATTCGGGGTATGACCAATTTGTTGGAAAGAAAGAAAGAGAAAAAGAAAAAGAAAAATACCAGTGTGTATTGCAGGCACAAAATGATATCACCAGGGTAAAAAAAGTACCCATCAGTTCTCACACAGAACCGCCCTTTACATCATTTGGGATCTCCCTACACCAAGGAGAAAATGTTTGCAAACACTAGATGTTATAAGTGTTTGCTGTCAGACCTTTGAGAATGGTGATAAAGGAATGGGAGGTACCAAAACCAAGAGTGTTAGGGTAACTGGTATGCAGTGCGTGAAATAGTGAAAATGGGAAATATAGTGCGTATATAAAATTGGAGAGTAGAGAAAAAAAAATATTTTTATTGAGTGTCTCTCAAAACTTCTAAAGTTTAAAAACAGTGCAAAACTGGAGCAGATTTAACAAATAACTGCTGGTTTTAAATGATGGTCAACATGTTTCAGCATATGTGGATATAACTGTCCACTGCTTTCATCAGGACATTTTGCTTCGCTACTGCAAAAACGTGAGAAAGAATCAAAACCAACTCATAACCATGTCACCTGACAGTTTAGGTCATGGAAAATCCTCCTCTTGAGAACTGCTTGTTCAGGCCAGAAGAGAAGACACACCCCGGAGAGGACATAAAAGAGAACACAAACAGATATCTACAACAATGTGCATATCTAAGAAGCAGCTAGACATGTTCTGTATTGCTTGCTTTCTTATCACGACGGGACATTTGCATTATCCACTTCATTACATGAATGCCCGCTTACCTATTGAGTATGAGGACAAGCGTCACCTCACCTGGCTACAGTTCAGGTAAGTGGAGCACCGCTCTATTAAATGGAAGAAATAATAATTCAGAGGGCTCTTTACTGCAAAATGGAGTTGTGTTGTAAATGGACTAATAGTCCACTTTCTATGTTCATGATAGTAATCATGTGATGCATATTTAAATTATGAACTAACATGGCGCCAACTATTGAGCAAATTGACAAAGGCTAAACGCCGAAACGCGTCTTTGATGTGCTAGAGGTTTTTTAAATAAAACTTTCGGAAAAACCATCCCCGTGAGTGCCAGGCATCTGTACAGGCGTAACCCTGGTGGATGATTGGAGCCGAATATATATATATATATATATATATATATATATATATATATATATATATATATATATCCCCGAAGAATCCCCAGTTGGAGAGTTGGAGATAAAATTAAAACGCACTCACAGGTTGTTTGTATCCCCCAATCTTCAAATTTAATTCATTTGGCATAAGGTCTTCGGAGACAACCGACGCGTTTCGCTATACCAGATAGCTTGATCACGGTTACATGGTTGCATTCAAATTAGCCAATAAAACAGGGCACATTACATCACGTGATTACTTGTCCCTTTGATTCCCTTTTTGATGCATTTTGGGAAATGTAGTCAATTTAATGTGGTGTGTGTTCTCTTAAGGAGGTTTTGGAGTTTGGAATTTTTTCCAATCCAGAGTTTATTCCTGTTCTTTGTTTGTTTGTTTTTTTGTGTGTTTTAACTTTTCTGTGATTCCCTACCTCACTGCATTGGATTTCCAGCACGCTGTATTATGGGACTGGTAGTCCCTGGGATTGATGCGAGCAGGGAGTAGTCGAGCGCAGGTGAGCCCACATGCCACTTGGAAGGAGGAGCCTGCATTTAAGAGCGTTTGAGTGGATGTTCACATTTTCTAACTGTCTGTGGCATTTGATAAAGGCACTCTGCCGAAACCGGTCATACCTATGTTCTTAACCACTTGGCTGCTACGGCACTTCAAGGATTTCTGTGTAATTTCCATTGAAATGAATGGCCACTCCATGACGAGCTGACCTTGTCATTAGCATGGAAGTGGTTAATAAACAACTGCTGAAGTCTCGCTGCGCCCCTTGTGTTCAACTCGTAAAGGAGGAGAAAGTGACTTGATTTTAGCGCGTTTCCTGTGGCGCGCACGAGGGACCCTTTCGTCTAATGGTCATGGATGCATGGGAAGTTTCTGTGAGATTACCAAAGAGTCGGATATTTCATGACCCGCCACTGCAGCCTCTGAGGTGCAACGAAGCAGCTGATTACAACGGGCGGAGATCGTGCGGAGAAACACAGCTAATGTACCTGCACCTTCAGACTTGCTGCCTTAGAGGTTTGTGGTAGAAAGTATGGGACTTCAGCTGCAACTTTAAAAAACTTTTCTGTGATTCCCCACTACACTGCACTGGATTTCCAGCACGCTGTATTATGGGACTGGTAGTTCCTGGGATTGATGCGAGCAGGGAGTAGTCCAGCGCAGATGAGCCCACTTGCCACTTGGAAGGAGGAGCCTGCATTTAAGAGCGTTTGAGTGGGTGTTCACATTTTGTAATGGACTGTGGCATTTGATAAAGGCACTCTGCCGAAACCGGTCATGCCTATGTTCCTAATAATCAACTGCTGAAGTCTCGCTGCATCCCTTGTGTTCAACTCGTAAAGGAGGAGAAAGTGACTTGATATATATTTATATATATATTACCTACTGGCGGTCGCCAGTAGGTATATATAGTTAGGACCTAATTTCCATAGGAAATCCACAACATTCTATTGGGAATGACTTTGGCGCCAGTTAATGAATCTATGTGAATTTCTCAAAGAAGATGGCCCGTTACGCTCCGCTCTTTCCCTGAAAGTTTCGGGGGGATTCGTGAAGCGGGGGTTGAGAAAAAAGGGGGGTCCCAAAACATGTTTTCCCCATGCAATTTTCATAGGACATCTAGACAAGGCTACAGCCTGAACCGATGAACGGAATTACACCAAACTTGGCAAAATGGTAGGGCCTGGCACGGTGAGCGCACCCCTTGACCCCCTGAGAAGGGCTAGGGGGTTAGGGGGTCTCTAACCTGCTGCCTTTTCACGTTTTCCACTCTTGTTTTGGGCTCTCTTGTTCGTTCCTCAGTTCTCCTGATAAACAAGATGGTGTAAAAGGGGGCGTGGCCTCAATACTTCAGATGACTGCCAGCCAATCAGGAGCGCGCGGGGACCTTTCCAAGCATGGGCTGCATTGATTGGCTGTGAACACTCCAAACCAGGAAGTTTGGGTAGCCATCTTGTGTTCGGTAGACCGAGGCACAAAAGAAGCAGAAAAACAAATGTGTAGAATGCAAAAAGGGGGCAGGGTAGAAACACCCTGACCGCCTAAGCTGCTCAGGTGGTCCCACAAGGAAATTAACATATTTAAACGCTATCCGCTAATAGAATTAGCATTTAGAAAACCTTTGAAATTCATTGAAAAAAAACATAGGTTTCACGCAGATATAGTTAGGAATTAGCATTTAAAAAACCTTGCAAATTCACTGAAAAAACCATACGTTTCAGGCCTTATATAGTTAGGAATTAGCATTTTAAAAACCTTGCAAATTCACTAAAAAAAACATAGGTTTCGGGCCTTATATAGTTAGGAATTAGCATTTAAAAAGCCTTGCAAATTCACTGAAAAAACCATAGGTTTCAGGACTTATATAGTTAGGAATTAGCATTTAAAAAACCATTGAAATTGCTCCTATATATTTTGCGCACCCGCAATCCACTGCTGAATGTGTCACTGTGCTCACGCTCCCAGTCACTCTTCTGCCACAGGATCATGTTATCCCTAAGCTTGGACTGGGTGTCTGACTCACTCACTGGGATGTCTCTCTCCTTACATAACCGTACCAACTCATGCATACTGTACTTAAACAGGCTACAAAGGTTAAAAGGAGATTCCATCATGACAGGATGCTCACAGACACGTGCAACACAGGGGACTTAACTGTCAGAGCTGAAGCAAGAGCACACGGTTCAAAGTATTTCAGCAAGCTCCCTACTAAAGAGAACTCACACTAATCTGTCCAGGCAACACACCATTCATCCACGCACACCCCCCCCTCGGACCGGTAAGGCAGTTTTTACCACCCCTGATTTCTCAACCTGACCACACGTGACACAGGTACCAAACTCTGGGAGCAGGGCAGGGGACAAATGTACTGGACACTCTTTGGAAAAAGAAATACTAGATCTTCAAAGGACAATAATCCCCAACATGTAATTATCTAAAATGCAGAGCTTTGTAGTGTGGCCTGTTGCCACTGCAGTACAACGCAAACACAAATCCGGATCCCACCGCTGCCACCAATGTTAGAAACAGGACCCTGGCTGGCCAAGACTCGCGTCGAGGTCAGTCAGGGATCGCCATTTCTAAGTGTCAGGGCAAGGGAGTCACACACCAAGATAACCCCTCTCTCGCCCTCTAGGTAACGTGGCGCGAGCAGTCAAGGCTAAACTTGGAGGCTATGTAGGTTAAGTGTTTGCGCGCGCACCCAGCAACAACACCCAAGGCCCACCACAAAGGAGACTCCACACAAGGTTATATAAAAATAGCCTTTGTATTATATCAAGAACACATTAGATAAAACATACATTTGGTTACACTGTGCCAACAGGCACGGGCAGAATTTACAGGGGGGATATTTACAAGACAGGGCCACCTGGACCACTGTCAGGAATCATCACTTTTTAGGAATAGTAATTAGCACATAGAATACTTTTAGAACATGTATCACAAATTAGCACACAACCAGTAATTACTGGTAAAGCATAAGAACCTCCTACGCAACCCTAACCACCTTAGGCAACTATTGCGCAGGGAACAAAAGACCTCAACTAGCAACACCTGTACTAGGAGAAAAGCAACCACCTAGGAATCACTAACATCTAGGGGTATCAGCCTAGGAACATTACACATGATGCATTAACATTCAGCGGTGTAGGGAAGGAAGACACATGATGGATCCAAACACATTCAGAGGTGCGAGCACAAGACAACACATGATGCAGTACCTACATTCAGCGGTGTGTGCAAGGAAAGACACATGATGCTTCAGAACACATTCAGCGGTGCGAGCACAAGCAATTGCGCAAAACTTCACATGAGCCACAACCTGTGGCAGTCCCTGTGTCCCAAAGTCAGGGCAGGCTGTAATAAGCCAAAAGTACACCCAGCCTAAACGTAGCAACTGTCCACTAAGTGCTGGACAGTTGTTAAATAGGATGCACCACGTTGGAGCCTCGTGGGCTCAGGACAGCTGGTTGTCCCCTCTGGGAGCCCTCGCGGCTCTCACACGGAAGAAATGCCCCCTGAGCCCTCTCAGGGCTCTACACAAGACTGGCCGTCGTTGGAGCCTCGCTGGGCTCAAAACACGCAATGCCCCTGAGCCTTTCTGGGGCTCTAAAGCACGCTCGTGATAACGGTGCCCCCGGGGAGCCTTCGCGGCTCGAAACAATAAATGCCCCCACGTTGGAGCCTCGACCGGCTCTGGACAGAATGGCCCCTCAGAGCCTCGTGGCTCTCAAAATGAATGCTCTTGTCGGTGGAGCGGCCCGCTGACAACCGGGGCCGCTCTGCTTTCACTCGGGAGGCCCCCGCCCTCCTGCACTCACCGGCTCTCTTCGCGCTGCTCCTCTCCTTCGGTAGGACAGCAGGGCTTCTCTGGCAGACCGGGGTTCTCCCTCGCGTCTCGCTGCGGCGCCGAGGGCGGGACTTCCGGTCCTTCGCGCTGGGATTGGCCAGCCCGCAAGCTGCTTCCGGGTCGTCGCAGGCAGCGCGGCGGCCCGGCGGGGGCTTCACACACTCCTGGGCTGCGGCGGTGAAGTCTCTAGCGGCAATCCTTCGGGGGCAATGCCGGGTGGGCACCGGCGGGTTTAACTCATCAATCACTCGAGGTGGCCACTCGAAGGAATAACCAACGCCTGCAAATGCCGGGTGGGCACCGGCTAGCCAGCAAAAGCGTTCTCGAAGCGCTAACACAGAAATGCACGACTTCGCTGGCAATGCCGGGTAGGCACCGGCCAAAGTACCCAGAGCGCTCCTAAGCGCGGATGGACAGAATAAAGCGCTCCTAAGCGCTAGAGGCCAAGCAAAGCGCTTCCAGGCGCTAGGGGAGAAAGTAAGCACTTTCAGGTGCTTGGCAAAGTCCAGGAAAGTCCTTAGGTAGGCAGGGGGGCAAGGCTGGGCCAGGGGCCAGCTCACTGGCCCTCCAGGCAGGGAGGCAGTCCAAGTGGCGGTTCCTCCTGGCCCCAGCTGCAGCAGCAGCAGCCCCCTCAAGATCCTAGAAGAGAACAAATTCAGTGGGGACACAGCCCCATTTTTATACACTGAAATCCTTTGTCTGTAGGTGCAGGGTGGGGGAGAAACCAGTTGCAACTGGTTCTGGAGCACTTTGATGGGCCAACCACCCATTTCATTCACTGGGGAGGCTAGGGTCGTTAGACACACCACAGGGGGGCGGAGCCAGCATTGTGTGGGGAAAACCCAGCACATCCAGGACACAGGTACACTCCTCCCACACATCACTCATGCTAATCTCCCACTCACCACCGGGCAGACCCATCCAGACTTCCTGGAGCCTGGCATGCCAGCCAGCTCCAGCCAATCACGCTCCAGCTCCCTCACTGCACACATATCTCAATGTCCAGAAGTAGCACTTCCCAACTAGACACACACATGCCGCAGACACCATCTTGCAGCATTCACTCTCACGAGTTTACACATACCAAACTCGAGCCTGCACTCCCCACGCATCAGGAACTACCAGGGACTCACACATTCCCCATGCATTCCTATGGGAGGGCAGGCCAGCCATACTACACGCACGCACTTTCACTCTGGGACCCAGGGAAAAAGTGCGCCAAGCCAGAAATCATGAACACCAGGTCGCCATAAAAAGCAAAAAGTCCAGGGGTGAACCAGCCATAAAGGCCCGGGTCCAACACTAATGCTACAGATACAACCCTGAATTTAGTGCACACTGTGGAAACTTTGGAAATAGCGGTCTGTTTTTAAAAACCCAAAAGACATACCTCTTTTCAAGACATTCAAGGAGGATCATAAGTGTAGAGAGTTTTGCATTTTTTTTACCCACCCCAACTCACAAAATTGGTGGTTGATGCCAGCACTGTAGGGCTTGCAGGGCCGGACTGGCTACCAGGAGTTTTGGCATGCTGCCCAGCTGGACGCTCATGTCACTGCGGTGGGGGCTAATTTTGTTGATGGAGACCTGCGTGTGCTTCGAAATAAATGAAGCAAAACTAATTTCGTTCAGCACACAAGGGTCCCCATCAACAAAATCAGCCCCCAACTCGGCAGCATGCCAAAACGCCTAGTAGCCAGTCTGGCCCTGAGGGCTTGGCACCAATCTGGCATATAGGGATTTTTGATCTTGAAGCCCCACAAGGAATAATTGCCTACACTAGTTGCAGTCTAACACAACCTAAATTAGCCTGCTTTCAAGCCAAAAAAGAGAACCTTGCGGTGGTGTGACTCTGTGAACAACTCCATGTATTCATAAATGACAAGGAAGTTACAGATGTCCACGGAAGAGTAGCGCTCTAGCTGTTGGCTGCCTCCCGCCCGAGAGACTATTTAAATCACGCCGAACACACATTGTAAAATCTTGTGGATGCGTGAGTTGTATCACCCCTGAGGCGGAAGCCGGGGACTGTTTAAACCTCAAGGGACAGCATTGATTTTAACAAAATTTTATTGCGGCGCTATATGCATTTTAAAGCGACATTTTAGCAAAGCATGTGTAGATATTGTATGTGTTTTTTTTAGACTACTTAAAATTTGCACTAGAAAACCCTTACCTCATTCACACCACTTTGGCTCCCTACTCCCTGCACAGCCGATTCAGGGCTGCGACGAGAGAGAGGCAGACGCCATCTTGGGGGGTATGGAAGAGCAGCGCTCTAGCTGTTGGCTGCCTCCAGCCCCTCCCTCCCTATCCGGTCATAAATGACCATCATCTTCCGACGGCGCAGCGGGCGGGCGCAGAGGGCGCGTCGGCGGCGCGCCGAAGGCACGCCAAAGGCAAGCCCGTCTGCGCCCGTCCGCGACGGGCCGGGACCAGGGGCCACAACCCCTGGCCAAAAACATATCCTCACCTACAGTTCCACCTCACTACGGCAACTACGAGACCACGTCGCCACTCCCTGTCTCAATTCATGGAACCCCACCTCAAAATATTTTCCTTGTCAACACTGCACTTTCCGGTCCCCTTCTCTTACCTCTGTGCCTAAGTACCACATGCTCCTCGTAAATTGCAGGTCCCTTCCTAAGCACTCCATGGAGATCTCTTTACTTCTATCAGAGATGGAACCAGATGCGCTGTTTCTCACGGAAACATGGCTCCATACAGACTCGGACCCTGATATTATACAAACACTCCCCACAGGATATCAGATACATCGAGTGGACCGCCCAATCGGAAAAGGTGGCAGTATTGCGATTATATATAAAGACCGCTATAACTGCCGTAGCACTCCCAATCATCTGTCTAGCTGCGAAAACCTTTCCTTTTCAATTGACCTATTCCCCATATGCACCTTTTCAGGGACTCTTATATATCGACCACCTGGCAGCCCAGGAAACTTTATTAACAGTCTTCCCTCCTCCATAGCTAATGGAGTCTGCAGTCTCCCAAATGACACTCTGCTGGGGGATTTGAATGTCCATCTGGACGATCCCTCGGACTCTGCTGCCACAGAATTACTAAACTGCCTAGAGGCACTAGGGCTCTCCCAGCGAGTTGCAGAACCCACCCATTCTAGGGGACACCTCCTAGACCCCATATTTAGCAATTGCACACAGTTTAAAGTCGATTCACCCATCCCTCTCCCCTGGTCTGATCATTTTATGATCCCATTTACCTGGTCACTGCTAATTCCATACACCGCTCCACCTCCGGTACCCCATAGGGACCGCAAATGGTCAAGGCTTAATTACACACAGTGGGCCACCGTTCTAGAGACTTCCACTCCAGTATGCAACCCCGACCCCATAGTTAGCAATGTCAACTTTAATACGTGGATTTCTCACTCACTGGACTGTATTCTTCCAATCACAAATCTTGAACCGAAACACAATCCAAGAAATGCACCCTGGTACTCTCAAGATCTCCGTGACATGAAGAAGGAATGTAGGAAACTTGAAAGAAAATGGCGCATCAATTATTCATCAACAAATAAAGATGCATATCGATCGGCTATAAAACTCTATAAAAGCAACATAAAAACCGCTCAATCCATCTACTATGACAACAAAATAAACGCAGCGGCATCAAAACCAAAAGAAATGTATCGAATTGCTAAATCCCTCTTAAAACTTCCGGACAAACTACCAGACCCTCATAATGCTCAGACCCGCTGCAACGAACAGGCAGAATACTTTCGTAGTAAAATAGCCACAATCTACGCATCCTTCCCACAAGTCCCCACTACCCAAACGGGTCCAACGGATACAGCTTCACCTCCCTTGGTCTTCATGGAGGCTTTTCCAACACTAGAACCCACGATGCTTGAAACCATCATGCTCCAGGTGAAATCTGGATCCCCTGATGACCCAGCCCCAGCACAGTCTCTGTGGTCTGTTACTCCCTCCATCTTGCCCACCATTTCTAATTTAATTAACGCCTCCCTATCTTCAGGCATCGTCCCACCAAGGTGGAAACAAGCAACGGTAAGAGCCCTCTTAAAAAAAGCTAACAGACCAATCGAATCCTGGAAACTACCGTCCAATCTCCTTACTGCCTTGGATAAGTAAAATCGCGGAGAAATATGTAAACAACAATCTTACAGAACTCCTAGAAAGTAACAACTCACTGGACATATCGCAGACTGGGTTTCGACCCATGCATGGGACAGAAACCGCGCTTCTGGCTTTGACAGAGGGAGCAAGAATGATTGCGGACCAAGGCGGCACTGCGGCTATCATTTTATTGGACCTCAGTGCTGCTTTCGACACCGTAAATCATGACATCCTTATTCAGAGGATCTCAGGTCTCGGAATTGGCTCCAGGGTAAAAGCCTGGATTCAATCCTTTTTGTCAGACCGATCGTTCCGAGTCTGTGAGGGAAACGTTACTTTGCCCAGCAAACCACTCAGTTGTGAGGTTCCTCAGGGCGCCTCCCTGAGCCCCACACTGTTTAATATATACATGCGCCCCCTTGCTGAGATTATCCGCCCTTTTGGTGTCCAAATTATATCATACGCTGACGACACCCAGCTGTTGGTAACGCTGAATCATCCATCAACCCAGCCAAGTGATCTAAGGGGCTGCATGGAAGCAGTCTGTGCCTGGATGACCCAGTCATATTTAAAATTAAACGGAGATAAAACAGAGCTAGCTAATGATATTAGGCAACTCTCCGTCAAAATCCATCGACTCCATCTGGCCATCCTCACTAGGTCCCGCTCCTGAACCTAAGGACACCATTAAAAGCCTGGTAATTTGGATGGACAAAACACTTACATTCAACCAGCAAGCAGTAAAACTTTCTGCCACCTGCCTAGGCATTCTCAGGCTTATCCGCAAGATCCTTCCGCTCCTCCCTCTAAAGGCAAAACAGATCATGATTCAAGGGCTAATTCTGTCCCGTCTAGACTTCAGAAATGCCCTTTACCTAGGAGCACCCAAATCAACCCTCAAAAAACTCCAGGTAATTCAGAACTGCGCTGCTCGTACCCTCCTAGGCAGTCGGTGGAAGCAGAACTAAAAACAAATCTCCACTGGCTACCTATCAAGGCAAGAATCGAGTTCAAAAGCTTGTGCATTGCCCACCGCGCCTTCTGGAGGAAAGGAGCAGCTTTAAATCACACCCTGATCAGCCCATATAATCCCACCAGACAGCTTAGATCGATGCATGCCTTCTGAGTAAGTAATACCAGGTTTTAAAGAGCGAGGTGTGGAGGTCGAACTTTCTCTGTAAATTCGGCCAGACTCTGGAACTCTCTCCCCCTACCCCTTCGCTCTGAGCCCAACCTCCTCCCCTTTCGGAAAAAGCTGAAGACGTTCCTGTTCAACAGATAAATGCAGTTCCCTTTCCATTATACACTCCTGTCATCCACTAGCGCTAGGACGCCTGCGGGTAACTATTGCGCTTTATAAAAACCTATTCCAATCCAATCCACCCCCAGCCTCCCTGCAACTGGGAACAGGTAATTTGTACAGCTTGTTAAACTTTGCCTGGCTTTGCTGAAACAAAGATCCTCAATTGACAGACTTCCCAGACTCTACATATTGTAGACATTTTCTAAATTAATACTTTGTTCCAATAGGAACAGATGTGAAAATAGAGTTATACAGTACAACATTCTTAGAATAATCAGAGTAAAACAACTGTGACACTAAATGACCGGGAAATCAGTAGAAATGAACTGCAGGTACAAGTACAGCAATGTGAAATGACACCCATCACAAATCATGTGTCAAAAATAGAAATTGTCATTTGAGAAAGTGCTGAGAAATACTTCACCAGAAGAAACATTGCCATCATTGTTTCAAAAATATATTCAACAATCCTCCATGTTTTTCAACCATATCATCGTATTGGCATGTCATTGTACCCATGACTCATTTACTTATGTCATGTTTACTGTTACAATTTGGTAAAAACCATTACAATATTTTACAATGAATGCAAGGTAATAAAACATGTTTGCAATAAAATACTTTGCTTTTCTAATTGTACCCATCAATATATACCATTCTTTGTATCAATGTGTACTCCATTCTTTGTGCCCCACATATGCTGTTCATTGTGCAGCATAGTATGATCATTGCTGTTAAAACCATGTTCCATTTATTTTCCCATTAAATTATAATGTCACTGGGTCTCTTAATAGCATATCGATGCTCCACCAAAAAACAAATATTGACACCAGCAACATGTCATCATTGTGTTAGCATATATACCCCTAATTTGTGTGAGGGAATATTTCCATTGACATATTAAAACATTTACTACTCATTTTGAGAGAGAATTGGGAATATGGCAATTTGTACCAGGCAGTAAGACCAGTTAATCCAAATAATAAAGGTAACTCTGCAAGGTATGATAATTCCTGTGCCACACAGGACGCCTGTTGTATACCAGTATATACCAATATATGCTTAATAGTGAATCCTTAGATTTGCTGGACAATGTGGGTGTCACCGTAAAAGAGAAAAATCCTTCGTTTTACCTGAAAACATGACATACTTACACTCAAATAGTTAGCTGTAATGCTTGATTATAAGTCCCTTACCTTTGAGTTACCGAGGTCATTGATAAACATGTCATCAACATCGGATCATCAAAGGCGCCCTAAGATCTTTTTCGTTCCATTTACCAACCATCAAAGCCAAGGCAACAGGATAGCAGTGAGAAGCTGGCTGTCCTCTAGGGTTGTGCGAAATTTGCCAAATTAACTTTCACGTACATACGTTAAATTTGGACAAAATTACAGCAAATTTGAAATCACAAATGGCACGTAATTATGCTAAGCGGTGTAATCTTGGGAAGTGCACCTTCCAACTCATGAGGATCCAGACCGCAGGTTACGCGCTGAAGTTTGTAGGACTCGGGTCTCGAGTCGGGGAATGATATGGTCCCTATGTACCTTCTATTGAGGGGGTGAATATAACCCCCTGAGTTGGTGATTGCCTCATGATGGTACAACAACTAATACTCTAAAGTACTGTGAACACGATGTACTATACCTTTAGCCCTGATGAAGTTCCTAGTGTGACAGGAACTAAACGCGATGGCTGATTTTAAAATGTGTGCAAGATTTGGGAATAATAAGTGAAGATGATGGATTAAAACTTGCTACGTTGAACTTTTTTCCTGGTCACCTTCCCATCAAAAAATTAGGTAAATTCTGCATTCCCACTGGCAGCCACTCAGAAGTGCTGTGGTTAACCCGTGCTTCCCTGGAATCCATGGGGCAGATTTACAAGCCCCTTGCGCCTCTTTTGCGTTGCTGCTGCGTCACTTTTGTGACGCAGTGGCAGCGAAAAAATGCACCATGGTGTGGGCTATTTACAACGTGATGCATCTGGGAGATGCGTCACATTGTAAAGCCCTATGCCTTAAGGAGGCGTTCTGGTGCAGGGGGGGCGTTCACTCAGTCACTTTTAGGCCTATGCTACGTCAAAGCCCTGCGCCTGCTTGAAGCAGGCGTAAGGCTTGACGCAGCATTAGTAGAATAGGCCCCCAGAGCATTGCTGGAGCTGCGTCGCGCATGCAACGCAACTCCAGCAATGCAATACCTTTACGCCACTGATGCGTGACACATCTGTGCCGTTTTTGCCCCATGGTGCGCCGCATTATAAATGAGGCGCATCATGGATGGCTGAGGCATGGCGCACAATTACTGGCGCATCCCTGCTAATTTGCAGGGATGTGCCAGTAATTGTAAATATGCCCCCATGTTTTTAATCAAGGGCTGCAGAGATAGAGCAAACACAGCAGTTTCTCTGTTTGTTCATTAAATCTATCCTTTTCGCTAGCTCCAGTGCATGGAGAATGTTTGCAGTGCTTCAAACTGAATCCTGCTCTGCAATCGCAGCCTTGCCAAGTGCAGCATATTTTTGAAAATTGCATTCAAGACCTTTCTCTGTATCACTTTAAGGTCGGATTATTTCATGCAGATCAACTGAGCTCATGTGAAATGTGTGGTTTGCAAAAAAAGTAAGGGGCATATTATCAAGACAGGGGATAATTATTATCGCCGATTTAGCGGCGGAAAACTACCGCTAAAATGGCGATAATGGGCTTGATAATATGCTCTATGGAATTCCAATTGAAGCCCATGTTAGATGTCATTCACATTTAACATGGGCTTCAATTGGAATTCCATTGAGCATATTATCAAGACCATTATCGCCGTTTTAGCAGCAGTTTTCTGCCGCTAAAACGGCGATAATTTTATTGCCTGTCTTAATAATATGCCCCCTAAGTTTCTCTAAACCTTAAAGGCTACCATGAACCCTACTGGTTGCACACCCATTGAAAGATAGACACTCCAGACCTACCAACTCACAAGGTTCCACCGTGTGTGACACGATTTCGCTCCCTTCACACAGTTACCTGGTGAGGAGCCGAAATCACACAGTGGCAAGAAAGACGAGCTGGAAACCATTGTATAAAGTGTCTTTATAGCTTGTATTTTGTGGTTGTGAGTAGCCGGTGTTCAGGTGTGAGAACACCCCTGAAAGTGGCTGAGACAGCCTCAGTGACTCGTTTTGTATGTTTAGGGGGATGTGGGGGTGGGTGAGGGTTAGATTGCCTGTTATATAGCTCTCGGCACAGGTTCCACCCCCCACCCCCCTCCAAGGATCCTCACCCATCCTAACTGCGTCACATTTTCTTGTAAATTGGCAGGTATGCCATTCTGGTACTGGTCTAGGCCCTGACTGTCTTATGACTGGATATGCATGAAGGGAAAGAAACACCACCCATGACTGTTAATTAAAGACCAATGAATTATCTATACTGGCATGTGTATATTTATTACTTTGCAGTTAAGTACATTCTTTGAGAGACATCATGATATGAAATTTAAAAGCAAATCATGTATGCAATACTAGGAGCCTTAAAAAACATCTACATGTATGACATTTATGACATTAAAAGGGGTACTTTAGCACTTGGTTCAATCAAGAAGCGTCATGCAATGTGAAGTGAGCGAGTAGGAATGGCCCAACCCTTTGATAAATGAAGGACTTGTCATGGAGAAACACGTCAATGATGGACAGTAATTTCATGAGCAATACTACAGCAAACTTCATCCCTGTGGGGCCAGTCTGATTCAAAAGACAACAGAGGCAAATTCACATAATAAGTCAAGTGGTCGGGTGGTATGAACATAGTGAATGGGACATCAGTTGCAAATACATCTATTTTTTGAAGATTCATAGATCCCAGGAGTGGTCCTCTGAATGTTCTTAAGTTAACACTTTAACCCAACACATTCATGGTCAACGTCTTTCAACCCTTTCTTTGTTCCTAAGGGTAGCATCAGGAATGGTGACTGACTGGTTGTAATTATGCTTCAGAGTACTTAAGCCATTGGTCTGTCGGGTGTATGTAGATGTGGTCCATACGCGTGTTTCCGGCAATGGTCCATTCTAGCAGTAATATGCTGCTGGACCCTGTGATGGAAAACATCAGGCCATTCCCGATAAGACGAGCAATTCCATTACCACAATTTGATCCATACTCCCCCCCTAAGTGCCGGAGGCCAGCGGTACACACTTCCCAGGCAGTAGAATAGATGCAGTGCGCAGTCGCAGATAGTTTGAACCACTGCTGTGATTGGTTTATCAAAGCTTGCTTTGTTCCTCCCCGCTTTATGGGTGACAACTTCAAGAGCAAAGTAATGCTCTTGTTACAGAAGTTGTGTGAGTTAATAGATGGAACCAGATTCACCATTCTATCTTCAATTGTACTGAAACATATACATATCAACTGGCAAAAAATCGTTTGGGACGTTAGATGTGGGAGGCTGACCCTGTGGTGTTATTTCGGTGCAATTGGAAAAATTAACTGGGGGTGGAATATGCTAACTCCATGTGCATTTGTAATGTCTAATAAGAGTTTCGATCAGTCCAACAAAGTCCTACCCGAACACTCACCATGTCTATCGACTTATGGATTGCTTGAGGCAGTTCTTATGTTAACAGACAATATCTCCTCCCTTGTCAATCTGGACTTCACCTCATCATCTGCAATGCCAAAGTATTGTTCAATGAACTCTAGACAACAGGGGAAGCTCCCTGGTCATGTCCTGGGGAAGCTTGCTTAGGAATAATACATAACTAGCAGCTATCAGTAGGACTTAACATCTTGAACCACAATAGCCACTGAAACAAGGATTGGGACGCCTATGTTCATGAGACCATTTCCTCCCGAGATGCTCTTTTCCATCAATGAAACATGTCATCACAGAGATTTTCTCTGAGCACTCCTTGGACAATGCCTCCACAACTTTTTGACATGGGTATATTGTCTTGGCAGGTAGAATCATATGAAGATCTTTAGGTTATCACTGGCCACATATGACCATTGATGTTTTGTAGACCACACCAAGATACTCCTAAGACAGCACCAACTGCTGCTAGGCAGGAAATGTGGGGCCTCATTTACAAGCCAATTGTGCATCACTTTTTTAGATGCACCAGCGGCACAATGTGCCCGCCCGCTCATATTTACAAGGCCACGTAAAGTCACCCTGCATGACTTTTCTTAGACTTATAAATATGGGCCACTTTCACGCATTACTCTGCATGAAAGGGGAGTTCCATGGGTGTTGTTGTGGGTGTTTCCACAGATCAGTCTTGGAACCTGAAACAGTCCCATATTTACCAAGTGTCGTAAACCTGGGAATGCGTCATAATCCTACGCCTCCTCAGAGCAACAAGGAGAAATACTTGTATTTCTCCTAGTTATTTTCTCTTTCTATGTGTGCTGCATTCTGCTGCACTCATAGTAGGAGCAAAGTGCCATTAATGATTGTTTTTGTGCAAGAAGGTGCACAACAACAATCATCACTACAACGCAGTCCCCCTTGCACCATGGCTCAAAGGTGTCAGTGTTGGTGCACGGCTGCTGTTTGCGTGCCGGCGCAGGTGAGAACAGGAATGCGCCACATCTTGTAGATACAGTGCATTCCTTCCTTTTTATTTTGATGTACGGGAGCAAGCAGTAAGGCTTGTGGTCTCTTTTACCTTCTTGGAGATAGTGCCTACATTTACTGTACGTATGCTCGCTTCCATGCCAGGGTACTTTTATGGTGAATGATGAAGGAAGGATGGAGGATTGTTTGAGCTTCAGATATGAATCACCTTAGCTGTCAAAATGTAAAGAGTCGGCTGTGGCAAGGTCCACTACACTTTCCAGAGTACAACTAGCAATATCAGATCTGTAGTTGGCCACCTCCACGAGCCAGCTGCCCTGAGCCTGCATATCATTCTAATGAAAAAGAAAGGAGAGGCCACATTGACTTCATCTCAGTTCGAATAGGTAAGGTAATCTTTATTGCAAGGTGTGCACAAGAAGTTCATAGCTCAAGAAATGCTTGTGCTAAATAGATGCTTGTGACCCTTTGAAGATTCTTTACTTCACAGAAATCCTTTATTAATGCAAAGTTTAATAATATTGACTTTCACCATGGCTAAATTCACATAATATTTGTTATTCTTTTTTATTAGAAATATTGATATGTTTTGTGAACTGATATCCACTAATCCTACTTTTAATTGGGAAGGTAGTCAAGACATTGTAATGAACATTTCTTTGTAATTGGGTATATAGTTCAAACTAATATTCCATTGTATTTTTGTTATCCTCTTCTGCAGAAAACTTGATTGCACAGTTGCAAGTCTTCATTTTTATTGACTATCTTACTTCTATAAAGGGACAGCAGAACGGTAGAAGCAATTACTCTAACATGGGTACAGAGGGAGAGGCCCATTCATCAGAAGATCCACATAAGAAATATATGCATAAAATGTATACATTTTCCATTCACCTTAAATTTTGGCATCAATGCACAATGGACATACACATACTTATTCTACACATAAACTAAGATAATAAGTAGTAAAACACCTAGATCTATTTATTTTTTTGTTGAAAATTTGAAAGAATGATTAAAACACTGAATCACCCACCCACCTAGAAGTATAGTCAAATGTGAATTAAAGAAAATGTAAAACCTATGTACATGTAAAACAATATCTGCCATACCTAATACTACCTAATCTAACTATGTTGCACCTACACTATAACTAATGCTAAGTATAATAAAAACAGACTTAATAAACATATATAGAAAATGGCCTCTACAATTGTGCCATGATAATGTCCACACGCTGCTGCAGGTGGTCCATCTTCTGCAACATTGTTACCATTTGTAGTTCTAGACCACATATTTTAAGTTTTAAAAAAATCCACATCTTGTGTGGACATCCCCTGCACGCAAGACTTTCCAGCACTTGAGGGCGCAGCCTGTCCAGGGGCTTGGGATGGTGTTGGTGCGTTAGATTGTCCAGCCTGCAAAGCATTACCACCTTCATCGCCTATGTCCTTGGAGGACGCCTTTCCATTTCCATTTGTTTTTTTCTTGAGGGGTATATTTGCAATCCATGTTTTGGCGGCCTTTTGCTTCTCATAGAGCTGTGTCATCCAGCGGAAGCCCTTTGCCACCCCACAGATGTGAGAGTACCTTGTCGTCCTGAGCCGGAAATTGAGTTCCCCCTCAGCAGTCATGTTATCTTTTGGAAACGAAGTGCACATGTGTCAGTCAATGTGTACATAACTGACATATGTATATAGACAATGCATGTGTATATTTGAGATGCTGACTCTAAAACCTGCGCCATTCATCTGATCACTGTGTGGGCTACACACAGCAACAGCACACTGCAAAGGTTGTGTATCACATACTGTGCAATCAGCTGCGCCTCATAACTTAATGAAAATCCTGAGTTGTCATGAAACAATTGATAACAAAACTTAGAGCCATAACAAACCAGTAAACATACATCATGGTCTCAGAACAGTTTCCACAAAATGTACTTTATATGGCTCACCAGATGACATTCATGTAGTCCTGTAATCCAGACAGTGCCACAGTTAATATTTTCAAGCCACTTGCCCCGCATATATGTCCATTTCCCACCTTTACAGAGTTATGCACTAATGTGGCAAGTGCCTTTATAAGAAGCAGAGATGTGCTCTGTGGTGCAACAATGATGCCACATCTCATGAATGCCACTATTTATGTTGCTGACATGCAGCATGCCATGTAGTATTATCAGGGTGAACTACCCATGGGCTGATGATGTAGGGATACATGCCCCTACCTGGAAACCAATATCCTTGGGTATTGGGTACATTGTTCACTCAACAACACATCACATTTGTGCAACAATCCTGACTAGTGCATCATGTACACACACTGATCCTCTGTGGAAACACTTTTTGTTGACAGCCACTTAGGCCTCATGTTGATGCCCCAAGGAAACATTTGTGAGAAACATTTTCAGTCTCACACTGTCAGGACTCAGAAGGCATTTCCTGAGTACAAGATGTACATCAATTGCGTCCACACACAATCAGAACTTGTCCTTAACACTGCACAGTGATCACATCATATGGGGCGGCTCTAGGCTCATGGTGGCCCTGGGCAGGGAGCGCAGGTAGGGGGCCCCGGAAGACGGGGTCTGGGCGGGGCGGAGTGCCAAGGGCAGTGAAGAGGGGGGGTCAGGGTGCTTGGAAGTGGAACAGAGCCAGAGGCCGCCAAATCCCTGCCAGGGGCCGCCACGCAAATATGTATCCATCCTCTGAGGATTATTATATTAAGGATATATTTTGGCATGGTTGCCCCTGGGGTTTGGTGGCCCTGTGCAGGTGCACAGCTTGCACATGCCTAAGGCCGCCCCTGACATCATGACATGCCACAATGCAGACTGAAAATCCTAGACATCTGTTGCATACTAATTGGACCAGTCTCTTTAAGGATATTGAGAGTGCTTGATTTATCCAATGTTTCAGTACCAAAAAATCTGAAATTTTATGGATGTACCACATTTTAGGGTTTGATTTCTAAAATTGCTCACATGTCATGTTGCAAAATTATTTTAACATAGATGTATGCCCAGGCATACTAAGCCGGGGCAGATATTGCATCATTGTACTTCGGGTTATTACATGTACTTACAGCAAAACTGCATTAAATTATGTGAACTTCCCTGGCCCAGCTGACTCAGACATTGCACCCCCACTGCAACCCCAGCCCACCCTCCTGTTAAACAACTGGGCACCCCCTACCACTTCCATGTAGTGAGGACTGTTGTTAGACTACCTTCCTCTCAAAACATTATACCACTAATGCTGCTGTCTCCACTTGGCTTCTGCTACTCCAGTCAAATTAACAATAGGCACTGCATTGTGCATTGCAGAATGTGTGAAGGCATGGCTGATACTAGCATGAGCTTTCATAGGGTCAGGCATGCCTTCACACAGTACACCATGCACAATGCCGTGCTTAATGTTAGTTGAACCTAAATAGCATAAGCCAAGTGGAGACAGCAGCTGGATCTTGTGAAATATTTTTAGGTAGGTACAGACATGTATAATGCTTCCACCTTGGCCATCATCATCATCACAATCATTGAGAAATGATACTCACTGGTAGCATTGGGCTCCTCAAACAAGTGAACCTCCCCTTGCGTATATGGCGGAGGTCCACCCAGGAAACATGAACAGATGTACAATGAGCTGTGAATGCAGGACATATATTCAGTGTGTGCATTGGGCACAAAACATTGCCATAACACATGCAGGTAACTCACAGACCTTGTAACTCATTGACAATAAGGTCCAGCAATGTGGCGCCACTGGCCCTTTGACTGTGCCAATGCTGTGACACTTTCACAGCACCGTATTCGGGGATTTAAACAATGATGTGTTGCAACCCTGGGATCTTGCCTGTGCTGGACCAGAATCATGAGGCGTGTCCTGATGCATGCACACTTGCACAATGATGGAAGGAAGTCTGCGTCATGAAGATGATTGTGTATGTGCACAAATGGACACCTTCAAGCATATGATAAGTCACCATAGTTATTTGACCATCTACGTGCATTATGCATCACACATCATAACTTATTCTAACAAATGAGAAAAGAGTAAATCTGCCTCCATAATGCCTACACATGTCACCCAAGGGGAGGCGTGCAGTGCAATGCCTTTCCAATATGTTGTAATTCAAAAACATCTTTGATGGTCCATGGGTGTGGAGTGGGAACACACACAGCAACACCTATGGAACAGGGCTGTGATGTAAAAGTGCCAGACACATCTGTGCCATATTTACATGGGCAGTGAATGCCACGCATGTTATCTTCACACATCACTGGTGATATGGTGACAGATGATGCTCTTTTGTTGCTTTACACAAAGTGTTCCTCCATCAGCATTGTGTACTTTTGAATGTGCAAAGATACTAAATAAATGTTATTTAGTGTTGTGTTTCAGACATATGGATCTATGACCTCCCAACATGCAAAGATTACATTTTAATTCATGATGTATTTTCTCAGAAACCATTGCACCACCAGTGCTTCTCATTTAATTATGGAGTGAGCAATATATGACATTGCTGTAGACCTCTAAATAAACAACATATGTGTTTATAGATATTGAATTTCCAATTGGGCCACAGACTTCCAGTCCAAGATGGTCCTGCAAGTCTCCCTCTCTGCTGATGAGACCGTTCCAGCTGTGTTTCAGTTGGTGTACTGTGCATTCCACGTCAAATATGCGGGCCATGTGATGCTGGACCTTGGCCCACCTCTGCCTCCATTATGGATGGGGAGTAGGCCTTGCTCACCCTGCCCCCTGTGCTCATCATACGGGGCAGGAAATTAAAAATGAGCCACACAAGGCCTGCAAACTGTCTGTGAGACAAGTTCTAAGACATGTTAAATGAAACTTATAGTAAAATAAATGAAAAAATAAAATCCCAACCTTATGACTAACCTACACCTATCTACCCCAAATGAGCGCCCACACCCCAAAAAACAACAATTTAGACAACACAAAGACTTTGATTTGACAATTCACAGACAAACAAATGTTTAAAGTGCACCAAAAAACACAAAAAACACAGTACAAGGTCAAAAAACCAGCACATCAATCCACAACAGCCTCCTCCACCAAGTATACTCCTAGGACTAGTAAGTGAAAGAGAAAGTAACTGTGTACTTCCTGTTTTTCAGCATGGCTGAGTCATCAATCAATCAATCAATCATATCATTTGTAAAGTGCACTACTCACCCATGAGGACTCAAGGCGATGGGGTGGGGAATACTGCTACTGCTCGAAAAGCCAGGTCTTGAGGAGTTTTCTGAAGGTCAGCAGGTCTTGGGTCTGCCGTAGGTGGATTGGGAGGGTGTTCCAGGTCTTGGTGGCGAGGTCGGAGAAGGATCTGCTACCGGAGGTCGCTCTCTGGAAGCAGGGGACTGTGGCGAGGGCAAGGTCAGCAGAATGGAGCTGGCGGGTGGGGGTGTAGAAGCTGAGTCGTCTGTTAAGGTACGTTGGTCCGGTGTTGTGGAGTGCCTTGTGTGCGTGGGTGAGAAGCTTGAAGGTTATCCTCTTGTTTTCCGGGAGCCAGTGCAGGTCTCTCAGGTGGGGTGTGATGTGGCTGCAGCGAGGGATGTTGCTGATCAGATGTACAGAGGCGTTCTGGATGCGTTGGAGCCGTCTCAGGAGTTTGGCAGAGGCTCCTACGTAGAGGGCATTTCCATAGTCCAACCTGCTGCTGACGAGAGCCTGGGTGACCGTTCTTCTGGTTTCAGTGGGGACCCACTTGTAGATCCTGCAGAGCATGGGGGGTGTTGAAGCAGGAGGAGGAGATGGCGTTGACCTGTTTAGTCATGGAGAAGGTGCAGTCAAGGATGACCCCTAGGTTGCGTGCGCGGCTGTGGGTGTTGGAGCAGTTCTCAGTGCAGTTGGCCACCAGGAGTCATCCCAGGCAGAAGGGGTGGATCCGAGGATGAGGACCTCCGTCTTGTCCGAGTTTATCTTCAGTCGGCTGTCCCTCACCCATTTAGTGACGGCCTTCGTTCCTTTGTGAAGGTTGGTTTCGGCGGTGTGGGGATCCTTGGTGAGGAAGAGGATCAGTTGGTCATTGCAGTCATTGCACCATTTCCTGCATGGATGCGACACGTTTTTACATTTTGCATCATATTTCAGACGATGCATCGTGATTACAACTCAATTGCCAGTTACATTTCATATCTGCATGTGTGAAGTTTCTCTGTGTTGCGTGGGTTCCAACTTTGTTGCATTAGGCTTCATGCGGTAACAGGCAGCAGATGCGATCCGTTTTTAATTTTGTGTCAATGTTCACCAAGATACTACCCGTTTTTAAATTTCCGTTATTTTTCGTAAAGATGCAACCCGTTTTGTGTCTTGAAGTGACTCAACCCTGATTTAGGTTTTAAGAAGTGGAGATGCGTGGTATTGTGCAAGTGATGCATCACGTAATGCCAATGTAGGGTTTTTTTCCAACATAATGCATGTTCTTTGCTGTGTTGTGGTCATTTTTGTATCAAACCTTAACATATATCATTGGATGTGTATCCATGCTTTTTTTTTTAAATTGAATTGTTGAAATGTTTGCAGTACTTTTACAGTCAACATGCACAGCAGGTGATTAATTTAGCATCACACATTATCAGCACTACCTACAGGACAATACTTACCATGTCACAACCAGGCATCCTGTGTGGCTTCACATATGCTTGTGCCAAACCCAACCTCGCACGCACAATTTTGCATGTTGGGGGGGAACATGGGTGTTGGTGTGGCTTTTGCATACAACACACATGCCCACTATTGCATTTCCTTGTTTATGTACAATAATATATGCATATCTGCATTCAACTGGTACACAACACCTGCGTTGATGTCACAAGCCGCAATGAGGTGACATTTGTTTTTTCGACGTATACATTTTCACTCTTTAAATATGTGCTGCATCACACATCACACAATTTTACATGTGATCTGGCTAAATGTATTTATTTCCGGAATGCTGGTGCCCCTTTCGGCAATAATGCATGTCATCCACACCACCCAGCCATCCTTGCACAATGGTGCAGGTGTGCTTCTGCCGAAAATTCCAGCAGTTTGCGCTCATTCACAGAGTACAACACAGAGAAAAACATGTGTTAGCGAACATGTTGCATGTCTGGACCTCATTCATGGCCCAGCTTGACTCTGAAAATGTCCTAGCTGAAACATTTGGTGATGCCTTATTGTTCACAGGGACAGTTGTGCACACTATTGGTACTTCACATGGGAGATGTTCATGTTTGTGATGTGACACATCGCATTGTTGCATACTATGCACTATGAGGATGTAATGACATTGCCTATAGGCATGATGTGTGATGACATGTGTAATATTAATGTGAATGACTCTCCTGATCAATTTTTACAGTCACTGCTTCAGGTAGGTGGACATGCTATTGAAGACTTATGTAGTTTTCCAGTTGCATGTGGTGGTGTACATCTGCCAGTCGGTGTGCCACATCTGTAGATGTTGATAGCCTGATGAATTCACAGGTCCTATCTGTAGCAATGGGGTGCACATACGAGTGGCTGCAACACCTTCATTTTCATGTTGTTCTATCTGTCAGTCAAATCCAGTATACACACGTGTTACATACACAGATGATTTTGCTGATTCATGGCATGAGATGTTACATGTCATTAGAGCAATTCACATTTTATGAAGTTGTATTGTATGATCTTTATACAAAATGGACACAAAGGAAAATCTTTAATGTGTACTTTTGAGATTGTAACATTAGTGCACATTGATACAAATGTTGAATAGTGACATCATGTGAAGAATTGAGTGACAATGTGAGTGCATCGTATTATTCCTACAGTAGTGTTGAGTATTGCTCGTCCTTCTGCCTCTGATTAGTCATCATCATCATCCATTTGTTCTGGGGGCCGTTCCTCTTCATCCCCCGGAACATTTGTTTTGAAACATATGTTATATAGTTTTGCACATGCAATGATTATCTAGCAGACCATTTCTGGTGAATACCATAGCCTTCCACCTGAGGCAGCGAAACATGGACTTGAGCATGCCAAAGCTTCTTTCTATGATGTTTCTTGTTCGGCAATGTGCATGGTTGTATACCTTTTGTGGGTCAGTCTGGGGATTACCAAATGGTGTCATCAACCACTTCTGTAGGACATATCCTTGATCAGCTATAAGTGATAAGTAAGATAAATGTGTTAACTTTAGTGAGAATTCTGTATACATGGCATGTGTTGTACGTCATATTTGCAAACATTTTAAGTGGGATTTCTGTTTGGGATGATTAGATGTTGTGTTGACACATGTCACTTCACTTGTCAATCAATTGATGGTCATGACAGGGGGATGGTGCTTTGCAGTGCATGATTTGTTGACTGAAAGGTGTGAAGTCTTGCAATGTGTAAATGATACGTGTGTACTTATTATGTTTGATGCACACTTTCCCAGATTATGCATGGCACATCTACGCCCATTTTACTATGGAAGTGGTGCAAATGATTTGTCTGTGCAGAAGTAAGTCAGTTTCAAGGCACAGTGATGCCACTTATTTCTATTGATTGTTTTATACAATGTGTTTGCCCCTGAGTTGTCACACATTTGGATGGCATGGCCATGCACAGGCACCCTTGTACCATGGTACACTAATGCCTGCATCATGTGTATATTGTTTTTGAACACAAAAGGACACCTTAATGCACGGACATATTCCATTTGGATGAAATCCTGTTTCCATGCATGCTTTACAATGCATTACACATTGTAAATTGAATTACATGAGATGTGTGCATACATCAACAGTGTGACCTATTATACTTGACAAGATTTTGCAAGGTATTCGGTTGCATTTCCATCTTGCATCCCTTTGCACTTTCTGTTATGCTGCTATGGATGTATGCAGCTTTTGACTGTGTGTTATGTGATTATAGTGTATATGTGGGTTAGCCTTTTCACAATCACTTATGGCATCATTCTTACACAAGGGCACATACTGTGCCAGATGGCTAGCTATTCTTACAGAATATTGGTATGTATTAATTGATTGCCACTTACCTACAAGTAGCCCATTGCCACATTGTCCATTTTGGAAATGATCATTGATAATGTTGTTTCTGTAGATATACGAATCATGCACACTCCCAGGATAGTTAGCCAGTACATTAGTGAATATTCCCCAATGGTCCATAATGGCCTGTACATTTATGGACTGTGCGTGCTTCCTGTTGCGGTATAGATGTGAAGTTGCTGTAGGTGGTACCAATTGGACATGTGTGGAGTCCATTGCACCAAGTACATGCAGAAAGCCAGCAATGGCATAGAAGCCTTGTTTAATGTTCATCTGCTGCTGTTGTGTGCTGGGGAAATGGATTTGCTGTGGTGTGAGCTGTAGGATGTCATTCAAGACAGAATGAAGGAAGGCAACCAGCTCTGATGCCAACCTCGCCAACTCCGAACACCTTCACTTCCAGATCCACATCGACCCCAAGACCACACTCAGAGGCACCCTCCTCTACAGACCACCAGGACCCCGCGCAAAATTCAGTGAAGACATCACGGACTTCATCACCCCACACGCGCTCCCCTCCAAAGACTACATCCTTCTGGGAGACCTCAACTTCCACCTTGAAAAGATCAACGACCGCAACACCGCCACCCTCTTAGACAACCTCGCCAACCTCGGACTTAAACAACTGGTCACTTCCCCCACCCACATCGCAGGTCACACTCTCGACCCCATCTTCACCTCCAGCAACCATGTCTCCTTCAGCCACACTACAGATCTCCTCTGGACTGACCACAGCTGCGTTCACTTCACCTACAACAAGCCGAAACCCATCATCCACCTCCAACCAACTCTACAAAGAAACTGGAACAAAATCACCACAGAGCAGATCTCCACATCACTCCTTCAAACCTCCCCAGCCCTCTCTTCTAACGCCAACGAAGCCGCCTCCAACCTCACCCTTTGGTTATCCAACACCGCCGACACCCTAGCACCACTGAAAAAACGTCAACACAAACTTGGCATCAAGAAGGCCTCATTGTTCAACGACGACCTCAAGAAATCCAAGAAACTGTGCCGCTCCCTTGAAAAGGCCTGGAAAAAAGACCCATCCACCAGCAACAAGGACGCCTTCAAAAGCGCCATCCGTACTCACCACCAACTGATCCGAAAAGCCAAGAAAACAGCATTCAAAGATCGACTTGACAACAACGCCCACAACAGCAAGGAACTTTTCAACATCGTCAAGGAATTTCCAACCCCTCGGCCAACTCCAACGACATCACCCCCTCTCAAACCCTCTGCGATTCCCTAGCCTCTTTTTTCCACAACAAGATTGCTGACATCCACAACAGCTTTGACAACCAACCCGGAGACCAACCCACCCTACCATCAACTGACCATCTTCCCCCCGTTAACACCCTTAACGCCTGGAACCCAATCTCCACTGAGGACACCATCCGCCTGATGAACTCTATCCACTCAGGATCCCCCACAGACCCATGCCCCCACCACATCTTCAACAAAGCTGACTCCGTCATAGCTCCGCACCTCCGAGACGTCATCAACTGCTCCTTCAACTCCGCTACCTTCCCAGAAGATTGGAAACACGCTGAACTCACCGCCCTTCTGAAAAAACCAACAGCAGACCCCACCGAACTCAAAAACTACCGCCCCATCTCGCTTCTTCCATTCCCGGCCAAAGTCATCGAGAAAGCGGTCAACAACCAGCTCTCCGCCTTCCTCGAAGCCAACAAATCACTTGACCCCTCACAATCCGGCTTCCGAGCCAAACACAGCACTGAGACCGCCCTCATCGCAGCAACAGACGACATTCGAACTCTACTGGACAATGGAGACACAGTCGCCCTCATCCTCCTCGACCTCTCTGCAGCCTTCGACACAGTCTGCCACAGCACCCTTTTACAACGCCTCAGAAACATCGGAATCCAAGGAAAGGCACTGGAATGGATCACCTCGTTCCTCACCGGAAGAACCCAGAGAGTCCGCCTCCCACCATTCAAGTCCGAGGCCTCTGAAATCATCTGCGGCGTACCACAAGGATCCTCACTCAGTCCCACCCTCTTCAACGTATACATGAGCCCCCTCGCGGCCATCGCCCGCCAACACAACCTCAACATCATCTCTTACGCGGATGACACTCAACTGATCCCATCTCTCACCAAGGACCCCAGCACCGCTAAAACTAACCTACACGAAGGAATGAAAGAAGTCGCCGAATGGATGAAACAAAGCCGTCTGAAACTGAACTCAGACAAAACAGAAGTCCTCATCTTAGGTAAATCCCCCTCTGCATGGGACGACTCCTGGTGGCCGGAAGCCCTCGGAAATGCACCCATCCCGACAGACCACGCACGGAACCTTGGCGTCATCCTGGATTCTTCACTCTCAATGAACAGACAAGTCAGCGCCGTATCCTCTTCCTGCTTTAACATTCTTCGCATGCTCAGAAAAACATTTCGCTGGATCCCCTCCGAAACAAGGAAAACAGTCACCCACGCTCTAGTCACGAGCCGACTGGACTACGGAAACACCCTCTACGCAGGTACCACCGCTAAACTCCAGAAGAAACTACAACGAATCCAAAACGCCTCAGCCAGGCTCATATTAGACATCCCACGCAACGAACACATCTCTGGTCACCTTAAAGACCTCCACTGGCTACCCGTCAATAAGAGGATCACTTTCCGACTGCTTACCCACGCACACAAATCACTCTACGACATCGGACCAGATTGCCTCAACTCTCGACTGTCCTTCTACACCCCCTCCCGCCAACTTCGCTCCTCCAGCCAAGCCTTCGCCACTGTACCTCGCATCAACAAGACCACCATGGGAGGCAGATCCTTCTCATACCTGGCTGCCAAAACATGGAACTCACTCCCCGCTTACCTTCGCCTCACCCAGAATCACCTAGCGTTCAGAAAGCAGCTTAAAACGTGGATATTTGACAAATAATCCAACTCCCCTTCCTAAGCGCCTTGAAACCCTCTGGGTATGTAGTGCGCTATATAAATGTTTTGACTTGACTTGACTTGACTTGTAAGACACCTGCCACTCATGCTGCTGTTGCTTGGAAAGATTCTGAGGACAACATGTGTAACACCACCAGGGGCTTTGTCTGCAGTGGCATGTTGCAGACTCTGTCAATTGGTGGCCATAGCCATGGTGAGATCTGACGCAGCAGGGTCACAATGGACGCCTTCTTGAGGCGATACATTTTGATGACTTGTTCATCCCGGAGCCCAGTGAGGGTGGTGTTTTGCCGGTAGATGCACTCTCTTCTCCTGCGCTGGCTTTGTGGTGATGGTGGAGGATACGGTTGTGGTATTTGGTCTGGTGGTGGTTGTTGTCTTCTTGGTCCGACTCCCAGCTGCAGGATTAGGAGGGCCATGCCGTCTGATCTGCTGCAAGACTGCTCTGCTGGTATTTGCATCATTTCCTGCGCATGGGTTTATGAGGCATAGGCTTGCAAGCACAATTTCAAAGATGCATGATGCATCCAAAAGATGGGTCACTGCAATGAATTGTTGTAAATATCCCTGCATCAGTAATGAGTTTGATTTAACGTCGGAACGCCTACCTTGCATATTTTAATACGTATGTGACGCAGCAGATTCTCGAGCAGTTCCATTCTGTCGCATCTCCGTCTTCCATGACGCATGTCTAGGATGTGTCGCCATGTAAATTTGGCATGAAACAAAAACCACGATGTGTCACAAAAAGTGACATACTGGTGGCACAAGGGGCTTGTAAATCTACCCCCTGTACCACACTGGACACCCCTACTATATCTACTATCAAATGACATTCAAGACACCTGTGTTCTAAATTCTTAGGCTCACATACAACATCATAAACAGTATTGGTCTGTAAATTAAACAAAATGGCAACCATTTGTAAACAAGTAACCTGCCCTATTTTTCCAACTCTTCATGATATTGTTGGATTTGTGAGTACTTGGGAAAATGCCATACTTTGAGAATTTAAACCTAGACACACTCCCCTTGGTTCCATTTTCCAAGTTCATATCTCAGAGAATGTTTGGAAGTTAATGGTGGTTATCAGTGATTAGAGGTGAGACATCACAGGTCGTGACCCCAGTTGATCAAGCAGTTCTTTGGCTGATTTATATTTGCACTTTTATCAATACCAAAACCAAATTTCTTTGATCAAGCCACCAATCTATTAACTTCCAGGCATTTAATTTCGTGATGGTTATATACATTTTAATATTGTAAAGGCTGGTGGAATTACTGCAGGTCTGTCCTTGTGTGATGACAGAATTTACTCAGTATGTTAGTTGAAAAAATATACCTTCATATCTGTGAATCATTGCGCTGGATGGGTTGAATAATTAGAAGCAGCAGAGAAATTAATCTAGTTCTAAATAGTGCTCTGCAATATGCGGTTGGCTTGCTGCTTACTTTATCACCGTTCTGTAGCTTTACCAGATAATAGATGGTAAAATGAGAATACGGTCATATGAAATATGTTGGCATCTTCACTGTCTTTAATATGCTCTAGAGTCTAGAGCATGAATTCTGCTTGTTTTTCAAGGCACCTTCGCATCATTGTCACTTTCTAAAATTACATGAAGCAAAGGGAATGATTCCACTTAAATAAGCATTGTTAACAAATGTGAAATATGTAATTTATTTGAAACATTTAAATTACGTGTTTTCTAATTCTAGATCTGTAATTCGCTTTCACTTTTGATTATTATCTGCAGTATTGCTAAACAGACAAATTTATTAGTAATTTGGTATGTCCTACAGTTGACCAACAACACATGTTCAACATGTTTTGTGGCATAATATTATAATTATAAATTGTATTTTATAGTGCTGACTACCTCAGAGGATGCATCGAAAAGCTTTGTGGCAAGTGGCAAGTTGCATGCTACTTTGGAACTCAAGGTTGTATCTATACACTAATAGATGCTTCCTTTTCTCTTGTAGGCTTTGTTGTAATAAGTTTGTTAAGTGAAGTTTGAGCTATTGCTGTTGCATGCATTTCCTCAAGTGTTTTGAATGGGGGTAGATTAATTGAGGTGGATTAGTAAAGGTAAAATGTGAGACGTTATTGAGAATGGTGGTTCATGTGAGCATGTTAGTTGGATGAATTGGATAGGAGGCGGAAAGAGTTTTGAAAGACGTTTGGAGGTTCTAAGTAGTCAGGAAGGTTTGGGATGAGTGAAGGGACAGGCAAGGGTAGGAGGGTTTTTTACTAACTAAAAATTAATATATGCATGTATACAGATATACCCACGCTTCTAAATATATACATATAAATAAATTTGTAGATTGACCTTCAATCAAATCACTGATAAAGGTCATAACGGGCTGAAATTACATACTGGGCATGCTATCCTTTTTGTACCACGTTACACCCTTATCTAGGTGCACCTGGTTCAAACCAGGACAGAGAGTCATAATACACAAACACTGTAGACATGAACACTCCATCTTTCACTGAAGGTGGGCCACCCTCAGTTCGAAGATGGAGAACAGAGTACTGTTGCAAGTCAGGGCAGTTATGCACCTGCCTGCAGTTGGAAGCATGGGGGTCTCTCTGTTCCCTATGCTTTCTTTACTGGCATGCACCTGGGGGAACACTGACTGTGTTGTATCTCTTAGTGGTGCATCTCCAGACAGTTTCTTTGGCTCTATGCCCATATCTATAATAAGAAACATTGATGGACAGAATGCAGAACATTGTCATACATTCCCCCCAGTAACGAGATCTGGGCCTAAATCCATCGTTTTTGTGCTCACCAAGCAATTCCAGTTTGGACCCAGCCATATGCAAATCAGTCTTAGACCTGGGCCCAATGGGAACTGGATTGTTCCAACGAGGTACAGGGTTAAGACTGATTTGCATATGGCCAGGTCTAAACTGTGGTGGCATGATGAGCAAAAGAATGATGGATTTAACCCAGATCTCTTGACTGGGGTGAATGTTTTGATTTGCTCTGCATTTCGTCCATCAATTGTGTGTCTTTTGCTTTCTTGCCCTAAGTGTGCAGGGTATGCCCAGACGTGGGTCCCGGGCTCATTGTGCCACTGGATTCAAGCTATCCTGGCTGAAGAGGGGTGAAATCCCAAAATCGGTCCTAGGATGCTTGTTTCCGGTCCAGGGAGGACCTGGCTTGGCAGTTCGGCTGGACTGTTCCAATGAGGCACAGGGTCAAAATGATTTGCATATGGCCAGGTCTAAACTGGGGTGGCATGGTGAGCAAAAGAATGATGAATTTAACCCAGATCTCGTGATTGAGAGTTAGTTTTTAATTTGCTCTGCATTCCATCCATCAATTGAATGTCTTTTGCATATTAATAATAAGGCAGAGGAGAAAAGGCAGAATGTTTCTTTATTTGTATGGGGCCATGCCCCTTTGTGATTGCACCAGAACAAGCTTCTGGGTCCCCTTCTATAGTAAGAAAGTGATTGAGCTCATAAAAGGCAGACAAAAACAACCACTGTGCCCCCGGGCACTTTCTGTAATATGGCCCAACGTTTTTTAGTATTTTTTGCCATGTCTGTAGCCTTTGATATATTTTACCACCATACCCTTGCATATGGGTGCAGTAAGTCACTGCACCTGCCTGCAAGGGAAGGTCTGTGGGGTCCATGGGACCCCCTTTGATTCCTTCAGAGGTCTGCCATCAGGGGGCGCACTGAAAGTGTGCCAATTTTATATGGCATACTGTCAGTGCGTCTCCTAACAGTTTCTTTTCCTCTGTGCCAGCATCTGTAATACGCCATGGACGCAGAGGCAAAGGGATTCCCTCATTTGCATGGGGAAGCACAAGCATCTGTGGCCTCTTCTGTAATACCAAAGTGCCCTGGGGGCCCGCAAAGTGGGTGCACATGCCCACTGTGCCCATGGGGCACTTCTGTAATACTGCTCCTTGTCTTACTTGAAACTAGCCACTCCTGCATGTGCATCATTCATTCTGTTTTAAATTGGCTCACCTCATGACTCTCTGGCAAAAAACAATTTGTAAAGATGTAATCCTTGAGTTGTCCACAAATCACTGTCTCAGGAATTTCCACAAAGTTCTGTTCTTGCTTCCATAAGCCACTTGGAGATCTTCAGTTAACAAGGCATCGTTATCCAACAATGGCTTGAACACATCCAACCATACTTTTAGGTTTCATCATCTAATGTAATTCTTAAAGCTCAAATCATGTCTGTACCTCATTGAAGCATGGATGTCTGCAGTATATTTGAAACCCAATTAAACAAAGACTAATTTTACCCATATTAATTGAGGTACCTCCAAGCACCTCATACAGAAGTGGTTCAACAGAATGGATTTTGATAGCTTTGCTCAACACATCCAAAATTTCAATAAATTCCTGGAGTTACTCACAGATAATCATCATTGACTTTCAGTGATCACATCAAGAAAAAAGCACAAGCTGCTGTATTTCACTTAAAATATTGCATCTGTTGGCATGTGCACTAATAATTGCACATCCTTTGCCAGGTTGGAAATCCGAAAAGTCTCAGAAAAAAATACACACTACATCAGAATAATGGACTGGGTCTATGGAACACCCTCTTTGCAAACTAGACCTTTTCTTTCACTGGTTTAATCTAGAAAAGTTCTTAAAGTTCACTTCTTTACATTCTTCCTTCCATCCTACATTGTATCCCTTCTCTCTCACCTCTCCCTCTTTCTCCACTGAGAAACTGTCTTTGGCATTCTTTTTTGCATGCATAGATCTAAGTTATCATTGTTAATCTACCTGCGTGCTCTCTCTTTTCATCTGTATTCTTTTCCTGGGGGCCACTCATTCATGCCCTCCAAGGCAAGGTTCCCCCCTTTTACATATCCCAAATAAAATTAAAGAATAAAACTAATCAGGTTGTCTGTGTGAAATACCATGATCCTTGGCCTGGGTTACTTTTGGGCATTATGAAAATGGGTTTCCAGACAAATAATTTGGATCTGGATTGCCTAAAGAGTAAAACATGTAGGATAGCACTTGTAAAATACATGCAATATCAAGACAATCTGGAGGTGTAGTGTAGTTCCTATATTCCCAATAGGCTCTGCGCTTTGGAATAATATATCCTATAGGTTAGATGTAGGACTGAGGTCTACTAGTCTCTATCGAATATATTAGACTTAATTGTGAGTGCCAGCTAGCTCAGAGGTCCCTAGAAACTTTCTCAAATTCACAAGAAGGGATTAGTTTCTGACAACCGCATAAACATGACAACTTTGTTTCCCCAAGATAAAACTAATCATCAGAGTCGTGGAAACAATAGATAGATATTTTAGTCAGTCAATCGTGCATGCTTCGTTTCACCAGAGGGGTAGAGAAATAAAGAGACGGGCGTTTTAAATAAAAGTATTTATTGAACAGTCTTCTTTCTCAAGCATAAGAAATTAACTGCTACAATCGTAAAACTGGTTGTAAAATATAATGCATACAGTATAAAAAATAGAATAAAATAATACTGTAAGAGCATTGTATGTTGCCTAAACCATAGATAAATACATACATAAATAACAGAGGCTAAAAGTACTCAACTGGTGCTTCTAAAATATGCCTACCCCGATGTACCTAACCTAAGCTTAGTACGAGGGAAGACGTAAGTGAGGTGTAGCATAAATGTAGTATCTTTTTGCCAAGAATCTGTCCAAGATTTCTCTTATGGTCCAATCAGCTCCGTACCTTAGTTTGGAACGAACAAGGTCAGGCTCAGGACTCGATTTCCCAACAACCCGCAAGGGTAGCTTGGAAACACTGGAGCTGGATTTCTCAGCAGGAGAAAAGACAGCGTCTCTCTCAGTGCATCTGCTGGATGGTCGGCTTCCTTCGACACTTGCTGTAGCAGGATGCGTCGGGCAAGTAGATAGACGAACTGCTCCAAACCACTGTGTGTTTGCTAAGGCAAGTGTGGGCATAATTATACCTTGAAGCTGCCGAGTTTGATGTAAAGGTGGACATAATAAAGACTCTCAGTTCTTTGAAAACTCCATGAGTTCTTGGACAAGTCAGTTCTCGAGCAAAGGAAAGTCCCCAGCTGCTGAAGCCAAGTTTTCCAAGAAATCGTTGTAGATTTTTGGGAACTAGTGGAAATAGCCCTGCCGTATTTGGACTGCATGAACTATGACTAAATATGGTTATGATTCTTATGCCTATATAAGGACATAGTGATATATACCTATATAAGGGCATGAATCGGGAAATGTACAATAGTGTCCTAAAATGGTTCACAACAGAGGCATAAAGCCACTTGGAGGAGATATCGGTACAATATTACATGAGATTTTGATTGTAGAAAATGATGATACATTTAAAATCTTTGTCTAGCTTGGAAAATACTTATAAATCACTCTTGAAAATCAAAATAGTTCCCAATATAGGGCTAGAATGAGCTATATAATGGGCTATTGACAAAATATACCAGTAATAAATGAGTCTGTTTTAAAGTGGGATAGCCAAACCAACCCTGCATCCATTACCTTCTTTAGCTATCCTGGAGACATCTGTCTTTCCCATTTGACTAAATTAACATTACTCAGCTTACCTTTCCCCTCCATCTCTTTTCTTGCTTAAAACATTATACTCATATTACCACTTGGTCAGATTTGGTATCTTCTGAGGGGGTCCTCCCATGGGAGGTTTTAAGAGCCAAGATTGGAAGTGGCTTCTCCAGATTTAAATACATGCAATTAGTTTCTTGGTTTGCTGCGGAGAAGAGGGAAATACATGGGATCAGGGAGGTGGAGCAATCCTTCCAAGATGTAAACCCTAAAAGCAAGGACATTTCAAAATGGTATAAGATGTCTATAAAGGCAGTGGAGAAGGAATACCCCCCACCATATCTTGTTTAGAATCAGGTTCCCTTGCAATGTGATATTAAGATCTGTATGAACCCTCTCTGAAGCTGTTGTACGAGTATGTTAAGCCGGCAAATTTCAAGAAGAATCATTTCTTTGTTATCAATCGACTATACTACACTCCTGCCAGGATAGCAAAGTTTGCTCCACACTCCAACCCCAAATGCCCAAGATGTGACCTTATCAATGCCAATGATCTACAAATATTCTATGAGTGTCCCAGACTCTCCCTGCCTTTTGGAGGGGAGTTGAGGAAGCCTTATGTGATATTTTTGGAGAAAGAATTATCTTAAATATGACTTTGGTTTTATTTGGGGATGATGGTATGTTAATCAAGACGAGAAGACATACACATAGAAGCCAATTGTTGTTTATGGTTCTAATAGCATAAAGGGAAATATGTATGAAGTGGAAACATCCCTTGCCCTGCAAGCCTCAAGATTGGGTTAAAGCTGCTTCCATAATGGCCCGATTGGACCAGGGAGGTGGAAATGAGTACTGTTTGAATATCTGGCAGGCCTTTACAGCGTGGGGTAGAGATCTGGGGCTTGTGTAACACCTCTTGGTCCTACGATTACACCAAGCCACCAACAAAGGGGCAGGTCTTGTTCTTGGTATTCGACCAAAGCAAATACAGCAGCCGCGGGGCATACTGGTTGGAAGGGCAGCTACTAAAGAATTGCAGATGCATACTTGGTGAGATGAGGATAAAAAATAACCCATTATACTCCAAAGTATCATCGCCAAAACATTATGGGCCTCATTTATGAAAAGTGACTCATCGCTGCTGGAAAACAGCGATGCGTCACTTTTAATTGCGCCCTCCTTGTGACACCAATGATGTGTCATATTTACAGTATGACGCATCATCGCGCAAGGAGTTACAGATACGTCAGTATTTCTGACTTATCTGTAGGCGCAAAAATTATGCATTGCTGGAGTGTGTCACAAAAGTGACGCAACTCCAACAATCGGTCATTACACATGGGTAAGTCCCATGTGAAATGTGCCTGCGTCAGTCTTACGCCTGCCAGAAGGTAGTGAATCTCATACATTTCACTGCTCACTTCTACGACCCTTTCTTGCGTTGGAAGGCCCCCCTGCATACATTATAGGATGTACGGCATTACAACGCGGGCATTTACACCGCGTGCCGTTACAACGCTGTTTTTACAACGCAAGTCGGTACAACGACTTGCGCTGTAAGGGCTGGATAGTGGAATAGTTTAATTTTCTATTCCAACTCCAGCCCACGTTACAGTAGGGAAGGTGTGGGAATAGAAAATGAACTATTCCCTATCCAATAGCGCCCTCCAGCGCAAGTCGTCGTAACGACTTGCGTTGTAAAGGCAGCGTCGTAATAGCAGTGCGGGGTAATGCCCGCGTTGTTAAGGATGTTTCCCACATTATACTTGGCGCAGGTATAATGTGGTGAAGGGGTTTACAAATTGATGCATCTACCCAGATGAGTCACTTTGTAAATATGACGCAACATGGCACATTTTTTACACTGCTGGTGTGTCACAAAACGTGATGCACAGGCTGCATAAAAGTGACGCAAGACATCATAAATAAGGCCCTATATTTGAGTGATCTAGCAAATGTTTAACTTCATTTTGAGTGAACCATAAGCCTGATCGGGTCTTTGTTACAGAGATCTGGGCCAAGGAATCATCTGGTCCTGACCTGGTAGATGCCATTCCTCAAGGTTACACCATTACTAGACATGACAGAATTGGCACAGCAGAGAATGGCAGGCAGTAATACACAAAACCATGTATACCTCCCTCATAGAACCTTTTCACAATTTGGCACCTTGTGACGCGCTATACTATTCACTAAAAATGCAGCCTACCGAATCATTCGCAGGGATCTTAGTCCACAGGCCTTCTGGTCCCAGGTCTGCTTTTATCCCTGGGATTGCTCACCTACTTGGGTAAACACAATAATACACTTTTGGGGGGCTTCAAATTCCATATTGAAAACAATATGTGTAAGGATTCTCTGGCCATTATAGTAATGAAGACATGTTGCGGGCTTTCTCAATTAGTAATGGCAGCTCCCATGAAGCAGGCCATATTCTGGACAGGATTTTTTCCAATGACATCTGTCTTAAAGTCTTTAATCCTCTTTCCCTCACCTGGTCTGATCACTATGCCGTTCTCTCTTGGCCTATCACATAGGAGACAGTTATTGGTGGAAGTAATAGACTCTCCAAAAGAAATTGGAAAGGGCTCAGTAAAGAATCCCTATCTCCGGCCTCGAAAATTGTGAATGAACAGATCCCAAGGATGCCAAATTGGTGGCCCCAGAACTTTCCTTGTGCCTTACTTCATCTACTAATATTGTGACCTTGCTGAAGGAAATCTGCACATGAAGAAAGACACCTACATGGCCCTGGTTCTCAGAGCGATTTAGATTGTTGAGACAGACTTGTCATCGTCAAGAGTGGGCCTGGTGGAAAAAGCTACCACTCTTATGAAAAAGCTGGCTATAAGGCCATCCTGGCAGAATATAAAGTGGCCTTTTAGGAAGAAAAATCTCTTTATTGCACTAATGATATTGCAACAGCTAAATCATCAAGAGATCGCTTCAACTTGATCAATCTTCTATCGGCTCCTTCAGCACCTTCCAGCACAGATTTTATTTTTTTATTTTTTTTGTGATCAGATAGGCAATTCTTTGTACACCAAAATTTTCAATTTCTATAATGAACTTGATTGATTCAACTCTGAGTCTCCTATTGCCTCTTAATTGAATATTTGGGCTGAGCGAGGTCTATTAGTGACTACGACGACTAAAGAAAGCAATACTACAGTCTTAGCTTGCTTTACTCTTCTTACACAAGAACTGATGGAGCTCTATCTCCCCAGCATTTAATTAGACTTCCCTATTGAACCCTGTTCACCCGATGTCTTGCAACCAACTAAACTAAACTAAACTAAAGCAATGTCTTGCACTTGGGAGCTAATAACATTGTTCCCCGTCTCACTGAAACTTTGAATAAAGCCATTACTTCTGGGTGTTTCCCTCAACCCTGAAAAAAAGGCTGTTGTAAAGTGTCTGATCCTGAGCCTGCTGATCTAAACAATTATCAGCATGGTTCCTTGCTGCCTGTACCTTCAAGAATTCTGGAGAAACACCTGAATGCCCAGCTGATTACCTTCTTGGAAAAACATCAACTGTTGTATGTCTCTCAGTTTGGAATCAGGAATAGCCATGGGGCTGAGACTGCATTAGTATCATCAGTCAACAATATCTGTTTCATGGTCAGTGCTGGGCAGGCTTCAGCTTTGTTCCTTTTTGACTTATCCACAGCCTTTGAAACCATCTCCCGGACACTGTTTGTTGAACGGCTGCATGAACTGGGGGTCACAGACTAAGCACCGAAGATGACGGCCTCTTTTCTGAGTGATACGTCTCAGGCATTTATGGGGATCCGTTTTTTTCGGAGTCCATAAGTGTACCATGTTGGGTTTCTTAGGGCTCCTCCCTGATTCCTGCATTATTGAACTTGTATGTTTCCATGTTGGCAAAACTTATAAGGTCCTTTGGCTCCAAGTTTTGCCATATGCTGATGATGCACACATTATTGTGTCTATTTCTAAGGAAACAGAAGCAATTGCTACCAATTTCAAAAACAGTATGCAGGCTGTGGCCACATGGATGGAAATAAATGACCTAGAAACTCAATGGAGACAAGACGAAGTTCTTGATCTTTGGCAGTTAACCATCCTTATTAACCTACTTGTGTGGTCAGATAGGCTGGGGGCTTTACTCACTCCAGCTGACTCCACTAAGAACCTTGGAGTATTTTCGACAAAAAGGTATCTTTCTACCTGCAGGTCAACCAAAGGGGTTCAACCTGTTTTTGGAGTATGAAGACTCTCAGGAAGGTGTTTCCTTATATCCTCTTCCTGGCACGTAAACAAATGGCCTTGGCGCTTATTATGTCCAGGTTGGATTACTGCAATTCTCTATACCTGGTTATCAATAAGACTGTACTAGCTAAACTGCAGTTGGTCCAGAATGCAGCAGCTAGACTGATTCTTGATGCTCCCAAATTCCAATCAGTCTCATTGGGGATTCAATTTTAAGGCTCTTTGTATCGTTTGCAAGGTTTTCCATGACATCGGGTCTAGTGGACTTAAAAGCATGTTACAATAATATACTCCCCAAGGCAGTTGTGATCTTCAGGCAGGAATCTTTTAACTGTTCTTAGGTATCAAAAATCGAGATGGGGAGGCAGAGCCTTTTTGTTGGCTGTATCCAAGCTTTGCAATTCTCTTCCTTATTCCATCTCCAGTCATCAAGCTCATGTTCCATTTCCTCAGGCCCTAAAAACTTGGCTTTTTACTCTCTAATGGATGTGTTGGGGCCTTACACCTTCTTCTGCCGAAAATGTGATGTTACAATGCGACCAAAATGATCGCAGTATGTAACATCGCAGTTTTTACAATGCAAGTCGTTACAACGACATGCGCTGGAGGGTGCGGGACTTAGGAATAGTAAGGTTTACTATTCCAACACCAGTCTATGTACAGTAGGGAAGGTGTTGGAATAGTAAATCTTACTAATCCTTAGGTTATAGCGCCATTCAGCGCTTTCTTAGTAACGGCTGTGTTCTAAATGCATCGCCGTGTAATCACCGCAATGTAAAGCATGTTTCCCTCTTCTACCTCTCCTCCTTCCTAAAATTAACTGCTATAAGCATCTTCACACTTTTGGTCAATTGTGGGAGCTCTATATGTTTATTTTATTTTATTTTATTTGACTTCATTTTGCTATCCCACAAGGGTATTTTGCTTTGTGACTGCTGCTATATCACAGCATATCATATTGTGTTGATTTGAAACTGTTCTGTATTAAGTTATCCTTTTTTAACATTTTCTCTTTCTCTCCTTGCATTCCTTCTTTCTCTTTTCTTCCTTTTTCTTTTTCTTTCTTTCTTGCATTTGTCATCATCATAAAAGCTTTCTTTGATCTTAAATACATACAAAGATAATAAAAGCAACGAGAATATTAACAAAAATAAAATTCATCAGAACTCCAGTAAATACATTAAAATTACAGATATAACCTAATTTTAAGATCAATTAAAAAGCTTTCTTTCCTTTACACAGGCCCAGAGGAAGTTTGCCATTACATAGCTAATTAAAGGATCGGCAAATGTTTTGAGATAGGTAAGGGCCACTCTACATTGCCTAAAATTAGGCTGTTTCAAAACCTATAATAAATATCTCGCTCGTTCCAAGTTATACAGATCACAGAATAAATAATATTTAAGTTGGATTGATCTGACATTCCGTCACATGGGCATGCATAAAGGTCGCTAATCTTATATTTTCCCGCTGGATACCCAACCAACAGTGGGAACAGATTCAAACGGAATCTTGGTAGTATGAATCTGTGTTTTAGATTTGAAATCTCCTCTAAGTAATGATAGTCAGACTTTAGTAGGGGTGCGAGACTCATATATATCCTAATGGCTTATCTTTGTGTATCTCTGTACACTCGTGGGCCATGTTAGCCAAACATTTTTCTTTTAAAAGTGTCTTTGAGATTTGGAGACAATGGCTTGGATTTTTATACAGGTACTCCATGCCCAGTCTAGTCAGAGTCGATCTTACGTACCTCAACCATCTTACTTTGTGCACATTATCCAGCTCAGGGCAGTCCTTTATGATTTGTTGTGTTAGGGTGAGCGTGTTCTTCCTCCAGATTGAGTGTCATAGCGCTAAAGGGGCTAGTCTTATCTGATCGCTGTTAAATGGAAAATCCAATTCCACATGGCAGTTCAAATTGGGGGATAAAACCGATAAGGCAATTATCCATTTCAGAAATGTATCCTCAATAGTCTGCACATGGGCAATATTAGAAGTACCCCACACCCCGCTCCATAAGTAGTCAGGGATACTGTATTTGCCTTATGGATACCTTTTATAATTCTTAGAGACTTAGAGCCAATCTTATAGAAAATGTAATAATGCCTGCCAGGTTTTTTTCCATTGCCAGTCCCCTGTTTTTAATCATAGGTGCCCAAGTATCGTGCTTGTCAAATACAACACCCAAATAGGGGAAGGAATCAACTATCTTCACTTTGTGAGCCCCTAAGTAGAAGGATGGGTTTAACCTCACCATACTTGCCTTGCTATTAAGATAAATGACTTTGAGTCATTTACCCTTAGATCAAGGGAGCTCATAAACGAGGCATAAGCTGTTAGCATATGTTGCTGCGGCCTCCCCCGTCCGGCCACTAAGACCGTATCATCTTCATATGAAAGGAGAGGCAGTGATAGTGACCCAAACTTTGGAGTGTCCTGAGCTATACCTGCCAGTGCTGCTCCTACCCTATTGGTGTATAAGGAGAAAACGAAAGGGGCGAGAATGCACACTTGCCTAACTCCTCGACGAATCTTAAAAGAGTAGGTACAAGCCCCGTCCTTGCCATACTGCAATGAGGCGGTAGTCTGGGACTAGACCTGTATACTGAACAGGAGTATTGGAGGGTCCACCCACATGGCCTCAATTATCTCCCACAGCCTACTATGATTTACAAAGACAAATGTGTCTGAGAGACCTATGAGGGCCATGTCGTTCAACTCACCTCTAGCCCTGATATATTTTTCAACTATGAGGCTTAAGTTCAGGCACTGGTCGATGATACCTCTGCCCCGTTGGAATCCATATTGGTCTGGGATCAGTATATTTTTGTTGTTTGCCCATTCTTCCAGCCGGTGTAGTAATAGCCACCCCATTCACTTTGAGGTGCTGTCCAGGAGGGATATTGGCCTATAATTCACTGGCTCGCTTTTGGCTCCCTTTTTAAAAATAGGAACGATAACACTTGTACCCCATGATACCAAAGGGCCTTCTTTGGCAATGGCATTAAAAACATTCTGTAATGGGTGCCCATGAGACATGGTCTTCAAGCAATAGGTCTATGGGAACCAAATCTGGGCCTGGGGCCTTCGCCCTGCTGCACCTATCCAGCCCTTTAATTATTTCCTCAAGGGTACATACTAGAAATTCAGTGTGAGGGAAAGGGACTGGGGGAGGCTCCACAGCCTGGGTTACCCCTGACCCAAAGATTTTCTCAAAATGAGCCACCCAGGCATCCACATCCACATGGGATTCTAGGGTTGGATGAGTGGCATCCTTAAAATAAGGTTTGTTTACCACAGTCCAGAAGTCCCTGCTATTGTTAGTTATGGCAGCCCTTTCCAGTTCTTCCCAGGTCTCCTCTCTTAATTCTTTTCTCTCTGCTTCCTAGAATCTTTATATATCTTTCGTAAGAATGTTATTTTCTCTTGGTTTCTGTGTACTTCTTTCAAGGATTCATGGAGGGTTTTTTAGGGCTTGGGGTCATGCATGATCAAACCAACGCCCCACCAATGACTTACATGAAGTTCTTTTACCGAATAAGGCCTTATTTGCAGCCTCCAATAATTTTGAGAAATCCTGGATGATGCGTTAAGCAGATCCAATTAATTTTGTACACAATTCCGGTTTTCTGTTATTATTCCCTGGGTTATGTTTACCTTGTCTATGGTAGACCATTTTAGTTGGTAACCATTCTTTCTTCCTTGGGCTGGTGTCTCCATTATCTTAGTTGGTATATCACAAAAGGAGCCTAATGCTACAGAAAAAGAAAGGATAGAGTGATCACTAAAAGAGGTAAAAACGGATTCAACCTGAGTTAGTTTCCCATCTAGGATATCAGAAGTCACAATGTAATTAATAGTTGACTCCTGCGCATTGCGTATGAAGGTTGTTACGAACTCCCCATCATGTTCAGTCTGACTGTTTCTTATCTCCAGGTTTCTAATGGTCAGGAACCTATTCAATGTCTGGCTATATTCATTATGCATAAAAAGAATTACTGGGGGCTCTTCCATATCATCCGTGCCACACACTGGGGTGGTAGAATATTTACATAAATGTACATTGAAATCACCCACCCACACAATAATGAAATTCTCTTTGAATCCCATTCCAGTTGGGTCAGCACCCAGTGCATATCCAGTTCAAAGTTATTATTATAAAAGTTTATCAATGGCCAGTCCTGACCTCCTAAACCTTCAAACAACAAAAAGTGAAAACATTGGGTTACCTGAAAAAATACCTTTAAAGTTATTGACAGGGTATTAGATATTAGTGTTAACAAACCACCCCTGGCTCGAATTGCAGGTGCAGGCACTGCCTTTGTTTGACTGGAGCAATACCCATCTATAGAAATCTGGTCAACAGCCCAGGTCTCCTGCATTCATATTATGTCATATTTTTGCCAAACATTGCACCACTGCATGTTACCCACCATCCCCTTATTACCCGTAATGTTCCATGAAGCAAGTTTTAACCATTTTCCAGCCTCAACCCCTCCCATAACTGTTACACCTCCTAGTTTAGTGATGGTTGTATTCACAGGAGCTTCTGGTGTTTGGGATAATGAGTTCATTATAGGCAGTCGATCCCAACTATCAAACCCCTCTAGGGGAGCGGATCTATTCTCTGTTTTCGAGTTGGAAATTTCCCATCTGATTTGGCGAGGTGTATGTAACAGGGAAGACCTTTGATCAAATCTATAATTCCTGTATACAGATATACGTTGGTCGAATCCCCCCGTTGTGCCTAAAATAAATCAAGCGGTAGGGCTAAAATCTGAGTGCTAGAGCTTGGGGTGTAGCATATTCGATATTTCAGAAGGCTCACCATTTGGCAGTTGTCCAAGTTCACCACAACGCAGTCTCCTTCTCCTTTTAAGCTTTTGCGTGTGGGGTCAACTCGCCCACTCTCCATGAAATTATATTAGTATTGGCTAGACCCCCATGCCTTTCTAAACACAAACCTCCATATATATTTAGCCAATCAAGTGACTTATCCATTACCTGTTGCGTAGACACCTTCTGATCCTCTCTCAGTCCTGGGACATTTGCTAGAATCAAGGTCAAGGGTTGAGCTGCCAGGGGGAGGTCTATCACGGGATACAGAGGCTGGGCTCTATTAGGTCTTATAGCCCCCTTGTGTGGCTCAACCCTCCCCCCATAAGCAGAGGCCCTCTCAGCCATATGGCAGGTAAGGGGAGATAATCTCTCTGATTGGGTTGACTGAATTGCCTCAATTGGCCCCCTGTTTTCACTCGAACGGTCTGCTTGACCATAACAGCTGGAAGAATAGGCACAGGTGGAAGGGGCTGTTCTAAATCCATACAGGTGGGACCGTTAGTTGAAGCACCTACAGCTGTTGGGCCTTTTGGGATTTTTAGGATTCCAGGAGATGTTGGAGTCGTTCCTCCACCTAAAGTATTCATTGAACTGAGCAGACCTATGTATTCCTCTATTTTCGTGAGCCTATGTATTAGAGGCTGTAGGAAGAGGGAGACAACGTTCTCCAGTCTACTCCATCCCTCCTCGTTAATTGTTATTGTGGTTGAACTAGCAGTTAGAGGGTGGGATGATCCAAAGGCTTCTTTATTCCTACCCAAGGCTTTTCTCAGATGAACATTTTTGGGTAGATTTTTAGATGGATCCATGGGGTAATGCAGGTGAGGCAAATGAGAGTACGCTGGCTGTGGGCCGATGGCGGTGTTTAATGCTTTTCCGGGCGCAAAGGAAAATTGGCAACGCAGTCCCAGGAGCACAGGGTCCACCAGCAACCAGAGCGAGAAAACAGCCTAGCAGATTCGGGGTAATGAAGGTTAGGCAAATGAGACTATGCGGGTTTTGGGCCGCCAGCGGTGTTTAATGCGTTTTCCGGGTGCAAAGGAAGATGGGCAATGCAGTCCCAGCAGGACAGGCTCCACCAGCAACAGGAGCAAGAAAACAGCCCAGCAGATCCGGGGGAACGCAGGTGAAGCAAATGAGACTACTCCGGCCTTGGGCCGCCGAAAGTGTTTAATGCTTTTCTGGGGGCAAAGGAAGATTGGCAACGCAGTCCCAGCAGCACAGGGTCCACCAGCAACCAGAGCGAGAAAACAGCCCAGCAGATTCGGGGTAATGAAGGTTAGGTTAGGCAAATGAGACTACCCCAACTGCGGGCCGCTGGCAGTGTTTAATGCACTTTCCAGGTGCAAAGGAGGATGGCCAACGCAGTCTGAGCAGCGCAGGCTCCACCAGCAACGGGAGTGAGAAAACAGCCTAGCAGACCTGGGGTAATGCAGGTGAGGCAAATGAGAGTACATTTGTCAATTCTTTCATTATTTCTTTCTTTCCTCTCCTTTCTTTCCTTGTATCCTTTCCCTTTCCTTCTCTCTTTTCTTCTCATGTCCTTTATTTGTCTTTCCTTCCTTCTCTTTCCTTCTCTGTATTCTTCTCCCTTTCTTTCTTTCCTTCCTTCTCTTCTCTTCCCTTCCCTTCTCTGTGTTTCCTTCTCTTTTCTTCTCTCTATGTATTCTTCTCATTACTTCTTTCTTTCTTCCCTTCTCTATTTCCTTCTTTAATTTTTGTCTTTTCTTCTTTTGTTCCTTCTTTCCTTCTCTCTGTCTTTCCTTCTTGACCCTTCCTTTTTCTTGTTTATTCCCTTCTTTATTTTCTTCCTTCTGTCTTACTTTCCCTGCTCCTTCTTTCTTTCTTTCTTTCCTTCTTTCTTTCTTTCTTTTTTCCTTCGTTCTGTGTTTTCCTCTCTGTCTATCTCTCTTTCTTTTTGCCTTCTATTTTCCTTCCCTCTTTTTTCTTCTCTTTGGTTCTTTTTTCTATCTTTTCCTTCTCTCTCTCTCCTTCTTGCTTTCTTTCTTTCTTCTCTAGCCATACTTCTTCCTTTCTCTCTGATTCCTTCTTACCTTATTTAATTCTTTCTTTCTTTCTTTCTTTCTTTCTCGTTCCTTCCTTCTATCTTTCACTTTTTTTTTACTTGCCTTTTTTTTGCCTTTTTTTGCCTGTCTTCTTTCTTTCCTTTCTCTTTTCTGTCTTACTTTCTTAAGGGAAAGAGGATTGCAGCTGTTGTCAGACTGATTGCATTTTTTAAGTCTGTGTTAGCCAAGACCTTTTGAATTTACTATGTGTATAACATTGCTAGTTATAGGGGGTTCAGCCAGACTTCATCTAGTAGTCGGTGGCTGGCGCAATTCCCATTTTTATTCCACTCACTGTAGCATGCATTAAGGGGCAATCAGAGGGTGTAGCTCAAGAGGAGTGTATGGGGTATAACACCCCTCCAAATAATTTCTCTGTTGGTTACAAGTCAGCATAATCAGGTCTGCTGTCAATATTCATGTGTTTATTTTATTAAGATTACTGGGTCTATGTGATATCACAGACAGGGCTCTGAGCTCAAAGCTCAAATTCAAATGAAATTGACACAATGGTATCAGAGCAATTGGCCTTTCTCTGCATGTCTTTCACTCCATGGTGCTGCTGGTGCTGGGGTGATCACTCAATGACCTAACTATTACTAAATCGTGCGCACCTTTGTCAGGGTGTGGCACCGTATTCAGGGCTCAGTGCTTAAACTGCATCATAACATGCACTGTCTCTGCATGCCAGTGATTTTACCTACAATTGAAATTCTACTGAAGTGTGTTCTGGAAGTGCAGTACTCCCTTGTAAGAAGGCAGGTGGACTAGGTAGGTGGGGAGAACTGGTGCTCTTCAGGTTTGTACATTTTACATATTTGTCTACCACAGGCAGTTGCTCACCTGTCATGTATATGCACTCAACTTGTTCAGAGTTTCATGTATGTATACATTGTCTTGCCAATAAGTGCTTTGAAGTGTCTCAGTCGGTTATCAGCAGCACTGGAAGAAAGTCAGACAATAAATCAGAATTCTGAAATGATTATGTCAATGTTCATTTGAAGTTTAAAACTTGCACTTCTTGTTTTGGGTGACCAACACCTGGGTATCGGACAGGGCCACATTTTAGGACAGTAAGCACCTGGTGCTGTGTTCAGGGGCGCTGAGTTGGATGGTACTGTGTTAGAAAATAACTTGGTTTGATAGGGTCTGCTGCAGCAGAGTTTCTTGTGTGGTCCAGCAGGATACCGGCAACAATAAAAATGTAAAGACAACGCTGGTGACAAACGTTATGTGACAACACACCGAATGTCTATGGGTCTAACAGGACATCTTAGAGACCTATTCGGGGTATGACCAATTTGTTGGAAAGAAAGAAAGAGAAAAAGAAAAAGAAAAATACCAGTGTGTATTGCAGGCACAAAATGATATCACCAGGGTAAAAAAAGTACCCATCAGTTCTCACACAGAACCGCCCTTTACATCATTTGGGATCTCCCTACACCAAGGAGAAAATGTTTGCAAACACTAGATGTTATAAGTGTTTGCTGTCAGACCTTTGAGAATGGTGATAAAGGAATGGGAGGTACCAAAACCAAGAGTGTTAGGGTAACTGGTATGCAGTGCGTGAAATAGTGAAAATGGGAAATATAGTGCGTATATAAAATTGGAGAGTAGAGAAAAAAAAATATTTTTATTGAGTGTCTCTCAAAACTTCTAAAGTTTAAAAACAGTGCAAAACTGGAGCAGATTTAACAAATAACTGCTGGTTTTAAATGATGGTCAACATGTTTCAGCATATGTGGATATAACTGTCCACTGCTTTCATCAGGACATTTTGCTTCGCTACTGCAAAAACGTGAGAAAGAATCAAAACCAACTCATAACCATGTCACCTGACAGTTTAGGTCATGGAAAATCCTCCTCTTGAGAACTGCTTGTTCAGGCCAGAAGAGAAGACACACCCCGGAGAGGACATAAAAGAGAACACAAACAGATATCTACAACAATGTGCATATCTAAGAAGCAGCTAGACATGTTCTGTATTGCTTGCTTTCTTATCATGACGGGACATTTGCATTATCCACTTCATTACATGAATGCCCGCTTGCCTATTGAGTATGAGGACAAGCGTCACCTCACCTGGCTACAGTTCAGGTAAGTGGAGCACCGCTCTATTAAATGGAAGAAATAATAATTCAGAGGGCTCTTTACTGCAAAATGGAGTTGTGTTGTAAATGGACTAATAGTCCACTTTCTATGTTCATGATAGTAATCATGTGATGCATATTTAAATTATGAACTAACATGGCGCCAACTGTTGAGCAAATTGACAAAGGCTAAACGCCGAAACGCGTCTTTGATGTGCTAGAGGTTTTTTAAATAAAACTTTCGGAAAAACCATCCCCGTGAGTGCCAGGCATCTGTACAGGCGTAACCCTGGTGGATGATTGGAGCCGAATATATATATATATATATATATATATATATATATATATATATAAAAATATATATATATCCCAGAAGAATCCCCAGTTGGAGAGTTGGAGATAAAATTAAAACGCACTCACAGGTTGTTTGTATCCCCCAATCTTCAAATTTAATTCATTTGGCATAAGGTCTTCGGAGACAACCGACGCGTTTCGCTATACCAGATAGCTTGATCACGGTTACATGGTTGCATTCAAATTAGCCAATAAAACAGGGCACATTACATCACGTGATTACTTGTCCCTTTGATTCCCTTTTTGATGCATTTTGGGAAATGTAGTCAATTTAATGTGGTGTGTGTTCTCTTAAGGAGGTTTTGGAGTTTGGAATTTTTTCCAATCCAGAGTTTATTCCTGTTCTTTGTTTGTTTGTTTTTTTGTGTGTTTTAACTTTTCTGTGATTCCCTACCTCACTGCATTGGATTTCCAGCACGCTGTATTATGGGACTGGTAGTCCCTGGGATTGATGCGAGCAGGGAGTAGTCGAGCGCAGGTGAGCCCACATGCCACTTGGAAGGAGGAGCCTGCATTTAAGAGCGTTTGAGTGGATGTTCACATTTTCTAACTGTCTGTGGCATTTGATAAAGGCACTCTGCCGAAACCGGTCATACCTATGTTCTTAACCACTTGGCTGCTACGGCACTTCAAGGATTTCTGTGTAATTTCCATTGAAATGAATGGCCACTCCATGACGAGCTGACCTTGTCATTAGCATGGAAGTGGTTAATAAACAACTGCTGAAGTCTCGCTGCGCCCCTTGTGTTCAACTCGTAAAGGAGGAGAAAGTGACTTGATTTTAGCGCGTTTCCTGTGGCGCGCACGAGGGACCCTTTCGTCTAATGGTCATGGATGCATGGGAAGTTTCTGTGAGATTACCAAAGAGTCGGATATTTCATGACCCGCCACTGCAGCCTCTGAGGTGCAACGAAGCAGCTGATTACAACGGGCGGAGATCGTGCGGAGAAACACAGCTAATGTACCTGCACCTTCAGACTTGCTGCCTTAGAGGTTTGTGGTAGAAAGTATGGGACTTCAGCTGCAACTTTAAAAAACTTTTCTGTGATTCCCCACTACACTGCACTGGATTTCCAGCACGCTGTATTATGGGACTGGTAGTTCCTGGGATTGATGCGAGCAGGGAGTAGTCCAGCGCAGATGAGCCCACTTGCCACTTGGAAGGAGGAGCCTGCATTTAAGAGCGTTTGAGTGGGTGTTCACATTTTGTAATGGACTGTGGCATTTGATAAAGGCACTCTGCCGAAACCGGTCATGCCTATGTTCTTAATAATCAACTGCTGAAGTCTCGCTGCGTCCCTTGTGTTCAACTCGTAAAGGAGGAGAAAGTGACTTGATATATATTTATATATATATTACCTACTGGCGGTCGCCAGTAGGTATATATAGTTAGGACCTAATTTCCATAGGAAATCCTCAACATTCTATTGGGAATGACTTTGGCGCCAGTTAATGAATCTATGTGAATTTCTCAAAGAAGATGGCCCGTTACGCTCCGCTCTTTCCCTGAAAGTTTCGGGGGGATTCGTGAAGCGGGGGTTGAGAAAAAAGGGGGGTCCCAAAACGTGTTTTCCCCATGCAATTTTCATAGGACATCTAGACAAGGCTACAGCCTGAACCGATGAACGGAATTACACCAAACTTGGCAAAATGGTAGGGCCTGGCACGGTGAGCGCACCCCTTGACCCCCTGAGAAGGGCTAGGGGGTTAGGGGGTCTCTAACCTGCTGCCTTTTCGCGTTTTCCACTCTTGTTTTGGGCTCTCTTGTTCGTTCCTCAGTTCTCCTGATAAACAAGATGGTGTAAAAGGGGCCGTGGCCTCAATACTTCAGATGACTGCCAGCCAATCAGGAGCGCGCGGGGACCTTTCCAAGCATGGGCTGCATTGATTGGCTGTGAACACTCCAAACCAGGAAGTTTGGGTAGCCATCTTGTGTTCGGTAGACCGAGGCACAAAAGAAGCAGAAAAACAAATGTGTAGAATGCAAAAAGGGGGCAGGGTAGAAACACCCTGACCGCCTAAGCTGTTCAGGTGGTCCCACAAGGAAATTAACATATTTAAAAGCTATCCGCTAATAGAATTAGCATTTAGAAAACCTTTGAAATTCATTGAAAAAAAACATAGGTTTCACGCAGATATAGTTAGGAATTAGCATTTAAAAAACCTTGCAAATTCACTGAAAAAACCATACGTTTCAGGCCTTATATAGTTAGGAATTAGCATTTTAAAAACCTTGCAAATTCACTAAAAAAACCATAGGTTTCGGGCCTTATATAGTTAGGAATTAGCATTTAAAAAGCCTTGCAAATTCACTGAAAAAACCATAGGTTTCAGGACTTATATAGTTAGGAATTAGCATTTAAAAAACCATTGAAATTGCTCCTATATATTTTGCGCACCCGCAATCCACTGCTGAATGTGTCAGATATTACATCATTCAAGACATGGTCAGTGACATCACTGATGACATCTCAAATGACATCACTGATGACATCACTGATGACATCATCTACGTGACAATCACATACACCTTTCCATACACTAGTAACATCTTTCATCACTCTTTGTAAAATACAGAGTATCATATTTGAATCCATTGAGACAGCAATACAAGTATCTAAAAACCCACTCAGTGATTCTTAGATGTAAACACACATCTAATCACTTAGCTGTAGATTCATTCATACATGCTGTCAATAACAAATAGAACACTAATCAACTATTCACACATATTTGGACAGTCACACACCCCCCACCGAACCACACACACATTCACTCTCCCATACAAATACTCAGTTAACTAATCAATAACTAATATAGACTTTCACATAGCTAGTAACCAACTGCATAACCAGTTTACACAACAACTGACAAAGTGATACAGATATTCCTGCAGTTTAATCACTTTGCACTATATTTAGTGAGACACTATAAAATGTTAACCGCATCAATGCGGATGGTTTTTCCCTGGCGCGCTGAAGCACCACGAAAACGAATGCGATCGTGACGAGCTAAGCTCGTCATGAGTGAGGCTCCACTTTGCCTCATGACGAGCTCAGCTCGTCATTAGCGTCAAAGGGGTTAAATTAAACAGTCAATTACACTGCTACTAAATACTCCATCTAAATATTTATTTCTATATATCCACTCATTCTTCAATGCAAATTGCTATATATATAATGCATATTTAAATAACAAAGAGAAGTATCAATTCAACACAACCTTGATGAAGTGTTTTGGCCACATCTTCTCAGCAAATGGTATGTGCACTTATCCTGAAGAAATTGTCAGCAGCAACACTGGCACCACATCGAGAGAATTGAGTTGCCCTTTACTCGTTTCTGGGGTATGGGTTTCTGAGGCTAGCAAACTAATGCTACAGATACAACCCTGAATTTATATTGGCCAGTGCACACTGAAGAGACTTTGGAAATAGCGGTCTGTTTTTAAAAGTCCTAAAAGTCAGACCTCTTTTCAAGACATTCAAGGAGGATCACAAGTGTAGAGAGTTTTGCATACTTTTACCCACCCCAACTCACAAAATTGGTACCAATCTGGCATATAGGGATTTTAATCTGGAAGCCGCACAACGAAAAAGTGCCTACACTAGTTGCAGTCTAACACAACCTAAAAAGGCCTGCTTCCAAGCCAAAAAAGAGAAACTTGCGTTGGTGTGACTCTGTGAACAACTCCATGTATTCCTATATGACAAGGACGGTACAGATGTCCACTCCCAGCCTCCCTGCAACTGGGAACAGGTAATTTGTACAGCTTGTTAAACTTTCCCTGGCTTTACTGAAACAAAGTTCCCCAATTGACAGACTTCCCAGACTCTACATATTGTAGACATTTTCAAAATTATTACTTTGTTCCAATAGGACCAGATATGAAAATTGAGTTGTACAGTAAAACATTCTTAGAATTATCAGAGTAAAACAACCGTGACACTAAATGACTGGGAAATCAGTAGAAGTGCAGGTAGAAGTACAGCAATGTGAAATGACACCCATCACAAATCATGTGTCAAAAAGAAAAATTGTCATTTGAGAAAGTGCTGAGAAATACTACACCTGAAGACAAATTGCCATAATAGTTTGAAAAATATGTTCAACAATCCTCCATGTATCAATTATAAGTCAACCATATAATCGAATTGGCATGCCGTTGTACCCATGTCTCATTTACTTATTTCATGTTTACTGTTATAATTTAGTAAAAAAACATCACAGATTTAATAATTAATACAAGATTATCAATCATGTTTGCAATAAAATACTTTCGTTTCTAATTGTACCCACCAATATATACCATTCTTTGTATCACAGAGTACTCCATTATTTGTGCCCCACATATGCTATTCATTGGGCATCATAGTATGATCATTGCTGTTAAAACCATGTTCCATTTATTTTCCCATTAAATTATCATGTCACTGGGTCTAATAATTTCATATCAATGCTCCACCAAAAAACAAATATTGACACTAGCAACATGTCATCATTGTGTTAGCATATATACCCCTAATTTTGTGAGGGAATATTTCCATTAAAATATTAAAACATGTACTACTCATTGTGAGAGAGAACAGAACCATAATTGAAGAAATATATGCCTATTATTTAGCCACAAAATATGCCTTTTCATAACTGAGAATATGGCAATTTGTACGAGGCAGAATGACCAGTTAATCCAAATAATAAAGGTAACTGCAAGGTATGATAATTCCTGTGCCACACAGAACGCCTGTTGTATGCCAGTATATACCAATATATGCTTAATAGTGAATCCATAGATTTGCTGGATAATGTGGCTATCACCATAACAGAGAAAAATCCAACATTTTACCTGAAAACATGACATAGTTACACTCACATGGCTAGTTGTAATGCTTGATAATAAGTCCCTTACCTTTGAGTTACCTAGGTCATTGGTAACAATGTCATCAACATCGGATCATCAAAAGCTCCCTGGGATCTTTTTCGTTCCATTTCCCAAATATAAAAGCCAAGGCAACAGGATAGCAGTGAGAAGCTGGCTGTCCTCTAGGGGTGTGCGAAATTCTCCAAATTAATTTTCACGTACATACGTTAAATTTGGTCAAAATTCCAGGAAATTACGTGCAAATATTCAAAGTGCAAACCTGTCATTTCATGCTACATTTTGGCACAAGAGGCGTCCCTGAGTCAATTTTTGGCACAAGAGTCAATTTAAACAAAACACTGCAAATAACAACTGCTCACATTCTGTTCTTCCTGTGCGTCATTGTACATTTATCACAAACGGCACGTGATTATGCTAAACGGTGTAATCTTGGGAAGTGCACCTTCCAACTCACAGGGATCCAGACCGTAGATTACGCACTGAAGTTTCTAGTACTAGGGTCTCGAGTCGGGACATGATGGGCCATATGTATCAACAAATTTCTCCATAGATACAGAATGGGCAAAACCATTTGATACATCTGGCCCCATGGTCCCTATGTACCTTCTATGGACGGGATGACTATAACCCCCTGAGTTGGTGATTGCCTCATGATGGTACAACAACTACTACTCCAAAGTACTGTGAACACGATTTACTATACCTTAAGCCCTGATGAAGTTCCTAGTGTGACAGGAACTAAACACGTTGGCTGATTTTAAAACGTGTGCAATATTTTGGAATAATAAATGAAGATGATGGATTAAAACTTGCTACATTGAACTTTTTTCCTGGTGCACCTTCCTATTGAAGAATTAGGAACATTCTGCATTCCTACTGGGAGCCACTCAGAAGTGCTGTGATTAACCTGTGCTTCCCTGGAATACTTGTTTTTAATCAAGGGAGGCAGAGATAGAGCAAACACAGCAGTTTATCTGTTTGTTCATTAAATCTATCCTTTTCACTAGCTCCAGTGCAAGGAGAATGTTTACAGTGCCTCAAACAGAATCCTACTCTGCAATCGCAGCCTTGCCAAGTGCTGCATATCGCAGGTTTGAAAAGTGTATTCAGGACCTTTCTCTGTATCACTTTAAGGTCGGATTATTTCATGCAGATCAACTGAGCTCATGTGAAATGTGTGGTATGCAAAAAAAGTAAGTTTCTCTAAACCTCAAAGGCTACCATGAACCCTGCTGGTTGCACACCCATTGACAGCTAGACACTCCAGACCTACCAACTCACAAGGTACCACCTTGTGTGACACGATTTCGCTCCCTTCACACAGTTACCTGGTGAGGAACCGAAATCACACAGTGGCAAGAAAGACGAGCTGGAAACCATTGTATAAAGTGTCTTTCTAGCTTGTATTTTGTGGTTGTGAGTAGCCGGTGTCCATTAAGAGGTGTGAAAACACCCCAGGAAGTGGGTGAGACAGCTTCAGTGACTCGTTTTGTATGTTTGGGGGGAGGTGGGGGTGGGTGAGGGTCAGAGTGCCTGTTAGATAGCTCTAGGCACAGGTTCCACCCCCACCCCCTCCAAGGATCCTCACCCATCCTAACTGCGTCACATTTACCTGTAAGTTGGCAGGTATGCCATTCTAGTATTGGTCTAGCCCCTGAGTGTCTTATGACTGGACTAGCAGCCCGACCCAACGTTGTCCGGGAGCAATTAGGCTTCAGGGCCCCCGCCCGCCCCGACGTTGTCCGTGGGTCCCCCGGAGCCTTCCTTCATATATTGCAGTATTATGCCTCTATGTTTACTTTGTACGCTTTTGTAACCTGCACACGTCACTTTTTCCTCCTGTAATGCAATATTATACCTCTATGTTTACTTTGTACGCTTTTGTAACATGCACACGTAACTTTTTCCTCTTGTAATGCACCATTTGGCTCACTTTTGTAATGCTCCGTTTGCTTCCTCTTGCTCACGATGTACGCTTTTGTAACCTGCACACGTTACTTTTTCCTCCTGTAATGCACCGTTTGGCTCACTTTTGTAATGCTCCGTTTGCTTCCTCTTGCTCACGATTGTAATTTTTGCTTCATTTTTCCGCCGCTCACCGCTCCTAAATAAATAAATAACCTACCTCATCCGCTGCTCACCGCTCCTCCCCGCCTGTCCGCCGCTCCTCACCGCCTGTCCGCCGCTCTCACCGCCTGTCCGCCGCTCCTCACCGCCTGTCCGCCGCTCCTCACCGCTCCTCCCCATGCCATGTCCGCCGGTCCTCCTCGCGCTCCTGGACGCCGTTCCTCCCTGCGCTCCTCGCGTCAGCACGCATGTCGCGGCCGGCGCTTCTTCCAAGGGACTACTTTTTTTTCGGTACATTTTTTAAATAACGTATATTTATTACGTTTATATAGCCTATGTCCATCTGCACACCCCCATGATTACAACAATGTATCGGGTGTGTGGATTGGCGCTGTGGTTCCCGAGTTTACCCGCCTCAAAGGTTCAAAGTTCTTCCTTTATAATAGTAGTATAGATATGTATGAAGGGAAAGCAACACCACCCATGACTGTTAATTAACCCGTTGCGTGCTGCCGTCGGCTTTTGGCCGTCGCGAGCAATACCTTCATAGTGCTGCGCACGGCCAACGGTCGACACGGCCCCGCCCGCCAAGGAAACGCCCGTACCACGGCCACATATGACCATTGAAGTTTTGTAGACCATACCAAGATACTGCTAAGACAGCACCAACTGCTGGTGGGCAGGAAATGTGGGGCTTCATTTACAAGCCAATTGTGCATCACTTTTTTAGATGCACCAGCGACACAATGTGCCTGCTCATATTTACAAGGCCACGTAAAGTCACCCTGCATGACTTTTTTTTAGACTTATAAATATGGGCCACTTTCACGCATTACTCTGCATGAAAGGGGAGTTCCATGGGTGTTGTTGTGGGTGTTCCCACAGATCAGTCATGGAACCTGAAACAGTCCCATATTTACCAAGTGTCGTAAACCTGGGAATGCGTCATAATCCTACGCCTCCTCAGAAGAGGAGTAGAAGTGAGCAACAAGGAGAAATACTTTTATTTCTCCTAGTTTTTTTCTCTTTCTATGTGTGCTGCATTCTGCTGCACACATAGTAGGAGCAAAATGCCATTAATATTTGTTTTTGTGCAAGAAGGGGGCCCTTCCTGCACAACAACAATCATCACTACAACGCAGTCACCCTTGCACCATGCCTCAAGGGTGTCAGTGTTGGTGCACAGCTGCTGTTTGTGTGCCGGCGCAGGTGAGAACAGGAATGCGCCACATCTTGTAGATACAGTGCATTCCTTACTTTTTATTTTGATGTACAGGAGCACAGCAGGAAGGCTTGCTGTGCTGCCAGGACTCAAAATATAGTAAATGAGGCCAGTGGTCTCTTTTACCTTCTTGGAGATAGTGCCTACATTTACTGTACGTATGCTCGCTTCCATGCCAGGGTACTTTCATGGTGAATGATGAAGGAAGGATGGAGGATTGTTTGAGCTTCAGATATGAATCACCTTAGCTATCAAAATGTAAAGAGTCGGCTGTGGCAAGGTTCACTACACTTTCCAGAGTACAATTAGTAATTTCAGACCTGTAGTTGCCCATCTCCACGAGCCAACTGCCCTGAGCCTGCATATCATTCTAATGAAAAAGAAAGGAGAGGCCACATTGACTTCATCTCAGTTCGAATAGGTAAGGTAATCTTTATTGCAAGGTGTGCACAAGAAGTTCATAGCTCAAGAAATGCTTGTGCTAAATAGATGCTTGTGACCCTTTGAAGATTCTTTACTTCACAGCAATCCTTTATTAATGCAAAGTTTAATAATATTGACTTTCACCATAGCTAAATTCACATAATATTTTTTATTCTTTTTTTTATTAGAAATATTGATATGTTTTGTGAACTGATATCCACTAATCCTACTTTTAATTGGGAAGGTAGACAAGACATTGTAATGAACATTTCTTTGGAATTGGGTATATAGTTCAAACTAATATTCCATTGTATTTGTGTTATCCTTTCCTGCAGAAAACTTGATTGCACAGTTGCAAGTCTTCATTTTTATTGACTATCTTACTTCTATAAAGGGACAGCAGAACGGTAGAAGCAATTACTCTAACATGGGTACAGAGGGAAAGACCCATTCATCAGGGTGCGCAACGTTTACAACGCGCGCGTTACCACGACCTACTATTACCACGCGGTTGTAACAACGAAAGTTGTTACAACGCATTGCGCTGGGGGGCGCTCGAGGATAGTAAATCATTTAATTTACTATCCCAACACCTTCCCTACTATCCACGGGGACTGGTGTTGGGATAGTAAATTAAATGTTTTAAATTTGCGCCCCCCCAACGCAAGTCGTTGCAACGACTTGCGTTGTTACAACCGCGTTGTAATGGTAGGTCGTTGTAACGCGCGCATTGTAACGACATATATCCATTCATCAGTAGATCCACATAAGAAATATATGCATACAATTTATACATTTTCCATTCACCTTAAATTTTGGCATCAATGCACAATGGACATACACATACTTATTCTACACATGAACTAAGATAATAAGTAGTAAAACACATAGATTTATTTTTGTTTTTTTGTTGAAAATTTGAAAGAATGATTAAAACACTAAATCACCCACCCACCTAGAAGTATAGTCAAATGTGAATAAAAAAAAATGAAAAACCTTTGTACATGTAAAAAAATCCGCCATACCTAATACTACCTAATCTAACTATGTTGCACCTACACTATAACTAATGCAAAGTATAATAAAAACAGACTTAATAAACATATATAGAAAATGGCCACTACAATTGTGCCATGATAATGTCCACACACTGCTGCAGGTGGTCCATGTTCTGCAACATTGTTGCCATTTGTAGTTCTAGACCACATATTTTAAGTTTAAAAAAATCCACATCTTGTGCGGACATCCCCTGCACGCAAGACTTTCCAGCACTTGAGGGCGCAGCTTGTCCAGGGGCTTGGGATGGTGTTGGTGCGTTAGATGGTCCAGCCTGCAAAGCATAACCACCTTCATCGCCTATGTCCTTGGAGGACGCCTTTCCATTTCCATTTGTTTTTTCTTGGGGGGTACATTTGCGATCCATGTTTTGGCGGCCTTTTGCTTCTCAGTAAAATTCCAATTGCGAGACACATAACAAACACACACTGAGTGAGGTTGCGAAGACTTGTCTTTAAAATATATCAATATTTCTGTTTGTGTTTTCTGGACACAATTCTTTTTCTTCCTGAGCTTGATGGTGCCAATGATGAGAACAGGGCAATCCTGATGAGTACCTGCCAGGTTCCCGTTGGTGGTGAGCCCGTGAGGTGCCTTCTCACTCCTACACACTTTTTTGTATCGTGTCTTGGGTATAGTTTTGACACTAAGGTGTGTGTTTGTTATGTGTCTCGCAATTGGAATGTTACTGTTACCATAAGGGAATGGGCGATTATAAAAGGAGGCACACTTTTAGGACATACCGACTACCCTAACAATTAATGAAAGGGGAGGAATTTTGTAATATTGATGCAACATATAGTATACCTAAAAAGAATCACAAGAGTCGATAAGTGCCAACAAAGTCTAGGTCATTAATGTGGTGTTTGCTTTTCGAGTGGAGGGCGACCTACGACTAGCTTTACCCTCTAAGCTCCTGATAGTTTCAATGAAACAATTGATAACAAAACTTAGAGCCATAACAAACCAGTAAACATACATCATGGTTTCAGAACAGTTTCCACAAAATGTACTTTATATGGCTCACCCGGTGACATTCATGTAGTCCTGTGATCCAGACAGTGCCACAGTTAATATTTTCAAGCCACTTGCCCCGCATATATGTCCATTTCCCACCTTTACAGAGTTATGCACTAATGTGGCAAGTGCCTTTATAAGAAGCAGAGATGTGCTCTGTGGTGCAACAATGATGCCACATCTTAGAATGCCACTATTTATGTTGCTGACATGCAGCATGTCATGTAGTACTAACAGGGTGAACTACCCATGGGCTGATGATGTAGGGATACATGCCCCTACCTGGAAACCAATATCCTTGGGTATTGGGTACATTGTTCACTCAACAACACATCACATGTGTTCAACAATCCTGACTAGTGCATCGTGTACACACACTGATCCTAAGTGGAAACACTTTTTGTTGACAGCTACTTAGGCCTGATGTTGATGCCCCAAGGAAACAATTGTGAGAAACAAATTCAGTCTCACACTGTCAGGAATCAAATCTTGTCCTTAACACTGCACAGTAATCACATCATCAAGTGCGGCTCTAGGCTCATGGTGGCCCTGGGCAGGGAGCGCAGGTAGGGGGCCACGGAAGAGGGGGTCTGGGCAGGTCGGAGTGCCGAGGTCAGTGAAGAGGGGGGGGTCAGGGTGTTTGGAAGTGGAACAGAGCCGGAGGCCGCCAAATCCCTGCACAGGGCCGCCACGCAAATATGTATCCATCCTCTGAGGATTATTATATTAAGGATATATTTTGGCAAGGTGGCCCCTGGGGTTTGGTGGCCCTGTGCAGGTGCACAGCTTGCACATGCCTAAGGCCGCCCCTGGCATCATGACTGACAATCCTAGACATCTGTTGCATACTAATTGGACCAGTCTCTTTAAGGATATTGAGAGTGCTTGAATAATCCAATGTTTCAGTACCAGTGAAGTAGTGTGGCTCACCGGTTAGAGGCGGCAGACCCGAGAGCAGAGGACGGCCCGGGACCAGGGTTCGATTCCCGGCGCGGCAGGTTTCTGGACCAGAGTCAGCGGACTCGATAATTCTCTCGCCTCGGTGCCCACTCTGATCAGCGATCACACTCGGCAACTCTGGGCATTAGCTTGCCTCATCTTCACTAACGGCCCCACCAGACCGCCGGGGATGCCTGGTCTCACCCTGGAGATACCCATTAAGGGACCATCTCTCAGGGAAGCCAGGAAGGGTTTCGCAGCGGTCGAAGCGCCTTGGGACCCTACGGGTAAGTAGTGCGCTATATAAATGCCTATACATTTACATTTACATACCAAAAAATCTGAAATTTGATGGATGTACCACATTTTAGGGTTTGATTTCTAAAGTTTCTCACATGCCATGTTGCAAAATTATTTTAACAGATATTGCATCGTTGTACTTTGGGTTATTACATGTACTTACAGCAAAACTGCATTAAATTCTGTGAACTTCCCTGGCCCAGCTGACTCAGACATTGCACCCCCAATTCAACCCCAGCCCACCCTCCTGTTAAACAACTGGACACCCCCTACCACTTCCATGTAGTGAGGACTGTTGTTAGACTACCTTCCTCTCAAAACATTATACCACTAATGCTGCTCACTCCACTTGGCTTCTGCTACTCCTGTTAAATTAACAATAGGCACTGCATTGTGCATTGCAGAATGCGTGAAGGCATGGCTGATACTAGCATGAGCTTTCATAGGGTCAGACATGCCTTCACGCAGTACACCATGCACAATGCCGTGCTTAATGTTAGTTGAACCTAAATAGCATAAGCCAAGTGGAGACAGCAGCTGGATCTTGTGAAATATTTTTAGGTAGGTACAGACATGTATAATGCTTCCACCGTGGCCATCATCATCATCACAATAATTGAGAAAGGATACTCACTGGTAGCATTGGGCTCCTCAAACAAGTGAACTTCCCCTTGCGTATATGGCGGAGGTCCACCCAGGAAACATGAACAGATGTACAATGAGCTGTGAATGCAGGACATATATTCAGTGTATGCATTGGGCACAAAACATTGCCGTTACACATGCAGGTAACTCACAGACCTTGTAACTCATTGACAATAAGGTCCAACCATGTGGCACCACTGGCCCTTTGAGTGTGTCAATGCTGTGACACTTTCACAGCACCGTATTCGGGGAGTTAAACAATGATGTGTTGCAACCCTGGGATCTTGCCTGTGCTGGACCAGAATCATGAGGCGTGTCCTGATGCATGCGCACTTGCACAATGATGGAAGGAAGTCTGCGTCATGAAGATGATTGTGTATGTGCACAAATGGACACCTTCATGCACATGATAAGTCACCATAGTTATTTGACTATCTACATGTTTGCAGCATGATGCATCACACATCATAACTTATTCTAACAAATGAGAAAAGAGTACATTTGCCTCCATACTGCCTACACATGTCACCCAAGGGGAGGCGTGCAGTGCAATGCCTTTCCATTATGTTGCATTTCAAAAACATCTTTGATGGTCCATGGGTGTGGAGTGGGAACACACACAGCAACACCTATGGAACAGGGCTGTGATGTAAAAGTGCCAGACACATATGTGCCATATTTACATGGGCAGTGAATGCCACGCATGTTATCTTCACACATCACTGGTGATATGGTGACAGATGATGCTCTTTTGTTATTTTACACAAAGTGTTCCACCATCAGCATTGTGTACTTTTGAATGTGCAAAGATACAAAATAAATGTTATTTAGTGTTGTGTTTCAGACCTATGGAACTATGAACTCCCAACATGCAAAGATTACATTTTAATTCATGATGTATTTTCTCAGAAACCATTGCACCACCAGTGCTTCTAATTTGATTATGGAGTGAGCAATATATGGCATTGCTGTAGACCTCTAAATAAACAACATATGTGTTTATAGATATTGAATTTCCAATTGGGCCACCGACCTCCAGTCCAAGATGGTCCTGCAAGTCTCCCTCTCTGCTGATGAGATCGTTCCAGCTGTGTTTCAGTTGGTGTACTGTGCATTCCAAGTCAAATATGCGGGCCATGTGATGCTGGACCTTGGCCCACCTCTGCCGCCATTATGGATGGGGAGTAGGCCTTGCTCACCCTGCCCCCTGTGCTCATCATACAGGGCAGGAAATTAAAAATGAGCCACACAAGGCCTGCAAACTGTCTGTGAGACAAGTTCTAAGACATGTTAAATGAAACTTATAGTAAAATAAATTAAAAAATAAAATCCCAACCTTATGACTAACCTACAACTATCTACCCCAAATGAGCACCCACACCCCAAAAAACAACAATTTAGACAACACAAAGACTTTGATTTGACAATTCACAGACAAACAAATGTTTAAAGTGCACCAAAAAACACACAAAACACAGTACAAGGTCAAAACACCAGCGCAGCAATCCACAACAGCCTCCTCCACCAAGTATTCTCCTAGGACTAGTAAATGAAAGAGAGAGTAACTGTGTACTTCCTGTTTTTCAGCATGGCTGAGTCCTCAATCAATCAATCATATCATTTGTAAAGCGCACTACTCACCCATGAGGGTCTCAAGGCGATGGGGTGGGGAATGCTGCTACTGCTCGAAAAGCCAGGTCTTGAGGAGTTTTCTGAAGGTCAGCAGGTGTTGGGTCTGCTGTAGGTGGATGGGGAGGGTGTTCCAGGTGTTGGCGACGAGGTGGGAGAACGATCTGCCACCGGAGGTCGCTCTCTGGAAGCGGGGGACTGTGGCGAGGGCAAGGTCAGCAGAGTGGAGCTGGCGGGTGGGGGTGTAGAAGCTGAGTCATCTGTTAAGGTACGTTGGTCCGGTGTTGTGGAGTGCCTTGTGTGCGTCGGTGAGGAGCTTGAATGTTATCCTCTTGTTGACCGGGAGCCAGTGCAGGTCTCTCAGGTGGGGTGTGATGTGGCTGCGGCGAGGGATGTTGAGGATCAGGTGTACAGAGGTGTTCTGGATGCGTTAGAGCCGTCTCAGGAGTTTGGCGGAGGCTCCTGCGTAGAGGGCATTTCCACAGTCCAGCCTGCTGCTGACGAGAGCCTGGGTGACCGTTCTTCTGGTTTCAGTGGGGATCCACTTGTAGATCCTGCAGAGCATGCGGGGGTGTTGAAGCAGGAGGAGGAGACGGCGTTGACCTGTTTAGTCATGGAGAGAGTGCAGTCGAGGATGACCCCTATGTTGCGTGCGTGGCTGTGGGTGTTGGAGCGGTTCTCAGTGCAGTTGGCCACCAGGAGTCATCCCAGGCAGAAGGGGTGGATCCGAGGATGAGGACCTCCGTCTTGTCCGAGTTTATCTTCAGTCGGCTGTCCCTCACCCATTTAGTGACGGCCTTCATTCCTTTGTGAAGGTTGGTTTTGGCGGTGTGGGGGTCCTTGGTGAGGAAGAGGATCAGTTGGTCATTGCAGTCATTGCACCATTTCCTGCATGGATGCGTCACGTTTTTACATTTTGCATCATATTTCAGACGATGCATCGTGATTACGACTCAATTGCCAGTTACAGTTCATATCTGCATGTGTGAAGTTTCTCTGTGTTGCGTGGGTTCCAACTTTGTTGCATTAGGCTTCATGCAGTAACAGGCATCTGTACAGCAGATGCGATCCGTTTTTATTTTTGTGTCAATATTCACCAAGATACTACCCGTTTTTAAATTTCCGTTATTTTTCGTAAAGATGCAACCCGTTTTGTGTCTTGGAGTGACTCAACCCTGATTTAGGTTTGAAGAAGTGGAGATGCTTGGTATTGTGCAAGTGATGCATCACGTAATGCCCATGTAGGGTTTTTTTTCCAACATAATGCATGTTTTTTGCTATGTTGTGGTCATTTTTGTATCAAACCTTCACATATATCATTGGATATGTATCCATGCTTTTTAAAAAAAATTGAATTGTTGGGATGTTTGCAGTACTTTTACAGTCAATATGCACAGCAGGTGATTAATTTTGCACCACGCATCATCACCACTACCTACAGGACAATTCTTACCATGTCACAACCAGGCATCCTGTGTGGCTTCACATATGCTTGTGCCAAACACAACCTCGCACGCACAATTTTGCATGTTGGGGGGGAACATGGGTGTTGGTGTGGCTTTTGCATTCAACACACATGTCCACTATTGCATTTCCTCGTTTATGTGCAATAATATATGCATATCTGCATTCAACTGGTAAACAACACCTGCGTTGATGTCACAAGCCGCAATGAGGTGACATTTGTTTTTTCGACGTATGCATTTTCACTCTGTGCTTCACACATCACACAATTTTACATGTGATCTGGCTAAATGTATTTATTTCCAGAATGCAGGTGCCCCTTTCGGCAATAATGCATGTCATCCTCACCACCCAGCCATCCTTGCACAATGGTGCAGATGTGCTTCTGCCAAAAATGCCAGCAGTTTGCGCTCATTCACAGAGTACAACACAGAGAAGAACATGTGTTAGCGAACATGTTGCATGTCTGTGCCTCATTCATGGCCCAGCTTGACTCTGCAAATTTCCTAGCTGAAACATTTGGTGATGCTTTATTGTTCACAGGGACAGTTGTGCACAGTATTGGTACTTCACATGGGAGATGTTCATGTTTGTGATGTGACACATCACATTGTTGCATACTATGCACTATGAGGATGTATTGTCATTGCCTATAGGCATGATGTGTGATGACATGTGCAATATTAATGTGAATGACTCTCCTGAACAATTTTTACAGTCACTGCTTCTGGTAGGTGGACATGCTATTGAAGACTGATGTAGTTTGCCAGTTGCATGTGGTAGTGTACATCTGCCAGTCGGTGTGCCACATCTCTAGATGTTGATAGCCTGGTGAATTCACATGTCCTATCTGTAGCAATGGGGTGCACATACGAATGGCTGCAACACCTTCATTTTCATGTTGTTCTATGTGTCAGTCAAATCCAGTATACACACGTGTTACATACACAGATGATTTTGCTGATTCATGGCATGAGATGTTACATGTCATTAGAGCAATTCACATTTTATGCAGTTGTATTGTATGATCTGTATACAAAATGGACACAAAGGAAAATCTTTAATGTGTACTTTTAATAATAATACAGACTTTTGTATAGCGCGAACAGCTACCTCAACTAGGAGGTGTCCCGGCGCTGTGAGAGCAGAGCAGATATAAGAACCCTGAGAAGAGAATCTCTAACTGTCCTGTGTAAAAAGCCAGGTTTTTAACTGCTTTCTAAAGCTGGATTCCGAGGGGGAGCTCTGGAGGCCCGAAGGCAAAGTGTTCCAGAGCCGAGCCGTATTTGCTGAAAACGTCCGGCCTCCCCAGTCGAGCCCTTCTCACTCGTGGTTCGAGCAGCAGGACCCGGCAGTTCGAATGGAGAGAGCGGGCCTGGGAGTATCTGGGCAGCCGAGATCTAAGGTAATGTGGACAGTTTCCGTGCAAAGCTCGAAACGCCAACGTAAGAGCCTTACATTTTATTCTGCTGGTCAACGGCAGCCAGTGCAAAGAGCGGAGATGAGGGGTAACGTGGTCTTTAAACGGTATGCGCTTTAGCAGCCTAGCCGCCACGTTCTGCGCAGTTTGCAGGCGCTGGATCAGGTATTTCGGAAGACCCAAGTATAGGCCATTCGCATAATCCAGCCTAGATGTAATTGTGGCATGGATCACCGTTTTCCTACATTTCTCTGGCAACAGCTTGAGAATTTTTCGCAGGTTCCTCAGTTTGCTAAGGCAACACCCCGTCACCTGCTGAATATGGGAGGAAAAGGTTAGACTGTCGTCCCATTTAACCCCGAAATTTTTTGCTGAATGGCTGGGTAGAGGTGCAGGCCCCATCTCCAAAGGGCCACCATAGATCTGCCGCTGGAGGAGTACCTTTCCCGAAAAAGATCACCTCTGTTTTATTCGGGTTTAACTTTAGTTTATTCGTGTTCATCCAGGTTGCCACGTCACCGACACAGCCCTTAAAGCTGGCAAAGGCTGCCTCTGACACTTCTGAGTAGGGAAAAACCAACTGGGTGTCGTCTGCGTAAGATATTGCAGTGACCTCCCAGTTGGCAATTAATGTAAAGAGCGGGGCCAAATAAATGTTGAATAGTAAAGGGCTTAGTGCCGACCCTTGTGGCATGCCACATCTCAAGCCCCTGGACTTAGAGGAACATGCCCCCAGAGGCACCTTCTGCGATCTATTAGATAAGAAAGAATGTAGCCACCGAGAGCCTGGTCCTGAAGCCCAATCGCTGCGAGACGTTGTAATAGTCTGCCATGTCGACCGTGTCAAAAGCGGCCAACAGATCCAGGAGCATCAGCATAGCTGAGTCCCCTGAATCCATCGACCACCTCACTGACTCTGCCACCTCAATCAGAGCTGTCTCGGTACTGAAACCGGGTCTAAACCCCGATTGGGTCTCATGTAGAATATTGTTGGCCTCAATATAACTATTTAGCTGTCGCTGAATCAATTTCTCCAGCATTTTGCCCGGTGCCGCCAGTAAAGAAATTGGACAGAGATTAGTCAAGTCCTCCGGGTCCCCGTCAGGCTTTTTTTCAAGGGAAGAAGCGTCACATGCTTCCAACCCTCCGGGAACTCTCCCGTACTAATGGAGTTGTTCCAGATATGTTGCAGGGTAGGCGCGATTGAATCCGCCATCAACCCCCAGAGCTTTGGTGGGCAGGGGTCGTCTGGCGAACCTGATTTACAATGCTTTAGCTCCTGCTTCGCCATATCCAGTGATATTGGCTGGAATTGTAACATTAGTGCACATTGATACAAATGTTGAATAGTGACATCATGTGAAGAATTGCGTGACAATGTGAGTGCAACGTATTATTCCTGCAGTAGTGTTGAGTATGGCTCGTCCTTCTGCCTCTGATTCGTCATCATCATCATCCATTTGTTCAGGAGGGCGTTCCTCTTCATCCCAGGGAACATTTGTTTTGACACATATGTTATATAGTATTGCACATGCAATGATTATCTAGCAGACCATTTGTGGTGAATACCATAGCCTTCCACCAGAGGCAGCGAAACATGAACTTGAGCATGCCAAAGCTTCTTTCTATGATGTTTCTTGTTCGGCAATGTGCATGGTTGTATACCTTTTGTGGGTCAGTCTGGGGATTACCAAATGGTATCATCAACCACTTCTGTAGGCCATATCCTTGATAAGCTATAAGTGATAAGTAAGATAAATGTGTTAACTTTAGTGAGAATTCAGTATACATGGCATGTGTTGTACGTCATATTTGCAAACATTTTAAGTGGGATTTCTGTTTGGGATGATTAGATGTTGTGTTTAACATTGAGTTTCCCATTGTTTGTGACACATGTCACTTCACTTGTCAATCAATTGATGGTCATGACAGGGGGATGGTGCTTTGCAGTGCATGATTTGTTGACTGAAAGGTGTGAAGTCTTGCAATTGTAAATGATACCTGTGTACTTATTATGTTTGATGCACACTTTCCCAGATTATGCATGGCACATCTACGCCCATTTTACTATGGAAGTGCTGCAAATGATTTGTCTGTGCAGAAGTGAGTCAGTTTCAAGGCACAGTGATGCAACATATTTCTATTGATTGTTTTATACAATGTGTTTTCCCCTGCGTTGTCACACATTTGGATGACATGGCCCTGCACAGGCACCCTTGTAGCATGGTACACTAATGCCTGCATCATGTGTATATTGTTTTTGAACACGAAGGTACACCTTAATGCACGGACATATTCCATTTGGATGAAATCCTGTTTCCATGCATGCTTTACAATGCATTACACATTGTAAATTGAATTAGATGAGATGTGTACATTCATCAACAGTGTGACCTGTTATACTTGACAAGATTTTGCAGGGTTTTCGGGTGCATTTCCATCTTGCATCCCTTTGCACTTTCTGTTATGCTGCTATGGATGTATGCAGCTTTTGACTGTGTGTTATGTGATTATAGTGTATATGTGGGTTAGCCTTTTCACAATCACTTATTGTATCATTCTTACACAAGGGCACACACTGTGCTAGATGGCCAGCTATTCTTACAGAATATTGGTATGTGTTAGTTGATTGCTGCTTACCTACAAGTAGCCCATTGCCACATTGTCCATTTTGGAAATGATCATTGATAATGTTGTTTCTGTAGATATATGAATCATGCACACTCCCAGGATAGTTAGCCAGTACATTAAGGAATATTCCCCAATGGTCCATAATGGCCTGTACATTTATGGACTGTGCGCGCTTCCTGTTGCGGTATAGATGTGAAGTTGCTGTAGGTGGTACCAATTGGACATGTGTGCAGTCCATTGCACCAAGTACATGCAGGAAGCCAGCAATGGCATAGAAGCCTTGTTTAATGTTCATCTGCTGCTGTTGTGTGCGTTGGAAATGGATTTGCTGTGGTGTGAGCTGTAGGATGTCATTCAAGACAGAATGAAGGAAGACTGAGAAAGATGCCTGTAAGACACCTGCCACTCATGCTGCTGGTGCTTGGAAATATTCTAAGGACAACATGTGTAACACCACCAGGAGCTTTGTCTGCAGTGGCATGTTGCAGACTCTGTCAATTGGTGGCCATAGCCATGGTGAGATCTGACGCAGCAGGGTCACAATGGACGCCTTCTTGAGGCGATACATTTTGATGACTTGTTCATCCCGGAGCCCAGTGAGGGTGGTGTTTTGCCGGTAGATGCGCTCCCTTCTCCTGCGCTGCCTTTGTGGTGATGGTGGAGGATACGGTTGTGGTATTTGGTCTGGTGGTGGTTGTTGTCTTCTTGGTCCGACTCCCAGCTGCAGGATTAGGAGGGCCATGCCGTCTGATCTGCTGCAAGACGGCTCTGCTGGTATTTGCATCATTTCCTGCGCATGGGTTTATGAGGCATAGGCTTGCAAACACAATTTCAAAGATGCGTGATGCATCCAAAAGATGGGTCACTGCAGGGAATTGTTGTAAATATCCCCGCATCAGTAATGAGTTGGATTTAACGTCGGAACGCCTACCTTACATATTTTAATACTATGTGACGCAGCAGATTCTCGAGCAGTTCCATTCTGTCGCATCTCTGTCTTCCATGACGCATGTCTAGGATGTGTCGCCTTGTAAATTTGGCATAAAACAAAAACCACAATGTGTCACAAAAAGTGACGCACTGGTGGCACAAGGGGCTTGTAAATCTACCCCCCTGTACCCACATTGGACACCCCTACTATATCTACTATCAAATGACATTCAAGACACCTGTGTTTTAAATTCTTAGGCTCACATACAACATCATAAACAGTATTGGTCTGTAAATTAAACAAAATGCCAACCATTTGTAAACAAGTAACCTGCCCTATTTTTCCAACTCTTCATGATATTGTTGGATTTTTGAGTAATTGTGCAAATGCCATACTTTGAGAATTTAAACCTAGACACACTCCCCTTGGTTCCATTTTCCAAGTTCATATCTCAGAGAATGTTTGGAAGTTAATGGTGGTTATCAGTGATTAGAGGTGAGACATCACAGGTTGTGACACCAGTTGATCAAGCAGTTCTTTGGCTGATTTATGTTTGCACTTTTATCAATACCAAAAACCAAATTACTTTGATCAAGCCACCAATCTATTAACTTCCAGCCATTTACTTTCGTGATGATTATATACATTTTAATATTGTAAAGGCTGGTGAAATTACTGCAGGTCTGTCCTTGTGTGATGACAGAATTTACTCAGTATGTTAGTTGAAAAAATATACCTTTATATCTGTGAATCATTGCGCTGGATGGGTTGAATAATTAGAAGCAGCAGAGAAATTAATCTAGTTCTAAATAGTGCTCTGCAATATGCGGTTGGCTTGCTGCTTACTTTATCACCGTTCTGTAGCTTTACCAGATAATAGATGGTAAAATGAGAATACAGTCATATGAAATATGTTGGCATCTTCACTGTCTTTAATATGCTCTAGAGCATGAATTCTGCTTGTTTTTGAAGGCACCTTCGCATCATTGTCACTTTCCAAAATTACATGAAGCATAGGGAATGATTCCACTTACATAAGCATTGTTAACAAATGTGAAATATGTAATTTATTTGAAACATTTAAATTACGTGTTTTCTAATTCTAGATCTGTAATTCGCTTTCACTTTTGATTATTATCTGCAGTATTGCTAAACAGACAAATTTATTAGTAATTTGGTATGTCCTACAGTTGACCAACAACACCTCATGTTCAACATGTTTTGTGGCATAATATTATAATTATAAATTGTATTTTATAGTGCTGACTACCCCAGAGGATGGATCGAAAAGCTTTGTGGCAAGTGGCAAGTTCTATGCTACTTTGTAACTCAAGGTTATATCTAAACAGTAATAGATGCTTCCTTTCCCCTTGTAGGCTTAGTTGTAATAAGTTTGTTAAGTGTAGTTTGAGCTATTGCTGTCGCATGCATTTCCTCAAGTGTTTTGAATGGGGTTAGATTAATTCAGGCGGATTAGTAAAGGGAAAATGTGAGACGGTATTGAGAATGGTGGTTCATGTGAGCATGTTAGTTGGATGAATTGGATAGGAGGCGGAAAGAGTTTTGAAGGACGTTTGGAGATTCTAAGTAGTCAGGAAGGTTTGGGATGAGTGAAGGGACAGGCAAGGGTAGGAGGGTTTTTTAATAACTAAAAAATAATATATGCATGCATACAGATATACCCACGCTTCTAAATATATACATATAAATATATTTGTAGATTGACCTTCAATCAAATCACTGATAAAGGTGATAACGGGCTGCAATTACATACTGGGCATGCTATCCTTTTTGCACCCTTATCTAGGTGCACCTGGTTCAAACCAGGACAGAGAGTCATAATACACAAACAGTGTAGACATGAACTTTCACTGAAGGTGGGCCACCCTCAGTTCGAAGATGGAGAACAGAGTACTGTTGCAGGTCAGTGCAGTTATGCACCTGCCTGCAGTTGGAAGCATGGGGGTCTCTCTGTCCCCTATGCTTTCTTTACTGGCATGCACCTGGGGGAACACTGACTGTGTTGTATCTCTTAGTGGTGCATCTCCAGACAGTTTCTTTGGCTCTATGCCCATATCTATAATAAGAACTATTGATGGACAGAATGCAGAACATTGTCATACATTCCCCCCAGTACAGAGATCTGGGCCTAAATCCATCGTTTTTGTGCCCACCATGCAATTCCAGTTTGGACCCAGCCATATGCAAATCAGTCTTAGACCTGGGCCCAATGGGAACTGGATTGTTCCAATGAGGTACAGGGTTAAGACTGATTTGCATATGGCCAGGTCTCAACTGGGGTGGCATGGTGAGCAAAAGAATGATGGATTTAACCCAGAGCTCTTAACTGGGGTGAATGTTTTGATTTGCTCTGCATTTCGTCCATCAATTGTGTGTCTTTTGCTTTCTCGCCCTAAGTGCGCAGGGTATGCCCAGACGTGGGTCCCGGGCTCAATGTGCCACTGGATTCAAGCTATCCTGGCTGAAGAGGGGTGAAATCCCGAAATCGGTCCTAGGATGCTTGTTTCCGGTCCAGGGAGGACCTGGTTTGGCAGTTCGGCTGGACTGTTCCAATGAGGCACTGGGTCAAAATGATTTGCATATGGCCAGGTCTAAGCTGGGGTGGCATGGTGAGCAAAATAATGATGAATTTAACCCAGATCTCTTGACTGAGGGTTATTGTTTTAATTTGCTCTGCATTCCATCCATCAATTGAGTGTCTTTTGCATATCTATAATAAGGCAAAGGAGAAAAGGCAGAATGCTTCTTTATTTTTATGGGGCCATGCCCCATTGTGATTGCACCAGAACAAGCTTCTGGGTCCCCTTCTATAGTAAGAAAGTGATTGAGCTCATAAAAGGCAGACAAAAACAACCACTGTGCCCCCGGGCACTTTCTGTAATATGGCCCAACGTTTTTTAGTATTTTTTGCCGTGTCTGTAGCCTTTGATATATTTTACCAGCTGGGCCCATATCATACATACGGGGCATTTTCCTTGTTTGCATCAAGCACACCTTTTAAAATGTGCAGCTTGCACAAACAAGGAAAATATTAGGATGAATGTGCTTCCCTCAGGGTAGCTGCAAACTCACTCTGCAGTGCATTCTCTGTGTTTCTCAGTGCAGGCGGCAACCTGCCTGCACTCTTAAGAGGGATTAGAAATACCCTTGCATGTGGGTGCAGTAAGTCACTGCACCTGCATGCAAGGGGAGGTCTGTGGGGTCCATTGGACCCCCTTTGATTCCTTCAGAGGTCTGCCATCAGGGGGCGCACTGAAAGTGTGCCAATTTTATATGGCATACTTTCAGTGCGTATCCTAACAGTTTCTTTTCCTCTGCGCCAGCATCTGTAATACGCCATGGACGCAGAGGCAAAGGGATTCCCTCATTTGCATGAGGAAGCACAAGCATCTGCGGTTTCTTCTGTAATACCAAAGTGCCCCGGGGGCACGCAAAGTGGGTGAAAATGCCCACTGTGCCCAAGGGGCACTTCTGTAATACTGCTCCTTGTCTTACTTGAAACTAGCCAGTTCTGCCTGTGCATCATTCGTTCTGTTTTAAATTAGCTCACCTCATGACTCTCTGGCAAAAAACAATTTGTAAAGATGTAATCCTTGAGTTGTCCACAAATCACTATCTCAGGAATTTCCACATAGTTCTGTTCTTGCTTCCATAAGCCACTGGGAGATCATTTCAGTCAACAAGGCATCGTTATCCAAAAATGGCTTGAACACATCCAACCATACTTTTAGTTTTCATCATCTAATGTAATTCTTAAAGCTCAAATCATGTCTGTACCTCATTGAAGCATGGATGTCTGCAGTATATTTGAAACCCAATTAAACAAAGACTAATTTTACCCATATTAATTGAGGAACCTCCAAGCACCTCATACAGAAGTGGTTCAACAGAATACATTTTGATAGCTTTGTTCAACACGTCCAAAATTTCAATAAATTCCTGGAGTTACTCACAGATAATCATCATTGACTTTCAGTGATCACATCAAGAAAAAAGCACAAGCTGCTGTATATCACTTAAAGCATTACATCTGTTGGCATGTGCACTAATAATTGCACATCCTTTGCCAGGTTGGAAATCCGGAAAGTCTCAGAAAAAAATACACACTATATCAGAATAATGGACTGGGTCTATGGAACGCCCTCTTTGCAAACTAGACCTTTTCTTTCACTGGTTTAATCTAGAAAAGGTCTTAAAGTTCACTTCTTTACATTCTTCCTTCCATCCTACATTGTATCCCTTCACTCTCACCTCTCCCTCTTTCTCCACTGAGAAATTGTCTTTGGCATTCTTTTTTGCATGCATAGATCTAAGTTACCATTGTTAACCTACCTGCGTGCTCTCTCTTTTCATCTGTATTCTTTTCCTGGGGGCCACTCACTCATGCCCTCCAAGGCAAGGTTCCCACCTTTTAAATATCCCAAATAAAATTAAAGTATAAAACTAATCAGGTTGTCTGTGTGAAATACCATGATCATTGGCCTGGGTTACTTTTGGCCATTATGAAAAGGGGTTCCAGACAAATAATTTGGATCAGGATTGCCTAAAGAGAAAAACATGTAGGATAGCACTTGTAAAATACATGCAATATCAAGACAATCTGGAGGTGTAGTGTAGTTCCTATATTCCCAATAGGCTCTGCGCTTTGGAATAATATATCCTATAGGTTAGATGTAGGCCTGAGGTCTACTAGGTCTCTATCGAATATATTAGACTTAATTGTGAGTGCCAGCTAGCTCAGAGGTCACTAGAAACTCTCGAATTCACAAGAAGGGATTAGTTTCTGACAACCGCATAAACATGACAACTTTGTTTCATCAGAGTTGTGGAAACAATAGATAGATATTTTAGTCAGTCAATCGTGCATGCTTCGTTTCGCCAGAGGGGCAGAGAAATAAAGAGACGGGCGTTTTAAATAAAAGTATTTATTGAACAGTCTTCTTTCTCAAGCATAAGAAATGAACTGCTACAATCGTAAAACTGGTTGTAAAATATAATGCATACAGTATGTTGTGTTGTGAAATTGATTGCGAATTTTGCACACTTTTATTCTATTTGTTGTATGTTGTGCTTTTAAATTGATTGCTAATTTGCACACCCTCTTCTCACTCTACCTTAAAACTTCCTGCTGTGTCTTGCTGCCTGCACCTCGGTCCACCAAGGGTTTACCCGATTGCTGTGGAGGGTGCAGGCTCACACAGGCAGCAGTAACTCTTCCATCGCAGTTGGGGGCAGAGTCCCGCGACTAGGGTGGGCTCGCTGCCTATAACTGCAGACTCATTCTCCTTCCTCGCACTAGGACGCATAATACCGATCGGAGCGGCTGTGAGTTCTGGCATTAATCCCCGCAAGCCACATTACCTTAAAAAACGCTATACCTGTTTAAACGTTTACATCTTTGTGTTGTGAAATTGATTGCGAATTTTGCACACTATTATTCTATTTGTTGTATGTTGTGCTTTTAAATTGATTGCTAATTTGCACACCCTCATCTCACTCTACCTTAAAAGTTCCTGCCGTGTCTTGCTGCCTGCACCATGGTCCACCACGGGTTTACCCGATTGCTGTGGAGGGTGCAGGCTCACACAGGCAGCAGTAACTCTTCCATCGTAGTTGGGGGCGGAGTCCCGCGACTAGGGCGGGCTCGCTGCCTATAACTCTCTATGTGCTACCCGCCGCGCAGCGGACGCGCCGCTGGCGCGCCGAAGGCAAGCCCGTTTGCGCCCGTCCGCGCCCGTCCGCGCCCGACCGGGGCCAGGGGCCATGCACTCTGCCCAATCCCCCCTGCACTACTCCTGATGCAAAATGCTAGCCCTGCAGACACATCAGGCTATCTCTCCTCACACCAGCAATATCCTTAAGGAAAACGATCTATTAGTTTCCAATGACGCGACTAGACCAGCCTTTACCCCCCTACTGGACCCCCCGAGGAACTAATCCCCGCAGGGATCCCTCCCCTATGTCCTCCCCTCTACAGTCGAGTCAGTCACACAACAATTTGGATATCTGGTACCTCAACACCCGATCCATGGTTAAACACCAACTTGAGATCTTCATGCTATTAGACTCCCATAATATGTAACAGAAGGGACCCCCTGATACTGCTAGATAGTTCCTAGGTCAGGGCACAAATATTATATAAATAACTTATCCTAGGCAACTAATAAGTCCTGAGGGAATAACAGGTACTATGGAGCGTCAATTGTTGTAGCCAAACAATAAATCACCTACTGTAGTGCACATCAAATTATTAACAATAAGAAAAAGTATTGTTCATGATTAATTTATAAAAAATACAAGGAATATTTAATCAAATCACTAACATGGTTAAAAAATCATACAGTTACTTTCACATAAATTGTACAAATAGCAATAATACAAATAACATGAGTTTCAGTTTATACAAACTTGGCTACAACAATTGACGCTCCCTAGTACCTGTTATTCCCTCAGGACTTATTAGTTGCCTAGGATAAGTTATTTATATAGTATTAGACTCCGATAAACCAGATATATTATTTCTCACCGAAACTTGGCTACACGACGAATCCTCCCCAGATTTACTGGCGGCTATTCCTAAAGACTACTATGCGCTCCACGCCAACAGAGCAGAGGCAAAAGTGGGGGGTGGAGTGGCAGCCATAATCCGGAAAAACCATAAATTCAGCTCCCTTTCTTCACCTGGTATTCCCTTGGTGGACCTCCTATTGTTCAAACTCCACTCTTCAACCTCTTCTATTGTCTGTGCGGTAATCTATAGACCCCTTAGTTATATGCCCACCTTTCCTCAAGCTTTAGGAAACATTGTTGCCGAACTTGCCATCACCCACGCTAGACTTCTTGTTATTGGCGATTTCAATTTCTGGCCCGGTGATCCGCGCGAGTGCCCAACATCGACTGCTCTTACTGAACTTCTAAATGGGATGAATCTTTCACAACACATCAAGCTGAACTTCTAAATGGGATGAATCTTTCACAACACATCAAGCTTCCCACTCATATAAAAGGTCATATACTTGACCAAGTCTGGTTTTCCAATGCTGAGATCTCCGATCTACTGATCAGTCCGTGCACCTGGTCAGATCATTACCTTATTTCTTTCTCCCTCCCTGTCCCCCCTCATGTCAAAACCCCTCCCTCAGGGCACAGCAAATTTAGAAATTGGAGCCGGGTCGACATCGCTGAACTCTGCTCCTTTCTAGCCACGTCTAAACCCGCTAGCTCCCCCCTCCCTGACTCCCATCTCTCTCCCCATGCGCAAGCCGAGAACCTTAATACTTGGCTGGCCTCTGGTAGAGACAAATTTGCCCCACTTAAGAATGTGATTCAGAAAAGGCCTCATGATGCCCAACGCTGGTTCACCCATAATTTGAAACAAATGAAACTTTCCCTGCACCAAGCAGAACGAAAGTGGAGACAGAACTACTGTCCCACATTGAAATCCTTATTCGTAACGGCTCTGTATCAATATAAGGCCGACATCTTGAAAGCAAAATCTGATTATTTTTCACTAAAGGTTCTCAGCGCCGATAACAAAGCAAAAGAAATATTCTCTATCGTGGATGAGTTGGCCAAGCCTGATAGGATTACCCCCAAACTAGCCCCATCCCAACAGCTCTGCAACTCCCTTAATACTTATTTCTTTGATAAAATCATCCCGATTAAAACAAGTATTCCCAGGGCCACAACCCCCCCTACACCTGCTGAAATTTATCATAACATATCCTCATTTGACTCATTCCCCCCTATCACACAAGACACCTTCTTCTCTCTCCTCAAAAAAGTTTGTTCCAGTTCCCCCACGGATAGCTGCCCCCCCCCACATCGCTTGTGATATTTTTCTTCAGTTCCCTGAAGCCCCCTTGTCTCTCCTCAATAATTCACTGTCGTCAGACATTGTTCCCGATTGCTTCAAGATGGCAGAAGTACGACCCATTCTGAAAAAACCTGGAGCAGACCCTTCCGTGCCCAGTAATTTTCAGCCCATTTCACTGCTGCCATTCCTTGCTAAGATCTTGGAGGCGTGTGTCACAAGTTGCCTCAGCACCTTCGTGGAAAACTCACACTACCTGGACTCTCACCAGGTAGGTTTTAGACCTGAGCACTTCACAGAATCCATCTTATTAGCCGTCCATGACGAGCTGAGACTAGGCGCGGATCATAACATCCCACAGGCCCTTGTCCTCCTGGATTTGTCGGCTGCTTTCTACACTGTCGACCACAAACTTTTGGTAGAACGTGTCGAAAGCGCCGGCATTCAGGGTATCCCCCTCAAATGGATATCCTCCTTCCTTTGTAATTGTCACCAAGCTGTACGTCTATCCAACTTTAGGTCCAAAGGGAATGAACTCATCTGTGGGGTCCCTCAGGGCTCCTCCCTTTCCCCACTTTTATTCAACTTTTACATCCGTCCACTATTATCAGACCTGCAAAAGAGAGATGTAGCCATCTTCAACTACGCTGATGACATCCAGCTTGTTTTTACCATCGACACCTCTCCCCCTGCAATTGAATCCTTTCAGTCCACTCTGACTTTCATTCAATCTTGGATGAATACAAACCAACTCAAATTAAACCCAGATAAGACGGAGCTAGTTCTCACCAGGTCTACCTCTAATCCCTGGAACCCCAACTTTTGGCCACCCACCCTTGGTCCCCCACCCATCCCTGCCGAAGCGGTCAAAAGTCTTGGTGTCTACATCAGTAGTGACCTTACCCTTAAAACTCAAATTAACTCCGTGGTATCCTCCTGCTTCTTTCACCTGCGTAAGATTAGAAAAATTAGTACATTTCTTTCCCATGAAGCCCTGGTTCAGGTCACATTGGCCCTAATTATGTCACGTATTGACTACTCCAACTCTCTGTATGCTGGGATTCCGGCCTACCTGACCCAGAAGCTTCAGCTGATCCAGAACCAGACTGGTCCATGGCCTGCCCAAATCACATTGAGTTAAACCTCTTCTTAAGGGCCTTCATTGGCTCCCTGTGGCGCAGCGCTGCCTTTTTAAGATCGGCTGCCTAACCCACAGAGCTCTTTCCTCTCACAGACCAATCTTCATCGCAGACAGAATCCAGCGTTACATCCCCCGCCGGACCCTCCGCTCGGCCAACGCTAATCTGCTGACTCCCCCTGTCTTCAAGCGCAAAAAAGCGCAAAAAACTTGGGGGTTTGAGATTTGCGTCAATCTCCCCCCAGCTCTGGAATTCCCTTCCCTTGACGTTACGTCAAACTGAGCCCTACCCCATGTTCAGGAGATCTCTCAAAACTTGGCTGTTTTCCCAGGATTATGACCAATAACTCCCAACCCCTCTCATCTGCTATGCTCCTTACCCTAGCGCCAAGAAACCGTCGGTGTACGAGCGCTCTATAAAACCCTTCTATCATATCATCATATCATCATCATATCATCATCATATCATAAAAAAATAGAATAAAATAATACTGTAAGAGCATTGTATGTTGCCTAAACCATAGATAAATACACACATAAATAACAGAGGCTAAAAGTACTCAACTTGTGCTTCTAAAATATGCCTACCCTGATGTACCTAACCTAAGCTTAGTACGAGGGAAGACGTAAGTGAGGTGTAGCATAAATGTAGTATCTTTTTGCCAAGAATCTGTCCAAGATTTCTCTTAGGGTCTAATCAGCTCCGTACCTTAGTTTGGAACGAACAAGGTCAGGCTCAGAACTCGATTTCCCAACAACCCGCAAGGGTAGCTTGGAAACACTGGAGCTGGATTTCTCGGCAGGAGAAAAGACAGCGTCTCTCTCAGTGCATCTGCTGGATGGTCGGCTTCCTTCGACACTTGCTGTAGCAGGATGCGTCGGGCAAGTAGATAGTCGAACTGCTCCAAACCACTGTGTGTTTGCTAAGGCAAGTGTGGGCATATTTATACCTTGAAGTTGCCGAGTTTGATGTAAAGGTTGACATAATAACATCAATAAAGACTCTCAGTTCTTTGAAAACTCCATGAGTTCTTGGACAAGTCAGTTCTCGAGCAAAGGAAAGTCCCTAGCTGCTGAAGCCGAGTTTTCCAAGATATCATTGTAGATTTTTGGAACTAGTGGAAGTAGCCCTGCCGTATTTGGACTGCATGAGCTATTACTAAATATGGTTATGATTCTTATGCCTATATAAGGACATATTGATTTATACCTATATAAGGGCATGAATCGGGAAATTTACAATAGTGTCCTAAAATGGTTCACAACAGAGGCATAAAGCCACTTGGAGGAGATATCGGTATAATATTACATGAGATTTTGATTCTAGAAAAAATGCTGATACATTTAAAATCTTTGTCTAGCTTGGAAAATACTTATAAATCACTCTTGAAAACTTACCTTTCCCCTCCATGTCTTTTCTTGCTTAAAACATTATACTCATATTACCACTTGGTCAGATTTGGTATCGTCTGAGGGGGTCCTCCCATGGGAGGTTTAAAGAGCCAAGATTGAAAGTGGCTTCTCCAGATTTAAATACATGCAATTAGTTTCTTGGTTTGCTGCGGAGAAGAGGGAAATACATGGGATCTGGGAGGTGGAGCAATCCTTCCAAGATGTAAACCCTAAAAGCAAGGAAATTTCAAAATGGTATAAGATGTCTATAAAGGCAGAGGAGAAGGAATACCCCCCACCACATCATGTTTGGAATCTGGATCCCTTGGAATGTGATATTAAGATCTGTATGAACCCTCTCTGAAGCTGTTGTACGAGTATGTTAAGCTGGCAAATTTCAAGAAGAATCATTTCTTTGTTATCAATCGACTTTACTACACCCCTGGAATGGAGGCTGAGGAGTTCCATGCCTCTGCATAGTCTCCCGTGACTCGTGACCCACGACCCTGCCTCCGTAAAGGCGTTCGCGTTTCCGAGATTCTAGCAGGTTGCTGCTTGGAAGCCGGGAGCCGCGAGCCGTGAAGAGAAGTTCACCAGTTGAATAGGAGAACCGCGGCAGGAAATTAGAGAGGACAGCAACGAAGAGGTGCCGCCTGAAGCTCAGCCCCGCTGATTCTGTCTGCCTTTGTAGAAATCAACTCTTGCTATGCTACGCTACCTGGCTGCTTTCTCGAGGTGAGCTCGTTTCAAACAGCTGTATTTCTGCTGAAACAGCTGGGTTGGATGCAAGGCTATTGGAGTGGAGTTAGCTGGTTAGAAGTGGAAGAAGAAACATAATTTGTTTCAAATGTTGCCGGGAGGTTGCCTACAGTGCTAAATAAAAACAACAGTGAAAATTAACCAGACGACAGGCGATTTATGCAGAATCAGGCGCAGCAGAAAGTAACTGTTTTTGAACAGGGTCTCAGTATCTGGACACTGCAAAGTTTGAGATGAGTTATTTTGTGTAGACTTTGGTGGTTATTCAAAACCCGCAACGGATTTCTGCAGTTAAAGCGGCAAAAGCTTTATACATCTTTTGAGGGGAAAAAAAAAAAAACGAATACAAAAAAAAGGGGTGCGCTTCAAAAAGACAAAATGGGCAAACCACTGAAAAAGGGTGATGATGCGGTTAAACTTAGTAAAGTGGAAGCGGCTGCCCGACAGAAGGCTAAAACTCGTCTTGACTTGGCTAGAAAGGCTGCACTTAAGGCTGCTAGAGACAAAAATAAAGATGGTAACAGGGAGGAGAGCCCTGTAGTTGAAGATACTACCCCCGAATCTTCAGATGGTGAACCGCCCCCCCCACCCCCCTGCAGCACGAAGAACAGCAAAAGGCAGCAATAGAGGGGGGCAATATGGACAATATCAATATCGTAGATTCATTTCCTCAATCAGAGGTGGAAGTTCATCCTCAAACTTCTAATCCTTTTCTAATATTGGTCTTGCCAGCACCTCAGGCAGAAGAAGAGAGGAGAAAGAGTGGTACTGGCGGGAAGGAAATGAAAGACTTTCCACTTTTCGCAAAAAGAACAACTCCAAAATTTCTCCTCCCTCATTCTTCACAGCTTCCTTCAGTCTCTATCACTTTGGACACACCGGCCCCTAGTGCTCTACCTAAAGGCCCCGACATGATAGTAACTATACCCCAAACTCAGCTTCCTATAGCAAATGAGGCAGCAAGCGACGGGGAAATCACGCAAGATGCAACTCCTGGGGATGAAGGAGTAGCAGGATTTGACTCTAGTCTATTGGGCTCTGAAGCAAGAACTGAAGCGAAATATCAGCTAGACATTCGTGAGATGCTCAATCTAATTCTCGACGAGATCCGCGAAATTAAAAATAATCAGCGAGCGGAGCTAGCTGCCATTCACGCCAGAATGGATAAGCTGGAGGAGTTAACATTGGCACTCCCTAACAGGGTTTTGGAAGCTGAATGGAGGATATCAGTCTTGGAAGATCAAATTAATCTGGTATCAGGAGCGATCAAAGAGGCTACAAAGAAGAGGATCTCCATGGAAAATAAACTCCAGGAGTTAGAAAACCACTCTCGTAGATCAAACCTGAGGATTGTGGGGGTCCCGGAAGGAACAGAAGGCTCCGACACAGTGCAATGAGTTAACTCCTTCATCCAGAAAGTAGTCCTACCAGACTTTGAGGGGGACTTAACGATAACAAGGGCCCATAGAGTACCAGCGCAGCGTTTTGCGAACTCTCCATTCCCAAGAACTATCCTATTGAATTTCGCTGACTTCAGGATTAAGGAACGGATTCTCTCAAGAGCATATCAACAACGACAGTTCGCTGTTTCTGAAACTGCAAAATGCAGGATCTTTACGGATATGACAGCGGCAGCGGCCAAAAGAAGAAAATAATTTGTAAAATTGCTGCAGCTATTTAAAGCCAATGGTGCCCAGGCTTCGATTGCGCAGCAATCAAAACTGAAGGTTCTTGTTAAAGGAAAAAAAATTCTGTTCACAGATTTAGAGGAGGCTACAACTCTTCTCAATGAGATATCCACAAGGGCTCAGGTTTGAAGGAGACAACGTGAAAGGAATCTGGATTTATAGTTTGAAAGTAAGGTGTTAGGTTTGATTTTTTATTTTTTTTCCTCTCCCTTCACTAGCAAAAAGGAATAACTTAGAGGCGGGGGTTCCTGGGTTAATGGGTCACTTGAGGGTGTAACAAGAAGACACCCGAAGAAGAAAGTAGAGGGCGGGATGTGGGCTGCGTGGACGGGGAGGGGGTCCCCACATTCCAGGGGGGGTTCAGGGTGGGGGGGTAAATGCAGTAAAAAAATACAAGTACAGTAGGTTTGCTATTTTGATTTTTATTAATAGTTGGTACGGAATATGTTTAAGATTTTACAGATTTGTAAATGAGATTTGATTCATGTAATATCCTGTCCATTAATGCGAATAGGTTGTTCAACAAACAGAAGTATGGAGCCCTTTTGAAATGGGCAATTGCCCTTAAACCCCAGGTGGTCTTCCTTCAGGAAATGCACCTGAAGACAAATTCTCCAAAGTTATTTTTGCCAAGATATTTCTCTCATGGGTTTTTTTCCTCAGCTGGGGTTGCCCAGAGGGGAGTCGCTATTTATTTCTCAAGGAATCTACCCTGGGAAGTGGTGCAGATGCGAAGAGATTCTAAGGGTAGATGTCTTTGGGTTGTAGTAAAATTGTTGGGAAAAGTATTTAACTTTGTGAATTACTATGGCCCAATCTTTGATGACACCTCGGCCCTGATGGAAATTAGTGAAATCTTAAGGGGTACTCCGGGGCAAATCATAGTAGGAGGTGATTTCAATTATATCCGGGATCAATCAATCAATCAATCAGAAGATTGTTAGAGCGCGACTACTCACCCGTGAGGGTCTCAAGGCGCTAGGGGTGGGGGGGAGGGGGGGTGCAGGTTCCTTTCCATCAAGGAGGGGGTCTGTCGAAGAGCCAGGTTTTGAGGTTTCTTGCGCAGATGGGGAGCGATGTTGTCTGTCTGAGGTGGAGCGGAAGGGCGTTCCATGCTTTGGCGGCGAGGAAGGAGAAGGAGCGGCCTCCCGATCTGGTCTTTCTGGTGCGAGGGACCACAGCGTAGGAAAGCTGGGCTGATCATAGGGTCCTTTGGGGTGCGTGGAATTTGAGTCGGCTGTTCAGGTATGCTGGTCCTGTGCCGGGGAGGGCATTGTGTGCGTGGGTGAGCATCTTAAATTTGATTCTCGCCTCGACGGGGAGCCAGTGAAGTGTGCGCAGGTGCTGGGAGATGTGGCAGTGTTTTGGCAGGTTGAGGGCCAGTCTTGCGGCGGCGTTCTGGATCTAAGGAGAGATACTTCTAACAAGAATAAGAGGCAACTAAAACCAAAGACGAAAGGGGTGCTGGAAGCTTTTACGACAGAATACCAATTGCGAGACTCCTGGCGCTCCCTGAATCCCAATATAGAATCCTACACATGCTATTCTAATAGGTTTCATACAGCCTCTAGAATAGATTTTTTTTATCTTCTAGATCACTTCAAATTTCCAGTGCATCGATAGGTTGTAACCCCTTTTCAGATCATGTGAGGGTTGAAGAAGAACTGATGCTAGAAGGTATAAAAGGGGAGCGTCCTAGGTGGCAGATGGATCGCACCCTTTTACAAAATATGGCATGGTAGAGGGTTCAAAGAATGGATAAAAGATTTTTTTTTAGTAAATAGGGATTCAGATGAGCCTTTTGCGGTATGGGGCGCATTTAAAGCAGCAGCCCGGGGGCAGATTATAGCATTTTCCAGTAATTTGGCAAATGTTTGAAAGGGAAAAATATCTGCCCTCCAGTGTGCTGCTGAGAAGGAGTATGCTTTAAAACTTAACCAATTGCCTAATAAATGGGAACAAGCTAAAGTATTGCTTAGGGACTTTTTCACTCTGGAAGAGATAAACAGTTCGAAGGCCTTTTAGCAAAGGCTTTACGAAGATAGTCAACTGATGGGGAAGCTTTTGGCTAATTCAATTAGAAAAAAACAAGAATCTTCCATCATTTTGAAAATCCAAGATCCTTTAGGTGGAATAGATTCTCGGAGCGAGGGAATTGCGAAAATATTAATTGATCACTACGAGAAAATTTACTCCACAGATATTCAAGTGGAGGGAATATTGATCAAGGAATATTTTGATAATTTGGATATTCCCAAAATCTCCGATTCTAGGAGCAATCAAATAGGTTGCAAAATATGTTCCCTGGAAATTCAAAATAGCATAAAAGCAACAGCGGGAGCAAAAGCCTCAGGTATAGACGGGTTCCCGATCAAATTTTATAAGGTTTTTTTAAATGAATAAGAAGATCCCTTGAAAAATGTATTTAATTATATTAGAGTAGGCGGTAAGGTTCCTTCTGAGTTTAAAGAGTCCACAATTATTAGCTTCGTCAAGAAAGATAAGAATCCGGAGGATGTGAATTCCTACAGACCAATTAGTCTATTAAACTCGGACTATAAGAATCTCATGAAAATCTGGGCTCAAAGAATTGTGTTGGCAGCCCAGGAGGTAATTCATCAAGACCAGATGGGTTTTATAGCTGGTCGTTATATGGCAGCTAATACAGAATATTTGATACAGGCGCTAGACTATTTTAATATTAATTCAACTCCTACATGCATCTTAATGATTGATGCAGAGAAAGCATTTGACTTAGTTAACTGGTCAGCGTTATTTTCTTCTTTGGGTTATTTTGGATTCCCTGCCCCAATTATTTGTATGTTACAGAATATTTATGAAGGGGTATCAGCTCAGGTGATAGTCAATGCTAGGCAAGCAGGGAAGATTAAAATAAAACGCGGTACTAGGTAAGGCTGCCCTTTATCTCCCCTGCTTTTTACCTTTTTTATCGAACCTTTGGTTATAAAAATAAGGAACAATGATGCAATATTTCCCCCCATTGCTGGAATGTCAAAGTTAAAACTGTTTGCCGACGATATTGTCCTGTACTTGGCTCCCGAAAAAGAAAATATTTTACGTCTCATGAAAGTGCTTAAGGAATATGAGAAGATTGGGGGGTATAAGATCAATGAGAAAAAAATGGAAGTTCTTATTTTAAATTCTAATCTAGATTTTCTTCTGCTAGATCTTCAGTCTCAAGCAGAAAAACGGGACCCAATAAGATACTTAGGGATTTTTGTGACCAGAGATTATCAAGAACTTTTTCGGCTGAATTATAAAAAAACGAAGAACAAAATATAGAGCCTGTTTGAACAATGGGACCTATTGCCCTTGTCGTTTATTGGTAGAGTGGCATTGATAAAGATGAATGTACTGCCTTTGCTTTTATTCTTGTTTAGTAATATCCCAATTAAAGTCAATATGGCTTTTTTTTAATGAACTCGAATGCATGATGAGAAGATTTATTTGGAATAAAAAGGCCTCAAGAGTTAAGCTCTCGGTGGTACAACTTTCCGTAAACCAAGGTGGGCTGGCTCTTCCCCATTTTAAGACATACTATGAAGGAGCTTTTTTCGATTTAGTGGCAGGATTAGTAAGGATTAGACAGACAAGAGACAATTCTTTTTTAGATAGAATGCTAGAAGAATCAGGCTCTCAAATTTTTTTCTTTTTACAAACTGCAAATCTTCCTAAGAAAACAAGATACAAGACACTGATAGGGTACTCATCAAGATTACTGCTTTTACATAAAAAACACGGTTCAGACGGAAATTGCTAGAATGCGTTAAAATGGGTCTCAAGATATCCCTGAAGCACCTGATAGAATGGGAATCTGCCGGATTTTGCGAAATAAGACACCTACCTATCCAAAATACGGTAATTAGTTGGCAAATGGTTATAGATAGAGCGTATCCTAGGCGGCTTATTTTCTTTGAATACCTACAACTGGTTTATTTTATAAGAAAAGAGATAGGGGGTTTAGATACTACATCCAATGTTTTGTTAACAGCTCTATATGGGGAGAAACATAAGGGAATAGGATTCTGGTATAAAAAGCTACTCCTTTCTGGATCATCTTCTGTAATTGTTAATCATTTAGAAAAAATAAGCCTCACGTCACAGTGCATTTTTCCAGAAAAAGACTGGGAAGTAGTATGTTATTTAGGTAACAAAGCACTCCGGGCAGCTAATTATAAGCGAATGTCCTTTCTTTCTCGCTGGCTGGCGTACTATACCCCGGAGGCTTTGCTGAGAATATTCCCTGAATGTGAGAATAAATGTTTTAGATGTAAAACTAGGGGTCAGGGAGGTTGGTATCATATTTTTTTCTCCTGCCCAAAGCTAGAATCTTTCTGGAAAGGGATTTTCGCAGATATGGAGCTGGCAATTGGGAAAATAGTACTACCAGAAGCAGAGGTGGCCCTTTTTGGTATCTGTAAAGAAAGGAATAGGTTCAATAAATCAGAAGAAGTATTTATTTTTATTGCCACTGTTGTAGCACGGTCCTTGATCTTACAAAATTGGAAATCTGCGGTGATCCCATGTCAATTAAAATGGTTTAATAAAATGAGAAGAACATGGAATTTTGAGAGAGCTTATGCAGGTAGGGTCAAGTCAAGTCAAGTCAGAGAATTTATATAGCGCACTACATACCCAGAGGGTCTCAAGGTGCTTAGGGAGGGGAGGAGGATTACTTGTCAAATATCCACGTTTTAAGTTGCTTTCTAAAAGCTAGGTGGTTCTGGGTAAGGCGAAGGTAGGTGGGGAGTGAGTTCCATGTTTTAGCTGCCAGGTATGAGAAGGATCTGCCTCCCATGGTGGTCTTGTTGATGCGGGGTACAGTGGCGAGGGCTTGGCTGGAAGAACGTAGTTGGCGGGAGGGGGTGTAGAAGGACAGTCGTGAGTTGAGGCATTCTGGTCCGATGTCGTAGAGTGATTTGTGTGCGTGGGTTAGCAGTCGGAAAGTGATCCTCTTATTGACGGGTAGCCAGTGGAGGTCTTTCAGGTGGCCAGAGATGTGTTCGTTCCGCGGGATGTCTAATATGATCCTGGCTGAGGCATTTTGGATTCATTGGAGTTTCTTCTGAAGTTTAGCGGTAGTACCTGCGTAGAGGGTGTTTCCGTAGTCCAGTCGGCTCGTGACCAGAGCATGGGTGACTGTTTTTCTGGTTTCGGTGGGGATCCAGCGAAATGTTTTTTTGAGCATGTGAAGAATGTTGAAGCAGGATGAGGATACGGCGTTGACTTGTCTGTTCATTGAGAGTGAAGAGTCCAGGATAACGCCTAGGTTCCGTGCGTGGTCTGTCGGGATGGGTGCTTTTCCAAGGGCTTCCGGCCACCAAGAGTCGTCCCATGCAGAGGGGGATGTACCTAAGATGAGGACTTCTGTTTTATCTGAGTTCAGTTTCAGACGGCTTTGTTTCATCCATTCGGCAACTTCTTTCATTCCTTCGTGTAGGTTTGATTTGGCGGTGCTGGGGTCATTGGTGAGAGAAAGGATCAGTTGAGTGTCATCCGCGTAGGAGATGATGTTGAGGTTGTGTTGGCGAGCGATGGCCGCAAGGGGGCTCATGTATACGTTGAAGAGGGTGGGGCTGAGAGAAGATCCTTGTGGTACGCCACAAATGACTTCAGTGGCCTCGGATTTGAATGGTGGAAGGCGGACTCTCTGGGTTCTTCCGGTGAGGAACGAGGTGATCCATTCAAGTGCTTTTCCTTGTATTCCGATGTTTCTGAGGCCTTGTAAAAGGGTGCTGTGGCAGACTGTGTCGAAGGCTGCAGAGAGGTCGAGGAGGATGAGGGCGACTGTGTCTCCATTGTCCAGTAGAGTTCGAATGTCGTCTGTTGCTGCGATGAGGGCGGTCTCAGTGCTGTGTTTTGCTCGGAAGCCAGATTGTGAGGAGTCGAGGGGTTTGTTGGCTTCGAGGAAAGCGGCGAGTTGGTTGTTGACAGCTTTCTCGATGACTTTGGCTGGGAAAGGAAGGAGCGATATGGGGCGGTAATTTTTGAGTTCGGTGGGGTCCGCTGTGGGTTTTTTCAGAAGGGCGGTGAGTTCAGCGTGTTTCCAGCTTTCCGGGAAGGTGGCGGAGTTGAAGGAGCAGTTGATGACGTCTCGGAGGTGAGGTGCTATGACGGAGTCTGCTTTGTTGAAGATGTGGTGAGGACATGGGTCTGTGGGGGATCCTGAGTGGATAGAGTTCATCAGGCGGATGGTGTCCTCAGTGGAGATTGGGTTCCAGTCGTTGAGAGTGTTCAAGGGGGGAGAATGTTCAGCATATGGTTGGGTGGGTTGGTCTCCGGGTTGGTTGTCGAAGCTGTTGTGGATGTCTGCAATTTTGTTGTGGAAGAATAAAGCCAGGGAGTCGCAGAGGGCTTGAGAAGGGGTGATGTCGTTGGAGTTGGCCGAGGGGTTGGTAAATTCCTTGACGATGTTGAAAAGTTCCTTGCTGTTGTGGGCGTTGTTGTCTAGTCGATCCTTGAATGCTGTTTTCTTGGCCTTTCGGATTAGTTGGTGGTGTGTGCGGGTGGCGTTTTTGAAGGCGTCCTTAGTGCTAGTGGTAGGGTCTTTTTTCCAGGCCTTTTCAAGGGAGCGGCAGAGTTTCTTGGACTTCTTAAGATCATCGTTGAACCATGAGGCCTTCTTGCTGCCAGGTTTGCGTTGACGTATTTTCAGTGGTGCTAGGATGTCGGCGGTGTTGGATAACCATAGGGTGAAGTTGGCGGCGGCTTGGTCTGGGTTAGAAGAGTGGGCTGGGGTGTTTAGAAGGAGCGATGAGGAGATCTGGTCGATGGTGATTTTGTTCCAGTTTCTTTGCAGAGTTGGTTGGAGGTGGTTGGTGGGTTTCGGCTTGTTGTAGGTGAAGTGAACGCAGCTGTGGTCAGTCCAGAGGAGATCCGTAGTGTGGCTGAAGGAGACATGATTGCTGGAGGTGAAGATGGGGTCGAGTGTGTGACCTGCGATGTGGGTGGGGAAAGTGACCAGTTGTTTAAGTCCGAGGTTGGCGAGGTTGCGATTGCAAGATTTGAAAGGAATTGGAAATATTTTGAGAAGCTGGAATCGATAAAAGGAAGCTGATGCTTTACTATTGCTTAATTTTAGTCAATTTGTACACGTTTTTGCATTGGCACTTTAAAAATTTGTAGTATATACTTGCTGTATTATAGCGGCAGTTTGTACACTTTATCGTATATACTAGCCAATTGTGCACGATACTGCATTAGCACTTAAAGAATTGTAATAATATTTTTGCTGCTTTAAATCGGCGTTTTCTGCACTTTATTGCACTAGCACTTTATGAATCGTATAGTAATCTTGATGCTTTATATCAGTTTTCTTTTTATATTAGCCTATGTTGCACGATACTGCATTAGCACTTTAAGAATTGCAATAATATTTTTGTTGCTCTAAAACTGGCGGTTCTTGCATTTTATAGCATTAGCACTTTATGAACCGTATAGTAATCTTGATGTTATTTTTTATCAGTTGTTTTTATATTAGCCAACTTTGCACATTTTTGTATTAGCATTTTAAGAATGGCAATGATATCCTCGTCGCGTTATATTGGCTGTTTTCTTTTGTATAAATTACAATAGGAATTTCAATGTATTATATCAGTCTGTTTTCCTTGCACTATCTTGCACTAGCACTTTAATATCGGTACGCTTAGCCGTACGCTATTGCAGTTTTTGCACTTTTTCGCTGTGGTATTGCATATGCTAGGGTTGTCTCTTGTATATTGTTTTGACATTTTTGTCTAATTATGAAGAGTTTAATGTACCAATGTCTTCCTACTGTATTGTTCAATACAACAAAAAAAGACTATACTACACCCCTGCCAGGATAGCAAAGTTTGCTCCTCACTCCAACCCCAAATGCCCAAGATGTGACCTTATCAATGCCAAAGATCTACACATATTCTATGAATGTCCCAGACTCTCCCCGCCTTTTGGAGGGGAGTTGAGGAAGCCTTATGCGGTATTTTTGGAGAAAAAATTATCTTAAATGTGACTTTGGTTTTATTTGGGGATGATGGTATGTTAATCAAGAAGAGAAGACATACACATAGAAGCCAATTGTTGTTTATGGTTCTAATAGCATAAAGGGAAATATGTATGAAGTGGAAAGATCCCTTGCCCTGCAAGCCTCAAGATTGGGTTAAAGCTGCTTCCATAATGGCCCAATTGGACCAGGGAGGTGGAAATGAGTACTGTTTGATTATCTGGCAGGCCTTTACAGCGTGGGGTAGAGATCTGGAGCTTGTTTAACACCTCTTGGTCCGACGATTACACCAAGCCACCAACAAAGGGGCAGGTCTTGTTCTGGGTATTCGACCAAAGCAAATGCAGCAGCCGCAGGGCACACTGGTTGAAAGGGCGGCTACTAAAGAATTGCAGATGCATACTTGGTGAGATGAGGATAAAAAAAAGCCATTATACTCCAAAGTATCATCGCCAAAACATTATGGGCCTCATTTATGAAAAGTGACTCATCGCTGCTGGAAAACAGCGATGCGTCACTTTTAATTGCGCACTCCTTGTGACACCAATGATGTGTCATATTTACAGTATGACGCATCATCGCGCAAGGAGTTACAGATACGTCAGTATTTCTGACTAATCTGTAGGCGCAAAAATTATGCATTGCTGGAGTGTGTCACAAAAGTGACGCAACTCCAACAATGGGTCATTACACATGGGCAAGTCCCTTGTGAAATGTGCCTGCGTCAGTCTTACGCCTGCCATGAGGTAGTGAATCTCATACATTTCATTGCTCACTTCTACGACCCTTTCTTGCGTTGGAAGGCCCCCCTGCATACATTATACTTGGCGCAGGTATAATGCGGTGAAGGGGTTTACAAATTGATGCATCTACCCAGATGAGTCACTTTGAAAATATGACGCAACATGGCACATTTTTTACACTGCTGGTGTGTCACAAAACGTGATGCACAGGCTGCATAAAAGTGACGCAAGACATCATAAATAAGGCCCTATATTTGAGTGATCTCAGATCTAGGAGGTAGTTACAATGATGATGCAACTTGGTGACCATGAACTAAGAGACTTACGTTCTTTGGAGTCAGTGTACATTAGATCCTGGGATGCTTACTCAAGTTCTTGCCAATTTTTTCCCATCCTTTAGCTTGTCTTCATGCACTGTGCAGAATATGGGAGTGACCTTCAAAAAGGGTCTGTCCTATATGCATCTTGGAAATAACATGGCCAAATCAACATTGGATCACCTATGTTTTCACCAGTGGGTGATCACGTTATTCTGGTTAGAAGAGTTTTTCTCTCAGGCATTGACTTCTGCAAAAGCATCTTTTTGGGCCTCCTTGTCAAAACTCTGAATAATCTTCAGATGGCCAGAAGCTGTCTCAGACTGGTGCAATGCAGGTGGACAACATTGCATTTGTTCTAATTCAACTCCATTGGCTCCTGAGCATAAAATGATTAGAGTAAAAATCTTTGGGTCCAAGTCACACAGGTACATTTACATGTGTAGATTTAATGTTATGTAAAATTAGGGGTGGGCGTAGTTCGCGAAGTAGCGCTACGCATAGCTACGAGAAGTGCACTTCGCACTACACGAGCTACGCGTAGCACTACGCGAACTGCGTAGTAGCATGTTCCCACTGAGCAAAATGTCGTTTTCAATGATTGCACAGTGCGGACAAGCATCCGGCACTGTGCAATCATTGAAAACGACATCTTGCACAGTGCAAGCTGTACTTTCTTGCCGCTCGAGTAGATTTTTACTCGAGCTGCAGCTTTCTCAACGTGGACAGGTAGTTTCTTATTGCGAGCGGTCGCGAGCATGCGCGACCACTCGCAATGAGAAACCTGACCTCTCCGCATTGAGAATCTCGTTGGAAGGTTTATTTTCCATGCTCGCGATCGGCAACTTGATGTTGCTGATCGGGAACAAGGAAAAAGTCCCACAAAGATGTCATTTTGCTTGCTCACAGTCGCCAACTTCACGTTGAGGACCACGAGCAAGCAAAAAATGACTGCTGCACTACGCTACGCTAGGCGTGTTTGCACTGTGCTACGTGCAGTTCGCGTAGTGAGAAGTTGCGCAAAGTTCGCAAACTATGCGAGCGTAGCGCAGTGCTTTGCCCGGGGTTATAAAAATACTTTTGCACTTAGATGTACAACTACCTTTTTCCTATTCCCCATTTCCGACTGCAGATTTACATCTAGGTACAGATTTACATGTCTCCACTCCAACTGTTCAGAGGATGAAGAATCTAAAACTGGATTTACAAGCTTAAATTACTACTAATAACTTTTCACATGTAAGCAGAGATCTCCACCACTAGTGTGACATCTCCATATTGTCAAGAATATGAAAAACTAATGAAGTTTAACGATGTTTAAAATTGTTTTTAAATATTTTAAAGTAAAATAAAATTGTAAATTACTGTAAAACAATTGCTTTTAAACTAGAATTAATACAATTAAAATTTACAGCACAAGGTCCAACACTCGCTCCCGGGGAACGGTTATTCCATAAGGCCCCCTACATCCCCAAACAGGCATGCATCTAGGCCTGCCCCATACATGAAGAGTATTTACAACAAGGGGTGGTGAGGGACAGAGTCTCTGAATTAAGCAGAAAGCTCTCACCCAGTCAAGAGATCAGGGCTATATCCAACACCGTTTTTTAGCTCACTGCACCATCCCAGTTTCAGAACCTGGCTGTATGCAAATTAGTCTGTTCCTGTCCCAGTGCATGATGGGAACAGGGCAAACCAAACTACAAAAGCCAATTCTTACACTGGGAAGGAAACAAGCTCCCGGGGACCGGTTTCTGGCATTACAGCCGTCTTCGGCCCGGTTTGCTTGAATCCTGATGGTGCAATGAGCAAGGGTCTCACATCTGAGAATACCCTTCCACGCTTAGGGTGGACAAAAATATTTACAACAAGGGGTGGTGAGGGACAGAGTCTCTGAATTAAGCAGAAAGCTCTCACCCAGTCAAGAGATCAGGGCTATATCCAACACCGTTTTTTAGCTCACTGCACCATCCCAGTTTCAGAACCTGGCTGTATGCAAATTAGTCTGTTCCTGTCCCAGTGCATGATGGGAACAGGGCAAACCAAACTACAAAAGCCAATTCTTACACTGGGAAGGAAACAAGCTCCCGGGGACCGGTTTCTGGCATTACAGCCGTCTTCGGCCCGGTTTGCTTGAATCCTGATGGTGCAATGAGCAAGGGTCTCACATCTGAGAATACCCTTCCACGCTTAGGGTGGACAAAAATATTTACAACAAGGGGTGGTGAGGGACAGAGTCTCTGAATTAAGCAGAAAGCTCTCACCCAGTCAAGAGATCAGGGCTATATCCAACACCGTTTTTTAGCTCACTGCACCATCCCAGTTTCAGAACCTGGCTGTATGCAAATTAGTCTGTTCCTGTCCCGGTGCATGATGGGAACAGGACAAACCAAACTACAAAAGCCAATTCTTACACTGGGAAGGAAACAAGCTCCCGGGGACCGGTTTCTGGCATTACAGCCGTCTTCGGCCCGGTTTGCTTGAATCCTGATGGTGCAATGAGCAAGGGTCTCACATCTGAGAATACCCTTCCACGCTTAGGGTGGACAAAAATATTTACAACAAGGGGTGGTGAGGGACAGAGTCTCTGAATTAAGCAGAAAGCTCTCACCCAGTCAAGAGATCAGGGCTATATCCAACACCGTTTTTTAGCTCACTGCACCATCCCAGTTTCAGAACCTGGCTGTATGCAAATTAGTCTGTTCCTGTCCCGGTGCATGATGGGAACAGGGCAAACCAAACTACAAAAGCCAATTCTTACACTGGGAAGGAAACAAGCTCCCGGGGACCGGTTTCTGGCATTACAGCCGTCTTCGGCCCGGTTTGCTTGAATCCTGATGGTGCAATGAGCAAGGGTCTCACATCTGAGAATACCCTTCCACGCTTAGGGTGGACAAAAATATTTACAACAAGGGGTGGTGAGGGACAGAGTCTCTGAATTAAGCAGAAAGCTCTCACCCAGTCAAGAGATCAGGGCTATATCGAACACCGTTTTTTAGCTCACTGCACCATCCCAGTTTCAGAACCTGGCTGTATGCAAATTAGTCTGTTCCTGTCCCAGTGCATGATGGGAACAGGGCAAACCAAACTACAAAAGCCAATTCTTACACTGGGAAGGAAACAAGCTCCCGGGGACCGGTTTCTGGCATTACAGCCGTCTTCGGCCCGGTTTGCTTGAATCCTGATGGTGCAATGAGCAAGGGTCTCACATCTGAGAATACCCTTCCACGCTTAGGGTGGACAAAAATATTTACAACAAGGGGTGGTGAGGGACAGAGTCTCTGAATTAAGCAGAAAGCTCTCACCCAGTCAAGAGATCAGGGCTATATCCAACACCGTTTTTTAGCTCACTGCACCATCCCAGTTTCAGAACCTGGCTGTATGCAAATGAGTCTGTTCCTGTCCCAGTGCATGATGGGAACAGGGCAAACCAAACTACAAAAGCCAATTCTTACACTGGGAAGGAAACAAGCTCCCGGGGACCGGTTTCTGGCATTACAGCCGTCTTCGGCCCGGTTTGCTTGAATCCTGATGGTGCAATGAGCAAGGGTCTCACATCTGAGAATACCCTTCCACGCTTAGGGTGGACAAAAATATTTACAACAAGGGGTGGTGAGGGACAGAGTCTCTGAATTAAGCAGAAAGCTCTCACCCAGTCAAGAGATCAGGGCTATATCCAACACCGTTTTTTAGCTCACTGCACCATCCCAGTTTCAGAACCTGGCTGTATGCAAATTAGTCTGTTCCTGTCCCAGTGCATGATGGGAACAGGGCAAACCAAACTACAAAAGCCAATTCTTACACTGGGAAGGAAACAAGCTCCCGGGGACCGGTTTCTGGCATTACAGCCGTCTTCGGCCCGGTTTGCTTGAATCCTGATGGTGCAATGAGCAAGGGTCTCACATCTGAGAATACCCTTCCACGCTTAGGGTGGACAAAAATATTTACAACAAGGGGTGGTGAGGGACAGAGTCTCTGAATTAAGCAGAAAGCTCTCACCCAGTCAAGAGATCAGGGCTATATCCAACACCGTTTTTTAGCTCACTGCACCATCCCAGTTTCAGAACCTGGCTGTATGCAAATTAGTCTGTTCCTGTCCCAGTGCATGATGGGAACAGGGCAAACCAAACTACAAAAGCCAATTCTTACACTGGGAAGGAAACAAGCTCCCGGGGACCGGTTTCTGGCATTACAGCCGTCTTCGGCCCGGTTTGCTTGAATCCTGATGGTGCAATGAGCAAGGGTCTCACATCTGAGAATACCCTTCCACGCTTAGGGTGGACAAAAATATTTACAACAAGGGGTGGTGAGGGACAGAGTCTCTGAATTAAGCAGAAAGCTCTCACCCAGTCAAGAGATCAGGGCTATATCCAACACCGTTTTTTAGCTCACTGCACCATTCCAGTTTCAGAACCTGGCTGTATGCAAATTAGTCTGTTCCTGTCCCAGTGCATGATGGGAACAGGGCAAACCAAACTACAAAAGCCAATTCTTACACTGGGAAGGAAACAAGCTCCCGGGGACCGGTTTCTGGCATTACAGCCGTCTTCGGCCCGGTTTGCTTGAATCCTGATGGTGCAATGAGCAAGGGTCTCACATCTGAGAATACCCTTCCACGCTTAGGGTGGACAAAAATATTTACAACAAGGGGTGGTGAGGGACAGAGTCTCTGAATTAAGCAGAAAGCTCTCACCCAGTCAAGAGATCAGGGCTATATCCAACACCGTTTTTTAGCTCACTGCACCATCCCAGTTTCAGAACCTGGCTGTATGCAAATTAGTCTGTTCCTGTCCCAGTGCATGATGGGAACAGGGCAAACCAAACTACAAAAGCCAATTCTTACACTGGGAAGGAAACAAGCTCCCGGGGACCGGTTTCTGGCATTACAGCCGTCTTCGGCCCGGTTTGCTTGAATCCTGATGGTGCAATGAGCAAGGGTCTCACATCTGAGAATACCCTTCCACGCTTAGGGTGGACAAAAATATTTACAACAAGGGGTGGTGAGGGACAGAGTCTCTGAATTAAGCAGAAAGCTCTCACCCAGTCAAGAGATCAGGGCTATATCCAACACCGTTTTTTAGCTCACTGCACCATCCCAGTTTCAGAACCTGGCTGTATGCAAATTAGTCTGTTCCTGTCCCAGTGCATGATGGGAACAGGGCAAACCAAACTACAAAAGCCAATTCTTACACTGGGAAGGAAACAAGCTCCCGGGGACCGGTTTCTGGCATTACAGCCGTCTTCGGCCCGGTTTGCTTGAATCTTGATGGTGCAATGAGCAAGGGTCTCACATCTGAGAATACCCTTCCACGCTTAGGGTGGACAAAAATATTTACAACAAGGGGTGGTGAGGGACAGAGTCTCTGAATTAAGCAGAAAGCTCTCACCCAGTCAAGAGATCAGGGCTATATCCAACACCGTTTTTTAGCTCACTGCACCATCCCAGTTTCAGAACCTGGCTGTATGCAAATTAGTCTGTTCCTGTCCCAGTGCATGATGGGAACAGGGCAAACCAAACTACAAAAGCCAATTCTTACACTGGGAAGGAAACAAGCTCCCGGGGACCGGTTTCTGGCATTACAGCCGTCTTCGGCCCGGTTTGCTTGAATCCTGATGGTGCAATGAGCAAGGGTCTCACATCTGAGAATACCCTTCCACGCTTAGGGTGGACAAAAATATTTACAACAAGGGGTGGTGAGGGACAGAGTCTCTGAATTAAGCAGAAAGCTCTCACCCAGTCAAGAGATCAGGGCTATATCCAACACCGTTTTTTAGCTCACTGCACCATCCCAGTTTCAGAACCTGGCTGTATGCAAATTAGTCTGTTCCTGTCCCAGTGCATGATGGGAACAGGGCAAACCAAACTACAAAAGCCAATTCTTACACTGGGAAGGAAACAAGCTCCCGGGGACCGGTTTCTGGCATTACAGCCGTCTTCGGCCCGGTTTGCTTGAATCCTGATGGTGCAATGAGCAAGGGTCTCACATCTGAGAATACCCTTCCACGCTTAGGGTGGACAAAAATATTTACAACAAGGGGTGGTGAGGGACAGAGTCTCTGAATTAAGCAGAAAGCTCTCACCCAGTCAAGAGATCAGGGCTATATCCAACACCGTTTTTTAGCTCACTGCACCATCCCAGTTTCAGAACCTGGCTGTATGCAAATTAGTCTGTTCCTGTCCCAGTGCATGATGGGAACAGGGCAAACCAAACTACAAAAGCCAATTCTTACACTGGGAAGGAAACAAGCTCCCGGGGACCGGTTTCTGGCATTACAGCCGTCTTCGGCCCGGTTTGCTTGAATCCTGATGGTGCAATGAGCAAGGGTCTCACATCTGAGAATACCCTTCCACGCTTAGGGTGGACAAAAATATTTACAACAAGGGGTGGTGAGGGACAGAGTCTCTGAATTAAGCAGAAAGCTCTCACCCAGTCAAGAGATCAGGGCTATATCCAACACCGTTTTTTAGCTCACTGCACCATCCCAGTTTCAGAACCTGGCTGTATGCAAATTAGTCTGTTCCTGTCCCAGTGCATGATGGGAACAGGGCAAACCAAACTACAAAAGCCAATTCTTACACTGGGAAGGAAACAAGCTCCCGGGGACCGGTTTCTGGCATTACAGCCGTCTTCGGCCCGGTTTGCTTGAATCCTGATGGTGCAATGAGCAAGGGTCTCACATCTGACAATACCCTTCCACGCTTAGGGTGGACAAAAATATTTACAACAAGGGGTGGTGAGGGACAGAGTCTCTGAATTAAGCAGAAAGCTCTCACCCAGTCAAGAGATCAGGGCTATATCCAACACCGTTTTTTAGCTCACTGCACCATCCCAGTTTCAGAACCTGGCTGTATGCAAATTAGTCTGTTCCTGTCCCAGTGCATGATGGGAACAGGGCAAACCAAACTACAAAAGCCAATTCTTACACTGGGAAGGAAACAAGCTCCCGGGGACCGGTTTCTGGCATTACAGCCGTCTTCGGCCCGGTTTGCTTGAATCCTGATGGTGCAATGAGCAAGGGTCTCACATCTGAGAATACCCTTCCACGCTTAGGGTGGACAAAAATATTTACAACAAGGGGTGGTGAGGGACAGAGTCTCTGAATTAAGCAGAAAGCTCTCACCCAGTCAAGAGATCAGGGCTATATCCAACACCGTTTTTTAGCTCACTGCACCATCCCAGTTTCAGAACCTGGCTGTATGCAAATTAGTCTGTTCCTGTCCCAGTGCATGATGGGAACAGGGCAAACCAAACTACAAAAGCCAATTCTTACACTGGGAAGGAAACAAGCTCCCGGGGACCGGTTTCTGGCATTACAGCCGTCTTCGGCCCGGTTTGCTTGAATCCTGATGGTGCAATGAGCAAGGGTCTCACATCTGAGAATACCCTTCCACGCTTAGGGTGGACAAAAATATTTACAACAAGGGGTGGTGAGGGACAGAGTCTCTGAATTAAGCAGAAAGCTCTCACCCAGTCAAGAGATCAGGGCTATATCCAACACCGTTTTTTAGCTCACTGCACCATCCCAGTTTCAGAACCTGGCTGTATGCAAATTCGTCTGTTCCTGTCCCAGTGCATGATGGGAACAGGGCAAACCAAACTACAAAAGCCAATTCTTACACTGGGAAGGAAACAAGCTCCCGGGGACCGGTTTCTGGCATTACAGCCCCTACCCCCTTTTCTAAACCATACATGAAGAGTGGCACCCCCTCTATGGACACGCAGTTATCCCCTCTGAAAATGTTGAAAATGAATGTTATGCTAAGATAAACAGTATCAACTGTTATATAACCAGTATGATAACTGTAAAATCTAATAAAAAGGTTTACAAAAAAAAGTGACAGCGCATTAATTCCTCAAAGTAAATGTTTATTACATTATTAAATAATTAAAATATATCAATTTAATTTATAAATCTGTTACAAAAGCATTTTATTAAATTAATATATTTATGAATTAAAATGCAATACTCATCCTTCCTAACATTTGAATATTTAATTGATATGTTTTGTGTTAATGATTAGTTATATTTTATGTATCAATTTAATTTTACATTTTAAAAGTTTAATTCCTCAATTATTCGTTTTTAAAATGCTAAATTATTTAATTTTGAGCTTAATCACATTTTTAACATTAACACAACTTTATATATTTAACTTAAAAGTGGAAATAATTTAATTTAATTAACATTATTTCTTATGGTGTATTGTACTAAGGAAAAACACAAGGAGATGATGGACGGAGTGCTGAAACTTTTCTGACACTCACCCCCAGTCACAGGTCTGGGTTGAATTCATCATTGTTCTTTAGCTCACTTCCCCACTTCAGTTCAGACCCAGCTATATGCAAATCAGTCTTGACCCTGTGCCTCACAGGAACAGTCCAGCCTGAACTGCCAAGACAGATCTTCAGGCATTATAGCCACCTATGTTCTGACAACAGCACATAGAATGGGGCAGTGAGTCAACCTACTTAAGCAAATGTTTAACTTCATTTTGAGTGAACCATAAGCCTGATCGGGTCTTTGTTACAGAGATCTGGGCCAAGGAATCATCTGGTCCTGACCTGGTAGATGCCATTCCTCAAGGTTACACCATTACTAGACATGACAGAATTGGCACAGCAAAAAAGGGCCGGCAGTAATACACAAAACCATGTATACCTTCCTCATAGAACCTTTTCACAATTTGGCACCTTGTGAAGCGCTATACTATTCACTAAAAATGCAGCCTACCGAATCATTTGCAGGGATCTTAGTCCACAGGCCTCCTGGTCCCAGGTCTGCTTTTATCCATGAGATTACTCACCTACTTGGGTAAACACAATAATACACTTTTGGGGGGCTTCAAATTCCATATTGAAAACAATATGTGTAAGGATTCTCTGGCTATTATAGACATGATGACATGTTGCGGGCTTTCTCAATTAGTAATGGCAGCTCCCATGAAGCAGGCCATATTCTGGACAGGATTTTTTCGAATGACATCTGTCTTAAAGTCTTTAATCCTCTTTCCCTCACCTGGTCTGATCACTATGCCGTTCTCTCTTGACCTATCACATAAGAGACAGTTATTGGTGGAAGTAATAGACTCTCCAAAAGAAATTGGAAAGGGCTCAGTAAAGAATCCCTATCTCCGGCCTCCAAAAATTGTGAGTGAACAGAACCCAAGGATGCCAAATTGGTGGCCCCAGAACTTTCCTTGTGCCTTACTTCATCTACTAATATTGTGACCTTGCTGAAGGAAATCTACACATGACGAAAGACACCTACATGGCCCTGGTTCTCAGAGAGACTTAGATTGTTGAGACAGACTTGCCATCGTCAAGAGTGGGCCTGGTGGAAAAGGCTACCACTCTCATGAAAGAGCTGGCTATAAGGCCATCCTGGCAGAATATAAAGTGGTCTTTAAGGAAGAAAAATCTCTTTATTGCACTAATGATATTGCAACAGCTAAATCATCAAGAGATCGCTTCAACTTGATCAGTCTTCTATCGGCTCCTTCAGCACCTTCCAGCACAGATTTTATTTTTTAATTTTTTTGTGATCAGATAGGCAATTCTTTGTACACCAAAATGTTCAATATCTATAATGTACTTGATTGATTCAACCCTGAGTCTCCTATTCCCTCTTAATTGAATATTCGGGCTGAGCGAGGTCTATTAGTGACTAAAACGACTAAAGAAAGCAATACTACAGTCTTAGCTTACTTTACTCTTCTTACACAAGAACTGATGGAGCTCTATCTCCCCAGCATTTAATTAGACTTCCCTCTTGAACCCTGTTCACCCGATGTCTTGCAACCGACTAAACTAAACTAAACTAAAGCGATGTCTTGCACTTGGGAGCTAATAACATCGTTCCCCATCTCACTGAAACTTTGAATAAAGCCATTACTTCTGGGTGTTTCCCTCAACCCTGAAAAAAGGCTGTTGTAAAGTGTCTGATCCTGAGCCTGCTGGTCTAAAAAATGATCAGCATGGTTCTTGCTGCCTGTACCTTCAAGAATTCTGGAGAAACACCTGAATGCCCAGCTGATTACCTACTTGGAAAAACATCAACTGTTGTATGTCTCTCAGTTTGGAATCAGGAATAGCCATGGGGCTGAGACTGCATTAGTATCATCAGTCAACACTATCTGTTTCATGGTCAGTGCAGGGCAGGCTTCAGCTTTGTTCCTTTTTGACTTATCCGCAGCCTTTGAAACCATCTCCCCAACCCTGTTTGTTGAACGGCTGCATGAACTGGGGGTCACAGATTAAGCACTGAAGATCACGGCCTCTTTTCTGAGTGATACGTCTCAGGCATTTATGGGGATCCGTTTTTTTCGGAGTCCATAAGTGTACCATGTTGGCTTTCTTAGGGCTCATCCCTGATTCCTGCATTATTCAACTTGTATGTTTCCATGTTGGCAAAATTTATAAGGTCCTTTGGCTCCAAGTTTTGCCATATGCTGATGATGCACAAATTATTGTGCCTATTTCTAAGGAAACAGAAGCAATTGCTACCAATTTCAAAAACTGTATGCAGGCTGTGGCCACATGGATGGAAATAAATGACCTAGAAACTTAATGGAGACAAGACGAAGTTCATGATCTTTGGCAGTTAACCATCCTTATTAACCTACTTGTGTGGTCAGATAGGCTGGGGGCTTTACTCACTCCAGCTGACTCCACTAAGAACCTTGGAGTATTTTCGACAAAAAGGTATCTTTCTACCTGCAGGTCAACCAAAGGGGTTCAACCTGTTTTTGGAGTATGAAGACTCTCAGGAAAGTGTTTCCTTATATCCTCTTCCTGGCACGTAAGCAAATGGACTTGGCGCTTATTATGTCCAGGTTGGATTACTGCAATTCTCTATACCTGGTTATCAATAAGACTGTACTAGCTAAACTGCAGTTGGTCCAGAATGCAGCAGCCAGACTGATTCTTGATGCTCCCAAATTCCAATCAGTCTCATTGGGGATTCGGAAGCTTCATTGACTGCCTGTGAAAAAACAAATCACTTTTAAGGCTCTTTGTATCGTTTGCAAGGTTTTCCATGACATCGGGCCTAGTGGACTTAACAGCATGTTACAACAATATACTCCCCAAGACAGTTGTGATCTTCAGGCAGGAATCTTTTAACTGTTCTTAGGTATCAAAAATCGAGATGGGGAGGCAGAGCCTTTTCGGTGGCTGTATCCAAGCTTTGGAATTCTCTTCCTTAATCCATCTCCAGTCATCAAGCTCATGTTCCATTTAATCATGCCCTAAAAGCTTGACTTTTTACTCTCTAATGGATGTGTTGGGGCCTTACACCTTCTTCTGCCGAAAATGTGATCAAAATGATTGCGATATGTAACATCGCACTTTTTACAATGCAAGTCGTTACAACGACTTGCGCTGGAGGGTGCTGGACTTAGGAATAGTAAGGTTTACTATTCCAACACCAGTCTACGTACAGTAGGGAAGGTGTTGGAATAGTAAATCTTACTAATCCTTAGGTTATAGTGCCATCCAGCGCAAGTCGATGTAACCACTTTCTTTGTAACGGCTGTGTTCTAAATGCATCGCTGTGTAATCACCGCAATGTAAAGCATGTTTCCCTCTTCTGCCTCTCCTCCTTCCTAAAATTAACTGCTATACGCATCTTCACACCTTTGGTCAATTGTGGGAGCTCTATATGTTTATTTTATTTTATTTTATTTGACTTCATTTTGCTATCTCACAAGGTACACATCATAGACAAGCAAGTTCCTTTCAGTGTTTGTGTTTTTGTTTTTACTTTATAGTTAACTCAGTGTGTGGCCTTTATGTATAGAGCCTGCTGCCATAGCAAGACCCTTCTAATGCTCATTCTATCTTTATGAGATCCCATCCAAAGTTTTTGTAAATTCCTTTTTGGGTATTTTGCTTTGTGACTGCTGCTATACCACAGCATACCAGATTGTGTTGATTTGAAACTGTTCTGTATTAAGTTATCCTTTTTTAACATTTTCTCTTTCTCTCCTTTCATTCCTTCTTTCTCTTCTCTTCCATTTTTTTCTTTCTTTCTTACATTTGTCATCATAAAAGCTTTCTTCGATCCTAAATACAAACAAAGATCATAAAAGCAACGAGAATATTAACAAAAATAAAATTCATCAGAACTCCAGTAAATACATTAAAATTACAGATATAACCTAATTTTAAGATCAGTTAAAAACCTTTCTTTCCTTTACACAGGCCCAAAGGAAGTTTGCCATTACGTAGCTAATGAAAGGATCGGCAAGTTTTTTGAGATAGGTAAGGGCCACTCTACATTGCCTAAAATTGGGCTGTTTCAAAACCAATAATAAATATCTCGCTCGTTCCTCTTTGTACATATCACAGAATAATTAATATGTAAGTTGTATTGATCGGACATTCCGTCACATGAGCATGCATAAAGGTCGCTAATCTTATATTTTCCCGCTGGATACCCAACCAACAGTGGGAACAGATTCAGACGGAATCTTGCTAGTATGAATCTGTGTTTTAGATTTGAATCTCCTCTAAGTAATGATAGTCAGACTTTAGTAGGGGTGCAAGACTCATATATAACCTAATGGCTTATCTTTGTGTATCTCTGTACACTCGTGGGCCATGTTAGCCAAACATTTTTCTTTTAAAAGTGTCTTTGAGATTTGGAGACAATTGCTGGGATTTTTATACAGGTACTCCATGCCCAATCTAGTCAGAGTCGATCTTACGTACCTCAACCATCTTACTTTGTACACATTATCCAGCTCAAGGCAGTCCTTTATGATTTGTTGTGTTAGGGTGAGCGTGTTCTTCTTACAGATTGAGTGCCATAGCGCTAAAGGGGCTAGTCTTATCTGATCGCTGATAAATGGAAAATCCCATTCCACATGGCAGTTAAAATTGGGGCATAAAACCGGTAAGGCAATTATCCATTTCAGAAATTTATCCTCAATAGTCTGCACATGGGCAATATTAGAAGTACCCGACACCCCGCTCCATAAGTAGTCAGGGATACTGTATTTGCCTTATAGATACCTTTTATAATTCTTAGAGGCTTAGAGCCAATCTTTTAGAAAATCTAATATTGCCTGCCAGTTTTTTTTCCATTTCCAGTCCCCTGTTTTTAATCATAGGTACCCAAGTATCGTGCTTGTCAAATACGACAGCCAAATAGGGGAAGGAATCAACTATCTCCACTTTGTGAGCCCCTAAGTAGAAGGATGGGTTTAACCTCGCCATACTTGCCTTGCTATTAAAATAAATGACTTTGAGTCATTTACCCTTAGATCAAGGGAGCTCATAAACGAGGCATAAGCTGTTAGCATATGTTGCTGCGGCCTCCCCGTCTGACCACTAAGACCGTATCGTCTTCATATGAAAGGAGAGGCAGTGATAGTGACCCAAACTTTTGAGTTTCCTGAGCTATACCTGCCAGTGCTGCTCCTACCCCATTGGTATATAAGGAGAAAATGAAAGGGGCGAGAATGCACACTTGCCTAACTCCTCGACGAATCTTAAAAGAGTAGGTACAAGCCCGTCCTTGCCATACCGCAAAGAGGCGGTAGTCTGGGACTAGAGCTGTACACTGAACAGGAGTATTGGAGGGTCCACCCACATGGCCTCAATTATCTCCCACAGCCTACTATGATTTACAAAGACAAATGTGTCTGAGAGACTTATGAAGGCCATGTCGTTCAACTCACCTCTAGCCCTGATATATTTTTCAACTATGAGGCCTAAGTTCAGGCACTGGTCGATGGTACCTCTGCCCCGTTTGAATCCATATTGGTCTGGGATCAGTATATTTTTGTTGTTTGCCCATTCTTCCAGCCGGTGTAGTAATAGCCACCCCATTAACATTGAGGTGCTGTCCAGGAGGGATATTGGCCTATAATTCACTGGCTCGCTTTTGGCTCCCTTTTTAAAAATAGGAACGATAACAGTTGTACCCCATGATACCAAAGGGCCATCTTTGGCAATGGCATTAAAAACATTCTGTAATAGGGGTGCCCATGAGACATGGTCTTCAAGCAATAGGTCTATGGGAACCAAATCTGGGCATGGGGCCTGTGCCCTGCTGCACCTATCCAGCCCTTTAATTATTTCCTCAAGGGTACATACAAGAAAGTCAGTGTGAGGAAAAGGGACTGGGGGAGGCTCCACAGCCTGTGTTACCCCGACCCAAAGATTTTCTCAAAATGAGCCACCCAGGCATCCACATCCACATGGGATTCTAGGGTTGGATCAGTGGCATCCTTAAAATAAGTTTTGTTTACCACCGTCCAGAAGTCCCTGCTATTGTTAGTTATGGCAGCCCTTTCCAGTTCTTCCCAGGCCTCCTCTCTTAATTCTTTTTCTCTCTGCTTCCTAGGATCTTTATATATCTTTCGTAAGAATGTTATTTTCTCTTGGTTTCTGTGTACTTCTTTCATGGATTCATGGAGGGTTTTTTAGGGCTTGGGGTCATGCATGATCAAACCAACGCCCCACCAATGACTTACATGAAGTTCTTTTACCGAATAAGGCCTTATTTGCAGCCTCCAATAATTTTGAGAAATCCTGGATAATACATTCAGCAGATAGGTTTATATCCAAGCAATTTTGTACACAATTCCGGTTTTCTGTTATTATTCCCTGGGTTATGTTTACCTTGTCTATGGTAGACCATTTTAGTTGGTAAACATTCTTTCTTCCTTGGGCCGGTGTCTCCATTATCTTAGTTGGTATATCACAAAAGGAGCATAATGCTACAGAAAAAGAAAGGATAGAGTGATCACTAAAAGAGGTAAAAACAGATTCAACCCGAGTTAGTTTCCCATCTAGGATATCAAAAGTCACAATGTAATTAATAGTTGACTCCTGCTCATTGCGTATGAAGGTTGTTACAAACTCCCCATCATGTTCAGTCTGACTGTTTCTTATCTCCAGGTTTCTAATGTTCAGGAACCTATTCAATGTCTGGCTATATTCATTATGCATACAAATAATTACTGGGGGCTCTTCCGTATCCTCCGTGCCACACACTGGGGTGGTAGAATATTTACATAAATGTACATTGAAATCACCCACCCACACAATAATGAAATTCTCTTTGAATCCCATTCCAGTTGAGTCAACACCCAATGCATATCCAGTCCAAAGTTATTATTATAAAAGTTTATCAATAGCCAGTCCTGACCTCCTAAACCTTCAAACAACAAAAAGTGAAAACATTGGGTTACTTGAAAAAAATACCTTTAAAATTATTGACAGGGTATTAGATATTAGTGTTAACAAACCACCCCTGGCTCGAACTGCAGGTGCAGGCACTGCCTTTGTTTGAAAGGAGCGATACCCATCTATGGAAATCTGGTCAACAGCCCAGGTCTCCTGCATTCATATTATGTCATATTTTTGCCAAACAGTGCACCACTGCATGTTACCCACCTTTCCCTTATTACCCGTAATGTTCCATGTAGCAAGTTTTAACCATTTTCCAGCCTCAACCCCTCCCATAACTGTTACACCTCCTAGTTTATTGATGGTTGTATTCACAGGAGCTTCTGGTGTTTGGGTTAATGGGTTCATTATAGGCAGTCAATCGCAACTATCAAGCCCCTCTAGGGGAGCGGATCTATTCTCTGTTTCCGAGTTGGAAATTTCCCATCTGATTTGGCGTTGTGTATTTAACAGGGAAGACCTTTGATCAAATCTATAATTCCTGTATACAGATGTACGTTGGTCGGATCCCCCCCCCGGTGCAAGTTGTGCGTAAAATAAATCAAGCGGTAGTGCTAAATCTGAGTGCTAGAGCTTGGGGTGTAGCATAATCGATATTTCAGAAGGCTCACCATTTGGCAGTTGTCCAAGTTCACCACAACGCAGTCTCCTTTTAAGCTTTTGCGTGTGGGGCCAACCCCGCCCACTCTCCATGAAATTATAATAGTATTGGCTAGACCCCTATGCCTTTCTAAACACAAACCTCCATATATATTTAGCCAATCAAGTGACTTATCCATTACCTGTTGCGTAGATACCTTCTGATCCTCTCTCAGTCCTGGGACATTTGCTAGAATCAAGGTCAAGGGTTGAGCTCCAGTGGGAGGTCTATCACGGGATACAGAGGCTGGGCTCTATTAGGTCTTATAGCCCCCTTCTGTGGCTCAACCCTCCCCCCATAAGCTGGGGCCCTCTCAGCCATATGGCAAGAAAGGGGAGATAATCTCTCTGATTGAGTTGACTGAATTGCCTCAATTGGCCCCCTGTGTTCACTCAAACGGTCTGCTTGACCATAACAGCCGGTAGAATAGGCACAGGTGGAAGGGGCTGTTCTAAATCCATACAGGTGGGACCGTTAGTTGAAGCACCTACAGCTGTTGGGCCTTTTGGGATTTTTACGATTCCAAGAGTTGTTGGAGTCGTTCCTCCACCTAAAGTATTCATTGAACTGAGCAGACCTATGTATTCCTCTATTTTCGTGAGCCTATGTATAAGAGGCTGTAAGAAGAGGGAGACAACGTTCTCCAGTCTACTCCATCCCTCCTCGTTAATTGTTACTGTGGTTGAATTAGCAGTTAGAGGGTGGGATGATCCAAAGGCTTCTTTATTCCTACCCAAGGCTTTTCTCAGATGAACATTTTTGGGTAGATTTTTAGATGGATTCACTCTTGGTTTGTTCCCACATTTTTTCCTTTTAGCTGCCGGCTCACTATTTGACTCTTCTGTGGGAGGTGAGTTAACTACTACATCCAAAGCCAAATGTGAGAGTAAATCTGCATGGGATTGGGGCCCACAGGCAGTCGTGTTCTGCAGTTCTAACCCAGACAAAGACACAGTCGCAGCTGCGGGAGGAGAGGTAGCTAAGGTGGTGCGACCTCTCATTCCTTCTAGGGATAGTCTGCGTTCTGTAAGCTCTATTTCGTGTGAAAGGGCACTTGCTACTCTTACTAAAAAAGCATCAGAGTATTCACAACACTCCCCTGGGAGTCACTTGTAGTCTTCCTCTTACCCATTTGGAGTTATGACGCTCCTCTCTCCATGATCCAATGGCTGAAGACCTCTCTGGAGCTGGACGTTAGAGGGGTCGCCCAGCCTCCTCCGGGTTCCAACGGGATTGGACGGACCCACCCTTGGCCCTGGCTTTGACCAGGCATGGCCCGGGTGCGTCCCTGTGCGAGTTCCGCGTCACGGGCCGGCAGTGTTTAATGCACTTTCCGGGTGCAAAGGAAAATGGGCAACGCAGTCCCAGCACTGCAGGCTCCACCAGCAATGGGAGCAAGAAAATAGCCCAGCAGACCTGGGGTAATGCAGGTGAGGCACATGGACTATGCTGGCCGCGGGCCGCTGACGGTGTTTAATGTTTTTCCAGGCGCAAAGGAAGATGGGCAATGCAGTCCCAGCAGGACAGGCTCCACCAGCAACAGGAGCAAGAAAACAGCCCAGCAGATCCGGGGTAATGCAGGTGAAGCAAATGAGACTACTCCGGCCTTGGGCCGCCGGCGGTGTTTAATGCTTTTCCGGGGGCAAAGGAAGATTGGCAACGCAGTCCCAGCAGCACAGGGTCCACCAGCAACCAGAGCGAGAAAACAGCCCAGCAGATTCGGGGTAATGGAGGTTAGGCAAATGAGACTACGCCAACTGCGGGCCACTGGCAGTGTTTAATGTACTTTCCAGGCGCAAAGGAGGATGGCCAACGCAGTCTGAGCAGCGCAGGCTCGACCAGCAACGGGAGCGAGAAAACAGCCTAGCAGACCTGGGGTAATGCAGGTGAGGCAAATGAGAGTACATTTGTCAATTCTTTCATTATTTCTTTCTTTCCTTTTCATTTTCTCTTTCATTTTTCCTTTCCTTTCTTTCCTTGTATCCTTTCCCTTTCCTTATCTCTTCTCTTCTCATGTCCTTTCTTTGTCTTTCCTTCTGTCTTTCTTTCCTTCTCTTTCCTTCTCTGTAGTCTTCTCCCTTTCTTTCTTTCTTTCCTTCCTTCTCTTCCCTTCCCTTCCCTTCTCTGTGTTTCCTTCTCTTTTCTTCTCTCTATCTATTCTTCTCATTACTTCTTTCTTTCTTTCTTCCCTTCTCTATTTCCTTCTTTAATTTTTGTCTTTTCTTCTTTTGTTCCTTCTTTCTTTCTTTCCTTCTCTCTGTCTTTCCTTCTTGACCCTTCCTTTTTCTTGTTTATTCCCTTCTTTATTTTCTTCCTTCTGTCTTACTTTCCCTCTCTTTCCTTTTTCCTTCTCTTTTTTCATGGTTTCCTGCTCCTTCTTTCTTTCTTTCTTTCTTTCTTTCTTTCCTTCTTTCTTTCTTTCTTTCTTTTTTCCTGCTTTCTGTGTTTTCCTCTTTGTCTATCTCTCTTTCTTTTTGCCTTCTGTTATCCTTCCCTCTTTTTTCTTCCCTTTGGTTCTTTTTTCTATCTTTTCCTTCTCTCTCTCTCCTTCTTGCTATCTTTCTTTCTTCTCTCGCCATCCTTCTTCCTTTCTCTCTGATTCCTTCTTACCTTATTTAATTCTTTCTTTCTTTCTTTCTCGTTCCTTCCTTCTATCTTTCACTTTTCTTTTTACTTTTCTTTTTTTCTTGCCTTTTTTTGCCTGTCTTCTTTCTTTCCTTTCTCTTTTCTTTCTTACTTTCTTAAGGGAAAGAGGTTTGCAGATGTTGTCAGACTGATTGTATTTTTTAAGTCTGTGTTAGCCAAGACCTTTTTTGAATTTACTATGTGTATAACATTGCTAGTTATAGGGGGTTCAGCCAGACTTCATCTAGTAGTCGGTGGCTGGTGCAATTCCCATTTTTCTTCCACCCACTGTAGCATGCATTAAGGGGAAATCAGAGGGTGCAGCTCAGGAGGAGTGTATGGGGTGTAACACCCCTCCAAATAATTTCTCTGTTAGCTACAAGGCAGCAGAATCATGCTGTCAATATTCATGTGTTTATTTTATTATTATTATTATATTTCTTATATAGCGCCAGAATCGACCCCCGAAGGGGTATCTCCGCGCTTGCCTTGGTAACCCGTCCTGGTTTTTCCCGGTGAGATAGCCCCTACAGGGCATCCCCAAGGTGAAAGCCAGGCATCCCGCCGCGGGGGGCCATTGTGGAGATTAAACAAGCTTAATGCCCAGAGTTGCAGAGTGTGAACCCATGATTAGGTCAGGGACCGAAGCGAGAATTATCGAGTCCATGGACATTTGAGCTCAAGACCCTGCCGCGTCGGGAATTGAACCCTGGTCCCGGGTCTGACCTCTGCTTCAGGGTCTGCCTGCTTTAACCAGTGAGTGCTCTAACCTGGGTCTATGTGATATCACAGACAGGGCTCTGGGCTCAAAGTTCAAATTCAAATGAAATTGGCACAATGGTATCGGAGCAATTGGCCTTTCTCTGCATGTCTTTCACTCCACGGTGCTGCTGGTGCTGGGGTGACCACTCAATGACCTAACTATTACTAAATCCTTCGCACCTTTGTCAGGGTGTGGTACCGTATTCGGGGCTCAGTGCTTGAACTGCATCATAACATGCACTGTCTCTGCATGCCAGTGATTTTATCTACAATTGACATTCTACTCACAAATTTCTAATGGAGTTTATTTCTAATAAAGAGTACTCTGAATTATTGTTTGTTCCATTTAATAGAGCGGTGCTCCACTTAACTGAGCTGCAGCCAGGTGAGGTGACGCTTGTCCTCCTACTCAATAGGTAAGCGGGCATACATGTAATGAAGAGGACAATGCAAATGTCCCGTCATGATAAGAAAGCAAGCAACACAGAACATGTCTAGCTGCTTCTTAGATATACACATTGTTGTTGATATCTGTTTGTGTTCTCTTTTATGTCCTGTCCGGGGTGTGTCTTCTCTTCTGGCCTGAACAAGCAGTTCTCAAGAGGAGGATTTTCCATGACCTAAACTATCAGGTGACATGGTTATGAGTTGGTTTTGATTCTTTCTCACGTTTTTGCAGTAGCGAAGAAAAAGGTCCTGATGAAAGCAGTGGACAGTTATATCCACATATGCTGAAACATGTTGACCATCATTTAAAACAAGCAGTTATTTGTTAAATCTGCTCCAGTTTTGCACTGTTTTTAAACTTTTGAAGTTTTGAGAGACACTCAATAAAAATATATTTTTCTCTCTACTCTCCAATTTTAGATATGCACTATATTTCACATTTTCACTATTTCACGCACTGCATACCAGTTACCCTAACACTCTTGGTTTTGGTACCTCCCATTCCTTTATCACCATTCTCAAAGGTCTGGCAGCAAACACTTATAACATCTAGTGTTTGCAAACATTTTCTCCTAGGTGTAGGGAGAACCCAAATGATGTAAAGGGTGGTACCGTGTGAGAACTGATGGGTACTTTTTATACCCTGTGATACCATGTTGTGCCTGCAATACACACTGGTATTTTTCTTTTTCTTTTTCTCTTTCTTTCTTTCCAACAAATTGGTCATACCCCGAATAGGTCTCTAAGATGTCCTGTTAGACCCATAGGCATTCGGTGTGTTGTCATAAGTGCTTTACTGGGGGTTATGTCTATGTCGTGGTCTTTAAATATGCCCTGAGACCCTCTGTTTCAAACTGTTGTTTTTGTTGACAAACGTTATGTTCCTGCTGGAGATAGAATTCAGTTTTGTCTAGTGGCAATTTTGACTGCAGCGCAGAGGGTTAATCTGCCCTCTGCAAAGAATGTGTGCCATGCAGATCATAGTACTGTATTTATGTGGATAGATCAATTGGTTTCTATTTTTGTCACAGAGATCCATTTTTTACTTGCTATTCATAAATTACAATTCTAAGTAATATAGTACAGTGACGTATGAACTGTCATGAAAGAGCTGCATGCAAACTGCATAGTATAGGTTAGGACGTTATGTTTTTACCCCAGTCTTTTATTATCCTAATGTTGCTAAAAAAGGGTTGGTTTGGTTAGAAATACAGTCTCATTAGTATTGACGGAGTGTGGTGGTGTTCTGAAAATTGTAGGGGTGCATCATAATCACTGATAATTCGCACCTTCATATATTCCTATGTTCTATTAACCTTCGATCATTAGAAGTGTTCAGTAATAACATGTGAAAGTGCAAATAGTAGGGAAGGTGTTGTGTTATGTAGAAAAGAGGATGTATTCTTTATATTATCATATTGTAATCCATAGTATTTGATGTCATTTTCGTAACGATATTGCTTATATGTGATAATTTATTTGTTTAGATGTGCACCACATTAAAGTTGCACATAGACTTGACAGAGTTGCATTTAACGTGTAGAGCTACGTAAGATGTTTGCAGCTAACATGCATCAATGTGCTTATAATGCAAAGATGTGGAAAGGCCTAAATAAAATGTTCACTTATGTGTGTATTTGAAATGCCTATGTATTTTATTCTTATGTTGAGCGATTTCTGTTGGCCTGAAATGTATTTTCCCTGGGGGCTCTGTAGTGAGAGTTTTAGAGAAACTTCATGTGCACGCTGAATTCATTCAGTTCTCACTTTTCTGTTGCAGGTGGAGAAAGTTGTCTTTGTTAGTTAGAATAACGTCTTTTGTTTAGGAGAGTTAGGCTCAGGAGGATGTGATACATTTCGCTGAAGGAAGTTGATAATTGGGAGCTAGTGCTCTTTCTCCTTGAGGGAGGCTTGGGAATCAAGGTCATCGAGCCAGGAGGTGTAAGCACCGGTACTGCATGGTAAATCAACTATGAGAAGTGTCCAGTGAGATAAGTTGATCTGTGGGCGTGTTTTTTGTTCTTGTGTTTTGCATTAGGGACAGCGTCCTTGGGAGGAGTCAGGAGAAGGGGTGAGGAGATCGAAGAAGACTGATTTCTGTAGGCCTGAAATGTATTTTCAATGGGGGCTCTGTTCTGAGGGTTTTAGAGAAACTTCATGTGCACAATGGATTTGTTTTGTTCTCACGTTTTTTTTGCAGGTGGGGAAAGTTGTCTTTGTTAGTTAGAATAACATATTTTGTTTAGGAGAGTTAGGCTCAGGAGGATGTGATACATTTCTCTGAAGGAAGCTGAAAATTGGGAGCTGGTGTTCTTCCTCTTTTAGGGAGGCTTGGGAATCAAGTTCAATGAGCCAGGAGCTGTAAGCACCAATACTGCATAGAAAATCACTTATGAGAAATGTCCAGCATGATGAGGTGATCTGTGGGCATGTTTTATGTTCTTGTGTTTTTTATTAGGGATTGTGTCCTGGTGAGGAGTCAAGAGAAGGGGTGAGGAGATCGAAGAAGACAGAAGGAGCATCTTAGAATGAGCTCTGTAGCTTTGGCTACATGACCCATACAGCGTGAGTGTACTTCTTAGGAATTCTTCACGCGCTGACAGCTTTCTTTTTACTGATCTTGACCGGGGAATACTAAGTAGGGATGTCATGATAGTGTTAGTGTAGGGACAGACTAATGCTTTTTCTTTATCCATGCCAGATGAAGATAGAACTTGAAGTGAGGGCAGTCATTGCCTGCATTCTGCTTCTGGAGATTGTCATTCTGTTTATGATCCATCGCATTAAGTTGGTCAGTAGGTTTGGATTTGTATTAGTTCCTATGTACTTCTACAACCTCGTAATGAGATGCTTGTACATTCAGTTGTTTTTGGCCTTGTAATAAACCCACTAATTTGGAATCCAGAGTTTGTGGTTCTGCAGAGTCACAACCCTTGTAAATTGTGATCTTGGTAAAAATTGGTTTCTCCCCTCCACTTTTCAGAATGCAATAAAGGTCCATTGACCCGGGGTTCCATAGTAAATTTTGTAGAGGAACTCAACCCATTTTCAGTAATACAACCCCAACAGTATGTTTTAAATTCTAAATTTGTGTTCCATAAGACCAATCAGTCATAAATATACTGCCTACTAGTCTAGATGACATGGGATTCCAAAACACCTGGTAATCCTCATTGTTTTATGTAAGATTCCCTACAGATTGATTTACACATGTTTGATTCATTGTCTCTGCATAGGTTACATGTGATGTAAAGTGCTTTGACACCCTACACTGGTATGAATAGCGCTATAAAACAAACAAATGCATTTGCAAGCGGGCTATGGGGAGATGAAGAGCAATGTTGTATGGTTGTAGTGAAGAAATCCATGGAGAAGGAGGTCATTGGGGGAGGGAAGTGCAAAAAAAGATTTTAGCGTTGAGCGCCACCAGCGCTACAGCCTGCCCTGGCATCGGAATGAGTAGCATAAACAAGAGACAATAAATGAAAAAAGAAAGAATCACCCCTTTCAAAGTGTTCTTTTTTAATTTTTAATTTCATCTTTTTATCCTCAGTCTAGGCAATGTATCATCCCACTTCAGCCATTAGATGATGACGCTTTGAGTTACAGCATGCATTCCTTTTACAAGGAAGATATTCTCTTCAGTTCCTGGGAGTACTATGGTAATCTGTGTGTTTTTTAGACCAAAAACCGTTTTGAAAGTAGCAAATTATTTTTCGGAGATTGACGAAGGCCCACCATATTTCCAAGCAATAAAGTTTTGCTAAACAAAACAAGAATTGCAGAAGTCCTGGCAGCTAACACCAGACCTATTGGCTTTGCCAGTGCTTGTTTTCTGTGGAAGTTAATTAGAGTATCTGTGAGTCATGCTGGACATTCTTCAAGGCTGAGCTGGAGAACATTTTCAAATGTTTTGGGAAGAGATCAACTACAGTATACAATGAGCTGGTGTAGAATCTGTTGATTTTCTAGCAAATGCCCCTCTCTAAATGAACACCATAGACAGTAAATCTACTCATAATATTAGACGATTTTAAAGACTCATAGCAGAGATATCACTGGATTTACACATGCCTTACACAGGAGCCGCCGTTGCAGGTAAGGGCAGTGGGGCGGGGGGTGGGGGGTATTCGTCAGTCTACGATGATGGAAAATTAATTATTTATTGAATTTTCTCTTGACATCGGCCTTACAAATTTATGTTGTAGACAGAATGCTCTTATAGATTCTCATTTTTGACAGCACTTCTTTCAGGTCAAAAATATCTTACTCAGGCCTGTCAACCTATGAAGGATATCCACCATGTGATACTACTGTGGGGATGAGGAAAAGGGGCAATGCAGGGACTAGGGTTGGAAACAGGGTGAAGCCCCGGTACACCATCACTGGTTAGGTAGTTGTGCTGCCTCAAAAATCACGAACTAAGCTCTGAGGTCGCCTCCCACAACCTGGACTGGTTGGAAACACGGAATGAACTACCTGACAACACCTCCCACCCCAAGCATGTTCTTGAAACCCCTTCTCTCAAGGCCATACATGCCAATAGACCCGATTCAGGCGGGAGACTACCGATTTTTCAAGCTATTTTAGCTGTCTCCCACTTGAAATTGCATTTTCTTCAATAGAAGTCAATGGGGAATTTTCATTCTCCCGATTTTTTATTTGAAATCTCCCACGTCCCTGTCCTATAATGTTGGCAAGTATGCTCAAGGCTATCCAGCTGTCCTTGGAGTTCACCATGTGAAGACTCCACACCGGGTAGGCATGCGAACAATTCAAACGCGCGTTACACACAGTGACTCGATACCTGTGAGCACAGACGCACCACGTGAGCTATAATACCTCATTACATATTCAAATATGAGGCAGAGTATGACGTCAATAGAGCCCAGACAGCGGGGAGATGCTGAGTCTGTTGGCCACCATTGCTGAGAGGAGGAAGCTGCCGGCTCGCGGACGTTTGACGGAGGCCCCAGGAGCTCAGCCAAGCCTATCCACAGGTGCCAGTAATTACTGCTCAGGCAGGCGGATACCTGCAGCTGCCAGCACTGCTCTGATTGTTCTTCCTGTGCACAGCACAGCACAATGAACTTCATGCCGGCACGGCTGGAGATGAAACGCAGCTTCCTGATTCCTGCCTCTCATTACAACATAACCTTTCTTCTTTTCAATTTTCTCCCCTAGTGCTAAAGTCAATTATGAGTGGAAGTCAAGTACATTTGCATTCTTTCAAAATATCCAATTTTATGTTGTTAAATGTATTTAATCGCCCCTGCACGGGGACGTGTCACAGTTTTGAAAGCGCACAGATGTGGGGAGAGACAGAGGGATTCGGTGTCGCTATAGAAATGTAGATTTTGACGGGGCTGTGTGAACCAAGCTCTCCGGCCCCAGCTAGTCTGGAGGGGCGGACGATCGCTGAGCAAAAGTGTTCATGGCTGTATCATGACTTTCTTTGAAGTCATGAAGTGGCGTTTTCAAGCGCCTGTCTCATGAGGCTATGAGTCATGAATACCTGCTTGAAAGGTTAGTAATTTATGTAGGACAAGATGAACACTTCAATGTGCTTCTTACTAACACAAGGGTAGGGTTGTCTGGTCACTTGACTTCATGTTTTTTGGTGAGTTGGAAATATTCCAGAGCAATCTTTCCTTTTACAATCACTCTAATGGTGAACTTTAGTCCAGTTCAGAAAATCCTGGAATAATAATAAATGATAACAAGTTGGGTGTTGAATAATACTTCACATCACACTTGTGCTGTTTCTGACACTGCAAATAACAGGTGATGCTATTACCGAATGTAATGGTACTCGGTTTAATAACCTTAGAAGGATGGATTACTAAGGTGCCTAGGTTTTGCACGTGTGACCTACAGATCACCGCAAGCTTCAGTGGCGAACATGCAGCTCATTGAGCCATCCTTTCGGCCAGTAGCTCCTGTCTTTCTTGGATTGTCAGTTGAAAGCCAAAGATTGGAACATGGGGTCGTTGATGACATGTGTCAGGTGACCTTACTAGAATCCTCACCCTTCTACATTCAGGTAAGAGGACTGTAAACAGAAGAAAAGAGTTTCCTATTATACAAACACACATGAGAACAAAGTAGCTTCCAAGGAAAGAAAATTAGGTGGACATCTAAGGGGCTACCCGTAGTTGGTGCTGATTGCAGTGAACAACAGTTGCCTCCATTCTTCTGGATGAGGTATGTGGCAAAATTGTTTTTTGCCTGGAATGACAAAGGTTCTGGCACCCGTTCCTCATTACACCAAAGGTTATTTCAGAAGCAGACTCATGTAGGCACACATTTTGTCCTATAAAACCCTTGGCTTTTCTCGGATGCAGTGAGATTTTCATAGAAAACTGTGCTCAAATGGTGGGGTCGGGGGAGCCTTGGCCGTGAAAAAAAATCAAATGGCCACGCCAATTCATTATCGCTTATTACTATGGTTTCACTAGAGCAGGGAAGAGGGTAAGATAGGGAGAATCTTAAAGCAGATTGATATCTGCAAGGACGTGGTTGTAGATGTGGCTCAAGTCAGTTGGTCCAATTGAACAAACACGCCAAAATGCATGAATTTGAAATGGAAAAAGACAGGACTTGAGCGTGATGTCCTTGGTCAACTTAGTATTGTCTGATCTCAATAAAAGTAGCTGATCTGCATTTAGAATTGGTGTGTTAGCGAGAGGTTTGTTAGAATTGTGTCCACAGGATGTAGAATTGTTTCTTTTAATTGAAGCCTGACTCTATTTTTGTAACTCCAGGCTTTTTACAAATACAAATTATGATTCAAGAATTCAGTCGAGTGGTTTACATTTCCTGTATGTTATTCGGGCTGTTTCACTAATGTAAAGTTACATGAGCAGGCTCTGTTTCAGTTACATAAGTTAAGGTTGATATGCCTATAGCACAGTGTGGGGCATATTTACAAGCCCCTATCGCCACCACAATGTCATTTTTAGTGGTGTTGTGTTGGTGATACGGGCCTTGCCTTATTTACAAGGCAGCGTTAAGCCACTTAACGTGGCTTAACGCTGCCTTGTAAATAAGGCACCCTTTCACGCTGTATTTAGTGTGAAAGGGGAGGGCTACAGGTGTTGCGGTGCGTGTTCCACCACGTCACCCATTGATTTTGACACTGCCCCCTATTTACAAGGGCGGAGTAAATTGGAGGCAGCGCCAAAATTACGACCATGAAAAACCCTTTCTTAAACTGGCGAAACGAGGAGAAATGCTTTATTTCTCCTTGTTTTTGCCGTTTCCATGTGTGCTGCATTGTGCAGTGCACATAGAAACAGCAAATTGCCAATGATTGTTTATGTACAGGAAGGAACACTTTCCAGCACATAAACAATCTTCCCCTCGACACAGGCACCCTTGAACTATGGTGCAAGGGTGCCTGCGTTGGTGCTAGGCAGCTGAACTCAGCGCCAGCAGAAACGCAGGGGTGCTTTGCATCCCTTGTGAATACGGCGCATCCCTTCATTTTCAAAATGGAGAAGCGTGGCATTAGCAATGTTTGCTTAGCCCCCCCTTCTCCATTGTGTTGTAAATATGCCCCTGAGTGTCTGAAGCAGATGTCTGTTCTCAAGATCAGATGTCCTGAAGCTAGATGGGCTGTATGGCTAAGGAATGCTGCAAACCTTAGGAATTAGATATCTCAAGGGATTGCCAATCCTCACTTCCACAGATTAAGCAAAATGGCCACATAAACAAGGTCGACTAGCACTAGTGAGTAGAAAAAAGGGCAAAAAGACAAAGGCAGACCGCGTCCAGATAGATATTTGTAGCTGCCATAGTTAAAGCCACCACAATCATCGATAGTGATGGCAACTGGGGATTCCCTACCAACTGCATGAGAGCAGGCAGAGAGACAAAGATGGCATGAACACTGATTTCTAGACATTGCAGAGTTTCCCCTCTCATGATGCTCAGATAATATCCAAGAATCGGGTTGTGAATTGTAGCTATTGTGATAAAAACAAGCAGAGGTACCTCAAAATGGAAGAATGTAAAACAATCACCAACAATATAGCACCAAGCACTAGACAAAAAAACAGCAGTGCACCAACCTAATAAGGTATTAAGTAAACACTGATTACCTTTCGCGAGGGAAGACATGAAGAGAGAGGCTGGCTCCATCTTTGTTACAATATCTTGATTGAGGCACAGCACAAGAAAGAGCTGCACAGTCTTTGGAAGATATTTGTCTCAGGCAGTGGATTTTCATGAGAGAAAACGAAGCAGCGGAGTCGTCCCAGCTCTTATGCTGAGTAGGAACTGGTTTTCAGCACACATGGGCGTCTCAGAATTTGTTTTCAGGCTCAGACAAAAGCTGTCTTTCTTTCCTTATGGTAGAGTACATGTGTGACTCTAAATAGAGACTAACCGCAGAGTCTTACACTGGTGCACAGAGTTTCGCTGAAATCAAAATACGAATTTATTTTTTGGCTCACTTGTCCGCAATATATATCCAAATATAATGGCCGCTGATGTCAAGCAAACCGGAAAAGAAACAGCGACATTCCTGTTAACCCCTGAAGTGCTGAGACTTTCCTTCCTAGGTTCCGCCAGTGCGGAGCCCTTTATTTGATGTTTTGGGCAGTTAATGCTTAAGCCTTCATAACTTTTTTCCACAAAAGATATTGGGTCCACATGTGCATCCTATTACCCCACATGTTGGGGATTTTGAAGGTATCCAGGATCTTTGGTTTTCTCCAGAGGTAACTAGGAAAATAGCCAAACTCTCGCAACAATTTGTTTAAAAAAATGAATAAAAGTTTCTTTGCAACGGTGTTTTTCTTCTAAAAAAATGTATCAACAAAAGGTTTTCTGTGCTAAGACAAGCCTCTTTACTGCTTTCAGGAATAGGCAAAGTTCTTAAATAAAGTAATTTACTCATCACAGATCTTGCAATTTTTGAGTGATAGTCAGTATTATCTATTTTTGTGCTTTCTACCTACTTGCAGTTTGTGGAGGGAAAAGGTGTGAAACATTTGGGGTGAATCAGGAAAGTTGTAACCATCTGAGAAACAGAAACAAATTATAAATCACCAAGGCTCCCTGTGCATGCACTAAATTGAAATCCAAAACTAGTTGAAGTAGATTAGAAAAAATACAAGTAAGTAACAATGTTTTTATCAGCTTCTTGTGTGCCCGATATCCGATCTACAAAATAAATATACTGTCATATCCATCTGACTCTTCCAGTTGCAGGTATATATTGTGTTTGTTGGTTCTCCAAAAACATGTGAAACCCTATGTTAGAAATCGGGATTCTGGTTGGGTAGGGTATGCATCTAAGTCAGGCAAAACCTAACACTCTAGACAAGGAAAATAAGACACACACCAAGATAACGTGCTCATCCTCTGATAGTTTGATGCAAAGCAAGAAGGCTTATTATCAGACATATTGTATGAAGCATTTGTGCAACACACTCATACAGTAACGCACTGAATGCACCACAAAAAAGAGACTCCACACAGGAGTATGTAAAAATAGATACTAAATTGTACATAACACATTAGGACCAAAACAACATGTATCAATGTTTACTTCTCAGTCAGTGAAATGATTCAAATTCAGCCACTACTTCACAAGTTCTGAATGTTTGTCAAGTAAAGTAGTGAGTCTCGTGCTAGCAGGGCTACAGCGTGTCAAGGAACATAACATAACATGTGTATTTGTAAAGCGCACTTATCACCCGTGGGTCTCAAGGCGCTAAATACTAGATGTTTATTATTACCCAACTCAATTGTACTCATTTTATCGACCTCAGATGGATGAAAGGCTGAGGTCACCCACCAGGATTTCAACCTGTGACCATGAGGTCGAACACAGGTCCCTGCAGCAGGTGCATTAGTCCACTAAGCCACCAGACCCGGAAAGCAAATCTGCTAAGGTACCAGGCACTCTGGCACGAGTTATGCGCATCAATAACGAAAGCCGTAAAAGCAGTGCTGGTAACACTAGTGCATGTCAAGCAAATGGTAAATACCCCTTTGTGCCGGGGAGAGGTCACACAATGTTTACAATCCAAATTTGTGAGGTTTGGGTGTGGCTCACTCAGGATCGGGAGCTCAAGAAACTTGTCCAGGTCGGCAATTCAGGCCCTCATTGTTCCCCGTATCTGGATTGAGGCGCAGACAGCAGGGCCATCACTGTCCTGGTTTAAAGCCTCAGTAAACAAAGGGCTTCTCGAGCAGAGACGCTGGCCTGCAGAGCCCATGCTGACTTGAGGCCCAGAGGTGGGAAAGGCTGTGGCAGCACTTCAGGTTTTTCGGATGCAGAGGTTTCTCCTTACAGACGGTTTTGCCTTGCAAGAGAGGTGGGGACGGTGATGTTGGTATGCAGTCTGGGATGACAACAGGGGGAAGCCCAGGCTCTCCAAGACAAAACTGGGGTCCGTGCTCGCTGACTTTCTTCGGCACTGCGACATTGCAGCACACACAGAGCGGAAGATCTCAAGCTGCAGAGAGCGCAACTTGTTGCAAGGCGAAGTCGTAAATAAACAAAAGCAGACACTGGGCTGCAGAGGGCGCTTGATCTGAGTAGAACAAAGTTTTTGAGCCCTTGTAGTTCCTGGATTAGAGAGGTTGTAGAGGGCAATTTCACTTCTCCCTCACTGCAAGAGGTAGCAGTCAGCAGTTCCTCCTGGCAGCACAGCTCCTCTTCTTTGCAGAGCCTCCCCAGGACCCCTAAGGGGGATATTTGATGGCCCCTAGATCCCAAAGAACAGGGGGCAAGCAAACAAGCCCTTGGAGAGGACTAGTAGTGCACATAGAAAGGTAGCAGGCAGCAGGTCAGCACGTAGGCAGGTTGCAAAGCGGCAGTTCCTCCTGCAGCCCACCAATCAGTAGGCATCAGGACAACACAACAAAGCAGTTAGCAAAATGGCAGTTTCTCCTGGCAGCACAGCACGCTTCCAGGCAATGTGCAGATGTAGAGGCAGCAGTGTCTGGATACACAGTGTCTGAAAACATGGGGTCAGAGACCCAGTACTTATACTAAAAAATGCCTTTGATATAGGGGGTGACTCCAAAAGAACCCTTAGAATGCACAAAAATCCCTTTCAGCCCAGCCCTGGCTCCAACAATCAGTAGGGGAGGAATCAGCTTTTTTGTGTGAAGGCAGGACACAAACTTTTCAAATGTAAGTGTAAACAACCTCTCCCTCTCCCAGCCCAGGAAGATATCTAAATGCAGATGTATTCCCTGTCACACTCAGCCCTTCCTGTGTTATGGCTGTCTAGAGAGAATGCACACAGTGTAGCTGTCACCCAGCTCTGATGTGTATTGGAGACAGACTGCAGAGCACAAGAGTTACAAGCACAGAGAAAGGCCCACTTCTAAAAGTGGCATTTCTAAAATAGTAATATGAAATCAAACTTCACCAGTAAGTATGATTTATTACTACCATTATAAGCATACCAAACATGGCAACACCACCCATTTCTGATCAGGAATTACCACTTAAAAGTATACAAGGGAATTCCCAATGCTAGCCTATGAGAGGAGTAGGCCTCACAGCAATGAAAACCAAAATAGGCCGTTTGTCTCTACAAGGACATGCAAAACATAACGGTACATGTCCTACCTTTTACTTCCACAGCACTCTACCCATAGGGCTACTTAGGTCCTACCTTAGAGGTGACCTATGTATAACAAAAGGGGAGTTTAAGGCTTGGCAAGTAGTTGTAAGTTGCAAGTCTGAGTAGCAGGGTTGGAAATGGCCCTTTCTAGGGTGCTTCTCCTCAACGTTTTGTTTTTCTCCTTCATGGTTTTCTGCTGATCTTGGTGCAAGTCTTACCACTTTGAGCACGTTTGACAATGGAATTCAGTGCCAAAGCACTGTGCTTGTCATATACACACTGGTGAAAGGTGTATACATGATTGGCTGATTCGAGTTAGCTGTAAGTCCCTTTTCCAGGGGTAAGATATATACCCAGGGCATGTAACTTCTAATACTCCTCCATGGGCCTGCAGCACTGGTGTAAATGCCTTCCACTGAGGTAGCTCATCGACCGTGCTACAGGTTTGCCCTGGTGTGGCTGTGTGCAAAAGTTACTGTTAGTTCACTTGGCATGTAGAGATCTATGTGCCAAGGTTCTACATGTCTCTTGCTATATGGGAGTTCTTCTTGGGTACTGAGTGCATTGTTGGGAAGGCGTAGGGCATGTGTGTGTGTGTGTGCATTACATACAAGAGTCGTGAATGGCACTGGATGGTGTGTTTGGTACAACAGGGCCTGCTTCTTGCATTGGCTTATAATGGGGAAATGTAGGGAAAGGTCAATGAGCAGTATTTCCTACATGCAGAACAGTAGTAATATAGTGTTTGATATCCATAAGTTTGTAATGGCAAATCCTCTCTGGTAGTGTGAGTGGATCCTACGTATGTGGAAATATCACTTTGGGAAAGTGGGCATTTCAATGCTCGTGGCTCTGTGTGTCTGTTGGCCTGTCTCCAATTCACATCTGGGTGCTGAGAAATGTTCCCTTTAATGTTTTTTTCTGTGTGCGGCTATAAAGGTGCTTCATGCACTACAGCTAAGGCTGCATGCACTGAAGATAAGCAACAACTTAATATGAAAGTGTGTGCATTGTGCAAGCTACCCAAATGAGATGCATAGTAAGGGTGCCATTGGCCCCAATGTGAACCAGTAAAAAAAGACCCCCCCATACACACACCTCTGGGTTGGTATTAAAAGGCATCCATTACTAGGATGCAGCGAGCTCCTGGCTAACCCTGGGTGGAGTTCGGGCTGCCGCACTACGCTGAGTTCCGCAAAGTGGTAAACAAACTCTGCGAGCTACATGGAATTCTGCGAGCACATGGAGTTGCTTGTTCCGCCTGTTCGCAATGCTTTTTTCCTGTTCGGGAACTTGAATTGCATGTTTAGGACGCTGTTTAAGTGCTGGGGGGAAATATCTCGCAAATATGCCCATGCGGTCGATGGGCTTGGCCATCTTGTTTTTCACTTGTCCCGCCCATTCGCCATGCTCATTTCCTGTTCCGGAATGCATATTGTGTGTTCCCGCCCGTTGGCGATCTGTATTTCCTGTTCGGGAACGCGTATTGCGTGTTTGCGATGTTTTTTGCGTGCTCAGGTGGGAAATATTGCGCAAACTTGTCCATGCAGTCGCAATGGGAGGAGCTATCTTGTTTTTCACTTTTTTGCTATGGTTCTGGGCCGGCTTTCTATCCTCCCTCTATCTTTTCAATCCTTTGTTTCTGGAAACTTTTCTTTAAAATCTTTTTTATTTATTATCTATCTCTCTATTTTCCTGATTCTATATTTTGAGTTTTTTCTACTTTTTGTATGTTTTTCACTACTTTTTCACTCTTTTTCTATTGCTTGCTTTTTTAATTTCTTTTACTTACTTTTTTAAATCCTACCTCTCCTTTTCCGCCCCCGAGTACCAGAATCATGGAAAAGGGCAAGGCTCGTAGCCGCAGCCAGAGCCAAGACCCCCAAAAGGGGGGCAGGCATGGACCTTACTTGGAGAGGCAGAGGTGGCCGCACTTTTTTTTGTGAAGCGCCACTTCCCCTTAACCCTGGCAGCAGGCGGCAGGCCTGGGTCCGGGTGCGGGCTTCGGTAGCGTCACCAGTGGTGGGGAAGGGTGTGCCGGGCAGTGTTTTGCTGCTCTAGGGTCCGGCGCCCTCATAACCAGCTTACGGACCGGTGGTCTGATAACCTGGACCGGGAGCAGGGCCTGCTGGACCTGCTAGGAGTTGAGGTCACGGACTTGGTGAGTAGCTATTTAATATTACTACTTTGTGTTTTTCTGCTCTGTGTTATATATTGCAAATATAATTTTTTACTGAATAGCAAGAATGCTGCTGCTTACATTACAGGTAAATTATGTTTCAAAATCTTCTGTGATTGTTATGCCACAGGTGGTCGGCGCTACTAATCTAACTTGTTTGCAACTTTGTGCTTGCTTGGGCTGAATATGTAAGAGTTTACTTTAGAGAACTTAAGTTAGGTAATGCTAGAGAACTCTAGTCCTTCCTTTGCCCTCCTGTCACTAAGAGATAGTGGTGGATTGAAAGATGTAGTTACTTATTAGTAGGTAATTTTTTTGCGGTCTGCATGATGCATCCTCTGTTACGTCACGTGCTGCTGAGTGCTGCTTACCCCAGTCCTTAGTAGAACCTTTTGTACTTTGTTTAGTGAGTGGCAATAGGCTTAGCACTATCAGAACATCAGCAAAAAACAACCAATAATTTGGTGTGTGCAAAAATGTTTGCATGTGTCCTCCATCTATGCATAAAATAAATGGAAATGCAGACTTAGTGAACAATTGGCCCGCCTAGAATAGGTGGGCTAGGTCAGGTGGTACTTAGGCTTACTTAGTATTCTGGAATCAGAATGGAACACTGGATTAGTGTTCATAAATAATAACTAGACGGTCCGTGAATCCGGCGATAAAACTAGTCAACCAGATTAGATAAGTCAATTTTATTTCAATTGTTGTTTCCATAAATGTTTTCTTGAGCGTTTAAAAAAATATTTTATAGGTTTTACACCAATCATCAATGTTTGTCTCTTTCTTTCGTATATCTTTCATGATCAGCATCCAGGGGTAAGAAGACGGGGTTGTTGGAGTCGGCGGGAGCAGCTGTAGAAGATGTCGGCCAGGACTGCTCCTCTACCGAGGGCTCTGCTGCTGGGCCCAGTAAGTCCTCCTGTTGTTAATATTAATAATTATACTTCCCTAACTTTTTCTGCACTTTATTTTTTCTGAACCATTATTTCTGTTTCCTAATTCTATTTTTTATCAAATCTTCTTCGATCTAGACTATCTGTTTCTAAATTCTTGTTATCCCTGCCTCTTAATGTCTCTTCTATGACTCTCTGTACTACTACTATTAGTCTGTCTGTAACTAGGCTTGCCCAGTTGGGAACTCTTTATTTAAAAGGTTTTACAACTCAGAATCATCAATAGCTTTGGCCTCTGAATCCAGTCCTTTGGGTTGTCCTCTTCTAGTATTCTTAATCCTGAGGCTTTTCGACAATTCCCACCAACAAAATGCCCAACCAGATATTTTACTACTTTGGTAGGATAGGACATACTACTACTAGTCTACTCTACTCTAGTACCCAATTTGTACTAGTGATCTATGTTGTATATGTATGTATTAACTTTTTTTTCAATCTTGCTAGTGAACAAGAATAATTAGGGGGAGGTGTATATGGCATCTAAAAAATGTGTAATGTTTTTTCTAGGCGTACCAACAGCCAGTGTCCGTGCCAGCGGCGAAAGTGACACAGCCAGTAAGGAGGGAGCAGAAGATGCAGCAACTGCAGCAGATGAGCCAGCAGTTATATTCCTTACTTATTGACATTATACTCAATGCAAGGGTGTACACTGTACTGTTGAGAGATACTAAGTTGTTATGAACAACGGTTGAAGAAGAAACCCTTTACTTAGCATTAGCAATAGCATTAGCGGCGGGAGTTGAGTAACTAATGGCCTCTTCTATCTGACTTTAACTCAGCTGTGAAAGTTTTATGGAGAAGACTAAGAGTCATGTCAGATAACCTTGATGGATGGGTTGAATGAAAAAGGAAAGAAGGGTGGAAGGAGAAAGGATGGGCGAGATGTAATATTTATGACTGGCAGAGAAGAATACGCGGGATGCCGGCATAGGTGGCTGATAGGAATCAGATGCATGGGTGGTTGAAGCATACGTGAAGGTGAAAGAAAAGATGCCTGCCTGGGTGGGTGAAACTGTATGGGTAGATAGCAAGACTCCTCTAGGGTGTTTCATGGGTCAAACTCAAAGCCAAGGCAAGCAAGGAAGGAAGGACGCATGGGTGGTGGTTTAAAAGAAAAAAAATTGTTGGTGAAACAAACTAAGGTTTGTTGAGAGATTAAGAAGAATGATAGACATGTTTCCTTTGAAAGGATGTATGCTTGGATGGTATTCAACATAGATAGCATAGGTGGAGACTGTCACTGGATGAAGAGTCTTAGTTTGAAGAGAATGTAAGAGAAACCACACCAGAGTAGCAAAGCCAAGGAGAATAGAAGTTGTATTTTCAGAAAACACCCTTGACTCACAGTAGTTTGCAAGCACAGCATATATATTGTTCTTGTATGTTGTTATCAAGCGCCTCCTTCCCACTCCGAGGCCCACTCCCTACCTATGTTAATTTATTTCTGACTGTGTCAGCCTGCCATGGGTGGCCTATCTGCTGCATGTTTATTGTTTACTCAATCAATCAAAACAAAGTACCTCATGTTGTCCTATTTATTAGCAATGGTCAGGTGGATCAGATATCATCTGCCTTTTAGTAGTAGTCAGGCCAGGGAGAAAGCAAAATTGAGCAGTTGCCCTTGATGTAACAGAGCACGGCCTGTGCCTCACAAGTATGTTTGCCTTGGGCACAAGCTGACTGAGCTGGCATGCCTGCTTCAACAAGGTAACGTAATTTCGCTAAACAAGAGAGAAGAAGAAGACTGATTTATTGTGTATTCGAGTCCATAGTGCTAGTATAAAGCCTGAAACTCCCACAAATAATAGAGGCTGAGGAAGTGGGAGGATAGACACATACCACAAATGTTATGTACTGTGCTTGCCAGTGCTCTGTGCCACTATGTGTAGAATTAATTTGTCTTACTCTTTTGCTAAAATTATATTGTTACAATTGTCTTTTTTTTCTTCTTAATATTGCTACTCCTTCCAAAGGAAAATCGAAAAGGACAGGACAGTATTGGCAGCCATGGCCTGATGCCGGAAGCTGGAGGCCATCCAAACCGAATACCGCCGGCTGGTGGTTCTGGCAGAGGAGGATCCAATGCCCCAGGTCCAAGCCAGGCCCCTCAGTGGTACGGCACTGCGGTCAGGCAGACACCTGCCACTGCACTACTTCATCCAACACTGCTGTCCCCGTGGATGTAATTGTAGGACATTCAAGAGCCGCATGCTCCTCCGAATGGCACGCCTGGAGGAGCACCTCGAGGAACATGTAAAGGTCCTGGTGGGCAAGCGACCCAGAGCCCACCGATAAGAAAGACCCTGCTAGATTGCCCCTTTTTTATTCCTTTTTTTGGTGGGTGGGAATTGGGCGTTGGGGTTTTATTCACGGACATTAGTTGGACTTTTTATTGTTGGACATGGATTGGGGTTAGGGAGAGGGGTGGGGCAGGTGTTGTCAGACTTTTTACATAGTTTATTTTTGTTAGGGGATTAAATTATATTTACACTTAAACTTTACATACGATGTTAATGTTTTGTGGGGGGATTACTGTTTGACGTCACATGGTTTCCTTTCTGCTGCAGGTCCGCAGCCAGTGTTTGATTTAAATAATATGCCAATTTTGTAACACACAAACAGATCGATGCGGTACCCCTCACTCAGTGACTTGTCCTACTAGTACTATCAGTCTCTCCTTCTGATCTATGCATTCTGCAACATGAGGACTCAAGGGATGTGTGAATTAATTAATTAATTTCCATTATTAATTATACCTCCCCAAACTTCTTCTCTTACCTGTGAATGATGTTTAACTTAGGCACAGCGATGGCTGCATGGCGATGATGGTTTGGTTGCCCAAGATGCCATGCTTAAACAATGTTTTGGATCACACATGCACTTTTAAAGTTCAATTATCAATATATGAAAAAATCAGCAAAAAGTCGGTTGGGCTCTTGTTGTTTTCTTCTTTAATTTCATCACATTCCAATCCCTTTGGCCCAACACATTTCGCTGTGGTAGGGTTAACCTACGGCTTCATCAGGGCTGGAAATAATACAAATTGCGCATTTGTAATTACATACCACAGCACTTACATCAGTGCCAAGAGAGCCCAAATTATTTTAACCTTGTGCAAAAGGACTATTCAAGCCTACAGTTAAAGTGCTATTTTGCAACAATATTCTACTTTGTTATACCACATTTCAAAAGATAAAATATAATACATGATTCAATACTCAAACTTCAATTTTTTCTCTCTTTACATCTAGTTCAGTGTGACATAGTGATCATTCTATTTAAAACCCTGGATCAACCATAGTGTTATTATATCTATATAGCCCATGTGAGAATATTCAATACATTTTGCGTCAATTGACACTGGTACCTTAAAGTTTCTCAAGATTTGATCCTGTTAAATCAAAGTAGAATAAGGTCTCCTGTTCTTTTAGAACAAGTGAGGCAAAGCTTCCTCATTATAGTGCTTAGTTCAATAACCATCATATGTATTTAAATCACATTTTACCTCACTGAAGAAATTAATGCATCGATATCTCAATATTTTTTTCCACAATAAAGCTGTATCTTACGCGACTAGATTCCAAATTCACATTCAAAATTTCACGGACCACAGATAATATATATTCCATTCAATTCATGCGGCCAGTTGGGTCTGAAACTGATCTGGGTTTAATCCATCACCATTCTTTAGCTCACTCCGCCACCCTAGTTCAGACATGTCCATATGCAAATCAGTCTGACCCTGTGCCTCATGGGAACAGTCCAGCCCAAACTGCCAAAGCCATGTCGTCCCGAAAACAAGCATCCTGGGACCGGTTTCTGGCATTTCAGCCGTCATCAGCCAGGCTAGCTTGAATCCAGTTGCAAGGTGAGCAAGGGACTCACGTCTGAGCATACCCTGCCAACTTAGGGCAAACGTAGCGATACAAACGGGGATGATGAACGGACAGTTTGAGCAAATCAAACACTCACCCCCAGTTAACTGATCTGGGTTTAATCAATCACCATTCTTTAGCTCACTCCGCCACCCAAGTTCTGACATGGCTATATGCAAATCAGTCTGACCCTGTGCCTCATCAATCAATCAATCAAGGTACTTGTAAAACGCGCTACTTACCCGTGAGGGTCTCAAGGCGCTGAGTGGTGGGGGGGTGCCGCTACTGCTCGAAGAGCCAGGTCTTGAGCAGTCTGCTGAAGGTGAGTAGGTCTTGGATCTGACGTAGGTGGGTGGGGAGGGTGTTCCAGGTTTTGGTGGCGAGGTAACAGAAGGATCTGCCGCCGGCCTTTGTGCGTTGGATGCGGGGGACATCTGCGAGGGCGAGGCTGGTGGAGTGGAGCTGGTGGGTGGGGGTGTAGAAGCTGAGTCTGCTGTTCAGGTAGGCTGGACCGGCGTTGTGGAGTGCCTTGTGTGCGTGGGTGAGGAGCAGGAAGGTGATTCTCTTGTCGATGGGGAGCCAGTGCAGGTCTCTCATGAAGGGGGTGATGTGGCTGCGGCGGGGGGCGTTGACGATCAGTCAGGCGTAGGCGTTTTGGATGCGTTGTAGCCGCCATTGGTGTTTGGCTGGGATTCCTGCATAGAGTGCGTTGCCGTAGTACAGTCTGCTGCTGACAAAGGCCTGTGTCACCGTTTTTCGTGTTTCAGTCGGGATCCATTTGTAGATCCGGCGAAGCAAGCATAGGGTTTTGTAGCAGGAGCAAGAGACGGTGTTGACTTGTTTGGACATGGAGAGGGAGGAGTCGAGGATGAATCCTAGGTTGCGTGCGTGGTCGGTTGGTGTCGGTGCTGTCCCTAGCGCGGTCGGCCACCAGGAGTCGAAATAGGTGGGTTCGCACACCGCTCACTCATCAGCGGGATCGCCCCTAAGGATCATGGTAAGTGTAGTTACCTTTTCTCAAACGCTGTATCTTCTATGAAATTTTCAAATATCTTCATCTTCACCATCCCTGGACACGTGTTTCGGGGTATTTACCCCTCGTCAGCAGGGATTAGGCCATCTTTTGGGGTTGCTGATGGCTGCCAAATATCACCAGGTATAGTACCAATACAGAGGCACGCAGGTGCAGAGTCCTGTGCTCGTCAGCCAAGAACAGGATATCAAAATAGGTGGGCTCGCACACCGCTCACTCATCAGCGGGATCATCCCATAGGATCATGGTAAGTGTAGTTACCTTTTCGCAAACGCCGTATCTTCTATGAAATTTTCAAATATCTTCATCTTCGCCATCCCTGGACACGTGTTTCGGGGTATTTACCCCTCGTCAGCAGGGATTAGGTCATCTTCTGGGGTTGCTGATGGCTGCCAAATATCACCAGGTATAGTACCAATACAGAGGCGCGCAGGTGCAGAATCCCGTGCTCGTCAGCCAAGAACAGGATATCAAAATAGGTGGGCTCGCACACCGCTCACTCATCAGCGGGATCGCCGCTAAGGATCATGGTAAGTGTGGTTACCTTTTCTCAAACGCAGTATCTTCTATGAAATGTTCAAATATCTTCATCTTCGCCATCCCTGGACACGTGTTTCGGGGTATTTACCCCTCGTCAGCAGGGATTAGGCTATCTTCTGGGGTTGCTGATGGCTGCCAAATATCACCAGGTATAGTACCAAACCAGAGGCACGCAGGTGCAGAGTCCCGTGCTCGTCAGCCAAGAACAGGATATCAAAATAGGTGGGCTCGCACACCGCTCACTCATAAGCGGGATCGCCCCTAAGGATCATGATAAGTGTAGTTACCTTTTCTCAAACGCCATATCTTCCATGAAATGTTCAAATATCTTCATCTTCGCCACACCTGGACACGTGTTTCGGGGTATTTACCCCTCGTCAGCAGGGATTAGGCCATCTTCTGGGGTTGCTGATGGCTGCCAAATATCACCAGGTATAGTACCAATACAGAGGCGCGCAGGTGCAGAGTCCCGTGCTCGTCAGCCAAGAACAGGATATCAAAATAGGTGGGCTCGCACACCGCTCACTCATCAGCGGATCGCTCCTAAGGATCATGGTAAGTGTAGTTACCTTTCCTCAAACGCCGCATCTTCTATGAAATTTTGAAATATCTTCATCTTTGCCATCCCTGGACACGTGTTTCGGGGTATTTACCCCTCGTCAGCAGGGATTAGGCCATCTTCTGGGGTTGCTGATGGCTGCCAAATATCACCAGGTATAGTACCAATACAGAGGCGAGCAGGTGCAGAGTCCCGTGCTCGTCAGCCAAGAACAGGATATCAAAATAGGTGGGCTCGCACACCGCTCACTCATCAGCGGGATCGCCCCTAAGGATCATGGTAAGTGTAGTTACCTTTTCTCAAACGCTGTATCTTCTATGAAATTTTCAAATATCTTCATCTTTGCCATCCCTGGACACGTGTTTCGGGGTATTTACCCCTCGTCAGCAGGGATTAGGCCATCTTCTGGGGTTGCTGATGGCTGCCAAATATCACCAGGTATAGTACCAATACAGAGGCGCGCAGGTGCAGAGTCCCGTGCTCGTCAGCCAAGAACAGGATATCAAAATAGGTGGGCTCGCACACCGCTCACTCATCAGCGGATCGCTCCTAAGGATCATGGTAAGTGTAGTTACCTTTCCTCAAACGCCGCATCTTCTATGAAATTTTGAAATATCTTCATCTTTGCCATCCCTGGACACGTGTTTCGGGGTATTTACCCCTCGTCAGCAGGGATTAGGCCATCTTCTGGGGTTGCTGATGGCTGCCAAATATCACCAGGTATAGTACCAATACAGAGGCGCGCAGGTGCAGAGTCCCGTGCTCGTCAGCCAAGAACAGGATATCAAAATAGGTGGGCTCGCACACCGCTCACTCATCAGCGGATCGCTCCTAAGGATCATGGTAAGTGTAGTTACCTTTCCTCAAACGCCGCATCTTCTATGAAATTTTGAAATATCTTCATCTTTGCCATCCCTGGACACGTGTTTCGGGGTATTTACCCCTCGTCAGCAGGGATTAGGCCATCTTCTGGGGTTGCTGATGGCTGCCAAATATCACCAGGTATAGTACCAATACAGAGGCGCGCAGGTGCAGAGTCCCGTGCTCGTCAGCCAAGAACAGGATATCAAAATAGGTGGGCTCGCACACCGCTCACTCATCAGCGGATCGCTCCTAAGGATCATGGTAAGTGTAGTTACCTTTCCTCAAACGCCGCATCTTCTATGAAATTTTGAAATATCTTCATCTTTGCCATCCCTGGACACGTGTTTCGGGGTATTTACCCCTCGTCAGCAGGGATTAGGCCATCTTCTGGGGTTGCTGATGGCTGCCAAATATCACCAGGTATAGTACCAATACAGAGGCGAGCAGGTGCAGAGTCCCGTGCTCGTCAGCCAAGAACAGGATATCAAAATAGGTGGGCTCGCACACCGCTCACTCATCAGCGGGATCGCCCCTAAGGATCATGGTAAGTGTAGTTACCTTTTCTCAAACGCTGTATCTTCTATGAAATTTTCAAATATCTTCATCTTTGCCATCCCTGGACACGTGTTTCGGGGTATTTACCCCTCGTCAGCAGGGATTAGGCCATCTTCTGGGGTTGCTGATGGCTGCCAAATATCACCAGGTATAGTACCAATACAGAGGCGCGCAGGTGCAGAGTCCCGTGCTCGTCAGCAAAGAACAGTATATCAAAATAGGTGGGCTCGCACACCGCTCACTCATCAGCGGGATCGCCCCTAAGGATCATGGTAAGTGTAGTTACCTTTTCTCAAACGCCGAATCTTCTATGAAATTTTCAAATATCTTCATCTTCACCTTCCCTGGACACGTGTTTCGGGGTATTTACCCCTCGTCAGCAGGGATTAGGCCACCAGGAGTCGTCCCGGGCTGTGGGGGTGGGTACGAGGATGAGGACCTCCGTCTTTTCCAAGTTCAGTTTTAGACGGCTGCTCTTCATCCAGTCGGTGATGGCCTTCATGCCCTCGTGCATGTTGGTTTTGGCAGTGTGGGCGTCCTTGGTGAGGGAGAGGATGAGCTGGGTGTCGTCGGCGTAGGAGATGATGTTGAGGTTATGGTGGCGGGCCACTTGTGCGAGGGGGGCCATGTAGATGTTAAACAGCGTCGGGCTGAGGGATGAGCCCTGTGGGACACCGCAGTTGATGTTGGTGGCTTCTTAACGGAAGGGTGGGAGGCGGACGCTCTGGGTTCTACCGGAGAGGAAGGACGTGTCAAGGGCCTTCTCTTCGATTCCGGCTTCTTGGAGGTGCGCCTTTAGGGTGCAGTGGCAGACCGTGTCGAATGCAGCTGACAGGCCCAGGAGGGTGAGGGCTGTTGTTTTTTCGTTGTCCAGTTGGCGTCTAATGTTGTCTGTGGCGGCGATGAGGGCAGTCTCGGTGCTGTGGTTTTGTCTGAATCCGGATTGGGAAGGGTTCAGGATGTTGTTGTCTTCAAGGTGGCGGGTCAGTTGAATGTTGATGATTTTCTCGATGACTTTTGCCGGGAACGGGAGATGGGTCGGAAGTTCTTGAGGTCCTTGGGGTCCGCCTTGGGTTTTTTGAGGAGGGCATTGATTTTGTCGTGCTTCCAGCTTTCCGGAAATGTCGCTTTTTTGAAGGAGATGTTGATGACCTTCCTTAGTTGGGGTGCGATGGCCGCGTCTGCTTTTGGTGAATTTGTGGTGTGGGCAGGGGTCTGACAGAGATCCTGAGTGGATGTAGTTCATGAACTTGCGTGTCTCGTCGTTGTTGGTGTTAGTCCAGGAGGTCAGTTGGTTGGCACTGTTGGTGATCGCGGGGGTGGTGGGGTCATGCATCGTTGGTGCAGTCGTGGAGTTGAAGCTGTCGTGGATGTCAGCGATCATATGGAGGAAGAAGATGGCCAGTGAGTCGCACAGTTCTTGTGAGGGCGGGATGTCGTTGGCGCTGGCGTCGGGATTGGAGAGTTCTTTCACAATGCGGAAGAGCTCTTTGCTGTCGTGTGCGTTGTTATCCAGGCGGTCTTTGAAGGAGGATCTCTTGGCTAGTCTGATGAGGTGGTGATGTCTGCGGGTGGTGTCCTTGTGGGCTGCGTGGGTATCTGGTGTTCATTTGTGGAGCCTTTTTTTCTTCAGCTTGCGGCAGGTGTGTTTGGAGGTCAGGAGGTCGTCGGTGAACCAGGTGGCTCTCCTGCTGGCGTTGATGGATGGTCTCCAGAGTGGGGCGAGGGTGTTGGTGCAGTCGTTGATCCACTGTCTGAGGTTGTGGGCTGCGGCGTCAGGGCAGATGGGGTCGATAGGTGGGTTCTGGGCAAGGGTGGTGGTCAGCTGGTCTTTGGTGACTTTGTTCCAGTGGCGGTGAGGCTGCTGTTGAGTGCGATGGTGCGTGGTTGGTTTTTTGAAGGTGAAGTGGATGCAGCGGTGGTCGGTCCAGTGGGGTTCGGAGGTGTGGTCGAAGGTGACTTGGGTGCTTGTGGAGAAGACAGCGTCCAGCGTGTGGCATGCGGCATGGGTGGGTGAGGTGTCGGTTGTCTGAGGCCGAGGTTGGTGAGGTTTTCGATCAGAGTGGTGGAGTTGGCAACGTCGTTGTTCTCGAGGTGGAAATTCAGGTCCCCGAGGAGGATGTAGTCCGCAGAGGCGAGTGCATGGGTGCTGGCGAGGTCGGTGATGGAGTCGCTGAATTGAGCCCGGGGTCCGGGGGGTCTGTAGATGAGTGTTCCTCTGAGGGTGATGTTGGGGTTGGTGTGGATCCGGAAGTGCAGGTGTTCGGTGGTCATTGAGGGTGGTGTTGAGGGTGTCATTTGCGTGGGTGGTGACCATGAGGGTGGATTTGTAGACGATGGCTATTCCTCCTCTGATTCCATTGGTGCGGTCCCTGCGGGTGATATTCTAGCCGTCCGGGATGGTTATGGCGATGTCAGGGGCCTAGGAGTCATTCCACCAGGTCTCGGTGAGGAATACCATGTTTGGGGTGAAGGTGTCGAGCAGGTCCCAGAGCTCAACGGCGTGTTTGCGTGAGGAGCGGTGTGGGAACAGTCCAGCCCAAACTGCCAAAGCCATGTCTTTCCTGGACCAGAAACAAGCATCCTGGGACCGGTTTCTGGTATTTCAGCCATCATCAGCCAGGATAGCTTGAATCCAGTGGCAAAGTGAGCAAGGGACACACGTCTGAGCATACCCTGCTAACTTAGGGCGAACTAAGCGACACAAATGGGGATGATGGACGGAGCCTTTGAGCAAATCAAACACTCACCCCCAGTCAACTGATCTGGGTTTAATCCAATACCATTCTTTAGCTCACTCCGCCACCCAAGTTCAGACATGGCCATATGCAAAATAGTCTGACCCTGTGCCTCATGGGAACAGTCCAGCCCGAACTGCCAAATCATTGTCTTCCCTGGACCGGAAACAAGCATCCTGGGACCAGTTTCTGGCATTTCAGCCCTCGTCAGCCAGGATAGCTTGAATCCAGTGGCAAAGTGATCAAGGGACTCACGTCTGAGCATACCTTGCTAACTTAGGGCGAACAAAGCGACACAAAAGGGGATGATGGACGGAGCGTTTGAGCAAATCAAACACTCACCCAGAGTCAACTGATCTGGGTTTAATCCATCACGATTCTTTAGCTCACTCCGCCACCCCAGTTCAGACATGGCCATATGCAAATCAGACTGGCCCTGTGCCTCATGGTAACAGTCTAGCCTGAACTGCCAAAGCCATGTCTTCCCTGGACCGGAAACAAGCATCCTGGGACCGGTTTCTGGCATTTCAGCCGTCATCAGCCAGGCTAGCTTGAATCCAGTTGCAAAGTGAGCAAGGGATTCACGTTTGAGCATACCCTGCAAACTTAGAGCGAACAAAGCCATACAAAAGGGGATGATGGACGGAGTGTTTTAGGAAATCAAACATCACCCCCAGTCAACTGATCTGGGTTTATTCAATCACCATTCTTTTACTCACTCGCCACCCCAGTTCAGACATGGCCATATGCAAATCAGTCTGACCTGTCCTTGTGCCTCATGGGACAAGTCCAGCCTGAACTGCCAAAGCCATGTCTTCCCTAGACTGGAAACAAGCATCCTGGGACCGGTTTCTGGCATTTCAGCCATCATCAGCCAGGCTAGCTTGAATCCAGTGGCAAAGTGAGCAAGGGATTCATGTCTGAGCATAGCCTGCCAACTTAGGGTGAACAAAGCAATACAAAAGGGGATGATGACGGAGCGTTTGAGCAAATCAAAGACTCACCCCCAGTCAACTGATCTGGGTTTAATCCTTCACCATTCTTTAGCTCACTCTGCCACCCAAGTTCAGACATGGCCATATGCAAATCAGTCTGACCCTGTGCCTCATGGAAACAGTCTAGCCCGAACTGCCAAAGCCATGTCTTCCCTGGACCGGAAACAAGCATCCTGGGACCGGTTACTGGCATTTCAGTCGTCATCAGCCAGGCTAGCTTGAATCCAGTGACAAAGTTAGCAAGGGACCCATGTCTGATCATACCCTGTCAACTTAGGGCGAACAAAGCGATTCAAAAGGGAATGATGGACGGAGCGTTTGAGCAAATCAAACACTCACCCCCAGTCAACTGATCTGGGTTTAATCCATCACCATTCTTTAGCTCACTCCGCTACCCCAGTTCAGACATGGCCATATGCAAACCAGTCTGACCCGGTGCCTCATGGGAACAGTCCAGCCTGAACTGCGAAAGCCATGTCTTCCCTGGACCGGAAACAAGCATCCTGGGACCGGTTTGTGTCATTTCAGCAGTCATCAGCCAGGCTAGCTTGAATCCAGTGGCAAAGTGAGCAAGGGACTCACGTCTGAGCCAAAAAATTAGGAATGTAAATAGACAAATACTTCGCAGCATAGTAGTGAAGTCTCGAGGTGGTTCTTATCTGACAAGATAAAAGAGTCATTAGTTATTTTTTCCTGTAAACGATAAAAGGTTCTATTTGGTGAAGATATTAGTTTTAGATGTACTTACCTCTAGAGAAAGTCTGCTCAAGATTTCAGTTCCTGTACAAGAGAAACACAAGGTTAATAAAACACACCTTTTTTTCTCCAATATTAAATACTAGGAAAACAGCCAGACAGAATATTACAGTTACTAAGCCAATGTTGTGTTTTTTTTTAAACTACAGGATTTAGTAAAACAAATAATTTGCAGTTAGAAAGAAAATCTAAATCTAACTACTAAATCCTCCTAAATAGAAGAGTGGCAAGGACTGGTCTAGTTTTGGGTATGTAATTACATCTGCAGGGCATAGTTGAGAAGAGCCAAGAATTAGAGTGTTATAGTAAACGTGCTTGTCTCTTTTCAGTGTGTTTGTCGCTCAAGAAGATATTGAGAGTAGCTGTGAAGACATCAGATAGAAGACCAGCAGTCTCTTCTCTGTCCCATCCCCTTCCCCCCCGCTGGAATTCCTTCACGCAGATAGATTAGCTTTTGGCATGTGGTGGAAGGCTAGAGGGGGCTTCTGGGAAAGTTTGTCATTCTGTTCCTGAGGAGTTTTCTGGATACTTCAAGTAAGGCTCCTTCACAGAGTGCAGTGCCCACGAAAATGTTTACTCCCCCGAGCAGAATGGCTGAAGGAATTGACTTGAAGAGTTTAGGAGGGGTTTTAGACGCAATACAAAAAGAATTGTTAGCAGTTCGAGAAGAGAAAAAGATGCTAAGACAAGATTTGTTAGCCTCTAGGAGAGAAACCCTAGACTTGGCAAACAGAATGGATGGGTATTTCACAGGCTCTAGTTTTTCAGCCTTATCTCAAGATTCTCAAGCTAGTAATGTCTCACCACCCTTACATTCCAAAAGTACCACTCAAGTCATTCATTCCTTGTACTCTGTTATTCCGCTTGCTCCTCCGAGCGATTCAGCGGAGATCCTCAGAAGGCACAGATTTTTCTCACGCAGTGCTCATTACATATTGTGTGTCGGCCGGCCATTTTCCCTGATGCACAGTCCCGAGTAGCATTTGTTCTTTTTTATTTGAGTGGTGACGCAGCTACATGGTCTTTGCCGTTAGTCACCAAAGATTCAGGTATCTTGTATGACTTTGACGGATTTAAAAAAAGAATTTTTGCGAATATTTGATCGAAGGAGAGTGACTCAAGCTACGGACAACAAGTTATTGGAGCTAAGACAAGGGAACAAGGAATTAGTAGCCTACCTGGCTCAATTTAATAAACTAATTGTGGAAACGGATTGGCCCAAAAATAAAAGAGCTGCTCTTTTCTATCAAGGCCTGAAGGATGAATTGAAAGACGCGCTGTCCCAGATTCCAAATCGACCGACAGAGGTTTCTGCTCTCATCGACCTGGTCCTAGAATTGGATTATAGGCAGTCGGAGCGGAAAGGTGCGAAAAGAAGAGATTTTCGTTCGAATGACCCTCGTTTTGATCGAATCAGATCAGAAGGAGCTAGATCTACAGAAAACGTTACATTGGCAGAAAAAGAGAAACGGAGAGCAAATAACCTTTGCATGTATTGTGGAATTAGTGGCCATTTTGTTAAAGTGTGTCTGAAGAAACCCAAGAGCTTGCCGAAGGAAAACTTGGGGCACCACCAGTAGAAGGTGTTTGGCTGGTGGAGGCTGATGAAAACACAACTCCAGAATCTCATTTGTTGACCAACACTCTTCAGTCTTCTACTCCACATTTGACTTTATCGGTGATCCTGAAATACAGAACTTCAATTCAGAATGGAATCTCTGTGATGGTTGACTTTGGAGCGACTAGAAACTTCTGTGACATCAAGTTCGCTTCCAGTATTGGTTTGCAAGCTATTCGAAAGACCAAGAGCGAAGCAGTTAGGGCAGTAGATGGAACCAACCTCTCCTCTGGTCCAATTGTTAGTCACACTGAAGAGGTGGAGTTGGTGTTAGCGGATGGTCATTGAGAATACATACAGTTTAATTTGATTGAGGCGCCTCAATTTCAAATGATACTCGGACTCCCATGGTTAACAGAACACAATCCACAAATTGACTGGGAGAAGAGGTCAATTAAAATGAATTCTGAATATTTTAGAGGTTCCTGTTTTCAGGACAAAGAGCAAGAGAAAGATCCCAATTTAGCTATTAGTTTGTGTGAAAATAGGGCAACAGTATGCATCATTCGTATGGAAGAAGTTCCAGAAATGTATCGGGATTATGAAGATGTGTTCAGTGAAGTGAATGCTGAGAAATGACCACCTCACAGACCATATGATTGTTGTTAGACGGGGACCCGGAGGGTCGGCCGAGCAAGGGGGGAGAGGCCTCCTGGCGAGGGCCCTCTCCTTCAATCGTATGGACGAGCAACTTCCCCCCCCCACAGATAGACACCACACAGAGATGAGTTCTGCACACTTTTATATATATCTTTAGGTAAGGTAGCTGACGATACAGTAGGAGCAGGATACGAGGATCCCGTCAATTCTAGTCTCTTTGAGGAAAGGGTAGCTGGACAGTCTCTGTACCGGACAGGTACGGGGTTAGCGGGTGTGGAGTTCACAATCCTCGAGCTGGTGGGTTCGCAAGTAGGGGCCACGGCAGCGCCAGCAGGCCTTCACGATGGTTCATGAAAGGAGGAGCCCCGGCAGCGCCAGCAGGCCTTCAAGATGGTTCACGAAGAGGATGAGCCGCGGCAGCGCCAGCAGGCCTTCAAGATGGTTCACGAAGAGGATGAGCCGCGGCAGCGCCAGCAGGCCTTCAAGGATAGTTCACGAAGAGGAGCCGCGGCAGCGCCAGCAGGCCTCCAAGGATGAGTTTGTCTCGGTGTCTCTCGACTCCAGGATACAACTGCCCTCCTGCTCTGAAGATGCCCCAGTTATAGGTCTGGTGCCCTTTGATGTCCGGACCCTCGCACTTGGAGGTCGGGAGGTCCGGGATGAGGGAGTCCAGACACCCAGCAGGGGGGTGGAGCCAGCGCCCAGGGAGGCTGGGGGCGATCGAAACCTGGCGGAGGGGAGCCATCGACACTCCTTCTCCCATTGACCTGCCAAGTGGTCTCTTTACCCCCTGGGTGGATGGTGGTGCCTTGATGTCAGGCTGGGCCAGGCCGGAGGCTGAGATCGACCCGAGGCCATGAGGCCTGGCCGTGGAGGGTCCAAGATGGCGGCTGGGCCGGGGCCAGAGGTTCGGGAGGGGAGCCGGGCCAGCCGAGGATGTTGCGATCATGAGCCAATGTTCTGTCGGGGAAGAGCGGGGTGTTGGCCCGGCGGCCTGTAGTTGTCGCTCCCGTCCGGGGGACAGGGGTAGCCGGGGTCTGCGACCCGCCATGCGGGGAGGGGTCGGGCATGTCACAAGGCCTGTCCAACAATTGTAAGATCGAACTGGAGCCAGGTGCTAATCTTCCATGCAGTAGTATCTACGCCTTGACTGAAAAGGAGGATGTTCATCTAAAAAAATATATCCAGGCCTATTAGAGCAATGGCTTCATCAGGCCATCACAGTCTCCGGTCTCTTCGTCTCTTTTTTTCCGTACCTAAGAAGGAAGAAGGTAAACTTTGGACTTGTATAGACTACCGCGCCTTGAACAAAATTACCGTCAAGAACAGGTATCCACTGCCCTTGATATCAGTGCTTCTGGATCAGATTAATGGAGCTCAGATTTACACTAAACTCGATCTTCGAGGAGCTTATCATTTAATTCCGGATCAGAGAAGGAGACGAATGGAAGACAGCATTTCGGACTAAGTTCGGCCTGTTTGAATATCAGGTTATGCCTTACGTCTATGTAATGCACCAGCAGCCTTCCAATATTTTATTAATGACGTATTGAGCTTCTATATTGACAAATGTGCTATAGTGTACATTGACGATATTTTAATTTACTCAGCGTATAAAGAAGAACAGCAAGAACAAGACAAAGGAATTTCAGAAAAGTTACGAGAAAACAGTCTTTATGTCAATCTTGGAAAATGTGCTTTTCACACCCGTTCTGTGGACTTCCTAGGCTTCATTCTGTCTCCTGAAGGAATTACCATGGATATCAAATAGATTAGAGCAGTGTTGGAATGGCCCTCTCCCACCACTGTTAAAGAAGTCCAGCGATTCCTAGGATTTGCAATTTTTTACAGAAGGTTCATCCATGGTTTGTCTCAAAAAATGATTCCCATAACTCGTCTTTTAGGGAAAATGTTTCCTTTTTCCTGGTCAAAAGAAGCTGAAGTGGCCTTCCAATCCTAAAAAGAGAGCTTCACTTCTGCGCCGATTCTTCTTCATGCCAATCCCACTTGCCCTTTCTATGTGGAAACCGATGCTTCAGACCAAGCCATAGGTGGAGTTTTTTCCCAGAGACACAAGGAAGCGAGACAATTGCATCCAGTTGCCTATCACTTCCGCAAACTCCTTCCGGCAGAAATTAACTGCACCATCACTGAAAAAGAACTTTTGAATGTAATAGATGCCTTCAAAGAATGGAGACGCTATTTGATGGGAGCGCAACATACTGTTACCGTATTTACAGATCATAAGAATCTGCAATTTATGAAGTCTGCTAGAACCTTGACTCCACGTCAACTCATGTGGTCTCTATACTTTGCGGATTACAACTTTGTGATCACATATCGCCCGGGAAGCAAGAATGGTAAAGCAGACACCTTGTCATGATTGGACACCAAAGATCAAAAGTTGGTGATACAAGATCAAAAGATCATTCCTGAATCAAAGATTGTAGGTGCAGTTTTGAGTGAAACTCTAAAAACAAAGGTACGGGAATGTTTTAGGCAAGAAGAGCTCCAACAGTGGATTTTGGAGGACCCATCTCGAGAAGATCAAAATGGATTGCCTTATCATAATGGAGCCTTGTTTGTACCTACCTTTGAATTACAAGAACAGCTTCTCTATGATTGTCATGATCATCCTTTGGCAGGTCATAAAGGAGTACATAAGACTGAGGAGTTAATCAAAAGACATTTCTGGTCGCCTAAGATGACCAAGGATATCAAAGAATATGTGCTAGGATGTGGACTCTGTGCTTAGGGAAAACCGACATGACAATTACCACACAGGTTGTTACAACCCATGCCTTCACCTCCCTACCCGTGGCATACAGTGACCATGGATCTGATTGTTGACCTACCTGTTAGTAAGGGCAATACTGTGGTCTTGGTATTTGTAGATGCTTTGACCAAGATGGCTCACTTCATCTCTTTAAAAAACATTCCTAGTGCTAGAGAATTGGGGACACAGTTTGAATGTGGTTAGGTTACATGGAATTCCCAAAATTTTTGGTCTCAGACCGTGGTACACAATTTTTGTCACATTTCTGGAAGGCATTTACCACAGGGTTGCACATTGATACCAGGTTCTCTACCAGTTACCATCCAGAAAGGGATGGACAGACAGAAAGGGCTAATCAAGAGTTAGAACAATACGTTCGGTTGTATTTACTGGATCAGGAGGGAGACTGGTCAGACCTTCTTTGGACAGCAGAGTTGGCACATAATAATTCCTAAAACAGTTCTATGGGTCATTCCCCATTTTATTTAAATTATGGTCGACACCCAAATCTAATAATACACACTAGTGAGGTCTCAGCTCCAGCAGCCCAAGAATTTGTACAGACCTTGAAGGAAAATCAAGAATTAGCTAAGGAGAAATTAGAGAAGTCGAAAGAGCTTTACAAAAGTTTTGCAGATAAACGAAGAAGGAAAGGAGAGGATTATCCAATAGGTAGCAAGGTGAGGCTCAGTACAAAGGAATTGAGACTAATTGGGAATCGGAAGTTTCAGCCTCGATTTATTGGTCCATTTGAAATAGAAAATTAAATTAAAACCCAGTGACTTATAGGTTGAAACTTCCCACACACTTGCAAGTCCACCCAGTCTGTCACATTTCCTTGTTAAAAGGTTCTTCTCCTCATCTCAGGTCTCAAAACATTCCAAAACCAATTCACACAGTAGAAGGAGAGGAATATGAAGTTAAAAGAAACCTAGATTCCAAATGGAGAAAAAATACCCTTTACTACATGGTTGACTGGAAGGGTTATGGTCCTGAAGAAAGTTCATGGGAACCCTCTTCTAATGTCCATGCTCCCCGATTGATAAAGGCCTTTCATTATCAAAACCCTCACAAAGCAAGACTTAGGGAAACCCCCTTGCCGAGGGATACTGTCAGGAAACTCACTTACCCCTGGAGACTAATTGTTGGTGCTACAGTCTTTCCTCTGTCTTCTAGTCCTGAGAGCTGACGCGCCTTGGTCAGAAAATACCTGTCCAAGGTGGCGGCACAGCTCTAGGTCAGCATTGCAGTCTTTAGGTGGTTTGCGCGTGACCCTAGAGCACAGCTGAGGCTCGCGCTGGCTCTGGGTCTGACGCACATCACCGGAACCGTTACGGAGTTCGGAAGCCTTCAAAGTGCGTCGTGTAGTGACAGTGTAGTCAGGCGAGTTATTCGAGATTTTTTCACCGTCTGTAGTGAGTAATTTTTCTTCTACCTGTCGGGATTCGGATGAAGAGTTCCTGAAGAGAGATTTCCGAAAAGTCAATTTAAAGAACATTTATTTTGAAAACAGCATATGATATGTTTTCTTCTGAGTCAAAAAATTAAGAATGTAAATAGATAAATAGCTCGCAGCATAGTAGTGAAGTCTCGAGATGGTTCTTATCTGAAAAGATAAGAGTCATTAGTTATTTTTTCCTGTAATCGCTAAAAGGTTCTATTAGGTGAAGATATTAGTTTTAGACTTACTTACCTCTAGAAAAAGTCTGCTCAAGATTTCAGTTCCTGTACAAGAGAAAGACGAGGTTAATAAAAGACACCTTTTTTCCCAATATTAAATACTAGGAAAACAGCCGGACAGAATATAACAGTTACTAAGCCAATATTGTGTTTCTTTTTAAAACTACAGGATTTAGTAAAACACATAATTTGCAGTTAGGAAGAAAATCTACATCTAACTACTAAATCCCCCTAAATAGAAGATTGGGAAGGACTGGTCTAGTTTTGGGTATGTAATTACATTTTCAGGGAATAGTTGAGAAGAGCCAAGAATTAGAGTGTTGTAGTAAATGTGCTTGTCTCTTTTCAGTGTGTTTGGCGCTCAAGAAGATATTGAGAGTAGCTGTGAAGACATCAGATAGAAGACCAACAGTCTCTTCTCTGTCCCATCCCCTTTCCCCCTTTCCCCTTTCCCCTCTACCCCGCTGGAATTCCTTCACGCAGCTAGATTAGCTTTTGGCACATCGGTGAAGGCTAGAGGGGGTTTCTGGGAAAGTTTGTCATTCTGTTCCTGAGGAGTTTTCTGGATACTTCAAGTAAGGCTCCTTGACACCTGGCTACAAAATTTCCGCCAGCCACATGGCCAGGCCACCCACAACACCAAGAAAAGGAAGACAGACCATGCAGGCCTATGGCAAAAGCACACTGCCTGGCTTCAAAATGGCCACCAGCCACATGGCCAGGCCAACAGCAACAAGAAGCCTAGACTAAGAGGAACAAAGGAAAGACATGCAGGCCTATATGGCATAAGCAGCACGTTACTAAACTACCACCACAAAATAGCTACCAGCCACATGGTTTCTCACAGTCACAACAATCAGGAGGCCTGGAAAACGATGAACTCAAGCAGGTCTATAGTGGCCAGACAAAGAAAGCATGCTGAACACAACTTTAATGCAAGAATGAAAATCCACAGGGCTAAACAAGGTTTGCAAGTTACACAACAACCAGATCACACACACATCCAACAAAGGCATTTATTTAACACACACCCAAAAAGTGAAATAACCCAAAACAAAACAACTTTTGCAATTCAATCCAATGCCATCCAAGCCCTAAATGATGTTTATATTCAAAAGACACCACAGAAACAGTTGTTTCATGCACCCATGAGAAGCTCTGGCCTACTTGCTGAAATGCCTATTGGTAGACTAGGCCACAAACTTGCAGGCCTATGGCAAAAGCACGCTGCCTGGCTCCAAAATGGCTGACAGTCACATGGCCAGGCCCACAAAAACATAAAAGGGAAGACAGACAATGCAGGCCTATGCAAAAAGCACACTGCATGGCTTCAGAATGGCCACCGGCCACATGGCTAGGCACGCAACAACAAGAAGTCTAGGCCAAAAGGAACAAAGGAAACATATGCAGGCCTATATGGCAAAAGCAGCAGACTACTAAACTACCACCACAAAATTGCCACCAGCCACATGGTCACTCACAGTCACAACAAGCAGGAGGCCTGGAAAACAGTGAATTTAAACAGGCCTATAATGGCCAGGCAAAGGAGGCATGCTAAACAACACAGCCTTAATGCAATATAATGCAAAACCAAAAATCCACTGGGCTAAACAAGGTGTACAAGTTACACAACAATCACACCACACACACACAACAAAGGCCTTTATTTAACACACACCAAAAAGGTGAAATACCCCCAAAAATACACATTATGCAATTCAATCCAATGCCTGTCATGCCCTAAATGATGTTTAAATTGAACAGACACCACAGAAACAATTGTTCCATGCACCCATGAGTAGCTCTGGGCCTACTGGCTACCCACAATATATATTTTTTTAAATCAATAAAAAGTACACAAAAGCATGTAGTTGCAGCAATTGCAATGCCCCAATCAAACAAACATCACTAACTTACTTGTAAAATCTCACATCCAAAAGTCCTAAAATCCCAAAGTTCTCAAATCCAATGATATATGATGCAGCAGACACAAAGAGTGATCCTTCCAGCTCCAAATCCAAATGAAAAATGAACAGGACATGGACAAAGCACTGAGAGGCACCTGCTGGACAGGAACACAAAGCTTGAGACTCTGGGGCGCTTTCTTTCTTCTCCCCCAAAAAAGTAAAAAAAGGAAAATGACTCCTTGCACAAAAAGTACAGCCCAATGTCAATCTGAGGAGTTTTTTTTCATCCAAATCATAATTTTTTAGAAGGTTTTATGCTGCTCTAGAGATAATATTCTCCAGATTGCAAATTTTTCGTGTTGGGCATCGCAAGCTTTGCTGAACTTCTGCCGGAAGTCAGATGGGGCGTCCAAATGACATGTCCGTGATCGCACACGCTAACAGGACCGTGCGGCCAGCTACCAAATCTTGTGGCGCATGCGAACGGAAAGGAAATCTCGCAGAGAGCGGAGTTTGCGGTATCTCCGCCTTCTATGCGGAGTTGCCAAAAATCCGCAAACTCTGCGAGCAGAGCGGATTTTACCGCCCAGGGCGGTGCCAGGAGTAACCATTGCATCATGCCATTGCATCATGTGTCCTAATCATTCTATCTATAATTATTCTCTATGTTCTATCTCTATGCCACTTTTATCTCTTCCTTGCACGTTTTCTTATCTTCTTTTGCTTCCACTCGATCTTTTAGCTTGTCCTTTTCATATTCCTCCCTTTTTTTGGCTTGTTTTCTCTCCTTGCTCTTCCTTACACATCCACTTTTCTCTTTCTTTATTTCTGCTCTGCTCCACTTCTCATTCTGTCTCTTCTCTTCAATCTATGTCCTACTCTTCTCTCTCCCACAAAGTCTCTCGAATCTCCCTGTTTTCTCCCATTCCACCATTTCACTGAAAAATCTATATCTTGACTATGCTTCTCTCTCATATTGTTCCTCTTCTTGGCCTGACCTCCTTGTGTGCCAGCTCTTGCTCCATCTATCCCCTTTAGGTTGTTTTATCATCTTTTCCTTCTTTCTTTCCCTCCCTTTTTCCTTTCCTTTCTATGTGTCACTCCTCTTTCTTTCTTTTCCTCTCTCTTTCTTGCTTTCTATCTCACTTCCATTTCTCATCATCTCCATACTTTTCCTTTTCTCACTACACTCAAATCTCCCATCTCCCTCACACTCCCAAATCGGCTTTTCCCCCAGTCTCTCTGTTATTTCTGTCCTTCCTATTTTTCTCCTTTCCTTTACAGTACCTTTTGTTTACTTTCCAATCACCGTTCTTATCTTTTTTCCTTTTCTCTACTCTCCAATTTTTCTTTCCAATTTGCCTTTTCCCATTTCCTTGTTCATTTCTGACCCTGTCTCTCCTTTTCCCTTATTCCCTCTAATTTATAGCCCAGTCTCACCCCTCCATTTTTTCCCTGCTTAATACCAAGCCTTCATAGTTGCCATCATCCTACCAGCCTAGTTCTATCCACCTCTATTTCATTCCACCCTTGTATTTTTCTTCATTTCTGCTGCCTTTGCACCACATCCATCAACTTCCACACTGTCTCCTTGTCCTTTTAACTTCCTCATGACAAGCACCTTCACAAACCCATTGAATTAAACTTGATTTCTGATCCACTATAGCCTCTGCTCTGAGTTCTAGGTACCCCTTTGGACTGCACGGTTGATAAGGATATTGGATGTAGTGTATCTTATATGGGTGAAGTTGAGTGAGGAGCATGAAGTTCAGATACGTGATTCAAACATGTTTCTGTGAACATCATTGCAGATAAATTTGAGGTTCCACAGAGAGAGTGAAAATTGTCCTACCATTTTGATAAAATAACCAATGTTCAGTTGGGTGATTTGGCACAGCTACATCTTTAGACACCCCTGAAATGTTAGGTGTTTGTACATTTTATGATTTAGCAATCTTCAAGAAACATAAGTAAATGATAGCTGTTGGAGCAAGTTTAGACCTTCTTTACAATCCAGAACCTGCCTACAGAAATGTGGCATGTTCAATGCCAGGCACAAACCATTTTTCTCTCATGTTTTAGTGGCTCCCTTGTCTTTGGCATCTTCATTGCTTTCTAAATTGCACAGTAAAGCAACACTTGCTCTGCATTGGTCATTTGGTAACCTTACATTAGCTTACAGTAAGAGCACAAATCGTCCTGATAATATTGACAAGTACCTGTTTAGAGATTCTGATCCAGATTTATGAACCTGTGCTGAATTTGCATCACAAAAGTGACATAAATTAAGCACACAGTGTTGAGGTTGGATTTACTTTCCATTGCAAATCACTTTCCATTGCAAATCATGATTTTTGTAGGAAAGTTGTCCAGAGTAACTCTAAGTAGCACTATGCACTAAATTCTGCTACTTTGTATGAAAGGGGACATACCATAGGTGGTACATGGATCTTCCTATGCAACCATCCACAGGTTTTGAGGCAAATCCCTATCTGTTATTATTAATAGACATGGAATTGAGCCCAAAAATGATGTCCCCTCAAAGCAGGCATAAGAGTGGTGTAACTTTTAAAAGTCTCCATAGTTTTCAAACTTTGCAGGTGGGATGCACTTTACAGCACACACACAGTGAGAAATGTCTTAAAGGATATTTTTTGTACTGGAAGTGTCCCATTCCTGTACAAAACCAATGCTTGACAGAATGCTCACATCCTTGTACTGAGGTCAGGCACTAGAATTATAAGATTTTGCGTCTGTGGCCTTTTCTGCATGAGTATGGATTTGTCACATGTGCTCATAATCCATCATTTGATGTATAATTTGTAGATTTGAATCCCTAAAAATTGTTTCTAGCTTGAATGGATAAAGTTACTAAAGCGTTTCACAAAGGTTGGCTGGTCACCTTTCTGTTGCTTATTGTTGTATTTGGTGTTAAATTGGCACTAATGAGGTGAAAAATTTGCCTGGTTAGTGTTAGCATGTGTGAAATGCCTAAATATTAAGGCCATAATATCACAAAAATTGCAGCATTACGCTGCAAAAACGTGCCCTTTCTAGCGGCATAATTCAACCCTGCAGCCTAATTTGGTCCTCTCCCGAGGCATAATTCCAGTAGCCCAGACTATGGTGTAAGGCAGGGGTGGGAGAGCCAACAATTTAACTGGGACACCTGAGCCAAGGGTCTGCTCTGGCTCCTAAGAACCCATACACAAGCCAAGCCTTGAAAATATGTGGGATGTCAATCATTCAGCACAGATTATGTTAGACCATAGTAATGTGCCTTCAGAGTTACTTCATCTTGATACATCAGATTATGTGCAAAGTATTTATCAAACATAAACTGAGAATCGCTCCTGCCCCGCCCACTCTCCTCAAAACCTTTTCTATTAGTGAAATCCTACCTTTGTCACTCTGGGTTATTCACATGCGTCCTCTTGCACAATGGCTGCCGTATAAATCCTTCCCGTGGCACTCTGGGTTATTGACACGCATCCTCTTGCACAATGGCTACCATATAAATAATTCCTGTGACACTCTGGGTTATTCACACGCATCCAAAAATTTCCCTGTGTATTCCCAAATGTTGGCACGTATGTTGAACATGTCTGCATAGCTGCCAAGTGACCCCACATTATGCTGCACACCACTAGCCAGTATATACTTTTGTACTAAAATGCAACTTTAGATTCTGGGTCTTTTCAAGATCATATTTTTCAATCCAGTGATGGACCTAAAAGTCCCAGCATGCACAGTGCTGCTGGCTAATGGCCACTGGGCAGCCTGGTGATATTGTTTTACCTAGGGCTAAATACTTCATATATTTTTTATGTTAATTGTGTCTTTTTGAGAGAAAATGTAAAGCACTCTGATATCCTTGGGGATCAAGTTTGCGCTATATAAAACTTTATAAATAAACAAAAAAAACTGAAAGACAAGTCAGGGGTCATGTGTACCTACATGTGGCCTACTTTAAAATGATAGTTGGAGCAACTTAATAAACTATTAATTCAAACACGAGTTGTTTTGTACTTTGCAAAGCCAAAATTCATGTATTTGAAGCTGCCTCATTTGTGATGCCGAAAAATAAGGAGGATCAGTTTAAAATTATTTACCTATTTTTTAAGGTGACAGTTTCATGTTTTTTACGTTTTTTTTTAGCAACCTCGACTGGAAAGTATTGGAACTCTTTACTTGAGCATCAAGACTGGAACCTGTTTTCGCAGTTCCAATGTCGGCACCACTGGCCGTAATGCCACATCCCCACCCTCTCATTGCAGTGTGAAACACATTCATACAAGGGACCTCTTGAAACACTGCATTTTCATAAGAGGCAGCCCCTTTGCCATTTAATTGATTCACTGGGCCTCCTGCCAAATGGCAATAAAATGCGCGCAATATAATTCGTAATATTTATTTATTTATGTACTTAACTCCGTTCGGCCGTATGCCCGAGTTTACTCCCCCCACCCTGCCACTCCCCCGTCCCGCCTCACCACCCCGCAGCACTCCCTTAAGGAGCCACCACTGTTCACGTTCCTTTAGAAATAAATCCCCTTGTGACTTTCATCCTTGTTACTTGGTTATATCCTTCTCTCTACAAACTACAAAGTCACAGCTCTGTTAAGACATAAATAGGGGTTCTAAGTTAATCCCAACTCAGATGTCTGCTTGTTAGCACGTTCAATAAAGGAAGTTCATTTTCTTTCACCTTGTAACTATCCAATTCAATATCCTTATCATGAACACAAGTGTAGAAGGTTTCTTGTTCTAGACCAACAAATGCATTAGATGAAGTCATTAACCAGTCTTGTGCTGTCTTTCTTACTCTGTTTGACAGTATTTTCATTTTACTTCTCAAATGCGCAGTCTTAATAAATATATTGCATTTTTTATTTTTGCAGGAAAATAAACTTTTGGATTGCCTCCACTGAAAACATATGCCACAAACTATTTGCTCTAGTGTCAAGGCCTTGCTTTGAACTTTTTTTGTTTACAGACCTTGTCTTCTTTTCTTTTCAAATCAGAGGTATTCAATCTAGTCTACTCGAAGCTGCCAGGAAGGGAAGTGTTTTCAAACTGAGAAGATCAATGCATAAGGAGCGTCCTCCCCTCCAAGTGTCTGGATTGCACTTGGATGGAGAGTAGGGTATGGTTTCTACACCTCAGCCATGGCAAAGATATTACCCAGGACCCTGAAACTTGAAGCTTTGTGAGATTTGAGTTCTACCAATAAATGTAAATATGAACATTGCACCCCAAACCCCCGTTACACTGACTACCTTCATGAATGGCTAAGTCAAATAACTGTTTACTGTGCTGTTGCACTTGGCCCTTTCTGCAGGGTCATCCCAAAACGTTTTGCCTTTACCCTCCTGTTTTCTGATCCTGTTTTAGTCGGCTAACAGGGCTTTTCAGATTTTATCACTGTTAACCAGTTCTAAAGTACTTGAGCTCTCTCTCCTTAAACATGGTAGAACTAGTTAACACCCAATTGGCCTATTTAATTTCTTTGTAAGTCCCTAGTAAAGTGGTACTTCGTGGGCCTAGGGCCTGTAACTTAAATGCTACTAGTGAGCTAGCAGAACTGTTTGTGCCACCTATTTCAGAAGCTTTTAAGCATGTCTTAAGCCTGCCATTACAGCCTGTGTGTGAAGTTTTAAACTGCCATTTTGACCTAGCATGATAAGCCTCTTGCCTGGCCCAAAAGTTCAATTTTAATACATATAGGTCATCCCCAGGGTAAGCTCTACACATCCCAGAGGCCAGGGTGCAGTGTATTCAAAACGTTAGACATGTGCTTTTAAATTTCACATGCACTGGTCGTGGAAAACTCTTCAATTGGTTTTCACTAATGTGAGACCTAGCTCGCTCATGGGATAACATTGGGTTACCCTATTACATTTAGTAAGTGTTACATTTAAATTTGATTAAGTAAAAAAATAGCTCTATTTGGGGCATTATATTAGCATACCAACAATACATTCCCCACACACATCCTACTCAAACATCCTCAGGACAGTTTATCAGTGGAAAGTAAGTCAGATCCAAATCCACTTTCTGAAAAATTATATATAAACGTTTTTAATTTTTATTAAGTTGGTTCAAAAAGTTATATATATTAAAACACCTTTTCATACTAGGAATAATACATCATAATGCACATTAAAAATACAACAAATTAAAAAAATCGAATAAAATTGCATTTCCAACAATACCGAAATTTCAAAATTCATTGACGCATAACCACAGTAGCATATAACAATGGATTCAATACTGCATTAATAAATTCTGTCAAATAAAACAAAGAAAACATATATTCGTAGGCCAAGAATAAACGACGCGTTGCGGAGGGTTTACATGGATCCAACCTCCTTCTTCAGGCTTCTCAATATTTGGTTATAACAGCAGTATCAGTCTATCATACAATCCATATATCATCTTGGAGTAATCTTTTCAATCAAAATATCTCCTTCCAAAGTTCATAAAAACCAGGCTTGGTGATCACTGCCAATGCAAGACTAATCTCTATACATCCATTGATATTGATAGTTGGTGCGTGTGGATGAGGATCAATCTCAATAATTAAAAACCTCCTATAGAAAAGAGGTATCAGCCCTTTATAATATAGGAAGAGTGCACAATCTATACCTTCATTGATGTGCTAAAAAGGAAGTTTCTCGTGTGACCGGGATTAAAAAATCTCCTGCGCCCACGCATCCAAAGTTTCAATTTGGAGCAGGTAGACCGATTGAGTATGTTGGCTAAAGAATTGTAATTAAAAGCTCTTTTTAATGGTAACATCGAATTTTTTGCCACAATTCGGAAAATGTCACTTTTAGAAAGTTGGCATTTTCTTGTCCTAACCATTTGGTGCCTGAAGCCTGTTTCTGGGTCACATAATTAGGGGCAGCTGGCAGTTGGTCTCTGTATTGCTCCCAGACAGTGAGACAAACGGTAGATAGGTGTTGACAGGCTGGGCCACTCTAAGTAAATGAGGATGAGAAGAAGTCACCAACCACACTTGCACAACACAAAGGATCTGCCATTTTTTTTTTAATGTTAGTTTCTATTTTTGAATATGTGTTTCAAGGGTTACATTACAGTGAAAGGAGGTCTGTCACTCTGTCACAAGGATGGTGTCATCAGTGATGTCATGAGTGATGTCACTGACCATGTCATGAGTGATGTAATATGTGACGTCATCAGCAGTGCATTGCACGCGCAAGTTATAGTGAGTCCAACTAACTATAACGTGGGAATTTCAATGGTTTTATGTCAGTAAAATTTACTGCTAACTATAACTGGTGTGAAATCTATGGTTTTTTCAGTGAATTTAATAGGTTTTTTAAATGCTAATTCCTAACTATAACTGGTGTGAAACCTACGGTTTTTTCAGTGAATTTCATAGGTTTTTTAATTGCAAATCTCTTTCGGTATGAAATGTAATATTTTTTATAATGAATTTTATATTGTATATTTATGTAATACTATTTTTTTTTATGTATATATATCTTTTTTTTATTTTTTTGCCCCGGAGCGCTCCCGGGGCGCGTACCGATGCGCTTACCGGTAAGCGCAGTTTTGCCTCGCCCCGGTTCGCTTACCTTTGAGCGCCCCGTCAGTGCTATTGCCGCGAACGAAAACATCATCGTGACGTATCGCGTAGCCGCGTGATGCGTGTTATGACGCGCGGCGTAAGCGCACCCGGAAGCGCCGGAGCACATACGATCGCGCTACGTAAGCGCCCCAGGGCGTGCCCTGACGTGCTTACGTTACGCATAGGGGGCGCGTAGCGTAAGCGCGTCAGGTCATGTGACCTGAAAATAACACTTTTCATTGGTTCAGAACACTTTTGGTTTCCAAATGATGAAAGCCCGGGTCATGTAACCTGAAAATAACACTTTTCATTAGTTCAGAACAGTTTTGTTTTCCAAATGATGAAAGCCCCCACCTTTTTTCCTCATTCTCACTTTGTTGTTTGAGTAAGGAAGACCTGTTTCTATTGTTAGAGAAATGGCTACAGTAGCAGCAGCAGCTGGAGTATCTGCACCACCACCACCACCACCACAAGGACCACCACAACATCACATTGGTGGTCAAGAAGAAGAGGAGGAGGAGGAGGAGGAGGAGGAGAGAAGGCAGAGAAGGCATTTCCTGCCTGAAGACAATGCCCCATATAAACCTAAGGAGCACTTTATATGGGAGTTTTTTGAAATCCCAAAGGGGTGCAAAGAAGGTAAACGCTGCAAAGGTGACTTGTCTCATCTGTGGCGCTGTACTATCCAGGGGGAACCCTGCAAAAAAAGATTTGTTTGGGAATCACACAATGATTCGGCACATGCAACGATTGCACCCCAATAACTATTCTGCAGCAGCGGTGAGAGAACTGTGCAGAAACCTCCCACAATCGTCTGACAGCACCTCAACAACCAAAGAACCCACTCCATCGGGTCCAGAGGCAAGTCAGATGGTTCCAAACATCCAAACTAAGTTTGGTGATTTCAAATTCGTTTGCATATATTGTGGCAAAACAATTACTTATGGTGAGAAGAGTATTACCCTCATCAACATTGCTAGTGATAACCACAAGTGCCCGAAGAAACCCTAATTTTTTTCCAGTTTTTTTTGCTCCAGTTGAGCCGTTTATAATTTCCTGTTTTTTGTTTCTCCCCATAAAAAATACAAAAAAAATATAAAACTGTTCAGAAAAGCCAAAAAAAGTAAAAAAAGTTTCAAAAAAACAATAAAAAAAATTAAACAACAAAAAGAAGAAAAAAAAACAGTTCTTTTCAGAACTACCTCCAATTTATAAAAAAAGGCTACATTTTTAAAAAACTCTGTCATTCTTTTTCCCCCATGGTTCGCTCCCCGGTCCGCTCCCCGGTGCGCAAATTGAAAAAAAAGTTTTGCCCCGCGGGGCCCTTTTATGGCCCCCACATCAAACCTAGGGGGGTCAGGGGGAGTCTATCCTGCCCCCTTTTGGTCATTCCCCTCTTTGTTTTTGCCACCTCTTGTGTCTCTATCCTACCGAGACACAAGATGGCGGCCGCTCTGGACTGTTTGGAATGTTGACAGACACCCTAGAGCCAATCAGGTTTCCGCGCGCGAACTCGTGTAGCGCGCTGGTTAGCGCCCCGGTGCGCGTACCGGGGCGCGCTTATAGATATATATATTTTTTTAACCTAAATTACTCAAAATCCACTGGAGCACATATCTTGAGACATAGCAAAGGCACATCGGGCTACCAGTCCCTACAATTTTGCCAAGTTTCGTGGAAATCCATTCAGCCGTTCGGGCTAAAAGTGAGGTTGACCGCCCTATGGAAATTAACATGGGGAAAACACGTTTTGGGACCCCCTTTTTTTCTCGGCCCCGCTTCACGAATCCCCCCAAAACTTTCAGGCAAGGACCGGAGCGCCGCGAGGCAAATTTGAGGACATTTTCAGGCAGATGCCTCAACCGGCGCCAAAGTTATTCCCAATAGAATGTTGCGATTTCCCTATTGAAAATAATCCTAACTATAACTACCTACTGGCGACCGCCAGTAGGTAATATATATAGGCCAGTTGTTATATGCTGCCTTTCGATTTTGTAAATTGTATTGAGAAATCGACATACCTAGCACTGAATGAATTATCTTTTTTAACACTGTTTTAACTTCTTAAATGTGATATTTAATCTTTTTGTAATCATGTATGATCTAGTAAGCTCTTTTTTAGATATAGTTGTAATGATTAACTAAATGTGGATCTTATTATCCATGGGGTGAGGGATGAATTTGTATTTGTAAATGCCTTTTATGATTGAAAAATATCGAATAAAGACTATTTTGATTTGATTTATATATATATATCCCCTGGAAACTCAAACCTCTTCCTGATTCCACACTCGGCGGATAGGCGAGGAAAGAGACACAGACCTCCGTAGTTTCTTCTGGGCAAAGATGTTATTTATTTAGAGAGACCCAACACAACGCGTTTCAAGCCCGTAAGCCCTTGTTCACGTATATATATATATATTTTTTTTTTCGAACCAAAACTCCAGCTACTTCCATCATAGCGCTGCGGCGAAGAAGTAGAAACTGACCTCTTCAGTTAGACAAGATGTTTTATTTAACCTTTCACATCCAAATCAGCATACGACAGATGACTCGTTTTTGGCTCAGGAGCCCTTGATCACAAGATATATTGATTTGTTTTATTATATGACAACGGCAAACATTCAAAAATGTCTCTAGGACAAAGCTAAAAAAATGGATCCTGGCACAAGGAAAAGGTGATATGCAATAAAAATGCCATGCCATAAATAAATGAAGGTTAAACAATCCATGGGTGGTGCTGTTCAGACCTCAAACTTGGTCACAAGTGGCTGAATTTCTGGTACTCCAGAATCCAAAAACAATGTAGATAGATTTAGGAGTCTATTGACAACAGAAACGTATGATCAACGATATACCTTGACCATAGGGTTGTGGCCAAATAACATCATATCAATGCCATGGATAAAACAGGGTGTATCACTCCGCAGATGTGATGCAGCACAGATAGCTTAAAACTAAAGGAGTTCACACCAGGCGGGCAATGCCCATTGGGCTCACCGGGCTTCAGCCCCGGTCGTCTTCTACAGCTAAGATGACAAGCACTGAAATAATGAAGAATGCTGCGCATCGGATGCATGCTAAGCATCCGAGAATGTGATTTTTATGACCCCTTCTGAGAGGCCCAGACCAGCCAGAGCGAGCCATCCTCCGAACAGTTTCAGCGACCCTCCCTGCCCCCCCACCTCTTGTTTTCTTTTAGACTGGTGCCATCAAAATAATACCCTTGCCTGAAGGCAGGGATTTCACCTAAGCACTTGATGTGTTGAGAGCATGGGGTGGGAGTGGGAAGATTAAACATCAGGGGGAAAGGGATGGCCAGTGCAGGTGACTCTTTTCCTTTGTAGAGGAAATCCTGCTGGCGTCATAGCCCAGGGTGTGCTGTCTTTGCACTTGTATGGATGTGCATTCATACAATGAACATACAGCAAACCTTCGGTTATATCGCCAGCAAAATTTCCTTTACAAAGGAAAAGCGGCTATGGCCATCACTTTCCCCCTGCTGTCTGTGCACTTGTATGGAATATACATCCACAGTGCTGCTCACCAGATAAATGGTGAACAGTGCCATGGATCTGTTTCTGTTTGCATCCAAGTGCAGGACAAAGAAGCAGAGGAGACCCAGGCTAGGAGAAACCAGGAGACATTTGACCCACATCTATCTACACAGTGACACCTTCGGGAGGGGCTGGATGCCAGGACGACAGTGCTGCTGATCAGCCCCGACTGCAGAGAATAGTATCAGAAGAGCAGGCAGCAGTTTTAAGTAAGTTCCAGTAACTTTAATGCATTCTACAGCATCAGCATTACATACTAGCTGCATATCTAATATGAATTCAATTACAATACAATAGAATATCTAGGTTACTCTAAGTGAACGGTGTTCTGGAGGTACATACATGGAAATGACAAGGACAGTCCCCTCCAAATATGCGAATGTAGTGTAAGCTTGTAGTATTCAGATTGTGGGGTGCTAGGGAGAAAATTTAGGGTTCAGGGTGGTATTAGTTTTAGGGTACCAGGGAGTAATTTTAGGATTCAGGGTGGGTATGGGTTTTGGGGAGTCAAGTTGTAATTTTAGGGTTCTGGGTGGGTATCGGTTTTGGGGTGCCAAGGGGTAATTTTAGGGTTCAGGGCGGATATGGGTTGTGGTGTGCCTGGGGTAATTATAGGGATCAGGGTGGGTATAGGTTTTGGGGTGCCATGGGGATACTTTTAGTGTACAGGGTGGGTATGGGTTTTAGGGTGCCAGGGGATAATTTTAGGGTTTAGAGTGGATATGGGTTTTGGGGGGCCAGGGGTAATTTTGGTGTACAGGGTGGGTATGGGTTTTGGGGTACCAGGGGGTAGTTTTAGGGTTCATGGTGGGTCTGGATTTTGGGGTGCTGTGGGTAATTTTAGGGTTCAGTGCAGGCATGGGTTTTGGGGTGCCAGGGGGTAATTTTAGGGTTCAGGGCGGATATGGGTTTTGGGGTGCCGGGGTCATTTTAGGGTTCAGGGTGGGTATGAGTTTGGGATGCCAAGGGTAATTTTAGAGCTCAGGGTGGGAATGGGTTTTGGGGTGCCAGGGGGTACTTTTAGGGGTCAGTGGTGTATGTGTTAGAGGGGGCAGGGGGGTAATTTTAAGGATCAGGGCAGGTGTGAGTTTTGGTGTGCCAGGGGTCATTTTAGGGACCAGGGTGGGTATGGCTTTTGCGGTGCTAGGGGTAATTTTAGGGATTAAGGTGGGTATAGCTTTTGGGGTGCCAGGGGGTAATTTTAGCCCACCCCTATTGATTAACATTAGCCACGCCCCTTCATTTGCCATGTTAGCCCCCCGAAATTAAGACCTAGTTGCGCCCTTGGTTTACACTGTGACAAACGTTACCTTTCTTGGATTCTAATATTGTATAATAAAACTGTACGATTACACAACCCACCGACAAAAATACTTACGTCACATTTTCATCTACAGGGTGATATATTGATCACAATCGATAAACTATCCATCCGTGGAGAGGAGATAGGATATGAAGATTACAAACAATGCCCTTGCTAGTGAGAGATGCATTTAGCTGTAAAACAGCACAGTTGACATTAAAGCTACAAGCATGCATCCATTAAGCTAGATGAACACAACAATTTTTCCACGTACAGCTATAAATTGAAAGACTACTCATACCGATCCACAGCACACGTAAGAAAAATTCAGATGAGTAGAAGCAGAAGCTCTGGGGTGTACTGTGCCTACCCCTCATATTGTGTTTTCCTTCCGCCTATCTGGCATAAACCGTCTCAGAAAAATCTTGGAGGAATGGGATAGGTGGGAACTAAGCAGCCTCTGACAGGAGGTACTCCAGCTGGGGTCGGGTGGGGTTACAAAGAGGCCTGGACCTGTGCTAAGGCAGGTTTATATACATGGGGGCATGTCACACCTCTTGACCCCACAGGCTAAAACACCTGCATCCCCCTCCCCTCCTAAACCCCTGACATCCATCTGGTGGGAAATAACAAATGGGAGGCTAATGAAGAGATAGGGGCAAGGTGCCAAAATGAAAGTTGTGACCCTCACTGGCCCTGAACCCTAGCTATAGCTAGGTACCTTGCTTGGCAGCATGATGCTACAAAGTAAGGGGCTTATTTATGAGAGCCCTATGTAACTTTTGCACCATGTAAAGTGGTACATGCGTTACATAGGGCTCTCAATCAGATTTATGAAGCTACCCTGAGTGGCCTCATAAATATTGAGTAAGGCAACGTAACGCAAACCGCTGCATCATCTTATTATGCATCCGGTATGCATTCCATTGACATTCTGCAGCACACATAGAAAGAGGAACACACCTCTTAAGATTATTTTTGTGCACAAAGGTGTACCTTCCTGCACAAAAACAATCATGCATTCAACAGAGGCACCCTTGCACCACTGTTTGCACTAAGCTGCTAAAACAGCACCAGAGCAAGACAAAAGGATAAGAATGCACAGTATTGCACTTTGGCGTATGGCAGTGCAGCAAGGGCCTTAGCCAAGGGGCTTATTTTTGAGAGTCCTGTGTCACTTCTGCTCCACGTAAAGTAATACATGTTTGATGCTGGGCTCTCAATCCAATTCATGAAGCTACGCAAAGCCACCCTGTGTGGCTTTCAGTGGCCTCATAAATCTTTAGTAACGCAACACAGCGCAAATAGCTGCATCATCTTATTCTGTACCCAGGAGGCATTCCAACACCCTTGGATTTTGATGCTGCCCCAAATTTACAAAATCATGTAACCCTGGGGAAGCGCCAAATCTTTACCCTTCCCAAGGTAAGGCGTAACAAGAAATAATATGTTTGCGTCTTTTTGTTTTTTTCTCTTTCTATGTGTGCTTAGGATTGTTTTTACGCAGGAAGGTGTCCCTCCCTGCACAAAAACAATCCTGTAGGCAACAGAGGCACCATTGCACAACGGTAGAAGGGTACCTACATTGGTGCTAGGCTGCCCCAGCACAACGGTAGAAGGGTACCTACATTGGTGCTAGGCTGCCCCCGGTACCTGGCTGGACCAGGTGCCAGGGGCAGTATGCAAAAAAAGAGGAAAGGCGCACAGCCCCCCCCCCCCCCCCCCAGGCGTATTATGCCCCAGGGACCACCAACTTCCCTCAGCTTTTATGTTTAATATTAATGAGCGGTTGGCCCGTATGGCCTCTCTCGAGGATACCACCACCTCCCCTTGGCTTATGACTTTTTAAAATGGGAGTGGGTGCATGAAACTCCCAGCAGCTCCGTGGCTGCCACCTCCATGGGGGTTTAATTTGCGAAAATGCAGGGGGCCACACTGACCCCCCTAAAGCCCTGGGGACTGCCACCTCTCCAGGTCAAAATTAAAAAGGAGATGGGGCCCTCCTGGAGCCATATATGGCCCTGGGGACCTCCACCCCTGAGGCCCGGCCCCTGCACTGTACGTGGGTGCCTACCCCTGGGACACTGCAGTTTGCTATTGATTGACGGTAGCTTCAGTGCTCCTGCCAACCCATAGCAAACTCTGCTCCATTTCTAACAAGCAAGAGCAGAAAAAATGATCTTGCTTACTAGAAGCGGAGCAGAATTGCATTTAGACAGAGGGAGGTGCTTGTTTAACAGCTCCCTCTGTCTAAAAGCAATGCTGGCTCCCGCAGGATGGGGCGAGCCAGCGGTGACTATGGGAGCCTCCAGGCTCCCCGGCAATCCCCAACATAAGAAACTGAGAGCCCTGGGTGGGACCGGGCACCCAGTTGTTTGGTCATGGCCTGGGGGAAGGGATCCAGAGGCCAAATCCTCCCTGGACAGCAGCAACGTGGCCCCCCCTTCCATGTTAAAAAAATTAAATAAAGGGCAGCCCCTGAGGGCAGTCACAGTCTGTGCAGGTAATAACGGTGGGGCTGTGTAAGGGGGATTCAGAGGGACGATGCAGAGGGAAAATTATTTATTTATTTAATTTTCCCTCCGCATCATCCTTAGAAATCCCCCTTTAACCGGCCCACCGATGTTACCTGCACAGACCGCAGCTGCCTTGGGGATGGGGTCCCCCAGGGCTAAGATTAACCCAGGGAAGGGGGCCCGTGGTTCCCCTTCCTTGATCAAAAAATATTTTTTTAAGAAAACGCAGGGCCCTGGGGATGGGGACCCAGGTGCCATAATTGGCCTGGGGAATGGGCCATGTGGCCCCCTCCCCATTCTAAAAATACCCTGCCCCGGGGGATGGGGTTCAGGGTCCAAAATTGGCCCAGGGAAGAGGGGGCCACAAGGCCCCCTTACTTTATAATTATTTAAAAAAAGCTAGGGACACTAAGCTAAAGGCCGCAGCCCATTCTGCACCACTCTGCAATCATGCCTCCTGGCACGCTGGTGGTTGGGGATGAAGTCCCCTTGGTTGCTGAGGGTCCTTGGAGGCCAAAAAGACCTCCTGTTACCTCCAATAAGTTTCGCACAGTGGAATATTTGCTGAGAGGACTTTGAAGGCCATGCCTCCTTTCTCCACCACTGGGCAAATGCACCTCCTTGTAAATTGCTGATTGGAATATGAAGTCCCCTTCGTTTGAGGGTATCCTTGAGGGCCAACAAGCCCTCTTGTTACCTGCAGTAAGTCCCATGAAGCAGAATTGCTGAGAGGTGTTTTGAGGCCACGCCTCCTTTCTCCTCACTCTGCAAATGTGCCTCCTAGTGAACTGCTGATTGGGGGATGACGTCCTTTTGAATACTGAGGATTCTTAGGGGACCAGAAGCCCTACTATTACCTTCAGTATGTCCGACACAGCAGGATTCCTGAGAGCTGATTGGACGCCCGCCCGTTTCGCCACTACTCGTGACTAATAATTAAAAATCCATTGAAATTCACTAGAAAATACAAAAGTTACATGGACGTTTACAGGGTTGTTATAGTTAGGAAATACAATTTAACAATCCATAGAAATTTACAGAAAAAAATAACGGTTACAGTGACGTTACAGTTAAACTCAGATTTCGCTCATACAAAACCAGAAAAATTCAGCAGTTATAGTTGCCTAAGCTAAGTACATATACCCCCATAATGCACTGGTTATGACCTCACATATTACTTCACTCATGACATGGTCAGTGGCATCACTGATGACATCACTCACATCATCCACAGAACCACTGAAACCCCCATACAACCTCTTGTACACCCACTCACACACACACACAAACAATCACTCACATACCCATTCACAGACCCATAACAGTGCTCATACACCCACTCACTCCTCCATAGAGGCAATCACATACCCACTCGCTCACTTGTACAGTCACACATACAACCATTCATTCACTCATACAGATACTCAGACAACCAGTCACTCACACATACAGATACTCCCATTGTCATACAGCTACACACACACCCATGTATTTACCTACACAGTAACTCACACCCACATCACTCACCCATACAACCGCTGAACACAGCCTCTCACCCATACAAACACTCAGACGCTCGGTCACACACCCTCACAACCACTTACATACCCATGCACACATCCTTAAAAGTACTCACACAACTGCTCAGTTACCCATACAGCAATTTTCACAGACACTTTCCAATACAGCTACTCACACACCAACTCACTTTACCAAATACCCACTCACCCACACATACAGCCACTCACACACTGAGTCATTCACTCATACGACCGTCAGACTCCCACTCACTGGCCCATAAAGTGACTACACACCCACCTACCCACCCATAGAGCCACTGATACCACAACTCACTCACCCATACAACCACTGACATACCCACTCACTTGCCAATACAGCCACTCAGACAGCATCTCACTCACCCACAGTGCTTCTCACACACCCACTTACACACCCATATGTCTACTTACACACCCATATACATTAAGAGGCAATCACACAGCCGCTCAAATAATATATGGGTCGATTGTGAACTAAAGGAGAGGGAGGCACATGCCCTCCTACCTGAGCATGTGAGGCCCCTGGGATTTATCATCCTTGGGGCTGGTAATTAAAGGGAAGGTTTGGGGTATGGATTTGGGATGGGTGGCAAACTTTGCTTCTCCAGTGGAGTTCATGGAGTTTTTGTCACTTGGAGAGTGGAGTTTGGCAAACTCCACCACCCGCCAACAGAACAGAGTTTACCAGTGCACTCTCACTCACCCCAAATTTTAGTTCACTGTCAGAGGCATGTAGACACCCACACCCTCTGTAGGCTCTATTGGATTGTTATGCCTGAACCAAAGATGCCTGTGGTTAGCAACGTGGCTCTGCCCCAATGCAGGACTGCACAGGCACAATGCATTGTTTATGCTGCCTGAACCTCTGCTGGTCCCCCTCAGTTGGCTGTCGTGTCCCTCAGCACAGAGGGATATGCTCCACTAATCAGAACGTGGCTTATTGTGATGCAGCTCTGGGCCTGAGGCCCGGGGTGACAGAAGCAGTCGCAGTTTAGAGAAGCGGGTGGAAAGTGAGGGTAGAGGGGAGCTGAAAAGTGCAAACCCAGGGGAGGAGAGTACTGCTGATCTGTGTGGTAGGGGTCATCAATGAAAAGTCTGTCTGAGGGGACAGCCATGTGCCTCTGGGAGCTGAGCAAGTGAGGGTAGTGCTTCCGCCTCTGTGGGGTACAGTGGCCTCTCTCATCGAGGGCGTAAATACCCTGAGAGGAGGCTCATTTGCACTGATGAACCGCGTCAAATAGAGGGCCATCCGCCAGGGTTAAACAGGGAGCCCTGGGGCCCGGGAGTGTGAGAGGGGACTTGGGAGAGTGGACTCTGATGTCCAGACAAGGTGGGATACCTTGTGGTGTAGGATGCCATGCTGTTGGACCGCAGCACAGTGCGGGTGGATGACGTACCTCGAGCACCGAAGGTGGACACAGGTCCTGGACCATGGTGCAGAGAGGTTGAAGAGCCAGGGGGCCACAGGTGGCCAAAGTCGTCGTATATTGACAGCCGGACCATGAAGAGAGAGATGAATGGGGTCTCTAAGAGCAGGTTTGAGGTGAATGTGGGAACTCTAAGGGGATACAACTTGCAGGGAGTGAGATGTGTATTGAGAAAAAAAACTCTAATAGATAAGAACAGAGAGGCAGATAGTTTACACATTGATCATTTTGTGGATCGGAAATCTCTTGGTATGATTGAGGGGGCATGCTTTGCAAGTGTTCCAGTGGACAGGTGTATTATGCTCCCAACACGAAGGCACATCGAAAGGCTTTCAAAGTGCGGGCTCTAGCAGGGCTTTTATTACTGTGCTGGTAGAAAACTGCTCACATTATGTGCTTATCTCTAAATGTCTTCGTTTTTACAAAATATGTCTTTTAAATGCACAAAGGGAATCCTTTTTCAGACCTCCCTGGCTCAGGTGGTTGCTGAGGCCTGGTACTGCCACTTTATTAAAATACTTGTTTATGTGCATAGGAGAAGAGGGGGGCATGCGCTGTATGTGTAAACATGCCCTGTAAGCCTGGGAGAGGAAGGGAATAGAAGTTAATGTCCGTTTCTGCCAAAGAAAGTGCAATCACAGTGTTAGAGAGAGTCCCTGTAATAAGGATATCATTTGGAGTGGAATACTGCAATACTACACCCGCTTGTGGAACTCTGCACAACTTGGTGGAGTATTTCAGCAACTCCACGGAATTCAGTGGAGTGAAACTCTGCTAGCTCTGTCCAGGCTTAGCGTGCATCCCCGCCTAAACCTTATTTTTGGCCCCAGGGGCCAATATTTAATGACAGACTAGGGGAGCTCGTGGCCCCCCTCCTATGGCTTCAAAATGCCCTGGCACCCCATGTTCCAGGACCAGCTCCATATTTGGGACCATTGGAGCCCACCGAGCCACTATTTCTCTACTCGCAAGAGTTCAGGCAAGGAAAATCTCTCTACTCCCATCTGGAAGGAGAGGCAAGGATGCTTCTGCCAAATGCACCTCATGGTGTAGTTTGTGCTGATTTTACAGTGCGGGAAAAGCCCCCAATGCTAAAAATCAGCACAAGCTGCGTGACACACTAAAATTCCGCTGCTCGCGGAACTCCACAGAATCTTATTGAGTTTTTGGGTAACTCCACGGAACTCATTGGAATGAAACTCCATGGAGTGAAGCTCTGTGTGTTCAACCACCCCTAGTAATATGCTGTTTTGTGGGCCTGCCTGCATTAGTGTGGGCAGGGAAAAAGAATACAACTCTGCTGGATGTATGACGTTACCACGCATACCATTACCACGCATACCATTACAACGCAGTATTTACAACGCATACCGTTACAACGCATAGCGCTTTGAGGTGCTGGATAGTGGTAAGTATAATTTTATATTCCAACTCCAGTCCCCGTGGATACTAGGGAAGGTGTTGGATATAAAATTAAACTTATTCCCTATCCTAGAGCGCCCCCCAGCACAATGCGTTGTAATGGTATGCGTGGTAATGCCTGCGTTGTAAGTGTAGTGCGTGGTAAAAAATGCGTGGTAAACGTTGTATACCAACTCTGCTCCCAGCCGGTGGGGTAATTTTAATACCTCCTACCTGCTAGGAGCACATTTAGTGTTTGCTCTAGCATAGCAGGAGATTTAAAAACGCTCCCTAAGGAAACTATAACTCAGGCCTCCGTCATGCACAGCTTTCTCATCAATAATTGTATTGGAAAAGTTACAGTTTTGTCATCAATGATGTCATAGAAATGTCATGACTGATGTGGGGTATCAGTGCATGGTGAGGATACAAGTTATAGTTTTTTGAGATAAGTATGACTATACCTGTTGAATTTTTATGGTTTTGTATGTGTAAAATCTGAACATAACTATTATGTCCCTGTAACCTTTATTTTTTAAGACAATGTCTAGGGATTTTTAATTCTATTTCCTAACTAAACATCCCTGTAATCTTTTTTTCCAGTGAATTACTATGGTATCTTAAAGTAATATTTAATTGCCATATTTGAATAGAACAGCTACCATGGAAGGGCTTCGGCTTGCGGCCATCCCCTGCAGGCAGCTAACATCACGTCATGAGGGGATTTTGGAGCTGTGTGGCAGGGGGTTGGCCACAGACCTGGCCTGTGGACAGGCCCTGTGTCGAACCTCTGAATGCAGCCAAGCCTCCAAAGCCAGCCAACCTGGGTGGGGGCGGCACGCAGCACACCTGCCTGGGCCAACCTTTTTAATCCACCACTCTACATTCGATGTCTTTTTATTTCATTATAGCAAGTTCTATTTCACTCCAGATTTCTCCTTTAATCTCTGTTTTTCAGTCTTTCTCTTCTTCCTCAATTCATCCTTTTGTTTTTTTTTACATTTCTACCTGGGATCAAAGTATTCTGAGGAAAAATAAATGCTGGTCCCCAAAATGAGTGTCAGTGGGGCCTACCAAAACCACCAACTGAAATTAAGAATGCCACTTTCCACTCAGCTGGAGCAACCTGCAGCTCAGGGCAACAGTTTAATACCATTGTCAGCGATTCCACAAAAGGTTTTTGTCACCTGTTTAAGGATCTGTCCTGAGCAGGGATCATTGCAAGACACTGATGGCCATCTGTCCATCATGCTCTTAGGGGCTTTAAGTGGTCACTGCTGCAAGATTGATGTCAACATGGTAGTGTGGCATAGCAATACGTACAGGATGGTCATCTCCACAGGGCAGATGATTACTTCCTTTTCTCTTAAGGATCTGATGTCTGCTACTAATTTAAAAAAATAGGCATATATGGTTGAGAGTTCTATAGATTGGATTGCCTTCATGGCCGCCATATTGCAATAGGAAGACATACAATTGCTGTAGTATGTCATTTTAGCCTCTTCAACAGAATTAGATTATCTTTGGAAGCCAGTTCAGCATTTAGAAAGTAATCATTCCCCCACTCTTGTTATAATGTATGGTTCTCTAACTTGTAAAAATGGAATGGCCAGTGGAACACCATCTGGTATTCCAAGGCACTTTCACTGAAAGATTTCCCTTCCAGTTTGAGGTCAAAATATCTAAAGCCCTTGGGATTGGAACCTTAGTCCTTACTAAATGGCTGTTGCATCCTTCATACTACAACATAAAAAAGAAGACATAGCTAATAATGCATACAATCATAAACAATAAATAACTCATGCTCATCTTCATAATCAGAAGCACATACTCCTCTTCAACACCTGAGAGAATGCTGGAAAACATTCCATGCACATTGTGATCTGCAACACAATATTTTCTCACACATATGACTACATATAGCACATGTGTGTTCATATGACCAGCTCTTCATTAGGCAATTTGAGTCCTTTATTATTTGCTCTACAGTTATGAATATTATACAATTCAGATTGCATACCAAACTCATATAACCCAACTAGCAATAAATTAGACTATAAAATGCCCCACCGGTGGGACTGTATACAACTCAGTGGTATCTGAAGTAAATATTTGCATTCATTTTGCTCAAAAAGGCTTGTAAATGCAATTACTCAAAAATAAATCACAAACATGTTGAAATATACACCTGATCTACAGTGTGAAATCCTCACCAGGAGGTTCCTGTGGCATGGGCCCCAAAGACGATTGTGGCCTTTCCAAGATGGCCACAGCAGATCGCCTTAAGAGACTGGAGGTGACCGTTCTAGCTGCAGGCGACAGGGTAGAATTCTGTGAGATGGCATCACCACCAGAAACAGCCACAAAAGTGAAGAAAGAACAAGAGGAGGGGTGTGCTCTGTTGGATGTCGATAGGAGTGCCACCATCCCAACTGCAGGATGAAGGGGAAAAAGAATGAAGAGACGAGCACTGATGTTGCGATTGCAGGAGCAAAGACATCTGACTACACTTCTAGGAGGGGAGCAGCCCAGGACCATAAGATCCAGGATAGCATGACACGCTCGAAGGGCGAGCACCGGCAAGAGACTGGAGACTGTGAACAGCCCCAACATCCCAAGGTAAGGAGGTGCTGGCCATAGCTTCAAGCAAGTCATTGTCTGCCTGATGAATGAGTAGCACTGTATGCTGTACTGGTGTGGGGGGGGGGGGCTAAGAGTCGGCACATTGAACAGATTGTGATTGTACGGTGTGGTATTTCTGAGAGCACAGATGACACCAAAGAAATCATGGCAAAGAACCTTAGTAACCCCCTTTATCGCCATAAGGGTGATAATAACAGGAGCAAAAGACTCCTCCTGAGAATCTCTTTAAATTGCAAAGGGTTTGCTTTTCCACCATTCCAAATGCTGAGAAGGTGAAGAGGGAAAAGACCCTGTGTGGCGCAAGAGGAGTGAAGGAACTCTGAGAAAAGCCACACGGGCATTCTTTTAGGTATTTCCACTCAATCCCCAAAGCCCCTGTGCAAACATTACTAAGTGCTTGAATAACTAATGTTTAAAAAGTGCCTGCATAAAATACTCTGGTTTGTGTCCCAACTGTCTGTTAGCCTGTTTCAGTACCCAAATGAGCACTAGCACTACTTCGTGAAAACCCAAACAGCATCAAAAATATTATTTTGTGGGCCTGATTTATATATTGGCGGATAGGGATGGAGTTCCCTCCCTGCTATTATAGTGGTCTGCATGCCAAATTTAATTGCAGGTGGACCTGACGTTTGGCCACAATGGAGAGTACAATGTCTTCACCGTTGCTAAATTTCTCTGACACCCAGGGAGTAAGGTCCATTCGCGAAATAACTACATGTATGCCTGCACAATTTAGATGGGCAGAAACTTAGCAATTTTCTACTATTCCTTACCGCCAAGTAAAACCTGGTGGTAAGAAACAGCGAAATTGTTATAATGCTCCACCTGCCAGTGGCGAACACAACCATGGCGAGGGGAGCATCATATTTTTTCTTTCAAAAAGAAAATCCCATCTGTCAGTCATGGGGATGTAGTATTTTAACAACACACAGAGGATGCTAAGGGTCTGTAGAAATACTATGAAAATGCTAAACACTCAGTTGTAGTGTGTGGAAAAAGTTGTTCTGAGAAGAGAAAAAGACAACAAAGTAAGAGGATGAGATGGAATAAGAATACTCATCAGCCCACCCGTTGGCGGAACCTCATCATCTGGGTTATAGTTGGAAACTGGTATCCACTAGACACCTCTTCAGATCTCTTTCGAGGAGTACTAGTATCGGATCCGCCAGTGAGATGGACAGCCAGCAGGTAATATTGGTAGGTTGAAGGGAAAAAGTTGCAGTGCTCAAATAAGTGTGGATGTGAAAGATAAATGTGATAATGTTAAAAATGCCTGTTATGATGCCAAAGAGCAACTTTTATTGGGAGTGATCAACATAACAGCATGATTAAAAGCAGAGTGAAGATAGTATGGAAAAAATATTACTATCAATTATAGATAATGGTTGGTCAACATGTTTCAGCCTCACAAGGCATTCATCAGGACCTATAATGTACACTACTGCAACAGTGGACAAAGAGCGAGTGCCAGGCGAGGTGAGTCCTTCTCCATATCAATTATGGGTGAGTTATTTTTACCAAAGTGTGGTATGTTGATCGACACATACATTGATGTTTTCTAAATGTTTACATCTGTTTTGTTTTGTGTGTGTTTTTTCTTCTTTTCTCACAAGAGTTCTTGTCACAATGATATGAGACTACCATATACTAACAATTTACCGGCAGGTCCATATCACTACTAATTGTTTTTCTTTGTCCACTGTTGCAGTAGTGTACATTATAGGTCCTGATGAAAGCCTTGTGAGCTGAAACATGTTGACCACCATTATCTATAATTGATAGTAATATTTTTTCCATACTATCTTCACTCTGGGCCCGATTCACAGAATGAATTTAAGACTCAATCCTAAACTTACTACTGTTTTGGTATTCACAGATTGCACTTACTACTTTTGGTATTCACAGAATGAACTTACTACTTTTGGCATTCACAGAATGCACTTACTACTTTTGGTATTCACAGAATGAACTTACTCATTTCGGTATTCACAGAAGTTAGGACTCCTAACTTTAGGACTCCTTAATGCCTTCTGTGAATACCGAAAGTCTTGAAATTAGGATTTTTCTCGATTTAGTAGTAGTAAAGTTAGGAGTCCTAACTTTACTACCACTAAATTAAGAACAATCCTAATTTTAAGACTTTCGGTATTCACAGAAGGCATTTAGGAGTCCTAAAGTTAGTAGTCCAAACTTTACTACTACTAAATTGAGAAAAATCGTAATTTTAGGACTTTAGGTATTCACAGAAGGCATTTTGGAGTCCTAAAGTTAGGAGTCTTAACTTTACTACTACTAAATTGAGAAAAATCCTAATTTTAAGACTTTCGGTATTCACAGAAGGCATTTAGGAGTCCTAAAGTTAGAAGTCCTAACTTCTGTGAATACCGAAATGAGTAAAATCATTCTGTGAATACCAAAAGTAGGAAGTGCATTCTGAGAATGCCAAAAGTAGTAAGTTCATTTTGTGAATACCAAAAGTAGTAAGTGCAATCTGTGAATACCAAAACAGTAGTAAGTTTAGGATTGAGTCTTAAGTTCATTCTGTGAATCGGGCCCTCTGCTTTTAATCATGCTGTTATGTTGATCACTTCCAATAAAAGTTGCTCTTTGGCATCATAACAGGCATTTTTAACATTATCACATTTATCTTTCACATCCACACCTATTTGAGCACTGCAACTTTTTCCCTTCAACCTACCAATATTACCTGCTGGCTGTCCATCTCACTGGCGGATCCAATACTAGTACTCCTCGAAAGAGATCTGAAGAGGTGTCTAGTGGATACCAGTTTCCAACTATAACCCAGATGATGAGGTTCCGCCAACGGGTGGGCTGATGGGTATTCTTATTCCATCTCATCCTCTTACTTTGTTGTCTTTTTCTCTCCTCAGAACAACTTTTTCCACACACTACAACTGAGTGTTTAGCATTTTCATACTCTTTCTACAGACCCTTAGCATCCTCTGTGTGTTGTTAAACTGTTAGTTTGGGGGACAGGATGCAAGCTGGTCTTTAAAATGTTTTTCCCCTTAGACCCCCTTCACATTGTGTTTTTCGATGTAGTATTGTAGTCTGTCCATATTGCAAAATAGTAGACCACACGTCTTTATATAAATCGGGCCCTATGTCTCGGAAGATTTCTTGTTTTCACTTTTCTAGTAGTGCAGACCTCAGGTAACATTTGTATTTAGTATGTTAAGGCGAAATAAGCCATGAATAATCTTGAAACACTTATGAAACTGAAACTAAATCGAAAAGTGAACCAAAGGGGATCTCCGAATTCAATAATTACGTTGTACACTATAAATGCAACAGGCCTGTTGATGACTCCATTCCTTTGAAGCAATCCAGCTTGAAAAAAAACTAATTCTTATACCAGGCATGAACCTCTCAATGGAAATATGGCATGATATTTAGTGGCTGCCTTCCAGCATAGAGCCAGACTTTCTGAAGGAGAGAAGATGAGGCTTAACCCCAATTTGCCTCATGCAGACACAATGGAGACCATCAAGTTCAGGCACTGTAATCTTACTTAACATTTCTTTTTCAGCAGAGTACTCCTTATAAGAGCAGCCATGCTTCAATGCCATTGTCGCTGTGTCCTGTCCAGCAGCCGCTCGCTGACCCTGTATGATGAATATGAGGACATGATCCAATATGGAATGCTCCTTTTTTTTGCTAATGTTCCACCATTTATTTCAGTGCTGTTCTTAGTGCTGCTTCTTCGTGTGGACCAGCTGGTGGGAATTGCACAAGTAAGGCATTCTTAAGCTTCTTGAAGATCATTATTGCAGAATTTTTTTTTTTGACTCATCACCTTTATATTTAAGAGTTTGTATACTTTAGAGAAGATTTGGACACGTGTGGTACCAAAATGTTACTGTCAGAGCATTATTGGACATAGACATTGTGTACTAAATATTGGCTACAAAAATAATTCCCATTTGGATATAATTATAGAAAATCATAACCAATTCTATCTTTTCTAACATTATTTTAGGGAACTATGTTCATGTCAGACAATACTTCTATAAATAATACACTGACATATGACCTCTTGACATTGTGGCATTGGTAACTCGGGGAGGAATTACTTGAAAAGTCATCATTCTGATTCTGCTCCCCTTGGTTATTCTTCATTTTGCTGCAGTATTTCATCTGGAGCGTCAATATACTAACCTGTAACTACAATGCCTTTGGTTTAACACATGGAGAGTGAAACATGGTAAGATTTGCATTTATCAAACAGATTTCTTCTAATTCAACTGATATTTGGAAAATCAACCAAGCTCTTTCATTTCTTGTTTAATAGCAGAGGGTGTCTTGATAGAGGTGAATGTATGCATTGTGTATGCATTGTGACATAACCCTCAATCACCAATATTTTCTCCTTCTTATCCTTAGTTTTACCAGTTTTAGGTCCTCCAATTTATTTTTTAAATATCATATCAGAGGTCCATAAATAAAGCAATACTTTTCCAACTTCAATAAGCAGCACATAGTTATTAACAGTTTTAGGTATTCCTCTATTTTGCTTTTCCTAACTCAGCAACCGGACTTTGAAAGGAACAGTAGGATTTTAGGAATGAGTGTATTTGTTTAATTATATAAGTTATTTACATAGCATAAACCTAGCCAAAAGACAGCTGAGAGTCAGTGTGTAACTGGTTTGACTGTAAAGTGTCTTTTAAAAGTGCATTTTAATCTCTTTCCTATATTGAATCAAAACTGGGTGGCCCTGATGAATACGGGAATGTTGTTCTAGATCCTGGGTCCCTAATTGGCAATTATTTTTTTTATCTATCCAACATTTTATATAATTAATTTAAACAATATTAAAAGTATATTTAATTTTTTTAATTTATTAAACCTAATTCTTTACTTTTTATTTATGTTTTTGTTTTATTTTTGTAAATGTATTTAATTAATTATTTAATTGTAATTATGTTTTTAGTAATTATCAATGGGGATTTGCAAATGATGTAGTCATTTATAAATTAAAATTTTAATTATTTTATTTACAACAATTATTTATAAGTATGTTATATTTAACTTCTACACTATCCAATGCTTTCCCTACTGTTGCACTCTCCGGAGTGGGAATAGTAATTTTTACCCCTACGCTATCCAACGCCTTCCCTACTGTTGCATTCTCTGAAGTGGGAATAGTAATTTTTACCCATACGCTATCCAACGCTTTCCCTACTGTTCAACTCTCTGGAGTGGGAATAGTAATTTTTAACCCTACGCTATCCAATGTTTTCCCTACTGTTGCACTCTCTGGAGTGGGAATAGTAATTTTTACCCCTACGCTATCAAACTCTTTCCCTACTGTTGCACTCTCTGGAGTGGGAGTTGTAATTTTTACCCCTACGCTATCCAACGCTTTCCCTACTGTTGCATTCTCTGGAGTGAGAACAGTAAATTTTACCCCTACGCTATCCAACGCTTTCCCTACTGTTGCACTCTCTGGAGTGGGAATAGTAATTTTTACCCCTACGCTGTCCAACGTTTTCCCTACTGTTGCACTATCTGGAGTGGGAATAGTAATTTTTACCCCTACGCTATCCAACACTTTCCCTACTGTTGCACTCTCTGGAGTGGGAATAGTAATTTTTACCCCTACCCTATCCAACGCTTTCCTTACTGTTGCATTCTCTGGAGTGGGAATAGTAATTTTTACCCCTACGCTATCTAACGCTTTCCCTACTGTTGCACTCTCTGAAGTTGGAATAGTAATTTTTACCCCTACGCTATCCAACACTTTCCCTACTGTTGCACTCTCTGGAGTTGGAATAGTAATTTTTTACCCCTACGCTATCCAACGCTTTCCCTACTGTTGCACTCTCTGGAGTGGGAGTCTTAATTTTTACCCCTATGCTATCCAACGCTTTCCCTACTGTTGCATTTTCTGGAGTGAGAACAGTAAATTTTACCCCTACGCTATCCAACGCTTTCCCTACTGTTGCACTCTCTGGAGTAGGAATAGTAATTTTTACCCCTACGCTGTCCAACGTTCCCTACTGTTGCATTATCTGGAGGGAATAGTAATTTTTACCCCTACGCTATCCAACACTTTCCCTACTGTTGCACTCTCTGGAGTGGGAATAGTAATTTTTACCCCTACGCTGTCCAACGTTTTCCCTACTGCTGCACTCTCTGGAGTGGGAATGGTAATTTTTACCCCTACGCTGTCCAACGTTTTCCGTACTGTTGCACTATCTGGAGTAGGAACAGTAATTTTTACCCCTACGCTATCCAACACTTTCCCTACTGTTGCACTCTCTGGAGTGGGAATAGTAATTTTTACCCCTACCCTATCCAATGCTTTCCTTACTGTTGCATTCTCTGGAGTGGGAATAGTAATTTTTACCTCTACACTATCTAACGCTTTCCCTACTGTTGCACTCTCTGGAGTTGGAATAGCAATTTTTACCCCTACGCTATTCAACACTTTCTCTACTGTTGCACTGTTTGGAGTTGGAATAGTAATATTTACCCCTACGCTATCCAACGTTTTCCCTACTGTTGCACTCTCTGGAGTTGGAATAGTAATTTTTACAATTACGCTTTCCCTACTGTTGCACTCTCTGGAGTGGGAATAGTAATTTTTATCTCTACGCTATCCAAAGTTTTGCCTACTGTTGCACTCTCTGGAGTTGGAATAGTTATTTTTACCCCTACGCTATCCAACGCTTTTCCTACTGTTGCACTCTCTGGAGTTGGAATAGTAATTTTTACCCCTACGCTATCCAACGCTCTCCCTACTGTTGCACTTATTGGAGTTGGAATAGTAATTTTTACCCCTACGCTATCCTACGTTTTCGCTACTGTTGCACTCTCTGGAGTTGGAATAGTAATTTTTACAATTACGCTTTCCCTACTGTTGCACTCTCTGGAGTGGGAATAGTAATTTTTATCTCTACGCTATCCAACGTTTTCCCTACTGTGGCACTCTCTGGAGTTGGAATAGTAATTTTTACCCCTACGCTATCCAATGTTTTCCCTACTGTTGCACTCTCTAGAGTGGGAATAGTAATTTTTACCCCAACGCTATCCAACGCTTTCCCTACTGTTGCACTCTCTGGAGTGGGAATAGTAATTTTTACCCCTACGCTATCCAACGCTTTCCTTATTGTTGCACTCTCTGGAGTGTGAATAGTAATTTTTACTCCTACATTATCCAACACTTTCCTTACTGTTGCACTCTCTGGAGTGGGAATAGTACGTTTTTAGCCCTACGCTATCTAACGCTTTCCCTATTGTTTGACTCTCTGGAGTTGGAATAGTAATTTTTACCCCTACGCTATCCAACAATTTCCCTACTGTTGCACTGTTTGGAGTTGGAATAGTAATTTTTACCCCTACGCTATCCAACGTTTTCCCTACTGTTGCACTCTCTGGAGTTGGAATAGTAATTTTTACCATTACGCTTTCCCTACTGTTGCACTCTCTGGAGTGGGAATAGTAATTTTTATCTCTACGCTATCCAACGTTTTCCCTACTGTTGCACTCTCTGGAGTTGGAATAGTTATTTTTACCCCTACGCTATCCAACGCTTTTCCTACTGTTGCACTTATTGGAGTTGGAATAGTAATTTTTACCCCTACGCTATCCAACACTTTCCTTACTGTTGCACTCTCTGGAGTGGGAATAGTAAGTTTTTACCCCTACGCTATCTAATGCTTTTCCTATTGTTGGACTCTCTGGAGTTTGAATAGTAATTTTTACCCCTACGCTATCCAACGCTTTCCCTACTGTTGCACTGTTTGGAGTTGGAATAGTAATTTTTACCCCTACGCTATCCAACGCTTTCCTTATTGTTACACTCTCTGGAGTGTGGATAGTAATTTTTACTCCTACATTATCCAACACTTTCCTTACTGTTGCACTCTCTGGAGTGGGAATAGTAAGTTTTTACCCCTACGCTATCTAACGCTTTCCCTATTGTTGGACTCTCTGGAGTTTGAATAGTAATTTTTACCCCTACGCTATCCAACGCTTTCCCTACTGTTGCACTGTTTGGAGTCGGAATAGTAATTTTTACCCCTACGCTATCCAACGTTTTCCCTACTGTTGCACTCTCTGGAGATGGAATAGTAATTTTACCATTACGCTTTCCCTACTGTTGCACTCTCTGGAGTGGGAATAGTAATTTTTATCTCTACGCTATCCAACGTTTTCACTGCTGTTGCACTCTCTGGAGTTGGAATAGTAATTTTCACCCCTACGCTATCCAACGCTTTTCCTACTGTTGCACTCTCTGGAGATGGAATAGTAATTTTTACCCCTACGCTATCCAACGCTCTCCCTACTGTTGCACTTTTTGGAGTTGGAATAATACTTTTTACCCCTACGCTATCCAACGCTTTCCCTACTGTTGCACTTTTTGGAGTTGGAATAATAATTTTTACCCCTACGCTATCCAATGTTTTCTATAATTGATTTTAAAAATATTAAAAGTATATTTAATTTTTTAATTTATTAAACATAATTCTTTACTTTTTATTTATGTTTTTGTTTTATGTTTGTAAATGTATTTGTAATTTATAAAAACATGTATTAATTTATAAATTATTAAAATAATTAATACAACTTATTGTTAAGTACATATATATTATATATTTTCTGTAAATGTTTAATGAATGTATTATTATTATATATGTATTATTTCTTAATTTTAAATATTATTAGATATTTTTAACTATGTTGATTTTATTTATTAGTGTTAATAATTTATTTTACAGTTATATTTTTACCCCGACGCTATCCAACGCTTTCCCTACTGTTGTACTCTCTGGAGTGGGAATAGTAATTGTTACCCCTACGCTATCCAACGCTTTCCTTACTGTTGCACTCTCTGGAGTGGGAATAGTAATTTTTACCCATATGCTATCCAACACTTTCCTTACTGTTGCACTCTCTGGAGTGGGAATAGTAATTTTTACCCCTACGCTATCTAACACTTTCCCTACTGTTGCACTCTCTGGAGTTGGAATAGTAATTTTTACCCCTACGCTATCCAACGCTTTCCCTACTGTTGCACTGTTTGGAGTTGGAATAGAAATTTTACCCTTACGCTATCCAACGTTTTCCCTACTGTTGCACTCTCTGGAGTTGGAATAGTAATTTTTACCATTACGCTTTCCCTACTGTTGCACTCTCTGGAGTGGGAATAGTCATTTTTATCTCTAGCTATCCAACGTTTTCCCTACTGTTGCACTCTCTGGAGTTGGAATAGTAATTTTTACCCCTACGCTATCCAACGCTTTTCCTACTGTTGCACTCCCTGGAGTTGGAATAGTCATTTTTACCCCTACGCTATCCAACGCTTTCCCTACTGTTGCACTTTTTGGAGTTGGAATAGTAATTTTTACCCCTACGCTATCCAACGTTTTATATAATTAATTTAAAAAATATTAAAAGTATATATATTTTTTTAATTTAATAAACATAAATCTTTACTTTTTATTTATGTTTTTGTTTTATGTTTGTAAATGTATTTGTAATTTATAAAAAAATGTAATAATGTATAAATTATTAAAATAATTATTACAACTTATTGTTAAGTACATATATATAATATATTTTCTGTATATGTTTAATGAATGTATTATTATGATATATGTATTATTTGTTAATTTTAAACATTATTAGATATTTTTAACTATGTTGATTTTATTTATTAGTGTTATTTAATTTATTTTACATTTATATTTTTACAGAAAAAAACGATATTTTTAACATCTATATTTTATTTTCGATATTTTTGTACTTGCCATGTTGTAGATAGGATGTCGATATTCTTCCCTTCGATATTTTTGCATCGATATTCCTGTAGGTCGATATTTTGTAGGTCGATATTTTGTCAGTGATCCAACTCTGCATTGGAGCTGCTGCACAACACATCCCTGACACAGGATCTCATAGCTCCTGAGAACTGGCATTGCGTGACACATCCTTGACACAGGACCTCGAATTGCAGCTCCGCAGCTCCTTGGAAACACCACTGCATCATTATTCCTCGATGCAGGACCTAACATCGAAGTCTGCAGCTCCTTCGAACCACAGCTGTGCGATGCATCCTTGATGCAGGAGCTTGCACTGCTACCTAATCAGGATTTAATGTACTTTGTTTATCTGGTCCATGCTCCATCACGGTCACTCTGAACTTGTGACTTTGTACTGGTCTGGCGTGTCCCCATAATGACAGTTGGAGTTTTATCCTTCTAAGCAATCTTTCTGCTTACACTTTTAAAATGACATGTCTCCAGTTCTAATGACTGGATTTTTGTTGTTTTGGTGTCAAATAATTTATTACAAATCACTCTTTTTTCCAAAATTAGTGTGGGGTCTTTCTTGTAATGTTTTTTCTCTTATTAAAGTTTGGGTGCAGCATAAATACTTTACACATTGCCTCTAAGTTACTCCTGCCTGCTTTTATGCCAAGCTACCAGAAGGTTAAGCACAGGTTAATTTGGAGTTTGCTAGTGTTTTACCTTGCCAAGATTTCTGGTAGCTACTTGAGAGGGGTTTCAACCCCTACGACAAGTAACCCAAGTTCCTACAGGTACCCATGGAACCTATTGAAAAAAATGGGGTCAAATACTGGGAAAATTCAGGCTTTATTGACTTGACACATCATGAATGGATTTGAATATTTAATTAGTAACCTCTCAGTACCTGTGACATTTTAGTAAATGTATGTGAAAATCGTGCTACAAAATGATAAAATTTGTCTCAGGGGACTCACTAGATGAAGTCTCACTTATTGGCTTTGCTCGCTCACCACAATTCAGGGCAATTGCTATGGCCCAGAAATTTCAAAGATCAAGTAAACACCATAATGTAGGTGACATTTAAAATAAAACTGCCTGTGTTATGATATGATAGTAATCATGCCGTTATTGTGGAACTTCAGCGATGTCAATTGTTCGGATGATAAGGTCATGTGACATGCCTAGCTGGAAGAATTCAAAGTTACCGGTCATATGATGTCATTAAGCTCAAATGGTTTGTGATGTCACTTCTGCTACCCCAGGCATTTTAATGAATCAGTTTGGCATTCCAGAAAGCCATCACCAAAATAATGTGAGACATAATTATTATGTCCAAAATATTCGTTACAAAAATATTGCCTATTAAAGTTAACGATAGAGTTTCTGCACTCAAGGCGATGATATTTTTATAAACCATAATATGGATACAATACGTCTGTCAGACTTTAGTTTTGCTGACTATATTCTGAAATACAATATACAAATGCTCGACCCCAAAGTGTTTTGCCCAAGGTCACACAATGTGATGAAGTGGGAAAGCGAGGAATTAAATATTTAGGTTTTCCGATATATGCAATGTTGATACTCAACAACATCTCGTATCTAACAACCACAAGACTTGGGTTTACATGGAAACGATGCAGTAGTTCGGATTGGGGAAGCAAAGTAAACTTGTGCTTCAATCTAGATAATCACTAAAAACCTTTACCAGCCACTATATAAGATAGGATCCCTTTGAAATTATAGCTCTTTAAGGCTGAATATGTTTTTGATTTACAAGCACTCTCTTATTCTGCAAAATACATGCCAATTCCAGAATGGCAAAATTTCATTGCTTTTTCGAAAATGTCTTTTCATTTTAGAAGCATGTGTTTACCTTGCATCAGCTTTTATGTATTATGTATCTGGTTAGTAATGTTCCTTGGTGATAAATATCTGATAGCCTAGATACTGACATGCATAAAGGCCTGTGCGTTACATTTCATGACTTTAAAAAAGAAAATCACTTTTTGTCTGGTGGATATTCTCCCATCTACAATTACTTTTGACTACATTCCCTGTAGACACTTTCGCAATAGTAAATTGCCTCTTTAGAAACATGCAATAAAACACAGAAAAATGCCTTTACAAAATTGTGGCAATCATTCATTTCAAATAATAGGTGTTCTTGCCTCAGATCTGTGGCAAGGACACACTTCTTACTTCTACTGTAGAAGCCAAACATTTTACAACATTGCCCATATGTTACCCAACTTCTACTCTTGTTTTTGCAAAAATGAACCACTAAACCCTATGAAACTGCATTGGGAGCAACAGAGGCTAAAAGTGTCCAAAGGAAATATAAGCATTTGCAATGCACCAGGTCTCGCATTTGCGAGAGTTTCAACTATTGACATTGTAAATGACAATGCCTTTTATTTATCTTTTTTGAAAAACAATACATAAATAAAAGGCATTCAGGCAGATGCATCAAAGAAATTAGCGGGAGCAAACGGGCAGATTCTCAGAATCTGGCCGTTTGCTCCCGGTATTTTTGCATTTGGGATGCATCATCCCAAATGCAGAAATCGTAATTTAAGGAATCTCGAAATAGCGATTCCTTAAATTGCTCTTGCATTTAAGGAATCCCAAAATGAGATTCCTTAAATGCAATGCATGAAACCCAAAAAATTAGCAATTTTGCTAATAGGGGGAGCAAATTACCATGAAGTTGAACTTCATGGTAATTTGCTAAAACTTTGAAAAATGCACTTTTGTGCATTTTTCAAAGTTACATGTTGCGCACACACATGCCCTCAGGGCATGTGTGTGTGTAACATTTGTGCACAGGTCGTTTTCAGGGGTGCAACAGGGTGTCTTTTGGACACCCTGGCACCCTTGAAATAGCAGAACATTAGCGATTCGGTAATAGCTAATCGCTAATAAGGAATGGCTTTCCCATTCATTCCTATGGGCCTTAGGCCCATTGGAATGAATGGGAAAGCCATTCCTTATTAGCGATTAGCTATTACCGAATCGCAAATAAGGAATTTGTAGGAATCGCTAATAACATTGCGATTCCTACATGCATCACGTTTTGCGAGTCTTTAATAGCGATTCCTTAAAATTCGCTATTAAGGACTCGCAAAACATAACTTTGATGCATCTGCCAGATTGTCATTAACATTGCCAATAGCTTAAAGTCTCGCAAATGCGAGACCTATTGCTTTGCAAATGCTTGTTTTTGTTCCAGGCACAGGGAGGGTAATGGATATGCCCAAAAAAACAGGATATGGTACAAACACCAAGCTTGAACTTGGGGGCATATTCTCAAGGAGTTATCGCAGAGTAATCAGCACTTTATCACAGCCAAAGTCGCGATGACTTTATCACCTCATTCACAAGCTGGTGCTAACAGCTCATAGCACCAGTTTACCTACGATAGCAGCCGCAAAAAACATCGCCACAGATGACACCAGCAACTATCGCTAATGAGATGCAGAGTAGGCATTCCTGTGCAAAACGTTGCGACAATTCCACTCCGCAACATTCTCAACGACCAGCTAGATCAGCGATAAGAACTCAAAACAGGCGATAAGGCGCATTAGCAGCAGGAAATTAACACCTGCTCTGACATGGTGTAAAGTCGGATGGCAGCTGACCCCAGAAAAGAGAGACCAGCCCCACACCTGAAGAACAACAGATGCCATGGAGCTACTGATACTGCAGCTTGGAGCCCCAACAGGCCCACAACATCCACTGCCACCACCCCAGGCCCGCCACCACCCCCGGACCTCCCCCGCAGCACCCCCCTGGACCACCACAGAGGCAGTGCAGACACAGACTGCGGACCTTCAGAAAATGCACCATCCTCACAGCCTGAACACCAGAGTGTGTCATTGCCCACTATAGGCTCAAAAGGACGACCATCTTCCGTATCCTGAACATCATTGCCCACAGGCTGGCGGTACCAACAGAACGGACAACCAACATCCCACTTCAGATAAAGCTGCTGGCTGTGCTGCACCTGTTGTCCTCTGGTGCCTTCCAATCAACATCCGCCAGAGTCTCACAGCCAGCCCTATCAAAGTTCCTCAAACCTGTCCTGGGTGCCATCATCACCTTGGTACCCCAGTACCTATACTTCCCCCACACTGCGCAGGAACAGCTGGAGACCAAGCAAGGCTTCTACGCCACAGCTGGATTGAAGCACGTGTTGGGGGCAATTGACTGCACACATGTCCTACTTGTGCCCGCTGCAGACACTGCACACAGTTACCTCAAAAGAAAGCACACAGGTTCCATTAAAGTGCAGGCAATAGTGGGCCACCAGGGACTCTTCACCAACGTTGTCGCCAACTACCCAGGCAGTGTGCATGATTCCTTCATATTCCGACAGTTCATCATCAACAAGCGCTTCCAGGATGGCACCTATGGAAATGCACTGCTCGTTGGTAAGTACCAAATGAACATACCACACACCTCAAAAACACAATCATGCAATACAACTCTGGGAATGCACACGTCGCAAAGTTACATACAACATGCCAAACAACATCCCTTCCCACCAGACATGACAGCACACCTTACAGTGGGAACTTGGTCTAGCCATGTACATGAGCCATCAACGGCATGCCACCTCAGCCACACATTAGCAGAATGTGGGAAGAGGAGGGAACCAGGAATGTGCAAAGGAGGCGATGTGACCGATGAATGAGCATGCACACAATGCCAAGTGTGGCGTGGATGTGTTGGACAGACTGCAGTATGCATACCACAGACATATCCATGTCAACACACACCGCTGGTGTTTGGAGTGTAGTGGACAGTGGATGCCACCATGTTACCCTAGCCAGTGGGGGAGATCAAGGAAATGTAGCTTGTTACATCCCCCCTGTAAGCTTCCAGAATGCCCAACGTCCCTGCCAGGGCGGCGCCTCTCACCCCACCATGATGCCTATGCCATGAACGGTGTTGCCTGGGATCCTGTACGCCTGCTGCACCCCGGACCGCTGGTCCTTGAAGCCTTCATGGCCGCCCCTGTGCATCCAGGAATCACTGCTCAACTGCCAACATCGGTGTGTGTTGAAGAGGGCCCACTACATGCCGATGCAAGCTCCGAGGCCCGCTACCCTGCCAGTCTCCTCAGATCATCATGGCCTCCGCAAGCAAGTCCCGCAGTACTCCTTTCTCATTGACGTACTCCACCAGCATACACAGCGGACAAGTAGGACACACATTTCGAACTGAGTCTTGATTACACCATGGCAGAGTACATAATTTAAGGGTGATTTTATGTCACTATACTACCTTCAGTGTGGTGCCATCAAGGCTGTGCATAGGACTCCCGCCAAACGTGTCTGTGGGCCCTTGATGACTGTGGCATTCGGCCTACACTGCGGTCCTGCAGGCCTCACACTAATCCAATGCAGTCCGTCACAGGCAGGACACAGCCTCCTCGCCGGCTGCACACCTGCTCAGCTCTGGTGCCACTACCTCCGTCAGCCACAAACTTAATCTACAGGCCATTCCAACGTCGTTTGTTAGAGATCCAGGAGGAGATGGCGGGACAGCGGTTAACCTACACTGACCGCAGCCTCAGACCTATACTGCGGCCAACTAGGTCGCACTTTTGGAACTGAGTCTTGATTTTTTCATGGCAGTGTTCATGTCACAGTACGTAAGGAGAGGAGTAAGAGGAAGATGCGCTTCAGTCTGTAGGTGAAAAGCTCACCTTTACAGAGGTGATGGGACACTACCAACAACTGCACTGGTGCCACTGACTCTGTGCAGCACATGCCTACCACACGTGGCTGTGGGCTCCTGCTGACCGCTGCCACCGGCACACGCTGAGGTGGAGTCTTGTTCTCTACATGGCAGAGTCCATGTCATTGTACAGGCATCATTGCAGACAGCATCCCCTTCCAGCTCTGGTGCCACTGAGTGTGTGCCCTGAAATTAATGGGCAATCTCTGTTTGAGCGTCTGTGGCGTCTGAGCCCATGGGCTGGAGGTTGTCTTCATCTACATGTAGCTGATACTAACAAGGTGGAAAAGTGGAGTCTAGCATTCAACTCTGTCATTTGCCTATTTCTGCTTGTTTCTGCCCTCTGCATCATGCCCCTGAAGGACACCTTCCACTGTCGCCCGCAACCCTCCACAACTTTTCCCTTGGACATCGATGAGTGAACGCTCAGCTCGCGTGGCTCTACCTCAATGCACCGCAAGTCACCCTCCATTGGCGGTGTGCATGTGCCGGCCGCTGTGTATCCGGGGCCACAAACTCTGTGCTGCTCAAGTCAGGTACCCATGATGTTCGTACCATGTACTGCTGATTGTCTGCTCACTGTTGCGGTTTTTGCTAGCACCAACCAACCCCTGAGTGGTGGCTTACACTACCCAACACCGATCCAGCACAGGCGTCACTGGAGATGTGACCCTGGCAATAAAAGGGTCCGGGCGCACATGCCCATAGCCAGTCCCACAAGCTCACTGTGTGTCTGTGTGGTCCTTATGTATGCATGAGGGACCGGGGACATCCCACATTACATTGTGCTGTATACAGCGTGCGCAACCATGTTACCGCAGGCAGTGGCGTAGAACTGGGACATGTAACCATGTTGTATCTCAATGTGAGCGTAAGCGGGGTGGACAGGCGTATGACAGTACTGCATAGGGGTGTGGATCCTCCACACGTAGATCGGGTGTGGTTCAGTGTTGGCCTTGCCAAGGATATGGCTGTCTCTCTTGTAGTGTCTGCACCACCCATCATGCAATCGACAATGTTGCCATGTGGAATGCCCCCGGTGTGCATGCTCGGCTGAAGGGGTACATGGGGGAAGGCATGCCCGCTCGGGGTCAGGGTTCACACATGCCAACTGTTGTGTGTGTCACTGTTAGCGGAGCATGAGTTGAAGATGTACCCTCAACTGCATGTCAAATTCAGCCAGGCAGGTCCTCTACATCTGTGTCAGCCCTGTCCTTGCAATGGGCCTACACACACGTGGCCGGCCACATTCTGCACAGCATCAACACTGTGTCATAGTCAGGCTTCTGGACATGCACAGAGAGGCATGACAATGGTGTGCCATAGGGATGCATGTGATGCAATCGCGCTGCGCACACTAGTGAATGTGCTTGGGGGAGGTGCAGCAGTAAGGCTACGTAATACACAGTGATGCCGCTCATTTGCAGCAGACAGTACATGTCATACAGGAATCACTAAGTCACACATATCACACACCAATGAACCAGTGAGCCTGCCAACACATCTTGCAGTACGTAGTCTTGCCTTATGTCTCTCTGCACTGTCACAGGGTACCAAGGATATTCATTCTGCACTTGGATGATGACACCCCTCCAAACCCCGAACACACAGGCCCAGAGGCAGTACAATTTGGCTCACAAACGCACCAGGGGCATCCTGGAGAGCACATTTGGTGTGTTGAAGTCACGTTTCAGGTGCCTGGTCGTCACAGGTGGAAAACTCCTGCACAGCCCAGACCTAGTGTGCAAGTTGATTGTTGCATGGTGTGTGTTGCACACCATATGTGTACGCAGATAAGCCCCATCGATATGAGTGCCAAATGCACCGGCCAATGAAGATGAGGCAGGTGGACCACACCCCAATACAGCCGCAGGAGGAATAGCCCGTAAAGACTACATCATTGACAATTTCTTCTCTGGTTGACGTGTAACATTGTGTGAGTCCTTAGCAGTAATGGCACAGTACGTATACTTACCACAGGCACAGCATGTGCTAATAAATGCGTTTCAATATACATTAACTGTGTGCATGTCACTCATATGTACAGGCACTTCACTCACACAAGTGTGGGTGTGACATGTGGTGCTGACAATTTAGGAATTTCTTAATGTATGGTGGGTGTGTCACCTCTGTGCAGTGAGGCTGTTTAGGGTGTCAGGTATTCGAACTGCCAATCCTGTGTGTCACAGTTGTTACGGTATCTCATTCTTCGGCGTTTCACATGTGTCCCAATTCATTCAATTTTGGCTGTCAGTTGTGGTCTACAAGTGACAACAGGGATTCTTTTGGGCACTGATATGTGCCGCCATGATGCAGGGATGCACCCTGTGACTCAAGTCCCATGACATGGGTGACATGTACGTAAGGGGGAGTCACTGCCCCTACATTGGTCCATGCTTTCATTATTGTTAGGTCATGCACATGGCACATCGGTGAGCAGGGGTTGTTGAGTGTCCCTCTGCAATGTGAGATGCGGTTTCTCAGTGTGTTCCATGTTTGTTTCCGCATTTGCGCAGGTTACATACTGAACATGTCAATGTACATTGTGGCTGTTTGTGGGGAAATGCCTATCTGATTTGGACAATGGTAATTTGTTCTGCGACACTGCTGTGGGGTTGGGCTCGTACGTTGTCATCTCCCCATTTTTTACTCTGCTTTTGTGGTGCATTTTTACCCCTGAAACGTTGGATTTGCAGACCTGTCGCTAGTTTTCGCTGCTTGGCCTCATTGCAACGTGTTTTCCGTTTGTGTTTTGCATTTTTGCAGCGTGGCGTTGATTATAACGAGGTAATTTTGATGCGTTGTCGTGAGACTATCGCATGGTACCGCCGTGTTGTGAATACTTATTTAACATGGTGTAATTTTCCTGTGATAGACTTCGATGCTGGGTATTGCGTTAAGTTACTTTTGCAATGGTTATCACACGTTCTTGAGAATATGCCCCTTGGTCTTCTAGCTTCAGAGTCGTTAAGGCCCTTACACCACAATTACATCGCAAGCAAGAGCATGGAAAAACCTCATTCACTCAGTAACTTTCCCGGTCTCCGACCCTCCCACACTGACAACTAACCTGCAGCAGATCACACGGTACGGTCACATCACCCAGCAGCAATTCAGGATGAAAATAAGTGAACTGCTTTGACAGGAGTGCCTCGGTTTCAAAGGGTTGCTCCCAGTGTTAGCCAAAGTCATATTTAAAGGGTTGTCTTATGATGCACCGTCCAGTAGCAGTCGCACGCTAAAGGCATTTTTATACTTCCCTGGCCAGTGAGAGACTTACAGCTCAGTGGCTTTTGCCACGGATCCTAGCCTGTCTGGTTAGTGTGAGTAGTGCAAGCACCCATGGGTGGTGTGGTTTATCCACTGCAGCTTGTTTTAGCCCCGCCCATACGTCGCTCACTCTTTCTTTACACTGTGAGCGACTTGGTTTGTAGGATTCCTATCAGCCACGTGAGAGGCCTCACACTTCACGGATGGGAAGCATAACACTTGCGTTGATTTGAAATTTGCACTAACCTTGCAAATTAAGCTAAACATATCTAGTGCCTACATTTTTCATTTGCTAAGGAATCTATTTATAATTGTGTTCAAAGTTCGAAGAAGCACAAATCTGATCAATGGCACTTGCATAAGCAGGAAACATGTATTTCCATGCATTGCACAATTTGCAAGAGCCTTGTGTGAATACAATGTTCATTTGAGCTGGGCCGCTATCCGGGGCTTATGGGGTGGCCTCGCATCACCAGTGAAGTAGGCAGTTCTTCATCCCCTGGGGTGCTCAGCCTGGGGCACCCCCTACCCTAAGCAATGGTGAGAGGTTGCAGGTCAGAGGGATACATGGTGGGTAGGGCATACAAAAAAGCTTGCCTTTATTACGTAAAACTAAAAATACCTTTTCCCCAATGCGGAGGTGAGGTCAAGAGGACTCAGTCCCCACCATCCCTGCAGTGCCTGCGCAAGTCCTTGAAAAGGACGTCAGTCCCCGGGAAACCACTCAGGACTTCCCAACAACAAATTTGGGGGCCATATAGTGATTGCTGATACAGCAGCACTCTAGTCGGTCCACGACTGTAAGGGTTAAAGGTACCTCCCCATCTCTTGTAAAAACAGAGAAGACAAGGCCGCTAAAGCACTAAACCACCCTGGTGCCTGAGTCCTGCCGCCCTGTGCACAGATGTGAAGGGGCGGGCATGCTCTCATCCCCAGGTGCCCAGTGTGCCTGCCCTTGATTAATGCTGCCAGCACATAGAGAACACTGCAGCAGCAGCTTCCACAGGAGGAATAAGCGGACATCACCTTTTGAAAAAAATTATTAAATGTAAACGCGTACTACCTTTTAAATTGCAGTAAAACAGTTAGAAAGCCTTCTGTCCAATATAAAAAAATACAACATGCCCAATCCTCCCTAAAACAAAGGCCAAAACAAAATAAACATCCGACTAAAAAAACACAAATGACAGTCAACATCGAAAATTGCAAAAAGCTTAAAAACATGTAACTAATGAAGCTGGATGCAAGGCGCAACAGGTAGCATTAACACAACTGTGGAATTAAGTGGAGGTGGGAGGGAGGAATGCTATACTTAAATGTAGTCAGCTATGGTGCCAAACCTGCACACAGGGAAACGGTATTATTGCAGGAAACCAAGAAAAAAGTAGTCCTCCAAAGAACAGATAAAGAACTGTAGTGTGATGAGACAGTACTTAGTCCCTTGCTGCTTCGGAGTAATAAAGAGAAAAAGAAGGGACAAAGAGGCAGGACTGAGCACTAGCAAGCAAGGATTTGTAAAGGACACTGACATAGATAAACGAAAAGCAAAGGCCAGCCATGGGTGGAGTCTGAACTCCACAAAGCAATTACAACAGGTCGCTTAGCAACAGCGCAAGCGCTGCCTAGGCTCGACCTAAAAAAGCAGATGGGATGAGAAATGTTATCCAATCTGAAGTTAATATGAGCTAGTTCTCGATTGTCTCTCCTGCTCTCATTGCATAAGAGAGGTTTCCATAGGATCAGAGAGGTTTTAACGTTTGGGCACAGTGGGCATTTGCCTAGGGCCCCCACCTTTCAAATCCCCCCAAAATACCCCCAAAACATTTTCTCTATAGACCCCTCTCTACTCTAACTATCTAAACGTCTCAGCCTTCTACCTACCTCTACCTTTAACACTGTCTCTCTACCCAGTGTCATCTTGAAGAATTTTGGGCTCCAAGTGCAAGATATATTTCAACATTTTTTGTATGACCCTATTAAAGTTTAACGTTTGTTTTAGAATTGTTTGACATCATGCAGGATTGAATTAGCATGGAATGGGTACTAAAATTTAAATTTGTTCTGTACTGGGGCACCAAAATATTTCTTGTCCAGGGCCCCCAAAATCCTTGAGATGACACTGCAAAGGACCAGTGCTGAATTTATCAAAGAATAAATGTTGGGCTCAAGTTTGTCTCCATGTAGACTTGATTCCACCTCACACCTCCCTAATCAACTATGATGCACTGCTTGCCCCTTTAGCTCACTCTTGTAGGTTCTTTTTCATCCCTTCTTTCTTAGTGTTTTTCTACATTTCTCTACTATTTTCTTTTTTCCTTCCATGCTTTTCTAACCTTTGCTCTGGGTCATAGTTTGATAAGAAAAAATACATCTGGGTCCCCATAAATGAGTACCAGTGGGCCACAACTGCAACCACTTGCTCAATTAATCTCTGCTTATCATTCTGTGACCCCAGGGCACTCGTGGAGCTAAAGGTTGGAAAAAAACGAAAACATATGTTTGTCGGAGAAACTTTTGGGGGTCACTTAGACCAAAAACCTTTACAAAAGGATGAGCAGCAATATATCTTTTCATTCTAGGCCTCAGTCTTCTCCATTTCTCAAGTTTCCATCCACGCCCGTTACAGGAAAACTTACCATTTGGTCAATATCTACGAATACATAGAAATTGCAGTAACCTCAGTGACTTTAACACCCAAGCAGAAGATCTTACGAACAAGTTACTTACTAGAGGTTACCCTAAAAGAATATTGCACAAAAGCCGCAAGAGAGCAAGAAGCAACAACAGGGAGGCCTTGCTGGAAGATCATAGCAAGGAGAATGAAGCTGAGATTCCACTGACTGGTGTAACGACTTACAGCAACATATCCAGTGCTGTGAGCCGCTGCATCAGCAAACACTGGCGCATCCTTACAAGTAGTGGGTGTAAATGCCAAAAACCGCTGTTTTCATATAAACGAGAGAGAAGTCTGCAAGACTCCCTTGTACATACTCGCCCCAGAATTGATCAGACCATGCAAGATCATACAGTTCTGAATGCATGGGGTTTACCCCCTGTAACGGGCCACTTCCCCTGTGGGAGATGCAGTGTTAGCCACCTCACTACAACAACTAAATTTCTTAATCTAGAGGAGGGCAAAGTATGGCATCTCAGGGGACATACTAACTGTAATTCTAGTAATGTCATCTACCTGATAACTTGTCCCTGCGACCTTAGTTATGTGGGAATGACCACAAGGAAGATAAAAACTTGCATTGGGGAACATCGCAGCAATGTGAGATGCGGCAGGAGTACCACAAAGCTAACTGCCCACTTCCTAGAACGCGGCCATTGTCCCAATGATCTTAAATGGACAATAATAGAACAACTGAATCAAATCAACAAGGGTAGCACCTTTGAAAAGGAACAAAGATGGATATATCGTCTTTCCACGCACACACATGGGCTCAACGATGATATACCATGGGGGTCAGTGATGCGGAGGTAATTCCTTTCCCGTTGAAGTTATCTGTTTTTGTCCCAGTGCAATGCGAGTGAACATGCAAATAAATAATGAGGTTCCTTTAAGGACTGAATGCTAAGAACTAATCACGTGATCGCGAGTTACGTCGATTACGTTCCCTACTTAAGATCTACGTTCGGAACGGCTACTTTGTTGTTTCGGGCTGTGGATGTGGACGCTCTAGGTTTCACGGCGGGCAGTCACCTGGAAGCAAGTAAGTTTACTGAAGTAACTCTCTGACCTCCGGCTTAGAGCCGTTTTTCCTTTTCCCGTGACACTTTAACGTAAAAAACTCTGAGTATTTGACTATCTGAAGTAAATATCTTTCACCTATTTTTCCTCAGATACTCTGGGCGTGAAGATTTCCCCCTGCCACAAGCCTAAGGGGTACTTCCACCACTAACTGATTGTGAGTGTCTGTTCCGATCAAAATTTGATTTATTGACTCTTCCTTTATTACGAAGGTGTTTTTATTGTATTTATTTTTAAACGAGCACTTTTCAAAATGTTAACTAATGGCTTGCCTCAAGTATATAATTAATCACGTGTCATGCTGAGGCATAGACCAGATGGGCCAAACCTAATGCCAGTTACACTGCTAAGTTACAGCAGAGTTTTTACTTTGTTGCAAAATAATTCTTTGCAATCACAACAAGCGAAACTGTCTACTTCTGTGTGAGTCAGCGTGTCTTGCAATTAATATACCCCTTTCAATGTGGTAAAAATCTGTTGTTTGATTTTTGTATTACAGATTTCTCTGCCTCTCACATCTTGGAGAGGCCAAAGACGACAACAACTGTGTAAACTTTTCACAGATAAGGTAATAATAGTTTCTTTTGTCCCGCGCCAATGGTTCAGGCGCCTTAGCGTGCGCCAACCGGGGTGTGAGGACTCTTTTTGGTCCTGATGAATGCTGAGCTGACTATGGCTCATTAGCAGAACCATGTCGACCCCCTTTTCTTTTTCTTTATGTTTATAGGACTTCATGGTTCAAACTAACATAACCATTTATTAGTCCGCTGTTTTCACTGATTTTAATGGAGTTCGAACTTCCCTCTTATTAAAAGAATGTTCGGTTTGGGGAGTAGTCCACACTCCTTTTAATTCACATCTTTTCATCACATTTTTGTTACTATTCCTTTCTACAAGGACCCAATGAAGACAACTGGCTACCGACTTTCAGTTGGGGCCTGATGGTCCTTTTCTTTTCACTGAGCATGCTCATCTCACCTCTCTACTTACTAGTTACTTGCTTTTGGTGGTAGAAACTATACTACTTCTTGCTTTTTTGTATTCTTTATACACATGCCTGTTTCCTACATTTCACATTACGTCTTGCAATACAAGATATATGATATCTCTTTTGACTGTGAAAGTGTGAGTCTATGGCACTAAACACAACAAGCATTTACAATGCAATGATCTCGGCATTCTTAAAGTTAGAGCTATTGGCATTGCTCATGACAATATTTTTATTTATGGTTTTTTTTCAAACATAAATAAATGGCATTGTCATTTACAATGACAATAGCAGGGCAGGAGAGCAAGCACAACGAACGAGGGGGCAGGACAGCAAGCACAAGCAATGCGGGGGCAGAACAGCAAGCACAAGCACCGAGGGGGCAGAACAGCAAGCACAAGCAACGAGGGGACAGGACAGCAAGCACAAGCAATGAGGGGGGGGCTGATGAGCAAGCACAAGCAACGAGGGGGGGCAGGACAGCAAGCACAAGCAATGAGGGAGCAGGACATAAAGCACAAGCAACGAGGGGGCAGGACAGCAAGCACAAGCAACGAGGGGGCAAGACAGCAAGCACAAGCAATGAGGGGGCAAGACAGCAAGCACAAGCAACGAGGGGGCAGGACCGAAAGCACAAGCAACAAGGGGGCAGGACATCAAGCACAAGCAACGAGGGGGGGCAGGAGAGCAAGCCCAAGCAATGAGGGAGCAGGACAGCAAGCACAAGCAGCCAGGGGGCAGGAAAGCAAGCACAAGCAACAAGGGGGCAAGACAGCAAGCACAAGCAACGAGGGGGCAAAACAGCAAGCACAAGCAACAAGGGGTCAGGACAGCAAGCACAAGCAACGAGGGGGGCAGGAGAGCAAGCACAAGCAATGAGGGGGACAGGACAGCAAGCACAAGCAACGAGGGGGCAAGACAGCAAGCACAAGCAATGAGGGGACAGGACAGCAAGCACAAGCAATGAGGGGGGCAGGAGAGCAAGCGCAAGCAACAAGGGGGGGCATGACAGCAAGCACAAGCAACGAGGGGGGAGGACAGCAAACACAAGCAATGAGGGGGCAGGACAGCAAGCACAAGCAACGAGGGGGCAAGACAGCAAGAACAAGCAATGAGGGGGGAGGACAGCAAGCACAAGCAATGGGGGGGGCAGGGAAGCAAGCACAAGCAACGAGGGGGGCAGGAGAGCAAGCACAACCAACGAGGGGGGGCAAGACAGCAAGCACAAGCAACCAGGGGGTAGGATAGCAAGCACAAGCAACGAGGGGGCAAGACAGCAAGCACAAGCAATGAGGGGGCAGGACAGCAAGCACAAGCAATCAGGGGGGCAGGAGAGCAAGCACAAGCAACGAGGGGGAAAGACAGCAAGCACAAGCACTAGGTGGCAGGGCAGCAAGCACAAGCAACAAGGGGGGCAGGAGAGCAAGCACAAGCAACGAGGGGGGGCAAGACAGCAAGCACAAGCAACCAGGGGGTAGGACAGCAAGCACAAGCAACCAGGGGGCAAGACAGCAAGCACAAGCAATGAGGGGGCAGGACAGCAAGCACGAGCAATGAGGGGGCAGGAGAACAAGCACAAGCAACGAGGGGGGGAATGACAGCAAGCACAAGCAACGAGGGGGCAGGACAGCAAACACAAGCAATGAGGGGGCAGGACAGCAAGCACAAGCAACGAGGGGGCAAGACAGCAAGCACAAGCAACGAGGGGACAGGACATCAAGCACGAGCAATGAGGGGGGGCAGGAGAGCAAGCACAAGCAACGATGGGGCAGGACAGCAAGCACAAGCAACGATGGGGCAGGACAGCAAGCATGAGCAATGAGGGGGGCAGGAGAGTAACCACGAGCAACGAGGGGGCAGGACAGCAAGCACAAGTAACGAGGGGGCAGGACAGCAAGCACAAGCAATGAGGGGGGGGCAGGAGAGCAAGCCCAAGCAACGAGGGGGCAGGACAGCAAGCACGAGCAACGAGGGGGCAGGACAGCAAGCACGAGCAACGTGGGGGGGCAGGACAGCAAGCACAAGCAACGAGGGGGCAGGACAGCAAGCAAGCAACTAGAGGGGTAGGACAGCAAGCAAGCAACTAGGGGGGCAGGACAGCAAGCAAGAGCAATGAGGGGGCAGGACAGCAAGCACTCACCGGAGGACTCTGCAGCTTCTCGACTTCTTTCAGCGGCGGTCGGGCAGAAATGGGGTCAGAAAAGCTCCAACATTTTCGCATTCGGGGGCGTGGTTTTTGCTGTCGAGTGACGGATGACGCCATGGAGTTAAAAACGGCAAAAAACATGCCCCCGAATCCGAAAAAGACGGGGCTTGAACGGAGTGACGCCCCTCTTCTCCAATGGCTGGCCTCCGTTTAGGAAGCCAGCCAATGGAGAAGAGGGGTGGGTTAAAGCCCCCATACTAAGAAACATTAAATCTCGGAGCATACTGCTCAAGCGCAGCCTATGGTCTGAGACCTAAAAAGGCTGATTAATTGCAACTCCCTGCTCATACCCTCTTTTTTCTGCAGCATTCAAGATAATGAGTGGTTCAGCGTTTTCTAGGTGTGATAAAGCATAACTATCTCAACCTGATTTGTTAGGAATTTTGTCTTAGAACATTTTTTGCTTTAAGCACTATCCATCTCACAGAAGCTTAGTGTAAACCAGAAATATAGATGTCTTCTTTTTGATTTTTCTTCTTTTATTAGAGGGTAATTTATTTAGTGGCAGAGAGGCGAAGGACCACCAGGGAGGCGGAGAACATGGCCGCCCTTACCCCGATGCTTACTCACCCTATTAGGAGATCTCTGTGCTGTGAAGGGAGACATGAAACTGACAGTTTGCCCAGCAGGTCACGTTTCACGTGCATTTGTTTTGTCTAATCAAAGTGGCAATTTGATGTCTCTATGCAAAAAAGATATGGCCCTAACGTGCTGGGACTTTTTACCCTGTTTTTGGAGAGATGGTCTACAATTTCTCTGCTGGTGTCCAGCATGCATTGCATGATGGACACAGGTGGTGGACAGGGGTAGGGAAAATGAGTGATGTTCTTTTTTCTATAAGGTGGAACAACCACCACTGTAAACCAGTGGCAGGGTTGTGTAGTGAATGGACCTAAGTGTTGGACTTAGCATTGGCGAAGCCAGTATTGACTGTACCAGAATTAACTCAGTGGTTTCCATATCTCTAAATGGGACGTGGGAACTGCTAATTTTGTGGGAGTAAGGATAACTGGTTTATTTTGTTCCTCTCCCTATGTCAAACCCTAAATATGCCTCTTACTGGAACATGCATTAACAATGCCATTTGTGAATTTGAATTTGAATTTAAAAAGAAGTTATAAAGCGCGCATACACCAGGCGGTTTCTTGGCGCTGGGGGATACTAGTGCCGGGAGTAGAGAGGGCTAGGGAGAGAAGGCTTGCTGGAACAGAAAGGTTTTAAGAGCCCTACGAAACTCCATATAGGAGTCGGAAGATCTAATTGGGGGCGGAAGAGTGTTCCAGAGGGTGGGGGCGAGAACAGAAAATTTCAAACCACCCGATCTGCTTTTCTTGAAGCGGGGGATTGAAAGAAGGGATTTGGAAGAAGAGCGCAGGTCTCTAGTGGGGGATTAGGCTTTAATAGCAGAGGAAATAAAGACAGGGGCCGTGCCTGCACGAGCCTGAAAAGTCAGGCAACCCAGCTTAAAAAGAGCCCACTGTTTGATGGGTAACCAGTGTAATGATTTGAGTAGAGGGGAGGAGTGGTGGAACTTGGGAAGGCCGTATACCAGGCGGGCTGCCTGGTTCTGCACTAGCTGGAGGCGCTGGAGGGCGTAAGCGGGAACCCCGTTGTATATAATGTTCCCATAATCGATCCGAGACAGGACCATCGCTATTAAAATCAGCTTGAGCGCAGGGAGGGAAAAGAAACAGGAGATTTTCTGGATAATACGCAAAGTAAAAAAACAAGAAGAGACAACAGAACTAATGTGGGAGTGAAGTGTAAGATGTTGGTTAATTGTGGTCCCAAGGGGTTTGACTGAGTGTGAAGGAGAGGGGGAGGGGCCTAGGGAGGGGGGCCAAAAGGAAGGGGACCAGGGGTTGCGACTGCCACCGGTCAGGACCAACTCTGTCTTATCCGGGTTGAGTTTAAGGTGGTTGGAATTCATCCAAACCCGGAAGAACAGCATGACCGATTGGAAGCTGTGAATGCCTGCTGAGGAAGGGGACAAATTAAAAATGAGTTGGAGGTCATCGGCGTAGTTATACACTGTGACCTCCATCTGCTGTAGGGCAAAAACAAGAGGGAAAATATAAAGGTTAAACAATAAGGGGGAAAGGGAGGACCCCTGGGGGACGCCACACTACACCTTACGGGGGAGGGCAGAGAAGTCGGACAAATGGACGGCCTGGGTACGGTCACTCAGGAAGGAGCTGAGCCAGGCCAATATTGGGTCCCCCATGCCCGCCGCCTTGACACAGGAAAGAAGAATAGAATGATCAACCGTGTCAAAGGCGGCGGTCAAGTCAAGGAGGACAAGAGCCTGAGGAATGTTAGTGTCCAGCCCCTCCCTAAGCTGATCCATGACCGAAATGACCACCTTCTCGGTGGAATGCCGAGGGCGAAAGCCCGCCTTGCAAGGTGCAAGATAACTGCTTTCCTCCACAAAGGAGCTGAGTACCTGAGTGACGTACGACTCAAGGACCTTTCCCAAAAAAGGAAGAAGGGAGATGGGACGGTAGTTTGCCAGGGAAGCGGGGTCAGTCCCGGGTTTTTTTAAGATGGGGATGATGGTGGCGGTTTTGAAGGGGGCAGGGACAACACCCAAAGTGAGGGAATCGTTCAAGAGGGTAAGGGGAGGGGAAGTACAATCTGAAAAAATCTGGCACAAAATGTGAGCTGGGCAAATGTCAGCAGGGGAGCCAGATTTGACACGGCTGAGAAAAGGGAGAAAAGATTCTCTGGTCAATAGAGGAATGTGAGTGAGAGCAAACCTTATGGATGGCGGTTGGAGGTTGCTGAAAGTGGGGGAAGGGGGGGGGGAATATTGGCCTTGATGAGTGCGACTTTGTCAATGAAAAACTCATTGAGAGAGTCGCAGAGGACCTGGGAAGGGGGAATTTTTGACGATGTGATTCCTTATTAGCGAAAAATACGGATTTGCTAATAAGGAATAGCAAAAGGCTATGCATGTAGAAATCGCTTAAAAAATAGCCATTTCTAAACATACCTTAATTGCGACTCCCAAATTGTGAGTCACAATTAAGGAATACCTCCCCATTCATTCCTATGGGCCTCAAGGCCCATGGGAATGAATGGGAAGACATTCTCAATTTGCGATTATCAATTACAAAATTGCAAACTAAGAATGCAATTTCAAGGGTGGCAGGGTGTCAAAAGGACACCCTGTTGCACCCCTGAAATCTGCATATAAGTACATCTTCCACACACACATGCCCCAAGGGCATGTGTGTGTGTAAAATGGAACTTTAAAAAATGCACTTTAGTGCATTTTTCAAAGTTTTTGCAAATTATCATGAAGTTCAACTTCATGGTAATTTGCTCCCTCTATTAGCGAGATTGCAATTTCTTTTACTTTAATGCATTACATTTAAGGAATCTCAATTTGAGATTACTTAAATGCAATCTCAATTTAAGTAATCGCAATTTAGAGATTACTTAAATTGTGATTTTTGCATTTGGGATGATGCATCCCAAATGCAAAAATACCGGTCTCAAAGGGGCAGATTCTCAGAATCTGCAGTTTGCGACCGGTTTTTGCTTTGATGCATGTGGGCTTCTCTTTCTCAGAGATCTGTACTGTGAATGAAGCCGCTGTTGTTCTGTTCCAAGCAATGAAGGTTTGCTGAGTGGGTGCCATGTTTTAACAACCAGCCTGACAAACGTTTTTGGTCAGAGAACCCAAACTCCCAAAGCTCTCTAAACGCAATGTATATGGCCCTGAAGTGCAGGAAGTGTTCTCAGTACTAGTGTGGGGCCATTCTGCAGTTTCCCTGCCTGTGTCCACTGTGCATCTCATGGAGACACTCACCCTTTGAGGACGAAGGCGCCGGGATACGTGGCTTCTCAGCGCACGTGGACACTGTAAGCAGACCAGAAGGCTTTAAGGCTTCAACCCCTCGTCGCACCCGCTCCGCGGGTGCCGCTTTGCTGCTGGGTGTCAGCGCCAGCAGCTTGTTGAGGAGGAGACGCGAGGGAGTGCTAGCAGCAAGGCGGTAATGGGCGCGAGGCATCAGCAGGGCTGCGAGCGTGCAGGGACTTCATTTCCCAGAAGTCCCTGCAAGACCAAGGAAGAGCTTCCGGTCCGCTCTCCCTGCTGGCCCGCCCCCCGCCCACCCAGGGTCCTGAAAAACGCTGGGATCCTGACCATCTGCGGGACACTCACTCTTTGAGGACGGAGGTGCCGGGATACGTGGCTTCTCAGCGCACGTGGACACTGTAAGCAGACCAGAAGGCTTTAAGGCTTCAACCCCTCGCCGCACCCGCTCCGCGGGTGCCGCTTCGCTGCTGGGTGTCAGCGCCAGCAGCTTGTTGAGGAGGAGACGCGAGGGAGTGCTAGCAGCAAGGCGGTAAGGGGCGCGAGGCATCAGCAGGGCTGCGAGCGTGCAGGGACTTCATTTCCCAGAAGTCCCTGCAAGACCAAGGAAGAGCTTCCGGTCCGCTCTCCCTGCTGGCCCGCCCCCCGCCCACCCAGGGTCCTGAAAAACGCTGGGATCCTGACCATCTGCGGGACACTCACTCTTTGAGGACGGAGGCGCCGGGATACGTGGCTTCTCAGTGCACGTGGACACTGTAAGCAGACCAGAAGGCTTTAAGGCTTCAACCCCTCGCCGCACCCGCTCCGCGGGTGCCGCTTCGCTGCTGGGTGTCAGCGCCAGCAGCTTGTTGAGGAGGAGACGCGAGGGAGTGCTAGCAGCAAGGCGGTAAGGGGCGCGAGGCATCAGCAGGGCTGCGAGCGTGCAGGGACTTCATTTCCCAGAAGTCCCTGCAAGACCAAGGAAGAGCTTCCGGTCCGCTCTCCCTGCTGGCCCGCCCCCCGCCCACCCAGGGTCCTGAAAAACGCTAGGATCCTGACCATCTGCGGGACACTCACCCTTTGAGGACGGAGGCGCCGGGATACGTGGCTTCTCAGCGCACGTGGACACTGTAAGCAGACCAGAAGGCTTTAAGGCTTCAACCCCTCGCCGCACCCGCTCCGCGGGTGCCGCTTCGCTGCTGGGTGTCAGCGCCAGCAGCTTGTTGAGGAGGAGACGCGAGGGAGTGCTAGCAGCAAGGCGGTAAGGGGCGCGAGGCATCAGCAGGGCTGCGAGCGTGCAGGGACTTCATTTCCCAGAAGTCCCTGCAAGACCAAGGAAGAGCTTCCGGTCCGCTCTCCCTGCTGGCCCGCCCCCCGCCCACCCAGGGTCCTGAAAAACGCTGGGATCCTGACCATCTGCGGGACACTCACTCTTTGACGACGGAGGCGCCGGGATACGTGGCTTCTCAGCGCACGTGGACACTGTAAGCAGACCAGAAGGCTTTAAGGCTTCAACCCCTCGCCGCACCCGCTCCGCGGGTGCCGCTTCGCTGCTGGGTGTCAGCGCCAGCAGCTTGTTGAGGAGGAGACGCGAGGGAGTGCTAGCAGCAAGGCGGTAAGGGGCGCGAGGCATCAGCAGGGCTGCGAGCGTGCAGGGACTTCATTTCCCAGAAGTCCCTGCAAGACCAAGGAAGAGCTTCCAGTCCGCTCTCCCTGCTGGCCCGCCCCCCGCCCACCCAGGGTCCTGAAAAACGCTGGGATCCTGACCATCTGCGGGACACTCACCCTTTGAGGACGGAGGCGCCGGGATACGTGGCTTCTCAGCGCACGTGGACACTGTAAGCAGACTAGAAGGCTTTAAGGCTTCAACCCCTCGCCGCACCCGCTCCGCGGGTGCCGCTTCGCTGCTGGGTGTCAGCGCCAGCAGCTTGTTGAGGAGGAGACGCGAGGGAGTGCTAGCAGCAAGGCGGTACGGGGCGCGAGGCATCAGCAGGGCTGCGAGCGTGCAGGGACTTCATTTCCCAGAAGTCCCTGCAAGACCAAGGAAGAGCTTCCGGTCCGTTCTCCCTGCTGGCCTGCACCCCGCCCCTTTAGCCCCTCCTATAAAAAGCCATCTAACTCCCGCAGCGCGGGACGCAGCCCGGGCTAAGACCGGGCAAAGAGCGGGCCGTTTGAGGCCGTTCGAGGACGGCAGAGGACGGCCCTGGCCCACCCCCCTTATTGTTGCTATCCTGTAGGCTAGTGTATCTCCGTGCTGTGACAGGTTAGTTGAAACTGAAGGACCCTTTTCAGTGAGTCGAGCGGCGTTCCAAATAACATTGTATCCACAATGAGTACTAGGATGACACGTAGCAAAGCTTCCAAAGGTGGCTCACAAATCTGTGGTCCTATGGACGACTTTATCACTCGCACGAACATAGCCATAGACGAGGAAATATCCAAACTCCAATCTCGGGTATCCCTAGAATTGGTAGCAGCTCGCAGGCTGTCTGAGGTAATGGCCCTTTCCAAAAAATCTTCCCTTGGACATATAGCCTCTGCTGTCACGCCAGTACGCCCCGCTCGTCCAATAAGTATTACTACCCAGGTGGATCTACACCAGCCCCCGATCTCAACTAACCTCACTCCGCCCTTAGAACAATCACGTACTACAGAAGAGCTAAGTCTCCCTGTACCTCCCCATGCACAGACCCCCATCCCTAATCCCCCTTCCCAAGTATTCCCAAATTCCTCCTGTGCTAGTGGTGCACAACCCAAAAGAAAACGACAATCACACTCAGCTTACTCGCGCAAAAAGGCAAAGTTGGCAGTCTCCCACCAGTTTTCATTGTCTAACGCCCAGGCTTGTAATGTTTTACCTGAGGGTTCCCCGCGCACGCAGTTAACATGCCAAAGTATGGGTGAGGGCCCAGCGATCATAACTCCAGCAAACAAGGGGGGGGCACAGATACAGGACCAGGGAAGGAATGACAAGGAATTCATAGACCAAGTCTGGGAAACATTAAAAAAACTTCTCTCACCACTCGACTTAAGATTGTCTAGGATTGAAAACAATCTACTCGAGATGGAGAAGAGCATTATTGCTCTGGCCACTCTTGGCCTGAGAAATCTCGAAAACCAGGGCGTGTCCTTATCTGATCCACATTCACCATCAACTGTTTCGCAAATCGAACAGTATCCCCCACCACTACCTGCTGCTGAAAGGCCTGTGCCTAAGCCGAGGACGGTGGCTGTGGACCAAGTTTCCGTAACCGCCAATCCTCAAGCCACCAAACCACAGATCCCTCCACGGAACTCTAAGCCTGTAAACCCAAATTCAAACCCGGTAGCTCCCCCTAGACCCCTCCTTACCGAAACACAGGGTTCTCGCCCAAAAGAAAATTTTAGAGGTGGTTATATAGATCTTCCTCCAGAGGCCAATGACTACGTGGTTGTGTTGACAGGAGTCCCTGAGATTGGCACTGATCAACATGAAAACCACTGGTCATTGAAAAACAAAACTATGCACTGGCTTAACGTTAACAGGCCGATTCCGAATGGCAACAGAAGTCGAGTGATGATGGTCCGTAGAATACCCTGGGTGGGCCCAACCAAGAAATCTAAACAAGGGGACTGCGTAGTTGTAACTTTTGAAGACCCACTCACGGCCCACCATATCTGTTCCTGGCCAACTAGTGAAGATTCCTTAGTTATTCCAAGGCCGCTATCCTTCTTCTATCCCCCACGCCAAGTACACACCCAAGTGGATAATTGGTCCTTGGTGCAGCACCATCCGTGGAACGCCCACCCCACGAGGCAAAAGAATAATCTTCTACACTGGAATGGCCTTTCAACCTACAATAGATATGGAGGCTTGGAGGAGGTCGATTGACTTTCTATGTTCCCAGCATGCCCACAACTAGCAAAAGTTCTGTCCCCTCAGGCTACAGTCTCAGCTGGTAACCCATCCAACGGCCCCCCAACAACTCAAGCTGGACTTTTGTCTGCTCTGCCCCGGGCCATGGAACCATCTAAATTGGCTCTTCTAGATCACAAAAAAGTGGAATTGAGGCCAGTTAGCCCCTGTTTGATCTCCTCTCTTCCTGTACAACCCATTCCCATGGAGCCCGACCTGCTTGGTAGTGTTGCCTCTCCAGGCAATTCTTCACTGAAGGTCCTATGTTGGAACGTGGCGGGCCTTGCACGCAACTTTGATAACCCGGAATGGCATACTTTCCTGGCACCCTATGACATTTGTTTGTTACAAGAAACATGGTGCCAGGAACCTAGACACAGAGTGGGGTTTTCGACCTTCTACGTACCGGCTGTGTGCCACCAAGGTTCTAAAGGACGCCCATCAGGAGGTCTCCTCATTTGGCTCAACATTGCACTAGACCTCAGCGTATCACAAAGGCCCACTGAAACACCTGACCTTCAATGGCTATCACTGCACTATAAAGGAGGAAGGAAACTAGAACTATTTAATCTCTATCTAAGGGGCACCAGGAACAGAGGGTCTCTAAACTCCCTAGGCCTAAGTAACATCCTGTCTGCCTGCGACGCCAACTCTCTCGTCCTGCTGGCAGGCGATTTTAACTGCTGCTTTGAGCCCTTGGCCAAAGAAGACATTCTGGACAACAATGAGGAGGACAACAGGAGGGGCATCCCTACCTTGAACCTTGATCCGATCCCTAAATGGACACAAATGGCGATTGACATAAATGCCCTTTGTATGGAGTACAATCTGAGAGCAACGAACGGGCGCTCCAAATCAGATCTCATGGGCGCCCATACATACAATAGGACGGGCCACTCATCCAGAATTGACTTTGTTATGCTCAACTATAACCTCTGGCCCTACCATCAAGACATGGAGGTTATAGAGACCTGTGACAGTGACCACAACCCTCTTGCTTTAACCATCACTGCCCCCTGGCAATCCGGGTCCCATGAAACAACCAACCAGTTGTGGAAAGCTACACATGAGGTTCTTCCATCAAACTGTGGCAGACGTCTCAAATGGGCAAGAGTCTCAGCGGACGAGGCCAGGATGTCTCATGCCGAAACCATCTTATTAGAGGCTGAATCTAGGCTTGCCCGTACTTCCAGCGATAGTAAGATGTTTTTATCGTTATTCACGGAAACTATTACGGCATTAAGTGGGCTGTTCATTGTTCCCAAACCCAGCTCCAGATCTGCTTCAAAGGGGACCTTGAGATCAAGTGAAAAGTGGTTCACACCAAATTGTCGACTTGCCAAGGGTAATCTTGTGGCGGCAGGAAAAGACCAAGTTACTATCAGGTCTGCAAGGCAATTTTATAGGAAAACTGTGAATGAGGCCAAGCGGTCACATGATTATAACTTTTGGCGGGACCTAACCGAGGCGAGCACAAGGAAAGATGCTAAGGGGTTTTGGGACTTGCTAAGATCGAGAGACAAGCCCATTGATCTGCAACTGACTTGTAACATCCCTGGTGCTGCATGGTTTGCCCACTTTTCGAAACTGTATTCGGCTCATGCAGGGCCCTTGAAACCAGACCCGATCCTAAGGCCCAGCTCCACAGATCTCCTTCCAAACGAAATCCCATTTACCATCTTGGAAGTAGAGAAGGCAATCAGGTGTACTGTTTCCAACAAAGCGGCAGGCCCGGACGGGATCCCGGGCGACCTGGTAAAAAATAATCCCCCATTTTGGAGCAGACTACTTGCTGCCCTTCTTAATGAGGTTGTGATGGGGGGGTCTTTCCCTGACTCTTGGAGGGGGGCTGAAGTAGTCCCCATTTTCAAGAAAGGTAGCAGGGAAGACCCAGCTAATTATCGTCCCATCAGTTTGCTGGATTCAACGCAAAAGATAGCGGGGAAAGTGGTACTGGGCAGGATCCTGGAGTGGGTGGAAGAAAATCAGATATTGTCTGATTTCCAAGCGGGTTTTAGATCAGGGACAGGCACTGTCGAGCAGACATTCCGCCTGTTGATGCTCTATTGGAAGGTAGTGGTGCTAGGAGGGGGCAGTTTATATTTAGTCTTCATAGACTTAAAAACTGCCTTCGACCTGGTTCCAAGAGCGTTACTGTGGAAGGTCCTCGACGAGCTGGGTCTACCCCCCTATCTGTTGGCCCTGGTGAAAAAATTTCATGAAAACAACTTTGCCCAAATCAGATGGGGTGCCCAGGGCGAAAAAACCCCGTGTATTCCAGTAGACAGGGGCGTCCGCCAGGGGTGTGTGCTTGCCCCCACTCTGTTTTCGCTTTACGTTAATGGAGTGGTGGAGCACCTTCTTCAACATCCTGCAGATGCACCATCCCTGGCTGGAAGGAAAATCCCGACGCTCCTGTTTGCGGACGACACCCTTCTGGTTTCGAAATCACCCGCAGGCATACAGTCTCTACTTTCCAGCTTTAAGGCCTTTTGCGACACCAAAGGTCTGGCCATAAACATTGGCAAGACCAAATTCCTTGTCCTCAACCCGCCTAAGAAATCTGTTAAACCACCCACTCTTGACTCTGTTACATTAGAACGGGTCAACGAATTCGACTATCTAGGCATACGTCTTTGTGATAGTATGAGCTGGAAGGCCCATCACCAAAAAGTGTTCCTAACCCATAAGAGGGTTGTTGGCGCTTTACTTAAAGAGCAGCGTACTTCCTCTGTAAAACCCATTGGGGCTCTTCTTGACATCTATAGGGGTAGGGTTGTGAGCGCAGCACTGTATGGTGCAGAACTCTGGGGCACCCAGAGAGTGGATACTCTGGCCCACCTAGAAAATAAATTTCACAAAGATCTGATGAGGCTACCCCAGAGCACCCCCACAATCCCTATCTTGCTTGACGCAGGTACTCGACCAATCTGCGAGCAAGCTAAATTACGCCCCTTGCTGCTCTGGTCTAGAATCTGGAACGTCCCCGAGCTCCACAGTTATGCAGACGCCTTAAAAGATGTGCTGTCCTTACCTGGCTGGCATAAGATCGCCTGGCTTCGAGAGGTTAAGAGGGCATTGTACAAGCTTGGTCTAGGTGCTGCATGGGAAAATAAAACAGCACCTCCCAAACAAGTTCTGAAGAAGGCATACTGGTCTTGGGTGGATAATGAGAGATTTGCTAAATCAAATCACCCAAAATCTGTTGCAAATTTTTTAATGGTTAAAGACATCCCCTTCAGAGAACCATACTTGGATTTGATCCACAGCTCACATGACAGGGCATTATATTTTAAATTCAGGGTTGGGGTCCTACCTCTATGTCAGTTTACCTCTACCTGGAAACCTCCACTTCAAACTGTACCGCATTGTCCATTTTGCGAGTTAAAAACTGAATCTATTGCACACTTCCTATTTGAGTGTCAAGTTTATACGGCCCCCAGACGGAGGTGGTTAAAGCCTCTTTGTAGGAGCCTGGGAACTCGCTCACATCTGGAAGCTATAAGAATACTGCTCTCAGATACAAGACCCTTTTTCGCTATTTGTCTGGCAAAGTTCCTAGGCTGGGCTTGGCGCATAAGATCTGCTAAACAACGGATGTTACAGTAGAGTGTCCCTTTTTAATTTTTGTATAAATCTTATGCTTCTCTTCTGTAAATAGGAATGTTTTAAATGACAGTATGAATTGTAAAATGCTTTGTTTCAAGTATTGTTTTTATGTTGTCATGTCTTGCTTTTATGATATGTTTCTATATCGAAATAAAGCTTTACTACTACTACTACTGTGCATCTCATGGAAGATATGCACATAAAAAGCTAATGCCCTTCTCAAACTTCAATAGGGCGATGCGATCACCTCCAGAAACCAGCAGTCCTGTGGGGGGCAGACTGCTGAGTCCAGGGTTACCATTGGTGCAACAAGTTGAGGCCCCACTCACTGTGATCCAGTGGATCCCAGATCTCTAAGTGGTGTGGGGTAATCACAAATTTTGCAGGTAGCAAATTCGGTGTACTTAGCGAAAGTAAATGGAAACAAATGATCTCTCTCAATGTAGAGCGTTAAAGTAATCGATCCATCCAAGGCAGGTAGCCATTATCAATATTGTGCAGTTGAACATCCACTCAAGTGCACCCACTTGAAGTGAAGTCACGTCCAAAGTCACGAGGCACAGTACTTCCGTTGTCTGCCACTTTTTGCCACATCCAATGGGCAATGTGTTATATCTTAATAATTTTGAATCCCATCTGGTTCCCCCATATCTTCTCCCTTCCCCCGGTGGTTGCTTCCATCCCCTGATGATGAAATGGATTGTCACCCTAACATTCCAAGAGTCACCTGTTGCCACTCAGCTGACTGATAAACAATGTATATGCGTTCACACAACTAAACAAAGATAAAAGTGAATTAGACGTTCCCTGTGTTTAGTTTCTGTAAGGAGAATTTGATTGGCTAAAAATACAGACCCTCATCACTTGGGATGTTTGCAAAACAGCAGAGAGTGGAAAAAAGCATCTGTCTTTTACCAGATCAGACATGGCATCCTAACTGCAATACCCCTCCAAGCACAGCTTGGGAACGGCAACGTTATAAAAAAAACACGGTTGTTGTGCGCTGTAATATGGAACAGATGTATTTTCCCTGGCAGCACCAGCTGGACTTGTCATGCCAGTAAATTGCAATTGTGATGTATTGCATTGTAGTGCCCAGTACTAGCACAGCCTGAGCCGAAGGAGCATGAGAAAGAATTGCCAATGAGGCATGTTTCCTGGAGCTGGAGGAAGACGTCTGCATTCCTGTTCAAAATCACAAGCTGGGTTCCATCAGACTCCTCTCAGATTTCAGCCCAGTGCCCAGCAGTTCGTCAAAAATGGCTTTTATTTAGCTGAAAGTAGTCTCAGAGACACTCCCTCTTCCCTCTGGGCCACTATTTAAGAGAGAAATCACTCATTTTGAATGATGTGTTGCTCCTGGAAATGCACAGCACCTTGTTTGCTTCATCCTTTTTCCGCCACCAGGTCAAGTCAAGTCAAGTCAGAGAATTTATATAGCGCACTACATACCCATAGGGTTTCAAGGCGCTTGAGGAGGGGTGGGGAATTACTTGTCAAATATCCACGTTTTAAGTTGCTTTCTGAATGCTAGGTGGTTCTGGGTCAGGTATGCAAGTAAGGCAGGTGCTACAATACCAGCTGAGGGAGCGACCGTGAGGCGGACGCACTCTATGGTGCTTCGAGTGGGTCTTTTAATGCAGCCGGGACAATTTCTTCACAAGATGCTTGCATTCAACCTCCTACATTCTGCTGATTATTGTTTTTACACGGCATGGTTTATAGTGGAATGTCACAAACAAATGTCAGGGATGTGCCACAAGCACTTTGGCCTACAATGAAGAGATACATCACCAGAAACATACATCTCATACAATAATCCATAATTGCTCTGAATAGGCGTAATCAGCTTACACTAAGAGGCAGTATTTAGGAGTTCCCAGGGCTCACTGCCCCAATATTCTATCCACAGTAATCCAGTGCCCTTACAAGGGTACCACAAAGACTGAACATCGAGCCCCTCAATTGGATGAATCCACATTGAGCCCTTCCTTCTACATTTCCCAGACTTCTTGATTCTACCACTAAGGGTAGTAACCTGCCCAATCAGGATCCCCAGTTATGCAGCAATTCTGCATGCTGTAATATTGCCCCCTCAGAGTTTCTGAGGCTATGTTGACCAGGGACAGCCCAGTAAATATGTCCCAGTAAAAAGCCTGAGACTTGGGATTTACCTGCAGAAATTAGTGTTAAATCTCTTCATTATTGCCATACGTTCGGGAACAAAAAGTAGTCATGCAGTAAAAGAGCTCTCAGAAATTACCATATCCTGAAATAATGGCAGGGTTATTGCGCTGGAAATCCTGCTTAACTCATATGCAGGGCTTTAGATTGGCATGCATCAGTGGCATAACTAAACAGGCCAATTTGCAGCTGTGGGGTACTTGGTGTACTGCGGATAACCCATAGCTATATATATATGTCAAAAACCTGTCTGCAACAAGGTACCAGAGTACCTCACAAGCTGTTACCTTGGCTGCCTTAAAACACTGGAGTGTCAATGACTGACTTGTTCCTCCTCTTTCACACTGCCAGAATGACTTGTTCACTTTGGACTTATTTTTTTTCTCGGAACATTACTAAATGGCCACAATCCCCTGAGTGGGCTGATTCCCCAGTCAAGTTTAATTCTGACAGGCATGATACTAAGGCTAGCAATGTCAACAATATTGCAGAGTGCCGCAAGAGAGAAATGGGTGTTTCTGTCCACTTCCTGTGCCCCAGGAGAAGTTGGTATTACAGAAGGGACTGCAGATGCTTCTGCACTTCCTTGCATAATATGGATTATGTGGCATACATTTTGCGCCTGTTCAACACCATTAACACATTCTCTCATTTGTATGCAGGTTTCGCCCATGCAAATGAGAGAACTACTTTACTGACTGGGGCTCAATGGTAAACAAGTTGTCAGGAATTGTTTTGATTGCACACCTCCTATAAGATGACAAATAATTAGTGTGCATGCCTGATGGTGTGGGGGAGGTGATTCACAAGGACTCCCCTGGCATCTACTGCAGATAGTTGTAGTCACACAATGCACCATAATGCATTGGGCGATCCCTGCTACCTCTTGATACTTAGGGTCTGATTACGATGGCGAGCTGCATAGTAGAGTGTGGGACCATCCGCAAGGGGTGCGGCAGTCCCACACCAGCAATCAAGATGCCACCGCCACAGTGGTGGTGGCATCCCCAATTCCCAGCATTGTGGCAGGCAATACTCACAGCACCGCCCGCCACAATGCTGGGAATGCACAAGGTGACAGGCACCACGCGGTGCCTGCCACTTTGCTCATGCCAATGCAGGGGGTACCATATGTATCCCCCATGTGCAACCCCCAACACCCTGGGGGCCCGCTACAGGCCCCCAACAGCAAGAAACGTGAGTGACCACCTGCATTGTAATATGGATGGCGGTGTAACCCCCAGCCCTCATGATATGGCGGGGGTCTTTGCTGTCTGGATGGCGGGAAGATCGCCCCTGCTGGGCTGGGGGTGACCACCGCCAGCTCAGCGGGGGCGATCCGCCCACCATCGTAATCGGCCCCTAAGGCCGGTCTGCTGCATGCAATATAATAAGAACTGATAGTTTCAATAATGTGCTGTCACCAGTGGAGGCATGGGTTTGTGACTACCTGGAAAAAACAAATGTTTTGTAAATTGGAAAACAGTACAGGTTTGGTACGGGCTTTGGCTTGTAAGAGTATGTAGTGGCACATGTCAGGAATGTGCTTCCAATATGTTTTTGTGCTTCTAAGGCCATGCTTCACAAAGCGTCCCGGAGCAGGAGTTTCTGCCCATGGTTTGGCGACCCTGCAGAACTTTTGTATTGCAGAATGGGCTACAGATGCTTGCATGTCCCTTCTTGTAACATGGATCATGCTGGCAAACAATATCCTAACACTAACTCAAGTATAATTGTGGTAAGTGTTTAAGTTTGTGGAATGCATTTTTACTATTTGAACTCCAAACTCTGAACCATAGGGGAAGTGTTTGATTTTGGGACATGCATATTTAATATTTTAACGACTGTTGTGTAAAGTGTTTCATTTTGGGGAGTTCAGCGTCAATATAACCCAGCTACCGCTACAGAAAAGCTTTTGATTTAGGGAAGTTCAGATTCACTGTTCTAAATCCAACCAACTACCACTGAGGAAAGTGTTTGATTCTAGTGAGTTCACATTTACTATTTTAACTTACACCCAACAATCACTGGGTAAATTGTTTGTTTTTGGGGAGTTCAGAATTAATATTGTTACCACAATTCACCTACCACTGGGGAACATGTCTGATTTTGGGTAGTTCCTATGTATTATTCTAACTCCAACTCATTCATGATTGGAATATGTGGTTAGTTTTGGGGATACCTGAGGTACTATTCTAACTATAACACAACTACCATTGTGGCAAGTGTTTAAATATAGGGATTGCAGATTTACCACTGTCATTGCAACCTACCATTGGGAAAACTGTTACATTTTGTAGAGTGGATATATAATTGCTAATATAAACACAAGACAAACCCATTGTTAAAACACTTAAACTTTCATGCGTATTTCTTAAATATATTGATAAAAGGGCAAATTATTTATTTCACACACTATTTCCATTAAAATAAAGCATGCATATATGCAATATATAAATAAATAGTACCTAATAACGTATGCAATATAAATATATATATTTTTTAATTAGATAAATGAAAACCAGAACAATATAATTTTTGTTTTTAAACTAGTAACACTTAACATTTTCAATTAAAAATCATTTAATCTACTGTCCAATCTATATATAAAATACAAATTTATCTTTAAGATAAAATAATATGCAATATAATAATTAGATAGTACCTACAATGAATGTAAAAATAATATAACATACTTCTAGCACAATATAAATGATTAAAAAAATCACTACATTTCTATTTAACAAAAACATTACTCAATAATTCACAATATTAAACCAAGTCATTGATTCAAATATATTAACTTATAAAATTAAATATAATGTTCATTAAAATGATTTCCAAAGTTTTTCCCCAAAACCCTAGCATCCAGTCAAAATCAATAAAATCAATCAAAAGGTAAATAATTATTTTATCAAACTAGTAAACCAATTATTAATATTAACCTACAGGTTAACATAGCTCACCTGGGCATCCCCACAAAGAATTCCCAGCCTGGAGCACCAGTGGATTTGTAAGGGTTTTGTTCAAGTGGATTGCGGAATTGATGTTTTACACTTTCAAGGACCCTCTTGGAGATTCCAGAATCTTGGATTGTGTGTTGGATACTTTGGGACCCGCAAGCAGAACTTCAGGAAGGAGTTCTAACTGGACCACGCCTGCTGAGGAAGGCGGCACATTTAGTGAGATACTCCAGGACAATTTTTTTTATTTCAAAAAGATTTTTAATGGTTGTTTTCGAATAATGCAAAACACACAATACTACAAATGAAAGGACATATAAAAAAAATATTTGAAAATAAACAATAAGGACAGTAAGGACAAGTACATTGATCAAGCTGAACAAACAATGTACTTGTCTCCAGAACAATTTTTAAAGGTATCCCTGTCAGAGAAAACGAAATGACTAAAAGGGGCACTGCTGGTTTCTAAGCACTAGAAAGTGACTAATCTTTAAAAATGTATATCTCTGGTTCTCTACAGTGGATTTTTTTCGTTTTGGTGTCATATAAAAGATAAACATATTACCTATTTTTATAAATTGGTGTTGGATTTTTATTTTGTGTTGTGTCTTAATTATTTACTGAAATTGTGTTTTTAAAGGCTTTACATACCTATCTTTGAAGTTAAGCTTGTCTGCTCGCAGCCATGTTACCAAGGGTTGAGCATAGGAATAATTTTCTAAGACCTTTGCTGGGTCCTACCATGTGTTAGTGGCATTATTGCCAGTGGCAGACCTACATTTGCCCCTACCAATACCCCACTTTCCAACAAGCAGTAAATGATCTCTGAATCTCAGGCAGAATGGGAGGACAACAGCCAAAGCCTAAATAGGCCCCGGACCTTGAAGGTCTTGGGAGTTGGCTCTGAAGCAGGGGTGCAACCAGCATTGAAATGTTCGGGATGGGCAGCATTGTAAGCTTCCTGAATAGGGTATATCGAGTGAATATGATGTTAATAAGCATGAATACATTTTCTTGTAAATCACACTTTGCCAAATGAATCTCCTCTATAAACTCTCAGGGCCTCATTTATGAGAAGTGTCACATCGCAGCGTGAAATCAGCGATGCAACACTTCTCAGTGCACACTCCTTGCGACACCATTGATGCATCAGGTTTACAGTATGACACATCATGTAGCAAGGAATAACAGATACATCAGTATTACTGACGTATCTGTCATCGCAAAAGTGGCGTATTGATGGAGTTGTGTCGGAAGCGTGATGCAACTCCAGCAATGTTCCTTTTACATGGGGCAAACCCCATGTGAAAGGGCCTGCATCACCCTTACGCCTGCCAAGAAGCAGGCGTAAGGGTTTGATGCATTGAGGTTCTACAAGTGGTGCAGTAAAATCATATAGGTTTCACTGCACCACTTCTACACGCCTTTCTTGCGAGGGGACACCCGGCGTGCATATATTATACCTATAGCAGGTATAATGTAGTGCAGGGGTTTACGAAGTGACACATCTGCCTAGATGCGTCACTTTGTAAATATGGCGCAACATGGTGCATTATTTACACTGCCGCTGGGTCACTAAAAGTGACGCAACAGCGGCGCAAAAGTGACGCAGGCATTCATAAATAGGGCCCCCAGGGTTGTGGTAAAGAAAGGAAGTGTACCACAAAGAAAACTTGTGTTTTCCCAGGATCACACAATGGATTGAAGTAAGGCAAGCTATGTTTGAATTCTAGTGCTGGTGCTGAAGTGTGTAACTTAGACACTAAATGTAATCTTATATGAAGTAAACACCTCACTGAATCACTAATGCCAACCCAGACACCATAACATAGAATTTGCCTGTTAGAAACCTTTTGGAAATTCACAGAATGATGGGAAAGTTAAATCTGCTTTTTTCACATGTTGCTAACTCTATTTTGATAGAACATTTCGGGAAGATATTGCAATTCTAGAACGACAAATGTGCAATACGTGTTCCAAAACCAGATAATAAAAAGTAGGAAAAGTGGTAATGACAGAAGCTGCATGGTGCAAAGACAAGTAGATCGCGATTACAGCTACAAGTGCATTTGGCACATTTTGTGAATGGTGATAAAAAAGATCGTAAACTTTTCATACTTCCTGGATTAATTTAAACGTCTTGTTTTTTCTGTCCATCTTCCTCTATCACTCATCTATCTATCTATCTATCTATCTATCTATCTATCTATCTATCTATCTATCTATCTATCTATCTATCTATCTATCTATCTATATCTATCTATCTATCTATCTATCTATCTATCTATCTATCTATCTATCTATCTATCTATCTATCTATCTATCTATATCTATCTATCTATCTATCTATCTATCTATCTATCTATCTATCTATCTATCTATCTATCTATCTATCTATCTATCGCGGCCACCTGTTTCTCTCTCCCTCTGTCGCCCTTCTTCTACCATTCCTTTCCACACCTCTCCTCTTGAGGTTTCTACCTCACTCTCCATGTTCCCTCTCTTTCTGTCTCTCTTTTGCTCTCTGCCTGCCGCACTCTCTTAAATTCTTTACAATCCCTTTCCCTCCCACCCACATTTTATCACTCATGGTCTTTGTTCTTGCACTTTTCGTCTTTTATGTTCCCACCTTTTCACTGATCCGCTCTTACAGCTTTCTCTTTTCATCATAATCTATAAAACTCCCCCATCAAACATATTCCACACGTGTCCAGCACTCTCTCACTGTCAATAATAAATCAACACAAGAGCATCTCCCTTTGCTCTCCGCATCTGCACACAGAGCATGACCAGACGCGGAGCTGTCATTTCACAAGTGAGCCCCAGAGATGAGTTCCTAAATCCCGCGGTGGCCGCCGGACCTGGTGTTGCGTGGCGACGGACAGCTCGGGTGGATTGACTGCCTGACCCGGCTCCTCAGCTGCACAGGACGACAGTCTGGGAAGGCTCCGATACAAATATCTTATAGCTCCGAGGTTTTCGTTCTGTCAAGGGGGATCACGGAACATTCATTGCTACAAGTCTTCAGGAGCTCTGTGTCACAAGCAATTTAGGATTACATATTATCCCACCACGTATAGTGTAGTGCGCCTGACCAACAGCTAGAACCCGCCCTTCAGTGTTCGCATCCCAGTAGGAATTCACCTAAGGCCACGACTTCTAAAGTGTTGCGTGTTTATCTAGGTTCCTGATCGATACTGTGACCTTATGCCCCTATTCGGCTATAAATCCATTTATTCCCTATATTGGCATAACCGTTCAAGTGCGATTTTCTGAAAAGTCATCTCTGGCCTCACACGAACAGAGCCACATTCCAGCATAGTTCTCTCTGCCACTTCCTTTGCGACCAATTAGTGCAATGACAGAGCAGTAGTCACTATCTGATATTCCTAGATAACACTCCGAGTTCTTCAACAAGATAAAAACTTAGCAAACCTGGAAATCCCCGCTTGCTATGTTTTGATTAGTAATGGAACTCTAATGAGCAACGGATAACTATCACTTCCTAGTGACATCTTTAATTGACGTCTTATGTCCAGCAAACTTGCGTCAAACCCGGCACCTGTTAGGTATAAATATTACCAAAGTTGCCTTAAGCAATCCCTGTTGTACGAGCTACTGAAGCCAGCTGCCTGCACGACCCCGTGTTGGTAAATCTAGCACTCTGTCGCTGCAGCCTGCTATCCTGTGGTGGTGAAGCTGCTGATACCATTATCGCCGCTAAAGCGCGAACTATGGTGCAGTACGCTTAAGGAGCTGAACAGCCGTCCCTCTGCGAAGACATCCAGCAGATTCCAGCTGCCCGCGGACGCTGTCCCCCCTCCTTCCTCGACGCGCTGAAGAGAAGCCGCTGCCTTTCTCGTGCAGAGAAATCCAGTCCCGGCGCTTCCGGTTTACCCTCGCGGGTGACTGGGATATCGAGAGAGACCCCTGAAGGAGATACCAATCCTCCTTCATTCTATTCAGAGGTATGGTGTTGACTAAACCCTTAGACGAGAATTCTTGAAACAAACCTTGGCAAAACCAACTTAACTTAAGCTACTTACTTACTCCCCTTTTCACGTGTTAGGCTTAGGTCAGGCACACTGGGGTAGGCTTAGTTAGAAGCACCAGTTGAGTATGTTAGCCTAATGTATATATGACTGTATATATGTTTTATTACTTTTAAACCATTGTATGGCTAAGAAACCATATCAATGCTTTTACAGTTCTATTTCGCAATACTTATCTTACTGTACGTACTTTTTATAATAACAATTATTGCAATTGTGGCAATACATTTCTCTTGTACGAGAAGAAAGACTGTGCAATAAATGTTAACCCTTTATTGACAAACGCCCGTCTCTCTATTCTCTACATCTCGTGAAAGTAAACTGCACTAGACTGACTGAGTGAAATACATGTCTATTGTTTCACACGACCCTAGAGATTGACTCTTGATCTGAGGAGCAAAGTTGTCATGTTGCACGGTTGTTGGAAAACTGAATCCCTTCTTGTCTGTGCCAGGGAAGCTGATCACTTCCTATGCAGAGAAGAAAGTTTCCAGTGACCTCTGAGCTAGTTGGTAACACAACCCAATTAAGTTTAGCATAGTCAGTGGAGGCCTGGAATATCCGCAGTTCCACGTCGATACTACTGTTTATGTTATTCCAATGCGCAGGGCCTAGTGGGAAACTAGGAACTACACTACATGGCGCCCAAACGTTTGGTAAGGCGATAAACTAACGCAAGACAGTAGAGTAACTCAGTCGTGCATATTTCACACAGACCCCTTTCTCCCGTAAATACTCCAATAGACGTCTGGAGTGGGTGAAAGGTTAAAATCCGCCCGACCTTAGTAGGAAGAGATTCCTATGTAAAGCTCTGGTTTATTCAACGTTGAAGGATACAGTGTTCCAAAATATTGTGCACCTAATCTTTGTCTCCTTGGAGACCTACTCTGCAAAGCCTGCATTTTTAAAAAAAATGTCAGACAGTGAAGAAGAAAGGGAAGCAGCTAGGCTGGCATCCATACTAATAGAGGAGGACTCGAGTCTCCTACAAGCAGACCCGGATGCAATTATCATCCCGGTCAACTTAAGAAGATCTATAACTTTAAAACTTATAGAAAACGGACTGACACCTCAAGGTGGTACAGTAATTTTCGTGATAGAGGCACACGAGTATCGGCAGACAGAGGTATTCTATTCATGGATAAACTTTCCAGCGGCAAACGCTAGAACACAAGAGTTTCACTATTACAAAATAGAGAAACCTCCGGAAGAGTACGCTCCTTTCGAGGAGATTGAAATTCCACTTAAATTTCAAGAGCACCTGCTCTGGTTTAATGGCGCCCTAAAACACAATGATCACATAACTAGGCTCGGTCCTCTAGGGAGACCAGGAGCAACGTGGCCGGTTCTAGCCAGCTACACACCACATCCTGACATTGCAAGAATGTCTAAGGAAGAGCTGTTAGCACAGCTCAAAACACTAATAAAAATACATAGGCAATTAGTCCAATATGTAATGCGGACTGCAACAGTCCAGCCAGCTGTTAATTCACACCAGCTGACCCCTCATCAGGGGAACACTAATAAAATTACACCACAGAACATACAGTCATGTCTTGGTAAAACACCCGTAAAACGGGAACAAATTCCTTTCTGGTTAGCACAGAAAATCACTCAAATAGAGGCAGTATTTCCTGATACTACCCCTATTGTGAGTGAAGTAGTGTGGCTCACTGGTTAGAGGCGGCAGACCCGAGAGCAGAGGACAGCCCGGGACCAGGGTTCGATTCCCGGTGCGGCAGGTTTCTGGACCAGGGTCAGCGGACTCGATAATTCTCTCGCCTCGGTGCCCACTCTGATCAGCGATCACACTCGGTAACTCTGGGCATTAGCTTGCCTCATCTTCACTAACGGCCCCACCAGACCGCCGGGGATGCCTGGTCTCACCCTGGAGATACCCATTAAGGGACCATCTCTCAGGGAAGCCAGGAAGGGTTTCGCAGCGGTCGAAGCGCCTTGGGACCCTACGGGTAAGTAGTGCGCTATATAAAATGCCAATACATATTGAGAAACACAGAATCTTGACCATCTGCCTTCCTATGGGAATCGCACCACACGTGGAGGACTGTGACACTTGGGGTACAGTCTTTGCTTCCATTTATACAAAAACACACGGTGTTCCGTCTATGGCGGTAATACCAGAAGTGCTAAAACAGATTCAAAATGAATTCGGTCCAGAGCCCGCTTTAAATCTAGGTATGAAATTACTGAAAGACTTCAAGCAGGTCTCGGCTATATTATTAGCCAACATAAAAGGAGAAGCAGCATCTGTGGCGATTCGCCAGAAGGTGAGGGAAACAGATATAAAAGATCCTGTTGAGCTTGCAAAAATCATAGAAAAATGCTATGAAGAATTAGGTAGAGACAGCTTGGGTGGGAAACCAGTAAAGCCCCAACTGCTCGAAAATCCTGAAAAATTATTTATTAAAAATAATTTAAACACTCCTAAAAAGAGCTGGGATGGAAATAAACAATCCACTCCCAAGGAAAAAGTTTTCCAGTCCAGAGGAAGGTCTCCTCGACGGAGGGAAAGAACTCCGACTCGAGAACGCCAGTCTCCCCAGAGGGAGCCCTCTGAGAAAAGATATAACCTTAGAAATAGGGATAATCTGAAAAAACCTGATAGATATCGAAGTATTGATACACGTCCCTCTCGATCTCTTCCACAGTATTCGGAAAGAAGAGGACGGTCAGACCCAGGAGAGCACACCAAGTCCAAAGACAAGGAACCTGCTCAGAGTAAAAAATCTCAATTTCCTAAAAAGAAGGTAGCCAGTATTAGAGTAATCAACCATGCCGAGAATACTGAGGACACAGTTGAAAAACGGGGAGTGGGCATTGACAATGTTGGACAGTGCAGCAGAAATCAGTATAGCGTGCAAGATCTTGATGAGTCATCTGGAGACAGTGGACACGAATGAATACATTCAGGTTGAAACTGCCGACACCAGACTTAGCGAGCCCCATAAAATATACGAAATAACATTGCGTATGGAGGGTGATAAGACTAGGAAAATTAAGGGTCTATTTTGGGATAAGCTCTCAAAAGGCTATGATATTCTGTTAGCTGAAAAAGATTGGCCCCCGGAGTTTGTCAGGGAGTGCCCTCGTGGCGAAGAAGTGATTATGCCTGCCTTCTCGAATCACATTCCGATTCACAAAAAATACACATATGCAAGGAAATGGGCAGTGGCCCAGGCACCTGCATTGTATAAAAATCATGTAGGATGGGATGAGGACTCTCCTCCTCACAAAATCCAACTAAAAAGTGAACCAACTGCCCAACGGCAGTATCCCATAAAGCAAGAAGCTAAAAAACGGGTCAGGGAGATCTTAGATCAACTTGAATACCAGGGGGTGATTGAAACATGCACCTCTCAAATGAACAATCCTTTGTTTCCTGTCTCCAAGCCAGACAATTCATATCGTCTAGTTTTGGACTACAGACATCTTAATACATGTTGCAAAACTTTTGCAGTACAAAACTCGCATAGTGCAGCCCTAATGAATAACATAGTTAGGAAAAAATATAAAACGACATTAGACATATCTAATGGTTTCTTTTGTCAAAACATTGCACCAGAAAGCAGATATTTGACCGCTTTCTCCGCATTTGGGTCGCAGAAAAAATTCTGTCGACTCCCACAGGGGTTCAAGAACAGCCCAGGACTATTCTCAGCTAGGGTAACAGAGTTACTACAAATCTATGATGATGAAGCATTATCTTACGTAGATGATATTTATCTCACAGACGACGACTTGGATACTCACTTGAAAAGAGTGAACACCATTATACTTGGGTTCGCAGCAGAGGGTTACAAATTCAACTTTAAAAAGTCCCGAATTGCCCATCTGACAGTACTATTCTTAGGGTACGAATTATCAAGTGAAGGGAAAAGCCTAGCGGACAACTTCTTAGAGAAGTGCGCTGTACTCCAAGCTCCAAAAACGCTGAAGAATTTACAATCCATTCTAGGTTTTCTGAATTTCGGAAGAACTTACATTCTAAATTATGCAGAGAGGGTTAAACCTCTCTACGAACTAATAAAACCTGATTTTAAACAAATCAATTGGACTCAAAAACACACAGATATTTTGAGATCACTGCAAACAGACATGTTAGCAAAAACAAAATTAGACACACGTGACAACACACGTGATCTTGTAATCCGAGTCATCCAAGGAAGATGCGGATTCACATACCTAACCTCTAATGAGGGAGAAAAGGTACCAATTTCAATTAAATCTCACTTGTACACACAAGCGGAAAAAACATTCAGTCACACAGAAAGAACTGTGAACGCAGTGCAAATCGCATTAGCAAATGAACGAGAACTAGCACACGGCAAAAGGATTAACATCCTCACAGCGGAATCCGCCTTCGAAGCGCTATTCAGCCCAGTAAACCTGCCTACAGTGTCACTGGATCCGAAATGGATACAGTGCATAGATTCTCTAGGAGCGGAAGACGTGAAATACTATTTCGCCCCGCAATACGAAGAACTGAATGATTTAGAGTATGAAGAAGAATATCCTCTGCCAATCGAAATTCTGCCTCTCCCACAATATGCCTGTATAATCTATACAGATAGCTCTGTACAGCATTTCAACGTAGAGAGAAAATCCTACGACGCAGCATGTGCGATCATTAAATGTCGTTGGCTGTGCGGTAAAATCAGACCGAAAGTAACAAAAACTGAATCTGTAAGAAAGTGTTCGATTCAAAGAACTGAAATCAGATCTTTAAAGATGGCGCTTGAAAATGCAGAACGTAAATTCCCGACACTTATAGTGTGCGATTCTCATTTTTGCGTCAACTCTTACAATAACAAACTGCAGAGTTGGATCAAAAACGACTACAAAGATGACACAGGTGCCACAATAAAGCATAAATTGCTCTGGAACGAGGTAGCTCTTTTAAGTAAAGAACTACAAAAGACTCACGTGATTCACGCACAGAGTCTTCGACGTGATGGCGTTCACGTAGCAGGGAATTCATTGGCTAATACAGCCACCGCGGAAGCAACTAAACCGGCTTCCGTAGCCACAAAAAAGCGTACAGATAAATATATTGACGGGGAAACCATGCTGGCAGTAAAAACGACCGTAAAAGGCGACTGTGCAGCACTACCCGTAAACTATCCACTCAATTATGCATACATAATCGATGCAAACTCCGTTCCTTTTGCTCGAATCCCTGGAGTGGGGGACAGAGTAATTCCAAACAGGAGCAGGAGGGGCTTCCTCTTACTGGAAGCACACATGGGGTTGGGTCTGAGACACCAAACAATAAAAGCCTCTCTGAAAGAATTACAATCAGAGTACTGGTGGCCAGGAATGAGTATAGATATTCAAGGTTTTGCTCAAAATTGTGAAAACTGCAACCGAGATTGCAGAAATGAACAAGCCAGTGTAGTTTCAGGATCCCTTCTAGACAGCATAAGGCGGTCTATCTGCGCAATCAAAGAAGAGAAGCGCGTCCCAGTGTACACCATTAAGACGAAAAGCACTTAAAAAATGAGGCCTCCAGCGCTCGGCTGACGCTAGAACGGTTATAAAAGATTTGCGAGTCTTTATCGGCACATACGCAATTACCACGTTCCATTCTGACCAGGGTCCTGCTTTTAGCTCTCGAGCATATAAGGAGGCCATGGCTAGCATGGGAATTGGGTTGCGGTATTCTTGTCCGTCATACCCCGGAAGGGAACAGTGTGGTAGAAAGAAAAAACCGGGACATAAAGCAATCTATAACAGCGAAGGTATTAGGTTCAGGCGCTGGGTGGGTCAAACATTTAATAAGTGTCCAGACTAGTCTTAACAACATGCCAAGAAATTCTCTAAAAGGTTTCCGCCCATACGAACTATTGTTCGGAATTAGAATGCGAGTTCAGGACCTCGATAGTCAGATGTCAGTGGTACAAGAAGAAACAAAGCACTTTGATGTAAAGGATCGTTTGGCTGTTTTACAGGAACTGAATGAAACAAGAAAATCATTAAGCAACATAAAGTTAAAGCAACAGCCAAGTACCACTGACGAGGCACCACCCGCAACAGCCCCAGCAAGGCCTGTCTGGATTCCAAAGATTGGGGATCTAGTCAGAGAAAAGATTGCGGTTAAGAAGGAATTTGAGCCTTCTTACAGAAAAACAGTACCTGTCTTGGCAGTCACCGGAACAAGATCAGTTGTGCTACCGCCCCTTGCTGGTAAAAAGGAGAACAGAGTTGTGTCTATCGATCTGGTAAAACCACAAGCATGTGGCCTATAATCAACAGTAGGCCCAGTGGACTCCCAAGAAACAACAGAATACCCAAACTTGCAACAATCCAAGAGGTTCAAACTGAAAGACTAATCACATTCGATCAGCCTGCAGTGCACAATGAAGGACTATGCAATAATGCCATGGAACTCGTGCCTCTTGAAACACAGATTGAAACAGTTCATCAAGAAACAACACCAGTTTACAATGATGTGGCATCAGAAAGTGCTACCGAGAGACAGATTGAAAGAACAATCCCATCAATTGACAGAACTGCCTCTGGTTATTTCATCAACTTCGACAACTTCTCTGAAGATCAAAACGACCCCGAAGTGATGCCAGAAACAAAAAAGTATTCTAAAGAAAATACAACAGAACTCGTTCATCAACTGAAGGAAATCTACCTTGTTTCCCCTTGGCTAGAGTTCTGGTTCGGTCTAAGTGTATTTTTCCTCCTGCTTTGGCTCATCATGGTACTGTGTTTGGGAAAATTCATTGAAGGAAAATATATTACAATGGACACAGCAAGTCAGAACATCAACCTAGTCCTGAAACCACACAGATCATCCCACGTGAAGAAAAGAGAACTGTCAACAGTAAATGTCACAGCAATTCCAATACCTGGTGGGGTAGTATGGGAGAAAACAGACTATGAGATATATGGTCCGGTCGAAATCCTGAAGTATCCTCATCAACTAAAGGTTTCCTTAAGTGACTTTGTGACACCTAGTACATTCTCTGATGATTGGGACTTTAACAGTATTAATGACATGATGTCTGATTTAGTAATGTCAGCTAGATTCACAGATCACAAAGTTCATCTAGTTATGAGCAATTATTCTGTTACACCCACTATGGGGATCATTACTTGCATAAATCTGCACAGCCTAGAAATGTTTTTATGTATAATCAATGGGAACATTGTTCTACACCACCTAAAAGCAGTTCTAAAGCATTTTTTGAGAAATTCAAATACTTCTCAGGGTTTAACACCAGTAATGCAGAAACATTTTATTACAAACTGTTAGATAAAACAGGAATGAAAACAATGCTGACAAATTCTAAATTGATATATTCAGAAGCATTTTATGACAAAATGATGACATTTGGTTTTGATTATTGGAAAAATAATATTGAAACGAAAACAATTTGGGGTACAAAAGATTGGCAGGTGCAAGGCATTGAAGCACTATTTAGAACCTGCATGATACCAGAACAAATGTTGTTTTTAAATGACACAATACACCAAACATCTTGTCTTGGCCTAGCTAAGAACAAAGACCTTAAAACACCGTATATACCAAAGCCAATACCTGAAAATGTAACCGCAGATATTGAGTTAGGCGTGTCACAAATTTTAAATTTGAACAGAACACATCCTGATTGGAAAAAGTGGTTAATCTGGCCTACTGACACAAATAGCTGTCAAGATAGATTCCTGAATAAAACACAGGGTTTAAAAATGACCAGATTAGACTCGAGATATTCCCAGAGACAACATCCAGGGATTATAACAACATACAGTGTAGGGAAACTCTGCCTCGAATGGCTTACTTCATCCACACTGGCTGAAATTAAGCAACACTTGTCTTTACTAAAAGATGGTGCTGATTTGCGCGATTTCATTCTTGGACCACGCAAACAGCGTCAAAAGCGTTTCATAGCGACCAGTATCTATGCTGCTTACAACGAGGCTTGGAAAGTAAAGCAAATTGAAACTGCTGAAAAAATACGAGAAATTGATCGTATTAATTTGGAGAAATCACTTTCTGTAGTAGACAATGGGTTAATGACTCTGTCTTCCAGAATATATTCGTTGGACAATATTGTATCCTCTGCCTTTGATGTGATAGACAGAGATTTGCTAATGTTACAACATGGCCAGTCTCAATTACGCTCTATTATAGAATTAGGCTGGACGCTGCAAAATCTTCGTTCAGGCTATGTGCCTTGGCGTTTAATCAACACAACGTCATTATTTTCCAGTTTTAACCTTACTGATAAACAGATCAGTTTGGCACAGAAAGGAGCAGACTATACAATCCTGAGCATCGAAAAACTCGAGAGATTACCATTGACAATGTCAGAGAGTCCTGTCATTGAATGGATAATACACGGAATTATCACAATTCCGATAACAACTTTCCGATTTAAAAAGTGCCTTGAGTACATACCTGCTGGCCAGTATGAACAATTGGGTAAAGGATATGTAAAATCCGAATGGAAATTACCATACACTCATTGTTGCTATAGTGACAGCGACAAAAATGTATTTCTTAGTGGTGAGAACTGTAAACACGCACTAAGCGGTATACTTTTGTGTCAGGGTATTAATTTACACGGAGCATGTGATGGAAATTCTAACAACCTTTCATGCCACCAGCTAGTCACACCTGCAACTCAGATAGAGTCCATCTTTATGCAACCCGCAAACGGGAGTTACATTCTTAGAACGGATCACAGATGTTGTGGCCTCGTGCCAGGGAAAAGTTATCTAGTAGAAGTAACATCCATGGTCAAATGCTGTATGCAAGCATTGTTTCCGAGTGGGCCTCCAGACATAGTGACTCCCATCTGGCCTCGTCTGAATCTCTATTCTATACGAATTGATACATTAAGCAAAATGAAATCTGTACTTTTACAGACAACAGTGCCTATAACGTCATCTAAAGAGACGTATGATCTTCTAGTTGCAAGGACAGCTACTGAAGTTCATGACCTTTTATCAACAAATTGCCCCGTGCATTTCGTAGAAATGTTCAGCCAACTCCTTAACATGTCTAGCAACAAGCATCCCAGGCATATTTAAGACCGTCTTTACGGGACTGCTAACACCCTTCCAGGCAATTTTGGGAATCTTTACTTATTTTGTGCACTCCATTTTTGGCGGCATACCGTTATTTTTGGGACTCGTCGCAGGGATTTTATTTTTGACCCTCCTGCTTCGTTATGGCAAGCCTCAGCTCAGACATAGCTCCCATGGGAATGGAAGAGACAATCCTAGCAATCCGCTACCGGGACAGGATAACTAACGTCCTTGGATTGGCCAGGCTGAGAGATCTAAACATGACCTGGTTCCTTTCATTCAGACCAATATGGCAAAATTGCATTTTACCTGTGCTGAGATGTATGCTTTGCGGAGATGAATGCGTGTTGGACATCTGTCTTTCACTTCCATCAGCAGTACCAATGGACGTCGATACTTTGCTCAGTCCAATAACGGCTCACGCATTGTGTTGTCCCCAGCGGCTACCAATCCTGATGACAGCATTTGTGGAGACTCCTGTACTACAGCCAAGTGGTAACAGTGGAGCGAGTGACAAAAGCAACATCATCCAGGTACAGCGAGCTGTGAGCATTGCTGCTCCCGAATATGATGACAGCAATCATTCTCACACCTGCCAAGTTACAGCGCTATCTAATTTGGTTGAACTATCACCTGATTTTGTAGACCAATTCTTTGAGAGCCTGTCTGATACGATGTTCTCACCCGTACAGAAACAATAACTTTTAGAAGCTTTTCCGACACACAGCGTTCCCATGAACTCTGAATTCGGCCTTCAGTTTTGATCAACAAAAACTGCCAAGAGCTTTGGAAATCTATTTTTTGAATTGGACAATTTTTCTAACATTGACCCTTTTTTGGCACGAACAATTCTTTGCTTAACGTAAAAACTATTCTTAGAGAACAGAAGCTTCACACTTCTATTTCTAAACACATCTAGAGACATAACAACATTACACCAGCCTCTAGCACACATGTTATTACAATGCATTTTTATGTGATGATTTATCTCGCATTTCTTCTGTCAGAGATACTTCATGTGTAATTCTTTATGCATAATCGTTCAATGATTTCATATGCAATAATTTTTGAATGATTTCTATGCTTTTAAAAAATCGTACAGTACCTAAATTTCATGTATTACAAGTACGCCTATTTCGAATGCATTTATGTATTTTGGGGTGGGCAATGTTACACATGCATCTAATTGCTTTAGTTTTAGTAATTTTGATGGACATTAACCCGTGGAGTGGGTGTTGCGTGTTTATCTAGGTTCCTGATCGATACTGTGACCTTATGCCCCTATTCGGCTATAAATCCATTTATTCCCTATATTGGCATAACCGTTCAAGTGCGATTTTCTGAAAAGTCATCTCTGGCCTCACACGAACAGAGCCACATTCCAGCATAGTTCTCTCTGCCACTTCCTTTGCGACCAATTAGTGCAATGACAGAGCAGTAGTCACTATCTGATATTCCTAGATAACACTCCGAGTTCTTCAACAAGATAAAAACTTAGCAAACCTGGAAATCCCCGCTTGCTATGTTTTGATTAGTAATGGAACTCTAATGAGCAACGGATAACTATCACTTCCTAGTGACATCTTTAATTGACGTCTTATGTCCAGCAAACTTGCGTCAAACCCGGCACCTGTCAGGTATAAATATTACCAATGTTGCCTTAAGCAATCCCTGTTGTACGAGCTACTGAAGCCAGCTGCCTGCACGACCCCGTGTTGGTAAATCTAGCACTCTGTCGCTGCAGCCTGCTATCCTGTGGTGGTGAAGCTGCTGATACCATTATCGCCGCTAAAGCGCGAACTATGGTGCAGTACGCTTAAGGAGCTGAACAGCCGTCCCTCTGCGAAGACATCCAGCAGATTCCAGCTGCCCGCGGACGCTGTCCCCCCTCCTTCCTCGACGCGCTGAAGAGAAGCCGCTGCCTTTCTCGTGCAGAGAAATCCAGTCCCGGCGCTTCCGGTTTACCCTCGCGGGTGACTGGGATTTCGAGAGAGACCCCTGAAGGAGATACCAATCCTCCATCATTCTATTCAGAGGTATGGTGTTGACTAAACCCTTAGACGAGAATTCTTGAAACAAACCTTGGCAAAACCAACTTAACTTAAGCTACTTACTTACTCCCCTTTTCACGTGTTAGGCTTAGGTCAGGCACACTGGGGTAGGCTTAGTTAGAAGCACCAGTTGAGTATGTTAGCCTAATGTATATATGACTGTATATATGTTTTATTACTTTTAAACCATTGTATGGCTAAGAAACCATATCAATGCTTTTACAGTTCTATTTCGCAATACTTATCTTACTGTACGTACATTTTATAATAACAATTATTGCAATTGTGGCAATACATTTCTCTTGTACGAGAAGAAAGACTGTGCAATAAATGTTAACCCTTTATTGACAAACGCCCGTCTCTCTATTCTCTACATCTCGTGAAAGTAAACTGCACTAGACTGACTGAGTGAAATACATGTCTATTGTTTCACACGACCCTAGAGATTGACTCTTGATCTGAGGAGCAAAGTTGTCATGTTGCACGGTTGTTGGAAAACTGAATCCCTTCTTGTCTGTGCCAGGGAAGCTGATCACTTCCTATGCAGAGAAGAAAGTTTCCAGTGACCTCTGAGCTAGTTGGTAACACAACCCAATTAAGTTTAGCATAGTCAGTGGAGGCCTGGAATATCCGCAGTTCCACGTCGATACTACTGTTTATGTTATTCCAATGCGCAGGGCCTAGTGGGAAACTAGGAACTACACTACAAAAGAGATGGTCACAAGGGAGATTGGCAGATAACTCTATTCTTCGTGGGCCCAGAGACGTTTTAATCATGGGCCAAAAGGGTTCCCAGGAAAACCACCTTCCAAGGGGCCCCTGTGACAATATTGTCAGACAATGTAGGACTTGAATTAGCAAAAAATAAATATGTCATGAAATTCTAAATTGTTCCAAACATGGAACCCCTAAAATACTTCTTGCCTGGGCTACTTAAATCATTTGTGGGCCTGTACAATAAATTGTTTAGGGTTAACCTCTACCTGGTTTATGACTAGGTGACCAACTGACATGGAGGTACATTTTGGACAGGAATGTAAAAGATTCAGGACAAAAGGTCACAATTCAGGACAAAGAATCGCAATTTAGGACCAAAACTCAGAACGAAAGGTCACTTTTACACACACATTGAAGGAGAGGCCATCCTCACTATTCTATAGGTGCGTGTGTTTACTATTTACTACATAGCACTATATAGTCACTATGGTACTTATATGATTGCCTCTAGGGACGCTACATTCAGGTGGCACATTGTGTCCTTGTTTAATAGTAAATTAGAGACCTTGAGCACAGTGTCAAGTACATTACCCCTATTCAGATTTACCCAAACTTTCTTGGAGAAAAGCAACAGCAAAATTGCTAATTTTGATTATGTTTCTAAACATTTTAAAACCTATGGTCAACAGTTTAGGAAATATTAAGCTAAGTGACAATCTGCTAGTTTAGACAAGTTGAACAAAAACATCTGCCTCACCTCAACCTCTATTCAACGTTAAACCTAAAAAAAAACTGAGGCAGAGCAGATGGTGTGGACGACAGTCTCACACCTAATGTCAGGATGTGAGGTACCCACAACTTGTCTGTAGTCTCATAGCACTAGAGTGTGCTTCCGGGATTCTACATTTAGCTCAGAACTGGGAGCCAAGAATACAGACAAATAGAACTAAAAAACAAGATGAAATCGAGATTAGATGGGAGTTCCATAGCAATTGATGTAAATACTTTTTGCTAAGAACTGGCGGCATAAGGAAGAGAATGACAACATGGGACAATTCCTAAATTCAGAGAAGAGGGACCCACCATGGGTATCGAAAAGTATTGTGTACCTGGGTATTTGGCTCAGCAGAGAGAAGTGAACAGAAGCAGCACTGTCAAGTGGTTGAACAAGCAGCATCCACCCATCCTGGCAAACTCTGCTGGTGCAATGAGCTGCTGATTGCGCTAGTGAAGGGTGAGCAGGGGCCAGATCCCTTGGAAGATTGTGATAGGCAATAGCCCACTCTGTTCATGTCCTAAAATGGTTGTGCAGTCGAGTCAAGCCTGAACCGGAGAGTTGGCTCATCCTTAAGTGCCAAAGTACATGCAGCATCTTACTGCTGACCACACAATAGACTTTGCAGGTGCAGAAAGACTGTTGGGACTCTTGCCTTGTTCCAGACCTACACCTCGCCGCACCCTCTACGCGGGTGCCACTTCGCACTGTCACCTTGTCGAGCTGTTTGAGGAGCCACTGTGTGTTTGTTCTGCAGCCGCTGCGGGAGTGCAAAAAGGAATCAGCTTGGATACAGGGGTGGAGCTGCGTTGCAGGGACTCACTCTCCCAGGAGTCCCTGCCTGACCGGTGTCATCTGGTCCGCGCCCCCTGTATGACCCGCCCCCGGCAGGTAAAGATATTGAAATCACCTGGTCTGCCACTTCTGCGGGACCCTTACTGCTGACCACACAATAGACTTTGCAGGTGCAGAAAGACTGTTGGGACTCTTGCCTTGTTCCAGACCTACACCTCGCCGCACCCTCTACGCGGGTGCCACTTCGCACTGTCACCTTGTCGAGCTGTTTGAGGAGCCACTGTGTGTTTGTTCTGCAGCCGCTGCGGGAGTGCAAAAAGGAATCAGCTTGGAGACAGGGGTGGAGCTGCGTTGCAGGGACTCACTCTCCCAGGAGTCCCTGCCTGACCGGTGTCATCTGGTCCGTGCCCCCTGTATGACCCGCCCCCGGCAGGTAAAGATATTGAAATCACCTGGTCTGCCACTTCTGCGGGACCCTTACCGCTGACCACACAATAGACTTTGCAGGTGGAGAAAGACTGTTGGGACTCTTGCCTTGTTCCAGACCTACCCCACGCCGCACCCGCTACATGGGTGCTGCTTCGCACTGTCACCTTGTCGAGCTGTTTGAGGAGCTGCTGTGTATTTGTTCTGCAGCCGCTGCGGGAGTGCAAAAAGGAATCAGCTTGGAGACAGGGGTGGAGCCGCGTTGCAGGGACTCACTCTCCCAGGAGTCCCTGCCTGACCGGTGTCATCTGGTCCGCGTCCTCTGTATGCCCCGCCCCCCGGCAGTCACGCGCCCTCTATAACTGAACTAGTTTACCGCTGCGCGGGACGCCGGGTGAAGCCCGGGCAAAGGGCGGGCCCTCTGTGGCAGTCCGGGGACGGCGAGGGACGGGACGGGCCACCCCCCTAAGAACCTTACTTTGGTGGCATTTGGTATATGGACTGCTACCTCTATTAATTTTGTCTAGTCTTAGTAGTTGTGTTACCATACATACTTCCTTCCTTCTACCTGTAGGCCTCTTTCCCATATATCAATGTCAACACGATCCAGGAAGAGCCTGAGGGGATGTGTGAGTGGAACCATGGACCAGTTCATAACTCGCGCAGTCATGCTGGTAGAAAATGAGATTGCTTTAACGGAGCGCTGCCTTTCTCGTGAGTCGCTTGCTCATAAACGTTCCTACCTGGGGCCCCTGGCTTTGATTCCTTCCCCTCCGCATGTTGCTATCTCCTTGCTTGATGACTGTCCTGGCTCAGATGACCAACTGGCTAGTATCGTTAGCGCCAGCTTGGACAGATTATATTCCATAGCTCAGGGTGGGACTAGAACCTCTTTGTTAGCTCCAGGGCTTGCTGAGTCTTCTCGCCCCTTAGTTGATCTGTCCCCACCCATCAGTCAAGAGGTCACTACTTCTCAGTCTGTGCTAGCACTGCCGGCAGGAGATGGAGTTGTACCTATTAAAAGGAAACGCATTGTTAGCCCCAGTAAGGGTAGCTGTTCTAAACCCTATAATAAACTAAGGAAGAATTATAGCGGGGGTGAAGCTATGAGGGGTATGGGGGCTGGAGGCAAACAACCTTGTAGCCTTTCGGGAGGTGGGACTCCTTGCACCCCGCGTGAACAACTGAATGATGATTTGCAAACCGCCCCCATTGTAGGTGCCCCAGCAGGAACCACACTGATTGCTCAGATTGAGCAATTAATGAGATCTTTAATCCTCCCTGTGCTAGAGAGATTGAAAGGTTTGAATGAACGACTGGACAGATTTGAACAGGCTTCCCTGGATAATTTTTTCTCCCTGAAATCTTTAATCAAACTACATGCCAAAATAAGGGAGGATGGGATGGCAGGGAACTCAGCCCTTAGGACAACAGCTCCGGATGCTACCTGTCATTACAACCCAGTAGGGATAGCCCAAGGACCGACCGAGGTAAACACAAATACATCGACGGCACACTTGGCTGTTTCCTTGGGGCCTCCGCTGGGTGAAGGTATGGAGGTCGCGGATGTCTTAGCGCATTCTGAAGCCCCTAAAAAAAACAGCAAAGCGGCCAATAAGGCCAAAGAGCCCGCCCACTCCAATGTCGGGTGTCCAGCCAAGAATAGGTCCCCCGTTCATAGTAAAAGAGACAAAATGACTGGGTCTGGTAATTTGACTGCAGCCCCAAAAGGCAAGCAGGAAGGCAAGAAGGTCGCAATTTCTGTTCAACACGCCCATTTACCACCTGACTGCCAACCATTTGTTGTTGTCTTAACGGGGGTACCTCCGCTTGCATCAGGCAAGCAGGAGTCTTATAACGAACTCAATAACAAAACACTTTTTGGGCTTAGGGAAAATAGACCCCTAGCTAACTTTCTGGACGGTCGGGTTATTCATGTGAGAAGGGTTAGCTGGGTAGGCACTAGGCCTAAAGACCTAAGAGGAGACTGCATTTTGGTTAATTTTAAAGACCCAAGGGTAGTTAGATTCATTGGTAACCAGGATTCTAGTGGTGGTCCCTCTGGTATTAGCACTCGTGATCTCAGCTACTTTAACCCGTGTCCAATAACCCCCTGGCCAAGTGACTGGTTTTATGGGGAGGGAAGGAGAAGTGGGTACCCCCTTCATGACTCTGCTCCCTTTAGTATGATGCGTCAGAACATAGGCCCCAGCTCCCACTGGCCATGGTCGAGTTCTTGACCCGCTGGCCGAAAATTGATTAGAATTTCACTTGCTTACATTAAACCAGCCACGAGTAGCGGCAGGACCAGTTTTGTGGACATGGACTCTTTTGGCCCACATGAGTCTTCTACTCTCCTTTCCCCTGGCCTTCCACACACGTCTGTTCTTGGCGGTCTAAGTTTGACTAATTCTAGTGTAGTGGTGGAGGTGGAGGCTGTAACAAAAGAATCTGGTCCCGAATCCAACTTGATTATGCCCCGACACCTAGATGAGCATGTGGTAAGGGACAATGAGCTGAAGATTGTCAGCTAGAACATAGCGGGCCTTTCCGGTAACCTAGAGTCATCAGAGTGGAATACCATCATCAAGTCCTTTGGGATATGTATTTTCCAGGAGACTTGGTGTTTGGAGTCACGACATAAGGTAGGGTACACAACTTATTTTGTGCCCGCTACTGTTTCTCCCTCAGGAAGGGGTCGCCCTTCTGGTGGCTTACTTGCTTGGGTCAGTATCTCACTGGGTTATCAGATTAGGCATATAGAAACTAGGTCTCCTGATTTACAGAGAATTGCTGTGAGAGGACCCCATAGTGGCCGCATACTAGAAATCTTTAAAATATATGTAAGAGGCGCCAATGGGGGCTTGGCATCCCCGACTCTAGTGGCCCTCGAGGACGAACTTAGAACGTGCAGCCCTAATGCTTATTTTTTGCTTGCCGGTGATTTTAACTGCTCTTATGAGCCCCTGGCAGCAGATGATATTTTGGGTATCTTAGACGAGGACACCAGGAGAGGAATCCCAACTCTAACTGTAGCACCAATCAAGAGGTGGTCCAAACGGGTGGTGCAATTAAATGCCCTTACATTGGAATTTGGGCTAAGGGCAACTAATGGGAGAACAGTCTCTGACCCTGATGGTGCTCATACGTTCAACAGGGTTGACCACTCGTCCAGAATTGATTACATCTTGCTGGACTTTAAGCTTTGGACCTACCTGTTGGATATGGTAGTTCAACCATCTGTGGACAGTGACCATAACCCACTTATTCTATCCCTAACCACCTTATGGAAGGCTAATAAAGCCAATCAGGCGCCTCACGTTTTGAGGTAAACAAGTCTTGTCTGCCCCGCGAATTGTGGGAGACGCCTGAAATGGGCCAGGGTTGCTATTGACGAGGAGAAGGTTTTAGAAATAGGACTAATTATGTCTGAGACCGCAAACAGGCTGCAGCTCTGTAGTCCGAACCCCCAGGAGATATCATCTCTTTTCTGCCTTACTATTAAAAGCTTAGGGGATCTTTTTAATATAGATAGTCGAGGTGGCAGAGCAGGCAAGCAGGTGCGTCCTAAGGGCAACCCAGGATGGTATTCTACCTCTTGCAGGAAGGCAAAAAGGGATCTAATTAACGCAGTTAAAGCCAAGGAGATTGGGCCGATCGGTATCGCCAGGAAGAGGTATAGGGCCACCGTTAGTGAAGCCAGGAAGGGGTGGGAAAATCAGTTTTGGTGTGACCTGAAAGCAGCAAGTGCAGGGAGAGACCCCAAGGGCTTCTGGGACTTAGTGATATCTAAGAATAGGCCCACTGACTCGCTCATAACATGTAATATCACTGAGGGGTCATGGTTTGAGCATTTTGCTCACCTTTACACTACTATTGTGGAAGATGGGCCAGCCCCCTTTGAACTTTCGGTGTCGGGTCCCCTTGGGTGGAGGGAGGGTATGGCATTCACTGCTAAGGAGGTGGAGAATGCCTTTCAAACTCTTGTACCTAATAAAGCTGCAGGGCCGGATGGCTTACCTGGGGATCTGCTTCGCCTTCACTTGTCGGAATGGGGGACCCATATCGCCGCCCTGCTTAATGCAACCTTCCTCGGTGCCACTCTCCCTGAATCCTGGATGGGCGCTGAGGTCGTCCCAATTTTTAAAAAAGGGAAGCGGGAAGACCCAGTTAACTACCGCCCTATAAGCTTAATTGACTCATCCCAGAAAGTTGCAGGGAAGGTGTTCCTTGGGAGGGTGCTCCAGTGGGCGGAGGAAAATAAGATCCTGTCCGACTTCCAAGCAGGGTTTAGGTCTGGTATGGGGACCATTGAGCAGTCATTTCAACTGCTGATGTTATATTGGAAGGTGGTTGTACTGGGCAAAGGCAGTTAGTATCTTGCATTTATTGATCTGCGAACTGCCTTTGACCTAGTGCCTAGGGACCGCATATGGAGGGTATTGTTCGATTTGGGAATGCCTCCGTATCTATTATCATTAATAATGAAGCTCCGCGCTGAGAATTTTGCTCAGGTGCGTTGGGGCAATCAGGACCAAAAGACTGCTCGGATAATAGTAAATAGAGGAGTTCGACAGGGGTGCGTCCTTGCCCCCACTCTGTTCTCCTTATATGTGAACGGAGTGGTGGCGCATCTTTTAAAAAATCCTGCTGACGCACCATCCCTGGCTGGGAGGAGAATTCCCACCTGATTATTTGCAGACGATACCCTTCTAATTTCCAAATCCTCGGTTGGTCTTCAAATCCTACTTGATAATTTCCAATCTTTTTGTGAGATTAGGGGGCTAAAGATCAATACAGAAAAAACAAAATATTTGGTCTTGAATCCTCCCCAAAAACTTGGTCGGCCACCTGTATCAAATTTGGTACCCTTGGATAGAGTCAAGGAGTTTGACTACCTTGGTATCCGCCTTTGCGATACTATGAGGTGGGATAGTCCCCTCCACAAAATTCTATTAAGCCATAAAAGGGTGGTGGGGGCTCTCCTTAAGGAACAGATGTTATCTACCCTTAAACCTATTGCCCCAGTGCTAGATATTTATACGGCAAGAGGCATTAGTGCGGCGCTATACGGGGCAGAGCTTTGGGGAGCCCAGAATGTAGAGCACCTATCTTGCTCTGAAAATAAATTCCTGAAGGACTTGATGTCCCTCCCCAATAGCAGTCCCACCCTCCCATTGCTTTTGGATATGGGTTGTCGCCCCATCAAAGACTTGGCCCGACTAAGACCCCTTCTCCTTTGGGCTCGCATATGGAGGGTACCCGAACTTGGTAGTTATGCAGAGTGACTGAAGGAAATAATATCAATGTCTGGATGGCCAAAAATAAGGTGGTTAGTGGACACAAAAAACCTGTTGGAAGAGTTGGGCCTCGGTGAGGCTTGGCACTCTAGGTCCGCACCTCCTAAGGTTGTTTTGAAAAGAGCGTACTGGAACTGGGTAAACAACAAGAGAAATAACGACCCTAATTTATGTAAATCCTCTAGTGATTTTTTAATGGTAAAGGACGTAGACCTCCGGGAACCCTATCTCGACATCATTTTAAAATCTAGAGATAGGGCCCTATATTTTAAATTTAGAGTAGGTGTGCTTCCTGTGGGAGAACTGACGGCACGCTGGAAGATTCCGGCCCAAACTGTTTCTTTCTGTCGCTTCTGCCCATCAAGGATTGAGTCAGTGCCCCATTTCCTGTTCGAATGCCCTGCTTATAAAAGGCCTCGAAACAGATGGCTAAAACCTCTGTGTAAAGAGTTGGGTACCAGACACTACAGTGTGGCTATGCAAATTTTAAAGTCTGATACGCGGCCCCTGTTTGTTTTTGGTATAGCGAAGTTCTTAGGCTGGGCATGGTTAATAAGGTCAAAAAGGCTTTTGTATATTGTGTAATTTAGATCATTTTGTCTAATCACTTTTAGATAATTTATTGCTGCCATCTTAATTGTATCCTATTTGCATTCTGCCAAAATGTATTGTATGGCTATGCTTTTTACTCTTTTATTATTATTGCATTATGTATGTACTACTTTTTAAGATATGTTGTATATCGAAATAAAGCCAATTTGACTGACTGACTGACTGGCAGAATCTTCAAAATATTTGGGATGTAAATTACATAAGCAAAATACTAGAGAATGATAAATATTTGATATTGTAAGAATTATTTCTTTAACACATGGTAGTGTTTTCCTCTTGCTATACAAGTAGACCCCGTATTGAATTATGGATCTGGTTATCTTTCAATACCTAGCCCAGTTTGCTTTTTGATCTTCTCTTCCACTTTCAGTAATGAACCACAATGCACTAGTGAAGATGGTGATACTGGCCCAGTTATTGTATTATTTTGAAAAACCTTCACCCCTCATTTCTCATTCCTTCTTCAGACATTTCGACATGTCCTAAGTTTGATTTGGGGTCCAGGGAGCCTCTGTGTAGCTCTAACCACTCTAAAGCTACCTGTGACTGCTGGTAGATGAGTCCGTCTCACTGACTGTCTGGCTGCCTCCTGCATAAAAGAGGGTTTAACCATAAGGGTGCTTATTTATGAGCCCTTGCATCACTTTTGCGCAGGTAGTGCATCACTTCTTGTGACGCACCGGCAGGCTAAAAAATACACCATCTTGCATCATATTTACAAAGTTATGCATCTAGGTAGATGTGTCATTTAGTAAACCCGTGCGCCACATTATACCTGTGCCAGGTATAATGTATGCAGGGTGGGCATTCTGATGCAAGTAAGCCTCGTAGAAGTGACGCAGTAAAATCTATGAGATTTCATTGCTTCACTTCTAGGATGCAAATGTGTCTTTATCTTAGGCCTGCCTCACAGCAGGCGTAAGACTGACGCAAGCACATTTGAAATGGGACTTGCCCATGTGAAATGACCCATTGATGGAGGTGCGTCACTTTCGTATCACACTCCAGCAATGTGTCACTTTTGCGCCTACAGATGGGAAACATCACTTACAACGCATTCATTACAACGCACTACCATTACAACAAAACCATTACAACACAAACCATTACAACGCATTGCGCTGGGGGGCGCTCTAGGATAGGGAATATATTTAATTTACTATCCAACACCTTCCCTACTATCCACGGGGACTGGAGTTGGAATAGTAAATTAAATAATTCACTATCCAGCGCTTAAAAGCACTATGCGTTGTAATGGTATGCGATGTAAAAACCGCGTTGTAACAGCAGGCGTTGTAATAGCCTGCGTTGTAACGTCACCAATCCCTACAGATGCATCAAAAATACTGACATATCTGTAACTCCTTGGGACATGATGCGTCATACTGTAAATATGACGCATCCTGCATGTCCCAAGGAGGGCACAATGAAAAATGACGCATTGCTGTGTTTACGCAGCGATGCGTCCCTTTTCATAAATGAGGCTCAAAAACTTTAAGGAGGGCTTATTACGCTACTCATTGTTTCATACTGACCATTCCACCCAAAGCCACCTGGGGTATATCCTGCAAAGCTTTCTCTTGCTTTACTAGAACACGTAACCTCACTAACACAGAGAAACTCTACGCTCCTCCAATACCTGTGCTAGACCTCCCCACACACATAGCATGGCTTCACTCAGTTCAACTCCGAAAGTGACATGCTGCAGGCCCCCCAAAATTGGGGAGTTTTTTTGTTGACAGTGAGCTACTAGATTTCCAAATCCTTATGGCAGACTATATTCTTCACCTAGGTCAATTTCTTTTCTACAAACACCTTAAGCAATTATTAATTACCCTATTCCAGGTTTGCCTCAGTCTACCCCCACATGAAGTCTAGCAGACTCTCTACACCATAGGAACTATTTGTGAACAGATAATATGGGTGTGCAGAGCTGTCCTGTAACATGGGGACCACTACAGATCTTCTCTCCATACTAACTGAGATGCTGGCATGGACAAACCTCTGCACAATGTGGACTGGGCTAAAATATTGAAATACTCTCAAAAGTATTCCACATCTCTTGTGTTAAGTACATTCAATTTAACATTCTGAAGTGAAACTAACTTACACCTTCCTGAATTAACAAAATATACCCAGGAGTCACATCTCCATGTCCTTGCGGTATGCAATTTGATGCCAATTTGCTTTATATTCTTTGGTCTTGTCTCACACTCCTTTCATACTACCAGAGACTTCTGGAGCTGCTGTCCACCATGATGGGCCATGTACTAATTAATTCCCAAGAAGCAGTCCTATTGTGTGCATTCCCCTGCCTCAAGTTCAAGAAACCCTCAATTAAGTTCTGACCTATCTCTTATGCTCGAAAAACGCAATATTACACTGCTCTGGAAGGATTCACTTCTTCCAGTTCTCGTAAGTTGGACCAATGTCTCACTCTCTTGGTTCGATCTGAGAGCACCCTGTTACAAAGGGAGGAATGAGCTAGTCTAATAAAATATTTTATTTCACAGGCGTGGGACATTTTGGTTGTAGGGCTTTAAAGACTGCACCAAGGATGATACTCTCCCCCCAAAATCCACCCTGACACATGCACTCTCGGTTTGTAAATAGTAGTTGTTCTTGCAACATCTAGGCAACTTCTCAAGGCACTGGTTTAAGGGAGTAAGGGCCCGATGTAGGTAGGGCGTTACCGATCGGTAACGGCCGAAAATACCGATTTTTGGCCCTTACCGATCGGTAAACAGCCATCGAGATGTAGGGAACCAAAAACATAAAGAATCGGATAGAAAACCGAATCGGAATGAGTACCGAATGGGAAAGAATCCGATACGTACATACCGAAAATCGGATATGTAACGATTCGGAAAAACACCGATTCGGATGCAAAGACCGAATCGGTCCATGTACCGAATCGTTAGTGACACCGAATCGGAAAATCACCGATTCGGTCCATGTACCGAATCGTAAGTGACACCGATTCGGAAAATCACCGAATCGGTCCATGTACCGAATCGGTACAAAGACCGAATCGGAAAATCACCGATTCGGTCCATGTACCGAATCGTTAGTGACACCGATTCGGAAAATCACCGATTCGGTCCATGTACCGAATCGGTACAAAGACCGATTCGGACATGAGCCGAATCGGAAAACATGCCGATTCGTATGAATCGACGATCGGGAAATTCCCCGATTCCGACAGTTGGGGAGATGTAGGGAGGCACAGAAACACCGAAATCGGCTCATAATCGGTAGAATTCACTCGGTATTTACCATGGATTGCAATCAGGTGGTAACCAACTCCAACCCATATAAACAGTCCCAAAATGCATTGCAACTTGCAGGATGGCAGCTTTCTATGTCATTGCGAGGCGGCTACGGCTACAGCAGGAAGGACAGAGGGAATGGCTAAGAAATTAACAGGTCTACAGACAGAGGATAACCCTGTTCATGCTCACAGAGGCAGAGATACTACAGAGATACAGGCTGGACTCTGACACCATACTTGAGCTCATCAGGGATCTCAAACCATTCTTGGACCACCACACCCCAAGGGCACACGCCATCCCTGCGCACGTCCAGGTGCTATGCAGCCTACACCTGCTAGCGTCTGGCAGCTATCAAAGTGGAGTTGCAGCAGCAGGAGGGGTGAGCCAGAGCAGCCTGTCAAGGTTCTTCCACACATTCCTTGACGCCATGATAGACAGGATGGACCAATACATCTCTTTCCCTGCAACCCACGCAGAACTGCTACAAACCAAAGCTGACTTCTACCAGATGGCACAATTTCCCCAAATCATCGGTTGCATAGATGGCACGCACATTCCGATTTGCCCACCAGCGGACACCGAATACATTTACCGCAATCGCAAGTCTACACACACCATCCACGTGCAGGTGATCTGCAATGCAAAGTGCACCATCACAGACCTGGTAGCAAAATTTCCAGGGAGTACCCATGACTCCTATATATTCCAACAGAGCGGCATATATGCACGGCTGATGGCTGGCGAATTTGGAGAAGGATACCTCCTAGGTGAGACACATCATCAGACCCCCATAACACATAGTAGGTAGGTGGAATACATGTATGCATGTGTCTAATGTGACCCCTTTCTCTTCCAGGCGACAGTGCATATGCCCTCCGCTCATTCATACTCACCCCCTACCTCAACCCCTCCACACCCAGCCAAAGGAGGTATAACCGGGCCCACATACGCACAAGGAATGTTGTCGAACGGACCTTTGGCATCTGGAAAAGTAGATTCAGATGCCTGCACAAGAGTGGAGGTGCAAGGCAGTATACCCCCATCACCTGCTGCAAGATCATAGCTGTATGTGCAATGTTACACAACCTTGCGGTGAAGAAGGGCACTGAGGTGGAGTTGTCTGACTACGAGGACCATGACGACGACGAAGCTGTGCCACTGACACAGCCAGCTGGGGTGTGTACGCCAAGTGATGGCAGATACAGACGTGAGGAGATCACTGAGAACTATTTCTGACTGAGTACAGATGCAAAGACAGCTAAATGTTGATTGGAAAAAACAAATTTTAATAGTGTTGCAACACAGTTACAGCACTGATGTGCAACAAAAAATGGTGTATGGTAAATGAAATAAAGTCCAAGGTACTGGTTGCCTCACCCGCCCTTGCAAGGCTACTTCTTTGCCCGCTTGCCAGACCCACTGGGGTGTCCCTCAGCCCCCTCTGAATGCCCAGCAGCATCAGCGGAGCGCCTGGTGCTCCTCCGTGGCTCAGACGCAGCGCTGGCCGGGCTGCTGCGGCTGCTGCTGTCCCCAGCATCACCCAGGTCCAGGGCAGGATTGGAGGCGGTGTTTGAAATAATCATGGCCTCCATAGCCGTGGTGATCCGGGCCATCCCCCTAGTAAGCTCAGCCGTATGCTGACTAAGGACAGATTCCTGGTTGGCGCTGCGATGGCACAGTTGTGCCGTCGCCGCTGCAAGGCGGCCCATGGCGCGGTTCAGCACCCGGGCAGCCCGCCTGCGCACCAGCTCATGCTCCTCCTGTCTGCTACATGAGTGGGTGATGGCAGTGGTCAGCCTGCCTAACCCTGCTGCCACCTCCTTGTTCGATTCCACGACGGCCTGGAATCCCTTGACCAACTCTCCCATCTGCATGTTGTGCTGCAGGAGCTGGCGTTGGCAGGCCATAGTGGATCTTGCCTGTTGCCTCTGAATTTTCACCATCTGTCCCTCCAGGCCCAGGAATACACTGCCCTCCCGTGCTGGTGCAGCAGTGGTGGTGATGGTACGGCGCCGGGCACTGCTGCTTCCGGCCTGCTGAGTGGGCTGGGGTGCCACTGGTGGGGGTGTGAAGCTGGCCGGTCTCTGAGCCCCTGCTCCCAGGACAGGTTGAACAGGTGGCAAGGCCACGGTTGTGGCAGGAGCTGGTGTAGGCGGAATGGTGTCCCTTGTAGGGGAGTTCTCTGGGGAGAACTGCAAGGGGGGTGTGCTGGCCATTACTGGGGAGTGCAGTGCATCGAAGTCAATGACCAGGACTCCCTCCATTCCTAGCCCTGGGGTGTCTCCTTCCTCCTCCTCCTCCTGGCCAGCCTGGCTGGTGCTCGGCCCTGCGACTGCAGTGTCGGACGGTGCTGCTCCCTCTGATGCCACTGTTGTTCCGCCTGATGGGGCCCCTAGGTACAAAGAAGCATTTGTAAACTGAGTGCCGATGTATTACAGTCAGTACAATTTTAGCATTCCACATGTCCTTGCATCTCCTTACACTGTGTCACACTGTTTCCTGTCTTGTGATTCTGCACTGCCATATTTAGCTAACTTCTGCTGACTACATGTACCATGATGCTTGTCTCTTGTATGTTGGTGACAGTACTGTGCTGGGGTTTGCCTATGCATTGTGTCTAATGGGGAGGTGTCTGGTAGGGTGTGTCATGATGCGCATGCTTCTTACCTGTAGCTGTTGCTCTCGCAGAGCTGTCCAGGGTCCCGATTCCACTGACACTCTCCCTCTCAATGGTGCTGGAGACCAGGTCCTCCAGCTCGGTGAGGGGTGGCGCCGGGTTCCTGCCTCCTCCAGTGCCTCCAGCCTGCCTCTGTATCTCAGCCATCTTCCTCTTAGTGAGGCTGCGGATGTCGTAGAATCTCTTTTTCAGTTCTTCTACAGACCTGGGGGTGACACCCGCAGCATTCACCTTCTGGGCGATGTCGGCCCAGATTCTCCTCTTGGTGCTGTCTGGCACGTTGAGGGACAGCTTGCCAAACAGCTGGCGGTGCACCCTCACCACCTCCTCGACCAGCACCTGAAGTTCGGTGGTGGTGAACTTCGGCTTCCTCTTCTGGGAGGACTTCTGGCTTTCTGACTGCTCTGCCATGTTCTCCAGTTCAGTTGGCAACCTCCTACTCCCACTGCTGCTAACTGTGAGTGTTGAGCTCAGGCTGGCTCTCCAGAAACACCTGCCAGTGTTGCCACTCCCTGTTTGGGTGGGGGAGGGGGAGCCACCTCATTGGCTGAATCGGCGTTTGCCGAATCGGCTTTTACCGAATCGGTAATATCCGATTTGGTAAAATCCGATTCGGTATTATCCGATTCGGTAAAAGCCGATTCGGTTCCTTCAATGCATTCCTATGGGCTTTTTCGCCATGGGTGTGTTTTCATGGCTACGAATCTCTGATTGCCGAATCGGATTTTACCGATTCGGCTTTTACCGAATCGGTGTTCGCCGATTCGGGACTATCCGATTCGGTGGTAGCCGATTCGGTAAATTCCGAATCGTTGTTAGCCGATTCGGTACTTTCCGATTCGGACCGTGCCGAATCGGAACGTACCGATTCTCATTACCGATGCCGACCGATTCGGTTTTCTTTCGGTTTTTTTTCCCTACATCTCGTTTTCCGATTTCAGAATACCGATTCGGCCCGCCTCGGTATTTTAAAATCGGAAAATCGCGTTTACCTACATCGGGCCCTATATCTCTGAGACACTGTCATGATTTTGCCTCTAGAACACTTTCTTTTAGGAACCACAGTGTTCATTGCTCTGCTTCCCTACGCTAATACTTAAAGCTGCAGCAACTGGGCAGGGAGTGTGGGGATGGACAGTTTATTATGAGCCATTTTTTGTACAAAGAAAAATGTAAAACATGTGTGCTGACTATTCATAAATAGTCCAACATTGTTCTACTGTAATTCCATGATGGGATCCATTGTTATATACCAGTCTAATATCATGCTATGTAATCTCTTTTGGCATACAGCAATAACATCTTTTAAAAAAAAACATATGGTAGTGTTTTAGGTTAGAGCATTAGGCCAAAAAATTGTATTGACATGTATCTGAAATAAAGGTTTCTAAACACGAACTTTAAAACATTCATTAACCCTCCCTCTTGATTACACCAGGAGTAAACAAAGTGAGCCAATTATCAGGTGTCCCTCAAATCATGGCCAATATTATTGTTATGGATGGGGGAAAATTCCAGGCTAATAAAACATATGTGAGACCTGGCATCTTTTGGTGTGTTTCACCTGTCATTTTGCTTCTGAACTGGTTTTTGTGGTACTCTGGATATTGTTTTGCTGGTTTGGTGTTTCTGTACACTTTAATACTGCTGATCAGTACTAAAGAGCAAGTGCTCCTACTGTACATTGTGTTGATGGATTGGTGTTTCCATGATTGGGGTATGTGATTGTGTGCCCAGGGCCTGTAAATCAAATGCTACTACTGGGCTTGCAGCACTGGTTGTGCCACTCACACAAGTAGCCTTTCAAAGGTGTCTCAGACCTGCGACTACAGTCCTGATACCCGCAGGGGCTCCTGATCCAGCGGAAAGGGACAAACACATCACAAGCAACTATAAGATGAATGGACCCATATACAACAATCAGATTTCCTGGCTATTTCGCTGGGGGTCAAGTTTTGTAATTCACTTTGATCTTGATTAGTTAACTCACTGGGAATTCAATTTCCTCCTGATAAATCTGTTTTCAAATGTCTAACTAATCTTTGCAGATCAACACTCTTCCTTTGGTCGATGGATCATTAGTTGAGTAGTTGATATGAACAAATTAACTAACTAAACTTACAGATCTTAGTGAAATAAACCATAGACTCTGAGTAAGATTCAATACGTTTTTCTAAATTTCAGTCACAAATGAACGCTCATTAATACAAATCCACAGTGGAAACACCAACAAGTTTTTTTGGGTGAAAAAATTCATTAAACAATGTACATTCATTTCACAAACTCGTTCAACAAATCAATGCATTAAGAGTGGATAGATGAAAAGACAAATGGCATAATAAATCATACATTTGCAAAAGGTATACAAATTTGAGACAGAATAATAATTACCCAAAGGTGATTATGGAAACCCAACTCTCTGGCCAAAAAGGGTTGGTGGTGGTCTCCTGATTCAGACTCAGGAGACAAAGGCTATAGGACAGACTCAGGACATGGTAATACTTACTAAACTTCTCTATTGACCCGACGCACCGGGACGCATCCCTCACTTACACTCTCTTCCTCCTCAATATTCTTCAGAAATCTTCGATCTAACCAAGTATCTTTCAGAGGTGAATCTTCCCAGTCTATTCTCTCTTTCCTCGGCAGCAGTAGTTATTGCCTCTCTCTTGCACTCGTGCTTGCCTGGCCTCGCTTGCATGCATGACATGATATGACAATTAAGCCACTTTAGTTATAGACTTTCTTTATGCATGTCCCTTCCTCAATGTTACATATCTTGATGAAATACGAACTCTGATTGGACAGGGGAGTTATCATCACCTCAAACTGGCATGTTTAATTTATAATAACTCTTTTGTCTAACAAACCCATCCCTTTTAGCTCATTTAATATTCTCATTACCGTTCACACATAGTTAATGCTACTATTCAAAATACATTCAAAACAGTTCTACAGTTGTGAAGAACTTTCATTCGGTGTGTGTCCTTGGCTCTTGGCAGCCTGTCAGTGACTCGGTCATCAGGTCACATCACTATTACACTGCCCATGTCCAGCTCACATCCATTTTCAATGCCATCTTTTTCCCCTGTGTGTCACGTAAGGCCCAAACGTACACTATTAATAAAGGAATCATAAACAAATGTTAATTTTTCAAAGAAGAGATTTTCACTGTTTACCACCAACTTCTACTATATCCCATGTTACTTTCTTCTTTGTTAAGCAAAAGCATTAGCAGCAACAGCTCTCTTTAAATTCAGGTAAGCATATGCCAGGCATGCAGTACCACAAGACCCAATGTTAGCAATTTCTGCGCATGCGTGAGAGTTTCACCTCTCAAAACCGGTTAGTCACGTTACTATCTACGTAGTTCTAATTCGCAAATGCACATAAGCGTTTTCCATTTCAAAGCGGGTTTTAGTTGCGTTGAGTTTTATTTTCATTAATTAAGCATGTGTAAAGCTTTTATTCCCATATGTAAATGATGTGCGTGGATTTTAATTTAGTTCTCTTTACTATTTCTAATAATTAGTACTATTAATGAGGGAATGCTCCGAGCAAGTTTCGTTTTCTTGAATCCTTGCTCCATCAATACCCCCTCTGATGGCATTTTAGAGCCATCATAAAATACCCATCATTACCAAGTGCCAACTTTGTCTATGTTTGCCATCTACATTAGATTCCATACACCCTTCATTTTTCATTTTTATATTTGTTTCTTTCATTTTTTCCATATAGACTCTCTTTCATTTCCTCTAGTTCAATTTCCTTCCTTTTTCTCTTTCTTCCCATCCTTTTATTATTTGTTTCATTCAATAATCTCATTCTCAATCTTCCTTTGCAACATTTATTTGTCATTATTATCATCAAGAGGACTAATGCTAATGATATTACAGGTATTAAATTTCCTCTAATAAGTTACTCCCAAATATGGAAAAATAGCTACCTATAGTGGAAATACTTTTACTAAATCTTTCCCAAACACCGTCAACCTCCAGTTGTGTCAAGTCTTTATGAATCTTTGTAATATTCTTGATATATCCCTCAATACCTTTACTTTTGTCTGGAATATATGTACAGCAGTGTTGAACTTTCAACATGCCCCTTTTGCCAATAAAATATCAAGGACATATCTATTTTGAGAAACCATAGATCTAATTGCAACCATTTCAGTATCCTACAGCAGTATCTGTTGATAAACAATCAACTACTGAGGACAATTTATGTATCTTATGTGAGTTCAATATGACTCCAACTGATGGTATCAGTGCACCAAAGATGTTGCCTACTATTTCTGAAAAACTTGCTCTTTTGCTTCTTGTTAGTCCTTTACTTATTACATCTATTTCATTGTGCTTAGCTATGTGATATACATTCAGGAAGACAATGCCAAGGTAGCAACTTCTTTACCATTGTGCATGCAAGCTATAATCGGCATTTCTATCGCATACGTAATATATACCTATGAAAACTGAATCAGTTGCCCCTTTTAGTCCCCATCCCTCCATAATTAGGAAGGTATGTTCACATTCGCTTGTACCAATGAAAATGCTATACACTCTGTTCTCAGGCTATGTAGACAGAAATTCACCAATTTTGACAAATCTGGGGACATTGCAGCATGAGTCTCACTTTTCTTATAATCTCCTACCAAAGTAGCGCATGGTGGTACATGTGACTTCTGCTCAACAGCTTTCTTTTGGAAATCCTGTCTTCTTTCTTCTACTAAATTTTGAAAATCTTTTTCTTCATCACGCAAAAGGCATGTTAAATGATTTCTATGAGCATGTGTTATATTTACGGGATTCGTTGTTAGGAAAAATTCTCCCATGAATTCTGCATTTTTTCCACTAAGTACCGGATTCATGTTTCTTCTAATAGGGATTTCTGAAAATACTAAATCCATATTAGAAACAAAAGTATTGCAACTTACCAGTAACATAAAACAAGCTAGCTACAACACTACAAGACACGCCATAAGTTATTGGACGATGTGATATGTCACACCTTCTGAGACAGAAGTAGGTAATTTCATGCAGACATAACAGTCACATCCATCGTGTTAACATATTGATAAAGGAGTTTAGTAAATACATTTAATGACGAGTCACTATTTCATTTGTCATGATGATACATGCTTTTATCCATTTGTTCTAAATCTGTGGTAGTAGTTTTCTTAGTGACTGCATTCATTCTTGTACTAGTATTTGTGTTATTCCGAATATTAGTCACCATTAGAACAGGTATCATACAGTTAACAGTAACCACATCAACATTAGTATTGTAATACTACATAAAGAAAACTTAACACATCTTTGTTTTAAACTAGATTTCGGATGTTCAGTCACTTTTACTTCTGCCATTTTTAGTATCTAAAATTATTTCTAAATGTATCTTCTTTCTAAAAAGAATATGTACAATGTAAAATCTTTGTGTGATCCCACACTTCAAAAGCTTTCAGCTTTAGTTAGCCTTTTCCTTCATATCCTTTCTTCTATTTACTTGATAATCTTTTCAATAAAATCCACCATTTGTGCACAAGTCTTTCTTTAAGGTGGTTTCAATTCCTTTTTATCGGACCCTCCAACTGTGCCACTATTTTGTTCTTCATTTAGATCAAGATTTTCAAAATCCTCAAGGATATTGTAAGTCCATTCTGGATGTTATATATTTTCTGTTTGGAATCCTCGCTCTTTTTGACAACCTTAAGGATCTTCTTCTTGTTTGTTCTTGCTCAACCTGACTTGACACCTCATGTACTTGCTCTAGTTCTTTCCCTGTTTTTCTTCTTAGAAAGTATCTCAGTCTTTTTACTCCACTCGGCCAGTGATCTTCCTTTCTAACCCTTTTTGTCTGTACTGATTTTTCACCTTCTTCACCTATTGCAAGTGTCCTTTTATTTTCTCTTTCTTTTTGTTGGACTTGTTCTGAATTTTCTGCTTCTTTAACTTTTGTTATTTGTATTTGGTCAAGACCCTCCGGTCTTTCTTTTTCTTCTTCTGACTGAGCTTGATCTGGATTCTCTATAGAAGATTCTTCTATTCTTTGCTTATTTTGTTCTGGTCTTTCAGGCTCTTGCTCTTCCTCAGTCTCTACAGCAGTATCTAGTCCCAGTAACTGGTGCCCACTCTCCTTGAACTGTACTTGTTTGTTCTTCGTCAATGCATTCTTCAGAGTCTGTTTCTCTAATTTCTTTGACTTCACAACTCTCAGCTTCTGGTTCTTTTCTTTGCTCTACCAGTTGCTGCTCTTGTCGTTTAGGTGGATTTGGGACTTTTTGAGTACGACTGGCATGGATCCAATTTGGTAAGCCAGCACACTTCACTGCTGTTGTCGTCACCAATACGATTTGATGAGGTCTTTTCCACCTGGGTTCCACACATGATTTTCTTGTGTGCTTCTTTACCATGACCCAGTCTCCAGGACACAAATCATGAGCTTAATTCGGTGGTGCTGTTGTTGCATCTTCTCCTATCTGGTGTGACACAGAACGTACCAGATATGCTAGTCCTTTACAATAGTCCCAAACTAAATCATCAGTTATATTCATCAATTTGTTTCCAGGTACAAATGCTTGTCTCATTGCTCTTTCCATGAGGACACATGGTAGTTGAAAACCACTGTCTAGAGGGAAACGAGAATAAGGCTCTCACTCTTAGTGAAAAATAAATTCTGCTCATATTGAAAGGCATAAGGAACGACGGGGACCCAGGACCGAACGGGTTACCGGGAAGTGTCTTTAATGAAGACCCCTCATATGCATTGTCTATTCAACTACTGCTTCAAAACTTCAGGAGTACCACCTAGTGCAAAGGCTCCATTCTGCAACCAATCTATAAGAAAGGCAACATTCTACAGCCTAAGATTTATTGACTAATTGCTCTACTTGATGTGGATGGGAAGGCATATGCAAATGTTCTTCTTAAAGAGCTGGAGGAATGGATAATAGCCAATCAAATAATACCACATTACTAGACTAGATTCCGGGCGAACTCATCAACAATGGATAACGCCATTGCATTATCATATCTGGTAACTAAGGCCACAGAGGGGGTAAACCCACCCCTAAATGCCTGCTTCGCTGACTATAGTGCTGCCTTTGATGGAATCGACCGCAACATATTGTGGGCAAAGCTTGCAAAGTGGGGTTACCAAGGAAACTTCTGGCAGCCATTATGTCCCTCCATACTGGTACATGGGTCTGCACTAAGGGGCTCATTAGGATGGCGGACGGAAGTGCGACCACAGTCCTGGAGTAGGCGGAAAATGCCTTTTCCATGTCCGCCTGCCGCGGTCACTCCGTCTGCCATATCAGGATAGTAAAGAGTGTCAAAAGTCTGTGCGCGACGGAAGAGCACGCACCGCCGCCTAACTACACCCGACCCCGCGGCGGACGTAACCAATCCAGAGACACCGCCGTACGGACTGACGTCAACGACCGTCCCCCAAATCAAGATGGCAGAAAACACACATAAAACCGCAGCGGAAAAACCACACATAGCAGAGATACCCACCACAAGCTGCTTGCCGTCATGGACTCAGCGCTACACGCATTTCCGATACTCTTTGCGATCCACCACCTGCAAGTCATGGACCATCATCGACGACGATGCAGGTACGCAAGTCACCATTTGTTGTCTGAAGGGGAGTACCTGACAGGGTCGTGATGTTGGGAGGGGGAGTGTCATGTTTGAGAAACCACATCACATTGCAAATAGAAATCCACAGTTGGAGTACACAAGCAGGAATGACAACGACAAACCACGACACATGATTGACTTGCTTTATTATACATAATATGGGTATAATCACTGAGTATGCAAGAGCATGGGCACTGGGTACAACAGATCAGGTACATCAGAGGCAGCACATGAGAGGGGCTAAGTGCATCAACAGTCCATTGCATCGAACAGGTACATCAGAGGCAGCACATGAGAGGGCAGACTGCAGTATCAGAACACCAACAGGGCACTGTGGCCAACAGAACAGGTACATCAGAGGCAGCACATGAGAGGGCAGGCTGCAGTATCAGAACACCAACAGGGCATTGTGGCCAACAGAGCAGGCACATCAGAGGCAGCACATGAGAGGGGCTAAGTGCATCAACAGTCCATTGCATCGAACACGTACATCAGAGGCAGCACATGAGAGGGGCTAAGTGCATCAACAGTCCATTGCATCAAACAGGTACATCAGAGGCAGCACATGAGAGGGGCCAAGTGCATCAACAGTCCATTGCATCACACAGGTACATCAGAGGCAGCACATGAGAGGGCAGACTGCAGTATCAGAACACCAACAGGGCACTGTGGCCAACAGAACAGGTACATCAGAGGCAGCACATGAGAGGGCAGGCTGCAGTATCAGAACACCAACAGGGCATTGTGGCCAACAGAGCAGGCACATCAGAGGCAGCACATGAGAGGGGCTAAGTGCATCAACAGTCCATTGCATCGAACACGTACATCAGAGGCAGCACATGAGAGGGGCTAAGTGCATCAACAGTCCATTGCATCAAACAGGTACATCAGAGGCAGCACATGAGAGGGGCCAAGTGCATCAACAGTCCATTGCATCACACAGGTACATCAGAGGCAGCACATGAGAGGGGCTAAGTGCATCAACAGTCCATGGCATTGAACAGGAACATCAGAGGCAGCACATGAGAGGGGCTAAGTGCATCAACAGTCCATTGCATCGAACAGGTACATCAGAGGCAGCACATGAGAGGGGCCAAGTGCATCAACAGTCCATTGCATCGAACAGGTACATCAGAGGCAGCACATGAAAGGGCACACTGTAGTATCAGAACACCAACAGGGCATTGTGGCCAAAAGAGCAGGTACATCAGAGGCAGCACAAGTACGTGGTGCAAGGTACCCGTCCCAAGGACAAGAACAATGCAAGTCTGGTTACAATGGACAATCTACACACCAAGTAAAATCACATGTAAGTGAAGTTAAATACACCTCACATCACGGAGCTGGTGGACTGCCTGAAGTACTTGCCTCTGACACACTGATAGCACCAGAAACTGGAGTGTGAGACACAGCCACAGCTCTAGTGACTGACACATGAGCCATAGACCCAGACACACTGCCAGCACCAGAGATAGGAGTGTGAGACACAGCCACAGCCCTAGTGACTGACACATGAGCCATAGACCCAGACACAGTGCCAGCACCAGAACCAGGAGTGTGACACACAGCCACAGATGTAGTGACTGACACATGAGCCCTAGACCCAGACACACTGCCAGCACCCGAAACAGGACTGTGAGACACAGCCACAGCTCTAGTGACTGACACATGAGCCATCAACCCAGACACACTGCCAGCACCAGACATAGGAGTGTGAGACACAGCCACAGCTCTAGTGACTGACACATGAGCCATAGACCCAGACACACTGCCAGCACCAGACATAGGAGTGTGAGACACAGCCACAGCTCTAGTGACTGACACATGAGCCATAGACCCAGACACACTGACAGCACCAGAAACAGGAGAGGGCACAACTGAGACAGTGCCACTACATGATGCATGACAGCAAACAACAGACACAGTGCCACTATCTGACAACTGAGAGTGAACCTCTGATGCGCCACTGGGAACACCGAAATGATGAGCCACAGGGCTGTACGGGCCAGGAGGCAGGGTGGCTCTGGGAGTTGGGGTTAGCACCAAAACCAGGAGTGTGACACACAGCCACAGATGTAGTGACTGACACATGAGCCATAGACCCAGACACACTGCCAGCACCCGAAACAGGAGTGTGAGACACAGCCACAGCTCTAGTGACTGACACATGAGCCATCGACTGAGACACACTGCCAGCACCAGATATAGGAGTGTGAGACACAGCCACAGCTCTAGTGACTGACACATGAGCCATCAACCCAGACACACTGCCAGCACAAGACATAGGAGTGTGAGACACAGCCACAGCTCTAGTGACTGACAACATGAGCCATAGACCCAGACACACTGCCAGCACCAGAACCAGGAGTGTGACACACAGCCACAGATGTAGTGACTGACACATGAGCTATAGACCCAGACACACTGCCAGCACCAGAAACAGGAGAGGGCACAACTGAGACAGTGCCACTACATGATGCATGACAGCAAACAACAGACACAATGCCACTATCTGACAACTGAGAGTGAACCTCTGATGCGCCACTGGGAACACCGAAATGATGAGCCACAGGGCTGTATGGGCCAGGAGGCAGGGTGGCTCTGGGAGCTGGGGATAGCTGTACTGGAGGGACATTGGGGTGGTCAGGTGTCAATGGTGTTTGTCTACGTTTCTTAGGGATATGTGAGGGCACCCTGGACATGACAGGACTGGCAAGTGGTGCGGACTCTAATGAAATATCACCCACCAAAGGTGGAGCATCTGCTGCTGGGGGTCTGCTCTCTGGGGACGTGCTGGACCCTGCTTGTCGTTTGCTGTGTGCCTGCCTTCTGGCCTCTGCATCATGTGTAATGGGGATGCAACAACAGGGTACTCCTTCCTCTGCTTCTGACAGGCCTAGATGGGAGTGAAGGTATGGGGGTACACCGCCGCGGAGACATCTGTTTTCCGTTCCTTCAACAACATCAGCCTCAGTGCAGCCAGGGGTGATGTATGCCTGTCCCTTTTGTGTGGGATGCCTGTGTAGCATGTGAAGGCATTTCCCCCAACACCACTTGAGGATCCTGTGTGTGAACTCCAGTGTATCTCACGTCGTCTTTGGTAACAGATTTTCCTGTCCTAGGGGATGGTGTCTGTGCCCTCCGTGCCCTGCTGCTTGTGGCTGCTTCTAGTACAATAACCTGTAAAAGAGTCCTGGTCCCTATATTCACTCCCCCCTGAGACATCAAGTGGTGTAGATGGGGGAACAGAAGTAGCACCCTGTCTATGCGACTGTACAATGGCAGAAGACACAGTGTTTGCCAATGACTGAACTGTCCTGTGTAGACCAGCAACATCGCCAGGCATCCCTTCCATGAATGCCACCACCTGCCCCAACTTCCTATCGTGGTCTTGGAATGCATTGATCATGTTGGTCTGCCCCACACACAGCTGTTGCAGCAGATCAGCAGATCAACAGCCTCAGCACAAAGTGCACTTTGTGTCACCGGGGCAGGGGCAGCGGTGCCTGGACCGAACGCCACTCTGCTCCCCCTACTTCTGCGTGCACGAACAGTACATGGTGTAGTTGGCGGCAGTGTGGGCCCTGTGTGCTGTTTCCCGACCGAAGGTGTTTATTGCCCACTCCCAGGCTGTGACAACAGTGCGGACTCACCAACACTGTCGGAAGATGAGGACGATGTTGTCTCGACATGCGAGTCCTCAGGGACGGACCTGTCCCCCTCTCCGGGGCTGCCCTCTTCTGTGTCAGTCTGCGTGTGTGTGATGTCTGATCCGGTTGCATTGCCACCACTCATCTCCGTCGTCTGTGGCTCAGTGCCCTCTGCCAAAGCTGAAATAGAGGGAAAAGAGGTGTAAGTAGGTGCCACACTCACGTACAGAAGGACAACAAATCTCCAATTCCATTTCAGACAAAGGACATTTAGCCCCCATCCTGCACACGTCCCACCCCTACCAGTCATCCTCACATGAAATATCCGGTGGTGGCCGTGAAACATGTACATCATACGAACAGGGCAAGTGCATGTAGATCTGCACACATGTCTTGCCATGGGACCACAGACCTCTACGGCATGTCCTTGAACCCTCAACTACTAAGCAAGTGGCGTGTCAACATGGCGGACATGGATGCCAAATTACACTCCGCTAATGGCACCAACATGGTATTCCTGAGAAACATACGCACCACGGAAGTCACTACTGTGTCTGAGCACCAATACATGCATTGCACTCCCAAGTAACATACACATACAGTCTGCTTACCGCTAGTTTGCTGTTGATCCACACTCAGCCGGGCGGACAGGTCAGGATGCGTCACAGCAATGATACGGTGCATAAGAGGGGTCATGGTGTGTCGGGCCAGACGTGTCATTCTTGGAATCCTCCCCAGTGTCAATTCCGCTACATTCTTGCTAAGCCTGGATATGTCGACCCAGCGCTTGTGGCAGTGTGTGTGTCATCTATTGCACACCCCCACTGCCCGTACATCACGTGCTATGGTCCTCCACACGGCCTTGCGAAGGTGCAGCTTTACCTACCATGATGGGAGACAAGAGGGTAACGTAAGTGGACAGTATGACATGCACAAACTACGTAGAAACACGTATCTACATGCAACCATGCTCTGCACAACACATGTGAAGGCCCCACAGCACACCGGCAGGCTTATAGAAGACAGGAGCCACTGACCACCTCAGGGCCAACAACATGTACACCACTGCACTTACCACCTGTCCGGGTGCACCGTAGAGCTGTTCGTAGTGGCTGAGCACACCGCCCACAAGAACATCTAGTTCCGCTGCGGTGAAGGGACGAGACCGGATCTCTCGCACTCTCTGCATGGCAAGGTCCTGGACTGTGGCACTACAGCAGCTGTCGTTGGTCAGCTCAGCAGCAGCAGGTCGAGGTGATGGTCACAGGCAGCAGTCGTTGGTCAGCTCAGCAGAAGCAGGTCGAGGTGATGGTCACAGGCAGCAGTCGTTGAGCAGCTCAGCAGCAGCAGGTCGAGGTGATGGTCACAGGCAGCAGTCGTTGGTCAGTTCAACAGCAGCAGGTCGAGGTGATGGTCACAGGCAGCACTGGATCACAGCAGTGAATGTGTGAATTTGGAAATCACACATATATAGGGCCCTGAGACCATGTGAGTGGCATATGTTGGCAGCAATTGGTTCCCCCTGGATGCCTCTTTCAAAAAGGGCCAGTGACTGGCCCTGGTGTGGCGGTGCACGGATTCCGCTATTTTCGAATGGGCATACGCGTTACCTCTTCCCATTGACTGCATGTGCACGGACCGTCACGGTGTAACATCGGCAGCCGCATGTGCGCGCTTCCGGAACGGATGCTTCTTTTGCAACAATGTTCAATCAGTGGCACCACCATGGCGGTGCACGCATTCCATGGGGGAGGTGCAGGCCAACACATCCTTGTGATGATGAAATTCGAAATGGCAGTTCATGACCCCCCTTACAGTCACATTGCATCATCCACTGTACACCGGCCGGCCACGGCCGGTCCACAACCGCCGTGCCAGGCCAGTCACCAACCGCCGGCCCAGCCCGGTCCACAACCACCGTGCCAGGCCAGTCACCCACCGCCGGCCCAGCCCGGTCCACAACCGCCATGCCAGGCCAGTCACCCACCGCTGGCCCAGCCCGGTCAACAACCGCCGTGCCAGGCCAGTCACCCACCGCTGGCCCAGCCCGGTCCACAACCGCCGTGCCAGGCCATTGAACTGATCTTGGACCCTGAAGACCAACAAGTTCCTCGGCCTCCCATCCCACTCATGTCAACTGATGAGGATAGTGGTGAGGAGGAAGGTGTGGACCGGAGGCGTCAGCTCAATGATCCCTATTTCCCTTTAATGTGAGTAACTACCTCTTGTGCCGGTTGACAATGCGTTATGTATGTTTGCTGGTGGTGTGTGGATGTGGTGTTCATCAGCTGGCTGTTCTGGTATGTGGGGTAATTTTTGTGTACATGCAAATCTCCATGATGTGTGTCCTCTCATCCACTGATTTGGTGATGAGTGTGGTTTGTGGGATGTTGCACTGCAGTGTATTGTGATGGGTGTGAATCAGTTTCCTGACGTGTGTTTGTTGTCTCTCTTTTTCCCTAGGTCACTCCCACAGAGGCATGATTCTCACCGTCATAGATCCCTGCACCTGGTGACGTCTGTTTCTGAGTCAATAATGTGATTAAAACATGGAGGCAACACATCATTGAGTGTTTAAGTGAAATTTATTTACAGGTTGTGAATTGATGCTGGTGGATATTTACAAGTAAGTGTTGGGTGGGGGAGTGTGAGTTGAAGGTAATGGTAGATGAAAAGACCGTGAAACCAAGAAACTCTGTCGTTCCCTCGAGAAGGCCTGGAAAAAAGACCCAACCACCAGCACCAACGATGCCTTCAAAAACGCCACCCGCATACACCACCAACTAATCCGAAATGCCAAGAAAGCAGCCTTCAAGGACCGTCTAGATAACAACGCCCACAACAGCAAGGAATTATTCAACATCGTCAAGGAATTTGCCAACCCCTCAGCCAACTCCAACGACATCACCCCCTCTCAAGCCCTCTGCGACTCCCTAGCCTCATTCTTCCACAACAAAATTGCAGACATCCACAACAGCTTCGACAACCAACCCGAAGACTACCCACCCAATCCCCTGCAGAACCCCCACCCCCCCTGAACATCCTCAATGACTGGAAGCCAATCTCCACTGAGGACACCATCCGTCTGATGAACTCTATACACTCAGGATCCCCCACAGACCCTTGCCCTCACCACATCTTTAACAAAGCAGACTCCATTATTGCACCGCACCTCCGAGACGTCATCAACTGCTCCCTCAACTCCGCAACCTTCCCGGAAAGCTGGAAACATGCCGAACTCAGCGCCCTCCTAAAGAAACCCACAGCTGACCCCACCGAACTCAAAAACTATCGCCCTATCTCACTCCTTCCATTCCCGGCCAAAGTCATCGAGAAAGCTGTCAACAGCCAGCTCGCCGCATTCCTCGAAACCAACAAATCCCTCGACTCCTCACAGTCCGGCTTCCGAGCCAAGCACAGCACCGAAACCGCCCTCATCGCAGCTACAGACGACATTCGAACTCTACTGGACAATGGAGACACAGTCACCCTCATCCTCCTCGACCTCTCCGCAGCCTTCGACACAGTCTGCCATAGCACCCTTCTACAGCGCCTCAAAAACATCGGAATCCAAGGAAAAGCACTGGAATGGATCACCTCGTTCCTCTCCGGAAGAACACAGAGAGTCCGCCTTCCACCATTCAAGTCAGAGGCCACTGAAGTCATCTGCAGCGTACCTCAAGGGTCCTCACTCAGTCCCACCCTCTTCAACGTTTACATGAGCCCCCTCGCGGCCATCGCACGCCAACATAACCTCAACATCATCTCCTACGCCGACGACACTCAACTGATCCTATCACTCACCAGAGACCCTAACATGGCCAAAACCAACCTACACGAAGGAATGAAAGAAGTAGCTGAATGGATGAAGCACAGCCGTCTGAAACTGAACTCAGACAAAACAGAAGTCCTCATCTTAGGTACCTCCCCCTCCGCCTGGGATGACTCTTGGTGGCCAGAGGCCCTTGGAAAAGCACCCATCCCGACGGACCACGCACGGAACCTGGGCGTCATCCTGGATTCCTCACTCTCGATGAACAGACAAGTCAACGCCGTTTCTTCATCTTGCTTCAACATTCTTCGCATGCTCAAAAAAACATTTCGCTGGATCCCTACCGAAACTAGAAAAACAGTCACCCACGCTCTGGTCACGAGCCGACTGGACTACGGAAACACCCTCTACGCCGGCACCACCGCAAAACTCCAGAAAAAACTACAACGCATCCAGAACGCCTCAGCCAGGCTCATATTAGACATCCCGCGTAAAGAACACATCTCTGATCACCTGAAAAACCTCCACTGGCTCCCCGTCAATAAGAGGATCACTTTCCGGCTCCTAACCCACGCACACAAAACACTCTACGAAATCGGACCCGAATGCCTCAACACACGACTATCCTTCTACACCCCCTCCCGCCAGCTACGATCCTCCAACCAAGCCCTTGCCACTGTACCTCGCATCAACAAAACCACCATGGGAGGTAGATCCTTCTCCTACCTAGCAGCTAAAACGTGGAACTCACTTCCCACTCACCTTCGCCTTACTCAGAACCACCTAGCATTCAGAAAGCAACTCAAAACGTGGATATTCGACAAGTAACTCCCCACCCTTCTACAAGCGCCTTGAGACCCTCTGGGTATGTAGCGCGCTATATAAATCTTTTGACTTGACTTGACTTGACACCACATTGGGTGATGTCCAGCTAGTCCAGCAGACCTGTGCCAATACTTGGCGTAGTGGGACAGGATAGTTTGCGGGTGGATGGCAGCCTCAGGCAGTGTTAGAGTCATTGGTAACCCCTCTTTGAAGGGTAAGTGGAGCATCCCCACTGCTCTCACCTACTTCCAGCCTTGGACTGCCCCTCCGTCTTGGAGCCAGAACGGAGTCAGCTGGGGGGCAGGTTGGTCAGGGGCCACATTCGTGTCCATGGCCACAGGTGGCTGTGGCGGTGGTGTTGGTGACCGTGGCAGCTGGGCACTTGGTTGAGGGGGGGTTGGTGTGGTGCGGGACAACCATTCCCTCCACAGTGCTGTTTGCTGGCCCATGAGGTCCACTATTTGCCCTATGCGGCTGTCAATGGACCGCAACAGATTACTGTTCTCAACCGAGTCCTGGTAGGCACGATCAGCCTGTTCCTGCCCACGCTCATAGGAGGCCTGGACTCTTGCTAGGGCTTCCAGTGAATCTGAGCCAGGATTGGGTGGGTGTCCTTCCCCAGCTCGGCGGTGAGAAGCACTCCTGCTTGGGTGATGTGGCCTCAGCTCTCTCCTTTCCCGTCCACTCTCCCTGCTTGGCTGGGATGTAAATGGCCCTGCGTCGTGCGGTGGGTCAGGCAGGGTGGCACAGGCAGGAGTGGTGGTACTGGTGGTGGTGGAGGTAGTGGTGGTGGCTGTACAGCTCACTGTGGCAGGTGTTAATGGAGTGACACAGGCCAAGGTTGTGGAGGCAGGGATTTCCAGTGAGCCTGATGGTCCTGGGAGTGTGCTTGGGCCCGCACCGTCCTCCGCACCGGAGCTGGCTGTGGGATCGTCCCCAGAGAGTCCTGGATGTGTGAGGCCGGTTGCTGGTTTCACCAGTCAAGGTGCAATCACCTGAGGGACAAGATTTTCATGATCAATACTGTGGACATGACATGTTTTATTGTTCATACATTACATTTCACTGACCTCTCACACACCCCACCCACCACCACCCTCCCTGTGGACATGGGGGCCTGTTGGGAGTTGTAGTAGTGACCTCTCACACACCCCACCCACCTCTCAACACACACCACCTCCACCTTCCCTGTGGACATGGGGGCCTGTTGGGAGTTGTAGTAGTGACCTCTCACACCCAACCCACCACCCTCCCTGGGCACATGGGGGCCTGTTGGGAGTTTGGTAGTGACCTCTCGCACACCCCACCCACCTCTCAACACACACCACCTCCACCCTCCCTGTGGACATGGGGGCCTGTTGGGAGTTGTAGTAGTGACCTCTCGCACACCCCACCCACCTCTTAACACACACCACCTCCACCCTCCCTGTGGACATGGGGGCCTGTTGGGAGTTGTAGTAGTGACCTCTTACACACCCCACCCACCTCCACCCTCCCTGTGGACATGGGGGCCTGTTGGGAGTTGTAGTAGTGACCTCTCACACACCCCACCCACCACCACCCTCCCTGTGGACAAGGGAGCCTGTTGGGAGTTGTAGTAGTGACCTCTCGCACACCCCACCCACCTCTCAACACACACCACCTCCACCCTCCCAGTGGACATGGGGGCCTGTTGGGAGTTGTAGTAGTGACCTCTCACTCACCCCACCCACCTCTCAACACACACCACCTCCACCCTCCCTGTGGACATGGGAGCCTGTTGGGAGTTGTAGTAGTGACCTCTCACCCACCCCACCCACCACCACACTCCCTGTGGACATGGGGGCCTGTTGGGAGTTGTAGTAGAGACCTCTCACACACCCCACCCACCTCTCGACACACACCACCACCACTCTTCCTGTGGGCATGGGGGCCTGTTGGGAGTTGTGGTAGTGATCTCTCGCACACCCCACCTACCTCTCAACACACACCACTTCCACCCTCCCTGTGGACATGGGGGCCTGTTGGGAGTTGTAGTAGTGACCTCTTACACACCCCACCCACCACCACACTCCCTGTGGATATGGGGGCCTGTTCAGAGTTGTAGTAGTGACCTCTCGCAAACCCCACCCACCTCTCAACACACACCACTTCCACCCTCCATGTGGACATGGGGTCCTGTTGGGAGTTGTCTTACCCGACTTACTATTCTGTCCCACATGTGGTTTTGGTTGCCACGGTGGTCTGCTGGACTAGTGTGCTGAATATGTGGGGTTCAACACAAATGATTTCATCCACCATGACCTTCAACTCTGTCTCAGTGAATTTAGGATTCTTCTTAGGTGCCATGGTGTGTGCTGATCAAGGTGTGGGTGGAGTGGGTGGAGTGGGTTGGGAAGTGCAGGTGTGTAGGAATGGTGTGGTGGGTGTTTGTGTGGTGGGTGTGTTTGTGTGCTGGTTGTATGTGTGGAATTTGTGTCTGCTGTCCGTCGTATTGGGCCTCTTGCTAGCAGCTGTGATGCAAAGGATTGTGGTAGTGGGTGGGAATCATTTTATACTCTGTGTCGGGGTTATGTCCCAATGGTTGTTGCCAGTCAGGTGCTAGGTGGGTGTGTTGACTTGTGTGGATTTGTAGGTGCTTGGGGGGGTGGGGGGGGGGCATCATTGTGGCCTGTGATTGGTGTAGGTGTTTCAGGTGGGTGGTTGTCCTGTTTCGTGTGTTTTGTATTTACTTCCATCAGCCATTTTGAAATTGGTTTGACCTTAGGGATGGTGTTCCTGTTGGCCTTCTGCTGGGATGCACTGTTTATCGTTGCATTGTTTCCGCTGCGGCCGTGGATGGAGGTGAGTTCTGTAGGACTGGCGGCGTTATCCTAATTGCGGGCACGGAGCCTCCGCAGGTATTGCGGTGGCTGTGGCTGTTCCCGTGGTCATGTTCGTCCGCGGCGGTCGGTGTTTCTTAGGTTTCGTCCGCTTGCGGCGGTCTCAGGTGTACTCCGTCCGCCGCGGACGGAGTTTGATGTGGTCCATCCACCGCGGTCGGAGTTTCGTTCCATTATTATCCTAATCGCTATGGCGGTTTATCCGCGGAGCGGTCCAGAGTATCTTGGCCGCTTCATTGGCGGACGGAACACGTTTCCGTCCGCGATCCTAATCGGCTCCTAAGTCCACATAGTCACACTCAACTGCCAAGATCTATACGAACAAAGGGTTAAAACAGGGCTGTGTGATTGCGCCAACACTATTTAACCTATACACTGCGGACCTGGGAGCTGCACGCTCAAAAACCAATATTTGTCCACCTAACTTGGGTCACCTTAGAATATCCATTATGCAATGCGCGGACAACCTTGTTATCCTGGACCAAACCAGAATAGGCTTGAAAAGGGCATTGGAGACTCTTCATTTATACAACTCAGAAAATAATCTCCAAACAAATGCAAATAAAACCAAGGTATTGGTTTTTGGTCATAAACCAAAAAAATCCTTGCTGGGTTGGAACACATCGGACCACTAAGAATTGCAACTGCAAATAAGTATACCTACCTGGGTGTACAATTCTCAGATACTGGCATAACAACACCCCAGGCCAAATCATTGGAGACAAAATCTGCTAAGGTCACACATACCCTATGCAAAATACATCTGAATCTTGTGAGCCATTCACCTGAGGGCATCAGAAGAGTAATTCAAGCCAAGCTATTTTCAACCATTAGCTATGGCCATCTGGCCTTCCCGGGCCTATTGTCTGATAAATTCGAGCACCTATATATCATGGCTTTTCGGAAGGTCTTTAGGCTACCATTCTCGACAAGGCGTACACTGATCAGACTGGAGTTTAACTTAACAAAAATGAACATAGAATGCAAAAAAGACAGAGTGAAGCTGTACCACTGTGTGAACAAGGCTATCCCGGGCACTACGAGGGAAGCACTCTTCACAGATCAAACCAGTTGATGGGCTAGGTACCTTGCTTCAGCTAATAAAACACTATGCCTGCCAGCTGATCATACAAGGATATTAAATCTGTCAACAGTTAACCTAAAAAAACTGTTAAAAAAAACAGGGAAAGATCATCTCAAGGCACCAGGACAATAGATATGATCAGAGTTATCTGTGGTGCAGAGGGCCTTGCAAAAACACATGAAGCCACTCTATGCCAACCATAACTGAAAGCCGGCCTGGGCAGACAAGCTCTTCAAAATGTCTTGAAGACCAGGCCGCTATCTCTACCAATAAAGGACTATAGGGCTCATTGGACAACTTATACCAACCGGAAATAGAGGATGTTGACTGTGTCAATGCCACACAGAATCAGCAGAGCATGTCATCTGTTGTTGTCCAGCGTTGGTAAGCCTGAGGCGCAAATACTTAAGGGCAATGTTCACCCTAAATAAAGTAAGAACATGCAAGGAGGCCTTAACGCACATATATACCACAACAATACAAATGGAGCTGGCACATGCTGGGAAGTTTTTTGCCACTGCTGGAAAGATCTTATGTCAAACGCAAAGTACGGAAAAATTACAGCAAAATAACAATCTACATATCGACTCTCAATGAGCATCCACAGCATCAATAGTGACCCTGTGCCAATTCCAATGGTCAAGTACAGTGCCATTCTTGTTGACCAAATAATAAATAAAGCATCTTATGGCAATCGGTGATCTGGTACTAAGCCCGATAAGTTAAGATGAACTGACACTAGGGCACTGACTCTCCAACCCGATGTATATGTCTCTAGGGGCCAGATGTAGGTGGCCAAATACCGGTTGGTAACTACCGATTTTGGCCGTTACCGACCAGTATTTGGAGTTTTAGATGTAGGGGGCTTAAAAATTACAGATTCGGTAAATTTACCGAATCGGTAAATTTACAGATTCTGTAAATTACCAATTCGGTAAATTTACCGAATCGGTAAATCTAGATGTAGGTGGCACTGAAAACAGTGCCACAGGCCCTTAAGAATTCATTATTTACCACAAAATAATATTTTGTGGTAAATAACGAATTCCAGTGTACATGCACATCTGTGCATGTACACCTGTGCCATGTGGTACACATACATGACCTAAGGGCATGTATGTGTGTCACATGGCACACAAGCCAGAATCAGGGATGCAACAGGGTGTCAAAGTGACACCCTGTCCCCCTTGACAATTCGGTAATTTTACCGAATCGGTATTTACTGATTCGGCAATTGACATTGATTCCTATGGGCCTCAAGGCCCATAGGAATCAATGGCAATTACCGAATGGGTAAATACCGATTCAGTAATTACCGAATCATACCGATTCGGTAAAAAATACCGAATCATTTCCTACATCTCATTTACCGAATCTAGAATACCGAATCGGTAAAATTCGGTATTCTAGAGTCGGTAAATGATATTTACATACATCGGGCTCTAGATGTTTTTTTTCTTCTCTGTTAAATCTCTCTGCATTTTAAAGGCCTCTTAAATGCTTTTCTTTTATCAACTTACTGTTTTAACTATGATATTATTATGCATTGCTTTTGTAAATGATTTTAGGTAATCATACAATAAAGTATTCATTCATACATTCTTCCCATGAGGATCTCATGTGGACTCAATCCTGTTTTTCGGTCAGGAATGCTTCTAAGGCTCATCAATACAAGTGGCAAAGCATCAGGCCATTTCAGCGAAGTGGATGCACACACCTTTCCTAACCTGGATTTCATTGTACCATTGAGCAGCTCAACCACACCAGAGACTTCTGGTTGCGAGGCACAATGTAATTTTTGCTCAATTTTGAAAAGCTGTACAAATTAGTTTGATTACCTCATTATTAAAATGAGGTCCTCTAATTGATTCCAAAGTAACTGGAAATCCGAATCTAGGTATGAGCTCTCTCAACAGTAGTTTGGCAACTGTAAGACTATCATTCCTTCTCGTGGGATAAGCTTGTACACATCGAGAAAACAGTCATACAATGACAAGGACATACTTCAAACCGTTGCATGGTGGCAACTCAATGAAGTCAAGTTGCAATGTGGTGAATGGTCCCTCTGCTCTTCCGATTTTTCCACCACTGACAACCGCCTTTCTTCCTGGGTTTTGCTGTTGGTAGGTCAAACACCTCTGGCAGAGTCTCTCTGCAACTACCCGAAACTTGGGATTATACCATGTCTATCTGAAATGTCTAATCATTGCGACCTTCCCAATGTGTGTAGTTCCATGATATAACCTAGCCATTTGTGTGAACAAACTATCCGGCATTTTATTTATTTATTTATTTATTGAGTTTGTAAGGCGCTCAGCTACCCAAAAAGGGTTTCCTGGTGCCAGAACCGTCATAGGCAGAGCTTGCGGGTCCTGCAAATAATTTTACTGATCAAACAGTCAGGTCTTAGGGTTTCTGCGAAAGCGGATGTAATCTGTTTCTTTGTGGATGAAGGTCGGAAGAGTATTCCAAATGGAGGGACCTAGATAGGAGAATGATCTCCCTCCCATTCTGGAGAGTTTGACCCTGGGCACAAAAAAGTTGCCTATGGTTTCAGATCTTAAATGGCGGGAAGGTACATAAGGGCGTACTAGTGCTTGAAGGTATTGAGGAGCTGTGCCTGCTTTTATTTTGAACATATAGCTCAGGGCTTTGAACTTAATACGGTTTTCTACCCTGAACCAATGTAGGTCACATAGATATCCAGAAATGTTAGAGGTCTTAGGAATTCTGCAAAGCAACCTGGCAGCTGAATTCTGGATTAGCTGCAGTCTACGGACCACAGACTTGTTTGACCCCAGGTAAAGAATGTTGCCATAGTCAAGTATTGATGTAATAAGAGCGTGAACTACGGTCTTTTGGGTGGGGACGGGCAACATCCATAGGATTTTCCTGAGGCATTTTAGAATGGTGAAACAGAGAGCAGTCACTTTAATGGTTTGTTGGTGCATGGAACAGTGTGTCATCAACAATGACACCCAGGTTCTGAAAGTGGCCAGTTGGTTTAGGGAGGTTACCCATTTGAGTAGGCCAGTGAGAAAGCTTCCAAAGGCCTTTCTGTTTACCTAGGATGAGGACCTTGGTCTTCTCACCATTTAATTTCATATGGTTTTTGGTCATCCAGTTGGTAATGTTACTGAGGCCTTGTTTGAGACAGGAGGGTGCCGAGGGGTTAGGATTAGAGAGGGAAAAGATAATTTGCGAGTCGTCTGCATAAGTAAAAAGAGTTAGTCCAGCTTGGTCTGCTAAATCCACCAAAGGTCTGACGTAAAGGTTAAATAGCAGTGGGCTGAGGATCGAGCCCTGGGGTACTCCATGCAGCGCGGTGTAGGTTTTGGAGCGGGCTGTGGTTGACATGATTTGAAAAGTATGATTGTCCAAGAAGGAAATTATCCAATCTAGTGCCGAGCCGCATATGCCCGAGTTTTTAAGCGTGTGTTTAGCAGTTTGTGAGAGATGGTATCAAAGACCGCACTGAGGTCTAATAGAATAAGTGCGACTGTCTGTCCTTCATTCAGAAGTTGACTGAGCTTTCCGGGACTCCTAATAATGCTATCTCTGTGGAGTAACCGGCTCGAACGCTGGATTGAGAAGGATGGCGAGAGTTATTATCTTCAGTGAATTGTGAAAGTAGTGAGTGGACGTGTCTTTCCAGTATTTTAGAGAAGGCTGGTAAGAGGAAAATGGGTCTGTAGTTTGCAAGAACCTCAGGGTCAGACATAGGTTTTTTCAGGAGGGGGGTCACCAATGCATGTTTCCAAGGAGCAGGTATGACGGATTGTAATAGTGAGGCATTAAGAGTATTAAGAATCACCTGCAGATGAGGGGTATCTAGTTGTTTTATGATGGTAATAGGGAGGGGGTCATTAGGTGAACCTGATTTGATGTTTTCAAGAATAGTTTTAAGTTCGGCCATATTAATAGGATGCCAACAGTCTAAATGGCCCGTCGGAACAGAGGGAATTAAAGTGCCCTCATGGTTAGTGGAAGAAGTGGTGTCTGGGCTGGAAATAGTCATTTCCAGAACGATTTTTTCAATTTTCCCTCTGAAAAATTGAGCAAGATTGTCGCATTGTTGGTAGTTTAATGGCCGAGGAGTTGCGACTGTTTAAGATCCCGCCAGTTCTTTGACCATGCCAAAAAGCATTTTTGAGCAGTTGGTGGCTTCAGTGATGGTGTTAGAAACATAGGTGGCTTTAGCTTTAATGCAGGAGGTATGACAGTTGTTTCTGGCCTTGGTGTAAGTAATTCTGAGCTCAGGTGAGTCATTTTTTCGCCATTTCCACTCAAGTGCTTTCCATTTGAATTTTTCAGTTTTGAGGGAGTCATTGAACCATGGGGCTGGGGGGCGATGGTTGGTAAGTTTTTTGTGAGATAAGGGAAGACATAGGTTAATGGCTTTGGAGAGGAAAGTCTGCGTGGTCTCAGCAGCAATATTAACTTTTAGGTCATCTGGGGGGGTATCACAGCAAAGAGCTGTTTAAGGTAAGAAGAGAAAGGAGGAGTAGTAGGGGTGGGTAATCTAAGACTGAATTTAGATAGGAAATGGTCTGACCAGCAAATAGGAATGGCAGAAAAGCATACCATCTCAGGGAGACTGGAAAAAATAGGGTCCAGCAGATGCCCTGCTTTGTGTGTGGGGCCGGAGTTAAGAAGTTTGATGTTAAGGGCTGCAAGGTCATAAATAAGGTTGTTATAGGTTTTATTGAAAGAATCCTCTATTTGTAGATTTAGGTCTCCTATGAGAGAGAAGTTCTTAGAGCTTAAATGAAGTGGAGTGATGTGGTTGGCGAAGGTGGTGGCCCACGGTGTCGGGTTTCCTGGGGGGCAAAAAACCAGCATACCTGATAAAGTAAAATTAGGGTTCAAAGTCAATTTGAAAGAAGCAGCTTCGCAGTTGGGAATGTCCAGAGGATCAAATCTGCATTGCAGGTAATTTTGAAAAATGATGGCTGTACCGCCTCCTGTTTCAGTGCTCTGTCTCTCTGCATGATGGCATAGCTGGAGGGAAGAGCTGTGGCTATGTCAGGGCTAGCGCTGTCATGCAGCCATGTTTCAGTCAAAAAGAGAGCGTCTGGCTGTTCTTCACAGATGAGGTTAAAGATGTCAAGTTTATGTTTGGGAAGTGAGCGTCAATTTAAACTGAGAAACAAAAAGTTGACAGTGTGAGGAACTATGTGAGGGATGTGCGTGGTACAATTTTTGCTGTTGGGGGGTATGGCTGAAAGTTTAAAAGCGAAAAGTTACATTTAAGGCATGTTGCGTTACCTGTGTGCTTTGCTGAGAAAGTTTGGCATCCTTTTAAGATTGGGGGACAAAGGGCCCACAATTGTTCAGATGAGAGCACAGTTGTGTACGAGGTTGTTAGGGCAGGGGTTCTGGTCCCTGGTCCCGTCCGGGCTCGGACGGGCGCAGACGGACTAGTCTTCTTAGGTTTGTCTTCAGCGCGACAGTGGCGCGACCGCTGCGCACGACCGCTGGGCGTGACCGCTGGGCGCGTCCACTGCGCCGGTTGCCTGACATGTGATTTAAGTAGACAATGGGCTCTAGGTCAGATGACCGTCGGGGCTCCGCCTCTACTTGTTTGCCCAATAGCGCAATTCCCAGGGAGGACAGATTCCGCCCTACACCCTCCACATCAATCAAGCGGAGAGCTTGCGGTGGACCGGGGTGATTGTTAAAGAAAATAACGCTGCCAGTGAGTTTGGAGCACTTTAAAAATTAATTACAGTGGAAGTTTAAAAAGCAACAGTATTTCTCAGAAAGAGGAGCAGGTCCACTCACAGGTCGCCCTGCCGATCTGTTAATGCGCGCATCCAGTGGTAGGCATTATTGGCCTACCATCTGGACACACCCACACTTCATCATCTGCTCTTCTTGTGCAACCTGATTAGATCCAGACTTCCTTTTCTTTTGTGTCTGCCTCATCCTGTAACTGTCTAACTTCATCCCATGTTTCAAAAGCAGAGAAAACCATTAGTTGGCAATTGGTAACTTCTTTTTCCAACCCTCTGTTCAAAGACATTGTATGTCAAGCACAAAATTGTGTAATTTGGTCAGCTTACCGATTACCCAGTGTCAAATAATAGTTTCCTGAATTATGTACGACACATTTGACTACAGCAATTTTCTTTGGCAACTGTAATGCTTTCAAAAGTTCTTTGGAAACCAATGAAAGTGGCTTTGTCCCAGAATGGCGACTAGGACTCTAACACGCACCAACTTTTACACAATGTACATATTAAACACAAACTTTTAATTCAAAATGTTTTCACAAAAATAGTAGTCAACCTCGTGTTTATGAGGATTTCATAATCATAGAGTCTGATTAATTACATTATACAAGCAAACAAATTCAGTTTATAAAATACACAAATGTTTCAAAACAATGATTTTGGGACCAGCGTCCCTTCGTCAGGGGTTTTCTGTAGAAAAGACAAAAGGAAACATTTTCAAGGGATGCGTATGGAGGTCGGTTGAAATTGTTAGTGAAGATTTAAAGTATTTGTGAATTCTCTTATGAATTTGTGCTGCCCTCACCAGGGTGTAAAAATAAGTGCAGACACATGCAAACACACTTACTGGGTTCCTATGACCAGATACTGCCTCGCTAACTACAATAATTGGAGAAACATGGGTAACACTTCACACACCATGAATACAAAGAGTTTAAAATGCATACTGTTGCGTAGTGTCCCTTATCTAACATACCTGCTTGGAGTATTCCAAAACAATGGTGTTCAATCTCTGTTAGTGAAGCATAACTACCACGGAAGGTAGGAGGTGAAGATGTCAATCTAATAGATGACAAAACTGGGATTACTATATGAAGATTGCCTGCGCACTCCTAATTTGAAACTAAAGTGTTTCTTAAATTCAGCTGCTTAAACAATGTGTGTGTGCTGTTTGGTCGAAAGGCAGCCAGCCTGTTTGAGAAAACAACATCTGGTGGAATCACCACTAGTATGCCAAACGCACTACTGATGTAAAGTATGACGATGATGTAGAAATAAGCTGTGTTTTAGTCAGGGTATCAAATAATCAAGACAGACAAAATATATCCATGTACACAATTGTCAATATATTTTCTCAAAAAATCATATTCTTTGAAAAATGAATAGCACACATAAATAAGAGCTATGTTGATACATTCAACAAACAACGGATGATGTACATTTCTTGATCAACCTAAATGACTTAATGACTGTTGAAATAAAAGGCCCAATGCATTTCGGGAACTCCCTTCTTCAGGGGCACTATAAAAGAGGTAAATATGAGAATACTTTATCAACATTTTAAATGCAAAACTGTCAGTATTTTACTTTTACACAATACTCTTGTTGAAACTAGCTAATTCGAGAGAATTTACGAACAAAGCGATTTTCAAGGTACAAGATTGAGGTAGAAAATCACATGATAGACTTATTGATAGGTCAAGCTGAACTCAGAAAAGTGAACATTATAGAACACAACCTAATGAGAAAACTACTGTGGTTAATAAAGAAACTAATAAAGCGCCACAACAGTATAGTAAAACCTTCACCATAGAGTAAACCATGGTAAGAATGCAAAGTAAGTTGTTCCTTCCACCATGTTAGTTACAAATGCCATGAGGCAAAAATAAAGGAAAAAATGTCAGTTACTTGAGGACGTACTTACTTTTAGAAAAAAAAATTTAAGTCATTAAAGTGTCCGTGAGATAAATTGACGATTTGCATCTGAAGTAAACGCGAACTTGTGCCAGAGTCAACCTATGGTGAAATGATAGCCTCTGGTTAAGTATATGGCTCACTGTGTGGTCCATTCTTGCATTCACCACTTAAATAAGTACAAAAACTAAACTCATGTACGGGAATTATTACAGATTACCTATGTACAATGTAAAGACATGGACGGTATATAAACTCATAGTTAAAGCGAAACCAGTCTACTGAATATACCGAACAATAATGATTGAGAAAAAAGTCGAAATAAAATAAACTGAGTGCTTCCAAACTCACCGAATAGGAAATTCAAAGCTGGCTTCTAAAGTGTAACTGGTTCTATACTGCCGAGTGCACTCTCGAGTATTTGTAAATTTCCTTCAGAGCATTAGAAAAATATCCACATTGAAAAACAGGCTAACCTATCAGTAGGTAAGTATTAAGAGTCCGCCGAGTTGTTTTTCTCCCGGTTTGCGTGTGCTGCGCCATTTTTAATCTTGCTGCGTGATCGCGCAAGAGTTTTTTGAACGCAATTACGTCAACGCGGGTCGCCATCTTGCACAGCGAGAGTTTGACAACGCAAGTACGTCATAAGGGCCCGCGGTTACACGTTGCGGGAGTAAACAATGCCGAGCACGTAGATGCGTTGCGCAGCTGACTTCCGGCGGGAGATTTGAACAGCTAGCTTTCCCGAAATTGCAAAAATTGCAATTCTGCACAAGAAATCCACCGCAGGAAGCATAAACCTTCTGAAAACGATGATTTTGATCAGAATAACTCCTCAGATTTACATTTGGCTGCACTTTTTGGTGCAAGGAGTCTATTTTTGGTGGTGGGGGGTGGGAGGAAGGAAGTGCCCTAGAGTCTCGAACTTCCTGTTCCTGTCCAGCAGGCTCCTCCCAGTGCTTTGTCCATGTCCTGGTCACTTTTGATTTGGATCTGGAGCTGGAAGGATTACTTTTTATGGCTGCTGCTGGATATTTGTATTTGAGGACTTTTTGAACTTTGGAGTTTGGATCACTTTTGGACTTGAGATTTTAAACGTTGGTGTTGTTTGTTTGGGGCATTGCAGTTGCTGCAACTACAGTTTTAAAACTTTTTTCACAACTTTAAAAAAATATATATTGTGGGTAGACACCGTATCCAGTAGGCCCAGAGTTAGTCATGGATGCATGATACAACTGTTTCTATAATTTTTTTTAACTTAATTCTCATTTATGTCATGGAATTTTAGCTCACTGTTATATGTTGATTTTTTTTTTAATTTTGTGGTGCCTGTAAAGCCTCACTAGCCAGTAGGCACAGGGGTAGTGAGTGGTGCATGGACCAAGTCTTTCTGTGGGGTGTCTTGAATTTACACTTCATTGAGGGCATGGATGGCATTGGATTGTGGTGATTTTTGCGTGTTTTTGGACTTTTTGGGGTGTTGTTGGAGCCTGGCTATGTGGGTGGAGGCCATTGTGAGGCCTGGTACAGGCAGGGCCTGTCCATGTGGTGGGGGTCAAGGGGCCCTTTTGAAGGCAGGCAGTGTGCTCAGGCCTGCACCCAGTTAGCCTTGCTTTCATCCATTTTGCCCAGGGGTACTAAGTGGTGCCTGGACCAAGTCTTTCTGTGGGGTGTCTTGAATTTAAACATCATTGAGGGCATGGATGGCATTGGATTGTGGTTATTTTTGTGTGTTTTTGAGGGCTGTTCCAGGCAGGGCATAGCCATGTGGTGGGGGTCAAGGCTCAAGGGTCCATTTTGGAGCCAGGCAGTGTGCTCAGGGCTGCACCCAGTTTGCCTTGCATTGGATTGTGGTGATTTTTGCGTGTTCTTCGACTTTTTGGGGTGTTGTTGGGGCCTGGCCATGTGGGTGGGGGCCATTTTGAGGCTTGGTACAGGCAGGGCCTGGCAATGTAGTGGGGGTCAAGGGGCCATTTTGAAGCCAGGCAGTGTGCTCAGGCCTGCACCCAGTTTGCCTTGCATTCAACCATTATGCCCAGGGGTACTCAGTGGTGCATGGACTTAGTCTTTCTGTGGGGTGTATTGAATTTAAACATCATTGAGGGCATGGATGGCATTAGATTGTGGTGATTTGTGTGTGTTTTTCGACTTTTGGGGGTGTTGTTGGGGCCTGGCCATGTGGGTGGGGGGCATTTTGAGGGCTGGTACAGGCAGGGCCTGGTCATGTGGGGGGGTCAAGGGGTCATTTTGAAACCAGGCAGTGTGCTCAGGCCTGCACCCAGTTTGCCTTGCTTTCATACATTATTCCCAGGGGTACTCAGTGGTGCATGGACTAAGTCTTTCTGTGGGGTGTCTTGAATTTAAACATCATTGAGGGCATGGATGGCATTGGATTGTGGTGATTTTTGTGTGTTTTTCGACTTTTTGGGGTGTTTAACTGATGTTCCTCTGGATTCCACTGCTTTTAGGTGCACAAGAGAACCACCAGTGCCAGGAAGAAGTCCTGCAGCGGTGTGTGCAGCACAACGTCACGTGACATCACGTATGGCCACAGACAAGACAACTCTGCAACCTGTGCAACTGCGGCCTGCTGTTCTGACATCTGAAGAAGATGGGCCCAAAGAAAGCTGGCCGTAGCGCCTCAGCGAAAAAAGTTGCCAGTGCCACTGCCAGTAAGAAGGACCAGAAGAAAGCAAGTGGCACCACCTACCAAGGAGACTGGTGTGACCTCTGACACCTTTTATGGGAAAAAAACTACGCCTGCAGCAAAGTCAGAGCAGAGTCAAAACCACTTTATTCGATTATTTAAAATCCTAAAAGCATGCTATACAATGTAAAAATAGTTGTTCAAATTTTATCATAAAATCAGTTTAAAAAGAGAACTCAGTGTCACATTAAAAATAAAAAATCAGTCAATCATATACATTAGACTACTGTTATCAAACAATCCCTCTCATGTTGTACTGCTAATCTTAACTTTCTACTGCGGAGTGATGTGACCGGAAAACTCGCCACACCAAACATAATTACAGGCCATTCCATTAATTGCAAGTGTCATAGTGCAGGTTTCAACTGAATGAATGCTTTATCTTTTAACAGTGGAAGAATTAACCTTTTTCTGGCTTCGTGATAAAAGGAACAGAAAAACATAAAGTGCATAGTGTCTTGCAGCACATAATCATCACATTTACAAGGTGCAATTTCCTCAGGCTTACTCCAAACCTGTATGTCACTTAAAACCATATGGATTTGGTTAAGCCGGAATTTTGTCAGTAACCATCTATGGAAGGGGATAGTAACAATAGAAAGATATGGTTGCGTGGTTAAGGATGAAATGAGCAAATAATGAGCCCTAACCGTAGGTTTACCTATTTCTTCTGCTTCCCGCTCAGACTCACAAGACTTGATGACATTTGATTTCACCCAAGTTAAATCAGCTTTGGTCAGCCCCTCAGGGTTAGAGAAAATATTGGGGCGCCTCAGTTTCGTGGTTTCCGTTTTAATATAAGTTAGCCACTGAATTTCCTTCACCCTTTCGAGTTTCATACAATCCCTGATTATCTTGTGTTTTAATGAGAGATTGGGGTTCAAGGATAATCTAATCCATAAGAGGATGGGGGCCATATGTATTGTGTCTGCAAGGTAACCCATCCCCAGCTCTAGGTGAATTGCAAAGGTGGCAGTTGATTGAGGAACGCCCAGAAGGGCACTGAAGAATTTGTTTTCTTCTCTTTGTATGGAATCTGCTCTTACATATCCCCAAATTCCTCCCTCATACCTGGCTATTGACATGGTTTTTGCCCTGCATATGGCTAAAAATGCTTCACACAGTTTTCCACCTAATCTTTTTGCAAAGCCCTGTATTGCAGCAGCCGAACTTCTCACTGCGTTCACCTTGGTTTTCAATTGCGGGGTCCAAAGGCCATTGTCAGAAAACACGGCACCTAAGCGGTGTCCGCTGGGGACCAAGTTGGAAGCAGCACCTTCGCTTCATTGGGCTCAGTGCCACCACGCTAAGTTAGGTCAAAGACCATGAGTGCTGTTGAGGCAGCCACTTTACTTTCTCAATCACCATCGACCAGTGATGTTGGCTCATCACAAGAAAGTACCATCCAATCAACGCTGGGTGTAACTCAGCGGACGAGTGTTCAACAACCACAGGTGCAATGCCAGACACAGGTGCAACTAGTAAAAGCGCAAGTACATGGGCAAGGAGAGGCGCTAGGAGAGGCGCAAGGAGAGGCGCAAGTAGAGCCGCAAGGAGAGGCGCAAGTAGAGGCGCAAGTAGAGGCGCAAGGAGAGGCTCATGGACAGTTGCATGCATCAGGAAATTGATATTCAAACGGAGGTATCATCCGAGGAAGCCACTCCTCCTGACGATGATCCATTGTCTTCCAGATCCCCAGCAAAAAAAAAGTCAAGGAGGGCTACTACTACTACTACAAGTTCTTCTTCAAGCTGCTTCATTCTGATGACCTTGATCTTGATTGGAACCCACAAATGCAGTCTGAGAGTGAGGCACGCCATGAGCCGACAAAGGTAGCTAAGCCTAAAAGGAAGGTTCCCGCAAGGCTTCAACTTATGGTTGATGACGACGAACAAGAAGTGGTGTCTTCTGCTGCTGATGAACAGTGTGACGATGACCCAGTCATCACAGTCGTCACTCCAGCCCCAGCGGGCATGCAGCAGACAGACATTTTCACACTATCCCGAATGGCTGCTGAGCGGGATGTGGGCGGCGTGGCACTGGTACCACCACCAACGCAGTTAACTACAACACCAACATGACCTAGAGCTTCCATATTTTTTAGTCAGAAGGGCCGGTAGGGACCTCCATCCAGCTCGACCTCAAGTAGTGTGCTGTAAGTGAACAACAGAAACGAATTCAGACACGCCCATCCTCCACTTCATCTGGCATTGAAAGTCAAAGTAGCACATCCACCACCAGCAGAAATCTCCAGTCACGAGTTTGGCACTTCTTTACTGTTAGCCAAAGGGCGGAAAACATGGTAATTTGTTCGATTTGTAAAACATTAGTTAGTCGGGGTAAGGTGGTACCAACTATGGTACCGGAGCCAGAGAGGTCATCTAAAAAAACACCACACTTTCGAGTGGGAGGCTCACCTAAGTAAGATTCAGGAAGCCAAAAGAAAAACAAATTCAAATGTATTCATTGATATTGCATCTGATGATGACGAGGGGCTGATCGTGCAGGGGGGAAGTGAAGAAGCGACAGACATTTTTTCTGCTACACCCAGTACCCCTGGCAGCAGCACTGCAGTGGTATTGCCCACATCCTCAACCCTGCAACATGTATGAGACACACTAAGAGTCTGGGAGAGACACCAATGCAAAAAAGTACATCACTGGGCCTAACTGATTTGAAGAAGTCATTATCACGTAAAATGGTCCAGCCCACCATTAGCAGCATATTTTGGAAGGAGGCGCCATTTGAACGCAACCACCCAACGGTACGTCTGTATAACGCAAAGCTGGCTAAAATGCTAGCACTGGACCTTCTCACTTTTTTTTTCTTGGAAGGGGTGGGTTTTCTAGAATTTGTGGCAACAGTCTGCCCTTAATGGAGGTTGCCTAGCTGGTCCTATAGTTGCGGTTCCAGCACTACATCAAGATGTGCTGGAGGTGATTGGGGCAGCTTTGCAGAAGAGTGCTGTTCACACTATCCACTTGACAACAGACATGTGGACCAGTTGCCAAGCCCTTGATTACATGTGCATCACTGCACACTGGGTCTCTTTTGCTGAGGTTAGAGACAAGACAAATGCAGGTGTTGACCCAGACACACTTTTTCAAGCTACTCGGAAACATGCAACATCAGCCATGTTTGCCATGGAGAAAACTCATACTGCACCTAACCTTTTGGAGGAGTTTATTAGGAAGGTCTCTGAATTGCTGCATCCAAGAAATCGCATAGTTGGTTATGTTTCCACGGATAATGGCAGTAATATAGTTAAGGCCATGCAGAAAGGTGGCTATTTCAGAGTGCCGTGTTTGGCGCACAGTATTAACATTGTGGTGCAAGATGTCTTGAAAAATGAAAACACATTCAGCAAGTTACTGACCACTTGCCGAAGAATCTGCACACATTTCAGCCATTCTTTTAAGGCCCGGAAGCAGCTGAGGAGCATTCAACATGAACGTAGACTGCCAGTCAAAGGACTCATCCAGGAGGTGGCAACACGTTGGAACTCAACCTTTTACATGCTTGAGCATCTGTCTGAGCAGTGCATGGTAATCAATGAGTATGTCTTTCAACGGGGTTCTACTATGAAAGACATGAGGCTAGAGTTGGAGGAATGGAAGCTTGTTGCAAGCCTGACAGACATGCTTTGTCCTTTTGAGGTCTTCGCACTTGAAGTCAGCAGGGAGGACTGTTCTTTGGGCAAAGCTATCGCATTGTTGGTCATGCTTGAGCACCAACTGAAGGCAGTGTCTTCAACATTCAGAGATAATGCTGAAAAGCAAGACGCATATCAGTTGGCAGAGAGGTTATTAAGCCGCCTAGTTGACAATGAAAGGCTTAAAAACGTACATGCAGAACAACATTACATTTGTGCCACTATTCTGGATCCATGGTACAAAAAGGCAGTGGCAAGCAAAGCATTCATTCCTTTTGATGAAGCAGATGTTTCAGAGTACAAACATTGGCTAGCTGTGTCAGCCACTCGGTTTGAAAAAGTTCGGCAGATAATTCAAGGAGCCAGCAGTAGTCCAACTGAATCAGCAGGCCATCCGGCGTCAAGTTCCACTTCTGAATTTGTGGCCGAAGGGAGTCACTTTCCCTCACAGCCATTAACGACACCAGCAGCAACTGTATCATCCTCACCTGCACCAGGCCCAGCCATAATATTGTCGGAAGCGGATTGGCTAACTCATCAAGGGTTTGCTCGTTCCAGTGCTGCAAAGGCCACAGATGGTAAGCAAAGTGGAGCAACCGTGGAGAACCTTGAGTCGATGGTGCAGGCCTATCTGGATGACCCAACAGAGGTCTTTGTTAATTAGAACCCATTGCTGTATTGGTATAGGAAAAGGCCTCCATGGCCACTGATCACCAACTTGGCTGTAAATTATTTGTCTTGTCCACTCCCAAGCGTGTCTTCTGAACGTGTTTTCATTGCTGCTGGTGCCATTGTAACTTCAAAAAGGACACGCCTCTCGCCCAAAAATGTGGAGGGGTTAACACTGATCAAGATGAATCAGCACTTCATACCACCAGATTACAAAATACGTGAATGCATGCAGGAAGAAGTGGACACCGACTTAGGTGATGGATGTTCTTCTCTCTTAGCTGACCTACTCCTGTCTCAATTCATAGAGTTTGAGGATGAGCTCTACTTCCCTGACATCGAGGCCTGAAAATGACTTCCTTTTTTTTCGTCCTTATTCACTTTTATTCCTGTGTGTCTTTCTTCATTCTGCAACTTTTACCACAACAAAACTCTCACAACAAGTCCATCAGCAGCACTGTCTTCATCTTATTTTCCTTATTGATTTGAAGGTGCCGCAGTCTGCATTCCTGAGGTGCACAAGTTCACAACTCAATCATGCTCCTCTATCCTCCTCCTCCAGACTCCACCTATCCATTCCCCTCAAGGCAGATGGATGGATTACAAATAATAAAGAAACTATGTTTTCATAGAGGAGTCCCCTCAAGTGGGACTGAAATTACTGACTGACTACATGCTTGCTGATTGCTGACAGAGTTACTTCTGAAATGACAGGAGAGGCTGCCCTGTGGGCCCTCACTTTCTGAAGGAGATGCTGACAATGAGTAGAACAGGTAATGAATAATTGAGAAGATGGCATGCTATGGACAGCAATGGCTGTCTGGCTCTGATGAAACCAATTGCTGTTTTTTTTTTTGTGCATGAAATGAATCATATGTCTTGTCTTAGTTATTATTTAATCCTTTACACAGTATCATGTCTACTAATCTTTTTTGTTACCTTGTTTAATTCAAATTGTACTTCAAATTCAGGGGGCACTATGTTGCATTTTACAATATGCAAAATGTCCTTGAAGTGGGCTCACATGTCAATATACCATGATGATTGATTAAATAATATATCTTTTTTCTGTACAGTCACTCACTGGGAATGATGGATCATTAGCATCGGTTTAGGGAAGAACTATGGCCAATTCATGAGTGGCAAACAGGTAAACCAGTCTACAACAACTACTACAGCAGAACTACATGTCTGTCTATTTGTGGTATGTAGTGGTCGAGGGCGAGGCAGTGTCCTGTTGTTGTCATGCCAGGCAAAGTCCACTCCAGACAGCAGTTCATGTAAAATTTGGGCTATGTGACTTGTTGCATACAATTAGATTTGCTTTGTCTGTCTGATAAAGAGCCTAGGTATGCTACATCAGGTTGCTTCACTCAGTGGTGCCTGCCTTGACCGTCTGCATGGCACTGCCTCAAGCTTGGGCAAAACATACGTTATGTCTGCGAAATTTGCTGTTTTTCAGTTTTTCGCGAATCTCGCGAAATTACAGAAAAATTGCAAATTCTGGAGCGGAACAGATTTTTGGCCAATGCTTGCGGCAGGGCCATGCAGACGGTCAAGGCAGGCACCACTGAGTAAAGCATCCTGATGTAGCATACCTAGGCTCTTTGACACAGACAGACAAAGCATATCTAGGGTTTACGGTTCAATGCGAAAAACCCTGGTTTTTGGGTTTAAGTTGGTAGGGTTCCCGCTGAGTCTAGGGCTCGGGGCCCAATGCAGGCTCGTTCATAATGATGTTGCAAGGTTTTAGGGGGGGTTGGCGTTCTTTGGGCCAGAATTGGAGCAACTTTGGCCTTTTCTGGTGTTTTGTGGGCGAGTGTGTTTGGGTGAAAACTAAGTGAAAACTAGTCAAACCCTTCTTCTTCTTCTTCTTCTTCAAAGAGCGCAGTGATTCGATTTTGTTCTGCCTTGCTGAGATTCTTGTGAATCGTTGGAACAAGTGACTGTTCAGGTAAGTTTCAAGAGGATCGAAGTAGTGGAAGTGCTGAAAACAGCAATGTTTTGAGAAAAGCGCAATTTGCCATGTTTTGAATATACCAATATTGCATGCTTTTGGGGGGCTCTTTGGGGTTGTTCTAGATTTGTGGGGGTGAGTCGGGGGTCTTGGAGCACTGCTGGGAAGGTCTAATTTGGAGTGCAAGTGGTTTGAAGAAAATCCATGGTGGGAAAGGGGAGTTAGGGCCTAGCTGCAGAGTGCGTTTGGAGTGATTTTGACTGGTAGGCCAGAAATGTTCGAAGTGTCACATTTTCCATTTTTGCTTTTGGCCTGTTTGGGGGTGTTCTACTTTTTTGCGGGAAGTTTGAGTGGTCTTGGGGCATCACTGGGAAGGTCTAATATCGGATGCAAGTGTTTTGGATAAAATCCATGATGAAAAAGTTTTTCCGTTTTTTCTCACTTGCTTGTTTTTGGGGGGCTGTTTGGGGAGTTCTAGGTTTTTGGGGGTGGGTATGGGGGTCTGGGAGCACTGCTGGGATAGTCTAATTTTGATTGTAAGTGGTTTGAAGAAAATCCATGGTGGGAAATGGGAGTTAGGGCCTAGCTGCAGAGTGCGTTTGGAGTGATTTTTACTGGTAGGCCGGAAATGTTCTAAGTGTCACATTTTCCATTTTTGCTTTTGGCCTGTTTGGGGGTGTTCTACTTTTTGGCGGGAGGTTTGAGGGGCCTGGGGGCATTGCTGGGAAGGTCATTTATCAGATCAGTGTTTTGGATAGAATCCATGGTGACGTTTTATTTCCGTTTTTGCTCACTTGCTTGTTTTTGGGGGGCTGTTTGGGGGTTCTAGGTTTTTGGGGGTGGGTTTGGGGGTCTGGGAGCACTGCTGGGATAGTCTAATTTTGATTGTAAGTGGTTTGAAGAAAATCCATGGTGGAAAAGGGGGGTTTGGGCCTACTTGCAGAGTGCGTTTTGGCACGTTTTGAACTTAGGCCTGTAGCACTATCGCATGATTTTAGGGGGCTAACTGGGGGGTTCTACATGTTTGAAACTGGGTTCAAGGGTCTGGAAGCACTCCTGGGAATGTCTAATATTGAATGCAAGTGTTTTGAAGAAAATCCATGGTGGAAAAGGGGGGTTTGGGCCTAGTTGCAGAGTGCTTTTTGGCACAATTTGAAGTTAGGGTTCAACCCGGTAGGAGTATTGCATGTTTTTAGGGGGCTACTTGGGAGTGTTCTACATTTAATAATAATGTCATCTCTGAAAACTGAAAGTGTTATTTTTGCACTACACAGCGTACCTTAGATTTTTTTTAACTGGTTCACTTCCTGGTATTTTCCATCAAAAATTACAGGAAGGCTTTTAACATGTGCCATGGAACAAACGATGTACTCAGACGCAATCCGCAATTACTCATCAGGCAGCCAGTGGACATTGTGTCTGGTCACCAATATTGATCGACAGAGCGTAAGATGGAATGGAGGAGTATATCGCGAATAAGAGGAATGGCTGGATGCATGCAACTTCACCAATTCAACAGGACAACTACAACATAAAGTTACAGTATTCTCTCCTAACTTCTCCTTATCTTTTAAATGTTATTGTTGTAAACTTGAACTTTTACGAATGTGACTAGTTGCGTTTCTTTGTTCTCTGCTTCAAAGTCATCTCTCCAGCTATTTCAAACGTTTCTTTGCTAATTTTATAACTAACTTAATGTACTAATAATAAGTGTTTATTCTCTATGAGGGCAGAAAGGCAAGTGAAATTGCGTAATTAATGCAGCCCTGTACTAATGTCAATGTTAAATTGTTTCCTTATACTTACCAATAAGATGTAGTAAGTACAACTTTTCATCAACCTAACCATCCGTTTAGCAAACAACTTCATGCATGCAGTAGTGCACTACCTTTATATCCCTTAAAAGATTTCTGGATATCTTTGAATCCAAACATTTGTTTCTCTTCATTCGTTGTTTGTCCATGCAGTGTTTTTTTTTTCTTCTCTCCACAAAACTTTTCCTAAAAAACCCCATTCCCATCCAATCTTCAAAAACCCTAACCCTCTTCCCCCGGGCTGTGTGGTTTTTCATTGACGTATGGCTAAATGACAACAAGAAACTCCACACACTTGCAGGGGAGGATAAGGCCTTAGCAACAGAAAAATGTTGGGAAATGGAATTTCATGTGCGTCATCGTGGATTGAGCATCAAACATCATGCTCCCACACATGACAAATCAAATGGTCAATTCTTATGTTTAAGTATCCTTTGCCTTTATAATATTTCTTATAGTAGCCATAGTCCACAAAACTAGTACTTATATTTAGAATACTTTAGCACTGCTTAGGCTACAATGTATGGCACTGTTCTGTAGCGTACTATCTATCGTACTGTTTCTAATGCTATGCTCAGGCCACTCAATGTTTCATTTCCTTTTTTTCATATGCTGCTACTGCCGGTGTGTACCACTACTACTACCAGCACAACAATGATATTTCATCCGTGGAGGATTCAAGTCAACAACCAACTTTAATCACCATTTGCCATGCAGGCAGCCCTGTGGCTACCCCTATTCTCAAACATGAATCACAGGTAAGATAGCATTTTGGAGAGATAGAGTAATGGGCTAGGACTGGGAGGAGGGCAGAGACTGCCAGTACTACTAGTAAAGTACTAGTAGGGCTACTGAATTGACTAACTCAGTTACAGGCACTTTGGTACATTTCAGGACTAGATGTTTCATTCATGCTGGTAAGTTGGAAGAAACCAAACATCCAGTAACCACCGTCCACCCCTGCACAAAATAATATGAACGCGTATACTATGTTTTGGTATGAAAAATAATTATTAAGACATATATTGAGGTAGTCAAAAAATAAAATAAATTAACCCAACTCACCCCCCTGTCTAACCCCAACCAATGTCAAAAGTCCAAAAGTCCCCTTTCCCAAACACCCAATTCCAACCCCCCAACAGTCTTTAAAAAAGGGGCAAGGGACAGTCTCTTCCTCGAGTGGCGTAGTGTGCACAGCTGATCCTGCACGTCCCGCAGCTCTTTACGGAGGTCCCGGAGCTGGTGCTGATGTTTTTCGACCAACCGTTCCAGGTAGTCCACTTTTTTACAGAGGTGGCGCTGACGTACCATCCAGGCTCTGGGTGGGGCAGCTGATTGTGTTGCTGCTGTGAGACGGCGGCGGGAGGCTGTTGGGCCACTGCTTCGTTTGGCTGGAGGCTTCTGGCTGGTGAACCCGGGGGCCCTGGAGGAGGATGCAGTGGTTGCTCTCTACTCCTCCTGCTCCCGAGCCCACAGCCGCTGATACTTGGCACAAATAGCCTCCAGCTTATGGGCCCTGGCCCGGACAGCCATCTCCTTTCTTGTGAGCTTTTTCGGAGTAGCATTTATATGAAGAAAGAAAGAAAAATACTGTAGCCAATAGTCTTTAACATAAAGTCAAAATAATTCAACGGAAAGTTGACTCTCAGTAACACCAGCAAGTAGCAAACACAGTATAACATTTTGGCATGTATCTTTCCGCCGTCTTTGTAGGCCTGTGACATTACTGGGAATTTCAGAAATTCGACTAGCAGGACTATGGATGGACTCACTAATACATACATAGTCAGAGAGTACTAAAAAAAGTCTTCTGTTTTTTTCTCTTGCTTTGCAAAAGAAATGACTGGTACGTGAACTTGTGGTAGCCGGCATGGCAGCTCACTCAGCTTGCACGCAAGAAAAACAGACACAAGCCATGATGGAATGGAAAGATAATTTATAAAGCACGATGGCTACCCAGGGGCCTCCCAGCGCTACAGAGGTTGGGCTCGGCGGAGTACGCTAGATTTAAACGGAATATTTAAGATGGTTTATTAAAAAGATGATTTATTAAAAAGATGATTTATTGAAAAGCCAGGTTTTAAGGAGCTTTCGGACGCAGACTCACAATACTTTAAGCAGTACATGCAGGTGGGGATAGGAAGCTCTTACTTTTCCTTAGGGGTGGCACTGCCACTGGCCATACTCGGTTACATCAAGGGCTACTGCTCAATGTATGATATCTTTCGCACTGCTCCCCAGGCCTTGTCTACTACAAAAGAAGAATGAAGATTATTCAATTCTGATCATATATCATTATCCTGCCGATCACATGATCTTTGGTTATATGATGGATGACTTTAGGGGCCATATTACCAACAACTAGCGATAATTATCGCTATGTTGGTTTAGCAGCAATATTTTTATCGCCGAGCTGGGGCGATTTTTATCGCTTAGGAGCTTTGCTATTATCAAGGTTTATCTCCTAAGCGATAAAAATCGGCCGAAATGCATGAATATTGCTGAAAAGTCAGCGATATTCATGCATTACCGAGCTAATGCTCTTAGCCATGTTATCCACCTACCATTGGATAACATGGCTAAGAACTGCTCAGGGGCAGGTGTTAGCTTTTGGAGCTATTCGCGCTTAGCGTGAATATATCTCCAAAAGTTGGTAATAGGAGATAGCGATGTTAGCGACTGTTTCCAGTCGCTAACATCTTGGCACGCCCACTTTGCATGTCATTAGTGATAAATATCACTGACATGCAAAGTGGGGCCCAAGATGGTCGCTATCTCCTACTAGCTGTCGCTAACTGGTGTTAGCGACAGCTAGGTAATAGGGAGATAATTGTATCTCCACTTTCTTGGCTTTTAAAGCCAAAAAAGCGGAGATAAACCCTCTTGATAATATGCCCCTAGGTGCTTTATTTTGATAGATTGAGTGAACTACAGTGATAGTCCACCCATGACACAGCTGAAATAAAATGATTAACATATGGAGTGAGTGTGGTATCCATAGTTGCCGGAGGAAGGGACTTGACTTGATATAATGTTGTCAACTATACAATACATGCACAATAGATGCTGTGCTTGCAAAGTAAAGTACTGTACTGTTACTCAAGGCAGGAAGTATTTGTGAACAATCACAAATTCAAGTATTTGGATTTCCTCAGCTTTTCTACTCTAGCACGGACATGCTGTTCAAAGTAACAATCTTCATCCACTCAGCGTCTGCTCTACTACATCATACACCTCTGCTATCGTTGAGGAAAAAGAAGATAATAACCAGGCTTCCAAAGTACGTCTATCATTCTTCTCAATGTCTCAAATGTACCAAGTTTTCTTTTTCTCAACAATCAATTAACACCCTTTTCATTATATTTTGGAAACCACCGCCTTCTTCTCTTGACTTGCATTCAAAAAAAACATTCTTTACAGTCATAAATGTTAAGACTCGCTTGTCCTTCCTTTCACCCTTCTCTCAGTTTTTGTTCTTCACATCCCTAAAGTACATCTGATATGACTTGGCTTCACAATAAAAGTTTGCCAGCTGAGTTGAAGTCAAATAGAGGGGGCCATTGCTTACCCCAGAAGTACCACCGCTAATGCTATTACAAGTCAAGGTTGACTGTCTTTTCCGTGATAGCCAAAAAAGTAGTTCTAAATTAGTAACTGTTCTTAACAGTACAGTGTACTTGTACTAGTGTACTGTGTACTGTACAGTACATCATACACTCCTTTGCGAGCCTACTCAAAAATTTCAATAAGTAAGGAGTATAATAACATACCACCGTCCCCTGCCACTGAGCCTTCCCCCCAGCTCCTCCTGGTGGCGCTGCCGCATCCGCCCCTAGAGCGGACCCCTCCGCACTGCTGGCCCCGGCGGTCATCTGTGCCGCATCAGATGTTGTGACGTTTAGAAAAAACATCTCATATTTTCAGATGCCATACACAACCCCTTTTTTCGTCTCGTAATGGAAGAAAATGTTACATAACACATTTTTTATTACTGGGATTGAAAAAAAGTAACGTTTTTGGGGAGGGTATTAACTTTTTATATGCTTATTCCATTAAATGCTACACTTCTTAGGACAACTGATGAATGCTTGCTTAACGTGCACCATTTTTCTAATTACAGCAAGAAGATTACATTGCCCTTCTGCCAACAGGACGATTCACCAACTACTAGTGAGTCATCACCAGCAGTACTTTAAAGAAGGTGGGGGCTCCCGCACAGTTATTCTAATAATTTCATGCGTCTGGTAACTATTACGATAAAGTAATTTGATTCATGGGAATGTTGTTTAAACTTTAACGTCATCTATCAGTAGTGCTCGCTCCGAATACTGCGCTATTAAAAATAATGAAATAATTTTTTCAGTTCTTAATTCAAAATAAAACTTTAAAACTAACAAACACTGTGTGGTTTTTGTTCACAAGTGAGTGAGAGGAAGGGTTTGAACTACTGCACTTGGCAGTCATGTTTCAGTGACTCAGATAGGCCGGGACTCGGCGGTAGTCTTCTTCTGTTCTTCTGGGTCGTAAAATCATTGGTCAGACACACTAGATAGTCGGTCAGGGGATTGAGGGTTCAACTTCTGTTCGGACTGAGGTATGTGGAAAGTCGAACTGCACCTATCATCAATAATGTCCTATTTCTCTTGTCCATACTTCTTTGTGTGCAGAATAGTCCCTGAAACACTAGTGTTGTGGTATGTGCTCCTAGCAAATCAAAAAGGCAACTGCTACCTTTTTCTTGGTGTAAACATTGACATTTTGTTGTTGGAAATTGTCAAAGCACTTACATTAAGAAGACTGGAATAGACAGCAAGGGCAACCCCGATGACTGCACTCAGTGCCTAGAGCTATTGCTGGATCAGAGTTTTGTTTAACACTGTTTGCCGACTGGGCAAGCTTAGCTAGCCACACAGACCGACTCATCATCGTAAATAGTAGTAGCACAGAGAGTGATGGTAGAGGCAGGATAAGAATGTAGAAAGTAGTTTAGAAGAAAAGAAGATCAACGACTATTTTGTAAAAAATAGAATTAGGAAACAGTTTGTAATGAATAGGAGCTGTAAAAGTTAGGGAAGTGTAAGTATTAATATAACAATAGAACCACTTACTGGGGCCAGCAGAAGAGCCTGCAAGGGACCGATCCTGTGACTGTCCACCTTCTTCCACCGGAGTCTCAATGGTGCTTGTCGCCTTGCCCCTGGGAGGTGCTGATGATCTTGAAATAAAGAAACACAACATGGATGATTGTTTTTTGGAAATATTTGATTTCTTTGAACACAATCTAAAATTATCTCAGGGAAACAGTTTAACAACAATTGCACTACATGTATTGACCTATCTGATCTGGTCAACTAGGAGGATAGTACAGTATTGCAGGATTCACAGACCGTCTAATAGGAAAGTTATGTAATTCACTAACTACACCAACAACAAAAACTGCCGTCACTCTGCAGCACGAGACGTCACGTGACAGACACAGTCCGTCATCATGATTGCAGACCACTAACAAATAAATAATATACTCAATGTATCAATCCACCCCTATCTCTTCTTAGTGGCAGCAGGAGTACAAAGAAGGACTAGACTTGAGTCTCTACTGTCTCTAGCATTACGCAAAAAGTAGCAAACAAGTAAGGATAGTAGCAACGCAAATTACCAGGCGAGCAACTGCAATGCCAGAAGCTATTTAAACATTAATTTACCTGCAATGTAATCGAATCAGCAGCATTCGTACTCTTCCGGAAAAAAATGGATTAGCAATATAACACAGAGCAGAAGAAAACAAAGTAGTTATTAAATAGCTTCTCATCAAGTCCAGGGATCTCCACACCTAGCAGGTCGAGCAGGTCATGCTCCGGGTCAGGGCTTTGGCCCACCGGTGCGTCGCTTGGTCGTAGGTGCGCCGTACCCCCGACTCCCTCCGCATGGCCCGGCATACCTTATCCCACCGCTGGCGACGCTTCCGGAGGCCATACCCTTGACCGGGCCTGCCCCCTGCTGCCACGGTCTTAAGGAGGTGGCGCAGAACAAAAAATATAAGGGCGGCCACCACTTGCACCCCCCTCAAACACTTGCATGGGAGCCGGGTGCGGAGTGCCTGACCCTTCCCCTCACTCTACCCGGCTCCCTTTGGCATGGTCCGGAACAGCTGAAGAAGAAAAAGTAGGAAAGAATAGGGAAAAAGTAAAGAAAAGAAAAGAGTTTTAAAAAATAGCTTTAAAAGTAACGAAAAGTTTAAAAAAAAACATAATATAGATGTAGAAAAATAGAGAAATAGATAATATGTAAAAAAGATTTTTAAAAAAGTTCAAAGAAACAAAGGATTGCGGAGGGATAGGAAGCATAACCAGAACTATACCAATGAATGACAAAATAAGAAGGCCACGCCCATTGAGGCCCGCGTGGGTAAGTTTGCGCGATATTTTCCCCGCGAGCACGTAAAAACACACGCAAACTTGTAATAGCGCGCCGCACACAATGCGAGCTTACCAATAGCGCCCGGAAATGGAAATACGCAATGCGCACAAGATGGCCGCACCCATCTACGACCGCATGGGTAACTTCACGGTCGGTGCACTGCAAGCGGCCCACGAATATGCAAAAAAGCCCACAAACACGCAAAAATAATCTGCACATTTGCACGAATTTTGCAGATTGCGAATTCGCTAATTTTGCATGGTCTTTGAGATTCAATACCCTCCATTGACTTACAGAATTTCGGATAACTCCAAACCGCCCCTCCACGCCTGTTTTTCAATGTGGATATTTTTCTAACTCTAAAGGTCAGTGTACCACATATATTTTAGTTTGTTATGGTTTTGAGGTGGCTCTTGTGAGCGATGTAGTAATCCCAGTTTTGTCATCTATTAGATTGACATCTTCACCTCCTACCTTCCGTGGTAGTTATGCTTCACTAACACAGATTGAACACCATTGTGTTGGAATACTCCGTGCAGGTATGTTAGATAAGGGACAGTATGCATTTTCACCATTTTGTATTTATGGTGTGTGAAGTGTTACTTGTGGTTCCCCAATTCTTGCGGTGAGCGTGGCAGTATCTGGTCATAGGAACCCAGTAAGTGTGTTTGCATGTGTCTGCACTTGTTTTTACACCTTGGTGAAGGCAGCACAAATTAATTAGAGAATTCACAAATACTTTAACCTTCACTAGCAATTTCAACCGACCTCCATACGCATCCCTTGAGCATGTTTCCTTTTGTCTTTTCTACAGAAAACCCCTGACGAAGGGACGCAGGTCTTAAAATATATTGGGTTACAACATCTTTGTGTTGAAACATTTGTGTATTTTAGAAACTGAATGAGAATTTGCCTAGCCTTAGTGCTGGTAAGTTCCAATTCTATTAAGAACTTGGAGGCAAGGATTATGCCTTCTTCCTTCGCTTTATTGTACACACAGCACCAAGAAAAAACAGTAAACAACTACATTTTCCATGAACACTTGGGAAACAGAAAGAGTCTCAACATTAGTCTTTTGTTAGTCTCTGCACTCCAGCAGCTCCCATCATGCCCCGCTGCTGCTTCCTCTTCCTCTTTCTTCACGCGAAGCCCACGCTCCAGCATTTTTACGCATCCTGTTTGGTACCGTCGTTCCCTGCAAAAAACGCAGTGTCAGATACTGACTGTCAACAAACAGCAGTTTTCCCTTTTCCTCACTTTATCAAGGAAAATGATCCTCATGGGTCACTACATCTTAGTGCGCCCTTTCCACCCAACATGAGTATGGTCAATGCGAGAGTTACCAAACGTACAAAACTATTTTGGGACAATTCTTCAACAAGAGCACATTCTAACACATGAGTTTAAAATTTCAATGATTTATTGAAAAAATGGTTAAAATATCAGTATTCTATTTGGGTCATGGTGTACATTATTTCCAAATCAGTAATCACAATTAAAAAAACATTTCCATTAAAATCATGAACAAACACAATTTATTGCAAACAATTCTTTTGGTCACTTTATAGTTAAAAATAAAACAAACAAATTGTCGACGCGGCGTTTCGGTGACATACACAATCTTGCACCTTCTTCAGGACTTTCTTCTTTACATGTACATCTATTGGCTCCAGATGGAACCTCCAACGTTCTGTATGGTTAAAAACTCTTCAGGTCCCAAATTTGACAAGTTAGGGGTTATTTCTTTTCCTAGCCAGAAATTTGGTGATCCAAGTGTCTATTTTTCTTGTCTTTCAAAAGCTCTTACAAGAGGGGCTTGCTTACTTCTTCTCTGTAAGGTATATGTAAGCGGTGTTGTTTTCACTTAAAGTTCTTTTCTCCTCTTTGGGGTAAGGGGGATGTCTTTTAGTTAAAAACGTCCAATCTTCCTGGATATCGATCTTAGTTATATATATTTATTAATTAATTGGTGAGGTTTTCTTTGTCTTCCTCTGTAAGTTTTTCTTGATCTTGTACAATTCAATCAAGGCCCACTGTATTGGAAATTTTAACAAATTGTTCCAAATAGTGAATAGGTGGATCTGGCACGATGGCCTCCCTTGTCAGCTTCCTTTCTGCATATGTCCACTCAGCCCAACATAAGACACATGGTAAAAGAAACATTGCAAAGCAGCAACAGCCATAGCCAGCAGAAAACTCCATGAATGAGTTACTTACATTCCATACGGGGAGGGTCCACTTCTTCGAAGTCATTGGTGGGGAAAATCCTTGCATCCGAGTCCTTAATAGAATTGAACTTACCAGCACGAAGGCTAGGCAAATTCTCATTCTATGGCAGGACCTGAGGCTTCAGATTATGCCAGGTTAAAGCTTGTCGACAACTAGCCGAGCTACTTCCAACACTGGCTTGAAATAGAACCTCTTGAAAGTGGAATCTGAGGATCAATCGGCTGCTCGCATCAGATCCTCCAACCTAGCCCCAAGGGCAAAAGCTTTAGAGGCTATTGCTCCTCTTGCTGAATGAGCACCAAATTGTTTGGCATCAATCCCCGCCTCCTGCATCACCCAACGCACCCACCTGGCTATTGTTGGGGAAGAAACAGCCTTGTACGGTTTATGTAGGGCAAGGAGAAGTTGTCCTTCACCAGGAGGGCGAGTGTATACAGTCAAATCTTCATACGCACTGAGGCACTGCACTACAAACAGTTTAGGCGAATCTGGAATATTCGGGTAAGAGAGAGACTTAGTCCGCCTACTCACTGTGAATGACACCCTATCCGGGGAAAAAACTCTAGCAGTGATGTCAAGTGCTCGAACGTCTGAGACTCGCCTGCAAGATACCAGGCACAACAGCATTGCCAACTCAGCTGTGAGCTCTTTACGAGATAGAAACCTATTTGGCTGCCAAGACAAAAACAAGTTCAGAACCCTGTTTACGTCCCAAAGGACAAAATAGCGCGGTTCGGGAAGCGGCGAGAGGCGAATCCCTCTCAGAAGCCTGCACACCAAGGGGAGCTCCCTAATCGGGAACCTTGCACAAGGTCATATCCAGCCGAGATTGCGGAACGAAACGTGTTGATTGACCGGTAGGAAGGCCATCCTCTGCCACACCAGCAACGCCATCTATGTCAGGCTGATCAGTATCTCCTGGTCGTGCCATCAGCCCATGCCTTGGAGAGCAGGTCTTCTGCTTTTCCCAAAAGGTCTGAGAGCATCCATTGATGTCGGAGATCCTCCAGGCCATCGGCCTCAGCGATCCCTCCTGGACTAACCGGTGGGGAGTCCTGTCCAGACTGAACAGAATGTGAGGAGAGTGAGGAGTAGGATTGGAGAATCCCAAGAAAGTTCCAGTAGAACTGGAAACCAAACTTGAGACCTCCACCACGGAGAGATCAACACCACCTCCGCCAAATGATGATGCAGAAACACCGATACTCACGTTATCATTGAAAACAGGGGAAACGCATACCCCTGCTCGCCCGACCAATCCTGGAGGAAAACGTCCGTCGCCTCCGCCCACGGATCCGGGCGCCAACTGAAGTACCTCGGGAGTTGATGATCCAGATGCGACACAAACAAGTCCACTGAGAAGGGACCTCACCTGTCTGTCAGGAAGGAGAACACATGAGGGTCTAGCTTCCACACGCTGGCATCCAGCAGATGCTGGGAGTGCCAATCGGCCACTTCGTTATGTTGACCTGGCAAATACTCTGCTGTGACCGACACCTGATGATCCAGGCAAAAATGGCAAAACTCCTTTGCAAGGTCCACTAGCATCTTGGATCTGGTCCCCCCCAGATGGTTGATATAACGGACCGCCTACACGTTGTCCATCCTGAGGAGGACACACGACTGTCCTTTGTCCAACACTGGACTGCAAAGGATCCCGCCAGCAACACCAAGCAGTTGGTATGTAACGACTGCTTGTGGGCACATCAGGCGCCACTTGTGGAAAAATCTCCGCACCTGGCCCCCCAGCCAGAATGACTAGCGTCTGACTCGATAACTAAGTCCGGGGCGGAGCCAAAAATTGCACGGCCATTCCTGGCCTCCATGTGTGTCAGCCACCACCGCATCTCGTCTCTCACCTCCTCCGACAATGGAATCAGCTGAGAGTACATCAGGCCTTTCCTGAGATCAAACCTTGCATGGCCCGGTAGTGAAGAGGGCCTGGAAATATGGACTGGATCGAAGAGGACAGAAGACGCACCAAACGCGCCAAGTGGCGCAAAGACGTTAGCAGCTTCGCCAGCGTCTGACGTAGTTCGTGTCTGATCTTCACCATCTTCCTGGAGGCTAGACTCAAAGTGGAAGACACTGAGTCTATGTTGAACCCCAAAAAGGTTGCACACTGGACGGGAACTAGAAGGAACTTCTTTTCGTTGATAACGAAGCCCAGGCCCTGAAGCAGGTTGACTGCAACCTCCAGCTGGACCGCTAACCGCTTTGGACACTGGTCCATGAACAGCATGTCGTCCAGGTACACGATCATTCTAATACCCCGTGCCCGCAAGCCCTCCACCGTCGGGCGTAGCACCTTTATGAAGCACCACGGCGCCGAGGAGGGCCTGAAAGGCAGCGTGATGAATTTGTAAACTTGACTGTCCCACCTGAACTGGAGGACACGATGGTGGGGAGGGAAAATTGGAACCGCTAAGTATGCATCTTTTAAGTCGAGCCTGACCATCCAATCAGACGGATACAACACATCCCTCACGAGGTGGATCCCCTCCATTTTGAAATGGTGGTACACTAGCCATTCATTGAATTCCCTCAAGTTGATGACTGGACACTGGCCCCCATCGACCTTGTCGACCAAGAAGAGATTTCTGAGGAAACCTCCGGGATGCTCTTGCGTGCAACAAATCGCCCCTTTGTGGAGGAGGGCGGAAACCTCTTCGCGCACCAAGTCTACGTCGCGCTGCGAGAAAGTAATGGGTCCAAACGATGAGGCTGACATGGACGGCCATGAAACTCCAGCTGGAAGCCCTGGACCATCTGCAGCACCCAAGCATTGCTTGTAAGGGAAACCCATGCTAGGAAAAACTATGCCAAGCGCTCCCCTACCCTCAAACTCACTGAGGGAAGCACACTCACATCTTCCAGCACATTGATGCTGGCCTCTTTGGCCTCCAAGGCCCCTGACACTGTATCCCCGAGTTGGGTAAAAATTGTTGAAGCAGGCGTTGATTTGAAACTGACTGCGGCCGGAGCCTTACCCCCGATCGGAGCTGTTGCCCTGACCGTACGAGTGGCCCCTGCCACGTCCGGCCCTCTCAAAAACACGAGGGGCAAAAACCTCCTTGATATTACACTGCGCCCTGTCCAGAAAAGTAAATGTGGCGAAAAATTTGCCGAGTTCTTTGATAACCGGTTCTCCGAACAGACCCCCTTGCGCCACTGCACCGGCGTAGAAAGAAGCAAGGTCACCCAACTTAGGGTCAAATTAAATCAGTAGAGACCTCCTCCTCTCAGTAGAGAGGGTGCAATTTGCGATACCAAGAAAGACAATGGCTTGCTGTGCCCAATTGGACAGGACCTCTGGAGATATAAGATCCCCCGAGACCTTGGCCTCCTCAGCCATGTCCAAAATCTTGGTCATGGGACCCACCGCATCTAACAACTTATCCTGGCAGGTCCGCCAGGACCTGTCAATACCATTTCTAGGGTCCTTTACAAATTTAGCCACGAACGTTGCCATCTTCGGGTCAATATCAGGGGTCATCGCCACCTTACCATCTAAGGTGGAGCGAGGACACTCCGCCCTGAGGCGGTTGCGGGCGTCCTTATCCACAGGCTTGCGCAAACGGTTTGCCACATACTGAGCCACCTTATCCCCTGCATCAAAGTATGAAGACCGGGGTGGACGATATTGTCCGGGTCCAACATGCCTGAAGGACCCGCGGAGGAGGCGGCCTGGGATGGGAGCCACGACCTGGAGGAGCAGGCCTCCTCGTCCGTATCCGGAGAATCCCCATCATCCTGAGATTCTGGGGACATAGTACGCGGGGTCGGGGGGGGACCTCTACCGGGGCACAGGAATGGGCTGGGGCCCCTCATGCACCATGAAGGCGATTTTAACTCGCGCGAAAGCCTCAGAGTCAATATCCTCTGTGCAAGGCTTCTTAGTGGGAGGGGGGAGGGTGAAGGCACAGGGGCCGGGGCCGACACGGGAATAAGGGCTGCAAGTTTCCCATACGCCTCATCCAACTGTGCCGTGAGACACTGCTCTAGGAGTACCATGGCCTGATCCACCGCCCTATAAATTGAGTCATCGACCGCTTGGTAAAAGTTCTCATCCCAAGAGGTGTAATTCAGAGGGTCCTCCTCTGTGTACTGGCCTTGCTCCCCCTGTATCATGAGGTAAGTTAGGCTCTGCTAGGGGTAAGAGAACTGCGGCACAGGCAATTAACAAGGACTCTCACGGCACCAATTTGAATCTGGGAGGGAGCCCAGACAATATGGGGGCATGAAGGCACACAATTTAAGGGACTAGCCTTGAGAATGCTGCAGCCCTCAATGTCACAGGGCACCACCCGGCAAAGCTTCCCCCCGCACCAACAGACTGGCACTTATTACAACCCCTCAGGGTGTGAAAACAGCAGGAAATACAACCCACACAGGGCGTTCAATCAAAGGGGAAAAAGCCTACAAATGCAACCCCACAGGTTTTCAGACTGGGTGGTAAGGGAAAGACAAACTACCTGTGGCAAACGAGCGAAAAACACTTCAAAAAGTGTCCCACAGTCGCGCTGGCCAGAGAGAAGAAAGCTCACCCCCTAGTGGTGGGAGGACCACACCGCACTGTCACTGGGCACAGAATTGTGTGAGGAGCGCTGGAAAGAAAAAGGCCAGCGCTTGTCAGAAATCAAAGACTCTATTAACACAGCCTCCAAAACCCAGGAGAGATATCAAAAACCACTTAACTTGCTGCTAAGCAGCAAAGAAAGAGGAAGAGTAAGCAGCAGCGGGGCATGATGGGAGCTGCCGGAGTGCGGAGACTAACAAAGGACTAATGTTGAAACTCTTTCTGTTTCCCAAGTGTTAATGGGAAATGTAGTTGTTTACTGTTTTTTCTTGCTGCTGTGTGTACAATAAAGCGAAGGAAGAAGGCATAATCCGAAGCCTCCGGTCCTGCCAAAGAATTTGTTTGCTTGTATAATGTAATTAATCAGACACTATGATTATGAAATCATCATGAACACGAGGTTGACTACTATTTTTGTGAAAAGATTTTGAATTAAAAGTTTGTGTTTAATATGTACATTGTGTAAAAGTTGCTGCGTGTTAAAGTCCTATTCGCCATTCTGGGACAAGGCCACTTTCATTGGTTTCCATTTACATGCACAGCACACATATCGGAGTACATTTATTTATCAATGTATCAGAGTGCGCTTCTCACCAACATTGTTCTTTTTTCCAATAGTTCTTTGACATTTTCCCATTCCTGATGGGAGATCATGAGGAAGTCAGAAATCCCCTCTGTTGCCACAATTGGCCAAAGTCATGCACAATCCCAAAACCATATTGACTATCTGTAAATATGGTTATTCTCAGTTTTCTCCCAATTTTACATGCTTTGGTTAGAGCGAACAATTCATCTATTTGTGCAGACTTGACTCCTCTTAAACAGGAAGCATCATAAGTACCTGACATAGTACACACAGCATAGGCAGAACTCAATTCTCAGTTCTCCCTTCTCAAGCATGACCCATCAACAAACATTACATAGTCTGACTCTTCTAAGGGGACGTCAAGGATGTCAAGCCTGGGCTTTTTACACATTTTTGTCACATCCAAACAATCATGATCTACTTCCTCTCTCACTTCTTCACAGTTTGAATCAGGCAACAAGATTGCAGGATTCATCATGGTGCATCTTGTAATACTTGCATTTGCAACACCCAATATTACTCTTTCCTACTGAGTCAGCTGACTAGGGTCAAATGCTGAGTGTGAGTCCTTGTTCAAAGGATCTCGACCGAATGTGGCCTGTACACTTTGACAGGATGTCCCATCACAATTGATTCACTCTGTTCCAGACTCACACAAGCAGCAGCTACTGCTTTTAAGCAGCCAGGCAATGCTGTATCCACTGGATCCATAGTAGCAAAGTAGTATGCTACTGGACATCAGGACAACCTGTGTCTTTGTGTTAACACTGAAAGTGCACAACCTTCTCTTTCACAGCAGAACAAAGCAAACTCTTTAGTATAATCTGGATATATCGCACCTTCTTTCACACACAATTTTGATTGGGTCTTCCTTTGCCATTTGACTAATTTCTTTCCCTGCAAAATCCCACACATCTGACCTCACTGTAGCTTTCAATTCATAAGGCAAATAATTTTCAGTAAGAAGTGAAAACATCTCATCCACTTCTGTCCCCTGTTTCGCAAGCATCATCTTAAAGTCAACGTCTTCATCAGGTGTTTGGAAAGCAACATCATCAGGTGTACAAAAGATGGTACAATTCATCTTGCACAACAAGTACCGACCTAACAAATTTACTGGACCTGAATCACATACCTCAAATCGATGCAGGTCTCTGAAATCACCAATATTGGTTTTGTGACTGGGGTTCTTATTTGTTTATTTCAGACTCCTACAATTTGGATAGTTTCTCCTGAGAGGGGTAGGTTTGGAATTTCTGCTGCTGTCACAGTAGAACAGGTTGCGCCAGTATCCACTAGAAAAGTGATGTTGTTTCCTTCAACCTTTCCATCAACAAATGGACCTGACTCATCTACCGCCAAGGATGCGCCTAGCACGCACTCTTGCTCCCTCCTCAGGCACCATCATTGGGACATTTCCGATTCACTGTCATCATTTTGCATCCAATATTGTTGAAGGGTCTGTGTATTTTTACAACTTTCTCCACGAAATCTGGTGTTCATACTGTACCTCTGCACCTGAGGGTTCACAATGCTGGGCATAGAGGCTTGTAGAACCTGCAACTAACGAGTAACTACCTGCTGCTGCTGTTGTTGATTCACAACCACCTCATACTGTATCTGTTGATTTAAAATTTGATTTACCCGATTATTCTGTTGAATATTTCTACACTCGTTCTTCCAATGTTCAAGCTTTCCGCACCCATGATAAGGATATTTCTTTTTCACTCCTTCTCTACTCATTCATCCTTTTCCCTTACTTCCATTCAACACTTGACTATTCTGATTCTGCCAATTCATCTGGTTATCATTTTGAGAATTAGAAGTTGCTTCTTGGCATTCTGCTATCTTCACTTTTGCCCACTGCATTTTCTATTTCAACTTTTTATGCTTTGCATCAATGTCGTCACTACAATACTTAGCACACTTTAAAAAGTCAACCGGTTTGCTCTGCCAGCAAAGCATGTACTGCTGAATCATCTGACTAATTCCTGAACTTAATCCCTACGCAATCCTATATACAAAATGTCCCATATCTTTATCACCAATATTTTCAAATCTACTATACTGCTTAAATACCTGCAGTAACATTTCATAGTATGCATTCACTGACTCCTTTGGTTCTTGAGTTGTTCTATATATTTTAACTCAATCTATTTCTTTAAGGGGAATTTTCATTTCAGAAAAGTAATCACTTGATTATATTTCTTCATCACATCTTCTGAAGGTGCACCTGTTTTTGCGTCTCTAGGATATTCTTCAGTTGGACAATCAACTGTAAATTTACATTTTGTCCACGAATCAGCTGGTATCACTATGTCAAACAGGCCATCCAAATCTTTCAACAAAACCTTTGAAACCTTTACAAATCTCCCTACTTGCTTGTACCATTCAAATGATTTTTCTCTCAACCTAGGGAATTCCTTCGTAAAGGACAAAATATCCTGTCTACTCCACATGAACATGAACATATGCACCACCTAGAACTTCTCTCATCGGACACATCCTTTCGACCGTTTCTACTTCTCTCAACGTAAATGCAAATATTTCTTTTGTAGCGGCTTCATCCCTGTTTTTTTTCCATCTACTTCTCCATCAATCTACATCTCCCGTTTTCTTTAAAATGTGCATTCATTCCTTTATTTACAATCTCCTTCCTGACACTATTAAACTTTCCCAATTCTTCTCAGTAAATTCCGATCCATAAAGTTTATGTAATATTTTTGATTTCTCCACAGCTATTCCAAATTCTAAAGCAGCTTCCACTACCTTCTTGTGCAGTTTCTTGTTCTCCAGGTTATACTTTTACACAAAAACAACAATTCTTCATCTCCATATGAACCCAATCTGTCTGAACTTATTGTACCAATAATCATTTAATCATTTCCTCTAAATCCACTCTCAACTTACTTACATCTATAGTTTTTAATTGGTTTTTTTCTCTAATCCTTTTACCCATTCTTCTAGATCTTCAGGTGAAAATCCAGTAGAACTTCCTGCCACTGGGGTAAGAGTTGTTACTTTTTTCCTTGTATCTATGGGTGCAATTCTTTTCAGGGTTTGAGTCACAGTCTCAAGGTTCGGGAAAGCTAATAATGAAACATTTGAATCACTCTCACAAGTTTGATCTTCTAACATTACTATGGGCCATATTCTCAAGGTGCTATCGCCGAGATATCCCCACCTATTGCAGCCAAATTTGCGATAAACCTACCACCCCATTCGCAAGCTGGTGCAAACAGCCCATATCACCAGTTTTTCAGCAATAGTAGCCGCAAAAAACGTCCCCAAGGATGACCCCGGCAACTATCGCTAATGAGATGCAGAGTAGGCGTTCTCGCGTAAAAAGCAGCAACAACACCACACCACAACTTTCTCAACGACCAGACAGATTAGAGATAAGATCACAAAACATGCGATAAGGTGTGTTAGCACCAGGAAACTAACACCTGCTCCGTCCTGGTGCAAAGTCGGACTACAACCTGCACCACATAAGAGAGCCCAGCCCAGAGCCACACCTGAAGAACAACAGATACGATGGAGCCACAGAACATGCATCCGAGAACCCCGAGAGGGCAACAACACCCACCTCCACCTCCCCCACGAGTCCCCACTCCGGGCACCCCCATCCTCCCCAGACAAAGATATATCACATCAACCACACAGATACATATACCAAATAACTCGCATGATGTCACACAATGACATCTGGTGACATGCAAATGTCGTCACAAAAATGAGCATCACACATTGACCTTCAAAGCAACAAATGACAATTTATTAGAATAAACACAGAACAGAAATGAAGACACATGGCGGATCCCCTCGGAACAATCAGTAGGTCACAGCCTGCAAGACAAAAATCATGATGAGAAGGTGTGTCTTGCGCACATCAAAGGACAGAAAGAGAGCGAAGGAGAGAGAGTGAGAAAAAGATGGACAGAGAGGGGGAGAGAGGGGAAGACGGACAGAGAGGGTGAGAGAGAGAAAGACGGACAGAGAGGGGGAGTGAGAGACAGACGGACAGAGAGGGGGAGAGTGAGATAGAAAAAAGAAGAGAGGGACAGGGAGAGAAAGTGCGACACTGCACACCCAGGCCACACTGCTCATCTGCTGCCACTTGTGTGTCTCCAACCACATGCCGGTATGAAATGCAGTTCACCAGGTCCTACATCTGAAACACATCTGTCATCTGAAACAGAGTCCAGATACCTGAATGGCAAAGTACACACAATTTCACGCAACATCATCGTCTGTCCGCCCCTGCACACCCAAGCAGCTGCAACCCAGCCCATCCCGCAGCCCAGCGGTGACTGCCTGCCCCTGAGTACCCAAGCAGCTGCACCCCAGCCCCTCCCACCACCCAGCGGTGCATGCCCGCCCCTGTGCACCGAGGCCTCACTGCTCACCTTCCACCACCGGCGTGTAGAAATGAGAGCCGCCTCTGTAGAAACATGCCGCTGCAATTCCCAAGCCTAGGGCCCGCGGACATGTTATCCTCCACATCATGCAGCTCCACTCCGCAGGCCCCCATGTCTCACATTAGATGCTGGGTCTTGATTTCTCTATGGAAGAGGACATACCAGTGCACCCGGCATCATCACAGGCTGCACACCCACTCAGCCTCATAGGTGCCACTAACTCTGTGATCCAAAAGGCGATGCCACGTGGCGGTAGGCCCACACTGCCCACTGGCTCAGGCCTACACTGTGGTCCAGCAGGGCACACAAAACCTAAGCCGTCCGGACCTCCGGGATGGGGCATCATCGCAGGCTGCACACCTGCTCAGCACTTATGATGCCCCTACATTAGTGCACCCAAAGTCACCGCCCCGTGGCGCTAGTCAGGGAAACTATATGATTGAGTATTGTGGTGCAGTCGCAATATTGTCACCTCCGGGCCTGCGGAATGTGATGTTGCAGGCCCCTGGGCCCCCATACCTACATGCACATCACATGGATACACCTCTAGAGTGGTTGGAAATGGTGTTGTGCACGTGAGCCCAGGCCTTTTTATTGGTAGTCACATGTCCTGTGATGCGTGAGCTGGATGTGTGCGGTGTGGTTGTAAACCAGTTGCGAGGGAGTGGCCGTGGCATGCTGACAACTAAACCTGTGAGCAGCAGATCACTGCAGGAAAGTTCTGGCACATGTGGCGCCTTTGCCCCTCCCGGAGCATAACCGTAGTGAGCTGGCCTGGCGTATGCCAGTTCAGAGTAAGGGTTTGAATGATGACCGGGGCTCTGTGCATGGTTCTGTACGGGGCTGGACAAGGAAGTAACAAATGCGCGTGTCGCTGTTGTTGCATCGGCGCAACCCGGACAACAATTGTCAATGTGTCACCCTGTGACCCAAGTCCAACAACAAAAGCCACATGGACGTAAGAGGAATTCACTGACCCTACATTCATCCATACTTCCACATTTGCAAGACCAACATCTGTGTGATTCAGAATGTTTAATGCACATTCAGGTGGAGTGTTGCATTTGGAGCAGTACAGGGCCATGCAAAGCCCACTTTCAAAGGTTGGGCCATGGAGGGCCAGCCAGAGTCCTTCAGGGAATGAGAAGTCCAATGGAAGAGGAAGAGTTCAGTAGGTATGGGCGAATTTTGCGGATCTGCGGTCATCGAATTCGCACAAAATCGCAAAAAAAATTGCGGATTTTCACGCGAACTTGCGGATTTTTTTGCTATTTGCATCTGCTCAACTGGAGTACTTTCTACTGGCTAATCAGTAAGTGCTACCTTGTTGGGTAAATGTAAAGAGCTTTTCCTACAATGCAGCTGCGTAAAGGGCCAGAAGATTTGTCTCCACTGACCATATATGCCTGTAACTTTGCCACCGCGCCAAAAGGGGCCGAGGTCCCTTGAGTGAGCTGTCTATCATTGTTGGGATAGGGCGGGAAGACGTTTGATACCGCTAGTGTGTAGTGCGGGGCTTCTATGGGTGTCAATGCCTCTTGTGTATAAAGGGTCAGAGAGCAGGGTAGCAGGTAAGGGGAATGCAGCCTCCTGGTCACAGGAACTACACGTGAATTGCGCTCGAGAAACTCAGGGATGCAAAGACCTTCCTCTGGTATTACAGCTAATTTTCAACGAAAGATATTGGGTTAAAGCTCCCTTTCCCAGCCTCGACCATGCTCACTAATGTTTTGGGCTGATTAAAAACGTTACTGAATTTGAACTTCAACTCGGGCACCTGCTATATCTGTAAGTGCTTACTGTTGAGGTTTAATTTTTGTGACAGGAGCCTCGTGACAGAATGAATCCTGCCCTGCATAGTTATCCACGAAGATGCCACTGTTTTGTGCAATACCTCTACTCAACTGGAGTACTGGCTAATCAGCAAGTGCTACCTCGTTGGGTAAATGTAAAGTGCTTTTCCTACACTGCAGCTGCGTAAAGGGCAAAAAGATTTGTCTCCACTGACCATGTGTGCCTGTAACTTTGCCACCGTGCCAAAAGGTGCCTAAGTCCCTTGAGTGAGCTGTCCATCATAGTTGGGAAAGGGCAGGAAGATGTTTGATACCGCTAGTGTGTGGTGAGGGGCTTCTATGCGCGTCAATGCCTCTTGTGTATAAAGGGTCAGAGAGCGAGCAGGGCAGCAGGTGAGGAAAAAGCAGCCTCCTGGTCACAGGAACTACACGGGGATTGCGCTCGAGAAACTCAGGGATGCAAAGACCTCCCTCGGGTATCACAGCTAATGTTCGACGGCAGATATGGGGTTAAAGCACACTTGCCCAGCCTCGACCGCGCTCACTAATGTTTTGGGCTGATTAAAACATAACTGAATTTGAGCTTCAACTCAGGCACCTGCTTTATTTATATCTGAAAGTGCTTCCTGTTGAGGTTTAATTTTTGGCCCACAGGAAGTACTTACAGAGTTTAGGCAGGTGCCCGATTTGAAGCTAACTTCTGCAACCATTTTAGAATGGCGCCGGCAAGCTGCCAGAGTTGAAGTTGCAACTAAGCAACTTTAACTCTGGCAGCTTTCCGGCGCCATTCTAAAATGGTTACAAAGTTAGCTTCAATTAGGGCACCAGCTATATCTGTAAGTGCTTCCTGTTGAGGTTTAATTTTTGTGACAGGAGCCTCGTGCGAGAATGAATCCTGCCCTGCATAGTTATCCACGAAGATGCCACCGCTTTGTGCAATACCTCTACTCAACTGGAGTACTTTCTACTGGCTAATCAGTAAGTGCTACTTCGTTGGGTAAATATATTGTGTTTTTCCTACACTGCAGCTCCGTAAAAGGACAGAAGATTTGCCTCCAGTGACCGCGTGTGCCTGTAACTTTGGTCCCTTGGATTAGCTTGCCATAAAAAAGAAAAATCCGCCAGCGAGCGAATTTGCGAATTTTGCGGCAATTTCGTGAGATTCGCGGAATGCGAAATTGCCCAAAATCCGCAAATTTCACGAGCGGAACAGATTTTTGGCCCATACTTAGAGTTCAGTATGCAGTCTGATGGTTGTGTCATTGGCGAACAAACAGAATATGGCAGTCCATGTTGAGGTCCAAGGTGAGTGTCGCAGAGTGTATCGGGAGGACATTGGAAGGTGATGATGCAGAGAGCAGAACCAAGCTGAAACCAGCCATATGGCGGATGTGAATGCTACTGTTTCTTCCGTACCAGTAAGGAGGCTTCGTCCGCATCTTTGTCCTCTGCTGTTGTATGTGCCTCACGTGTGAGCGGTGCTGGCCTTTCTCCAGCACTGTGTGGCAGTGACACCGCAGAGGTAGGAGGTGGAATGTCTGCTGCACTGTGGCACTAACACTTCAGGGGCAGAAATGTGGAGGTGGTGGTAGCAGCAGCATGCATTGGCTCCAGGCCTTGTGGCACTAATGCCATGAGGATGGTTTTGAGGTAATTGTGGAACCCATCTACCTCTTGCTGGTGGGCAGCCGTTGCAGCCGCTCTCTCCGCGTCGGCCCGCTCCACGTTCCCAATGAGCCTCTGCATGAGGACCAACTACCGGACGAGCTCGCTGGAGCCACCCTGACTAGACAGTCATTCTTGTGGCACAGTCAGGCAATGTCAGCCGTGGTTTGTTGGAGGACATGGAGCGGAATGTCAGTGTCCGTTAGGGACTGTGAGTGGTCCCTGATGGGACTTAGACACCCACGTATGGCATCTAGTTTGTCTGCCATGCAGTCAAAGCCCACCTGCACCTGTTCAGCCAGCTGCTCCTGGCATCACAACACACTGCATTGGAAGGCCATGTGTTCTTCGTGGGGGTACTGGGAGGCAGCCGTGGTGGTGGGTGCTGCCTGCTGTGCGGTCTGTGCAGGGGGTGGGTTCTCTTCGTTGCAGCTGGGCTGCCCTGCTCCTGGAGGTGGGCTGCTGAGACTGTCAATGAACTCTTGGTGGGCATCAGAGTCAAAGGTGTTGTGGACCTCTTAGTCATCAGAGAGGTTGGGACTGCTCTGCAGGATGGGGTGATTGTCCCTCTGCAATGTGAAGGGGAGATGCAGTTTAACAATGTGTCCACATGTGTGTTGTTGCATTGTACATGTTTACATACAGACTGTATGACTGTGTACATCCTGGCTGTTTTGAAGGGGCTGCTCATTTGCTGCGGGACAGTGAACATTTCGACACCATCACGGCTGTGTTTGTACCTGTACATTATCAACTCACATTTCCCTGCAATGCCACTTGTGATTGGCCAGTGTCTACACGCAGTCGGCACCACTTGTGTCTTCTGTTCTGTGGTGAAAGTGTTGCGGGCTGTGCCACTTCATTGTCAATGTTGATGTGCTCTGCATGTGATATGTGTGTGCCGCCTTTTAGGGCAGTCGCCCCTGCAGCTCTACTTTAGCTGCCCCTTATCCCTTACATGCTGTGTGCCTCTGACTTCTGTGCTTATACATTGCTGACATGTAGCATGCTTGGGTACATTGTTCTCTGGGTGAGAATTGGGGTCTGGGACATGGTTTGTCCTCCGATGTGCTCATCTCCATTGTGCATGTGTGCCATTGTGCCCATCTCGCCCCGTCCCCCCAGTCCCTGGTCGTCACTCACCCAGGTGCTGTTGTGTCCGATCCTGTTGAGCAGTGTCAGGTCCCCCGACTCCAGCCACTGTCTCCCCACTGATGACTGTGGATGCCATTTTTTTCATGTTGTCCAGCTCCTCCTGTGGCGCAGGAATGCCACCTCCAGTCTGCATTGCTGCCTTGCGGCTGTTTGCGAGTTTCTGCTTGGTTTTTCATTTGACATCATTCCAGTGCCTCTTGACCTTGTCCATTGTCCCCTTCAGCATTCCCACTGCATTCACCTTGTCCATGATTGCCTGCCATAGTCCATATTTGGTTGCCAATGACACAGTGGAGGTGACGAACAGTTGTTCGACCACCTGCATTATCAGGATCCTGTTTTCCTGCTGACTGAAGCGCTTCTTCCTACTCTTCTTCTCTTTGGCCTTCCATGAACACGAGGTCCCAAGCAAGTTCTCTGGGGTGCTTGTGGGGTTCTGGTTCTCCTCCGTACTTGCTCCGGCAACATCCATGGTACTTCCCTGTTGTTTAACATGTGTTTGTCTGTTTTTTTCTACTTTTATGGTGATTGTTCCCGTCTGGCACGTGTTAATTGCTGGCCTGTCGCTGGTTTTTGCTGATTCTTGTATTGCGCTTGGCCTCATTGCAGCTTTATTAGTGTTTTGCATTTTTGCTGTGTGGCGTTGATATTAACACGGCCATTTGACGTGCTATCTGGTGAATATCGCATGATACTGCCATGTTGTGAATACATGTTTAACACTGCGTACATTTCCAGTGATGGACTGCGATGTTGAGGGTTTCGGTAAGTAGCTTTTGCAATGGTTGTCACATGTTCTTGAGAATATAGCCCTATGTCTTTTCTCACACTTTTCTGTGTAACTGTCTCATTTTGTGGTTGTGGTGTACCACGCTTGTCACCATACAATGAAATAACAGGACCAATAGTTAGTGGCACTGTCAATGCTTCAGCATTCAAACCTAACTGATGTATTTTCTGAATTATCTCTTCTTTTGTTTTATTCAATGCATCCCTTTACTCTTTTTGAGATGCTCGGATAACTGTTGGGTCATATAGAACCGGTGGAACAAATGGAGTTCCCATCATAGGGGCACTTGGAGTTGCATCTCTAGCACTTTCTTGATAAGGCGTAGGTCTTTTTACTAGAATATCTTCCAACAAGTTATCATCAGATTCATCACACCCAATTCCTGCCACACCTAGGTATTTGTTTTTTTCTTTACATTTGCTCTCTTCTTGATTCTCAGGCATTAATATTGGATGTAAACCCTCCATAACTACAGCCCTTCTCCATTTGATCTCCTCAAGTGTCAAATGGGTATCTTGGCAAAAATCCTCTAATAATTCTTCTACCTCTCATGTATTTCTCTCATTCAAATGCCTCAACTCTCATTCTTCCAAAGCCTCATACTGTGTTAACCTAGGATTTGGTTCCAATGAATTCAACTTATTTCTCAAATTCTTAAGAATCCTCACATTAAATGTACAATGTTCTGGAAAAGCTAGAACACCATCACCTTTAGTATATTCCACCCAATTTTTCAACCCTACACACGTATGATATCCACTTTCCATCATCATCATATAGGAATCTGGCGTATTAGGAAGTGGCATAAGAATTCCCTCCCTAGTTACTATCTGCTTGTTCTTCCTAAAGAATTCTTGATCTTATTAATCAACTTCATTCTCTCGTTCTTTTATCTAATTCACTTGATAAAATCCCGAAACTCTTCAGTGCTTTTCATGAAGCCTGTTAGTTAACACTCGTCCAATGCCAGCATGACTAACTTCAACAGTCCAATCAAGTATCACTATGCTTCTTTCCTTACAATCAATCATAGCACGGCTTTTGACTGCTGACCAATCAAGGCTTACAACACACCCACTCGTCTGACCAATGCCAGTGCGGCTCTTTGTAACATCAGTATTGCTCCTACTACTGACCCTCCATTTAAAATCTGGATTTTTCACACACCCGCTGTTTCAATCAATACCAGCATGGCTCTCTTTGAAGTAAGTATGTCTCTTGCTACTGACCCTCCCTTCACAAGGTAATATGAAAAATGTATTTTGTTATCTTTTCTTTATAAATTTCTGTTAGGAACACCGTAAAAACAACGCTACTCTGTCTGCTCCGCTAAACAAAACATGGTTTCTTCACTCGCTGCAAAGAGAAAATTCTTCCTTTCACTAAGAGTAAAAACCACTGTTTACCCTTCACTTAAGCTCGGGGAGGATCTGTAACTCCTCTAGGGATATTCCTCTTTTTGAGTAAGGCTAAAGTTTCACAGGAGAGCCCTCTGCTGTCATTCACTCTGTAATCTTGTATGATGTAGTCCCAGGTATTATGACAACAGACGAGTAACCTTCTGCAGTGTGATTTCCTTACCACACTCTCCTAAATTCCGTTCCCGGGATTCCCAGGTATCTCTGTACCTGTACTTCCAGACAATATAGAACACAACTCTAACTCTTGGTGTTAAACATATAGTTAATATTCAGAAATCATTATTCAATAATCAATAACCACCAAACTAATCAATAATAACCATCGATCTGCTACCAGAAGAACTGATTCAGTGGAAGGCTAGGGACGAGCACCTCACAAGCAGCTATAAGATCAATGGGCCCATATACAACACTCAGATTTCTTGGCTATTTTGCTGGGGGATCAAGTTTTGTTATTTACTTTGTTCTTGATTGGTTAACTCACTGGAAATTCAATTTAATCCTGATGAATCTTTTTTTAAATGTCTAACTAATCTTCACCAATCAACTCTCTTCCTTAGGTTGATGGACCATTAGTTGATTAGTTGATGGTGATATGAACAAATTAACTAGCTAAGCTTACAGATGTTAGTGAAACAAACCACAGACTCTGGGTAAGATTCAACAAGTTTATCCAAATCTCAGTCATAAATGAACGCTCATTAATACAAATTCACAGTGCCAGCACCAACAAACTTTCATGGGAGAGAAAATTCATCAAACACTGTACATTCATTTCACAGACTTATTCAACAAATCAATGCATTAAGAGTGGATAGATCTAGAGACAAAATGCATAATAAATCATACATTTGCAAAAGGTATGCAAATTTGAGAAAGAATATTAATTACCCAAAGGTGATTTTGGAAACCCAACTCTCTGGCCAAAAGCTGGTGGTTGTCTTCTGATTAAGACTCAGGAGACAAAGGCTATAGGACAGACTCAGGACAGGGTGATACTTACTAAACTTCTTTATTGACCAGCCGCACCGGGACGCATACCTCACATACTTCTCTTCGATATTCTTCCTGAATCTTCGATCTATTCAAGTATCTTTATGAAGTGAATCTTCCCAGTCTGCTCTCTCTTTCCTCAGCAGCAGTAGTTCTTGCTGCTCTTTTGCACTCTTGCTTGCCTTGCCTCGCTTGCATGCATGACATGACAATTAAGTCACTCTAGTTATAGTCTTCATTTCTGCATGTCCCACTCTCAAAATTACAAATCTTTATGAAATACAAACTCTGATTGGACAGGAACAGGGGAGTTATCATCACCTCATGCTGACATATTTAATTTTTAATAACTCTTTTGTCTATCAAACCCATCCCCTTTAGCTCATTTAATATTCTGTCCATTTCCGTTCACACGTATTTAATGTTACTATTCAAAATACATTCCATACAGTTCTACAGTTGTGAAGAACTTTCACACAGCGGGTGTCCTCGGCTCTTGGCAGACTGTCAGTGACTGGGTCATCAGGTCACATCACTATTACACTGCGCATATCCAGCTCACATCCATTTTCAATGCCATATTTTCCTTTGTGTGTCACATAAGGTCTAAACATACACTATTATTAAAGGAATCATGAAAAAATTTTAATTGCTTAAATAAGTGATTTTCCCTGTTTACCACCCACTTCTAATCTATCATATCATGGTACTTTCTTCTTTGTTAAGTAAAAGCAATAGCAGCAACAGCTCTCTTTAAATTCTGGCAAGCATATTGTCCCTAAAACTGAATAACCATTTCAACTACCCGCTCGCCTCCAACTGTCTAGTGGCCATTGTCCAATCCATTATTCATAGCTGGACTGCAATAATTAATGCCTCGCTCCAGCAGGGTTCCATTCCTGAGTCTCTGAAAGGCGGCCAAGACCTCCCCGTTTTGAAAAAGCTGTCGCTGGACCCAGCCATTCCAGACAATTTCAGACCTATCTCCAACATCCCCCTCTTAGCCAAAATTTTGGAGAAGTGTGTACAACAGCAACTAAGTCAACACATCAACAACTTCCACCTTCTCAATGACTTCGAATCTGGATTTAGACCTGGGCACAGTACTGAAACGACCATGCTCCACATCGTTGGCGATGCCCTCCAAGCTTTGGACCAAGGGAAAACCTGCCTTATAATCCTCCTAGATCTATCCTCAGCCTTCGAAATGGTCAACCTCGAAGAACTAATCGAATGCCTCAAACTCAGGATGGGTTTGAATGGCTCTGTTATAGAATGGTTTAGATCCTTCCTCCAAAACCGATCGTGATTTCTAATCAATGGCAACCTTTCTGCTCCCTCTCTGGCCAAAGTCGGAGTTCCCCAAGGATCAACCCTGTCCCCTACCCTCTTCAACCTTCACCTCGAACCACTTGCCGAAGTATTACGCTCAGCAAATATCTCCTACCACTTGTATGCTGACGACACCCAGCTCTACATCAAAGCCTCCTCTCTTGAGGATATTCCCTACCTGAATGAGGCCCTGAAATCAACTGTCCATAGGCTCACCTCCAATCAACTCAAGCTCAACGCTAAGAAAACAGAATTTCTCTTAATTTCCCCTCTAAAAACCAGTCCCGAGACGCAGATATGGATCAAGGCTATCACAGCCCTAGTTTGCCCACTGACAATGTGGACTCAGCAAAATCTCAGGGAATAACCCTTGACTGCAAGTTGAACATGCAAGACCACATCAACTCGATGGCCAAATCAGCCAGATTCCACTTGAGCTACCTCTGGAAACTGAAACCCTTCCTTGACACTACCGACCTAAAAAGTGCAGTCCAAGCGCTAGTAATCTCCAGACTGGAATATGGCTGCTCCACCCTGCTCCACCCTCTCTGGTTTACCAAGATCCCTGGCACCCATAAAAGTCTGCCTTAATGCTGCCGCCAGACTTCTTACAAGCTCAAAGAAATTTTACCATATAACTCCACACCTGAAACCATTGAACTGGCTTCCCCTCGAGGCCAGAATACAACTTAAACTTGCTTGCATTACACACAAGGCATTATACTCAAACTCCCCTGCATATCTCGCACAGAAACTGGTGGTATCTGGCGGATTCAGAAACTCCCGGTCCGCCAGAGACTAAATTGCTAAATTGTAACTACACAAAGATCTTTCCTTAGATTGAATCACTTTCACTATGGGGATATTTTGGTACATGACTGCATTCTTTTTGGTTAGGATGCACTAGGATAATATGTACTTGGATGTCTTTTTGATCCATGTATTAACATACACTAGGAATGCATTGATATATTGAGTATATTTACTGTAGACATGATGCAAATGTCACTATGTTGCATGTTTTTTACTAGTCCCCTTGTGCACTAAAGTGGTTCTGGGGCTATTATTGATTTCATTGATCAGGCCCCATAAAAATGTAAGTTCTATGGCATAGAACACATTAAGCATGATCCACGTGGTGGCGATAGTGAGCTGAGACTGCAGATGCATGAGGCACTGTGGATTATGCGCTTGTGAGCAGTGGAGGAGGGGCTTAATTATGACCAAGAACTGCAATACTTTTTAAGATACTGAGATGCTTTGGCATGTAGATTTCTTTTGGACCAATATATTATTTTGGATCAGTAATTGATGATAATGGTGGAGCGTGAGACCATTGAACAGGATATGAATAATAAGATATATTCCGCTTTACAGGCTTGGAATAAATCTAGGTTATATATTGAACAAAATTTGACTGATTACACCGAAAAAACTTTTTACTTTCCTTTATTTGTTTTAGAGATTGCTATGATACTTCATAATACCAAGTGGCCTCTCTAATATGGCACCACCTTTGAGTGAAGGTTTTAGTCACCTTCTCTCTGTTTATGTCCAAGTTTTTAATCTCGATTATGAACGAGAGTTGGGTTTCACCTAATCGTGTAGGATGCCTTAGAAAGTAGTGGTTACAGGTACGTTTCCGATAGCAGAGTAAATGAATGTCCATCATATTATATGTAAAGACATGGACAACAATATTGAGGGTAGTTTCATTCATATTTTCACAGGTTTACCTTTTCAGCAGGGACCTGTCGAATAACACGGAAGGAGTGCTTCCGTGTATACAGGAATATATTTGAAGCAGATGAGCAAACGCGAAAGAGACTAGCCGATGCAGGTATGTTTGTGCCAGTAGTATTAGTCTATGTTTATCGTATTATTCTAGATGGGAGGAACCATTATTGAGGGTCTTCGTATCTTTCTTCAGGTTTCCGTGTATAACAGGAGCCTTTGGATTAATGTTGAAGGATGTGTTCAGATAGAGCAGTTTAAAAGGAATATCATTAGCTCAATAATCGGCGGTTCATTGTGTTAGTATTAATAGGATGGAGGTGACTTTAATTATGATGCAAATACACAAAATATGAGAAATGATAATCCGTTACTTTGTAGGATTACGATTTGACGTTACAAGCATTTTTGAAGGGGAATTCACGCCTTAATGAAGTCAGCCTAATATATCCAGTGGCAAGTGAGAGGTAAGATTTAGTTTTACAAATTTGGTAATTGTGACAATAGAGATGGGAGGAGCAGTTGTGGTGTCATGCCTCCGTGTTTTCAAGTTCTTATAGAGTGTTGTTGTTTAATCTGCTGTTTACAGAAAAGACGTGTGAAAGATATACTAAGGTACCAGTCCTTTTTTATTATTTCTGCTGTTATATTAAATGTGTTTTGGGCATATAACTGGAGGTTGCTAAATTGTAACTACACAAAGATCTTTCCATAGTTTGAATCACTTTCACTATGGGGATTTTTTGGTATATGGCTGCATTCTTTTTGGTTAGGATGCGCTAGGATAATATGTACTTGGATGTCTTTTTGATTTATGTATTAACATACACTAGGAATGCATTGATATATTGAGTATATTTACTGTAGGCATGAAGCAAATGTCACTACGTTGTATGTTTTTGACTAGTCCCCTTGTGCACTAAGGGCAATTATTGATTATTGATGAAATTCTAATCAATGATACCAAAATGTGACTATGTATATTGCTTCCAGCTCTGAGGAAGTCGTGAGTTCACACCGCATACAACGAAACGCATTGGCATAAGGGAGTGGAAGATTGAAAAAGTGAACGTAATAAAAGAACTGGACAAGCCAGCCACTCTGAAATTCATTTTTTCTTATATCATTGTATTATGATTTATTTAATAACTGGCTTGTGCTTCAGAAAATGTTAAATTTGTGTGTTCAATCTGAGATTGAGTAATTAGGAGAGATTGGGTGTACCCTCTCCACTTCTGGATGCACAGCAGGATATTGGCAATTTGTTCTGTATATTTTGTTTCACAACACAATTCACAGTGTGAATCTTACATGAGCGCCCCAAATCTCTTTTGACACCCAGATTCTGTTATTGACCTCTTACTCCAACTTACACAGTCCGGAAAAAAAAACTTTTAACCGGGCTTTCTCTGGATCAGCTCCAAGAATATGGAACTCTCTCTCGCCAGCAATCTGAAGAATCAACTCTCTGGCACATTTCAAAAAGAAGGCCAAAACCTTCCTTATGGGTAACTTCCTCTCCTAAATGCTGCCTCCTACCAACACATAGACTTTGACCAACTACCAACTAGCGACTCCCTTTGGAATACCAAGCTACCTCATCAAGAAATCTTGGGCCTTATCTGGAGTAATTTAAATGTAAACTGTATATACATGTCCTCTACCCTTAATGTGATTCCTTTCCTAATGTAATCCCCTGTAAAGCGCTCTGATACCCTAACAGGTCAAGTTCGCACTCTATAAAACAATCAAATAAATAAATAAATAAATATATATGCCAGGCACGCGGTACCTAAAGACCCAATGTTAGTAATTCCTGCTTTTTCCCTCTCAAAACGGGTTAATCACGTTACTATCTACGTAGTTCTAATTCGCACATGCGCAGAAATGTTTTCCATTTGAGAGCAGGTTTAGTTCTGTTACTTTTTATTTTCATTAATTAAGCATGCATAAAGCTCTTTTTACCATATGTAAATGTTGTGCGGGTATATTAATTTAGTTTTCTTTACTATTTCTAATAATTAGTAATGTTTGCTCCATCACTGCCACCTTTAACTGCACGGAGTTCCATCAGCAACGCGTATGACTCCAAGGGCCCGATGACTCCTTCCCTGACCTACGGAACTGATGCCTGCCGACCCTGGCTCTTCAGAGCTCAATGTGAGGTCCCCAACGCTCTACAATTCTAAAGGTAATGTTTGTGGGTCTTCCTGACACATAGCTGGCCAGCAACACTGTGGTCAGCCAGAAATATTGGATTTGTTTGTTCACAATGCTGTGATAGGCCCGGACGGAGCTATCAACTTCAAGGAACTGTTTTTAAAGTCTATTTTTGCTTTATGAGTATTCTGAATAACTATATGTTGGATTCGTATCATTTTAGCAACATTTTACACAGAAAAATATTGGCTATTTTTCTAAAACTGGTGTGGTGTCCTTTTGTAGTATTTTCACTGTATTACATTTTATTATGTGCAAATGCTTTACACACTGCCTCTGAGATAAGCCTGACTGCTCATGACAAGCTACCCAGGGGGTTAGCACCGTTTTTTTGTAGAAGTGTAACTCCCTTATCCTGACTAGTAAGATGGGTCTCTACTTGGGCAGGGTAACAACTTGCTAACTAGAGACCTCCATTTCTAACATTGGTTGTCAGCAGTGAGGATAAAGCTTGCGTTTGCACTTGACCTACAGAGATTGGTGTACACTACTACCATAACGAAGACCACTATGTACCACAAACTCTTTTCTTTTTTGGTCTATTTTTGTGTTCCAATATTTTTGAACGTTTAAACATACTATAAATAAATACTCTAGGAGTAATGTTGCATTTCCAAAGCACACACAATTATACTAGGGCCACAGTAGCTGATGTACAATCAGGAACATTTGATACCAAACTATTTACTAAGCATAAAACTGTATAGTATATAGGATGAGGGACACAACAAAAGAGAAAATGCCATTTGTATTTAATATATCGCATCGCAATCTCCTTCTGGTTTTCAATAAAGTATGTTTAAAAAAAAGGTGTCTCAGACCTGCCACTGCAGTGTCCGCATGCAGTTTTCACTGCCATATCGACCTGGCAAGTGCACCCACTTGCCAGGCCCAAACCTTCCTTTTTCTTACATGTAAGGCACCCTTCAGTTACTCTCAAGGTACCCCCCTCGGAAGGGTGCAGTGTATATGAAAGGTAGGACATATACTGGTGTATGTGAAATGTCCTGATAGTCAAATACTGTCAATTTAGTTTTCACTATTGAAAGTCTTCCTGTCCCATGGGCTAACATGGGAGTTGCTTTGTAACATCTTACAAGCATAACCATAACTTTCTATTGAGATAAGATGGAGAAGCGGAGTTTAGGCTTCCCGAACTGAGAATTTAAAGATACATCTTTTAGTAAAGATCATTTGTATGCTGTGTGTTTGAAAATCTACTACCAGCAGAGGGTTTTGGCCCTTAATCAGTAAGGCTAAGCCAAATAAAATCTTTTTTTTTTTTTTTATATATTAAACACATATATTCAATCATTATAACATGAACATCATATACTTTTGGTATAAAATACATTCAGAAATATTACTAGCAGTACTAGGCCCACTCATATTGTTATGATATAAATAGTAAGCACACTTTGGACAATTTCTAATCTAACCTTCCTCAATTTAGAGAGAGAACCCTTATACGGTGCACAATTCAATTTTCAATTTTATTTATTATGTTTTGGCTCTCAAAAGAGGGCCACATAAAAGTTCACAATGATAAAAGCAAAAAAAACAAATACATATCAAAAATATGACATTTAAGAAACATATTAGTGTGCAGAAATAACATACAATGACAGGTCTACAGCAGGAAGCAATGACAAACAACTCCAGAGACATATTAATAAATAGCTAAAAAACCTTTAAAAAAGTTAAAAATATAAAAGCAGAACATTTCATTAGGAGGCCAATAAAGTGCTTGGAGAAAACTGTTCAAAGTGGCAATGCCCAGACGGAGACAAATGGGTTTTAACCATCTGAGTCGCAATATACGGAGCGCAGGGCAGATCAATAAAGCATGCATAAGATCCTGGGTACTCAGGTTACATAAATTGCACATGGGAGAAGAACCATACCATTTAGATAAGAGTAGATTTAAAGGTAACAGATCGTAACGTAAAAGAAACCAAAATCTACGGATACCATGCGGCAAGTTCCATGTGACATAGGGTTGGGCCGACTTAATCACATATGAATTAATAAGAAGGTCTACATCTCTTTTTCCACAGATTAAATTCTTATCTGTCTGAAAACATAACTCCCACGAGGCCTGTTTTAATACGAGTTTTAACTGTAAGGGAGAGTACAAAAATAAATTGTTTTCATCTACTTTTAGAAGCGTTGCAGCTTTTCTAAAATTCCTTACCAATTGTGAAAACTCTTTAAAATTACCCAGCAATTCAATTCTGAGGAGAGCTCTCATCGTCCCCAGTTCAGCTCTAGCCAGGCAGGCCACCCATCTTACTAGGGCACATAGTCCCTGTACCCAGCTGCTCCTGAGACCGAAATCGAGCCTACAAGCGGCCAAAGAGCACGCAGTATTTAAAGAAGATAGGGATCTTAAGAGTTTCCCCTTGATCTTATGGCAAAAGTCCCAATATTTCACCTCTATAAGTTCGATACCGTACAGTATCGTAGCGGGGATTTTAGACCTGTACACCTCCAGTAAACACGAAAAGTGCCTTTTCCCCGTAGCCAAATAGAGGGAATTTAAACCCTTGCCATGGGCGAGGGCTTTGCGTGAACTATGCTCAATATGGGGCCTTTCACTCAAGTTAGCCGCTATAATTTTCCCCAGAAAAGTATAAGAGTTAACGACCTCCAGTTTTTGGCCGCCGATATACCATCCGAAATTTTTTAATCGGCACTTCTTCTTACCGGCTATACACATCACCTTGCTTTTAGATATGTTAATCTTCATGCAATGAGCACCAGCAAAGACATGAAGGGCATGTAGCCGGTTTGAAAGTCCTTTGGGAGTCAGATCTAAAATAAGGACGTCATCGGCATACATCAAGCAAGATATTGGGGTCCCCCCCTATCACCGGTGCAATACCCTCACTGACAGACAAGGCGGCGGGTAAGTCTACAGTATACAGGGAGAACAAAAGGGGAGCCAATAAGCAGCCTTGTTTAAGACCATTCGAAGCCGATATTTGCTGAGATAGCCCCCTTTCGCCCCCTTGCAAAACACCACACCAAGTCTCTGTATGGAGGGTACGGACAAGCTCCAATAGATAGGCTGGCACACCAAGAGCTGCCAATTTTCTCCACAGCGTTCTACGGTCTACTTTATCGAACGCTGTGTAGAAATCAATAAAAGCCGCGTACACCACCCCCCCTCTCACCTGCACATATTTATCAGTAACCACATGGAGGGTGGTGAGGTTATCTAACGTGCCATGTCCCCTACGGAAGCCAGTTTGTTCGAGAGGCAAAATATTATTCTCATCGACCCAGTCGGAAAGGAGATTTAGAAGACATTTCGCAAAGACCTTTCCGATAGAGTCGAGGAGGGCTATCAGACGTTAATTGCTGGGGCAATCCCTAGTTCCCTTCTTAAAAATAGGGACCAAAATACTTCCCCTCCAAGAAGCAGGTACAGTTTTAGACAAAAAGCAGGCTTTAAACAGTGGATACAAGATTTTACTCCACCTTGTGGGATCCTACTTCAAGACCGTCATAGGGAATTCGTCGGGACCCATTGCACCAGAGGCGCGCATGTTCTTTATAGCCATTTCAATTGCTTCCTCTGTGGGGTAATTAATGAGTCCTTCAGGCGTAGCATCTAGGACAATATCTTCACCTGAAGTGCCATTCCCTGCGTAGAGGTCCCGAATATGGGTGATCCATACTTCTTCAGCTATAGGGATGGGGGGGGGACTTATTCTAGTACCACATCCCTTCCCAATTATTGCCCAAAATTCTCTAATCCTACCCTGAACAACTGATTCCCTCAAGTTGATCCAAACTGTATCTTCCCTCTCCTTTTTTATTTTCGCTTTTAGTCTGCATCTCTTTCTTTTTAATCTAGAAATTTCTTTTCCTCGTTCCATAACTCTATCTAGATATTGCTCACGGACTAGTTTATTTATTTCCTTGTTCAGGATACGTAGTAAACTAGGCACAACTACCCCTTTTCTAGGGCGGGAAGCCTTTTTTACATCTAAAATGATGTTTCGCATGAGTTTTTCAAATTTAACTATTTCTAAACCACGCCACTCGTTTAATTCTAATAAAGTTTCACATAATTTATTATGGACCCCATTAATGGCCGAAGGATTCCAAAAGCACCTTCCCGTACAGACGTGGAAATCAACGTCACTGCCGTTAAGGGACCATGGCGCAGCGGACAGGGGGTTTAGGGTAATAGTTATGAGCATTATACTATGGTCGCTCAGAGTTGTAGGAATAATCTTAAGGTCCTGGATACAAGGAAACAAATCGTAATCCGAGATTGCATAATCCAAGATGGAAGACCCAAAAGGAGACTTATGTGTGAATTCAGCAGGCACATCGGACGGGAATCTCCCATTTAATATGAGTCCCTCCACTGCCGCTAATTCTTCTAATAAAATCTTCCCTCTTTTGTTGGTCACTAACTTCTCTGGAAAGAGGGATTGGGGGACAAAATGCACCTCTTCTTTGGATTGATTTCTGAAGAGTTTCAGACTAGCGTTGGAAATTTTACAGTTCAGATCTCCTACTATAATAATTTCCGGGGGGGATGGTACATTTTTAATTTGGCCAATATATCTAAATGCCTGCTTCAATATGAGATTAAAACTCTCTTCTGGAGGGATATACACATTAAGAATAACAATGGGTGAGTTTTTAAAGTTGCCAAACAGATTTGCTATTGTTATAGCTTGAAAAAGATTACTTGGGTCAGTATAATGGGAGAATCTCCACTGTAATTTATTTGATAAAAGACAAGCAATTCCCCCCCTAGCGTGACCTTTCTTGGAAGGGGCAGCTGGAACTTCCAGAACATAAAAATCCTGCGAAACATCCAACAAATTAGTACACCATGTTTCCTGGATACAGATCACATTTGCTCCCAGAGAAAATAGAAGATCAAATTTCTCTGGGCTACGATGAATCCCTGCTGCATTCCAAGAAATAATTTTCAATGAGGTGTTAAAGATGGTGAAACAGTTTGGGGTTATCTGTGGTCTTGGTAGATAGAGCACTATGCAGCCAATTCCACCGATTATTATCCTCTAATAAAGAGGAGTTCTGGATCCGTGGGAGTGGCTTTACCTGGGAAACCGAGCGTTTCCCTTTAGAGACCCAAATCTTCAGGTCTCTAAGGGGGGAGGCTACCCCATTTTGTTTATCACCCCTTAGTGCCATCCCCAAGGAAGGGTTGGTATTACCGAGGCTAAAAACAGGCAAAACATCAATACCAGAACGTTGGAAATTCTCAGCTTGCTGTAATACCAAATTTACAATGATTGGTGAATAAAATTTGACCCTTATACACAAGACCCTGTCTCCACCAGACAAGGAGACTAGCTCAATGTCCCTAGATTGAATTGGGTGAAGACTTTCAATCTCGCTAAAATGCTTAAGTAGCCATGCTCTGTTTAGCAGTAAATCTGCATCAAATAAAGGTAAAAAGTCTAACACAAGAGTGTCCACATGAACCTTTGGGTTTTTTGGTTGGCGAGAGAGAGGATGATGGTCTCCCACCACTGGTGCAGGAGAAAAAGAAGAGGCCAGAGGATTAAGAGGCCCAAGTTGATATAAGATTGGTGCTCTTGTCGCTATCGACGGAGAAGGACTCGGGACAGGACCCTCCTTTTGTGGCAAGACTTCCAAAGTTATTGGAGGACAGAGTTTGATTTCCGCTTTTAGGGACGTAGAAGTTGGATCCAAGTCTACTTCTTCATTCTCAGACACAGCTAGGGAGTTTTGGAAAATTATCCGTCGTTGTCTTTTCTTCCTGTATTTTTGGATTGGTTTCCTTTTATTCCCTTTATTATTTCTATGTATACCGTTTTTTACCTTTACCTCTTGTTTAACTTCAGAATGTTCTTTTTTATTTTCCGACATGAAAATGGGAAATAGGTCTTGAACCACTTTGGAACCGGGAATAGATTTATTTTCTTCCTCAATCTCGAGAACTGAGTTCTTAACACAATTGGGTACTGCAGTTAAAGGCAGGACTGTAGTGTGAGTTTCATGAACTGTTGCTGCAGCCTTTATGCCAGAGTTCACTATAGGCACATTTATTTTCCCCTTTGGAGAGCTGGGTTCAGCCTTGGAAGGGAGAGCACTCCTCGTATCTGGTGTTTTTAGTAACAATGCCTTCAGTATTTGAGTAACTGAGTCCAGAATACAATCCGAGCTGCCTACAAATTTCCCCAGGAGAAATAAAATGGAGGCTAATAATTGTTCCAGGGCAATCAGGGATTCTGATATAGGTTTATCACTAGCTTCAGCTGGGCGACAAATACCAGAAAGATTAAGACCCGGACTCCTGGAAGCGTTCAGCAGATCAGACCTGTCCTGTCCATTTAACGAGGGAGTACTACTATATAGCATTAGCCCAGAGGGAGTAGCACCCCCAGACGGCTTACTAGGTTCAAGAGACTCCAAATTAGCTGCACTTACATAGCGGCCACAAAGTTCAAGATCAATAGATAATGGTGAGGAGTCCCCACCTAACCTATCATTTGAGGTAAGAGCTTGAGGCATAGGTGGTAGATTCTCCAATTTTCCTTCTTTTGCATGTACGCCAAGCTTACTCTCCCCCTCCCCTTCAGAAAGAACAGGGCAGGTGTTCACCGCTACTTCTGTTTGCGGTGGCGCGGTCAGCAAGGACGGAGACATAGAAGAGGTAACAGCTTGAATAAGATCCACCTGGGCCGCAGGGGAAAGAGCTTCCTTTACAGCAGGATTAGACTTCTTATCCGTAGATATGTCCCATAGCTCAAAGAGTTGACATTGACCCTTCAACGGGGGGTTATTCACTGATTTATTTCTCATGCGGGTGGTATCTATTTTTGCACCAGGTTTTCCTCCCACTAACCTTCCCGAACTGAGCTTTTTAGACATCTTCTGCAGATTTTTCTCACAGTTCGTTGTTATACAAATAATTTACCTCCAGTAGAAGAGGTGACAAAATAGTACAATGTCCGTAAAAAAATAAATAAGGCTCTGGAGATGCAGCAATGACTAACCGGAAGAGAAATGCAAGGAAGCAACTTAATTATTTTCACACAATAATCCTTCCTCTAACTGTCGATAGTATATTATATAAATAATGACATAGACAATGTTAATGACAAGGCCCAGCCCGGCCTACCTCGGCCACGGAGGGCCACAGAGGGCCCGCCCTTTGCCCGGGCTTAGCCCGGCGTCGCCCGCGCGCGTCCCGCGATGCGAGGACCCCCGCTGCTTAAGAGCGCCTCCGGGCGCGTGCAGGGCGTTGGCGGCTTCCTGCCGCAAGCACTGCTGGGACCTGTAGTCCCCCTCACTCGGCGGCCGTGCCAGATGTCAGGAGGCCAACGGCGGCGGAGAGGGACTGGTCGGAGTGCTGGAAGTCAGGTGCCGGTCAGGAGCAGGTAATGAACAGCCCCAGTAACAGTATGCAGGGCGAGGCAAGTTTCCCGTATGCAGCGTTTACCCACTCATCAATTGCAGCGTTGTGAATTACCACTCGCTCTGTCGGGGACCCCCGCTGCTTAAGAGCGCCTCCGGGCGCGTGCAGGGCGTTGGCGGCTTCCTGCCGCAAGCACTGCTGGGACCTGTAGTCCCCCTCACTCGGCGGCCGTGCCAGATGTCAGGAGGCCAACGGCGGCGGAGAGGGACTAGTCGGAGTGCAGAAAGTCAGGTGCCGGTCAGGAGCAGGTAATGAACAGCCCCAGTAACAGTATGCAGGGTGAGGCAAGTTTCCCGTATGCAGCGTTCACCCACTCGTCAATTGCAGCGTTGTGAATTACCCAAATAATAATAAACTCCAACAAAATGCCAATACTAATATCCTACTAGTCAATTTTTTATAGAGGACACACATGGAACAACTCAATGTGACCCCAAAAAATTTCTTTAACATTGACAATTTTTATTTTTAAGAGATTTTTCTTTTTTTTTATTCATGTACCAACCAATTCAAATTTGTACAAACATTTCACTATTTACAATCCACACCCACCATTTATAAACATTATAATCTCTGACAACAATTACAAAATAAAAAAATGACCAAAACACAACATACAACATATAACAAATAATGACACATTTTAGACACTGACAAAAATGTATAGACGCTTAAATGTGACAACAGGACAATAAAACCAGACTAGGCTTTAGTTGACTTTTTAAGCCTTGCATTTAGGCCAATAACCAAACAGTGCACTACTTACAACATCCCCACTGCATTCCAAACATGACAAAACAATCTATTAAAATCTTTAAAGTATTCTATGCTTGAAAACAGCCAAGGGTGACTTTCTTTTTTATTGCACTCGTTTGGATAATAAGTGGTCTGGTGTTTCAAACCCAATTGTTAATTCATAGGGTTCTCTTCAGGACCGAAAGCAATTTTTGAGATCAGCCGATCTCATATGTTCAAATAGAATCATGCACTCTGTTATGAAGTTCTACATCAAGAGGTATTGTCTTTTACAGTTATTCCCATCAGTGTTTTTATAGACATGTATCTTAGGTCTTTTTTCTCGCGGTAAAATGGGACATAAATTCATCACTGTGGTTACAAGAAAAAAATCACGCCCGCCAAAAGAAGAGGCCGTATCGACCGAGCAAGCACATCGAAAGACTTCAATGAACAATTGATACAGCGTTTCACTGCAAGAAAGAAAATCCTAAGATACATGTCTGTGAAAACACTGATGGGAATGACCGTAAGAGACAACACCGCCTGATGTATAACTTCACAACAGAGTGCCTGATTCGAGTTGAACATATGAGATCGGCTGATCTTAAAAAGAGTTTTCGGTCCTGAAGAGAACCCCATGAATTGACAATTGAGTTCATAACGCATCGACTGGACCGCTTATTACCCAAACGAGTGCAATGAAAAGGAGAGTCACCCCTAGTTGTTATCAAGCATAGAATTCTTTAAAGATTTTAAGAGATTGTTTTGTCATGCTTGGAATACAGTGGGGATGTTGTAAATAGTGCACTGTTTGGTTATTGGCCTAAATGCAAGGCTCAAAAAGTCAACTAAAACAGTCTGGTTTTATTGTCCTGTTGTCACATTTAAGTGTCTATACGTTTTTTTCAGTGTCTAAAATTTGTCATTGATTGTTATATGTTGTATGTTGTGCTTTGGTCATTTTTTATTTTGTAATTGTTGTCAGAGATTATAATGTTTATAAATGGTGGGTGTAGATTGTAAATAGTGCAATATTTGTACAAATTTGAATACTTTGGTGCATGAATTGAAAAAAAAAAAATCTCCTAAAAAAAGAAATTGGCAATATTAAAGAACATTTTTGCGAGACACATAGAGTCGTTCCATGTGTGTCTTCTAATCAAAAATGACTAGGGGATATCAGTATTGACATTTTGTTGTTGTTTATGTGTGTTTGAAAATGGCACTTTTAGAAAGTGGACATTTTATTGCTTAACCATCCTGTGTGTCTCTACCATTTGTGTAATCACTGTCTGGGTTCAGAGTGCCAGGAGTAGGGATGTGCATTAACACTAGACAGACACAAGGGGGGTTTGAGGTATGCCTTGTCTTTCCTGGGCGACTCATACCCAGGCTGAATAGACCTGGCTGCATTTAAAGTAGTGGGAGGAGTTGTCAATTGCACTTGAATGGACTGTGGCTGCCTTCCACAAAGCTGTCTCCCCCTCCTGGAGTGAACCTGGGGTGAGCCAGACAGAACTGGTTTATGTATGCTAGTGGAAGTTTTTTTGTGCCAACTTCAAAGGGAAATGTGGTATAAATATTGGGGACCTGACCCCAGAACTTTAGAACTCTTTTGGATCAAGGAACCTGCCAAGAAGAAGAGCTGGAGAAGCTGTGAGGAGAGACTACCACTTTGATGTTTGATTTGTTGTGTTGGCCTGCAGTAGCTGCTTCTGTCTTGGGCAGAGAAAGGACTGTACTGAACATTCTGCAACTTCTTCCTGAGTGTCTCCAAGGGCTTGAAGTAAAGCTTGCCACCTGTTCAAGAAGTCTCAGGGACAGCAAAGACTTTAAGATCCTCTGGTACCAGCTTCTGGAACTGGTTGTTTCAGTTTTCACAGTGTAAGCAGCATCACAACTACATCCTCGATGCCGCTGCTGGCTCTGTGACCTGAAGGCACCGCAGAGCACATAGCCACACTTCACAACGCAACCCTGGTCTCACCGACGATGATGCCATTGAGCCGTTGCTTGCTCCGTGACCTGTGGCCACCACATTCCGCACCGCCTCGCATCACACCGCTGCCCCCGTATTACCGAGGAAACAGTGCCATCACCAACGCAGCTGCTGCACCATGACCTGCCGATACCGCTCGTGGTGAACACAGAGCACTGGTCTTACCGACGCCACCACTCCAAGCTGCCCTCGATGCCTCTACCTGCACATGGTTTGGGTGGCACTGCTTGTAAGTTACACGACCCACCGCTCTGTCCCACACCGCAGCCTAGGCCCACCAATGCCAGCGCCAACAACTCCAGCCCGTTAGTTGACAACAGCACTGCAACAGTGATGAAGCTGCTGCCCACACCGTGACCTGCCAGCACTATGACGAGCACCACCCCACTTTGCACCACAGCCCTGGTATTACTGATGCTGCCGGACAACTGTCACTGAGCTGCTGCCTGCACCACGACCTCAGGGCACCACACAATGCACTGCTGCACTTCGCACCGCAGCCCCGATTCTGACGCTCCCACCTTCAACCACACAAGTTCCATCAGAAACGTGTGTGACTGCATGGGCCCGACAACTCCTGCACCGACCTCAAGAACCAATGCCGGCCGAGCTCACAGCAAGGTCTTCAAAGCCCTACATTTCAAAAGGTACTATTTTCTGGAGTTCCCGACACTGTAGCTGTCCAGCAACTCCACAGTCAGGCAGAACTGTTGGATTTCTTTGTTCACCACGCTATGATAGCCCCGGACAGAGCTATCAGCTTCAAGGAACTGTTTTTAAAGTCTATTTTTTGCTTTATGAGTATTCTGAACAACTGTATGTTGGATTCTTATCATTTTGGTCTTGTTTTAGACAGATAAATATTGGCTACTTTTCTCAAACTGGTGTGGTGTCCTTTTGTAGTCTTTTCACTGTGTTACTGTGTGTTATAGGCAAATGCTTTCCACACTGCCTCTGAGATAAACCTGACTGCTCGTGCCAATCTACCCAGGGGGTGAGCACAGGTTATTTCAGAAGTGTAACTTCCTTATCCTGACTAGGAAGAAGAGTCCCTACTTGAACAGGGTAACAACTTGCCAACTACAGACCCCTTTTCTAAAATTGGTTGTCAGTAGTGAGGGTAGGACTCGCATTTGAATTTGACCTACAGTGATTCGTGTACACTACTGCCATATCACCATTTCGCAGACCACCACGTACCACATACTGTTTTCTTTTTTGGTCTATTTTTGTGTTCGTATCTTTTTTACTTAAACTTCCTACTGATTCATGCCTGATACTTAGTTGCATCCCTAGAAGTGGCCTTTGAGGAGAAAAGGTTGGAAAGTGCTCTCAAATATTACTATCACGTACATTAGACACATCTAGTAAATTGATTTGACTAAGATCACACAACCTAGCTGTGCAGGAAATCCTGGATATGAACCCAGTTAATTTAAACTAATCTGTAGAAAATGTTCTATTGTATGTTATGAAACCTCTATTGTTTAATGCCTTTGCTACGGATGTATATGTGTGCAGCCAAAAGTCCACAGAATTGAATCCTGTTCGGTGTAGTAGGGAAAGAGACTTGTGTATTTTTAGTGCTAGGAGATCCCTGAAAGCACTGTAAATATTTAAATCATTATTTTAAACATGCATTGCACCCAGTATAATATAGATTGCCACTAAATTCACATACAAATTTAGGTTAAAGATAAAAAGCACTTCTAAATTATAGATCTCAATAACATACAAATTATACCAAGCGGAAACATTTTTTATAACTGTGCATTAAAAGCAAACACTCCACAGCTCTGCTTGGCACACCCTTACAGTACCTCTCAAAGAGAAAATATCTTGTTAACTGGAAGTTTCAAGTGACTCCATCAATTCAAGGCTACAGCCCTCCAAAGCAGCCTTCACATTTGCTATTTGCTCACATTTGCATTTCTTTGTGGAAGCAGACACTCTGGCAAGAAGGCTTCTTTCTTTTTAGCTTTCTGCCCGTCCCTCCAGAATGCAGAACAGGAGACTCCATCCCTTCAGCTGGCGAATCTCAATCGTGGGAATTAGCTTTTGTCTTTTAGTAGAGAGCCTAAAATGATTAACAAATTCCGTCCTTTAAGACATCTATCATGGACAACAGAAGTTAGGACTAATTTACGGACAGTCCATAAAAATTACGGATGGTTGGTCACCCTATTTGTGACCTGGCCTAATATATTCATCTAGAGCCACATTTGCTCCTTATTTGCATTTCTGAAGGGAAACGTTTTTAAATCAGTGCTGTGAAGGAAACCTCCCGTGTTGCAGCTCCTCCATTCATATGTAAATAAAGGCTGGTTCTCAAATTTTCTGCACAGCAGAGACATCTCTGGGCCACTTCTTACGAATCAACACTGGTCAATAAACGTTTGTAGAAGTCTGATAGGAAGAGGGGTTAACAGCAATTTAAATCTTTAGGTACATTTTGAGCATTAGGACCACACAATAAAAGTCTGAGTCAGTAACTTGATGTTAAAAGATTTATTAAAAACTCAAAACCAAACTAATATAAATCAATCTCAAAAACATAGTATGAAAGTATAGAATAATCAAAGGGAAACCAAAGCTCCTTACAATATTGGTCATCAAGAGTTAAAGAGCATATAAGTATTTCAGTAGCCGCAATATAGAAAATAAGTAAAAGAAATTCGTGACACGTCGAATGGTTTCGATCCTTCTCCCCAAACAGCGAAAAGATGTGCAGCATCTATTAAACGCTACACTAACCTAAGGAGAGGGAAACCCTATTGAAGCAAGGTAACAAGAAAGGGGGCTGTTCTGTTTACCACATGACGGAGGAGATAACTAAGGGGGTCATATCCCACCGCTGTGGACTACCCGTCCCAGGATACCTTTGCCTCCTGCTTTGGTCATGCCTACCAGAATGTGCTATATAGTGCACGAGCAGTCCCGTTGCTATGCAGACTGTTCTGCTTACTGCCTGACAGAGGAGATAGCCACTGAGGACATATCCCGCTGCTTGGGACTACCTGTCCCTGGAAACATTTGCCTTCTGCATTGGCCACGCCTACCAGAATGCTCTAAATAGTACACAAGCAGTCCCACTGCAGGAGATGCATGCAAGCCACGCCCGGGCAAAGCCAGGTCAAGGATAGGGCCATCTGACACCCGTCAGCGGCTGACAGACTCTGGACTGGGCCGCCCCTCTTGGTTTTACAGATGGACATGGTACTTTGCTCTTGGTAAGACTCCCTAGCCCATCTGGTTGATTTTTTGTTCAGCACTCACTTTGAGGGTCTTTTTTTGGTGTGCATCTGCTTCCTGCATGTATATTAAGAAGAGCTGGTGGCCCAATTCTAGATATTCTCCCTGGTTTTCATCTCTCATCTTTACGGCAACCAGGGAACGTCTCAAAGGCTACTGCCACAAATGGAGTTTCTAAATCATCAATTCTTTCCTATCTAACAACAGTGGCGGGGGCTATCAACAATGAAATTAGTACGTTAGGAGAGGCTTGGCATTTGACATGCCCCCACTGTCCTAACAGCAACCCCAGTAGTCACTCTATTTGACATTTCTGCGCTGGGCCATGACATTACGAGCCAAGATGCACCTGGAGGATCTAACATATTGGAATCACCTGTTGCTGTGATTTTACTGCAGATGTTTATTTACCGGCCACATTGGGCAAGTCAAAGAACTCCCCTGTTGACTGTGGCCCCAGCACCAAAGCGCAAAAAAGGAAAAAAAGACAGTAACGCAGATTTGACCGCCTGCGACTTAAACAAAGGAGAGATTTGTTCAACATGCCCCTGTGGTGGGTAACTGCCAGAAACTACCTAGTGACCACATTACTAACTTTAATTTTAGTGAGTTTTCTCCAATGCTGCAGTCTGTGATGGAGGCTGTAGTTGGTAAATATGTGGGTAAACTTTCAGCAATTGTTCTAGTTTAGACAATTGAATGCAATTTAGCAAAACAAATTTATCTTTGGTGGGTCATGTTGCGACTACTGTGAGTCCTGTCCCAGAAGGCTGGGGCAGGAAGATTCAGAGAGTGTGAGGGACCTGTTACTGTGCCCTACAGGTACAAACTGTCTATCTAAAGGCAGATCCTTAATGCCTCCTGTTAACCCATTAGCCCGTCAGGGTCCCTTGGTAAATCAAAACATGATCTCTGGTACCCACAGGCACTCTGAGACATCAACGCTCCATAAGGGCCCCTATATTTGAATGATGACAGGTCCCCCAGCAAGAGGGGTACTGGTGTCCCTGCTTTAAAAAAGGTACTAGGGAAGATTATAACAACCTTAGGAACAGAGTGTGTCATTGGCTATCTCTGTGGGGGAACTGAAGGCCACAATCGGGTTAATAGGCTCATTATGGCTTGAAGAGTTGACTGGGTTGGGCCCTCTCCCCAAACTTGTGTAGGGGATTGTGCATTATCAATTTTGATTGTCTGGATGCGGTCCACACAGTTCCGATAATTTTGCCAGTTTGATGGCTAGAGCATCTACTATATAGACCCTACCCCAGGGTGGCCCCAATGCCGTCAAGGTCTAGTATGAGCACCAAACACCATTATAATAGGAATATAAGGCAGCCTGAGGCTAACAGATTCATTATAAATCAAATAGTTTTGAGGCCTTGGTGCACATGCCCTGGATTGACTCTCTTGTCCCACAAATAAGACCAAGCTAAGTATGGCAAGGTCAGTGTTTGGGTCCAAGTGGATGTCAACTGAGCTGTCACAACCTGGGGTTTTGATGTCTGAGGTGCATGGTGCACTCAAATCTGGGTCCTCACATTCTATAACACATGATGCTATCAGGGTAGCATTAAAATGGAGGGTCATTTCCGTGGTACAATAGTGATGACATCTGGGACCGTGGATTGGTGAGATACACTTACCCCTGGTGAAACAAAATTGTCTGATGGGGTGGGGGTTGCCCAATGATGGTTCTCCTAACATTGTTACACATCAGGCTGGAAGTCCTCTTAGTATTACACGCTGGCAATATTCCAACAATTTTTCCAAAGTTAGGTTTGCTGGGTCAATTGCTTCTGATGGGAACAAGTCCATTAGTCCCACTGACATTATCGGGAGCCATACATCATTGAACATTGTCACTGTTTTTGATGCCCCCAGATTGGCATCTTGGAATGTGGCTGGGGTAAATGGCAAAGGATTCCCTCCGGGCTGGCTTGAATACCTCAACACTTTTGGAATAATCTGTCTCTCGGAGACATGGGAGATGAAGGGATCTTTTTTTCTGGATCGGTATAAGTCCTTTTTTTAACATTCAAGGGGATGTCCTAACGGCAGTGTGTTAACCTTGGTCTCTCTCTCTCACTAGATTGCAAGATGGCGCATTTGGCCATGACTTCCCTTAACATGCAAGTTATTTCATTCTCCTCACCAGCGGTTGGTGAATTTATGTTGCTACATTTGTTATAATGAAACTAACAGTCCCACTTTTTGTTACACACTTTTGGTACTTGGGGCCCAGCTATTGGACATCGAGCTTACAGATGATGCTAGAGCTGGTCTTGTTTTCATGGGAGATTTTAACACACGCCCATGTCTATTTTCTTTTACTCTATATGACCAAACGCACAGTGAAGACACCTCAAATCTTTAACACTGTCAAGAAGGAGCCCGCTTGAATAATATTCTGATAGAGTTCAGTTTGGAATGAGTCATGACTTAAGCATTTCGAAATTTGAATGGTAGTTTTTCTCATCCTTTTGTTGAACATGGCATGAATTCCACATTGCATTTTTATTTTGTATCTGCACCGTTACCAAATTGGTTAGGCCACTTTGTTATAAGTATCACTGATTTTATTACCACTACTGCATTTCCATCGGTATTAGTAGTTTGTTTTTCAAGTCCCCTTACAAAGCACAATATCCCAGATGGATAGTAAAGTGACTGATCAGGGCAGAAGAATACAATGGTCTAAAAGTATCCCTGAAGATTTCCTGAAGAATCTAGTAATTGCTAAGGGTAAGCAATTTGATTTGTGCTTGGAGGATTCATTTGATGAGGTTGGTTTTCTAAGTGCATATCATGAGATCGAAGCGAATATTTAAACCAGATTGTCTCTTCCTCCCAAAATGGTTGTTAAAAACAAGCCCAGGTGATTTATCCCCTTCCATGCTGATGGCGAACCCCAGCGATCATGCACTACGGTGCTCGTGTGCTGATGACGGCTGGGGTTCGTCACGGCCCGCCCCTGTTCGTGTTGTTTACAGCACACCAGGGGAATCGGGCCGCATGGAAGGGGTTAACAAAGGTTGCTCTGACACCCATAAATTGTTTTTTTCAGCACTTAAAGCACAGCCTAAAGATCAATGCCTAATATTTGGCAGAGGTATGGGATATTGAAAATGGCGATAGTGAGGACGAAAAAGGAACTTAGGGCCAGATGTAGGAGCCCTAATACCGGTCGGAAACGGACAATTTTGGCCGTTTCCGACCGGTATTAGGGTTTTCAGATGTAGGGCATGCATTTACAGAATCGGTATTTTACCGATTCTGTATTTACCGATTCGGTAAAATTACCGATTCGATAAATACAGACTCTGTAAAATACCGATTCTGTGAATGCAGATGTAGCTGGCACATGTCAGAGTGCCACAGGGCTTTAAGAATCGGTATTTTACCACCCAATCCAATTGGGTGGTAAAATACCGAATCCAGGTGTGCATGCACATCTGTGCATGCACACCTGTGCCATGTGACACACAGACATGCCCATAGGGCATGTATGTGTGCCACATGGCACACAAGCCTGTAATTGGGGTGCTAAAGGGTGTCAAAGTGACACCCCCTGCACCCTTGCAAGAATAGGTAATTACCGAATCAGTAAATAACGATTCAGTATTCCACATTGATTCCTATGGGCTTCAAGGCCCATAGGAATCAATGGGGGATACTGAATCGGTATTTACAGAATCGGTAAATACCGAATCCTACAGATTCGGTATTTACCGATTCAGAATTACCTACATTTCCTCCCCCTCTAATTTACCACTTCTTAAATACCGAATCGGTATGATTCGGTATTTTAGAAGTGGTAAATTAGATTTACCTACATCGGGCCCTTAGAGAGGACAACTGGATTGACTAGATGGAGGCCTCAATCAAGGCAGCCAATTCTGGGAGATAGTTAATCACCCCTATTGAATGGCAATGGAGCTCATGCCCCTTCTTCTCATATCCCCCAGGAAATGGATAAAGCAGTTTGAGGGCCTTTATGGTTCAGAGGACTGTGTTTTTTTGCATGAGCCCCCAGTTACAGTGCTAGAACAGTGTAACTTATTATTTGATGTGGAGTAGATTGTGTTAGCAATAGATCACATGACAGGACATAAGGCCCCTGGCCCTAATGGGATCCCTGCTAACCTGTTCAAGAGGTTACCTAGCTTGTTGGCCCGATTCAAACTCGACTATTTAATTGGTCATACGTACAGGGCTACTGCAGCCATGTCCCAGTCTATTATTATTCCTGTTTCTAGCAGCCTATTTCCTTGATAGACTCACTCATCAAGGTAATGGGCAGGGTAATCCTAGAAAGGGCCATGTTATGGGCTGAGGAAGGGTCTGTTTCATCTGATTTGCAGTATGGCTTCTGACTGGGCTTGGGCACGTGTGGCCAGTGTTTACATTTCTACATGCTGATTAACACGTATACTGTGGCACAATCAGGATCATTGTTCATAACATATATGAATCTATCTTCTGCCTTTGACAAGGTGAATAGATTCAAACTGTGGCAGATCTTGCAAGACATGGGCTTGGATAAATCTACAATTGGTTTTCTCAGTGAGTTACATAGAGACATGAGGATGGTTGTTCGATTTAATACGGACAGGTCTAGCACTAGATCCTTCAGATTAAGGTGTGGAGTAATGACTAGGGAGCTAGGTCACTTGATAACCCGGTGGACTGCCCGCGAATAGGCTCCCACCAGATCCCTTCATTGCTATATGCAGATGATTCAGTTTTATTGGCAAGAACAGCCCTGGCTCTCCAGATATTACTTGATTGTTTTATGCAATACATGAAGAGTTTAGATCTCTCTACCAATGACAGCAAGTTACAAAGTAATGATGTTGGTACCAAAAAGCTAAGAGACTAACTCTGTCAAGAACCATAAGAGTACTTTTTTCTTGTTCTACCACAATCGGCAGCAAACAACTGGGTGCCCAGGCTAAATATATTTCAGTAGCCACTTGAGCTAGTGATGTCTTGGGTTATGTTAATTTGAGGGAGCTTCAAGTGGTTGAAAATTGTTTTTTAGGTGCTCATTGTAGGAAAGATACCTTTTTTGCTTGGTTACCTCCTAACCTTTGGCTAACCAGGCCTCAGCACCTGTGTCCTTTCCCAAAACTGACCCCTTGTTTCCTTAATTGGCACACCTCTGAGTCACTTATAAGTCCCTTTTAAAAGGTGTCCCAGATACCAAGGGCCTTGTGATGAGAGAGGGCCCCTGAAGGCTGCAGCATGTATTATGCCACCCTCAGAGACCCCTCACCTTAACACCCACACACTACCATTGCAAGCTGCGTGTTTTGGTGCAGACCAAACTGTAGAATCAACATGGCCCACATCCATCTGTAATATAAATCAATGTGGGTGGTGGAATGCAGATCTTTGTACTCAGTATTTGCCTCTTTATTTAATTGCTCAATTTCTTCCTCACAATAACAGCGTGCAAACTTGATAGCGCTTCGTCAGTGCGCTTGAAATACATCAAACAAAAAGGAACCAGGGTAGATCCCTGTACAAGATGCACAGCCATGGATGCGTCAAATGAATCAAAGTTTCAATTTTAATCCTCTAAAAATCTTTTTCATTGTTACTCCATAAGTTTCTCAACCATTTTCTCTGTGTTTTCAATTCATTTTATACATTCAACTTCCTTTGAGAAAGTCTTTTGTATCGCACAGAAGAGTGAAACGTTTCCACCAGTCACAATAATTTATTTAAAAATCCGATGCATTTTGGGAATGTTCCCTTCATCAGGGATATCGAGACTACTTATTTCTTACTCACTTAAGCTTCAGTCAAGCTTAATTCCACCTCCTCCAGGCGCTGCTAACCAAATGAAAAGAACTCTTGTTCACGCTTACATTGCTTCTCAGCTTTGACTCGCAGTCAACAGTAATAGCCATATCCCTCTGTGCCATGCCCACTAACTCTGCCTATGGCATGGGTAAGTCACGCTTCTAGCTGATGTCACAGCCCTAAGGCAGGGTGCACCATTCCATGAGTGGGACCATAGTTGCAAGAGCAATATGCCCCTACACCTACAGTGTCTGTGCCATTCACAGATGTTGCAAGTGCAGTCAAGCCATATTGAATACATGGACTGGGAGTTTGCCATTACGCACGCCACAGCTCCATGATGACTTTACTGTAAACTGGGAAGTATGGTACCAATCATCTCGGCATAATAAATCCACACTGATGCCGGTGCTGGATTTATTATAAAATGAACTCAAAGGGCATCTTAGAGATGTCACCTGAAAAAAGGAACAACTTCTAGTGAATTGGCTGACTGGTCCTGGCCAGCCAGCCACCACCAGACAGGCTTCTGACCTCATGGGCTGAGAGCCTTTGTCTTCTCAGAGGTCAGCAAAAAAGCCTGCCTGTCCTGCTGCCTAAAGTGGGGCTTTGACAGGGGGTGGGTATCTCCTCTGGTTGGAGCTGCCCAAATCAGCACATCACAAGGTGAGACCCTTTGAGGCTCACCACCAGGTTTGCCTCTCCTGCCAGTGGGAGGTGTGAAGCATCTCCACCCAGAGCAGGCTTTGTTACTGTTTCTGATTTGACTTAGTTCTTACAATAAAAGTAATCAAAGTAATATGTTTGCAAAAATTGGTCCGGACGTAGTCATTGAGTGTGTGTTTCATCTTCTATGAGTATGTACATCAAATGCATTCACACTACCCTCTTATATACCTAACTGCTCGACTATACTACCACAAATAGAGCTTTTTAGTATTATTTACTTAAGCCTCTTTAAATCGCTGGGGATCCACTTGACTCTGTGCACACTATACCTTACTTTTGTATAGTATATACAGAGCCAGCTTCCTAAACTCATTTGTGGTCCCTGCTTCCACCTCTGCATTTATGGTTCAAGAGGAGTTACGGTGGCACTATCTGTTGGAACTTATTGCCCTTCACCCCTTGATGAGATGGCATACTATATGGGTGCATTCTATATGGGTGCATTCAGAAAATCATCTAGGTAGAGAGACAGCCAAAGACTGCATGGAGCTTGATGGGTGGACTTCAGTTAAATGACTGATTTATTTTAGGGACAACTTTACCAAACAAGGTTTGCCTGCCTTGTTTGAGTTGCCCTCTTCCATAACAAAAGCTGATATAGTGTGGCCCTGGGATAACTTCTAATTGTGGAGGAAAATCGAGAAGGAGGCCTATTCCTAGGACACCCCCGCGCCGCACGGCCCCCAGCTGTAGCGTGTGCTCCCCGCCTGCCACTGCCCTCAGCCTCGCTGAGCCTGCCTGCTGCCTGCTGCCTGCTGACTACGCCCCCTGCCGTCGCTCGGCGTGGTCTCCTGCATTCTGTGTCTTCTGAGTTATTTCTGTTGCCTTGTTGCCTAATTTAGGCATTTTGCCCCTTTTTCTCTCTGTTGTGTGCCCCCCTGTGCTGTTTTTCCCCGTTGTTGCCCCCTGTGCCCTCCCGCCCCGCTCCGCGCTGCCAAGAGATCGGACACGCCCCCTTTTCCTTCCGTGCCCTCCCCGCCTCCCAGCTACTCCTCCCTCCCTCGCACTTGGCCATAAATGGCGATCGTGCGGCACAGGTGAGTGTGACCTATTCTTAGGACACCCCCGCGCCGCACGGCCACCAGCTGTAGCGTGTGCTCCTTGCCTGCCGCTGCCCTCAGCCTAGCTGAGCCTGCCTGCTGACCACGCCCCCCGCCGTCGCTCGGCGTGGTCTCCTGCGTTCTGTGTCTTCTGAGTTATTTCTGTTGCCTTGTTGCCTAATTTAGGCATTTTGCCCCTTTTTCTCTCTGTTGTGTGCCCCCGTGCTGTTTTTCCCCGTTGTTGCCCCCTGTGCCCTCCCGCCCCGCTCCCCGCTTCCCGCCGCCGAGAGATCGGACATGCCCCCTTTTCCTTCTGTGCCCTCCCCGCTCCCGCCTCCCAGCTACTCCTCCCTCCCTCGCACTTGGCCATAAATGGCGACCGTGCGGCACAGGTGAGTGTGACCTACTGTTAGGACACCCCCGCGCCGCACGGGCACCAGCTGTAGCGTGTGCTCCCCGCCTGCCGCTGCCCTCAGCCTCGCTGAGCCTGCCTGCTGCCTGCTGACCACGCCCCCCGCCGTCGCTCGGCGTGGTCTCCTGCGTTCTGTGTCTTCTGAGTTATTTCTGTTTCCTTGTTGCCTAATTTAGGCATTTTGCCCCTTTTTCTCTCTGTTGTGTGCCCCCCTGTGCTGTTTTTCCCTGTTGTTGCCCCCTGTGCCCTCCCGCCCCGCTCTCCGCTTCCCGCCGCTGAGAGATCGGACACGCCCCCTTTTCCTTCTGTGCCCTCCCAGCTGCTCCTCCCTCCCTCGCACTTTGCCATAAATGGTGACCGTGCGCACGCACAGCGTTGACGCGCAGCGGGCGCGCCGATTGTGTGCCGAAGGCGCGCCAAAGGTAAGCCCGTGTGCGCCCGTCCACGTCTGGACCGCACCCAGCGCCCAAACCCCTGGCCCCCGCAGACACCAGCCCACCCTCCGGACCTACACCGCCACCGAACTCTACGCACTCAACGTCGATCGAATCCCAGGATGCTACAGAGCCACCCCGAGACGCACCCACGGACCCTTCAGCTGCCACTCCTGCAAGTTCTCTAGCATCCGGTCCTGCACTACACCTGCACCCACCAAGCCGAGCACCAGCAGCAACCACCTGAAGTGCATCCTGCTCAACACCCGCTCCGTCCACAGACACGCCGTAGAGCTCTCGAACCTGCTCGACACAACATCACCAGACGTCGCCTTCCTCACGGAAACATGGATGAACGCCTCCTCAGCACCCGACATCGCCCGGATGGATACAAGATCACCCGGAGGGACCGCGGCAATCAGACTGGAGGAGGCATCGCCATCATCCACAGGAACACCATCCGCATCACGACCAACCCCGACGACACCCCCACCCTCGCAACCGCTGAACACCTGCACTTCCAGATCCACACCGACCCCAAGACCACCCTCAGAGGCACCCTCATCTACAGACCCCCGGGACCACGCACACAATTCAGCGAAGACATCGCCGACTTCATCAGCCCGCACGCCCTCCCCTCTTCTGACTACATCCTCCTCGGGGACCTCAACTTCCACCTGGAGAACAACAACAACTGCAACACCACCACCCTGCTGGACAACCTCGCCAACCTCGGTCTCAAGCAGCTGGTGACCACCCCCACCCACTACGCCGGACACACACTCGACCCCGTCTTCTCTTCCAGCAAGGACATCGCCTTCAGCCACGCCACCGGACTCCACTGGACGGACCACAGCTGCGTCCACTTCAGCTTCAAAAAGAACACGATCCACCACCACCAGCAACAGGTTGTACGCAGAAGCTGGAACAGGATCACAGCCGACCAGCTCGCCGCATCCCTGAGCCAGGACCCCCCGCCAGCTCAGCGAACCCCAGCCAAGCCGCCAACAACCTCACGAAGTGGATCAGCAACTGCGCAGACGACCTCGCCCCCTGAGGACCCCGCCTAGCAGACCCGTCAGTAAGAAAGCACCATAGTTCACCGACGAACTCAAGAGCTCCAAGAAGAACTGCAGATCCCTCGAGAGAGCCTGGCGCAGAGACCCAACACCAGACAACATGACCACCCTCAAGCTCGCCACTCGAAAACACCACCAACTGATCCACGCCACCAAGAAAACCGCATTCAAGGAACAACTGGACAACAACGCACACAACAGCAAGGAACTCTTCAACATCGTCAAAGAGCTCTCCAACCCCAACGCCGGAAACAACGACATCACCCCATCACAAGACCTCTGCAACTCCCTCGCCTCTTACTTCCGCAACAAGATCGCAGATACACACAACAGCTTCATCACACAGCCAACGCACCCCACGACCGCACCGGCACCCCCCGCCACCACCCTCCGCGCCTGGACCCCGATCAACACCGAAGAAACCCGTCGCACGATGAACTCCATCCACTCCGGATCTCCAAACGACCCCTGCCCGCACCATGTCTTCAACAAGGCCGACGCTGTCATCGCACCCCACCTGCGGGACATCATCAACACCTCCTTCGACACCGCCACCTTCCCGGAGAGTTGGAAGCACGCCAAACTCAGCGCTCTACTGAAGAAACCTTCAGCGGACCCCACCGAACTCAAAAACTACCGCCCCATCTCGCTCCTCCCGTTTCCGGCCAAAGTCATCGAGAAGACCGTCAACAAGCAGCTGGCCGCCTTCCTTGAGACGAACGGATCCCTCGACCACTCGCAGTCTTGCTTCCGGGCCAACCACAGCACCGAGACCGCCCTCATCGCCGCCACTGATGACATCCGAACCCTGCTCAACAACGGGGAAACAGCGGCCCTCATCCTCTTGGACCTCTCCGCGGCATTCGACACTGTCTGCCACCACACCCTGGTGCAGCGCCTCCGCAACGTCGGAATCCAGGAGAAGGCTCTAGAATGGATCATCTCCTTCCTCGCCGGAAGAACACAGAGAGTCCGCCTCCCCCTGTTCAGATCAGAAGCCACCGAAGTCATCTGCGGCGTTCCTCAAGGCTCCTCGCTCAGCCCCACCCTCTTCAATGTCTACATGAGCACCCTTGCGGACATCGCACGCCAACACAACCTCAACATCATCTCTTACGCCGATGACACCCAGCTGATCCTCCCTCACCAACGACCCCGCCACCGCCAGAGCCAACCTACACGAAGGGATGACAGACGTAGCCAAGTGGATGATGAACAGCCACCTGAAGCTGAACTCGGACAAGACGGAGGTCCTCATCCTGGGATCCTTGCCCTCCGCCTGGGATGACTCCTGGTGGCCCCCTGCCCTGGGCAGCGCACCAAAACCGACAGACCACGCACGCAACCTGGGCTTTATCCTGGACTCCTCCCTCTCCATGACCAGACAAGTCAACGCCGTCTCCTCGTCGTGCTTCAACATCCTGCGCATGCCAAGTAAGATCTTCCGGTGGATCCCCACCGAGACCAGAAAGACGGTTACCCAGGCCCTCGTCACCAGCCGACTGGACTACGGCAACTCCCTCTACGCCGGAACCACTGCCAAACTCCAGAAGAGACTACAGCGGATCCAGAACACCTCAGCAAGACTCATCCTCGACATCCCCCGACACAGCCACATCTCCGGACACCTGAGAGACCTGCACTGGCTCCCGGTCAACAAGAGAATCACCTTCCGTCTCCTCACCCACGCACACAAAGCCCTACACAACCAAGGCCCAAGATACCTCAACAGCCGCCTCAACTTCTACACTCCCCCAGTGCGCTATATAAATGCTTGATTGATTGATTGATTGAGCTGGAGAAACCCCTGGTCTGAGGGCATGCACTGATTGTAAAATGTTCCGCAATCAAACCTTATCTGCTTAGCACTTTTAATATCAACCATTGGTTCCTCCTCACCAGATTTAGGTGCAATCAGTATCACATGTTATTGGCATTCCCTAAACCTGGCACATGGAGCACGAAGCCACCATGTCCCTGTGATATTTTTTCTCCACAGGATCTCTTGCATTTTTTTTTCTTCTGTATTTTTTTTGAGATACCTCAAAGAATGTTTTGATTGCCATAGTTGAAATCCTTGCATTATTTTTAGATTAAGCCTGCCCTGATGTTTGTACAGCTATTTTCAGACATACATTCACCTTATTTTTTAGTTTTTTTCACCTCATCAATTAAGCTCAGGAAGTTGCTTGACATGAAGGGTGATTCCATTTGAGCATTTTTCACACTCTTGGGTAGTAAGATGATCTCATCCACAATGCACTTTATTATGTTTGACTGTTTTAGAGAATCAATATGTATTGTAAAGTATTTGAATATGTATTTATTGGTCATGAAAGTATGTGTAATATGCTTACATGAGGCTATAAATTCGGGGCTGAAATATGTTAGTTGGTTACATTAAAAATTACTGTCTGTATAATTTTATTGTTTGACTGATAATGGAGGAATTGTTTTAGGTCACATTGATTTGAACTATTAAAGTATTTGTTTTTTTCGTATTTAAGGTATTTCCTAGACTTTTCATGATATACTTTGAATATTGCTAAGGCAATTTAGTCTGTGTTGTCCAGAGAGGTCTGTACCTCTCCAGGTCTAAAGGGAATCTGACTAAACACAAGGTGGGTTCACAAATTAAAATGCAAGAGGACATTTGAGAAAGCATGACCTCATAAACACCATAATATGCTTTCCAGGTCCCAGAAAGAACTTGGTGATGTGAACACTACTCCAATATTCCAGTTTCTGCTTACAACGCGTCCTTAGTTCCTGCCTTCATCTGATAGTACCAACTGCTAACACTACCTTTGGTCTTCATTAAAATCATTTGACCTTGTCAGCTCTTCTTCACCTCTCTGTCTCCTAAATATAATGTGCTTTTTACTAACTAAGAGATGCCTTTGGTCTGCACCTCCAAAGGAGAAAAACATGCAGAAAAACAACTTTGATTTTAGTACTAAGTGTCTCAACTGTAAGCTTAAGGCCCACAATCACACTAACTTAATAATTATCTTTAAAACATATTAGTTATACAACCTACATAAAATCCAATAAAGGAAATCTTTAATAATGAATCCAGCTATATTGTGCGGTACTCTTATATGTGGCACAATAACTAACACATTTTATTAAGCAAAAACAACAACTGGTCACAATTTATAAAGAAAGCATTAACAAACATATGATTAATTCCCGCTAATCCCTGGTGAATGCACAGCATTGAATATATTTTAGAGCACCACTTTGCAATCTAAATTTATAGAAAACTAATATCAGCAATCCAAATGTCTCTGAAAAGGGAAAACGTTAATATGCACATACACATATGTATTTAAACACAATAGATGCACTTTCTATATTATTAGTGCACCTTAGTTCTTTAGTATTATCGTGTCACAAGAGTACATAAGGCCAATTGTGTCGGATTGACAAAGGCTGCTGGGGCAGCTGAAATGTGTCTCTCCTGGTTTCTGGGTCAAGAAAGGCCTGAATCATTAAAGAAACCTTAAAGCTACAGCCCTCGTGTGCGTGCTCTCCTCCATGGTTTCTGAATATATATATATATATATATATATATTACCTACTGGCGGTCGCCAGTAGGTAGTTATAGTTAGGATTTTTTTCAATGTTAAATCTCAAAATTCTATTTGGAATAACTTTGGCACCGGTTGACGAATCTGCCTGAAAATTTCATGAAAATGGCCTCGTCGAGCTCCGGTCCTTCCCTGAAAGTTTGGGGGGGATACGTCAAGCGGGGGCCGAGATAAAAGGGGGGTCCCAAAACGTGTTTTCCCCATGTTAATTTCCATAGGGCGGTCGATTTCACTTTTAGCCCGAACGGCTGAATGGATTTGTACGAAACTTGGCAAAATTGTAGGGACTGTTAGCCCGATGTGCCTTTGCTATGTCTCAAGATATGTGCTCCAGTGGATTTTGAGTAATTTAGGTGCAAAAAAATCTATAGCAGCGCACCGGTGCGCGCACCGGGGAGCGCTCCGGGCGCGTGACGCGAGGTGCGCACGGAAAGCTGATTGGCTCTCGGGTGTCTGTAAACATTCGAAACAGTCCAGAGCGGCCGCCATCTTGTGTCTCGGTAAAATCGAGACATAAGAGGTGGCTAAAACAAAGGGGGAACTGACCATAAGGCGTCAGGGATAGACCCCTTTGACCCCCTAGGTTTGATGTGGGGGCTATAAAAGGGCCCCGCGGGGCATTTAAAATATTTTTTTTTTTTCGTTTTGCGCGGGGGAAGCGCCCGGTGCGCGCACCGGGGAGCGGCCCGGGGAGCGTACTATGATGAAAAAAGGTGACAGAGTTTTTAAAAAATGAAGTTTTGATTTAGAAATTGGAGGTAGTTCTAAAAAGAACTTTTTTTTTTCTTCTTTTTGTTGTTTTATATTTTTTTTGTGTTTTTTGAACTTTTTGAACTTTTTTTGGCTTTTCAAAACAGTTTTATATTTTTTTTTGTATTTTTTTAGGGGGAGAAACAAAAAAAGGGAATTGAAACTGGCTCAACTGGCTCAACTGGAGCAAAAAAACAAAAAACCCAAAAAATTACTTCTTTTTGGGGCACTTGTGATTATCACCTGCAAGGACGATGAGCTTAACACTTTGTTCCCCATAGGAGATAAGCTTGCCACAAGCAGTACAAGTAATTTTAAAATCAGCAAATCTCGGCTGAATGCAAGGCATCACCTCGGATGTTTCTGGTTCCGAGGAAGTGGGTTGGTTTCTTTGGGAGGGGGTCCTTGATGACTGGGGGAGGTTACTGGCCAGTTCCCGGAACTCTGCACGAGAGTAGTTGTTTGGATGCTTTCTTGTCATGTGCCGAATCATGGTATAGTTACCAAATGAGTATTTCTTGTTTGGGTTGCCCCGTGAAAGTTCATCATTGCAGATGAGGCAAGTCACCTTGGCCGCATTCACCTTTTTTTTCCCCTCTGGAAGTGAAAAAAACTCCCATACAATGTGTGGTTTGGGTTTGTATGGGGTATTTTCTTCTGGCAGCCATCTTCTTCTCCCCTCCTCCTCTTCCTCTTCCTCCTCCTCCTGTTCTTGACCACCAATATAATTTGGAGCTGGTCCTCTTGGTGGTTGTGGTGGTGGTGGTGGGGCAGATGCACCAGCTGATGCTACTAATGAAGCCATTATTTAGAGCAAAAAAGTAGACAGAGCAACAAACAGGTCTTCCTCAGTCAAAGGACAAAGTCAGAATAAGGAAAAAAGGTGGGGTCTTTCATCATTTAGAAAAAAAAACTGTCCTGAACCAATGAGAAGTGTTATTTTCAGGTCACAAGACCAGGGGCTTCATCATTATGAAACCAAAACTGTTATGAACCAATGAAAAGTGTTATTTTCTGCTCACATGACCCGACGCGCTTACGCTACGCGCCCGGGGCGCGCCCGGGGGCGCGCCCCGGGTCGCGCAGCGTAAGCGCGTCGGAAGTTTACGTTGTGCGATCGTATTCGCTTGAGTACTTCCGGGTGCGCTTACGCCGTGCGTATCACGCGGTCGCGGCTACGCGATACGTCACGATCATGTTTACGTTTGCGATATTGGCGCTCACGGGACGCTCCCCGGAGCGCGCCCCGGGGCGCTTTTCAGAAATACGCTTTTCGGGGCGCTCCCCGGGGCGCGCTCCGGGAGCGCTCCCCCCAAAAATTAAAAAAAAAAAAAATGGGATAATTGTAGGGACAGGTAGCCCTATTCTAAAGTGGTTTGTAAAAAAATTAACTTTAGAAAAATATGTATTGTGCTACATTGGGCTTAATATATGTTAGAGCCAAAATGAAGCCCAAATGTAGCCCAAAGTAGCCCAATGTAGCCCAAAGATGGCCACCAGAGACTAAAAATTGTAAATGCAGCCCAAATTTCAACTAGATGTAGCCCAACTGTAGCCCAATGACAGAATGTACCAGAGTGTTAAAAAGAACAACTAGAGTGCTAACAGTCTTATTTATAAAGTGAAACTTATAGTTAGGAATTAGCATTAAAAAAACCTATGAAATTCACTGAAAAAACCATAGGTTTCACACCAGTTATAGTTAGGAATTAGCATTTAAAAAACCTTTGAAATTCAGTGAAAAAACCATAGGTTTCACACCGGTTATAGTTAGGAATTAGCATTTAAAAAACCTATTAAATTCACTGAAAAAACCATAGGTTTCACACCAGTTATAGTTAGCTGGAAATTTTACTGATATAAAACCATTGAAATTCCCACGTTATAGTTAGTCGGACTCACTATAACTTGCGCGTGCAATGCACTGCTGATGACATCACATATTACATCACTCATGACATGGTCAGTGACATCACTCATGACATCACTGATGACACCATCCTTGTGACAGAGAGACTGACCTACTTTCACTGTAAAGTAATTCTTGAAACACATTTTGAAAAATAAAAAATAACATTTAAAAAAAAGTGGACATACCTATACCAGATACAACAACCAATTCAGTAATTCCACCATTTATATACACATCCACTTGCTCACCAACACTTCTATATAGTCACTGATACATATACTCACTCATCATATGTAGTGAGACACCTATACATCCGTTAACACACTGACAGTCTTCAAAAAGTTGCTCACACACATACTCACACATGCAAATAAACTATTGAACATCCATTTATTTGCATATACAGCTATATATACACTACCACCTTACTTCTAAGGAAACTTACACATACTTACTATCTTAAACAATCACTTATAGAAACACATACCTATTAAAACAAGAACTCTTTCAACCTCTCACTCTCACATATACTCAATTATATACACCAATACTCACATATACTACATTGAAATATATGTAGTTACTGATAAAGACACTAGTGAGACAGTCATTCACTTACTAACACATACATATACACACTCATCCACCCATACAGTCCTGCACATATGCTGTCTTCAAAACACATACAAACAGTGAGTCAGTCATTGATGCATCTATGTGCTGAGTAATACTCCCACCAAACCATACAGACACTTATACTGATACTAATAAAAATATCAAATAACCCATATACATACGCATGTAGCTACTTATCAGCACATGTAGCCACTTATACACAAAGTGAAACACTAATATATGTATTTAAATATTTAAACATAACTCACTAATATTTATTTTTCAGAAAGACACATATTCACTGGATGGTGTCATCAGTGATGTCATGAGTGATGTCACTGACCATGTCATGAGTGATGTAATATGTGATGTCATCAGCAGTGCATTGCACGCGCAAGTTATAGTGAGTCCGACTAACTATAACGTGGGAATTTCAATGGTTTTATATCAGTAAAATTTCCAGCTAACTATAACTGGTGTGAAACCTATGGTTTTTTCAGTGAATTTAATAGGTTTTTTAAATGCTAATTCCTAACTATAACCGGTGTGAAACCTATGGTTTTTTCACTGAATATATATATATTTGTAACCTTGGCTAATAAACTGCAAGAAGTTTCTGCTATTAAATAACTTGGCGAAACCACGCTACAGCAGCTTTGAGTGCTCTTTATTCAAAGAACGAGTCCCGAGGACCGTGGGACTTGGCGTTGTCAATATATATATATATATAGATATAGATATATATATATATATATATATATATATATATATATATATATATATATATATATATATATATATATATATATATATATATATATAGTTAGGACCTCATTTCCATAGGAAATCCGCAACATTCTATTTGGAATAACTTTGGCACCGGTGGACGAATCTTCGGGAATTTCTCCAAGAAAATGGCCTGCTCCGCCCTTCTGAAAGTCGTCTGAAAGTTTGGGGGTGATTCGTCAAGTGGGGTTGAGAAAAAAGGGGGTCCCAAAACGTGTTTTCCCCATGCAATTTTAGGGACCTTTAGCCAGGGCTACAGCCCGAACGGCTGAACGGAATTGCACCAAATTTGGCAGTTCGGTTCGCAGATTGTGCTGTTTGTTAAATGGTCTAAATCCCTACAGTAGTTCCTGAGAAAATCAAAAGTAAAATCTTAGCGATATCTAGAGACGAAGTACAGCACGTGTACGGGAATCCGTACAATTAAGAGCACCAGAATGGCAGGGCGATATCCGCCATCGGCCTCATATATACAATGCCCCAAGACACATTATGGCTTATGCTAGCTAAAGTTTGTTATCAATGGAACGTGCTTATTAACAACCTGAAAAAGAAAGCCTTGCTGTGGTGTGGACTTGTGAGCAGTTTCATATTTTCCCGTATTGAGAGCACTTCACAGTTGTCAGTGACCACCAAGCAATGCACACAATTCTTGTCAATCCTTAAGCCAAGATGACCCCTCGCACTGAGAGGTGGGGGTTGCAATTGCAGGAGTATGATTATACGATTGTGCATCATCCAGGAAAAGATCAAAACCCAAAACCCTGCTGACTACTTTTCAAGTGTGCCGATACAGAGTCATGACACTACTGCTAAATTTAAATATATATATATATATATATATATATATATATATATATATATATATATATATATATATATATATAAATCTCTCTCTCTCTCTCTCTCTCTCTCTATATATATATATATATATATATATATATATATATATATATATATACTAGCAGCACGTCCCGACATTGCCCGGGTATGAATTGCTGCCGGCCAGTAGTATATTGTTTTGTAGGATTTCGTTTTGATAGCATTTCTTATCTGTGACAGGCCTGTAAAACGCTCCGATTCACAGTGCACTGCTGATGCACTAAAGAGTGCGCGTTCAGTAGTGTGTGAACTCGAGTTTCCCTACTTTATTTTTCCTTGCAATATTATAAAGCGCGAACTCAACAACATGGCATGAGCACAATTTACATTTCAGAAGAACACATTCATTTGTGGTAGGCACGGGGAGACAAAGCGATTTGCCTGGAATCACAGGATGTTGAGCTGAGATTCGAACGTAGCTCCCCAGCTCTAAAGTTCGCAATTCTAGAACTGGTGGCGGGAGGTGTGTCTAAAAGTGTATGTCGGTGCTGGCCATCAATGAGAGAGACCTGTGCATTTTTCAAATGGGTGGTGGAAATATATGAGTATGTTGCTGGAGATGTGGGCGGCCGTGCCACCAATGTACTTACCGGGGGAGGGTAAACACCCATTATTCCGCAACTTTCTTTCCGCATACCATCACTCCGCATACTTTCATTACGAAAGTACCATGACTCCGCAATGTCATTATAACGCATGGCATTACATTTTATATGCTTTTACCACGCATACATTTACAACGAAATTTGTTGTAAATGCATGAATGGTAAAAGCATGTTTTTTTATGTTTGGATAAGGTAAGTATGGTTATAGGGGTATATGTTTTGGGGTACTGAGGTATATGTTTTGGGTTGTTTGGGTATTCTAAGGGTTCAGATATAGTTTTGGGTCATGGGGTACAGGGGTAGTTTTAGGGTTTAGGGATAGGTATGGGTTTTGGGGTACAGGGGTATTTTTAGGGTTCATGGCTAGGTTTGGGTTTTGGGGTATAGGGGTATTTTTAGGGTTCAGGGGAAGGTTGGGGTTATGGGTTACAGGGGTATTTTAAGGGTTCAGGGCTAGGTTTGGGTTTTGTGGTACAGGGATATTTTTAGGGTTCAGGGCTAGGTTTGGATTTTGGGGTACAGGGGTATTTTAGGGTTCAGGGGTAGGTTTGGGTTTTGGGTTACAGGTTTATTTTTAGGGTTCAGGGCTAGGTTTGGGTTTTGGGGTACAGGGGTATTTTTAGGGTATAGGGGTAGGTTTGGGTTTTGGGTTACAGGGCTATTTTAAGGGTTCAGGGCTAGGTTTGGGTTTTGGGGTACAGGGATATTTTAGGGTTCAGGGGTAGGTTTGGGTTTTGGGGTACAGTGGTAGTTTTAGGGTTCAGGGCTAGTTTTGGGGTACAGGGGTATTTTTAGGGTTCAGGGGTAGGTTTGAGTTTTGAGGTACAGGGGTATTTATAAGGTTCAGGGCTAGTTTGGGTTTTGGGGTACAGGGGTATTTTTAGGGTTTAGGGATAGGTTTGGGTTTTCAGATACAGGGTATATTTATAGGGTTAAGATGGGTTAGTGTTTGAAGGGTGTTGGGGTATTTTAAGGAGTAATGGTGGGTTATGATTAGGGCTCCCGGTTTTATGGTATTTATGTTTTTTACATTTCCGTCTGTATTAATCCATATTTATTTTTGGAAAATTTTATCTGTATTTATCCATATTTATTTTAAGTTTTGTGCAAAAAAATGAAGCTTAAACTGGTATCTTTCCACATTTATTTAACCGATAAATAAGCACTCATGCTTGAATGCCTGCCAGGTTTCAGTAATATGAAGGCCCGCAGAACATAAATCAATGCCTTTATATGAGAATATGCAAATTTCATTATCAACTATGTGCATATCTACTGCTGTGTAAGCCTCTTTACTAAACTTCATTTAGTTTTTAACCCCCTTACCTATCAATCCACACAGCTACTGGCCTGGAAGTCATGGTAGAGAGTAATTAGAATCACCCCAAAAAGCAACATAATTTCCTTTCGAATCCACATTTAAAAATAAATACAGACAAGGAAATAAATGGTTTTCTGTCTGCATTTATCTGTAAAAAATCAGTAAAAACGGAAAACAGGGAGCCCTATTTATGATTATGCGGTGCAGGGGTATTTAAGGGGAGCAGGGTGGGATTAGCACACGAAATGAGACATGGCATGAAGGGCGGAACGTACCACATGCCCCCAGCGTTTGTCACACCCCCAGCACACGCCCACAGCACAACGCAGACACGCCCACAAGGAACTACTTTGCTGGCACTGTTCTTTTACCTATTAAATGTATATGGTGGGCTTCTGCATAGCCAATGTCCTTCTTCTGCAACTGCCCTTTCCAACGCTGTATTGGGTGTTGTCATTGGTGCTGTGGTTCCTGAGATTACCCGCCTCAAAGGTTTGGGCTCTCTCTTTATTATATTAGTATGGATATATATATATATATATTCACTGAAAAAAACATGGGTTATAGACCATATATAGTTAGGGATTAGCATTTACAAAACCTTATTTTACTCGCACAAAACCATTGAAATTCGCATATATAGTTAGTTGCACTAACTATATATCGCGCACTCGCAATCCACTGCTGATGATGTCACATATTACATCATTCATGACATGGTCAGTGACATCACTGATGACAACATCCAGTGACTGTATGTTTCTGTAAAGTTAAATTATGTCTTACATATTGAAGAATGAGTGGATATATAAGTGTCTGGATGAAGGATTTAGTAGGTGCATGACTGACTGTATGAGAGAATGATTAAATGTGTCTCACTGAGTGCATGGGTTAGTGACTAAACTGTCTTACTTTGTGCATCATTATGTCTGTTGTTCTGTAAACTGCTGCATGTGTTGATCAGTAGCTATATGAGTAACTATATGGGTTTTTGATTGGTTGCCCAAGTATTTGTATGGGAGACTGAGTGTGTGTGTGGGTGGCTGGGAGGTGTGTGACTCTGTGCATAGATGTGTGAGTAGTTGATTCACTATATGTATGGGTTCAAAAGTGCATGTGGAAACAGCTGTATGGGCGGTTGACTGTGTGCATGAGTGTATTGGTGAGTGAATGGATATCTCAGTGCTACATGTCAAAGTAAGTACATATGTAAAACACAGTACATGTGAGAGTTGACATATATAAATAACTGTACATAAGAGCCAGTGAATGTGTGAGTGGCAGTATGGATCATTGTGAACTTGTATCAGGGATTGTATAAGAGAGTAAATATGTGTTAGTATATGTTTGAATAAGTAAGGTGTGTATAACTGTATAGTTGAGGAAATGGAGGTGTGATTGATTCTTTGCATGACTGACTAGGTGTGTGAGTAACTCCATGGATGAGTGACAGTCTGTGAGTGTCTGTTTACACTGAGTGTATCTAAGGTTATATTAGAGTCTGAAGAGGTTGATCGTATTATCACATGAATGATGTCATCAGTGATGTGATCAGTAATGTCAAATGAGATGTCATCAGTGATGTTATCAGTGATGTCATTTGAGATGTCATCAGTGATGTCATCAGTGATGTCACTGACCATGTCATGAATGATGTAATATGTGACATCATCAGCAGTGGATTGCGCGTGCGCGATATATAGTTAGTGCAACTAACTATATATGCGAATTTCAATGGTTTTGTGCGAGTAAAATAAGGTTTTGTAAATGCTAATCCCTAACTATATATGGTCTATAACCCATGGTTTTTTCAGTGAATTTTCAAGGTTTTGTAAATGCTAATTCCTAACTATATATGGTCTATAACCTATGGTTTTTTCAGTGAATTTCAATGGTTTTTTAATAGCAAATATCAAAAGCTGTAAAATGTGAAGTACGTGGTAGGTAAAAACATTTACGTGTTTATGCATGCTGATGTGCTTTGAACGCTGCCCCCGCCCCCCCCATCTCTTTTCTTTTAGGAGTAAACAAAAGGAATCAAGCAAAATCAGTAGGCCACTAATGGGATCTCTTTTTGACCTCGCTAAAATAGAAACATTAGGAACAACCCCTCATGAGAAATACGAAACTAGTGAGAGGAACTGAGCTCGACGCCATGATGGCTGCAAGACAGCTCGGCTCCGCCGCCCTCCCGCCCAAAACAACGACAAACCCTATGCAAATATTATAAATATATACAACACACCAGCAAAGTAACAGGGTAAAACGTTTTATTAAATAACTATTTACATGGCAGCCTGCTGCAACATCCATCACTGTTCCTGTCGAGGTAGCATAGCTGGCGGCCTAGGGGTGGAGGACCGTTGTGCAAATTGCCCGGGGACGACACCATACGCCTAGGCTCGTACCCAGTACATCCAGAGGTGATGTCCGACAAGTTGTGTGGGAGGATGCCTTGCTGATGCCGCCACCCCCACCACCACCTTCTTATTGCCTGATCCGGCTAGCTCAATCGATCGAGCATGAGACTCATGCACTCTGATCTCCTTTGCCTCAGTCAAGCATCAATAGTAAGATTTTCATAGGTGAGTGTAGGTTCATGGTTTTCCATCCACAGACTAAAAGCCTGGAGTGGGAGTGAAAGGACAATAACTAGGTAAGAAGGAAGGCAGAGGTTGTGGTAAGGACTCTGGATATAGTATGTTACTTGGTCCCTGAGATACTTCGATGTCACTGCCTTGCACAAATGGCATAAGTCCTGGATGTTGGGTGCCATAGTTGAGGGTTCCAAGCAGCACTTGTAACACTGTCTGAAGCTTATTTGCACCTGCTGCTGCTTCACTATTCTCAAAGTAAGTGGGGGCTGTTTGTGGACCTGACTGCATTGGAAAACAATGTGATGCGGTGCCTCCCTGAACCGCTTGACGGAGGCCCCCGAGATAATTGCGCCTGCTCCACACCTTGTCCCACAATTCGTTTGACCTGAAGACACATCCTGCGGTGCCCTGGTCCGACCATCACATATACCTGCGCCAGGAGACGGCGTGGGGTGCAGTAGAAGGGAGAGGCGGCGCGAACGAGCCTCCCCCACCTCCCCAGGTGGAGGTTTCTCAGCTACACCCCAGCGCTTCACTCGACCAGCTGACTTGCGCCCGCTCTTCCGACACAGTGCCTCACTCGGCCAGCTGAATTGTGCCTGCTCTTGCTATTACAACGTCTCACCCGCCATCCAACGGAATTGCACCCAATCTTGCGGTACAGTGACAGGCGGCTGCTACGGAGCTCACGAAATGGCGGTCGGCTCCACAGACTTGGGCCTGGCCTGCAAAGATGGCTCTGGGCAACCGTGGAACTCGGACGCTTGACTGCTAGGGCATGGGCCCCATTCCCAAAAGAGTCCCCTCAGCCTTGAAGATTCTACAACAGTCACCGAGACCCCCGACTCCCGTAGACTTCCGGTGGGGAGCGACTGCCATGATTGCACGCGGAATGGCCACGACGTAGCCACGAGATGGTGGTGCTCTCATGCTGACGCCAGCTTCAGTCTGAAACATCCAGAAACACTGTAGACTACCAATTCCATCAGTTCCGGTGGAGCCCCAACGTGACCCGGTAGAGAAGAACTTGCACTCCCCTCTTTGACTGATGGTTCTTGTTGCCTGTCCCTTCTCTTGTCATTTAACAGAACTTTTTGTACTGCTGAAAGGGGTTGTGTTCCGACCGCTGGTTGGTGGAGACATTTTGACAATATTCTGTACCTGCGTTGTCGCGTAATGCGTCATATGATGCGCCGCGTTAGCGCACCCGGAAGTGCTCCGGTGCGCGAGGCGCAGCTTCCCGGAAACGATCCAGAGCGCGGCGCGCAGCGCGTAACGTAAGCATAACAGATCATGTGACTTGTTAATAAAACTTTTCATTGGTTCATTTTACTTTTGTTATTCTAATGATGAAAGGCTTGGTCATATGACCTAAAAATAACACTTTTCATTGCTTTCGAACATTTTTTTATGCCCAAATGATGAAAGCCCCACCTTTTTTTTTCTCACTCTGACTTGTAAAGCAAAGGACCCAGATGCATTTACAGTTTATCACTAACAATGTTCCAGGCTAATGTATTTTCCCGAGAAATTTACAACTGTCCTGCAAGTAAAATATTCCTATTTCGAGAAAAAGGGCGTTTCTTCGTCCCATGAGGGAGCCGTTGAGCAAAAGAGGCTCGGCCTGCTGTCTTAGTCGCTGATAGGCATGAATATCGGATTCTTATCGATCACTTTATGTTGCAGGAGTGGAAAACACAACAGCCCTTGACCATTTATCTTTACTGCGTTCCTGCGTATTATACCTTTTAACCGTCATGTAATCGGGCTGCTTTATTTCACTTGCCTTTTACTCATTCGAAAACAGTGGCTATTATTCAAAACTACACCAAAAAAAGGTACTACTTCCATGTTTTGTTTTAAAAACCTTTATTGTGAAAATGTCAGTATACAAATACGGGCCTATAACCACGTGGGCCGGCCACGGAGCAAACTGGAATCGTATATGATGAGGGGACATTTACACTGTAGAAGAACGTAACGGGCGGGCCATTAGGTTGCAAGAACTAAGGTGTCTAACAGTTGCGGAATCGGTGGACGTACATTTTATAATTAAAGTACGACAGGGCCAGTTACAATAAAATTATCTAGATATACATTTGCGGGCAAGTACCATGGGTGACGTTAATTCGAACTTTCAATAGTACAGAAATCAATAACACATCAGAACTTAATATCAATAGGGATGTCCAAATGTTCAATCAGTACTCGTCCCCGCCCGCCATGTGCTTCAAAACTGCATACGTATCTCGTGATATCAAGGTTGGGCAACCAGTACACAACAAGGAGTTGCGAGTCCCATTTATACCGGCGCCATTTTGGGCGAGGCCGGGCAGGTTCAGGATATAGTCAAAATGTCTCCACCAACCAGCGGTCGGACCAGAACCCCTTTCGGCAGTCCAAAAAGGTTCCGTTAAATGACAACAGAAGAAATAGGCAACAAGAACAATCAGTCAAAAGAGGGGACGCTTTCGTGAATGGGGCCCATGCCCTAGCAGGCAAGTGTCCGAGTTCCAAGGTGTCCCAGGGCCATTTTAGTGGACCAGGCCCAAATCCAAAGAGCTGGCCACCATTTTGAGAGTCCTGTTGCAGCCGGCTATCGCTGCACCACAAGAGTAACCGCAATTCAGCTAGATGGCGGGTGAGTCACTGTACCGCAAGAGCGGGCGGAACTCAGCTGGATGGAGGGTCAGGCACTGTGCCGCAAGAGCGGGCACAACTCTGCTGAACGGCGAGTGAAACGGTAAGGGGCGCCCCACTGCAGATGAGGTGCCTCCACCTGGGGAGGCGGGAGAGGGCCGTTTGCGCCGCCTCCCCCCCCCTGAGCACCCCACGCCGTCTTTCGGCACAGCATTGTAGGATGGCCACACCAGTGAAACTTGCTGGACACCACCTCGGTGCCATCTGGATCTCGGCGCGTTATGCTGCCTTCGGCCTACTGTAGCAGCAAGTGCGGGCGCAACTCAGGTGGACGGCGAGTGAAAAGATAAGGGGCGCCCCACACCACCTCGGTGCCATCCGGATCTCGGCGCGTTGTGCCGCCTTCGGCCTACTGTAGCAGCAAGTGCGGGCGCAACTCTGCTGGACTGCGAGTGAAACGGTAAGGGGCGCCGCACTGCACATCAGGTGCCTCCACCTGGGGAGGCGAGAGAGGCCAGTTTGCGCCGCCCCCCCCCCCCGGGCACCCCACGCCGTCTTTCGGCGCAGCATTGTAGGATGGCCACACCAGTGAAACTTGCTGGACACCACCTCGGTGCCATCCGGATCTCGGCGCGTTGTGCTGCCTTCAGCCTATCCGCACATCGGTCCGCTACTGACGCCGCCTCACAGGCCAACGGATTTTGTAGGCTTTTTATAGCCCAAAGCCGCATAACAGGTCATGTGACTTCTTTATAAAACTTTTCATTGGTTCATTTTACTTTTGGTTTCCTAATGATGAAATGCTTGATCATATGACCTAAAAATAACACTTTTCATTGGATTAAAACATTTTTTTTTCCCAAACGATGAAAGCCCCACCTTTTTTTTTTCTCACTCGGCAATCCAAAAAGGTTCCGTTAGATGACAACAGAGGGGACAGGCAACAAGAACCATCAATCAAAAGAGGGGAGGGCAAGTTCTTCCCTACCGGGTCACGTTGAGGCTCCACCGGAAGTCATCGAATTGATAGTCTACAGTGTTTCTGGATGTTTCAGACTGAAGCTGGCGTCCGCATGAGAGCACCACCATCTCGTAGCTCCGTCGTGGCCATTCCGCAAACAATCATGGCAGCCGCTCCCCACTGGAAGCCTGCGGGAGTCGGGGGCCCCCATGACTTTTGTAGAATCTTCAAGGCTGAGGGGACGCTTTCGTGAATGGGGCCCAAGCCCTAGCAGGCAAGCGTCCGAGTTCCAAGGTGTCCCAGGGTCATTTTAGTGGACCAAGCCCAAATCCGAAGAGCCGGCCGCCATTTTAAGAGTCCTGTGGCAGCCGCCTATCGCTGCACCGCAAGAGTGGGCGCAATTCAACTAGATGGTGGGCGAGACGCTGTAGCCGCAAGAGCGGGCAATAAACAGCTGAATGGCGGATGAGGCACAGTGCAGCAAAAGCGGGCGGAAAACCGCTGAATGGCAACTGAAACGGTAAAGGGGCACCCCACTACAGCAGACGAGCCTCCACCTGGGGAGGCCAGTTCACGCCGCCTCCCCCCCCCCCCCGGGGCGCCCCATGCCATTTTTCGGCGCAGCATTGTAGGATGCCAAGACCAGTGCGGCAAGTAAAGGACATCACCTGGGTGCCGTCCACATCTCAGCGCGTTGTGCTGCCTTCGGACTATTCGAACAACAGACCGCTACTGACGAGGCACAGTGCAGCAAAAGCGGGCGGAAAACCGCTGAAAGGCAAGTGAAACGCTAAAGGGACGCCCCACTACAGCAGACGAGCTTCCACCTGGGGAGGCCCGTTCACGCCGCCTCCGCCCCCCCCCCCCCCCCCCCCCGGGGCGCCCCATGCCGTTTTTTGGAGCAGCATTGTAAGATGCCAAAACCAGTGCGGCAAGTAAAGGACATCACCTGGGTGCCGTCCAGATCTCAGCGCGTTGTGCTGCCTTCGGACTATTCGCACAACAGACCGCTACTGACCATTGTTGCTTCTGTTTAAAAAATTTTTTTTTTACGTGTTTACTGTTTTTGGTGCGTTGTATATATTTATAAGTTATTAAAGTGTTATAATCCTACTACTTTGTTGGAGTGCTATATATTTTTAATGTGACACATAATTGTGAAGACTTTGATGTACAAAAAGGCATCCCTGGAATCTTCCGCTTCAGGCTCGGTCCCACACACCCTCACAGTGAGAATCCCCTCCCCAATCACAATACAGGATCGTTATCAGATAGTAGGAACGCGTGTGGTGTGACGGATCTCATCGGGTGGGTGCCTTGATCTACTGTAACTCCTTTGAAGAGGGGTGATTCTTTACAGTTGAGGCCATAAACTACATCCGCAGGGCTAGGTGATAGCCTGGGACCGGCCTGGACAATCAGACACAAAGGAAGAGGAATGTCAGAGTAGTGAATAGGGTGAAAGGGAGGTGTCGGGCGGGCACAGGGTGTGATTCTCAGGGAAGAGCAGCGCAGATGGGGGGAGGTTTATGGCCCATGCATAAGACAGAGAGCGGGGGTGACCAGTGCGTGGGGGAGATGCTTGCGAGGGTGGGGAGCCATGCTGAGGATCGGCGGCGTGCAGAGAGTGGGTCTGGTCAAGGCATCTAAAATGGCTGCCGTGCACGACAAAAGTGTGCCATTGGAAAAAAGCAAGATGGCGCAGACAATGTTTATCAATACGGGTTAATTTATAACAATTATTTTTAACAATATATTTACTCGCAGTGTCAAAATGGCGGTCAACACTTCCTGATTTCCTTCGAATCGAACGTTAACAGACGTCATGCAGCAAAAAAATAAAAAACGCTCACGCGCAGCCGCTGGAAGACAAGTATCAACATATATGAGCATCCTCAGCCACCCTCAGAAAACATAGGGGGTCAGGATACGTCTCCCGTACCCCGTTATAACCATTTCTCACAATGTTTTTCCTCCATCTTGTAATTTAATTAAAACGAAACACAAAATGGCGAATTCCCGTTTCGCGTCCCGGTTTGCTACCCGGTTCGCGAACCGGAAAGCGCTTCTACCGCAAAAAACCAATATTTTTTTATTTGCCCCACGGGACCCTTTAATAACCCCAACTTCATTCCTAGGGGGTCAAGAAGGGTCTACTTTGCCCCCTTTCATTAAAGTCCCCCTTCGTTTTTCTCCTCCTCTTGTCTCTCGAACCTACCGAGAGACAAGATGGCGGCCGCTCCGGACTGTTTAGAATGTTGACAGACACCGGAGAGCCAATCAGCTTCGCAAAGTTCCGTTACGCGAAAAGTTCGCGAACCGGAGTGCTACCCGGGACGCTGTCACAGATATATCTGTTTTTTAAAACGTTAATTTCTCAAAATCCACTGGAGCACATATATTGAGACCCAGCAAAGGCACATCGGGCTAACAGTCCCTACAATTTTGCCAAGTTTCGTGCAAATCCATTCAGCCGTTCGAGCTAAAAGTGAGGCCAAACGCCCTATGGAAAACTCATTTTCAGGGGCTGCTCAGAAACAAAATGTGCCATTTTCCTGAAAATTTCAGCCGATTCCGTCCACAAACGCCAAAGTTATTAGACATAGAATTTTCAAAAGTCCCATAGAGAAAAAATCCTAACTATATATACCTACTGGCGACCGCCAGTAGGTAATATATATATATATATATATATATATATATATATATATTACCTACTGGCGGTCGCCAGTAGGTAGTTATAGTTAGGATTTTTTTCAATGTTAAATCTCAAAATTCTATTTGGAATAACTTTGGCACCGGTTGACGAATCTGCCTGAAAATTTCCTGAAAATGGCCTCGTCGAGCTCCGGTCCTTTCTTGAAAGTTTGGGGGGGATTCGTCAAGCGGGGGCCGAGATAAAAGGGGGGTCCCAAAACGCGTTTTCCCCATGTTAATTTCCATAGGGCGGTCGATTTCACTTTTAGCCCGAACGGCTGAATGGATTTACACCAAACTTGGCAAAATTGTAGGGACTGGTAGCCCGATGTGCCTTTGCTATGTCTCAAGATATGTGCTCCAGTGGATTTTGAGTAATTTAGGTTCAAAAAAATATATATATCTATAGCAGCGCACCGGTGCGCGCACCGGAGAGCGCTCCAGGCGCGCCACGCGAGGTGCGCATGGAAAGCTGATTGGCTCTCGGGTGTCTGTAAACATTCGAAACAGTCCAGAGCGGTCGCCATCTTGTGTCTCGGTAAAATCGAGACATAAGAGGTGGCTAAAACAAAGTGGGAACTGACCATAAGGCGTCAGGGATAGACCCCTTTGACCCCCTAGGTTTGATGTGGGGGCTATAAAAGGGCCCCGCGGGGCATTTAAAATATTTTTTTTTTTTTCGTTTTGCGCGGGGGAAGCGCACGGTGCGCGCACCGGGGAGCGGCCCTGGGAGCGCACTATGATGAAAAAAGGTGACAGAGTGTTTAAAAAATGAAGTTTTGATTTAGAAATTGGAGGTAGTTCTAAAAAGAACTTTTTTTTTTCTTCTTTTTGTTGTTTTATATTTTTTTTGTGTTTTTTGAACTTTTTGAACTTTTTTTGGCTTTTCAAAACAGTTTTATATATTTTTTTGTATTTTTTGGGGGGAGAAACAAAAAAAGGGAATTGAAACTGGCTCAACTGGAGCAAAAAAACAAAAAACCCAAAAAATTACTTCTTTTTGGGGCACTTGTGATTATCACCTGCAAGGACGATGAGTTTCACACTTTGTTCCCCATAGGAGATAAGCTTGCCACAAGCAGTGCAAGTAATTTTAAAATCAGCAAATCTCGGCTGAATGCAAGGCATCACCTCGGATGTTTCTGGTTCCGAGGAAGTGGGTTGGTTTCTTTGGGAGGGGGTCCTTGATGAATGGGGGAGGTTACTGGCCAGTTCCCGGAACTCTGCACGAGAGTAGTTGTTTGGATGCTTTCTTGTCATGTGCCGAATCATGGTATAGTTACCAAAAGAATATTTCTTATTTGGGTTGCCCCGTGAAAGTTCATCATTGCAGATGAGGCAAGTGACTTTGGGCGCATTCACCTTTTTTTCCCCTCTGGAATTGAAAAAAACTGCCAAATGAAGTGTGGTTTGGGTTTATAAGGTGTGTTTTCTTCAGGCAGCCATCTTCTTCTCCCCTCCTCCTCTTCCTCTTCCTCTTCCTCCTCCTGTTCTTGACCACCAATATAATTTGGAGCTGGTCCTCTTGGTTGTTGTGGTGGTGGTGGTGGGGCAGATGCACCAGCTGATGCTACTAATGAAGCCATTATTTAGAGCAAAAAAGTAGACAGAGCAACAAACAGGTCTTCCTCAGTCAAAGGACAAAGTCAGAATAAGGAAAAAAGGTGGGGTCTTTCATCATTTAGAAAAAAAAACTGTCCTGAACCAATGAGAAGTGTTATTTTCAGGTCACAAGACCAGGGGCTTCATCATTATGAAACTAAAACTGTTATGAACCAATGAAAAGTGTTATTTTCTGCTCACATGACCCGACGCGCTTACGCTACGCGCCCGGGGCGCGCCCGGGGGCGCGCCCCGGGTCGCGCAGCGTAAGCGCGTCGGAAGTTTACGTTGTGCGATCGTATTCGCTCGAGTACTTCCGGGTGCGCTTACGCCGTGCGTATCACGCGGTCGCGGCTACGCGATACGTCACGATCATGTTTTCGTTTGCGATATTGGCGCTCACGGGGCGCTCCCCGGAGCGCGCCCCGGGGCGCTTTGTAAAAATACGCTTTTCGGGGCGCTCCCCGGGGCGCGCTCCGGGAGCGCTCCCCAAAATAATTAAAAAAAAAAAACAATTGGGATAATTGTAGGGACAGGTAGCCCTATTCTGAAGTGGTTTGTAAAAAACATTAACTTTAGAAAAATATGTATTGTGCTACATTGGGCTTAATATATGTTAGAGCCAAAATGTAGCCCAAATGTAGCCCAAAGTAGCCCAATGTAGCCCAAAGATGGCCACCAGAGATCAAAAATTGAAAATGTAGCCCAAAATTCAACTAGATGTAGCCCAACTGTAGCCCAATGAGAGAATGTACCAGAGTGTTAAAAAGAACAACTAGAGTGCAAACAGTCTTATTTATAAAGTGAAACTTATAGTTAGGAATTAGCATTAAAAAAACCTTTGAAATTCACTGAAAAAACCATAGGTTTCACACCAGTTATAGTTAGGAATTAGCATTTAAAAAACCTATTAAATTCACTGAAAAAACCATAGGTTTCACACCAGTTATAGTTAGCTGGAAATTTTACTGATATAAAACCATTGAAATTCCCACGTTATAGTTAGTCGGACTCACTATAACTTGCGCGTGCAATGCACTGCTGATGACATCACATATTACATCACTCATGACATGGTCAGTGACATCACTCATGACACCATCCTTGTGACATATTGACAGACCTCCTTTCACTATAATGTAACCCTTGAGACACATATTCAAAAATAGAAACTGAAATTTAAATAAAAAAAGGAGATACCTATATCAGTTACAACAAGCAATTCAGTAATTCCACTATCTATATACACATTCACTCATTCACCAACAGTTCTATATAGTCACTCATACATATACTCACTCATCATATGAAGTGATACACCTATACATCCTGTTACACACCGACATTCATCCAAAAGTTACTCACACACATATTCACACGTGCAAATAAACTATTGAACAACGATTTATTTGAATATAGAGTTATACACACACTTCCACCTTACTTCTATTGAAAATTACACATATTTATTCTCTTAAACAATCACTTATAGAAACACATACTTATTTAAACAGGAAATCTTACAATCTCTTACTCTCACATATACTCACTTATATACATCAATATTCATATATACTAGATTAAAACATATGTAGTTACTGATAAAGACACTAGTGAGACAGTCATTCACTCACTAACAAACACATATAGACACTCATCCACCCATACAGTCCTGTACATATGCTGTCTTCAAAACACATACAAACAAAGAGTCAGTCACTCATGCATCTATGTGCTAAGTAATACCTCCACCAAACTATATAGACACTCATACTGATACTAATAAAAATATCAAATAACCCATATACATACGCATGTAGCTACTTACCAACACATGTAGCCACTTATACACAAAGTGAAACACTAATAAATGTATTTAAATATTTAAACATAACTCACTAATATTTATTTTTCAGAAAGACACATATTCACTGGATGGTGTCATCAGTGATGTCATGAGTGATGTCACTGACCATGTCATGAGTGATGTAATATGTGATGTCATCAGCAGTGCATTGCACGCGCAAGTTATAGTGAGTCCGACTAACTATAACGTGGGAATTTCAATGGTTTTATATCAGTAAAATTTCCAGCTAACTATAACTGGTGTGAAACCTATGGTTTTTTCTGTGAATTTAATAGGTTTTTTAAATGCTAATTCCTAACTATAACTGGTGTGAAACCTATGGTTTTTTCAGTGAATATATATATATATATATATATATATATATATATATATATATATATATATATATATATATATATATGTATTTTGCTTCAGCTTCTTCTCCCCACGATTCCCGCAGATGAAGACAAGGCACAGCAACAGGTTAGTTTTCACTGATTTATTTACACACCATGTGCAAAATAAAAGTGCATAAAAAAACGGACGGTCTATGCGTTTCGGCTCCTTGCCTTCAACTGGACCGTAGAGTCCTCGAGTCTAGACCTGATTTAAATGTAGTGCTATGTGTAAGTACCCTCTTCCCTTTCCATGGCCATCTAGACCATCAACCCTGCACAGTGTGTATATATATGTATATATATAGTTCGGACCTAGTTTCCATAGGAAATCCACAACATTCTATTTGGAATAACTTTGGCGCCGGTGGATGAATCTTCGCAAATTTCTCGAAGATAATGGCCTGCTCCACTCCGCTCCTTCCCTGAAAGTTTGGGGGTGATTCGTCAAGTGGGGGCCGAGAAAAAAGGGGGTCCCAAAACGTGTTTTCTCCATGCAATTTTCCATAGGACCTTTAGCCAGGGCTACAGCCCGAACGGCTGAACGGAATTGCACCAAATTTGGCAGAGAGGTAGAGTTTGGTTCGCAGATTGTGCTTTTTGTTAAATGATGTAAATCCCTTCAGTAGTTTCTGAGAAAATCAAAAGTAAAATCATAGCGATATCTAGAGACGAAGTACAGCACGCGTACGGAAATCCGTACAATTAAGAGCACCAGAATGGCAGGGCGATATCTGTCAGCGGCCTCATATATACAATGCCCCAATACACATTATGGCTTATGCTAGCTAAAGTTTGTTATCGATGGAACGTGCGTATTAACGACCTGAAAAAGAAAGCCTTGATGTGGTGTGGACTTGTGAGCAGTTTCATTTTTTCCTGCATTGAGAGCACTTCACAGTTGTCAGTGACCACCAAGCAATGCACGCCATTCTTGTCAATCCTTAAGCCAAGATGCCCCCTCGCACTGAGAGGTGCGGGTTGCAATTGCAGGAGCATGATTATACGATTGTGCATCATCCAGGAAAAGATCAAAACCCTGCTGACTACTTTTCATGTGTGCCAATACAGAGTCATGACACTACTGCTAAATTTAAATATATGTATATATATATATATATATATATATATATATAAATATCTCTCTCTCTCTCTCTCTCTCTCTATATATATATATATATATATATATATATATATATATATATATATATATATATACATATATATATATATTACATTCTGAGAGTTGTCACTCCCGAGCTTTAGATGAAGTATTCCCTTTAGCGAATTCCTCCGTGCAAAACGAAACTGTAGCACGGACACCACTTATGAAAAAAACAAAAAAGAAATGCTTAAGAGATTCCAGTCCCGAGGTTACCCTACCAAAATGTTAAATAAAGGAGTAGAGAGAGTGGATGGAATTAAAAGAGATGAAACTTTGTACAAACCTGCAAAAACTAAACCCCCCGAATCTGATTCAGTGATTAGACTTATCACTACATATAACTCCCAATCACTAAGACTGTGTAAAATAATCAAAAGAAGATGGGATATATTGCTTCAGGGTAGAATTTTGAAAGAAAAACTTGGCTCTCACCCAGCGATAACCTATAAAAAAGGGCGATCGATTAAAGATCAGATTGTGAGGAGCCATATGGAGAGTAAGAAAGGTACTTGGCTAAACAGAAGAGGAGGATTCCACAAATGTGGAAAATGCAAAGCCTGTAGCAACAGTGATAATGTGAAGGAAGTCACTCTACAAAGAACACAAAGGAAGTGGTGTATCAACAAAAACATATAATGCAGTACTGAATTTGTGGTGTATGTCATCACTTGCCCTTGTGGCAAGTGGTACATAGGGTCCACAACTTTTCCAGTGAAAAAAAGAATACTGGAACACTGGAGGGCGATTACTAATAAAGATTTCGCATATAGCACTGCTAAACACTTAAGCACTCACCATGATAGTGATTGGACCAAAGCTAAGTTCTTTGGTCTTGACACGATTCCAAAAAATCCCAGAGGGGGTAACAGAATCCTATCCTTACGCAGACTTGAATCTAGGTTTATTCTCCCGGCAGGTAGTGTCGCACCACTAGGAATGAATATGGATGAGGAAATGTATGTTCATTTATGATCGGTATAAGAACATAGGCCTCTCATCACCCTGAAGCAATATAGTTTTTTAACTGTTTGCTTTTTTAAAAATTATTTTATTACACCGCTTTATTTTTTCTCCCTTTTCCCTTTCCTTGATTTCTGTATGACCCACTTTTTAGCTTGATTACAGCACTTGTATTTTCGCTGGCTATGTTTTTTGCAATAATGCAAATTGTACCTCATTGTTGATATTTTGCATATTTTGATTTCGTCATGACATAGAGAAGGATTTTCATTAATCAAGATCTTTTCTATCTCATTCTTTTTTCCATCTAGATGATACGAGTTGTGAATAAATGAATCACTAAATGTGGATAAAAACCTATGACCTCACCTCCATTTGATTTTGAGTTAACCTGTATTGATCCCTTTTCTATCACAGCTACTCTCTCTATATCTCTAAAATTATAAATTATGGATCAAGAGTTGCCAATAAGAGACACCAGACAGTAGGGGTACTACACCCATGATATTGCTTTTCTATTTTTTTATGCCATGACTGAACAATCATTTTTTCAAGCTTTATTGCACTTGACTTGCATTACTTTTTCTAAAAATATAGCCACACTTTGATTTAAGGTACTATACCTTTAAAGTATTACAACTGTTGCATTATTATGCTGTGGGTCTTTTATCAGTCTCTCACTGATGTGTGACATTTATAAGTAATTATTAATAATATTTCTACAATAATTATTTTAAGCACTATGATTCAAAATGCATTTAATATTGAGTCTGTTTTTTATATTTTATGTCTGGCTACACGTGATGATGTGAGAGAGAAAAATACATTTATACTTCCGGGACCGGAAGGGTGGTCATGTGACCAAGAGCAGGATTGCTCGAAACGCGTCGTTTGTTGTGCCTGATTAAAACTTAACTTTGAACTGACTGGATTGGTGTGGCTCGTTCTTCGTTTCCTGACTGGAGGGAAGTTTCTTGTTGGATATATATATATATATATATATATATATATATATATATATATATATATATATATATATATATATATATATATATATATATATATATATATATTCACTGAAAAAACCATAGGTTATAGACCATATATAGTTAGGGATTAGCATTTAAAAAAACCTTATTTTATTTGCACAAAACCATTAAAATTCCATATATAGTTAGTTGCACTAACTATATATCGCGGACCCGCAATCCACTGCTAATGATGTCACATATTACATCATTCATGACATGGTCAGTGACATCACTGATGACATCACTGATGACATCTCAAATGACATCACTGATTACATCACTGATGACATCACTGATGACAACACCCAGTGACTGTATGTTTCTGTAAAGTTAAAATATGTCTTACATATTGAAGAATGAGTGGATGTATAAGTGTCTGGATGAAGGATTTAGTAGGTGCATGACTGACTGTATGAGAGAATGATTAAATGTGTCTCACTGAGTGTATGGGTTAGTGATTAAAGTGTCTTAATTTGGCAATCATTTTTTATGTTGTTCTGTAAACTGCTGCATGTTTAAATCAGTAGCTATATCAGTAACTATATAGGTTATTGAATGGTTGCCCAAGTATTTGTATGGGAGACTGAGTATGTGTGTGGGTGGCTGGGAGGTGTATAACTCTGTGCATAGATGTGTGAGCAGTTGATTCCCTAGGTGTATGGGTTCAAAAGTGCATGTAGAAACAGCTGTATGGACAGTTGACTGTGTGCATGAGTATATTGGTGAGTGAATGGATATCTCAGTGCTACATGTCAAAGTAAGTACATATGTAAAACACACTCCATGTGAGAGTTGACATATATAAATAACTGAACATAAGAGCCAGTGAATGTGTGAGTGGCTGTATGAATCATTGTGAACTTGTATCAAGGATTGTATAAGAGAGTAAATATGTGTTACTATATGTTTGAATAAGTAAGGTGTGTATAACTGTATAGTTGAGGAAATGGAGATGTGATTGATTCTTTCCATGACTGACTAGGTGTGTGAGTAACTCCATGGATGTGTGACAGTCTGTGAGTGCCTGTTTACACTGAGTGTATCTAAGGTTATATTAGAGTCTGAAGATGTATTATCACATAAATGATATCATCAGTGATGTAATCAGTAATGTCAAATGAGATGTCAGTGATGTCATCAGTGATGTCATTTGAGATGTCATCAGTGATGTCATCAGTGATGTCATTTGAGATGTCATCAGTGATGTCATCAGTGATGTCACTGACCATGTCATGAATGATGTAATATGTGACATCATTAGCAGTGGATTGCGGGTCCGCGATATATAGTTAGTGCAACTAACTATATATGGAATTTCAATGGTTTTGTGCAAATAAAATAAGGTTTTTTAAATGCTAATCCCTAACTATATATGGTCTATAACCTATGGTTTTTTCAGTGAATTTTCAAGGTTTTGTAAATGCAAATTCCTAATTATATATGGTCTATAACCTATGGTTTTTTCTGTGAATTTCATTGGTTTTTTAAAAGCTAATATCTATAGCTGTAAAATATATTCTTTATTAAGTGACGTATCACGTAGCCCGTGAGACGCCTCATGATGCATCGCATAACCGTGACGTATCGTCTCTGCAGCGCAAACCAAACCCAAAACGTAAGCGCGCCAGAACACGCTTAAAGATATATATATATTTTTTTTAACCTTAATTAGACAAAATCCACACGTGCACATATCACAAACGTTCAAAAAACACAATATGTCGGACTCCCGTTACGCTGCCGGTTAGCTGCCCGGTTAACGTACCAGGAAGCACCTTTACCGCGAAAAGTCACAATTTTTTTTTTCTTTTGCCCCGCAGGGAACTTTAATAGCCCCCTCATCAATCCTAGGGGTTCAGGAGGGGTCTGCCTTACCCCTTTCATTCATTTACACCTTTTTTTTTCCACCTCTTGTCTCTCGATCCCACAGAGAGACAAGATGGCGGCCGCTCCAGACTGTTTACAATGATAACAGCCAATCAGCTTCTCCTCAGACTCCTGTTACACTGCCGGTTAGCTTCCCGGTTAGCTGCCCGGTTAGCTGCCCGGTTCGCGTACCAAGCCGCGTCTCTACGGCGAAAAAATCGTTTTTTTTTTTGTTTTTTTTTGGGCCCCGCGTGGCTTTATAATATCCCCCTCATCAATCCTATGGGGTCAGAAGGGGTCTACCTTGCCCTCTTTCCTTCATTTCCATCTTTGTTTTGGTCTCCTCTTGTCTCTCGATCCTACCGAGAGACAAGATGGCGGCCGCTCCGGACTGTTTACAATGTTGACAGCCAATCAGCTACTCCTCAGACTCCCGTTACACTGCCGGTTAGCTTCCCGGTTAGCTGCCCGGTTCGCGTACCAAGACGCGTCTCTACGGCGAAAAAAATCGGATTGTTTTTTTTTTTTTTTTGGGGCCCCGCGTGGCTCTATAATATCCCCCTCATCAATCCTAGGGGGTCAGAAGGGGTCTACCTTGCCCCCTTTCCTTCATTTCCCCCTTTGTTTTGGCCTCCTTGTCTCTCGATCCTACCGAGAGACAAGATGGCGGCCTCCGGACTGTTTAGAATGTTGACAGACACCGGAGAGCCAATCAGCTTCGCTTCGCAAAGTTCCGATACGCGAAAAGTTCGCGAACCGGAGCGCTACCCGGAGCGCTGTTACAGATATATATCTTGTTTTAAACGTTAATTTCTCAAAATCCACTGAAGCACATATATTGAGACCTAGCAAAGGCACATCGGGCTAACAGTCCCTACAATTTTGCCAAGTTTCGTGGAAATCCATTCAGCCGTTCGGGCTAAAAGTGAGGCCAACCGCCCTATGGAAATTAACATGGGAAAAACGCGTTTTGGGACCCCCCTTTTTTCTCGGCCCCCCCTTGACGAACCCCCCCAAATTTCCAGGAGCTGCTCACAAACCAAATGTGCCATTTTCCTGAAAATTTCAGCCAATTCCGTCCACAAACGCCAAAGTTATTAGGCATAGAATTTTCAAAAGTTCCATAGAGAAAAAATCCTAACTATATATACCTACTGGCTATCGCCAGTAGGTAATATATATATATATATATATATATATATATATATATATATATATAAGGAAGTATTATGAACCAATCAAATCTCGTCTTTTAAAGTCACATGGCTTTGCGTACGGTTACGCTGTTATTACGGTGTTCTTAGAATGCGAGTACGCATGACGTTTCACCGCGATTGGTATAATTGCTTTTAAAAGTAATATAGGATTATTGAAACTTAAAAAAAAAATCATAATTATCCTAGATAATGTGTTCTGTTAGTATGTTCAATAAATACATAAATATATGTTTTTAAACAATTAACATTCGCGTCTTTGCATACGGGGCGCCGTACATGACGTAACATGGAAGCTTTCATGCAAAGTGTAGCGTGAAAGCATATTCCTAGCATATGCTGAGAATGATTAGCAGTACAAACTATGGTGCGATCACTCTCTCACTGTCAAATCAGAGCACAGGGCGCGCTATGAGAATGGTTACAAGTGGTCACTCATTGGAAATCTGATTCATCTGTGTGGCTTATCCACTGTATTATAACGTTACTTTTTAGCCTGTATAAGTTTGAAGTTTGCATGTAATACTATGCTATAGGCAGATATGGATGTTTAGGCAGCGCTTATCTCCATGAAGCTTGGTTATTATCATGTACATATAGGTGTCTAGGGAGGGAAAAGAAGTCTATGTGAATGGCGAGGATTGCACAATAGAACCACATCACTCCTTAATTTGTATACACATACAATTGCATGGCTCTTGTAATCAAGATGCGCCTAATTTGGTGTGAGTTTTGAAAGGCACTGTGACACCTGCTATCATACCAACGTTCAGTTTACTGGAAACGTGAGTTATTTAATTTGAAATAATGCAGATTGTTGTGCAATGTTACCAGGCATCGGTTACATGATTACGGTAACTGAGCGTGTGGTTTGCTATTAAAAAAGTTGTGTTTACTCCTCTACATGGGAAGCTGGATGTTTCCATCTGGCCGTCGATTGCGACCTTGAAAGAAGAGTCAACCAAGTGAGCCATATAAGAGTGCTATTTTCTCAAAAAGAGGTCGCTCTTACATCTGCTAGAGAAAAATTTGTCCTTCATGTGGCAAACACCAGAACAGAAGTGTACGATTTATTAAATACAGATGTGCCTCTGTATTTTGGGGAGTTAATTCAGAGTATCTTTAATGCGTCCTTGACTACAGGGTAACCTTACTTTTTTAAAGTTAGAAGCAGTGGTCTTGTGACTTCTTTTCCAAGTATATTTTGTGTCTTCTCTGCATTTTTTCATTCAATGTTTTCCAGCATCTTTGGTCAATTCCGGTTAATACTCGCATTGGTTGCCGGTGTGCTTTTATTAATTTGTTTACTTCAATATGGATGCACATCCTGCAGCACACGACAATATGTCCTGGCTGTTGCTGCTCCGTAACCGAATGCTTAGTTATTACGGAGCACTGCCTCTGGCCACTTTGAGTGCAGTGTATGGATTATCGTTTCGATTTTCCTTTTTCACATGCGTTCAACCTGTCTTCCATTGCCTGAGCTGCGATTTCGACTGGGCCCTGGATTTGTGTCTCTGCAGTACGGTGTCTCCCAACGCGGATTATGACCAGCTGATGAGCCCCTTAGTGGTTCATGACTTGCTCTGTTCTGGAGGCGGGATTATGGCCTTAGCAGCGATACATGGAATAATGGGACATTGGAATGTTTTTGCAGCTGCGCATGACTTCTTGGCACGCAGTTACATTGAAGATGACCCGTGTTTTCCTCCGATGGTGATAGAGGCTCCGGTCGTTGAAGAACTTGTATGTTCATTCCCACTATTGAATTGGATGGCTTAAATGTTTTCAGATGAGAACAATGACTTCCTCTTGGAGGCTGTTGCTACATACTGTGCTTATACGCTGTTGGATTAACGAAAGAGTTCTCTTTTTATCTACTTTACTTGAGGTCATCTATGTCGCATGTTCTGGGTTGACTAGTCATTGGTGTTTTTGCTATAGGACGAAGAACCAATGAGTCACTGATTGCTGGTCTGGTAGGGGGTGTGGGTACTAAGGTGGGTTTTGGTACACCGTAATTCATTGAGGTCCTAAGTCTTTATGCACAGTTCTGTGTAGGAGCAGAATTCCTGCAACAGTAGTTACAACAAAAAGGCTCGATAAAGGGCCTTGAGTTTGAATCAGAATATGAAATTGAAGAATAATTGATAACCCCAGCCAAGAAAGGGAGCAAGTGTGCAAATTTACAATGTCTTCGGCTGGGGTACTTGTTACAATAAAAATGTTTGATAAAGGCCTGCACTTTGAATAGGAATATGAAATAGAAGAATAGTTGATAATCACAGCTAAGGTATGAAGCAAGTAGTTGTGTGTATGTGTGGATGATGTGTTGATTGAGTCGAAGATGAAAAAGGTGAAAAATAAGAAAGGTTGGAGACACACAAACTACACACTGCCTTGTCAGTGAAGAGAATCTTTGGAATTCCAGCTCATTACACAGATAGGGTGTTGGATTCTGAAGTGGGAGCAAGAGAAACGAGTAGCACATCTAAGGAAGCAAGCTAGTGCATAAAGTACACATAGTGTGCATTGTAAGGACGCAAGAAAGGAACGAAGTGTGGAAATTACCCACTGCTATTGATGGGTCAGTAGTTACGAAGAAGGCTGAATAAAGGGCCTGCACTTTGAATTGGAATTAAAGACGAATAATTGATAAACCCAGCCAAGAAAGGCAGTAAGTAAAAATGTAAATGTAAATTAATACTTGTAAAGCGCACTACTCACCCGCAAGGGTCTCAAGACGCTTGTACGAATACCACTGTGGAACCAGTGTGTATTTGTGGATGATGTGTTGATTGAGCGGAAAATGAATCAGGTGAAAAGTAAGAGAGGATGCAGAGATGCAAACTTTCCATTTCTTTGTAAGGGAAGTGGCTGTTTAGTTTTCCAGTGCGTATATATATATATATATTACCTACTGGCGGTCGCCAGTAGGTATATATAGCTAGGATTTTTTTGAATAGGGATTTCTGAAAATTCTATGTTGAATAACTTTGGCGTTGATGGACGGAATTGGCTGAAATTTTCAGGAAAATTGCACATTTTGTTTCTGAGTGTCCCCTGAAAGTTTGGGGGGGTTTCGTCAAGCAGGGGCAGAGAAAAAAGGGGGGTCCCAAAACGTGTTTTTAACATTGAGTTTTCCATAGGGCGGTTGGACTCACTTTTAGCTCGAACAGCTGAATGGATTTCCACAAAACTTGGCAAAATTGTAGGGACTGGTAGCCCGATGTGCCTTTGCTATGTCTCAAGATATATGCTCCAGTGGTTTTTACGAAAATTAACTTTGAAAAATATATATTGGGCTACATTGGGCTATATATATGTTAGAGCCCAAATGTAGCCCAATGTAGCCCAATGTAGCCCAAAGATGGCCACCAGAGACAAAAAAAACACAAATGTAGCCCAAATATCAGCCAGATGTAGCCCAACTATATCCCAGTGACAGAATGTCCCAGAGTGTTCTAAAGAACAACTAGAGCGCTAACGGTCTTACTTATGACAAAAGTATGGCACACCTGAAGTCATCTTGATTGGAATAAAGTGTTAACACTTAAAACATTTAATTTGCAAAGGAACAAAATGAGGGGTTTCATTTTGCCATAGAAATTTTATATATATATATATATATATATATATATATATATATATATATATATATATATATATATATATATATATATATATATATATTTATTACCTACTGGCGGTCGCCAGTAGGTATATATAGTTAGGATTTTTTTGAATAGGGATTTCTGAAAATTCTATGTTGAATAACTTTGGCGTTGATGGACGGAATTGGCTGAAATTTTCAGGAAAATGGCACATTTTGTTTCTGAGCGTACCCTGAAAGTTTGGGGGGGGTTTCGTCAAGCCGGGGCCGAGAAAAAAAGGGAGGTCCCAAAACGTGTTTTTAACATTGAGTTTTCCATAGGGCGGTTGGACTCACTTTTAGCTCGAACGGCTGAATGGATTTCTATGAAACTTGGCAAAATTGTAGAGACTGTTTGCCCGATGTGCCTTTGCTATGTCTCAAGATATGTGATCCAGTGGATTTTGAGAAATTAACGTTCAAAATAATATATATATCTGTGACAGCGTCCCGGTTAGCACCCCGGTTCGCGTACCAGACGCGTAACGGAACTTCGCGAGGAGAAGCGGATTGGCTCTCCGGTGACTCTCAACATTCTAAACAGTCCGGAGCGGCCACCATCTTGTCTCTCGGTAGGATCGAGAGACAAGAGGTGGAAATAAACGAAGGGGGAAATGAATGAAAGGGGCAAGGTAGACCCCTCCTGACCCCTAGGATTGATGTGGGGGCTATTAAAGGGCCCCGCGGGGCAAAAAAAGAAAATATTTTTTTTTCGATTTTTCGCGGTGGAAGCGCTACCCGGTACGCGAACCGGGTAGCTCACCGGTAGCGTAACGGGAGTCTGCCATCTTGTGTTTCGGACGAATTTAGTCACAAGATGGAGGATAAACAATGTTGGGAATGGGTATAAGGGGGCACGGGAGACATATCCTGACCCCCTAGGTTTTCTGAGGGTGGCTGAGGAGGCCCATATATGTAAAAAAAATTCGCACGGTTAGCGCCTGGTCCGCGCACCGGGTAGCGTTCCGGAAAGCGTAAAAAGGGGAAAACCAAGGGAAATAGTAAAATAATATTTTAGAGTGCTTTGAGGTAGGGTAGCTCTGAATAGAGCTGTTGTGTTGTGTGGGTGATGTAAGTTCCAACATGTAGGTACCAATGAAGAGTCTAAAATTCAATGTACACCGTCTCCTCTGTAGATATTTTGTATGTTCTAATATGGGTTATTTAAATGTAAATGTGTGGAAAAGTACTTCATGCTTTAAAGCAATTGTATTTTTGAACTGATTGTTCTTTCCTCTTAGTCCTCCTCTTTGTTTTTTTCCCCACACTCTTCTTCAGCATGATAGTTGATAAATTCGTTCCCTCAAAAAATGTATATACATAAAAAAATTATATTAAATACATATAAAATATATTTTTCCTTTAAAAGAAGAATACATTTTACAGCTTTTGATATTTGCTATTAAAAAACCATTGAAATTCACTGAAAAAACCATAGGTTATAGACCATATATAGTTAGGAATTAGCATTTACAAAACCTTGAAAATTCACTGAAAAAACCATAGGTTATAGACCATATATAGTTAGGAATTAGCATTTACAAACCTTATTTTACTCACACAAAACCATTGAAATTCGCATATATAGTTAGTTGCACTAACTATATATCGCGCACCCGCAATCCACTGCTGATCATGTCACATATTACATCATTCATGACATGGTCAGTGACATCACTGATGACATCACTGATGACAACATCCAGTGACTGTATGTTTCTGTAAAGTTAAAATATGTCTTACATATTGAAGAATGAGTGGATGTATAAGTGTCTGGATGAAGGATTTAGTAGGTGCATAACTGACTGTATGAGTGAGTGATTAAATGTGTCTCACTGAGTGCATGGGTTAGTGACTAAACTGTCTTAATTTGTGCATCATTATGTCTGTTGTTCTGTAAACTGCTGCATGTGTTGATCAGTAGCTATATGAGTAACTATATGGGTTATTGATTGGTTGCCCAAGTATTTGTATGGGAGACTGAGTGTGTGTGTGGGCGGCTGGGAGGTGTATGACTCTGTGCATAGATGTGTGAGCAGTTGATTCACTAGATGTATGGGATCAAAAGTGCATGTGGAAACAGCTGTATGGGCGGTTGACTGTGTGCATGAGTGTATTGGTGAGTGAATGGATATTTCAGTGCTACATGTCAAAGTAAGTACATATGTAAAACACAGTACATGTGAGAGTTGACATATATAAATAACTGTGCATAAGAGCCAGTGAATGTGTGAGTGGCTGTATGGATCATTGTGAACTTGTATCAGGGATTGTATAAGAGAGTAAATATGTGTTAGTATATGTTTGAATAAGTAAGGTGTGTATAACTGTATAGTTGAGGAAATGGAGGTGTGATTGTTTCTTTGCATGACTGACTAGGTGTGTGAGTAACTCCATGGATGAGTGACAGTCTGTGAGTGTCTGTTTACACTGAGTGTATCTAAGGTTATATTGAGTCTGAAGAGGTTCATCAAATTATCACATGAATGATGTCATCAGTGATGTGATCAGTAATGTCAAATGAGATGTCATCAGTGATGTCATCAGTGATGTTATTTGAGATGTCATCAGTGATGTCATCAGTAGTGATGTCATCAGTGATGTCATTTGAGATCTCATCAGTGATGTCATCAGTGATGTCACTGACCATGTCATGAATTATGTAATATGTGACATGATCAGCAGTGGATTGCGGGTGCGCGATATTCAAATTCAAATTCAAAATTAGCTTTATTCGGTATTTTGACAAAAAACCATAAAAGCATACAAAATATAGACATAAGCAGACTAAATAGCTTTTTCTCATTAAAAAACTTCTTACAAAGATACATATCATAAATACAAAACAGGTAAAGTTCGTTAAAATGCATACATAAATTTCTAAAATTCATTCATTAAGGACTCATGGGGTTCGTACAGTCTCCTGTATTACGTATTACCTGATGCAATAAAGTACAATATAATACGATATTTTATGTTATATTCATGCAGTCCTAAACATTACCCATGGTCCCTCTGCACTTTACAGTGAAGGTCAGAAATTTTATTGCTGTCACTATAGTGATTTCATCTTGCATCATGTACAATCTGACCAGTGCAGTTTTACAGGTTCTCAATCCCCATGTCTTTAACAATGGTAGCAGATATCGTTTTCTCCCCCATTGATAAAATTTGCAAAAGAAAATGCAATGTAGGTTTGACTGTTTGGATAGGTCGTCGCACGGGCATTTTGCCAAGTTGGCCGACCAGTCGTTCGGGGCAGGAAATTATATTAACCTATAGAATGACTCCGTCCTCATTCGAGTCAGGAGCATTCTATGATAGCAGGAATAGGTTGGGGCTAGGTAAGCGTGAAGGCCTGTACCATGTAGAATGTTACGATGGGCTACTATTGTGGATTTGTGCCCGTCTAAATACCATCTCCGTTCCTCCAGTAAGTCAAGACATGCCACCTTTAGGGCTTTTTTTGTTATTTGTGAGCATGACGTAGGATTTAGGTAGAGATCTGGTTTGCCAATGGAAAAGAAAAACTTTTTCACATAGGCTAACCAGGGCTGCTTGCTGGAGGCGGGATGGTTCAAGCAGTCCTGGATTACTTCCCTGTTGAAACCTGTATCATCGCATGTCCAGATCTTGAACCACAACATCACTGGGGCTATTTTTATCAGGTCGGTGATATGGACTTTATCCAGTTCATTGTGGCAGATTGTAGTAGACGTGGAACGGGGAACTGATAATAGGTGTCTCAGGAAAGCATTTTCCACTGTTTGGATTTGTGTACAGTCTGCCAGTCCCCAGATACCCGCCCCATAAACAGCAGTGGAGACACATTTCGCTGCATAAATCTTAAGTAAAATGTCTACAGGTTTCCTGCCCAGTCTTTTAGCAAATTGTTTGAGGGCACCTATCGTGCGGGAGAAGGCCAGATTCCGAGAGGTTATTGCTGTAGACCATGTACCCCTGTTGTTAAATATGATACCTAGATAGGAAAAGGTTTTGGTCATAGCAATCTTAGTATTGTTGACGAAGGTTTTACACTCTGGTATAATTTTCCTTGTTGTACAAGACATTGTGAATGTTTTTCCCACGTTTATTTTTAAACCTCTCATGGTCATAAAGGTTGAGAATCCTGTTAACGCTTTCTGAAGGCCCAATTGGGTACGAGCCATAATCACGGCATCATCAGCATATAGTAATAGTGGTACTGAGGTGCCGTTTATTTTAGGGTAGTCCACATCACAATCTTTTAAAAAGTCTGCTATCTCGTTGATGTATAAATTAAAAAGGAATGGTGCGAGGATGCAACCCTGTCGCACACCCTTTGCTATAGGGAATTTTCTGGTTCGCTCGCCATTTTTACCATATCTGACCGTGGCCCCAGCGTCTCTATACAGTTCCTGAATAAAGTGTAAGATGTTTTTATCTATCCCCAACTTAACCAAGGTTTTCCATAACATGCTATGGTCTAAACAATCAAAAGCCGAGGTTAAGTCGACGAATGTCAAAAACAAATTCCCTTTTTTACTTCCAATATATTTGCTTGTTATTAAGGCCAGATTTAAACCCTGCTCTACGGTGCCTACCCCAGTTTTAAAGCCATACTGTAAGTTTGATAAAATCCCTTTGCTCTTGGACCAAGTTTGCAATTTTGTTAACAATACTCTGCCTGTGACTTTCATCAGGGTGTCTAGCAAGGAAATAGGGCGGTAGCATTTTGGGTCCTGTCTATCCCCTTTTTTGAATATTGGGATTACTATGGCTTCGTGCCATGTATCAGGGAAACCCCTTTTGTTATACGCATTTAATACGTTTGCTAATAGAGGAGCCCAAAGATCTACGTTTTCTTTAAATATATCGATGGGAACTCCATCTGGGCCAGGGGCCTTTAAATTAGCACTCTGCGAAATTGCTAGCTCGAGCTCTAGGGGAGTAAAAACTATATTTAAAGGAAAGCTCTCTTGCATCACTGCCTGTTCCACCTGCCTATTATTAAAATCATCTTGTGGGGTCATAGTTATTTGATCTTTTTTGTATAGGGAGGTAAAATAATCAACCCAGACGTCTTCCGTTATGGCTATCTCCATTGAATCAGCCTTACTGTCCGTGGAGAAGAAGGGGGCATTAATTTCTTTCCAGAAAGAAATATTATCCCTTAGGGCACTTGCCTTTACTAGGGCTTCCCAGGCCTGATTTTTCAATTCATCCTGTCTCTGACGTAGGGTCTGTTTGTAGGCTCGCCTGGCATCTTTAATCAAACTAGAGTCTTTAGGGACTGTCTTTAATGCCTGTAGCAGGTCTTTATGGGCTTTGGAACAGGCGGAATTAAACCAGCCGTGTAATCTTTTTACAGCCCCTTTTTTTAGTTTTTTGGTCAACTTATCATTTATAGTGGCAGTTATTCTTCCATAGGTCTCTATAATTAACTGAGGGTTAGTATTAAGTTGTAGGCAGGTCGTGAATTGTTCCAGTTCTTTCTGGACTAGCTCCTTCACGAACTTTGTGGAATCAATTTTTGCCCATTTTATGGCATATCCATTCTTTCTTGCCAGAGATACTGAGTGACCATGGAGAATACTAGGTATGCTTGTAACAAGGCTCTCGGACTTCTCAACGGCAATAGTGGTGCTAATCGGAAAGTGATCACTTATTGCCAGGTCTTCCGTGTTAAACTCCTCCAGACAGCCCTGGTTCCTATTAGAGACTAGGATATAGTCAATTACAGTGCCTGACCCTCGCCCAAAGAAGGTTGTCTTAAAAGCTACAGGGGGCTCACATAATTCATTTGCAAACCCCAGGTCCCAATCATGCATTAGTTGGTTTAACATGTTACCCATAATAGAATGTTCAAAATGTGTAGTGGGGTCCCCTCTTAGATTATAAATGCCACAGTTTTTTGTGGCACTATAGGGACACAGATGACAGTTATAATCACCTACTATTAGGGTACAATCTGCATCTTGCCCACCTCTTGTGAGCATTGTAATAAGCTCAGCTATTAAAGATTTAGCATCTACTTTTGTCACATTGATGTATATGTTAATCACAAAAATGGACCATCCCTTTGACCATAAGTCCCTGCATTGATCTGGCCACCCCTACTTTAGATCCACCTGCCCTGTATGGGGTCATTTTTATATTACACAAATTAGAGGCAAAGATACACAAACCCCCCGACCCTCTACCTCGATTACCCTGTAACGATGGGATGTAAAAGGTACTAAAGCCCTCAATGTGAGTCTCCTCCTGGTCCCAACATTCTTGTAGACATATTATGTCCTGTTTTCCCATAAAGGATACAAATGACTGGGTCCTTGATTTATTATTTAGCCCTGCGATGTTCCAGGAAGTTACTTTTAGGCTGGATTTTTGTTGGTTGGCTTCTAATGCCAGTGACTGATTAGTTGGCCTCTCCGCTCCCTCTACACTGTGTTCTACCTCCCTTTTGGTTTGTGTGGTATCCCGCGGGATTGTAGATATAACCCCGCCTTTGAATTGATCTTGGGCTACGGAACCTTCCCCATTTGGGGTCTCATTTAGTTGGAATGATGGATGCTGAGGTGTTAGCAGTATTTCCCCTATTGGGGGATCGAATATGTTCCCTATTGGCCCAATACTTGCATTGAGAATCTGGTGATCATTTATGCTGGACTCATCTTGGATTGCTAAATTAATTCCTTTCTGTTTTGTTGTCATTATTGGTCAATCGACCATGTCTAGGCAGTCGAACCTGTTCCTTGTGGGGGCCCCCCTCCAGTAATCAGGATTTATGTTTTCTCTTCTCGGTGGCCAGGGGCGATTATCCCACCCTCTATTCCAGTGGTTACTATTATTCCTATTTCTGTTTCTGTTATAGTGCCCCACCTGTGTCCAGGGCCAATCCTGGACTTCTTCCCAGCTGTTTGGGTCACCATAATTAAAAGTGTTTAGGGGTGGATAAAAGAAGGAGAGACGCTGAACGTCAACCCCCCCCCCTCTTCTCCAAGGCTGGCCATGAGGAGATGTAATCAGCTGTGGCGGGGTCCTCACAATTAAGTACAATACAATCGCCCTGTAAACTTTTTTTGGTATCGCCAATCCAGAACACTCTTCTCATTGAAATAATTCTACTATGATTTGATGGATGAAGAGGTCTGTTTTGGCTCAACCACTGCAATACCTTATTACGCAAGGACCAGGGGGGTTCGTCTGTACCATCTGCCAGCTCGGTGACCCCGGTAAGTATGACAGTATATGGGGTCGCCTCGGGTGGCAGATGTATCGGACGCCTATACCTATGGCCTTTCCTCACATTGGCCTGTGGCTGGGGTGGTTGGGCTTTTTGTGAAGTCTGTGGGGTATCCTTCGGCTTCACTACTTGGCTATTTGACTCAGCAGGAGCCGGGGTTTTTTGAGGGTTATCGCTGGGGCCTTTTTGTTGTCCAATCCCTACTATTGGGGCAGGTTTTGAGGAGGTTTGTTTATTTTTTGGAGCTTCAGTGTTTACAACTCTTTCGAGCGGCGGGGGCTTGGGTCGGGTAGCTGGTAAAGACTGGGGTTGGGCCGGGTTGTTTGTATCTTTCACGTTCCCCAGAGCCTTAGCAGGTGTTCCTAGTGATTTTTGCTTAAAAGCTGGGGTATTTAATTTGGCTAATTGCTTCTCAATGATCATGATGCTCTTCTCCAAGGGTTGCAGATGGTGTTTTAGCAACAGACCCATGCTTTTAGTGATGAAGTCGTGTAGTGTTACACATGCGGTGCATGGTTTCTGTGTACTGCCCCCGCGGGCTTGATTCTCTGTCAGCTCTCGGAGAACAGCGTCCTGTGAGATTGCTATACAATCAGCATTACTGTTAGTGGGGGTCAGTTGATCTGACAGGGCTATGTCAGTAGTTGATTTAAGTGAGGATGTCATGTTATGCAGAGCTAGTATGGTCTCATGTGGGGTCGAGTCTATGTTTTGCATCTTTGCTGTAGCACCCTCCCGCTTGCCCGTGGAAATAGGGTCTACAATATCCACATGATCATAGGGGATTTGTAGGTCTGGTGTTTTTTCCAAGTCCTCACTGGAGTTAGACCCCAGTGAGAGTTGGGTGGCGGATAGATCAACGGTATTTGGAACCGTGTGTATTAATACATTCGTATTGCCCGCTTCCTTAAGTAGTGGAATAATTGGGCCCTGTTGGGTAGGGGTTTGTGCAGAGGCCAGGAGCCCCATAGATGATCTTCTTGCGACCTCCAGTTCATGGGATACCCTCCGTTCTAGGATATGTATGCTTTTATCTATTACCTCGTGTGTCTTAGTAATGAATAAGTCTAGAGGGCCTGTGATGTCGGTTAGGCTAGAGGTCTTTTTACTTCTAGTGCGCTTATTCATGGTTGCGCCAGGTATAACAAGGTTATTAATAAGTACTGTTCAGATACTTGGACAAAAACCTACGAGAGGTCACAGTTCAGGGTAGCGGTGAGAAAATGTGGATGTAAATACCGTGGCCCAGTCCAGTCCTGCACAGTCTGGAACGGGCTGAAACGGGCCCGCCCTTGGCCCGGGCTTCGCCCCGCGCTGCGTCCCGCGCTGCGGGAGGGACTGAACTAGTTCTTATGTTGTGTCGAGGGGGCGTGGCCGCCGGGGGAAGAGGCACCAGCTGTAAGGGCTAGAGGCTGCTGGTCCTCGCAGTCCCCCGGTGTGGTCAGCAGTAGTTTTATCAACAGTCAAGCGCACACTGGGAGCATGCAGAGTATCCGCCGAATGCGGTACTGCTCCCACCAGCAGCGCGACCTGTCAGATATCCCCTGTGGTCCGTGAATTGCTCCGTGGGCAGCAAGCAGCTTTCCTCTGCTGGAGTTCGATGCAGGCAAGAGCTAGTGAGCGGCACCCGCGGAGCGGGTGTTGCGAAAAGTAAAAGGCCGGTAATGAGGGGGCGTGGCCGCCAGGCGAAGAGGCACCAGCTGTAAGGGCTAGAGGCTGCTGGTCCTCGCAGTCCCCCGGTGTGGTCAGCAGTAGTTTTATCAACAGTCAAGCGCACGCTGGGAGCATGCAGAGTATCCGCCGAATGCGGTACTGCTCCCACCAGCAGCGCGACCTGTCAGATATCCCCTGTGGTCCGTGAATTGCTCCGTGGGCAGCAAGCAGCTTTCCTCTGCTGGAGTTCAATGCAGGCAAGAGCTAGTGAGCGGAATATAGTTAGTGCAACTAACTATATATGCGAATTTCAATGGTTTTGTGTGAGTAAAATAAGGTTTTGTAAATGCTAATTCCTAACTATATATGGTCTATAACCTATGGTTTTTTCAGTGAATATATATATATATATATATATATATATATATATATATATATATATATATATATATATTCACTGAAAAAAACTTAGGTTTGAGGCATCTTATAGTTAGGATTTAGTATTTAAAAACCTTGCAAATTCACTGAAAAAACCATAGGTTTTAGCCTCGTTACAGTTAGAAATAAAAATTCACTGAAAAAACCATAGGTTTCACACATGTTATAGTTAGCTGGATGTTTCACTCATACAAAACCATTGAAATACCACTGTTATAGTTAGTTCAGCTAACTATAACTTGCGCGCCCGCAATGCACTGCTGATGACGTCACATATTACATCACTCATGACATGGTCAGTGACATCACTCATGACATCACATGTGATCAAGCCTCGGCTGAGGTGAAACGTGTCATGGTGACTGGTGGGCTGTTATTCTTCACGAATAAAATGCACTGAAACGAAAGCACGGAGTTTGTGGCTTTACTCACTTTTCGTCTTCAGCGTGAGCTTAGCTGTGTTGATTTCGAACTTTTGGAAGATATATATATATATATATATATATATATATATATATATTCACAGAAAACAAACATATGTTTCAGGGGTGTTACAGTTAGCTGGACATGTCACTCATACAAAACCATAGAAATTCCTCCTTTATAGTTAGTTCTGCTACCTATAACTAGTGCACCCGCAATGCACTTCTGATGATGTCACATATTACATCAGTCATGACATGGTCAGTGAGATCACTGATGACATCTCAAATTACATCACTGATGACATCACTGCACGGTGGCGAGTCCCACGTGACGTCATATACATGCTGGGGCGCGCTGAGTGCTAAAATGATATGTATGTGTCTTTAATATACATATTAGGGCAAGAGATTATCTAAGATATTCATAAACATAATAAATTTGAACTTATAATAAACTTATATTATTTTTAAATATATTTTCGTGAAGTCGCGTCGGATGAGTGATTCGTGAGCGCAGAGTGCGCGGATCCCATGTGACCTAAAAAAAAAGATTTTATTTGTTTATAACATTTTCCACTGTAACTATTGAAGGACCCCACCCATTTTAATCATTCTTGTTGGAGCATCTTTAGAGAGACATTTATTTTCCGACAAGAACCCTTTTTGCTTGTTTTTTTTTGTTGTTTTTCAAAAAATATCAAACAAAATGGCATCTGGACAGCAGCAGCAGCAGCAGGAGGAAGTATCTTCTGAAGAAGAATTTTTGCAGGAGGCACCACTTCCACAGAAGCCGGAATCTGTTGTGTGGAAATTCTTCACTTTTCCACCTGGAGGGAAGAAAGTAAATGCGAGAAAGGTGACATGCAAAATTTGTGACTGAGTCCTGTTAAAAAGCAGTGAAAAAAATACTCTTGTGGCACTGCTTCTATGTACAAGCATCTCCGGACCACACATCTCTCTCAATCTTGCTCGGGAGGAAATGAGGGGAGCTGCTTTGAACCCCTTACGTGTTGTGGCTAGCACGCCAGGAGCATCCCCAGGAACACCTGCAATGCACTTTAGGCCAGAATTCGCCTTTCTCTAGCAACACTGAGTGAAGTGTAAGAAAACGTATATGCTTTGGTTAGTAGTCAGAGGATGCAGTTTGTGCTGTGCAACGCAACGCAACCATCGTTGTTTATTTTTTGTTTTGTTTGTTTTTGGAATGATAAGTAATTCCAAAAGTTTCCTGTTTTATTTGTTCTTTTTTTGAAACACCAAAAAATACAACATTGTTAAAAAAAGAAAAAAGAAGCAAAAAAAGTTCTTATCAGAACTACCTTATCTGGTATCAGAACTACCTTATATGGTTAAAGAAAGAACTATAATTGCAAGGTAATGTATGAACATTTGGTTGAATATATGTATACAGCATGATTGACTGAAAGAATGCATTAGTAGTGTATGGTGAATTTATAAGTGAAGATTTATGAGGAAGTACTGCAGCGTGACACTGCAAGCTCTTTAGCTGCACTGCACTGTGGCACTTCCAAAGCACAGGGATGTGACTTATGTATGTTGCAATTCTTTGCTTCCCTTTGCACTGCTGCATAAACTGCATGAGTACTAACTGGGTATTTAGAAGAGTGTATCAATAGTATGTAGCTAGTTAGAGGTCTGCTTGGATAGTGCACAAAATATTATAGCTGTACTTGTGTTAGTAGCTAGGCTTTTCCATAAGTTCATGACTATAACTAGAATAATTACAGTATTACAACCAGAGTGTATAGTGAATTTATAAGAGCTTAGGTATTGGTGGAGTGATAGGATATGTAGATAGTGCTGGATGGGTGAATGGAAACGTGTATGGGACAGACAAAAGGATTCCTAGACTGCATAGGTACTAACTGGGTATTTAGAAGTGCGTATCAATGACATGTAGCTGGTTAGAGGTCTGCATGCATAGTACACAGAATATTGTAGCTGTACTACTTTTGGTGTGTCTATGGCTTCGACAATGGTAGTCTGTATTTTAGGGTGTGAGGAGGTGCATCAGAAGCTCACGTGGATGATGTCATCAGTGATGTCATTTGAGATGTCTTCAGAGATGTCATCAGTGATGTCCCTGACCATGTCATGAGTGATGTAATATGTGATGTCATCAGCAGTGCATTGCCGGGGCGCGAGTTATAGTTAGCACAGCTAACTATAACGGACGAATTTCTCCTGTTTTGTACGAGTGAAATGTCCAAATAACTATGACCTGCATGAAACCTGTGGTTTTTTCAGTGAATTTCTGAGTTTTTTAAATGCTAATTTCTAACTATAATGTCCCTGAAACTTGTGGTTTTTCAGTGAAATATATATATGTATTTAATCTCCTCGCACCCTTACAAGGAAGGAATTAGCACTCAGGTTTTAGTTTGGAAGTAGTTAATCTGCAAAGGATGTGAGCCACGTGTTTCGGCTCGTCCGAACCTTGATAACGATACAAGATGTCATTGTAGCATCCTTATTTAAATGTACAAATGCCTAAAGTTGCCAACATTAACAAAGGACTACTTAATACTTTAATCCAAAAAGCTGGCTGCCATATTGACCTGTTCACGATCTGAAAATTCAAGAATTTATACAATAAGGAAAAGAAAACAAGTGTTCATATGCACACAATGTCATTTCAGCATATCTTGCCCCATGACCGCCATACCTGGATGTTCGTCAAGGTGACTTATTCATAATAAACATACTTAGGATTGCAAACATTAACATAAACAATGGACTACACATTACTTTAAGGTGAAAGGCTATCAGCCATATTAATCTGGGCAAGTTGCATATTATAATGGTTCTTACACGAAAGAAAAGAAAAAAAGGGGTGTTAATGTACACCCACTATCCTTAAATAAAGTTTTTAGCGATTATAGTTCCATTCCATTTACAGCTCATTTGAGATGACATGAGTGATGTAACTGACCATGTCATGAATGATGTAATGTCTGAGGTCATTAATAGTACATTGCGGGGTGTAAGTTATAGTTAGCTCAGGTAACTATAGCTGCTGAATTTCACTGGTTGTGTATGAGTCTAACTATACCGTCCCTGTAATCTTTGTTTTTTCCAGCAAATATCTAGTTTTTTTTTAACGTTAAGTAAGATGCATATCGCAATGGATGGTGGGGGTTGGAAGCAGGGCCTGGCATTGTGCTGCCTCCACCCAAGCTTGCTGCTCCTGCCTTCCCTCCTCCTAGCCATCCATTGTCCAAGTCCATGTCCCTGCTCCCTTATTACAGCCCTGTGTGGCCATTGTTCTCCAACCAGCCTACCCGCCTTCTCTGAACAGTTTGCTTGCTGTCCCATCCACCTCCTCCCTATCCTCTGTTGTCTGAATCCATGGACTAGCTTCTTCCCTCCTGCCATGCATGGTCTGATGTGCTAACACTGCCCTCCTAGGGGGTTTATCTTAAAAGCCAAGAAAGTGGAGATAAAATTATCTCCCTATTACCTAGCTGTCGCTAACACCAGTTAGCGACAGCTAGTAGGAGATAGCAACCATCTTGGGCCCCGCTTTGCATGTCAGTGAAATGTATCACTAATGACATGCAAAGTGGGCGTGCCAAGATGTTAGCGACTGGAAACAGTCGCTAACATCGCTATCTCCTATTACCAACTTTTGGAGATATTCGCGCTAAGCGCAAATATCTCCAAAAGCTAACACCTGCCCCTGAGCAGTTCTTAGCCATGTTATCCAATGGTAGGTGGATAACATGGCTAAGAGCATTAGCTCGGTAATGCATGAATATCGCAGACTTTTCAGCGATATTCATGCATTTCGGCCGATTTTTATCGCTTAGGAGATAAACCTTGATAATAGCAAGGTTCCTGAGCGATAAAAATCGCCGCAGATCGGCGATAAAAATATTGCCGCTAAGCCAACATAGCGATAACTATCGCTAGTTGTTGGTAATATGCCCCTGAGTGTTCTGTTGAGCTGCCACTCCCCTCCCATCTGCCTAGCATTGTCAGATGACTGTAACCTGTGCCTGCCACCTCCACACTGCCTGTCCACATTCCATTCCCCTATCCCCTTCCTCCTGTCCCCTATTGTCCATTTTACTGCCACACCCTTCTGCCCTCTCTGGTCTGTTGTGCTGCAACTGCTCCTCCTGGCTTCCCCACGTAGCTTGTTGTGAGGCCCCTTCCCCTGAAATCTCTTGTCTGTGCCCAGGTCCTGACCCTCCCTTCTTTCCTACATGGTCCTTTGTGCATGCCCCTGCACCCTCCTTCTTGCCCATCATAGCCATTGTGCTGCCACTAACCCTCCCGCTTGCCATGCATGGTCTTCTGAGCTACCACGGCCCCTCCCACCTTCCCTGTGCAGTCAGCTTGCTGCCCCTGACCCCCTCTCCCACCTTTCCTCCATGGTCTGTGTGTATGCCATTATAGTCTCACAGTTGCTCTCCATGGTGTGTCTTGCTTCTAGTGCCCATCCTGCCTGACCGCCATGGTCATCTTGCTGCTCCTGCCCTGCCCCCTTGCTCCCAGCCCTCCGTTTCCATGTGCAGGCCCTATTCCCTCCCTCCTGGCTTGTCTGTTCCATTGTAATGCCCCTAATCCATCCCTCCTGCTCTTTATGGTCCGTAATGCTGCAGCTTTCTCTCCTGTCTGTCCATTATGGTCAGCTAGCTACAATTGCCTATTTCCCCTCTGTTCTCTGTTGTCCATGTGCATGGTCGGGTCCCCTCCCTATTGCTTTCTATGGATTGTTGTGCTGCACTCCCATCCTGCATGCCCTGTGTGGTGTATTTTACTCCTGTAAACCCTGTTGCCTTCCCTGTATGGCCAGTTTGGTGCACCTCTCTATGTCCCCCCTGTCCTCTGTTATACGAGTCCATGTCCCTACCCCAATTCCTCCTGCCGTCCATGATCCAATGTACCATACGTGCTAACATTTTGAACTTGGTAGAAGGAAGATGGGGTATTGATTTTCCCCTTTGACTTACATTGAAAAAGAGGAGATTGTAGACAGGAGACACAGCAAATAAAGCCCATTTGGGCTTAAAAAACATTGGACGTTTCCTGGCTGAATTGGGTCTGTTGGCATGTATGGTTGTACTACCACTGCCTCTTCCTTATGCCCACAATGGTCTATTATATTGCCACAGCCTCTCTTGCCAGTCCTGTATTGCTGGTTTGTTGCCCCTGCCCCCCTTTCCACTGCCCGCCATAGTCTGTTGTGCTGCCACTGCCTTTCCTACCTGCCCAGTGTGGTCAAATTGTGTCCTCTGCACCCTCCTACCTGCCTTAAATTTTCAGTGTCCATGCCCATGGCCTCTGTCTCACAAAAGTATCTTACTGAACAACTAGATTGCTAACATTCTATATTTATTACAAAAGTGTGTAACCCCTGACGTCATCTTGATGTAATCAAAACTGTAATACCTAGACCATTTACTTCAGAAATAACATATATTAGAGGGTCTTATTTGCATCGAAATGATGGTTAGTGCTCTTAAAAACTAAAATGAGGAAATATTTTCTGATTTTTCAAATAGCGACAAAGCACTTTTAAATTATTTGTTATCTTTATATTTTTTTATCCAGTTGACCACTTGATCAAATGTTGCACTTAGGGGAGAGTATGTGGTGTTACTTCCATAGCTGCAGACTTTGCAACTGGGGAACCAGGTTGGACTTTCTACTTCAGCTCGACATTCTGCGATTCTGGTCAAATCACTTAATCGCCCCATGTTTAAAACCAAAATGAATTTGTTCTTGTGTGATGTAACCAATGATCATGTAAAGCACTCCAATACCTGACAAGTCTGCCCTATATAAAACTGCAAAAACACAAAAAATAAAAAGTGTTTTGCACACTTCTGTCATTGGGCTACATGTGGGCTACATCTGGGTGATATTTGTGCTACATTTGGGCTCTTTTGTCTCTGGTGGCCATCTTGGGAGATTTATCTGTTATGAAGTTTCCTAATTTCCTCATTTACTGCAGTCTCCTCAGTTGGAAATGCTTTTAGTTTTTTACTTTGATTCCATCAATAAGGTATTCAGATATGTCACACATTTGCCATAAATTCTGAATGTTAGCACTCTAGTTGCTCATTAGATCACTGTAGTAAAGCTACTGCTCACCACGGAAGTCTGCTGCTGGTAGTAAAAGGGCATGTTTCAGTCTGCATGTCAAAAAAAAATTATGAAATAGAAGTGGATTTAAGAAGTCACTCAAACTGTGCCCTAATTTTTCTTTCTTCAGCACTAATCACAGTTTCTATGGCAAAATGAACCCCCTCATTGTGCTCCTTGTTAAATTAAATGTTTTAGGTGTTACCAGTTTATTCCAATCAAGATGGCTTCAGGTGTGCCATACTTTTGTCATAAGTAAGACAGTAAGCGATCTAGTTGTTCTTAAGAACACTCAGGAACATTCTGTCATTGAGCTATACGTGGGCTACATCTGGATGATATTTGTGCTACATGTGCGCTCTTTTGTCTCTGGTGGCCATCTTGGGAGACTTATTTGTTATGAAATTTCCTAATTTCCTCATTTACTGCAGTCTCCTCAGTAGGAAATACTTTCAGTTTTTTACTATGGTTCCATCAAGAAGGCATTCAGATGTGTCACACATTTGCCATAAATTCTGAATGTTAGCACTCTAGTTGCTCATTAGATCACTGTAGTAAAGCTACTGCTCACCAGGGAAGTCTGCTGCTGGTATACAAAGTGCATGTTTCAATCTGCATGTCAGAATTGTTTAATGAAATAGAAGATGATTTGAGAAGTCACTCAAAATATGCCCTATTTTTTCTTTCTGCAACACATATCATACTTTCTATGGCAAAATGAACCCCCTCATTTTGTTCCTTTTTAAATTAAATGTTTTGAGTGTTATCAGTTTATTACAATCAAGATGGCTTCAGGTGTGCCATACTTTTGTCATAAGTTAGACTGTTAGCGCTCTAGTTATTCTTTAGAACACTCTGAGAAGCTGCAGTAGAACACAAAGGAATCAACTGACAGTCTCTGCCCTTGTTGGATGTATATGTTTTACTGAGAATGTCAGACTTCATTCTCACATTACTGAGAAAGATAATGTGAATTTCTAGAAAATATGCTCTCAGTTTAGTTTATAGATCACCTTCCAAACCTCTGTGGGAAAAGCATGAGAAAATAGTTTTCTCTCAAACATGATTCATGATATCCCAGCAGAAGGCTTTTTCACATGGTAAAGTCACCTTACAACACACCACAATTCCTAAAATGAGTATGGTACCATCAACAAATGATTTATAATGTAACTACAGTCTTAAAACCATCAATCAACTGCAATGCTTTTTAATGAGGTGCTATCATGTATATTGGTCCCAAGATGGCTGCCAACACTTCATGGATGAAGGGCTAACAGCCAATCAGATCTCACAGTGAGATGTGTGGTTCGACTCCGCCCAGATATTGAAACTTTTTCTTTTTCTAATTTCTCATGATCTACAGAACGAATTTACACCATTTAACAAAAAGGGCTCTTTCTGAACCAAGGGCTACCTTTTTTCCAAATTTGGTGTAATTCCGTTCAGCAGTTCGGGCTGTAGTCGTGTCTAAAGTTTTCTATGGAAAATTGCATGGAAAAAACACGTTTGGGGACCCCCCTTGTTAGAAATTCACTGAAAAAAACTTTAGGTTTCAGGGACATTATAGTTAGTTGGACATTTGACTCATATAAAACCAGGAAAATATGCCTGTTATAGTTAGTTGAGCTAACTATAACTTGTGCACCTGTAATGCACTGCTGATGACGTCACATTTTACATCACTCATGACATGGTCAGTGATATCACTCATGACATCACTGATGACATCTCAAATTACATCACTGATGACATCATCCAGTGTATGTGTGTTCCTGTAAAGTTTAAATATTTTTCATATATTTATATGCCAAGGTCTATTTAAGAATAAGTTGATGTAAAAGTGCCTCAATACAATATTTAGTAGATACATGACTGACTCCATAAGTCACTGATTGAATGTTATTATTATTATTATTATTATTAATACATTTTATAAAGCGCGTAGTCACCCGTGAGTATCCCAGCGCTAGGAACAGTAAACCTGAGGGTAGTGAGGGGCAGGGGGTGTGGTAGGGAATTATGGAAATAGGAGGGTTTTCAGCCGCTTTCTGAAACGTAGATAGTTGGGTTCTGTTCTTATCTCGCGGAGTAAGGCTTTCCAGAGACGTGCTGTATGAACCGAGAAGCGTCTTCCACCCGTGTGGGCCTTCTTGACTCTGGGGATGGTGATGAGATGTTCCTGATCGGAACGGAGAGATCTTGGGGCTTTGTAAGGTTTAATGAATTTCGCTAGGATCGGAGGTCCTTTGTTTTGCAGCGATTTGTGGGCCAGGCAAAGGGCTTTGAACTGCACTCGTTCCCTAACCGGGAGCCAGTGGAGGAGCCTCAAAGCCGGTTTGGCTGAGGCTCTGGCAGGAGTGTTGGTGACGATCCGGGCAGCCGCATTTTGGATCCTCTGTAGCCGGTTCAGGGTGGCCTCAGGAGCGCCCAGATAGATGGAATTACTGTAGTCGATCCTGGAGAGTATTAGGCCTTGGATCAGTAATTTTTTTGCGGTAGGAGGGAGTAGGGGCAGGATCTTTCGGATTGATTTGAGGAGCCCAAAGCATGTCCCGGCTACTTTTTTTGCCTGTGTTGCAAACGATAGGTCTTTTTCGAGCCAGACGCCTAAGCTCTTAACCTCGGGTTTTGGGTCTGGGGGCGGGCCTAAACAGGGTGGCCAGATGTTCTGTGACCAGATGTTCTGTGAATGTATGTTACTGAATGCATGGATTAGTGACTAGACTGTGTGAATGTCTCTCTTAGTCTCTCGTATGGTGTGTAAGCAGGTGCATGGTTGGTGAATGGCTACATCAGTGTGTATATGTGTTCTTCATTGATTGTATGAGTATCTGTATGGGGGTCTGAGTGTCTATATGGGTGTGTGGGTGGTGTCTGACTCTGTGCATACATGTCGGAATGGCTGATTCACTGGTTCTATAGATTCAAATGTGCATCTCAGAAGGGCTGTATCGATAGCTGACTGTGTGTACAGGTGTGTTGATTAGTGAATTGATGTCTCAGTTGTATATATGTGAGTAGCTATATATGTGTTTACACACTATATGTGAGTGTTGGGGTGTATAATTGACTATGTGAGAGACTGTGATTGCAAGAGTGTCTACATACATGAATGTGTACATGTATTAGTGATTGTATAAGAGAGTAAGTATGTGATAGTATCTATATAAATATGGAAAGTGAAGTGTGTATAAATAAGGCAGGTGTTGTATATATAGCTGCATAGGTGAGTACATGGGTGTATGATTGATTTTTGGCATGACTGATGAGTGAGTAACTCTGTGGATCAGTAGCACTGTGTAAATGCATATATAGGTATATGAGTGGATATTATACTGATATAATGATGAATGACACCATGTATGAGTGACTGTATCAGTGTATATCTGGCTCACAATATATAGATAGGAATCAGTGGATGGATATCTAGTATCTGGTATTGGTGTGTCTATGCTTTTCAAAACGGTAGTCTGTATTTTAGAGTGCGTTTATCAAATGTTATATTAAAGTGTGAAGAGGTGTGTCAGACTATCACATGGATGATGTAATCAGTGATGTCATTTGAGATGACATCAGTGATGTCACTGATCATGTCATGAGTGATGTAATATGTGACGTCATCAGCAGTGCATTGCAGGCGCGCAAGTTATAGTTAGCTCAACTAACTACAACAGGTGAACTTCTCTGGTTTTATATAAGTCAAATGTCCAACTAACTATAACGTCCCTGAAACCTATGGTTTTTTTCAGTGAATATCTAAGGTTTTTTAAATGCTTATTCCTAACTATAACATCTGTAAAACCTATTGTTTTTTCTGTGAATTAAAAAAAAAATTAAATGTTAATTTCATATTTTAATAGTTATAAAACCTATATTTTTTCCAAATAGTTTTTTAATGTTTCGCAACTCTATCATCCTTTTTTTAAACTTTACAAGTTATGTAATCTTTTATATCTTCCCCACAAAATATATATATATCTTTTTTTGGGGGGGGAGAAAACTACAGTCCCTTACCGGTAGTCTGCCAAGCTCGTTCAACATGCAAATACTATCCACCACATTTAAATGATGCGCATTTCGTATCCGATGGGTTTGTGACACCACGTCTCACTTAACAACATGTACGTATGAGGTCGCAACAGCTGCTACTGTGCTATCCGACCGGTACGCACTACCAAGAGGCGCGTTACTTCATGTACATATGGGGTTGCACCTGCTGCACGTTCGAAATGCGATGAATGTATGCTGCCACGTCCTGTGTTACATCATAGGCATTCGATGTCATGCCACAAACGCCATTCCCTCATTTTTTTGTCTCAAAACTATATCTTAAAAAACTTTAAAGTGTATATGAGAGCAAGCGATAATTAAAAATATTTTAAAAAGTTATATATTTCTAACTCTAATAAACTTCTATTATAGTAAATATATTTTCTAAAAATCACATCGGGTGAGGTCTCATTGCGCACTGCGATTTCATTAGTTCATAACATTTCCCTTTGTAACAGTACAAAAACGCCACCCATTTTAGTCTATATCTGTACTGCATTTCATGAGACACACCTCTACTGCTTAGAGAGCTTTGTTCTAAACTTTTTTCAATATACACATATCTTACACTACACACAGCATGCAACCATAATTTTCATCAATGTTCATGCTGTGTAAAGTAGCCTTTCACCTATGATAGCCATACACCTAAGAGTTACATTACCGAAATTTTCTCTAATACCACAGGTAACATGGTTGTATACGCTGTCCACAACACAACATAATAAAGTGCGGCCCAGAGACACTATCATGCATAGATAATGAGCACACAGATACAGATAGATAGTGGAAGTGGATACGGGCACGTACGCTCGACTCCTTTTTATTACCATGGTGACATATCCAGTGACTTCTGTACTGGATGTGTGTGCGGTAAGTGTAAACCAGCCTTCAGGGAATGGTTGCTGCTAGCATCAACTACAACAGTAATTATTGGATCACACACAGAGATTCAATATTAAAAGAATCAATAATTTAAGCTGCAGGAAGGTAGGGATAGTAGATGTGAAATAATACAGAAATAGTTCCATCGTAAAAGAACAATAACTTGTGGTATACTGACACACAATCAATAGATCTGAAATAATACACAAAAAGATGATATCCTAAATGCTCCATCAGTTCTAGTGCACTCACATAACCACATCAAAAGTATTCAGCATGTGCACAGCCACCAATAATGTGTGCCTCCAGACAGGCCGTACTAGGAGCAATATCTGTTGCCATCAACACTGCATCATCTGCAATAGCGACTCAATCTGAATTATGAACACTGCTGTCTGCAGTGTAGGCCACAGAGAGCGGTCAGCAAGGACCCACAGGTACATAAGGTGACTTCACCTACCCAGTTTGTCATCAGTGAAGCAGCAAAAAAGCGTGTCCAAAGCCAGCAATGATACATATGCATGGTGCAGGCAGTACACACTGGAGCAATGTTTTGTCCTACAGGACTACCTCATCTACAAGATCGACTCAATCTCAATTGTGAACACTGCTGTCTGCAGTGTAGGCCAGAGTGAGAGGTCAGCAAAGGCCCATAGCCACATGGCATTCACTTGAGCTCTACAGTTTGCAATACGCAAACCCCAAAAAATGTGTGCAGAGCCTGCAATGATGCAAATAAGTGGTACAGACAGTACACATTGGAGCAATATCTTTTCCTACAGGACTACCTCATCTACAATAGCGACTCGATCTCAATTGTGAACACTGCTGTCTGCAGTGTAGGCCAGAGAGAGCGCTCAGCAAGAGCCCACAGCCACGTGGCATTGACTTGAGCTCTATAGTTTCCAATACGCAAAGCAAAGAAAACGTGTGCAGACCCTGCAATGATTCGTATGATTGGTGCAAACAAAGCGCACTGGAGAATTGTCTCTTTCTACAGGACTGCATCATCCACAATACTGACTCAATATCAAATGTGAACATTGATGTTTGCAATATAGTCCAGAGAGAGCATTCAGCAAGGACCCACAGCCACGTGGCATTGACTTAAGCTCTATAGTTTGCAATACGCAAGGCAAACAAAACGTGTGCACAGCCTGCAATGATACATATGAGTGGTGCAGATAGTACGCACTGGAGGAATGTCTTTTCGTAAAGGACTGCATCATCTACAATACCGACTCAATGTCAAATGTGAACACTGAAGTCTGCAGTATAGGCCAGAGAGAGCGTTCAGCAAGGGCCCACAGTCAGGTAGCATTGACTTGAGCTTTACAGTTTGCAATACGCGAAGCAAAGAAAACGTGTGCGGAGCCTGCAATGATGCGTATAAGTGGTGCAGACAGAGCACACTATGGCAATCTCTTCTCTTACAGGACTGCATCATCTACAATAGCAAATCGATCTGGATTGTGAACACTACTGTCTGCATTGTTAATAAAAGGCAGTACTCACACACACAACCATAAATACCTTTTCTCACTCCCTCTTTACAAAATAAAACAACATAAATTACAGAGAACTCTACAAGGAATAAATCAAAACAATTCAAATTGGGATTTCATCTCTACACAGTCTATACTATTCACTGTTCCTTTGGACTTGCAAGATGAATTTGGTCATTTATTTACTATACCTATAACTGACATAAAAAAACGTATTGCAGCAAGTATACTAAAACAATATTGTGTATATTTCAATTGGCATTCTAATTACTTAACTGCTGGATTCTGTAATTAAACAATCACTACTCAATCTAAATTGTGAACCCTGCGAACCGCAGTCTACACCAAATCCAGTGGTCATTCACAACTCACAGCTACATACCGTTGGATCGGAAAGCACAGAGTTGGTTGCACCTGATCAGAGGGAGTACACAGGAATCAACACAGACTTCAACTTATGATATTATCAATCATAGAATCAAGACCCCATTTCACTGTTCACACCTGCTGTACCACAGTATACTCCACCGACTAGTGTCAACCAAGCCCAATAATCATGTGCAGCAGTTACCTAAAGAAGCACAGACTGCGGTGCACCTCAACACACAAACTTCTGAGAAAAGCAAGCAGCAGGTAATATCGGACATCATCCATTGTGGGATCAAGAGACCGTTCCACAGTTGGGACCTAGAGTTGGATGCACCTGATCAAAGAGAGTACCTTCATACCCCCTCTCAAAAGCAGTTCTAACATCGTCCATTGTGGAGTCAACACACGGTTCTACTTTTGGAACCTAGAGTTGGTTGCACTTGGTAGAAGGGAATACCTCCCTCTCCACTCTCAGATACAGTTCTAACATCATCCCTTATGGGATCAAGACACCATCCACTGTTGAGACCTAGAGTTACTTTCACCTCATCGGAGGGGGTACACAGAAATAATCACAAACTGTAACTTCTAACATCCTCAATCATATAAATAAGACCCCATTTCACTGTTTGGACCTGCTCTACTGCAGTGCATTCCAGCAATACCAGTCAACTAAGCCCAATAACCATGTGAAGCACTTAACTACAGAAGCACAGAATCTGATGCAACTCAACAGAGAGAGTTCTGTGAAAAACCAGCAACAGGTAATATCGGACATCGTCCATTGTGTGATTAAGACACCGTTCAACTGTTGGGACCTGGAGTACCTTCATCTCCACTCTCAGATCCACTTCTAACATTGTCCATTGAGGGATCAAGTCACCAATCCACTGTTGGTACCTAGAGTTGGTTGTGCCTCATCAGAAGCTATACACAAAAATCATCACACACTTTAACTTCTGACATCCTCCAACATAGAGTTAACACCTTGTTTCACTGTTCAAACATGCTGTACCACTGTACTCCACCAACTGCAATAAGCCATGCCAAATAATCATGTGCAGCAGTTAACTACAGAAGCACAGAGTCTAATCCACCTCAACAGAAGGAATTCAGTAAAAATCAAGCAAAATGTAATATCGGACATCTTCCCTTGTGGAATCAAGACACTGTTCCACTGTTGGAACCCAGAGTTGGTTGCAGCTGGTCAAAGGGAGTACCTCCACCTCCACTCTCAGATGCAGTTCTAACATAGTCTACTGTGGTATCAATACACGGTTCCACTGTTCGGACCTAGTGTTGGATGCACCTGATCAGAGGGGGTACACCGAAATAATCAAACACTTTAACTTCTGGCATCCTCAATCATAGAATCAAGACCCCATTTCATTGTTCGGACCTGCTGTACCGCGCTATAGTCCAGAAACTACAGGCAACAAAGACCAATAATCCTGTACAGCAGTTAGCTACAGAAACACAGAGTGTGATGCACCTCAACGGAGGGAGTTCTGTGAAAAGCAAGCAGCAGGTAATATCGGACATCATCTATTATGGGATTAAGACACCGTTCCACTGTTGGGACCCAGAGTTGGTTGCAGCTGGTCGAAGGGAGTACCTTCATCTCTACTCTCAGATGCAGTTCTAACATCGTCCTTTGTGGGATCAAGACACTGTTCCACGGTTGGGACCCAGAGTTGTTTGCACCTGGTCAAAAGGAGTACCTTCATCTCCACTCTCAGATACAGTTCTAGAATCGCCCACTATGGTACAAAATGTTCCACTGTCGGTACCTGTCGGACTACTGTGTTAGTAGTGTAAAGAGCACTCCACGCTCCTGGGCCTCAGGCTGGGTACTGTGTGCCTGTGTCACGGTAGCCAGTGTTAATTTCAGGAACCTTCCGAGCTCGCAGACCTCGGCCCAGGAGTTTCTGCCAGCACGTGGTGGGCCCTCTTTCACAAATAGCGGTGTCAAAAGGCGAACTGTGGGGCATATATGCGTCACAGCGGCCATGGCAGTATCTGAGTACCAGCAGGCTGAGAGCATCATTCACACACCCACCTTCGCTCACAGCTTTAGCCTCGTGGCGTTGTACGCTGCGCAGACCCGGCAGACAGGTTCGCCAATCCGGAAGAGAATCACACCCAAAGAAACGTGCCTTTTATTTATACTCCTAAGCTAGCCTTGCGTACGCCGAGCCAGCTCACTTCCCTAAACATTTGGGGGTGTAGGAGGCACGTACACGCTACCATTCCGTAATCTTCCCTACTGACTGTACTATTATGGTTGCGTCCACTGTCCACTTCACTCAATAGACCATCAGTGTATGTTGACATCCACATGCTGTGCTCTGCATACTCAAGTCTGTCCGGCACATCCCCTCAAGACTTTGCACTTTTATAATCGAGAATTACTTGCCACCTTCGCACATACTTTGCTCTCATCTCTCCCCGCATTCTGCATTGTGAGGCAGATGTGCCAGCCATGTTTAGTTTGTATACATGGCTAGCCACGGTTCCCACAGTATGCAGTGTCATTGTGTCTGCTACGTGCACATGTTGTTTGTCATGTTGAATGTCATTATATAAGGTAGCATGTTTATTCACAAGCAGTGGTTTATCCCATTTACATATCGATGTCTTAAAGAGTATACAGAAGTTTTTCTCACAGGTGAATAGTGCGACCACAATGGCAGTCATTCATTACTATCCAAGAATGTCCAATTACACAGCACTTCTAAGCTTACAGCCCCCAATCTTGCGTCCTTTCTTAAAAGGACACCAACTCCCACAGTCACACCAACATTCACACAGCTTTCTAACAACAGTTATCTGTCTCTCAATAACATACATTCCTACAGAATGTGAGCTGGCATACCTCATGTCCTTACTGTTTCAAACACAGTAACTTCCTGTGGCAATATCAATTCTAACCCACACAAACTAACTCCCAAACTTCAACTTGGCCTTTACTTCCTAGTTTGAAATCACATTTCAAGAAACAAACCAAACTAAAAGCACCTTTGTTCAGTACAGAAGTCTCCCTCACTTCTGCAAAATAAATGTATCGACTGCAGATACCACGAACTTCAAATAAAATACACTCCCTTTTAAATACGAACCGCCAATTACACTTTGTGAATTGTTACACAATTTTTAACACATGTCACACTCAAGGTCTGGCACACTTTTTTAACACGGTCTCATACAGCCTTCTAACACGCTTTCAAACTGTTCTTCCTTTAATACCAGACTACATTCAAACATTCATTCGATGCTCTCTGGAATAATAGAAACAGTGCCCATAATTCTCACCCTCTTTGTGGCCATCCTACTACTAATTCTACTTCTATAAATGGCTTCGCTCTCTATGGTAACAACTATGTCAGACAGAATAAACCTCTACGCCAAGCTACATCAATACTGTTAAAAAACGGAAAAACTTTTTGGCTACCTGCCTCTATCTATTATCGGAGCTAGCTACAACATAACATTTATCTACACGTATGCAATATGCGTACAACCATCGTTTGATTGCAAAACTTGCCCATTCGACTGGCAAATGGATGTATGCCTTGCCAACATCTCAGCAATCGCTCCCGATATCCAGCAGGTAATGGAGTATCTGGAAAACCATGAACGTGATTGTTCTGGCAGCGGAGGAATGGCGAATGCAATGCTAAAAAAGAAATCTCAGCGGAATGTGATTTCTGCGCAGCCGCAAAAGATCTCCTGCAACGCGCGACCTTTCACGACATCGCAGATTGCCTGCCCATTCAAATTACTGCTCCAACACTCGAGGAACATTACTGTCCCTTCGAGGATATAAATTGGAATGCTTGGCTTTTCTCACGATGGCAACAATAGCCTCTTGGAACATTATGCATCTCAAGCCGCTGAAGAACTTCTGGACTGGAATCTCCAACACTTGTAAGAAACTCACATTATTCTTGAATGGAATTTCTTCCATCATTTTATACTTTTTCCTTTAAATTTTTTATAATACACTTCAATCCTACTACTTTGATATAATAACTTTCTAAGTATACTCAGACATTTGAACTCTATCTTCATTACTGCCCCTTATGTCTCCACTCTAACCAGGAATCGATGATGTATGGCCTATGCAAATACGCTATTTACTTCCAAAATTAACCTAAACCCAACACCCATTTAGAAACCATGTCTATTCTTTGTGCACACACCTCTCAACCTGCCTGTTATTCACAAAGCTCTTTCACACAACTTTACTCAAAGTCAGCCTCTGCTCAGAACCTCACGATAAAAATGTAAAAAGACAACTTTGTTTAGGAACTGGTTGGCACAGTGTGGTAATCATAAACTACCTTTATTTACATTATACAATATATTTATTCATGTCTAATAGCTATTCTGTAGGTCACATAGAACTGTAACAGATAATGTGTAATCCACTGATGCAGGAGCTTTGATTTGACTACAGCAGAAGCGCTTAGAGTTTGTTTCAGCTTGATGCCTTAGCTCTCTACACAAGAATGTTTTTTTGAAAGAGCTGAAGACAATAATGTACGGTTTGACTACAAAGGTACCGATGGTGCTTCTCAGAAGCTAAATGTTTATATTCATCCTCAAAGTTCCAATGTGGTTAGAACTAGTACCAATTCTGGCACGCACATCATTGAATCTGCTGTACAACAGAGTTCTAACTATTCTACTGTTGATAATTTTCTGTTACAAAACAGCACTGCCAAAGTACCTAAAATGTTTGATGACTACATTTTGCAATTTCTTTTTTATTTCTTTCTTTTCTTAAACGATACATGTGGTAATCATATCCCACCTTTATTTTCCTTATAGAATGTAGAGTCATTCAAGTGTAATAGCTATTGTTTATTTCACATGCAACTGTAACATTTAATATACAATTCACTGATGCCCGAGTTTACGTTTGAATACAGCAGAAGTGGTTCAACTTTGCATCAGCTGGATACCCTAGCTCTTGCACCAGTGGGTCCAATTATGGCACTTAAATAAAGACACTTTCTATATAATTTTCAAACTCCATCCCTTTATTACACACAACCACTTTCTTAGACACAACTAATTTTACCATTTTCCTTCTATGGCATTGCAACATTGTGCCTTATATTCATCACGATTATTCCTTTATTCCTCCTTCCTAAAACACTACATTCGACTCTTCAGACCAATAGGGATGAGTAGTTTGTTTCCCACTTCCTGTATAGAATAAACGCACACAAACACTACTTACACAGGTATGCTACAGCGGCCTGAATCCTACAGCGCCCACAGCGCATCACTTCATAGCAATAAACTCATGACTTACACTCACAGTTCCATCCCTGAGTCTTCATACCAGTACCACTAAGTACTTTGCTTCCCACTCCCGCTATACTCTAAAAGCAAACTAAGACCACCTGCTACAGCGCCCACTATGCTACAGTGTCCAGAGCACATCACTTTACAGCACTCAGCTCACAGTTTAGACGTACGGTTTCATCCCCGAGTTTAGCGGTACCTCACCTCTGCACCATCTCACTGTAGACAAAACAGCGCTTTCACACCGGTAAGGGTAAATACTTTGCTTCTGCCAGTTTACTACAGGGCACTCAACTCACAGCTTAGGCACAGGCTTTCATCCTTGAGTGTACCGGCATCTCACCTCTGCACCATTTCACAGTGGGCAAAACAGCGCTTTGACACCGGTAGGGGTAAATACTTTACTTCGGCCAGTATGCTACACCGCCCAGAGCACATCAATTTGCAGCACTCAGCTCACAGTTTAGGCGCACTGTTTTATCCCCGAGTTTAGTGGTACCTCAACTCTGCACCATCTCACTCTACACAAAACAGCATTTTCACACCGGTAAGGGTAAATACTTCGGTTCAGCCAATATGCTACAGACCACTCAGCTCACAGTTTAAGCGCACGGTTTCATCCCAGAGTGTACCAGCACCTCACCTCAGCACCATCTCACAGTGGGCAAAAAAGCACTTTCACACCAGTAGGGGTAAATAATTCACTTCACACTACCTCTATAGCACACCCTACCCACCCTACAAACCTCACAGCGCTCCTACCCTCCTCATTACCACTTTTTTCCCCTTACTCGCTTCAACAGAATCACAAAATGGCAGCCAACACTTCATAGTTGCAACCGCTCACCAGCCAATCAGCAGCAAGCTCGTGCTCGTAATGCCTCAGCCAATCAGATGGCAGAATTCCCAAATATCGATATTTGTAAATTTAGATATTTCTCAAAAACTACTAAACGGATTTACATCAAATGACCAAAAGCGTGCTTTCTAGACCAAGACCCTACTCCCTGCCAAATTTGGGGTAATTCCGTTCACCCGTTCGACCTGTAGCCTTGTCTCAAGTTTCCTTTGGAAATTCACATAAAAAAACATGTTTTGGGACCCCCATTTTTTCTCGCCCCCCCCCCCCCCCCCCCCCCTTGACAAATCACCCCTAAACTTTCAACATCAGAGCTGATCTCCGCAAAGATTCGTCAATCGGCGATAAAATTATTGGGAATAGAATGTTACCATTTTCTTATGGTAACTAGGTCCTAAATATAACTACCTACTGGTGACTGCCAGTAGGTAATATATATATATATATATATATATATACATATATATAAAATTGAAAAAGGCTTCTGCGAAGCCAAAACGCATCTCTCTAGCCATGGGGTATGTGAGACCTGATATAATAAAGAAAGCCATACCTTACTTCTTCGAGTACGTGCCTTCTTCAGTGTCTGAGTGGGATGGAGCATTCATATATATATATATATATATATATATATATTCATATATTCACTGAAAAAACCATAGGTTTCAGGCCTTATATAGTTTGGAATTAGCATTTAAAAAACCTTTGAAATTCACTGAAAAAACCATAGGTTTCAGGCCTTATATAGGGGCCGATTAGGATTGCGGTGAATCCGCATCCTCCTGGCCGGCGTAAGCCACCGCCGGCCCGGAGGATGCGGATTCACCGCTGCGGTGATTGCAAAGACCCCCCGCCAGATTAGGATGGCAGGGGGGTCATCTGCAGACGTGAAGACCGTCCGCCGCTTTTCGCCGCGGTCCCTCGGCGGAAAAGCTCTAATATGGTGGGGTGGCGGTGTCTATCAGACACCGCCAGCCGTATTAGGATTCATGCGGGAACATGCTTTTCCACGGCGGGTCTTCTGCCGTGGAAAGCATGTGGTCTTTGGTGTTTGGGGGCCTGTTTTGGGCCTCCAGGGTGTCGGGGGTGCGGGGTGCACATGGGGCGTACCTATGGTACCCCCCAGCATTTACATGCACAAAGCGGCAGGCACCGTGCGGTGCCTGCCGCTTTGTGCATGTAAATGTTAAACATGCATTTTTAACCTTGCGGCGGGTGCTGCTTCAAGCAGCGCCCGCAGCAAGGTTAAAGGAACAGGATGTGACTGCCTGGGTGGCGGTCACATCCTAATTTGCATGGAGGGACCGCCGCTGCCCATGCGGACGGTCCCTCTTCCTTGGGCCGTCCACCATCCTAATGACCCCCTTAGTTAGGAATTAGCATTTAAAAAACCTTTAAAATTCACTCAAAAAACTATAAGTTTTAGGGGTGTTATAGTTAGCTGGACATTTCACTCATACAAAACCATTGAAATTGCTCCTATATAGTTAGTTATACTAACTATATTTCGCGCACCCGCAATCCACTGCTGATGATGTCACATATTAGATCATTCATGACATTGTCAGTGACATCACTGATGACATCTCAAATGACATCACAGATGATATCATCCAGTGAATGTGGTTTGCTTCGTTATTTAAACATGCATTATATATATAGCAATTTGCATTGAAGAATTAGTGGATATATATAAATAAGTATTTGGATGGAGGATTCTGTAGCAGTGTAATTGACTGTTTACTTGACCAATTTATAGTGTCTCACTAAATATAGTAGATAGCGACTAAACTGTGTGAATATTTGTATCACTTTCTCAGTTGTTGTGTAAACTGGTTCTACAGTTGGTTACTAGCTATGTGAAAGTCTATATTAGTTATTGATTAGTTAACTGAGTATTTGTATGGGAGAGTGAAAGTGTGTGTGGTTTGGTGGGGGTGTGTGACTGTCCAAAGATGTGTGAATAGTTTATTCAGTAGATATATGAAGTTAAAACTACATGTTCTAACAGTTGTTTGGGTTAGTGATTCTCTTTATGGGTGTGGTGAAGAGCAAATATATTGCTCAATGGTACATGTCCAACAAACTAGAAAAAGAAAAGGCATTGTATGTGTCAATTGTTATATAAATAAGTATACATAAGACTCAATGGTTGTGTGAGTGACTGTATGGATACCTGTATACTTGTAATAATGATTTTATAATTCACTAAGTATGACTTACTATCTAAATGAATAGATGAAGTGGTGTTTGTAAGCATGGGCGAATTTTGCGAATCTCGCGTTCGCGAATTTTGCGGATTTGCGAACTCGCAATCCGCAAAATCCGCGAATTCTCGCGAATTTGCGGATTTTTTTTGTGTTCGCGAGGGTTTCTGCCAGTTCGCGAGGGTTTTGTACAATTTCGCAAACGCGAACTTACCTGTCGGGTCGCAAGTTTTGCGAACTTGTTGTTTCTACGTGTCCAGCCTGTTTGGGACACTCTTCTTCATCACTGCCACTCTCTGTCACCACTGCCACTCTCTGACTACTCATGCCACCCTCTGGCCCACCCATGCCACCCTCTGTTTCATCACAGCACCCTCTGGTTGTCCAGTGTACATTATTGTGGCAAAGCAAAGCACACCTTCCCTGCCTCAAGTGACCTGAATTAATTTGGGGCTGATTAATGTGTCACAGAATATTTTTTTAGCTGGCACCTGCTTCCTTAGTGCTTCCTGATTAGTGATCTTTTGCACTTGCTAAGTGCTTTCATTTTGCAAAATTAGTTACAACACCTGCCCTGCCCCAACTGACAATAATGAATTAGGGGTTGATTAATGTATTTGAACTTCCAGCCTGGCTCCTGCTTGTCTGCCTTAGCTGTAATTCAGGACCTTTGTGTAACTATTCTGAGGGTCAGAGCAGGGTCACATAATAGTTGCAAGTAGGCAACTGAACTCTGGAGGGGCCTCTCAGGAAGCACTACAGGAAATGGCTACTAATGATGAGCTTGAACTTTTGAACCTGGTAAGTAGTTTCAGTTTTGCTAAGATCGTATTTCTGCAATTTAGCGCTTATTCGCGGGGCGCGAAGTTGAACTGGGAAGCCGCGAACTCACGCGAACAGTGCGAGCAAGCCATAAAATCCGCTGCTCGCGGATTTGCGGATTTTGCGGGGAATTCGCGAATCTCGTGGATTGCGAATTTACCGAAAATCCGCAAAATCCGCGAGCGTAACGGATTTTCCGCCCATGCTTAGGTGTTTGTATAAGCGTGTAGCTAAGTAAATATGCAAGTATGATCCATTGTTTGCATAAGTGAGTAGGATGACTTCATGTGTGAATAGGATGTGTGCTGATGTGTAATGTCGATATAGGTGTATAAATATTTTGATAGTGTTCTATTGTTCATTGACAGCATGTATGAGTGAATCTACAGGTAAGAGATTAGATGTGTGTATACATCTATGAATCACTGAGTGGGTTTTTAGATACTTGTATTGCTGTGACAATAGATGCAAATATGATACTCTGTGTTTTACAAAGAGTGATGAAATATTTTACTAGTGTATGAAAAGGTGTATGTGATTGTCACATGGATGATGTCATCAGTGATGCAATCGGTGATGTCATTTGAGATGGCATCAGTGATGTCACTGACCATGTCATGAATGATCTAATATGTGTCATCATCAGCACTGGATTGCGGGTGCGCGAAATATAGTTAGTACAATTAACTATATAGGAGCAATTACAATGGTTTTGTATGACTGAGATGTCCAGCTAACTATAACACCCCTAAAACTTATCGTTTTTTTAGTGAATTTCAAATGTTTTTTAATTCCTAATTCCTAACTATATAAGGCCTGAAACCTATGTTTTTTTTTACCTGAGGGGTCCTTCTGGGACCCCCTGAGCAGGCCTAGGGGGTCAGGGTGCTTCTACCCTGCTCCCTTTTTGAGTTCTACACGTTTGTTTTTCTGCTTTCCTATGCCTCAGTCTACTGAGGCACAAGATAGTGTTGACAGACATTAGCAGCCAATCAGCATGTAGCTCGCGCATGCGTAGATCCGCACACAGGACGCGTACCATTCGCACACGTTACGCGTACGGTGCGCGCTTATAGATATATCGATTTTTCCTTTTGATTTTCTCAGGAACTACTGGAGGGATTTACTCCATTTAAGCAAAAGGGCGATCTGCGAACCGAACTCTACCTCTCTGCCAAATTTGGTGTAATTCCGTTCAGCCGTTCGGGCTGTAGCAGTGTTTAATCATCCTATGGACAATAACAAGGGGAAAACACGTTTTGGGACCCCCCTTTTTTCTCAGTCCCCACTTGACGAATCCCCCCAAAACTTTCAGGGAAGGAGCGGAGCGGGCCATCTTCTTTGAGAAATTTGCGAAGATTCATCAACCGGTGCCAAAGTTATTCCCAATAGAATGTTGCGGATTTCCTATGGAAACTAGGTCCTAGCTATATATACCTACTGGTGACTGTCAGTAGGTAATACATATATATATATCTCCACGCTTCCCAAACTCTGTAATTGACTTAGAACAGAGTACAGCACTCTCGGTGAAAGTTCATAAGTAATTTATTAAACAGACGCGTTTCGGAAATTCATTCATCAGTGTCAAAAATGCCCGCGTTGAGGAGCCATTTAAATTCATTTCTTTCACATCTACAAGGACATAGACATAGACGGCAGGGTGCACATTTCCATCAATACATCACCAATGGTGGACATCTTGGAACAGTGTTGTTTATAAGTACACGTATGATTACGCAATGCATGTTAAGCCTATAGGACCAACAAAAGACCCACATAATATCCTAAAATCAAACCTTAAAAAATAATAGACTGATTATGAAATTTAGCCATTTATTGGCTTTGTCTCCCACCTCGATGCCGTGCGTGTTCATAGCACCGCCCGACGCCGCATAAAGACAGAACATGTCTCCCCAAGTTTGGGACAAGTGTGCAAAATTCAGCACCACTGCAATTCAGTGCATTAGTCCTAAGGCACAATTACAGTCCCTCATTAGTTCCTTATTCAGCCGTGAATCGGCCTATGCTCAAATATTACAAATTCATATTTGTCATGTATTAATATGTGGCCTACACCCCATGATTACTAACTAGCCATAGATAGATTATTGGCAAAGTCTATGTGAGTGAAAAAATGATAACAGTGAGTAAAAAATACATATATACAGTATAGGATCAAAACCGGTGCATCAACAAAACTTTCTAATGTTTCAATATTTTCATTTCCGAATGATCACATTACATGAAGGTTTTACATAATGATTATCTGCCCAGATGTACTGCTAACTCTTCCCCACTATTTAGCCCTAGTGGTACCTTGGTCTGTAGATCGATAATATAGCGGGAGTCCAACCTCCGCAATCTTTGTACCCTATCCGCTCCTCTGGGGTCCACAGGCACATGATCTAGTCCAAAGTACTGCAACAGCTCCCTGTCGCTCTGGTGCTTAATTGTGAAATGCTTCGCCACTGGGTAGTTAACATCTTTTTTGGAGATAGCGTGAATATGTTTGAGAATACAAATTTTTACCCTGAATCGTGCTTCCAATGTATCTTAGGCCGCAAGGACAGACCAAGCAATATACAACATGTGTCGTATGACATGTAAGAAATGTTTCAATCATCCTAGGTTTCCTCAAACCAACTATCTTGTAGGACAGGACCCTTTTGCTGTTGGTACAAGCCCTACACTTGCCGCAGGGTAAGAAACCCTTCATATCTTTTATAGTTCCTGCTCTGTTCGACATGACCGGTAGAGGACTCTGTACTAGTTTGTCTCTTAGAGACCTATATTTTCATGGAAAGTAATCAAAGGTGCTGGAGGAATATCTTTACCTATAATCATGTCTGTCTTGAGGATGTGCCAGTTTCTTTTAAGCCTACCCTTAAGTGTATTTGCATCATCAGAGTAACTTGTTATCATGTGAAATTTATCTCCATCCTTTTCCTTTCCTTTTCCACCATCCACCATATCCTTCCCCCTCAGAAGTTATTTTCTAGGGATTCTCTGTACCTTAAGTAAAGTAGTATCGAGCAGATCTTTCTCATATCCTCTAGCTAAGAACCTGGTCAGACTTCCTTCTGCTGCTGCTCTGAAATCACATTCTCCAGAGGAGTAATGCTTAAGCCTAAGGAACTCTCCATAGGGTATACTGTTGATAACGTCTGAACCTTACAAGATCCTTTAAAACCACATCTGAAAAGGAATCAATTGCATCATATGGGATTTGTGGATTAAATTGAAAAGCAGGTTTAAAGGGAGTGACTGTTGCTTCTTGTTCAATACCAACAAGTCTTGTTCTGAGCACTATATCCTTGTCTATATCTCCTTCCCCATCCCCACCCGCCTGAGAGTGACCCGATATCCTGGTGCACTATGGTAGCATGATCTATTACAGGAGCACCGTGCCTGGACACCGCAGTAGAATTCGGTGATTGGAACTGAAGCCCGGACCGGCAACCCAAGGAAACTAAACTAAGTTGGGTAGGCCACAAGTGCATGTATTGGAGGGCTGCCGATTACCACGTGTGTTCAGGGACAAGGTGAAAGGGGAAGTTCTGTGTAGTGGAGAGTAACAACGTATTCTCCACAACAGTTTATTGATGATGTTTAGCGAAACGGCTCGCAGGGAGGCAGCCTTGGACATGTTTAAAAAGAATAAGACAGTTATAGGATCAGAAACCAACATCATTGCCCCCAATAGCCTATATACACAATTTACTAAACTTGAAAGGATATAGGAAAGAGAGAAGAGGAAGTGGTTCCCTCCAAAACTACATGGATGTGAACAGGGTCCCAAGGGGCCTACGGCTCTATACCATACCCGCGTACTAAAACCTGGACCCGCAATTACTAGAGGAGTGGGCTGAGTACACGGCCACATCATGTAAGGGCATGTTTGGCATTCTTATCAAATTCGCCTGGAGTGATAAGGAGAAGGCGTTGGCTGAGATAACTGCTCTTGAAGAAGAGATTGCCAAATACACAGATAAAAACAAGCAAGGAAAATTGAGAGACGCAAAGAGGAAACAGCTACAGAAATGCGAACTAAAAATCCGGTAAAGGAAACAAGACAAATTTGAAAGAGACATGCGTGATTATTCGCAAGGCAGGATCCTGACATTTGCAAAGAAATTTGACGGGCCGCGTAAGGAATTAAATAAGAAGAAAGTGATCCCTCCCTCTGAGAGAGTAGAAACCTCAGAATCTGAGATTACAGAGAGCGAGCAAATCAGGAGATGAACCCCTAGCCTCTACCAGCAATAAAGTAAAGACCCCTTTTCACTTGGAGTTCAATCTCATCTGCCAGAAATGGCTCAAAGGGGGAAAGAGCAAGTCACCAGAAAACAAAGGTGCACAAGATGAGTTGGCTGGAAGGGGAAGGGGAAGGGGAAGGGGGAGAGGCAATGCTACACCAAGAATGACTCGGAGGAAGAGAGGGAGCAGGTGGTAGGGGAAATAGCAAATCACACTATCGTTAACCTCACCCTCAGAATCTTAACATCTATAGAGGAATCAGCCCTGAAATTAGGATTTCTTGTTTTGTCCGAATGATCGCCTTGAATTCACCCAAACTATGATCGATCTTTTCAAGTTTGTAAGAAAACTTAAATTACACACATTTTTAAAGTTAAAACCTACCGTAAAAGAAGCACAACAGCTCAAGTTAAGATCAAAAACATAAGACACTGACATTATTTCAGTCAATGATCTCAGTACACTTGAAGCATTGGAGGACTTACGTTCTGAACAAGATGGGGAAGGAGATATAAACAAGGATCTAGTTCTCAGAACAAGACTTGTTGGTATTGAAATAGAAGCACCTGTCACTCCCTTTAAACCTGCTTCTCAATTTAATCCACAAATGCCATATGACGCAATTGATTCCTTTTCAGATGCGGTTTTAAATGATCTTGTAAGGTTCAGACGTAATAACAGTAAACCCCCAATAAAGAAAAAGAACATGACCAAAGAGCAAGAACAAACTTTGGTGAATTTGCAAAAAGATACAGAGACCATTTGTAAACCCACGGATAAAGGAGGGAATATTGAGCTTATGACAAGAGAGCAGTATTGCCATGAGGCTTTGCGACAACTCAATGATAACAGACACTATGAGAAGACCAATAAAGAAGTGGACAACAACAGTATCAAACAATATAATGACTTGATTGACAAATGGTGCAACAAATCCATGTTGGACACAGATGAATTCTTATTTTTGAGAAATAATGATCCAGTGATACCGAATTTTTATCAACTACCTAAAATTCAGAAGGATGGAGAGAATCCACCAGGGAGACCAATAGTTTCTTCGAAAGGAGGTCTTACCGAATATCTGTTCACATACATTGACCACTTCCTTTTCCAAATGGTTTTGCAACTGGCCTCTTATATCAAGGACACAAAAGATTTTATCATTTGGAGAAGAGAACTGAAATGGGAACTAACTAACCTGCTGATTGCACTGGATATTACCAACTTATATATGTGCATTGACCATTGACAAGGACTAGAGGCAATTAAACACTTTTTGAACAAAAGACCCTTGAAATTTGCCAAACATAGCAAAATGTTAATTGAATTCACTGAATTTTGTTTGCTGAATAACTTTTTCTTATTTCAAGGAGACCTGTACAGACAGATCTTGGGAACAGCAATGGGCACCGGCTTCACCCACAGCTACGAGTATTCATTGGTGGGCTGGTGGGAGGAGCAGGTGATCCTAACCCAAGGAAATGCGAAGTGGGTCAGTGAAATAGTTGCCTGGCACAGATACATTGACGACCTCCGTCTAGTTTGGAGGGGGTTGGTGGTGGCAGCAGAGGAATTTGTTCTACATCTCAAAGACAATAATGTAAATTTGAAATTCACATGTGAAATGAGTCCAGTTGCAGTGAACTATTTGGATCTTAGGGTGTTTGTGCAGGATGGGGTTTTGGAGACAGAGCTGTAGAGGAAACCGACTCCCGGCAATTCCATTTTGCATGCCGGCAGCAGCCACCTCCCCAAACTTATCAACAGTACACCCTATGGAGAATTCCTTAGGCTTATGCGTAACTGCTCAAGAGAATGTGATTTCAGAGCAGCAGCAGAAGGAAATCTGACCAGGTTCCTAGCTAGAGGATATGAGAAAGATCTGCTTGATACTACTTTACATAAGGTACAGAGAATCCCTAGGAAAGAACTTCTGATGGGGAAGGATATGGTGGATGGTGGAAAAGGAAAGGAAAAGGATGGAGGTAAATTTCACATGATAACAACTTACTCTGATGATGCTAATACACTTAGGGGTATGCTTAAAAGAAACTGGCACATCCTCAAGACAGACATGATCATAGGTAAAGATATTCCTCCAGCACCTTTGATTACTTTCCATAAAGCTAGGTCTCTAAGAGACAAACTAGTACAGAGTCATCTATCGGTCATGTCGAACAGAGCAGGAACTATAAAAGATATGAAGGGTTTCTTCCCCTGCGGCAGCAAAAGGGTCCTGTCCTACACGATAGTTGGGTTGGGGAAACCTAGGATGATTGATACATTTATTACATGTCATACGACACATGTTGTATATTGCTTCGTCTGCCCTTGCGGTCTAAGATACATTGGCAGCACTACTCACAGTGTAAAAATTCGTATTCTCGAACATCTTTGAGCTATCTTCAAAAAAAATGTTAACTACCTAGTGGCGAGGCATTTTGCCATTAAGCACCAGAGTGACAGGGAGCTGTTGCAGCACTTTTGACTAGATCATGTGCCTGTGGACCCCAGAAGAGGGGATAGGGTACAAAGATTGCGAAGGCTGGAATCCGGCTATATTATAGATCTACAGAACAAGGTACCACTAGGGCTAAATAGTGGGGAAGCGTTAGAGGTACATCTGGGCAGATAATCATTATGTAAAATCTTCATGTAATATGATCATTAGGCAATGAAAATATTGGAACATTAGAAAGTTTTGTTGATACACCGGTTTTGATCCTATACTCTATATATGTATTTTTTACACACTGTTATCATTTTTTCACACACATAGACTTTGTCAATAATCTATCCATGGCTAAATAGTAATCATGGAGTGTAGGCCACATATGAATACATGACAAATATGAATTTGTTATATTTGAGCATAGGCCGATTCACGGCTGAATAAGGAACTAATGAGGGCCTGTAATTGTGTCTTAGGAATAATGCACTGAATTGCAGTGGTGTTGAATTTTGCACACTTGTCCCAAACTTGGGGAGACCTGTTCTGTCTTTATGAAGTGTTGGGCGGTGCTATGAACACACACGGCATCAAGGTGGGAGACTAAGCCAATATATGGCTAAATTTCATAATCAGTCTATTATTTTTTAAGGTCTGATTTCAGGATATTATGTGGGTCTTTTGTTGGTCCTATAGGCTAAACATGCATCGCTTAATCATACTGGTACTTATAAACAACACTGTTCCAAGATGTCCACCATTGGTGATGTATTGATGGAAATGTGCACCCCATCGTCTATGTCTATGTCCTTGTAGATGTGAAATAAATGAATTTAAATGGCTCCTCAACATGGGCATTTTTGACACTGACAAATGAATTTCCGAAATGCGTCTGTTTAATAAATTACTTATGAACTTTCCCTGAGAGTGCTGTACTCTGTTCTGACTCAAATACAGAGTTTGGGAAGCATGGATATTTCACGGGGCACCGCCGAGTGGAAGCACCCGCCTAAGAGTGACCCCAATATCCGGATATATATATATATATATATATATATATATATCCAGAAAAGACGTGCGCACTACATCACGCTGCACGGACCACACCATCAGTACTTGCAAGAGTTCTTTTTATTAAAAAAAACACACAGGCATAACGCGTTTCGAGTTTTCATAACTCTTCCTCAAATGCCAAGCTGTCATGTCCGTGGGTTCATTGAGGTTTAAATAACGTAGCTCATAGGACAGTGAGAAGGGTTTTCAGTCATTCCATCCAGTTTAAAGGGACAGTGTATGAGGTGTTTATTCAACGTTAACTTAATACACCACAGCAGAGATGAGTACTTCAGTTTCACAGGTTTCAAAAGTAACCCCCCAGTGGTGCCGGTATAACAGTTTTCTCTGCTGTCTCATATTCAAAGTAGTGTCATTTACCAAGGGACTACCTTGCCCATAATGCTCCACTGCCCTTCAAAGTTGTACTGGTTCCCACTGCCGATCTTTGTGAAATCTCAATCAGCACAAAGTATCCCGAGTGCAGATCTTGCTTTTAAAAGGAAAGTGTTCCATACCTCGGTTACGTCGTGCAGTAAAAGTTTCACTACCACGCAGACAAATAGCAGCTTTCCATGTTTCCCCAAAGCCACAAGTCTGTCATGCTGAGAGCAATCCTCGGGAAACCCTGGCTGCATCAAAATATCCATTTAAAAAGTTCGGGCGGGCCTCTCCTGGAGGCCTCTTCCAATACAAACTCCATTCCTGTCATCTTTTAGCAGCCGGAGGGCACCCTTTTAAAGAAGCTCCTCGCTTCAGGTCTCAAAGTCTTGACAAACAAAGGCGCCATTCCTCCTCACGGGTCGGGGTCCGTCTCGAGATGTGTCAGACATCTCCATTACATCCAGAAAAGACGTGCGCAATACATCACGCTGCACGGACCACACCATCAGTACTTGCAAGAGTTCTTTTTATTTAAAAAAAAACACACAGGCATAACGCGTTTCGAGTTTTCATAACTCTTCCTCAAATGCTAAGCTGCAGTGTCTGTGGGTTTGTTGAGGTTTAAATAACGTAGCTCATAGGACAGTGAGAAGGGACTTCAGTCATTCCATCCAGTTTAAAGGGACAGTGTATGAGGTGTTTATTCAACGTTATCTTAATTCACCACAGCAGAGATGAGTACTTCGGTTTCACAGGTTTCAAAAGTAACCCCCCAGTGAGAGAGAGATATATATATATATATATATACATATATATTTCCAACAACTATTCCCCTAAGGGGAAACAACGGGTCGCACAGCCAGCTGGGATTTCAACAGCAATCCTTTTATTTTTCAAATTAACAAAGGGCAACTAGCGCATTGATCTACGTGTTTCGGTGTATCACCACCTTGCTCACGATCACGATATATAGCAAGGTTTCTCAATAGTCTTCAAACTTGAGGTTCAAATAATTCCATGGAACGATAAGTAATCATAATTCCATGATTTCAAGAGTTCCCATTTTGTGATGACTGCACGCTTCACTACACGCCGATACTCTTTTCACAACTTTTACTCTGTATAACCATCACAAAATGGGAACTCTTGAAATCATGGAATTATTTGAACCTCATGTTTGAAGACTATTGAGAAACCTTGCTATATAAAGATTTTTTGACAAGCCCTGAAGAAGTCCGGTTTCGGACGAAACGCGTTGGCTATTGGTTTTAATCATCACTTGTGAATAAAGATTCTTTCTTGATGAAGAACCTGACTTTGGAATTCTTGGGAGAACGAGTTGAAAGTTAATTGAATTATGTGAACAATACTGTTGAAACTGTATTAATACCGTATTTACTTTTTAAGAGTGCGGGGTCATCTTTGTGTACTTTGTTTCTTGGCTGTCTATTATTGGGATCTAGGGGAGTGTGTCCCAGACCTCCAACACCTACATACTCCCACACTTTAGGGATCTCATTACCAGTGCGGGCAAAGTAGCCTTAATCCCCTTTCTGGTTTGAAATCTGGCATACCCTTCCCCTGTAGTTACGTTCAGAGACCCACCGTCTCACCTTCCGAAAGCATTCGGTTATTTCAGAAAATCAAGTTGTAAGCTTTATTTCTTCTCCTGCTCTGCTGCTAGTCCTGGGATGCCTTAGGGTATCTATGCGCTTTAAGAAATGCTAATTATTATTATTATTAATAATAATAATAATAATAATAATAATAATAATAATAATTGGGAGGTCCAGTGTGCAGGGCAAGGATGGCCCCAACCCCACTGGGCTTGCATCAACAGCAACATCTGTCTGCAACTGTGGATCAAAGTATGCCATTTCAGTGGTGTTTTCAAATGCATGCTTGATTTTTTTGAAGCTTTGTTCACATTCATGGGACCATCTAAATGAAACATGTTGTTTTGTTAAGTCTCTCAATGGTGCACCTACATTGGCAAAGTCATGTATTTACCTTAAACAGTAGCTTGTTCTATTAAGGAGGGATCACAGCATAGTTACATCATGTGGGGGGATGTGGGTGACAAGCCTTGCACTTTATTTGGATCCAGAGTCATTCCCTCTTCAAAAAAGATATGACCCAAAAATGTGAGCCTGGTTTTATGAAACTCACACTTTTCCGCATATAAAGCGAGACCTGCATCGGCAATAATACGACACACCAGGGGAGGCTCCTTCATTGGAGCAGGGGAGTGTTGCCCCACTTAAGTCTTCTTAAATCCCCCGAGATTTGTCATTGTCCTGTCCTGAACGGCGTGCCAGGATGGGGGCAGGGCGGCTGCTGACTGACAGCAGCAGGGAGGACTGCCTGTGCACTGTTTAAAGTGAGCATTTCTCTTTGGCCGGCCATCTTGCGATGGCCAGCCACACATGTGCTCTTTAAACCTCTCAATCCGGATGTCTTAAGACAACTAGGTTGAGAGCAAATGCAGGCCTCCAGTGTACTGGGGAGCAACGAGAGAAGCCGCTCTCACCAATCAGGGAGCTGCTCACAAGTTGGTTAATAGCATATGAGCAGGCCAGGATTGGTAGAGGGAGTTTGCTGGGGCCTGCACTGCAGTCCCAGCAGAAGAGGTCAAATTGAGGAGGACATTGTCCATCAGGATCTGGCAATTATTTTTCTTTTTTATCTTATTAGCCCACGCATGCACCCAGCCATTTGCCCCCCCCCCCTCAGTAGATGCCAGTCACTTCTGCAACACACTTGTGTAAGAGCTTCCTCATGTTCCTTTAGTGAGGACATAAAAACTAATATTTTACCAATGTAATTGAAAACAATTGTGACTGTCTGCTTTAGGCAACTAACTAAGCATGGACGGAAAATCCGTTCCGCTCGCGAATTTTGCGGATTTTCGGTAAATTCGCAATTCCCGAACGCTCGCGAATTTACCGAAAATCCGCAAATTCGCACGAAGCGGATTTATTTTTCTTGGTGATACAATTTTGCGGCGTGCAGTGTAAGTTCGCAATTGCGAACATGTAGGTGCAACAATCTCGCACTCGCGAAATTACAAAAATTGCAATTCTGCACAAGAAATCCACTAGCAAGCAGCATAGACCTTCTGAAAATGATGATTTTTATCAGAATAACTCCTCAGGTTGACATTTGCCTGCACTTTTTTGGATTTGAGGCCTTTTGACTTTCTTTGGATCACTTTTGGATTAGAAATCAACTTTCACAAGTAAGCTTGTTTGGGGCATTACAGTTGCTGTAATGCTGTTCTGCAGAAAAACGAGTTTTACAAAAGTGAAAGCACTCAGCAGGTGCAAAAGTTCAAACTCATCATTAGTAACCATTCCCTGTAGTGCTTCCTGACTGGGGCCCCTCCATAGTTCAGTTGCTAGTTGCAACAATTGTATGACCCTGCTCTGACCCTCACAGCAGGCTCATAGAATAGCTACAAGTAGGCCACAAAGGTCCTGGAAAAAAAATTGCACTGCAACAGAAAGCAAATTACAGATAAGGAAGCAGGTGCCAGACTGGAATTTTAAAACAGTGACACATTAATAAATCAACCCAAATTAATTCATGTCAGTTAAAGCAGGGCAGGTGTGCTTGCTTTTTCCCCCCATAATCTACAGTGATGATGAACCAGAGGGTGGCATTGATGTACCAGAAGGTGGCATGGGTGAAACAGAGGGTGGCAGGGGTGAAACAGAGGGTGCTGGGAACCTGTGATGATGAACAAGACGTAGAAACAACATAATCGCGACCGTTGCGAGACGACATGTAAGTTCGCAATTGCGAACTGGTACAAAACCCTCGCGAACTGGCAGAAATCCTTGCGAACACACAAAAAAAAAAATCTGCGAATTCGCGGATTTTGCGGATTGCGAGTTCGCAAATTCGCAAAATTCACGAACGCCAGATTCGCAAAATTCGCTCATGCTTTCAACTAACATCCTGAAAGGCGTCTGCAGCTGATGACACTCTGAAACTTAGCCTTTTATATCAAAATAAACCAACAAGAGTTGAAAAAGTTGAAATGTGACACTCTGAAACTTAGAATTTATAGCTAAATAAACCAACATCAGTTGAAAAAGTAGAAATGTACCTGCAATTTTCTTCCAGTTCAAGTAGGTGATACCTTTTGTTCAAATCAAGGCAGGAAAAGGTTTTGGCTCCATTCAGCTGTGTAATCATATCAGCAATGTGCGGACATGGATGTAGTTCTTTCAATCGCTTTGTTAGCCTATCAACGTAGATGTGCACAGCTCCTCCACTATTCTTCTTCAGTACTACCACTATGTATGATAACCATGGCGTTGGACCAGTGGTTCTCTCAATGGTGTGTGCTGTAATAGTGTCTCAAGTTATATCTCCACTGCCTCTTGTAAATATAATGCAATTTGACGATGTAGTTGAGCAACAGGACTGAAGACTCATTTATGTGAAGCTGCACTCTCATGGTCTTATGTCTCCCTAGTCCATGAAACAAGGATGGAAACTGATTCACTATCTCATCATAGGCACTGACATTGTAGTTTACAGAAATCAGCCCCATGTCAGCAGCAGTGACTGAAACTGAGTAAACAACTAAACATCCACTCAATGAGGTGCCTGGAAACATGAATTAGTGCTTGTATTTTCGTCTATTTATGCTTCATAGTTGCTATGAACGAACCTTGACTTTGTAGTGCTGTTGAAGCAGCCCACATATACACTTTGGTTTTTGATGGGGTTAAATGTGGCACTAAAGATAATTAATTGTACTTTTCTGCTGGGATAATGTTTATTGACGCGCCACTGTCTATGATAAAAGGTATGAAGAACCCATTCACTATCAGTGTTTTCTTGGGGCAGTGTCCAAATTAATTTTGCACTTTCACTTGTTAACCTACCTTCGACCAGCATTCTTCCTTGCAAGAAGCTAATCCTACATGTGTACGTCGTCCAGCAATCAACATTGACATCGTACACCCATCTTCTTCACTGTCACTGTCACTTGACAATGGCAAACTTTTAGTTGAGGAATTTGACGACAATCAAAGTCATTCAGTTTCTACTTGCCTCAACTTATTCTGCCAATTGATCTAGTGGGCGTGGATATGGAACGTCTCTGGAAATTTCTGGCATCTATTTTGTTTTCTTGATGTGATGCACTTGATTTTTCCTCCATTTTGTACTCTCAACATGACGCACTTAATCTTTCCTTCACTTTGAAAACCGTTATAAATTCTCTTTCCCGCATACTTTCCATATCTATCCATTAGTGGAACATATTTCCTTCACGTAGAAAGAAAAACCCACATCGAAAACACAACTTTTTTTTTGGGAGACTTTAATGCCTTCTATTTTGACTTAATTTTCACACTCGATGCTGATTCATTTTGGGCCATTCTGGCCTCCATGTTAGCTGCATCTCTGTCAGCTCTTTGTCACACTCTAGCACACTTGAGCACTCGCCTCAAGCTGAGTGTCTCTTTCAGCATTTGTCGTCAGAAAGAATCGGAGCGGCAACTATCTAGTACTCAAAGACATTTGACCTCTTCATCATTGAATGCGTGGAACTTGTAATGCTTTATGAGCGAATTAAATCTTTATACAAACGTATCCATTGTTTCTGCCTTTCTGGTTGAAAATGTACATAGTAGACATTTGGCATTGGATTGAACTTGGTGTTCAGCACCTCTTTGATTTGACAGCATGTCACTTCCTCATCATGTGGTATTTTGTTCATCACTTCTTTTACTCCTTCACCTGCCTAATTCTTTTGATATTTATTGATCTTTTTATCATTGGTTTCTTCCAGTGCATCTTTGAAATAATCAAAGCTTTCGATCCAGGCAGTCCATCTGTCACCAATATTCTGCTTTTTGATGGTATTGAAGGGAGGCGATGGTGTTAGGAATGTGGCAGCATCATAGCATGTGGAATTTTCTGCTGTCGGGAGCAGTGCTTGCTTCAACAGCGTCTGCTGCCTGCTTGTACCAGCACCTTTGTCAAGTACTAGCCACATGCTGACACTTGGGCCATCACGCCCGCTCTCCAGACGTGAGGCACTGTTCTCTACCTTGAGGGTCAGTAACTGCTTTCTTTCTAGCACAGGTTCTTCACCCTTCTCACCTCTTTGTATTGTACCTGGTTTCTACTGCCTTTAGGGTATCTTTGGGTCAGAAATATTGGCTCTTTTAGGGCTTTGCTGTACTCTGCTATCACTGCTGTTAGGGTTTCTCTGTAACTGGTTGTCGCTGTCTTTAGCATTGTCATACTGTATGAATGACAGCTTTGTGTCAGACTGTAGCTCAGTATCTCTTGTCTTGACTTTTCCAGCAAATTTCCAACAAACGCCAAAGAACGTTTCTGTAAGGACTTAACTTTCTTCACAATCCTTGCACTGGCAGGAGTTGCACTTTGACTCCACATGCACCAACCATTGATTTTCACTTTGACTGAGGCACACGTGGGAGGCACAAGCATTTTGCAGGACCTCGGAAAACTCTCCAGGAGAGAACTCTCAGCTCTTCAGTCTGTGGGGGTTGTTTAATCCCCTCCACGTCACCCGTTGTAGTGTCCTCTCCAGCCCGGGTACAGGCAAATGATCACCCAATACATAGAGCTTAGTATTACACATCTTTATTTCTCAGCGTATAACCATTAACTATGAATTGTATCACCCACCCCAATGCACTTGCATCACTGTTCTATGGAGACCTTCAGGAACAAAAAGCATCCTGTCATCTCTAACACACAAGACATTACAGATACTATTGATGTACATAGAATGTAATTAACAACAATTATTTTATACAATCAATGGCCAATACACAATTAAATACATACTCTGTACTATATTAGAGGTCATATTTAGTATTATTAGGAAGACCCACAAATATTACATAGATATAAAGCATAATAAATACATTGGGCAAAATCTCAGTTTATGTCTTGACCAACATATGAAGTTGCAAGCTCAGAATCTCTTTGTTTCACCCTAATGACTGCCAAGGCCACACAGAGATATCTAGATCCAGGCAAAATTGTTATTATGCATGCAAAATGTGGTTACGTTCGTGTAGTTCACATTTTGCAGACTGAAAATTCCCTTTTATATATAGTTTGTGCAGAACATTGCCTGTGGAAAATTTAAAGAGATGTCTATGTGGCAGATAGTTATTTTTTCTGCTTCAACCAGATACACCTCACATTCAATCTTTACACATGTTTTAATGTTTTGCAACCAAAATCCAGTCATAAAACATACATGTGTTAACACTAAGTCAAGGGAAATGGTAACATTCGGAAATAAGAAAGAGTCCCCAAGTGATTCCTTCCCTTTATGAATGTGGACAAAAATATTATTTTTGTAGTAGGCGGGGAGCTTATAAATATATATATATATATATATATATATATATATATATATATATATATATATATATATATATATATATATATGGTTGACACACCCAATCCAATACGCCTCGAACTCCACATCCAACGGAGCACACCAAGGGAAAAGAGAGAGGAGCCGACCCAAAGTGCAGTGAGCAATTTATTCTTTATTCGTGGAAGCTCGCCCTGCCAGCATAACGTTTCGGCCTTCACAGAGGACTTGGTCACATGACGCCACAATGGGAGGGGTGACTATTTAAAGTGCCAGTGCAAATAGGAAATGGGTTAACATTGGATCACAGCACCCAGAGGTAATAGACATGAAAAGTGGACACAATACTTGCGTAAATGCAAAATGACATATTGCTAGGGCGCTTTTTTAACCACCAACGTTGATGGAAATGTTAAAAGACATGTAAACAATGCGCTAGAGTATAATGAGTAACAGCAATAGTTGCTAGATTCCTGGTACCTGTGACAATGAAATAAAGGTTTTTTTTTTCTTTCATCATTAAAAACACCATATGTATTACATAGATAAACCAAGGCTTGTTAATATATACATATAAAAGCGTCTTCTCAAATGTAAAAACATATATGGTTAATATCATAAAGTGCTAGTGCAAAGGCAGGAATCCTACTCATATATATATATATATATATATATTAAAGTCATCCTGTTTTCCTTCTAGGAAAATGAGCTCCGCTTTACAATAAAAAGATTTATTATTTATATGACTACTAATTCCCACCGCACCATAGGCGAGGGTTGAACGAGGCCAAATTACCTTACTCTGTGTGCTTCGGTACCCCTCCCTTCACCAATTTTAACGAGGCAGTGAGCCATATCATTAAAGCTTTCTCAATGGACTCTACTGACCTCTTTTAAATCTTCACTCACGCTCACTTCTGCACTTTTTAGGCCCCTCACACACACGCATCTATTGGCCAGGAATACAAGAACTCCGCCAAAGAGTAGCACCCAGTGCTACCCGGCAGGCATTGCACCGCCAGCCTGTCGCTGGAGCAGGAGGCCAATGATGACACGATACAATCATCGGGTAGGATGGCAACAGTCGTCCAGCCCTTTAATTGTGTGAGGCATCCTTTATTCCGTCAAGGGATTACCTTATTCCCTGCTGCACTACCAACATTTTTCATAGAGAGAGTCTCTCCCTTATTTTACTCCACTTTATTTGGGGAACTCTGTACACGTTATTGATATCTACTAATTCCCAGTCTCAAGTCCCGTCTTTCATTCTTCTAAGGTCAATATAAGGACTTCCATTGTGTTGGAATATCAGAAAATATTGAAGTGGTGCATTTATCTCAGAGACCCGGAGATTAAATAAATAGGTATTTGCATCTTTATAAACAAGTATAAAGGATGTGCGTGTTTATGTGCTATAACACAAGTAATAGGTTTCTTGCAAAATGATGAATCTTTCATTTTGTTTCTTGTTTACACACATTCCATAGCAAAACGAAAAAGTTTCTAACAATATCGACCAATATATATATTTTTTTATTATGGAAATCCTTCAACACAGGCAAGGCAGCTTCACAAACTAACCCCCTTGGTTCAGACAATCAAATGGCAGCTTTCCCACACCTCCTACACCACCTACAATCGCTACTGTTGCCTTTGAGGCACTATGTGATAATATTATTGCTGTTGCCTGTGAAAAATTGTTATGAAAATGCAAAATATGGTGGTGACTTAAGGTGAGACAACTGTCCCCTTCCATTAGGTCCTTTTATGTCTTGTTTGATAACGAACCTCTATGCAAGATATATTGTTACCAATTGTTCAAAATATTCCCAGACCGAGCTTTGGCAACCCAGAGGGGTATTAACCTCTCACTCCACTCTGTTGGCCTTTTGCTTCATTATTTCACCTTCCAGCAAGTACTTTCGTTGAAATGCACGAGGGACTATTTTAGACCAGAAAAGAACACTAAATCATCACATTGTTCGGCACATTCAATTCTTTTTCTCCTGTATTCATTCTCTGCAGAAATCAATCCTTTTTCCTACATTTTGCCCAGCATTCGCAAAGCCAGCAGGGAAGAGTTTAGTGTGATAACAGCGTTGTTTGAGCATACAAAGCATGTAAATAGCATTTGTGAATCCCATTGTTTATGTGGAGGTCAAATTGCAGCCAAACCATATATATATATATACTATATACACGAACACCACACATATATCTTCATATTAATTGTTATAACCATTTATTTGAAAAACTATTATATGCAATTTAATATTTCAAATTAATTACTTAGAATATGATATATATTTAAAAAATTATTATCTTACCATTTCCATAGTGTACATAGAGTGTATTTAAACTTGGAATTTCTGTTGACTAGATGTTTGTCATGATATTCATGTCATTCAATTTTCTGTCATACAACCACCAGAATATGTATAATTTGATGGAACTATAGAGTCCTAAATATCGTTGTCAAAAATGTCACTTTTAGGGTTAATCATAAAAAAAGACACCAAAAGAAGCTATTTCTGTGTAAAAGATATTTAGGACACAATGGGGTAAATTAACAAGAACTGCCACTAACTAGCATTAGAGTTAGTTAGCGGCAATTTTCAGACTGTTATCAATGTATTTACAATACCTCTCTACATGGCAATAGTTTCAGGTAGCTGCAGTGAAAGCTGCCACTAACACTAGTGTGATGGCAATACAAATTCTGACATTAGTGGGCAAAACTGACAAAACGCCAATTTCTTGGCAAAGAAACTCACGTTAGTCAGCAGAACTTCACCTTTTTTGCCTCTAGAGGCAAAAATAACCAATAAGTACACCTCCGAGGAAAGAAATCAAAGAAAAACAATGGAATGCAGAATGGAGCAGCCAGGGGCAAGGGCAGCACAGATCAACAACCTCCCCAACCCCCCCCCCAACAGCCTGGATGACCAGCCAGAGTTCCAGGGGAAGAGGAAATGGAGAATCAGGGCTACATATATGAAAAGAGGCGCATCACTGGGGAAAAACTGTGATACATCACTTTTCATAGCGCCCTCCTTGCAACACCATGGCAGCCAAAACCTTACTGCCCATGTAAGCGAGGAACGATGGGTCTCACATTTTTCGAGTATTTTTGACCCGGAGGGGGTGGTTGATTCAGCGACTGGGGAGGTTGATCTATGTCCAGCCACCCCCCTAAGCATTACTGTACGGGAGGTAGAACATGCGATTAAGTGCAGCAAGGGAGGGAAAGCACCTGGCCCTGATGGGGTGCCTATCGACCTATACAAGGCCGACACAACCTTGTGGGGCTCTGTCTTGACTAAAGTCTTTAATGCGGCAGTTATAGAAAGTACTCCGCATACCTGGGGTGAATCTGTAATTATACCAATGTATAAAAAGTGAGATAGGTCAGATGCGAAAAACTACCGCCCTATCTCCCTTTTAGATTCATCACTAAAACTAATGAGTCGAGTGTTGCTGGCCAGGTTAGAGGAATGGGTGGAGGATAGTGGAATTCTTGCACGGTCCCAATTTGGGTTTAGGAAGGGGTTGGGAACCATCGAACAATGTATAAATCTAGACCTCATAATAGAGAAGTACACGCGTGCAAAGCAGGGTTCGCTTTTTCTCTGCTTTGCAGACTTAAATAGCCCGTTTGACCTAGTTGACCATGCCCTGTTATGGTCAACCCTGTTAGATCAAGGTGCTCCTGCAGGGTTTATTTATTTCCTGGCTAGACTATATTCCCAACTGTCTGCTCGTATAAGATATGGCCAAGGGGGTGAATGTACTGATAGCCTTAGAGTAAACTTAGGAATCAGACAAGGATGTGTCCTTGCACCCCTTCTTTTCTTCCTTTTTATTAATGCAATCGAAGCTGAGCTTAAGCAGGTTAACTTGATGCCCCACAAGTAGATGGTCAGGCTTTCCCTGTCTTGCTTTATGCTGATGATTCTGTGCTCCTATCGAGAACTCCTGGTGGTCGGCAGAGATTAATGGATACATTTGTGGGATTTATAAAGGGAAGGAAGTTAAAAATCAATAATTCCAAAACCTTTATTATGTCATGTGGAAAGAAATTGAAGAAGTTGAAACCTTTTTATATAGAGGACCAAAAAATAGAAATTGTAAAAAAATTCTGCTATTTGGGCATAACGTTTAGCAGTAATGAAATGTGGTCTCAGGAGATAACGAATGTAAAAGCCAAAATGTCTAAAAGTGGATACCGAGTATTTAAATTTGCGATTAGGCTTGGGGATCGTCGTATACATGATATGCTGCACATATACCGCTGTAGATGTGCTTCAATTGCATTGTACTGATCGGGTGTTTGGGGGTACTGCCGCCTTGTGGATTTGCAAGTGAAAGAAAATTGCTTTATAAAAGAATTGTTTTGTCTACCTAAGTCAGCCTCCACTGAGATAACACACCAGGAACTTGGGTTGGAGTGTTTGTCTGACCTAATTAGCCTAAGACCATTGATGGTCTGGAGAGCAATTTGGCAGAAGGACAAAACTAGTTTCACCCGGAGTATTATTAGTGATTGTATCCGCCTAGATAAATGCACATTTATCCCATGGATTAACTATATCGTGATTACTGTTAGGGAACTATTTAATTTAAATATTTTGGATGACCCTGATAGTTTATCTGACATTCCAAAAAAAGAGCTCAAGTGCCTCTACCTGAGTAAGAAAACCCAAGCACGTACACAAGCTAGTATGCTGTCAACATTTTCACAGTACTATTACTCCAACAGGATTACATCTGGCTTCTCGAACTATTTGAAGGTAGTTTCAAGACCGTCTCACCGGTTTGTCCTAACTAGATTGAGACCTGGAATTGTTCACCATTTGGTGGCGTTCCCTATTATGAAAAATCATCCTTCCATGCCGTGCCCCTGTGATGGGGTTACTAAACAGAGTACTATACACTTCCTATTTATCTGTGATCTCTAATTGCACCTTCAGATTGCTTATGTAAAACCTTTATTTAAAAAAAAGACAGTAACGACGGTAAAATCTGCGACGAAGTTACTGTTCTCCCTAGACGACGCAGATATCGGCTTTTTCACAGCTACATATATTTTAAAATCAATGTCTGTTAGGAAAAGCATGATTTTCTAATTAACCCTGCTGATCTTTAGATGTCATGAGCGGCACTTTCCTAATGTCCATGTTTTGTATTTTATTAACGTTTTTAACCTGTCCTTTTTTTAGAGCTTGTGACATTGGATGTATACTGTGTATATTCTTTACGCTTTTATGATTGTTCTTTTAAAATAATCGAATAAAGCTTTCGAATTTGAATTTGAACTCGAATTTCTACCTAGTTCCCTGAGTCAGTTAGGATTATAAGATGTAATAATCAAACTGCCCATTCTGGCCTATGGGGAACAGATAGCCTTGCAATAGTGAAAAACGAAAATGGCTGTAATTCACTATTAGGACATGCGACACACATCAGGGCATGTCCTATTTACGATGCACCCTGTCCTTGGGCCTACCATAGGGGTCACTAATATGCAGAAAAGGGAAGGTTTAGGGACTGGCAAGTGGGTGCACTTGCCCAGTCAACGTGGCAGTACCAGACTGCACACAGGCTCTGCAATGGCAGACCTGAGAAACCTTTACAGGCAGCTTCTGTGGGTGGCACAGCCCGTGCTGCTAGCCCACCAGCAGCATCTGATTTACAAACCCTTAGCACATGCAGTGCACTGCACCAGGGACTGACAAGTAAATCAAATCAACTAATCTTGGAGTCACTAATAAATACATCAATTTATAATAGGGAGAGCATATGCACTTTAGCACTGATCAGCAGTGGTAAAGTACCCAGAGTCTTAAAACCAACAAAAACAGGTCAGACAAAATACAGGAGGAAGGCAAAAAGTTCAGGGATGACCCTGCAAAAAGGGCCATTTCCAACATATTCCTATTTAGAATGTCAGCTAGAGGGAGCTATAGTAATGTGCACAATATCACATTATTTTTTATGAAGTGTCATAACCTACTACTTCAGTTTTACAAAGTGTGTCATGTTTTTTAACCCCTTCGCTGCGGCGGCTATTCCGCCGCAGCGCTAAAGGGGCTGGGCGGCCGCGCGGCGGCCGCATGCTGGTGACAGAACCGCTCCGTCACCAGCCGCGGTTGAGCTATGCTGGTGACGGAGCGGTTCTGTCATGACCCACCCCGCTCATTAGAACGCCCGCACAGGCGCGAAATCAGCACCGCGCAGGCGCGGCGGCTGGGCCATGACGGAACCGCTCCGTCATCAGCACAGCCCAACTGTAGCTGATGACGGAGCGGTTCCGTCATCAGCAGGGGAGGGGTTAAGAACCCATAAGGCAAAATTTAGGGACACAAATTAAAACGCTGCCATTATTTCCAAAAAGACATATTTGCTGGCATCGCTGTTACCCTGCAAACAAAATCAAATTATCCTTATGTTAAGGTACATACAAAACTTGGTGCACAAAAATTGGAAAAGATGTTTGCCAAGGTCTCAACTCACACTTTAGAATTTTCAGAAAATGGTACAATGCACACAAGTAGAGTTGTAAATTAAAAAATGTGGTGCAGGCCTATCTTTTGCAGAAACCTTAATTTTATAGGCCATATTTCTACTGTGTTTTTTTTGGGAGGAGCATATTATGAATTTGTGATTTTGTTTGGCAGCTGTGATGTTTTGTGCTAGGTTTTATTTGTCACACTGGTTACCTGTCACACTAGTCCTAGTGCCAAGATCTTTAAGTGAATGAGCGCGCAATAAATAATACTAATAATAATAAAAATAAAGCCAAATAATAATCATCATCATGTGTAGTGGCATTTGGTCCATCCTCACTATACTACTGCCAGTTAAAAACAGCAAATATATCCTAATTAAGAAGACCAATAAAATCAGCTTGAGGTACTTATTTCACATTCAGTTGTGACTTTTTAGGTTGAGCCTGAGTCAGCACGCATGCGCTGCTCTGTGAGACTTGTGGTGGAGTACGTACTTGAACATCCACCCACTCTCCGTCCATATTTGTCATTAAATGTTAATGTAGAGTATTTATATAGCGCACTTCTACCCGAGGCCTCGTAGCTCTGTATTCATACCGCTGTGGAACCCATCCTGGCTTTCCTGTGAAATGTCCACTCCTGGGCACCCCCAAGGTGAAGCCAGGCATCCACAGCGCTGCTGGGGCCGTTGTGGAGATTAAGCAAGCTATTGCCCAGAGTCACAGAGTGGGACCCATGATTAGACTAGGCACCGAGGCGAGAATTATCAGGTCCGGGGAAATTAAGTCCAAGAGCCGCCGAGGCGGGAATTTAACGTCTGCATCAGGGTCTGCTGCTCTAACCATTGAGCCACGCTTCTCATTGCCATTGTCTTTCATAGGTGCTGGCTTCTGATTCGTGAACATGCTTCTTAGTCCCTCTTTAGTAACGCCTTGTCTGTTTTTGTAACCTCCCCTGATGACTGGCCCTTTTGCTTGTGTTGTTACCCCGTAAGTTTTAATTATAGTCTGTCAGTACTATTTCCTTAAACTGCTTTGTCATGCCTGCTGTTGGAGGCAGGAGACGGTTTCCTGCAGTGCTTTTTAGTAGCTCATCGTGCTGTAACTTTTAAATATATTCTACTCGCCCCCTTCCCCCCACCACCCTCAGCTGCACAGACATTGCACTTCATGTTCCTTAAGCAGGCGCCATTAAGGGTGGTTCCTCCATGTGCTACCATTGTTCCCACCCTCTCTCCCATCCATGGCTTCAGCTTGACTCTGATCTGGTAGATGCTGCTAGTGGGCTTGAAACAGGGTTAATTAACAGAGGTAATGTGAAGTTTGAGCTACCCCCACCCCATCCACTCAGTAAGACTTTGACAATTTAAGTACCACAACACCTCTTTGTGTGAGCGAGGCTTCCGCTGATCTGGTGATTTCCTGTCATAATAAGCGAATGTCCCACCCTCTACAAAATAGTGTGTGAAGTAAGGCAATCCCTATAGTGTCCAGCGCATGCCAAGTGCCACACATCATGGTAGCTCATTTAAGTGTTTGTACCTTCTCGTCATTACCGCACTAAACTTAATGTCACCCTTTTTGAAGCTCCTGTCTGACAGAAATGCTGTACACACTTCAGTTTGCTCTTAGCTGTACAGCTAGAGAGACTACTCTGCTGTGGTCCCCAGGCAGTGTGAGCCACAGGCCAGGGTGGGGTGGGGAAGAGTTTCCATGGATACTGTTGAGTCGTGGGGCCCTAGGCCCACATACTCATAATATTTGCGACACGGACACCAGATGTATAGCGGGTTAGTGAGCCTCGAGCATGTGCGCTCGGCTCTCTTTATTAGCTGTGTCACATGGTCTCGTGACATCAGTGGTGGGTGGGTGTTAGGTGTATCATTACATGCAGAACAACTAGACTGTGTCTGCTAGGACACTACATTCCTCCTAAACTTTAATAAAAATTAAGGAAAGACAAAAGTCCGAACCTGTGGGAGGAAGTACATAAATATACAGTAATTACAAATTTACAATGAGTCTCTTCAGCTGCTTGCTTGATGACGGTGATGGAAATTGCTGCTGAAACTTTGGTTCTACTTAGCTTGACGTCTTGGTTCTCGGTGGGTGTGCGCTTCTGGACTTACACCGCGGAATTGTGTTGGTCAGTCCACTGAGATCTTGCTTTTGAGGGTGACGCCAAACAGGATAACCAGATGATAGACTAGGATGATGTTGTCTCCTGCTGGTCCGTCGGTTTCTTCACTGTCAGCAGCTTGGCTTCACATTGCAAGGATAGAGTGTTTGAATGACATTCTTCTCACTAGGATGCCCCTCTCGCGGGTATTCTCCTGCCACGAGATGTACCGGAGGCCCTTTACCTCAGGTTTCCACTAGGCCGGGTATTATTCCACAGCGTTGCTCCAACTCCACAGTCTGCGTGTGAATGGAGGAGACGATGAGGGTACTACCTCACAAAGTCCATAGCTCCACCTGAAGGGTAGTTGTTGACTCCTGCCTTTGCGCACAAGTTCCTCTTCTTCCCGGGACGTGCAGGTGAGACGGCGATGGATCCATCTCTCGTGACGGGACCCTCTGCCACCGGTGTCCCTGAGGCCTTTGCCCCTTGGATCTCCACGGGCTGGTGTGGATTGGTCAGTTCTCCTTGTTCAGGACATCTGAGCTCCCTCCGCTTCCAGACTTCCGGTCAATCCCAAAGGTGGGTGTTGCCAATGGTCCGGCCTGTACTCTCCTGCCGTCCACGGGTCGTCAGGGTCTTGTGAATAGGTGCCTGTTCTGTTCTTGGTGCTATCAGTGTTCTCCTGGACATGTGGGTCACTGTACACGATGTTGTGGTGTGTCACCTCTTCTTGTTGTAAGTGTGTATACTTATCACACCTCTCCTCACTTTTTCCAGATGTTGTTCTTGGCGTCGAGCCACATGACTTCTTCCTTCATTCTTTTCTCCATGGCGTTGTGCCACTCATTCTCCCTTCTCCTTTTCGCGACACGGTGCGGTCACCTTTCTTCCTTTGTCTTGCTGACCAGGCTTCTTCAAGCAGCGTGCACTCCGCCTGTTTCCGTCTGGTCTTGTCCTGTCATTAGGACATGGTCTTCTCTCCACTCTTCGGTGACTGGACCGGTCATTACGATCTTCTCTCTTGCCTCCTATTACTTCTTTTCTTGTAAGTGTTGTGTCCGTCTCTCCGGGCCTTCTTTCAGACATTCTCCTGATCTCTCAGTTCACGGACGTCTTACGGCAGGACATCTTCATCCTGACTTCTTGGCAGAATACCTTCGCTGCACCTTTATGGCGGGTAAGCATTCCGGCAACCTGTTGGCAGGTCGGTTAACTTCTTTCTCCTTCACGGGCGATCATCTTGGTGATTGGCTTTTGTTTGGGCGCCCCTCTGGCTTGTCGGATCATCCTTTTCTTCTTGGGCGATCTTCTTAGCTACCAGATGGGGTGGACAGCTTTCTCTTCATGAGTCTTCTCGCTATCCGCGATCGTTGGGATCGCTATTTGTTCTGCTGCAGTGCTTTTGCGTTGGCGCAGTTTCGCCTGCGCTCTTCGTGTGCTCTGCTGTTTCCGGAGGGTTACTTCACCGCTCCATGGACCTTCTCCGGTGGGTGCACTTCTCGTGCGCGCTTCCGGTGAGGTTCTTTAACTTCTTGGGGCGTTGACCGTGCTTGGTTGCTTCGCCTCCTTTTGGCTGCGGGGTAACTTTGTCTTACTCTTCCGTTGCACGTCAGCGTGCATTGCAATGGCAAGTTCTTGCTTCACTTGGTACCGTTGTGGTACATCTTCAGTGTAGCTTTGTTCCTTGCGGTTCATTAGATTCTTTGGCGTCGTCGCTCTTCCATGTGCGTATCGCACTTTTCTTCTTCACACTTGGGTACTTGCCTCGCACGTCTTCTGGTGCTTTGGGTGTGGCTTCCTTTCTGTTAGGCGCTGTCCTGTACTGTCCGCATCCGGGGTACACTTGCGCTCTTCCATCGGTTGCCTCTGAATCTTGCTGCATGCGGTAGACATCTTGACTCTTCCTCTCCGTCCAGCGTGAGTTGTCTTCTGCGATTGCGGTGAGCACCTGTGGCCACAGGCGTCACTTCAGCAGTGATGATGGGTCTCCGTCTTCATCGCTGCAGGCTTGTTCTCCCTTGTAGGCTTTCCCTTGTGCTGCCTTGTGCTTGTTTCCTTCTTTGTGCTTCTTTTGATGCAGTGCTCCCCAGTATCCACTAGATGGCAGGGTAATGTTTGACGAGAAGTCCTGGCAGGCTGTCTGTTCGTGCTGCCTCGTCAGCTCAGTGATTTATCAACTTTCCTCTTTCCTTCTTGCCAGGTAGGTGCTTTCATTTATTTATTTGCCTTTGAGGCTTATTTGTGAAAGAGGGAGGGAGGGGGAACAGTCTCTGTGGTGGGTGCTCGCTGAGCTGGTGGCCCTTGTCCTTTTGGCTCCTGCGTTTTGCACAGTCTTTCCTCCACCATCCCCCTCACGGCAGGCCTTTCACTGCATGGGCCGCGCGGGTGGGGGCTGACGCTTTCTTGTATGGGCGCCCAGCAGCTCGTGACAGTTCTCGGGCGGGGGGGGCTTGCAGGACCTGTGCAGTCTCGTGGGGTGGGCCCGCTCCCTACCCTCCGCAGCAGGCAAAGTGTTCACGGGCTGCAGGGGAGGGGGTTGCTTTGATCGGCCGCTAGCGCTTTCGCAGGTCGGGGCCAAGTCAGCTATCACAGCGGATAGGCTCCGCTTCTGTTGTAGTGTCCCGCAGCTCCTCGCACGCTGCGGGCGCTCACACCGCACACTGATCCTCTGCCTGCGAGGTGGGGACTCACAGCGTCGGCCCCTCCTGTTGCGCGGGTGGGCTTCGCAGTAGTTCACAGCGCCCGGCAGCTCTCCACACGCTGCCGGTCGCTCACTGCCTTACTTTTCCATTCACTCACCCCGCCGCGGAACTTCACACACGCGGAGCGGCGGGGGGGGGGCGCTGCTGGCAGGCCGCAGGTGGGCTCCGCTGGCCTTTCTGTAATCAGTGCTCGTAGGGGGTCGCCTCAGGCAGGCCGCGGGTGGGCTCCGCTGGCGCTGCATTAATTAAAGTTTCTTTTCGGCAAGGCGCCATGTCATGCGGGTGAGCTCCGCTTCCGTGCACACGATGAGGGGGGTCGCTTCTGGCATGCACGACCCCTCCGGGCCATTCACATCACCCGGGCTCACCTCAGGCCTACGGGCCAATTCTTCACCTGCACTCCGCTCCGGTGGGGGTCGGTCACGGCCGTTGCGGGTGGGCTCCGCACGGTCCGCTTTCTTTGCACGCCTCCCTCAGCACGGCAGCAGTTGGCGGGGCCAGAGAGGTGCGGTGTCAGCTCCCGATCACCTCCTCGACGGCTAGGCCCGGGGCAAGGCACACACCCCTCGGGCCTCTCGGCGGCCAGCGCCACCTCGTCAGGGGGTGCCCTTCACACAGGCAGCATTCTCCCCCCTTTCAGCAGTGGCTGAGTCGCGTGGAGTTAGAACCACTCTCGTCGCCATTGTTGAGTCGTGGGGCCCTAGGCCCACATACTCATAATAATTGCGACACGGACACCAGATTTATAGTGGGTTAGTGAGCCTCGAGCACGTGCGCTCGGCTCTCTTTATTAGCTGTGTCACATGGTCTTGTGACATCAGTGGTGGGTGGGTGTTAGGTGTATCATTACTTGCAGAACAACTAGACTGTGTCTGCTAGGACACTACAGATACCACTCATCTCTGCCCGGGCCAGGCTAGAATATTTTGTGTCTTTTTCCCTTCTTGTGAGATTCCATCCGGCTCAGGCCCTGCACTGATATGAGGTGAAGGAGCGGCTCGTGTTCGCACCTTCTCCAATGATCGTGTGAAAGCTGCAACCGTGTAAGAGGTCAGCTTTAAAAATCAAGTATGCGTGCATTGTTTTTAAACCCTTTCTGTTCATTTGTGAATATAATACCCCCTTTCTTGTGTTTAAAACACAAATACCGAAGTGCAGGTAGCTGGTAATAACTCAGGAGTGAAATGTCCCAGACTTACTTTCATTGCACATGCACCACTATTGCATCCTCTCGCTGTTAATTATATAGTTTTGATTAGAGGGCTAGGTGCCTATTTTCATTCTTTATTTGTTATGTGTGTGTCAAATACCTTATGAAATAAACACTGCAAGATGTTGCACAAACGTTACTTGGCTGATTTAAAACAGTAACAGGTGGGACGAATGTTGTGTACAGTGGCACTAAATGGAGACATTTCCATTATTCAGAGCCAGGGGGAGTTAGATGGGGCTATAACAAAACAAGCATTTGCAATACAATAGGTCTCGCATTTGCGAAATTTTAAACTATTGGCATTGTAAATGACAATGCCTTTTATTTATCCGTTTTCAAAACCAACACATAGATAACAGGTTTGTCATTTACAATGCCAATAGCTCAAACTTTCGCAAATGCGAGACCTATTGCATTGCAAATGCTTGTTTCTTCTGCTGCTGGAGAATCAATCACTCCTCTTTTGTTTATCAGGAACACATCTTTCAAGGTTTTCATCTCATGTTCCAATAGACATTGACTATTTCAGTGTGTCCTGTTAACGTGACAGTTCCCGGTAGCAACATCTCTCCGCACCCAGGCCTGACGCAATTAGCCCTTCAGGTTCTTATTCTTCGCACTGGAGTGTTTTGTTATTTAAAAAAACATCAATAAGAGAGGAAGAGGTTTGGTGACAGATTAGTTTCTCATACGATCTAACTTCCATAGTAGTCTTTTATGCTCCTTTCACTAATATTGACGAACTCTTCATCTGCAGCAAAGCTCTGAAAATAGTGTGACTGATGCAACAAGGAAATACACCTAAAAAGCTTGATTTACACACTGGTGTTTCTGAATTATGAAAATGCATGCATTTTTGCATTCGCATAATACATGTCTGGTAATTATTGATAGACAACTTTGCACCCTTGCGCAAAAAGACTCTTGATAAATAGGCACGCACTATGGAAGCACTGTTGTAGCCCTCACAGAATACTAGTCACAAATTTCCAAAAGCATTCTTAAACACCTCACAGATTAGCAGTCTAGTACTACTAGCAGCACTGCCACATTTACTGGAGTTGCAAACACAAACTACAAAAAGCATAAGAAATGTAATAGGTCTCGCATTTGTGAGAGTTAGAGCTATTGGCATTGTAAATGACAATGTTTTCTACCTATTTGTTTTATTTTGGAGTCGAGTGGATGGATGTATGTGGTGTGGTGTGGAGTGGACTTGGATTTGAATTGTTAGTTGTGGAAGTGTGTGGTGGAATTCTGCTGTGCTGTGCTGTTGCTAAAGGGGTGCTGAATTAAGCTGAGTAGATGCTGCGCTGGTGCTGAGTTCATGCTTCACTTGTGTTGAGGTGGTGCTGTGCTAATGCTGAAGATGTGCTGCGTTGGTGCTGAGTTGCTGCAGAGGTAGTGCTGAGATGGTGCTGCACTGATGCTGTGCTTGGGCTGTGCTGTTGCTGAGTTGGTGGTATGCCGGTGGTGGTGCACTGTTAAGGAGGGGGTGCTATGCTGATGCTGAGATGGTGTTGTGCTGTTGTTGTTGAGGTGGTGCTGAGTTATTTTTGAGGTTGTGCTGCGCTGATGCTGAGTTGGTGCTGCTTGGGTCATGGTGCATTGATGAGAAGGTGGTGCTCTGCTGATATGGTGCTGTGCTGATGCTGAGATGGTGCTGTGGTAGTGCTCAGGTGATGCTGTGCTGATGCTTAGGTGGTGCTGCGCTGATGTAATGTGACAAGTGATGCTGCACTGGGGTTGAGGTGGTGCTGTGCTGGTGCTGAGATGGTGCTTAGGTCATGATGTGCCTGTGCAGATGTGGTGCTGAGTGATACTGAGGTGGTGCTGAGCGATGCTGAGGAGGTGCTGAATGATGCTTTGGTAATGCTCAGGTGATGCTGTGCTGGTGCTGAGTGATACTGAGTTGGTGCTGTGCTGGTGCTGAAGTGATGCTGTACTGGTGCTCAGGTGGTGCTGTGCTAATGCTGAAGTAGTGCTGCGTTGGTGCTGAGTTGCTGCTGAGGTGCTGCTGTACTGATGCACTAATGATGAGTTGGTGGTGCTCTGCTGATGCTGAGATGGTGCTGGGCTTCTGTTTTTGAGGTGGTGCAGTGTTATTGTTGAGTTAGTGCAGTGTGGTTCTGTGGTGGTGCTGCACTGGTTGTAGTGCATTGATAAGGAGGTGGTGGTTTGCTGAGGTGGTGCTGTGGTGGTGGTGAGGTAGTGTTGCTCCGAAATAGAGGTGGTACTGTGCAGATGCTGCACTGGTGCTGAGGTGGCGCAGCAATGGTGCTGAGGTGGTGGTGTGCTTGTGCAGAGGTTGGCTCAGTTGGTACTGAGTGATACTGCGGTGGTGCTGAGAGATGCTAAGGTGGTGTTGAGTGGTGCTTTGGTGGTGCTCAGGTGATGTGGTGCTGGTGCTGAAGGGGTGCTGAGTGATGCTAAGTTGGTGCTGCGCTGATGCAATGCTGCACTGGTGCTGAGGTGGTTCACACATAAGGGCTTTGGAACTGTCGAATAACTTCCCAGTTTGGGCGTGCACATTGCTGAGAAGGTAAAAACGTTCATATTGTAAACACAAATGGTGGAAAAGTGAGTGTGTGTGTGCGTAATCTGATAAACCCCATCTGCTGCTAGTTTATTGCTTGTTTTGGGCTTGTAGGCAACGGGGGAATGCAGCCATCCGCTATGAAAACGTCCCCATAGACCAATATAACTATTTTAAAAGGACAAGCCGTCTCCTAACACCATTAAAGTCTTCCTGAAAAGGAGCACAAATGTTGAATTTACAGTTAAAACATGCCGTGCCTGAACAATGCAGTAAATAGTTTAAACTGGCTTTTTAGGCGTGCAAGAAAAGAAACGTATTTAACTTTCAGAGTGAAACACTAAGAAATAGACCGGAATTAAGTTTCGGTGTGCTTTCCATTTTATAACTAAATAATAAAAACAAACGTGGCAAAAAGGCAGAAGGGATTTGGATATGGAAACGCAAAGAATAGATCCCTTATTAATGTCAGACCTAGTGACGCGCTAAGGGGACAACACAGAGGGGCATATTTACAAGCCTCGCCTTATTACAAGGCAGTGTTAAGCCACTTAACGTGGTTTAACGCTGCCTTGTAAATAAGGCCCCCTTTCACGCTATGCTTAGCATGAAAGGGGTGGGCAGTGGTTGTGGGCGTTCCACCTCAACACCCATTGATTCTGACGCTGCCTCAAATTTACAAGGGAGGCGTAAATAGGAGGCAGCACCAGAATTAAGATGAGGGGAAAACCTGGTCTTACCCTGTGGCAAAGAGGAGAAATTTCTCCTTGTTTTTCTGTTTTTATGTGTGCTTCGTTGTGCAGCACACATCAAAACAGCAAAAGGCCAACGATTGTTTATGTACAGGAAGGTCCCCCTCCCTGCACATAAACAATCATTTGAAAAAAATGATATTTTGCAACTTCTGTGGGTGCTGTATTGAGCAGCACACATAGAAGTTACAAAGCACCATTTAAACAGGGGCGTAACGCAGGCTGCTGCAGCCCCCACAGTGCGGGGGCTCCAGGGGGCCCCTGAGCCCAGTACTCTAGCTGGAGAGCTCCTGATTAAGCCCGGAGTGTGCCCTTCCACGTACTTTGCAGGGGGGCCTTCAAGTTTTGTTACGCCACTGCATTTAAAGATTATTTATGTGCAGGAAGGGGGACCTTCCTGTACATAAACAATCTTCCCTTGAACGCAGATACCCCTATGATGCAATGGTGCCTGCACTGGTGCTAGGCATCCAAACTTAGCGCCAGCGTAGGGTGAAACACAGGTCTGCACCATATTCTTGTAAATATGGTTCGGCCCTATGTTTCAGAAGTGGCGGAGTGTGTCATTAAGCCAAGGAGGCTAACGGTACGCTCTGCCACTTCTTTGTAAATATGCCCCAGAATGCTTCTATGTGGGGCAGAGTGGGAGGACAGGAAGGATGAAGAGAGTGAGGGCGACTTCAGGGGCCCCTTCAAAAGGCAATGCCTGTATTCTTCTAAAATACCTGATTCACCTTCCCTTTTGCTAAGTCAAAAGGATTTTTTGGAAATTTACGCCTAAAGGGCGAGGGGGAGTACTCCTGCACAGAACCTTGACTAAAGGCATTACATTGGCTAAATAGGTTTGTGCCATGTACCTGCAAAAAGACTAGGCTGGAAATTACTTTATGTTTTTAAGACCATGAAAAAAACTAGTAACGTGGGAGTAGGTGGGGTCAGGCTTTCTGCGATATGGGAGGAGGTGCACAAACCACAAGTTATGTACTGGGCACAGCTAAACTAAAGGCACCATGAAATAATCGGGCAAGTGATCTGATCGCTGTTCACTGCTCATGCAGGGCAATAGGAGGCCTGTTTGTTAATGATACAATCTGAGTTTAGAGTAGTTTCTACAAGATTTGTCTCTGTTCCTCGCTGCAGTTGATGGGTGTGGTCACCCAAACTCGAGATATTATCACAGGGCTGTCCTCAGACAGCCTCACAGCCGATTTCAGTCTGGCTTATGAGAAATCTGCATACGAGGAACAAATACAAACAGAAGGGACAGAAAGGAAAAAACACGTTTGTGCTCGGAGGGTGGGGGCTCATAACGCGAAGCTGGAGGGGGAAGCAAAAATAAAATAGCTGTGTGCTGGCACGAGCAGGAAAAAAACAAAAAAACAAGACAAGAGCTGCAAACAAGTCATGCACTTACAACTAAAACAGGAGCAGGAAAAAATAAATAGTTCCTACTAAACACTTTTAACACACGGTGCGCAACCATACAGAAGTTAGTCCCTGAGCTCTGGGTGTTAACAATCAATTAAAGGTGGGACAAAAAGAACAATTAGCCAATAAAAATGTAATAGGCAGGCTGGAGGCCCATACAGTGGCTACAGCATGTGAGTGAAGGCGCATGCGCGCTGCCTAGGCTCGACCTAAAAAGCACTTACACGCCCCTTACATCATAGTGATCACACATTAATAAATGCCCTATATGTCTGAGACTACAGACAACAAACTCATACCTCTCACAAACACTCCAGAATACTCTGACTAGCAGTCATACATTAATGACAACAATATCAGACCCCTCACGACTAGCACTGATGTACTTGCAGACACACCTCACGCAGCCCTCAAAAGATAGTAGGAACTGCAGTAGGTGTAACTAATAACTTAAAGACCCTATTCATAGATTAGTGAGATGCTTGTATGTTATCAGGAATGGGCAAGAGTGAGAATGCAAAATAAGTCAATTGGTGAATGAAAAGATACACAATTGAAAAGATGAGTGTCTGAACACATGGCTGATGAAAGACTGAGTGCATGGACGTGAGAGAGTTAAAAAAAAAAAATATATATATATATATATATATATATATATATTATGTTTATAAGGAATGTGCAGTGTTAACATGCAAGCTTTAATGAAAATAAAATGTGTTTAAACGGGCCTCAAATGGCAAAAATAACACTGCTAGAAAAGTTGATTTGCTTAGAATGATTAAACATGCATATAATATTTATTTTTTGGGCAAGAACTAACATTACTCATAAAATGAAAATATAACCAAAATGTTTAAATCTTAACCTTTTCATGAAAATGCTTTTATAACACGTAAAAAATACATAAACGTTTCACATATTTCTACAGAATGTTTCTTCTTACACAAAAATCACAGTTAACAATTGATAAGCTTTGTTATTTAATAGGGAAATGAAGAATTCATACATGTAGAAGCAATATTTAAATTTGATCTTAACCCTTTGAACTAATTTGTGTGTTCCATTTCAGTAAATGATTGCTGCTAAATGTTTTCTTTTTGTTATATAGCTGTTTCAACTTCTACAGAGCCCAGTGTTTAGATACTTGATATTTTAGGAGGTTAGAAGTGCAGTCTAATACCTAGGAATAACAACTTCAACGTAGTTGCAAACTTAACACTGGTGTATGATGACTATTGAATTCAGGTGAGAAAACAAGCTGTGATCCTGTTCCCAGGAGAGCATAGAACATTGATTGGCTGATGGAAGACAGAAGAAACAAATGTTGCAGATCTTCATGCAATGTGTTGTTTATATAAGTGTGTATTGCAAGAGTAAGTTACGACTTTTTTCCACATTATATTTCCAACCTATTTACCCAGACCTTATGCCATTTTGCTTTGTGAATCTACTGAGTTTCTTGAACCTCTCTTTATGGGACGTTCTGCTTTGGTATTTCTGATCTATTGAGCTGATTTAAGGCTAAAGCTTTCCTTTCTTCCACTCTCTTGAACTCAAACTTTTTATGGGGTCTGACTGACTCCTTTTCTCCCACATTCTTTAAAATTGGCCTTTCTTTTCTTTAAGAAGTGTGCTTAATGCATTTCTATTTAATTTGTTGCTTAGTGATTGATCATTGACTTCTATAGGATTCTGATGACTGAAACCTGATGAATTTATGTTGTGATCTGATAAAGATGATGATCTACTAAAAGATTTTCTTTAAACTGTTTTTATTTGTATTTAACAGAACAGAACATAAAAAAGATGAAAAACAACAAACCAATAAGCAACAGACGCACCCCCATACCGTCTGTACCTTTTAAATCGATCAGACACAGTTGGTGGGTTCATGGAGTAGAGGACATACAAATCACTATTCTCAGGTCACATCCCAGGCTTCTACCCTCATGGTATCTCTCACATCCCACCCGTAAGAGAATCCTGTGTTGAGGCTCCAGACTTTAGGACCCCCCTTTCCCGTGAAATCAGTTGCATTATGTCTGTGACATCATTCTCAAGCTCTAACCCGTAGTAACTCAACCATGGTTGCCAAATTTTCCAACATTTCTTGGGACACCCCCTTGCCTGGTATACTGTCCTTTCTGCCCCCATGTACATATAGCTCTCCAGTCTTTCATAATTGGAGGGTCGGCTCTCCCCCATTTCCTTGCTATGTCGCGCTTGGCTACTATAAGACCAAGATTACTTAACAGAAGTTTATATCTAGGCAAGTCAACATCTGCATGTATACCCAGCAGGACATATTTAGGGTCTAGCGGAATTTGCGTCTCAAGAATATTAGTTCATTCTTGTAGCCCTCACGTCCAATAGCGGCAAATTATTTGGCACTCCCATAGTGTATGGATGTAGGAGACCCTCTCGGTTTTACACCTTAGGAATTTGGGTGTTTCAGCTTGGCCCATTGCATGAAGTCTCACCCTATCATAGTACACTCCATGCAAAATGTTAAACTGGATCAATCGCGACCTAAGATTAATAGCCACCACCCTAGGGTGCATGAGGGCCATCTCACAATCTATGTCCTCTACTTCACCCATTGTTGCCTCCCATTTATGCTTCAGTGCTGGTAAGTTATCGGGTACATTATTGATTAAGGTCTTATATGTCTACGAAACTGCCTTCTCAGATATCTGCTCTTGATCAGCAATGTCGGGTTTCTGCGCCCCCACACATTCCAGGGCTGAATATATTTGTAGATTTGTCTGTCAGACAAGTTATTGTCTTCTTGTAATTGTGAGAAGGTCATCAAATCTCCCTGTTTAACAATGCCTCCCAGGTTAGTTATCCCAATTGTGTCCTATCAGCTAAAAACTCGCAGTTTCGCGATCTCCAGCAGGTGCCTACCCACCCACAGAGGGGTGTCCATCGTCAAGCTTTTGTCCCAGTTCATTTGACCTTCTGCTTTTTTCCATGCTTCTATCACTCTCCTTGTTGCTGGTAGTAGGCCTTGTGCTCCCCCTCCGTATATGTAGTGTAGGTGGGAATGTTTTTGAAATTGGAGTCCCTCCAGTACGTATGTGGGGTGGTCTCTGGGTGCGTGTCCCCATTTGTTAAGTACGATGAGGTGGGCTGCCCTATAGTACGCCCGTATATCTGGTAACTCTATTCCCCCATTATATTGACTACGTTGCAGTGTCTGAAGTGCTACACAGGGGTGCCCTCCATCCCACAACAAAGTATATACTTGATCATTTATAGCCCTGAAAATTGACTCCGGAATCCTGTAGAACGTGTTTTGAAGAATATAAAGGAGCTTTGGGAGGGTAATAATTTTATTCATGATGGCACTACAGAGTGATGGCAAGGGGAGGCGCCGCCATCGGGCCATGTTCTCCCGGAATTCTTGCAGGACTCGTTGGAGATTGTGAGTAAAACAGTCTATATCATTAAGGGAGACAAACTGTCTTAACTATTTGAAGCCTTTAGCAGCAATCAAAAGACTCAGCAGTACAGATTGTATGTCCGCAGGGCCACCTATGGGGTAAATGGTGGATTTTCCCCAATTGAAGTTGTATCCAGCTTGTTTACCATACTCAAAGACCACCAGGAGGGTTATGTCTGGCTAGCAATATACAGTAAGATGTTGCCTGCATAGAGGGAGGGATGTTCCTCCCTTTGACTGTCCCTCAACGTTTTGGGACCCCTTCAGCGCCGGATGAGTTCTGATCAGTGGAGTGGTGTGGCTCACTGGTTAGAGGTGGCAGACCCGGAAGCAGAGAACGGCCCGGGACCAGGGTTCAATTCCCGACGCGGCAGGGTTGTGGACCAGGGTCAACGGACTCGATAATTCTCGCCTCGGTGCCTAATCCAACCAGGGATCACACATGGCAACTCTGGGCATTAGCTTGCCTCATCTCTACAACGGCCCCCCACAGATGCCGGGGATGCCTGGTTTCACCTTGGAGATACCCAGAAGGGACCATCTCACAGGGAAAGCCAGGACGGGTTCCCCAGCGGTCTTCAGTGCCAGGACACCCCGAGATGGGGTAACAGTGCGCTTTACAAGTATCATCATTTTTTTTTGTTTTATTAGGCATGCCAGTGGCTCAAGGACCAGTGCGAAGAGCAAAGGGGACAGGGGGCAACTATTGCACAAGCATAGGCCAAAGTGACATTTTGTACAACCTGATGCAGGAATAAACTGGATATTCAGTTTGAGCTCAGGGGCTTATTTGCATACTCATTGTACAACCTGATGCAGGAATAAACTGGATATTCAGTTTGAGCTCAGGGGCTCATTTATATACTCAGCATATTGCCTTAATGACAGTTGAAGCATGCTTCCCATGTTTTTCTAACCACACCCTAACTGGAAAACGCCACCCAAAGAAACAGTATAAAAGGCCCCACATTACAACAGAATTCGCTTGCGCTCGTTGAATCCTCTTCATCACCTGATTTCCAGAGCAGCTCCAGTCTAGTGTGTTCCTCTGTAGTCTTCAAGGCACCTTTCCAGCACGAGAAGTGTTTCAGCGGTGATCCAGCTTCGGCAGGGTTTCCATGGTGACACCAACGCGGGAAATCTTCCTGAACGGTCTTGAGGGAAACCAGTCCGATCTGCAACAAAAGAAATAGAAATCATAAATCAAATAAGATCTTTGAAAAAGCTTGCATAGAGAGAAGCATGCATAAAGGAAAAAAGGTAATTACCAACTCCATTTGTTTTTGCGAGTGTGTATTCTTTGATTTTCCAAACATTGTTTACAGAATTGAGATTTTAGTAATAACGAAGGAGCTACAAAACTGAAAGAACAGATATTTGTGCTTAATAAAACTTCCGATGACCTACCTTTGAATCCCTGAGCATAATCCAGGACTCTTCTGTCGCCACGATCACAAATCTGAGCATAAAAAGAAAACACAAGAGAAGAGAAAGAACTTTATTGAGAGCATATTAAGACTCAGTGAACATTGTAAATACTATTTGCATGTTTTTGGAAGTTATTATTTAGTAAGTTAGTGCGGAGGTCATACTATATAGTGTACTGGAATAACAGTGTAGGTCAGTGATTGTTGTCATTTTAGTTCCACAGATTTAAAGATACGGATAATAGCATTTTGTCATAAAAACTCCTTATGGTGAATTAGAATCACGTTTTATACAAAGGTATCTTCTTGACTAATGTTATAAACATATATGGAAAAAGACAAGACATGGTTTTTATAAGAGAAGTGTGATAACATATTTGCTTATGCTTTAAATGTACTTGTCAGCTCCCAGAAGTAAGACTTGCTGAAGGCTTTTAAGCTAGAAAGGAGTGATGTCTAATCAACGTGAGCCATAACCAGAGGAGTGGTTCTTTTTTTTATTATTTTGTCCCATTTTTCCCCCTTCCCTGGGAATCTAATCTTGCCAAACTGAGTTGTACATCCAGTTGGGCCAGTATAGGTATTTAGGGGCGGAAGAGAATTAGCATCTCATCTCTCAAGTTGAACAACCTGGATTTCAGGTGAGTGAAGGTTAACAACAGTAGATCTAACCACGACCGGAAGTTATTTCCAAATCCAGTTTTGTGGAGCACAAGTCGCATGAAAGGCCAGTGAACTGTGTCAAATGCCTTTTCGGCATCAAGTGACTAAAGTGCCCAAGGCCTATCTCTTCTTTTAGCCGTGTCCATCCAGTTTGCAAGCCGGTGCCGGATAAAGCGAGTGGAATGCTGGGGAATAAAGCCTGAATGGTCTCCATTAAATCAATGACGTAATGACCGTTAACAGTCATTAGGCTAATATGGAAGCTAAAATTTTGGTCTTTATATTTAGGAGCTAGATTGGGCGGTAAGACCCAGAGTCATATGGGGCTTTGTCAGGTTTTGGTATTACCACCACTGTAGCCTGACAGAGATCTGGGGATAGCGTTCCCTCTTGCTTGGCATATGTAAACATTTGGAGGATATGTGGGTCCAGAAGACTACTATGCCGTTTGAAGAGCTCCATGGGCGAATTTTGCGAATTCGCGATCCGCGAATTTGCGGATTTACGAATTCGCAATCCACAAAATTCGCGAATTTGTGGATTTTTGTTTTTTTGTGTGTTTGCAGGGTTTTTTGCGTGTTCCTGGGGATTTTTGCGTCTTCGCGAGCCGCTTGCATAGCGAAGTTACCCATGCAGTCGTTTATGGGAGAGGGAGAGAGAGATAGATAGATAGATAGATAGATAGATAGATAGATAGATAGATAGATAGATAGATAGATAGATAGATAGATAGATAGATAGATAGAGAGAGAAAGAGAGGGAAAGAGAGGGAAAGAGAGAGGAAGAGAGAGAACGAGAGAAAGAAAGAGAGGCTGGATCTCTGAAGGGCCAGATTCCTGAGTTGCCGCTACAGAACATACAGCTTTTTATTTTTAGCAAAATGCATATGAAAATTGTGCTGTAAAGGTCTCTTTTAGTTTATCCCCTCCTGACAACTCAAAATGGGTGTATTTGCCATCCTCTCCCTTCTTCCTGTTTTTTATATCTGTAAGTGTTTCCTGATGAGGTTTAATTCCTTGGACAGGTGCCTCGTTGCCTACTTGTAACTATTCTCTGACCCTGCTTCAAGGGTCAGAGCAGGGTCAGAGAATAGTTGCAAGTAGGCAACGAGGCGCCAGGAAGCAATTAGCAGCAGGTGTCCAAGTTGAAGTTAATTTGTTTGTAACCCTTTTGTAAAAGGTTACAAAGAAATTAGGTTCAACTTTTGCACCTGCTGCTGTAACCCTTGCTTGACTGAAAATTCGTTCCTGCTGATTCGCGGATTTTACCGCGATTTCGCAAGATTCGCGGATCGCGAAATCGCGGAAAATCCGCAAATTCGCCCGCGAAACGGATTTTACACCCAACCTTACCCGGGAGCCCGTTAGGTGCCGGGGGGTTCCAAGATTTTTGCTTGGCAATTGCGGCCTGTACCTCCAGGTCAGCTTCCAGGGGTTTTAAGTCTTCTTGGCTCAGAGTTGGCATTTCAATAGCTCTGAGGTAGCTGCGTATATCACTCTCATTGGCAGTTATCTTTGCCTGGTATAAGTTGGTGTAGTATCGCTCAAACGCCCCAGCTATACCTGCTGCAGTAGTGTAATGTGTGCCAGCGGCCACAATCTGGCTGATCCAGTTCGCTTCCCTCTCCTTCTTGCTCAGCCATGCTTAAAGTTTCCCAGCTCTGTCACCTGACTCATAGAGTCTGTGTTGCTACTGAAGTATTTGCAAATGAACTTCCCTCTCAGCCAGCGCGCAAAGCTGCCTACGAGTTACCTCCAGCTGCCTTTGGATCACCTCATTTTCAGGGGTTACATTGTGCTCAAGGTCAAGCAGTTGGCTTTCAGGGTTGCTATCTGAAGAGCTTCTGCTTTGCGTTTCCTTGCTATTGTTTCCTGCAGCCTGCCTTGAAGCACTGCTTTGTAGGCTTCCCAGAGGGTAACCGTGGAGGACACCGAACCATTGTTTTCTCAGAATAACCAATCGGTGTCTTATTTAATAACCCCCAATACAGCCACATCCCGAAGCTCCTGTGCACCAAGCCGCCAGTCTGACGATGCTCCACGTGGAGTCCCTCCCACACGTAGCCTTAATGGTGAGTGATCAGATATGCCCCAAGCAAGGTATTCTACCTCCTCCACTGTCCGTATTTCACTGGCAGGAGCAAACAAGTAATCTAATCTTGAAAAAATCTTGTGGGACCCAGAGAAATATGAGTATGTGGGTGCAAGCGTGTGTTGCTTAATATCCACAACGGCCCCCACAACGCTAAGGATGCCTGGCCTCCACCTTGGGGGTGCCCAGGAGTGGACGCCTCACAGGGAAAGCCAGGATGGGTTCCACAGCGGTATTCGTACAAGCGCCTTGAGACCCTTGCGGGTGAGTAGTGCGCTATACAAGTATCAATTTACATATTTGCCTACGCAACAGGTCAATCAGCCCCATTGACTGCACCAATTCAGCCAGTGGGGTGGGGACTCGGGACCCCCCTATCGTCCTGGAATGATCTCTGTTTGGATCCATTACATCATTAAAATCACCCCCAATAATATGTATTGGGGTATCTGAGTCCAGCAATATCTTAGCAACTGCACCAAGCGTTTGGGATTGAAGGTTAGGCAGAGCATATACGCTGACCAGAGTGATCTCCCTCCTTGCCCATAGTCCCTGAACAGTGGCATAGGTGCCACCGGGATCTATCCAGGATCTAGTGGTGCAGAATGGTAAGGTTTTCCTTATCAGGATTGCGACCCCCTGGGCCCCGGGAGAGAATCCAGCGTGCGCCAGTGGGACGTATGTCCCTCTAACTATAAATGTACGCTGCGGGCCACGGGGATGGGGTTTTTGTAGGAGAACCCCATCAGGCTCGGTCCTCTTTAAGTACTGATTAACCAACTCGCTCTTAAATTTACTACCCAGGCCATTGACATTCCAAATCATGACCCTATAGGGTAATTCAGCCATATCGTAAATGTTTGTCAGGGATACCGTAGGGGTCAACTGCTACCCGTCCCCCCCCCCCGCCCGCCTGTCCTACTCGGTTGTCATGGGATACTCTGTTGCATTTGAACCAATAAACAAAACAAATCTTTAAACCAACATTACCCACCCTCCCCAACCCAAGTCCCCCTCCCCACTTGCTCCCGCACAATACGCCCTTCCCCCAAAATGTCAACATAAGAACTCTGTGTATGTGTCAAACGAGAAGACTGTCGATCCCAACCCTCCCCCCCCCTTAACTCAAAATGACCAACATACCACAAAAGGATATAAAATGATGAAAAGAAATGAATTCAGTCTCTCTAAAACTTGGCCTGTCAGGGGGGCGGGCCTCCTTGTTGGCAGTCCGTCGCCGTTCCGCTCCCAGTGCACAACTGTAGCTCAGTCCTTTTCACCATCCTCGCCATGTTGTAATGGAGGATCTTCTCCTTTGCTTTGAGTCTCTGCTCCCGACTCTGCCGCATTATTGATGGCCTTAAGTAGTGGACGATCACTATCAGTGTCTGCCAATGAGTCATTGTCAGAGTGAACAGTCCTTGTCCTGTCTCCTTGGTGGAGTCTCCATCTGTGTCTCTATTTGGGCCAGTGCTATCTTCTGAGGCCACCCTTCATCCCCTATACCGGGTGGTTGGCAATGCGACACCACCCAACTTCTTGAATCTTGAGTCTTCCCGTCAACCGTCTCCTCAGTTTTATCCTCTGCGGTCTGAGTTCCCATCTAGGGGGGTCTCTCCGGATCATGTCCCTTTCTTTCTCGGGCTCGGCCGCAGCCTAGGTCTTTCCTTGATCCATGCCCAGGCTTCCTCAGGTGTTTGGAAGAAGTGGGCCACTCCATGAAATATTACCTTCAGTTTGGACGGGAAAAGGAGCATGTATTGAAGTTTCATGGCTCGGAGTTTGCTTTTCACTGAGTCGAAGGTTTGCTGCATCTTCTGCACGTCCCTGGAATAGTCAGGGAAGATCATTATGTTGGTATTGGCCAATTTGAGTTCAACTACTTTCCTTGCCTCCCTGACGATCATATCTCGGTCTTGATAATTCAAGAATTGTACGATTAGTGGGCACGGTTGGTCCCCCGGGGGAGGCTTTGCATTGGGCATTCTATGCGCCCTTTGGATGATAAAGCAAGTGGAGAACTGCGCTCCCGGGAGAACTTCCCATAGCCACCTCACGTGGAAGGCGACTGGGCCAGGCCCATCCTGGCCATCAGGAACCCCAATAAAGCAGAGATTATTGCTCCTGGCCCTATTTTCAGCGCCATCCAAACGCCAGGCTCATATCTGCTTGTAGTCCTTTAATGTCTTTTTGAAAAGCGTGGGATGAGTCCTCCACTTCCGAGATGCGTGTTTCCGCCTGCGTTACTCGGTCCACAATATTGCGGACATCCTGCTGCAAGAGGGTCACCTCTGATCTGATCTCTGCCATCTTGTCTTCGATGGCCGCCCTGGAGGCCTGGATTGCTTGAAGGATAGCAGTATTGTCCAGGGGGTCCGCCATGGCCTTACCAGACTCGGCCTGCGGCAGGATTGCTTTCGTATATTTGTCCATTTTCCCTTGTGTCTGTGTCTTGTGTTCTTTCTCCCTCACCATCTGGGGAAGCAAGTGGAGCGGACCACAACCTCAGATGCCATAGAGCTACCAACTCAAGTCCAAAGTGTCTATGTGAACTCACTCTGTGTCAGCATGGGGAAGCTGTAGGTGGGAGCCCAGACAGACAACCAATGGATGCTTAGAAGTCTCCAAAACGTCCAATTGACTCACCTTACTTGTTCAGCACTCCACCAAACATATTACAGCTTCATACCTCTGCACCACCACCAGGTATAGTGGATCCCTGGCAGTTGTGGTGGGCTCAAAATGGTCCAACTGCCCTACTTGTAATACAGCGATCGGAGCACTGGTGCGGTGGTCATATATGGTTGCTGCATATATAGTTGCCTTGAATTCTCCACAATGAGTTTCCCTCATTGCACTCACTGCTCTCTGATCGGAATGTTTCATCCAGATACACCCCATTGTGTTAAAATTGAGAAACAGTGGTTTCAAAGAAGATGTCTTTCAAGACAGTCATTGCAGTTCAACAGTTCAGCACAGGTTTTTGCTTTCAGACATATATGAGGCATTTAGCATGTGTCCATGATTGGCCCCAACCTAAAGGTGATTTGCACATCAGAACTGAACACTGTTGTGGTCTTGTCAATGGCAGTTTGTCCGCTAAGGTGGAGGAGCATTGCCCCACTCACTTCTTTTCAGCAGTGAAAGAAAGGAAAAATAAAATGACAACAACTTGATGTAATTTTCATTTTATTTCTTCTTGCTGCGTCAGCATGGGGGTGGAGCTGCTCTGTTCACAGAGCAGGGAGGAGTGCTCGGCACATGATAGAGCTCATGATGCTTTGGCTGGCCTTCTCGGGCCGGCCAAACAGTAATGCTCACTTAGAATGTTATCCACCAAGGCTGCATTACAGCCTGGGTGGAGAACATGCCCAGGCCCCAGTCCCTGTCTGGACACCAAACTACGGCGCTCAGACCAATCACAACTCTGCATTGTTGCGTTGTAATTGGCTTAGGGGAGCAAATCACAACGCTGCATTGCAGCCTTGTGATTGGCTCAGGGGAGCCTGGCAACTTCGTGTTCGGCAGAGGAGAGACAACGTGGGACAGAGGGGCGAGGAGGTAGGTGTTTTTTTTCTTTTTTTAAACCGCCTTACTCTCTTGCCCCCTCCCTGCCACCCCAGACCTGTGCCAGCCGCCATTAGGTCTTGTATTTGTGTATGCCATTCCAGCATGATGAAATTTTTTTGGATCAGCCTGCCGTCAGTCCACAGGTTCAGTGTGAGAAGTTATGAGAATAATGGACACGCGAATAAGGTTGAGGGATACAACACCCATCTTTTCCATGGTCTTCAGATGGTACATTCCCAGCCCGTGGAGTTCCCCCTTTTTGGTCTCTCAGACTTGCTGCCATTACGTCCTAACCATTAGAGCAGGTGTCCTTCACTTTTGCCTTCCTTATCGTGCTATTTCTGACAGATAACGAGTCAGACATTTGAGGAAAATAGGTCCCATGTTGGCTTTTTCTCGTCATTGGCACATGTTTCGAGGTTCTTGGTGTTGAGGATTGGCCACTTCAGGGCCCTAAGATCGGGTTGTCTCTTTTCATGTGTATACGAGGATTGTAGAGTTTTCCCTACCATCTTTCTCGGAAGGAGGTTCTATTGCATTGCTGGATGCAAACTGAGCCCTGAAGATGTACCCCAGTCATAGAGCCATTAAATCAGAATAGGGGATTGTTTCTCACTTTTTATGGTGGTTAGCTAGTGAGTAAATTATTATTTAACAAACTTGAATATGTTTATAATGTTTTCAACTCTGCATGTGTATTTTCATGGACCACACTGAAGGAGGTTGTGACTAGAATGGGGTCATTGGGACATGGCTGAGTCATGCCAGCCCATAATGCTCTGGAAGAAGACCCGCAGCGGGCAACTTGTCAGGGTGGCAGAATGTCCAGTCCAACCATGATACCAGAGCATCCTCCCATACTTTAATTGACACTTCAGGTTGCATTCTATCGCTTCTTTGGCATCAGGGACTGTGGACTATTTTTTTGCCCTGAAGTGTTCTCTGAAATAAAGTGTCATCTTTATTGCACCATGTATACCTTGTCTGTTTGTTATTTTTCCTTTCTTTCTTGGTCCTTGGTCCTAAAGTGATTGAGATGTGCATCAATAAAAATGCGGATTTTGAAGAAAAAAGATGGACAAAAGGAAAATAGTACAATTTCTCAACAGAATGTTTACTACTCAAAACTGTTATTAGCCCTTTTGTCACACAACTGGGAGAATGCTGTTGCTCAAATTGGAAACAAAAGAAATAGCTTAATTTAGTTAAACAAATGCGATTTTGGACAGCATTTGGTAGTTGTTTTGATGACTATTAAAGTATCTGCTTGGAAAATATGCGGCATGAAATTTATTTTCTAGAAAGATTTATGAAGCAGCAGAGAGCCTTTGAACCTATTTGATATCCTAAACTTGGCCCGATGCGGTAAAACAGGACCCGCAACATACCTGTTGGCTGTTTTTCACCGCATTGATCCCAGTAGATATTTTTTTCAGTATTAACATGACATGAATCTTCCTATGAACAAAATTAAATGAATTCTGAACTTATTGATGCATATATTTTCAGGGCTTCAAAATTAAATAATACACGTGTTAGAAGTGAAAAAATGAGTGTGATGGTATCAATGCTCATACAGAGACATGTTTTTGAAGAAAGTATGGCACAATATACTATTTTTCAAGCAATTTTCGTCATTCTTGAAATAAATAGATCATTTTATTCTTTTGTTTTCGATTCCATTATTAGACGTCCGATCAGTTAAAATACTCTTATGGTGTATTACAGTGGAAGAAAGAGAGCAGTGTCGCTTATATCTTCTGCTGTTTACCTGAGTTTAGGATCTGAAGTAATCCATGCCGGCACAAATGCATCTTGTTGCTGGCATTGCCACAGGCCCCTGCTGGTGTGACAAACTCTGCACCTTATGCACATTCCCTCTATACGTCCTTTACATTTGGTTACGTTTAGAGAAATGAGGTTGCCCTCAGCCTGAATGGACAGCGCACCGAAGGCAGCTTACTCCCCCTTCCCAGGCTCCCGTGACTTCCTTCATCAGCAGAGGCCGCTGTAAATTGATTTCAGTCAGTGAAAGGCCTTTTCACTGCTGGCCATTGAGCGAGGCGCCTTTAATGGAGAATGCCACTTCCTATTTCTCCCCCCGACACTGAGGGATTGGCTGGGGAGAGCTACCGCCTGTTGATGGTTATTGTAGACCCTGAATTTGCAGGGGTTGAGCAAGCATGGAAAGGCGCCGAGGACGGGGATCCAGGCCAGGTTGTGTCAACAATAACCATTGTCAACTTGCCATGCATGGAGACAAGTGGGAACAAGAAAATTAAAATGCCTCCCACTTAGAAATAAACTTCTAATGCACACACGGTGAACTAAGCGACTGTAGTAGAATAGTTCCATTCACTCGACATTCACCCATCTATTCATTTATTTTCCTACCCTTGCATTCACCCAGCGGAGCTGCTTGATTTTCGATCCACCCTTACACTTCATCTTTTTACGTTGATTTGTGCAGATTGGCACTTATTTTATTTTGTGTGGTCTAACATTCTAACAAAAGGGATTTCAACTATATTTCTGAAATGTTCCATTATAAAAAACTTAATAGTATTACTAAATGAGTAGATGCTAATGTTGAAGATTTTAGTAAATAAGTAGTTCTCGTTCACAGCTATACAAATGGTTTAACAATCTAGCACAGTTATGTGTAGTCATGAATTTGTTCCACAATAGATACCATGGGGCATATTTACGAGTTCTGGCGCATCTCTGCATATCATCAGAGATGCGCCAGAACAAATGCATCACGCAAAACTACCCTTGCGTCACGGCAGATGCGCCACATTTACAATGCGGTGCGCCGTGGCACAAGGGTAGGCAGATGTGTGACGCATCTCGTGACGTAAGGGTGGCGCATCGCTGGGGTTGCGTCGCAAGCGCGACGCAACTCCAGCAATGCTCACGGCCGCCCAATACTTAACATGCTCCGTCAGTCCTTACGCCTGCTTCAAGCAGGCGTAAGGAATTGACGTAGCATCGTCGCAGAAGTGCCTGTGTGAAATCTTGTAGATTTCACGCAGGCACTTTTGCGAGGCGCACCGGCGCTGGAACGCCCACCCTGCGTGGGAACGCCCCCATTGTGGCACTGGGCTTTATAACGTGACGCAGCTCCCTAGATGCGTCACATTGTAAATGCCTCGCAGGGATGCACCATGTTTACGCCACTGTTACATCCCGCAAGGCGGCGTAAACGTCGCGCAAGGGGCTTGTAAATCTGCCGCCATATATGTACAAATTGTGAATGCGCATGCACCAATATTCAAATGTCAAGTGTACATTATCTGCTGTGCTAACTTACCATAATGACCAGGCCTCAAGTTCCTGAGATTCGATGTTTAACCTTCACGTGATAATTGTTTTGCTCGCAAATTCTCTCCTCTGCTGGTGGCGATACATGGCTTCTTTTAGAAATGGGGTCTCTGGCTGGCAGGTTGTTACCCTGTCCAAGTAGCGACCCTTCTTCCTAGTCATGATAAGGGAGTTGCATTTTTAAATTAGCCCCTGCTCACCCCCTTGGTTGCTTGGCATGAGCAGTAAGGTTTGATTTAAGAGGCTATGTGTAAAGCATTTGCACATAACGGATCACTGAAATAATATCGAGGGACAAAATATCGACTTGCAAAAATATCGTGGACAAAATATCGACAGTCAAAATATCGAGTTTGTATCTACAAACAGGTAAGTACAAAAATATCGAGTACAAAATATCGTTTACAATAATATAGATGTAAAAAATATCGACTTTATTAAAAACAGTGTTAAATTAAATTAATATTAAAATTTATTTACTAAAATATACTTAAAAATACTTACATTAACTTATAATAATTAAATAATAAATGAAAAAAAATTTACAATCTTATTTGTTAAAACATATATATATAGTAACATACTATAATTAAATAAGATACTATTATATTACCGTACGATACCAGAAGTGTAAAAAATACAATTCCCACTCCAAAGAGTGCAAGCGTAGGGAAAGCGTTGGATAGCTTAGGGGTTAAAATTACTATTCCCACTCCAGTGGGTGCAACAGTAGGGAAAACTGACCCTGAACCCTAAAAATACCCCTTTACCCAAAAACCCCAAACTGACCCTGAACCCTAAAAATACCCCTTTACCCAAAAACTGAAAACTGACCCTGAACCCTAAAAATACCCCTTTACCCAAAAACTGAAAACTGACCCTGAACCCTAAAAATACCCCTTTACCCAAAAACTGAAAACTGACCCTGAACCCTAAAAAAACCCCTTTACCCAAAAACTGAAAACTGACCCTGAACCCTAAAAATACCCCTTTACCCAAAAACTGAAAACTGACCCCGAACCCTAAAAATACCCCTTTACACAAAAACTGAAAACTAACCCTAAACCCTAAAAATACCCCTTTACCCAAAAACTGAAAACTGACCCTGAACCCTAAAAATACTCTTTTACCTAAAAGTAATTAATATTATTTAATTACCAATTAATTATTAATTAACAATAACAATAAAGTAAATATATTAGCACATTAGCTGTAATTATTTTAATTTAATAATTAATATTATTTTTCCCAATTCATTAATTAACAATAACTAAAAATTATATATATGAATAAATTACTCTAATTAATGTAATTAACTAATTATTAATATTTAATTACCAATTAATTATTAATTAAAAATATTTACAAACATATATTAATTAATTAATTATTATTAAATTACTCCCCACCCTTATCCCCTATTAACCCAACATCCTGCTCCTAAACATTAACTACAATTTATATTACTATTAATAAAAGAAATTAATTTTTTTAACCTTTTTTCTACATATTATTGAAATTTTTTACTTTGACTATTTATATATTTTGTCGATATTTTTGTACTCGATATTTTTTATCATTATTTTAATCGATATTTTGACCAACGATATTTTTGTTATCGATATTTTATTATTATCGATATTTTTAACTCGATATTTTGTCCATTCGATATTTTTGAGTCGATATTTTGTCTGTGCACCGCACATAACACACAGTAATACAGTGAAAACACTACAAAACGACACCACACCAGTTTTAGAAAAATAGTCAATACTTATCTGTGTAAAACAAGACCAAAACAATAGGAATCCAATATACAGTTATTAAAAAAGGTAATTAGGCAAAAATATACTTCAAAAACAGTTTCTTGAAGTTGATAGCTCCGCCTGGGTTTATTACGGTGTTGTGAACAAACAAATCGAACAGTTCTGTGTCAGGAAGACCGGAAAACAGTGGCTATAGAGTGGCAAGGTGTCAGGGGCCTTGTGGTGAGCTCAAAGAGCCCCCATGGGGTCCGCATGTCAGTGCAGGAGTTGTCAGGCCCTTGAAGCCACACGCATTGCAGATCAGACTCTGTGCTTTTGAAGGCAGGAGCACCGACGGGAGTTGGGATTGCGGTGCCAAGTGCAGAGGTGCAGAGGTGCAGAGGTGCAGCGTGCGAATCCCTCAGGTCACTGTGCAGGCAGCAGCTTGGTGATGGCTTCCCGCAGCATCAGTGAGACCAGGGCTGCAGTGCGAAGTGGACGGTACTGGTGAATTGGAGTCGATGACATCGGTGGGCCCAGGCTGTGGTGTGCAACGAGTCGGAGTGTTGTGCAACTTATGAGCGGTGCCTCCAAACCATGGTGCGGGCAGCGGTGACAATGTGGAGCAGTGTCGTTAGGGACACCAGGGCAGCAGTGTGAAGCAAGGATCTGTGGCGGCATGAGTCAGCAGTGGAGGTGAGACCAGGGTTGCTGTGCAAGATGCAGAGGTGCCCTCTGCCGTGCCTTCAGGTCACGGAGCCAACAGATCTGTTGCAGCACAAAACACACAGTTCCTGGTGCTGATAGCAGATGGGCTTGAATTCATTGCTGTCCCTGGGGCTTCTTGAACATGGGGCAAGCTCTACCTCAAGCCCTTGAAGAACCTCAGGAAAATAAGATGCAGAAAATTCAGTCCAGCTCTTTCACTACCCAAGACAGTAGCATCCACTGCAGGCCAACACAGCAAAGCACACAACCAAGTGGTAGTCTCTCCTTAGAGCATCTATAGTTCTTAATCTTGGGATGTTTTTTCATCCAAAAGAGTTCTAAAGTTCTGGGGTCAGGACCCCAATATTTATACCACATTTCCTTTGGGGTTGGTACAGACAACGTTCCACTGGCATACATAAACTAGTTTTGCCTAGCTCAGGACAGGTCCACTCCAGGAGGGGGAGACAGCTTTGTGGAATGCAGCCACAGTCCATTTAGGTTCCAGCGACAAGTTCTGCCACTACTCTAAATGCAGCCAGGTCTGTCCAGCCTGGCTTCAGCCAGGAAAGTCAGGGCACACCTCAACCTCCCCTTTGTGTCTGTCTAGTGTAGGAGTACTCTCAAACATTTCCCCGGGGGCCACAAAGTACTGTCTGTGCCTTCCCAAGGGCAGCACCGATGCCAGCAGCACGAGGTTCGGGTGTTGAAAGGTGGGAGCAGGGGAATGCAAAGCAGATGTATACTAAAGACAAGTTGTCAATGAAGCATTATTTGCTTTACCTTTGGTTTAATTAACATGCAAATAAAGTATGCCCGTTTCACAGCTGTCTGAATGTTCTTGGTATATCATGTGAACAACAGCCCAGTGCTGCTGTTCATCAGGGGGCCACAATTAAAGATGAAGAGGGCCACATGAGGCCCTCGGGCCATACTTTGAGTATCCATGGTCTAGTTTAAATGCACATCCCCAGCTCCTGTCACTACACACTCAGACGGGGAACACAAATATGGCAGATGCACACTGTGTGGTTAAGCAGGAAAATGCCCACTTTCTAAAAGTGGCATTTTCAAACACACAATATAAAAACCATCTTTACTGAAGGATGTATCTTTAAATTCTGAGCTCAGGAAGTCTAAACTCCAAGCCTGTATCTTGTCCCAATGGAAAGTTACACTTGTAAGGCGCTACAAGGCAGCTCCCATTATAAACTATGGAACAGACAGCATTTCATTAGCGCAAAACATAATACACAGTAGTTCACTATCAGGACATGTAAAAACACACCAGTACAATACCTACATTTCTCATACACTGCAACCTGCCCATGTGGGTACCTTGGGCCTACCTGGGCCTACCTGAGTGGTGGCTTACATCTAAGAAAAGGGAAGGTAAGTGGCTCGCAAATGAGTGCAAGTAAAAACTGTGTGAGACACTACAGTGACAGGTCTGAGACACCTTTGAAAGGCTACTTAGGTGGGTGGTGCAATCAGTGTTGATTTCTCGACCTAAGTGCTACGAATATAGCAGACGTGTCCCAGGCTCACTAGTCACTGGATTCAAGCTAGCGTGGCTAATGAGGGTTGATGCCCCGAAACCGGTCCCTGGGAGGACCTGGCTTGGCAGTTCGGTCTGGACTGTTCACCATGTTTGCCGAGATGTGGGTCCTGGGCTCACTATGTCACTGGATTCAAGCTAGCGTGGATGATTAGGGTGATTCCCCGAAACTGGTCCCAGGATTCTTGTATGTAAATGTAAATGTAAATGTATAGGCATTTATATAGCGCACTACTTACCCGTAGGGTCCCAAGGCGCTTCGACCACTGCGAAACCCTTCCTGGCTTCCCTGAGAGATGGTCCCTTAATGGGTATCTCCAGGGTGAGACCAGGCATCCCCGGCGGTCTGGTGGGGCCGTTAGTGAAGATGAGGCAAGCTAATGCCCAGAGTTGCCGAGTGTGATCGCTGATCAGAGTGGGCACCGAGGCGAGAGAATTATCGAGTCCGCTGACCCTGGTCCAGAAACCTGCCGCGCCGGGAATCGAACCCTGGTCCCGGGCCGTCCTCTGCTCTCGGGTCTGCCGCCTCTAACCAGTGAGCCACACTACTTGTATCCAGTACAGGGAGGACCTGGCTTGGCAGTTAGGGCTGGACTGTCCCCATGAGGAACAGGGTCAAGACTGATTTGCATATGGCTGGGTCTAAACTGGGGTTGCATGGTGAGCAAAGAAATGATGGCTCTAACCAAGTTCTCTTAACTGAGGTGAATGTTTGATTTGCTCTGCATTCCGTCCATCATCTGTATGACTTTGCCCTAAGTGCACGGGGTTTGTAAGGATTTCAAAGGTACTGTGGACTGATTTGAATACCTTGTTTGGCATTGTTGTTACAAATGATCTGCATGCAAAATAGCTACAGATTGGCCTGAAAGGGAGCTAGAAGGAGTTGCAGTGACACATGGGCCATCACGAATGTCTGACAAAATCTCGAAATCCACAATATCGATGTACAAAAATATCGGAACAAATATATCGAAATCAAAAATATCGGCTTCATATACTTAACTAGATATATACACAAATATCGATTTTTTAATATCGATATACAAAAATATCGTTTACTGTGATATCGACTACATTAATATCGGAATACTAAAATATCGCTTTGTACAAAAAATAATGACATTAACTATAATATCGACTTCAAAAATATCGTGCACATAAATATCGGATTATAAACTATATCGACTTTTTATAAGCATCTGTTAACATAATTAATTAACGTTTTATATGTTTTCACATCAAAATAAACATACAATACTTTAATTAATACTATAGACACACTATTAATTCATCAAATATTTCCTATTGGTATAATTATATCACCTACACATATAAAAATATTCTATGCTAGTTTGTATACTTTTAGAATTATTTTTTGTTTTTCACTTCTAGTACAAAGTAATCACAACTGAAATTCAAATATACTAACTAACCAATCACAACCCTAATTTTTTTAATGAACCAATAGCAAAGTAATTACTACTGACACTCCCCTATATAAGCAATGAAAATGTGCGCACAACCTACTTGCCAAAAGTCACTGAAGGAGATTCATCTCTATCCGATTTGCTGCACAACAACTAGAAGAACCAGACTATCAACCTACTATTACATCTTCTAAGTAAGTAAATAAAATAGAAACTGCATTATTTGCTAATACTACTTACTTACCTGCTAAATACCCAGTGCCCCTTTGCTATTCATACTACTTAACATGCTAAATAATGATATAAAAATATTTTTTTTAGATACTACCACTACTGAATATTCTACTCAAAATAACTGTGAACAAAGCATAGGAATACAGATTCTAAAAACTATGTAAGTAATTTCACATTGTTTCATTATGTGCACATAAATCTAAACACACAGAAATAATGACTTTTGCACACCATATTTCTATTTTTCTGTAGATTCTACTACTGAAAACTGCACTACTACTGAACTAAGGACATCAGTACTATTTCTACAATACTTTTTACTAAGTAAGTAAATAAAATAGAAACTGCATTATTTGCTACTACTACTTAATTACCTGCTAAGTACCCAGTACCCCTTTGCTATTCATAGTACTTTACATGCCAAATAATTATATACAACTATTTTTTTAGATACTACGACTACTGAATATTCTACTCAAAATAACTGTGAACAAAGCATAGGAATACAGATTCTAAAAACTATGTAAGTAATTTCACATTGTTTCATTATGTGCACATAAATCTAAACACACAGAAATAATCAGTTGTGCCCCACATATTTCTTTTTTTCTGTAGATTCTACTACTGAAAACTGCACTACTACTGAACTAAGGACATCAGTACTATTTCTACAATACTTTTTCCTAAGTAAGTACATACAATAGAAACTGCATTATTTGCTACTACTACTTATTTACCTGCTAAATACCCAGTGCCCCTTTGCTATTTATACTACTTAACATGCTAAATAATTATATAAAACTATTTTTTTAGATACTACGACTACTGAATATTCTACTCAAACTAACTGTGAACAAAGCATAGGAATACAGATTCGAATAACTATGTAAGTAATTTCACATTGTTTCATTATGTGCACATACATCTAAACACACAGAAATAACCAGTTGTACCCCACATATTTCTTTTTTTCTGTAGATTCTACTACTGAAAACTGCACTACTAATGAACTAAGGACATCAGTACTATTTCTAGAATACATTTTACTAAGTAAGTATTATGCAACTGAAATAAATGTGGAAAAACCATACAAACATTTATAACTGTTCTAATTATTTTCTATTATATATTGTTTATTTACAGAGCAAACACGGCGAATAGATATACAGACATAATACAGAACTCCACATTCTAAATAATACTGATACTAATCACAAAGTAAGTATATTAAAGAACATAATTACCAGAAAATGTATTAAAAAACGTACCAACATGGTGATTATTCTAACACATATGTTCCTTATTTTTTTAAGATAACACTACAAACTACTCTCCAGAAGCTGAAGAAACAATTATACTGCCAAATACCAACCTAAAAAAATATGTAAGTATCTTCACAATGTGAATCATGAAGATACACTTTTGTAGTAGAAATGAGCTCTAACATTGCAAATGTACCTAAACATTAATTAATAATATACTACTTTCATGTTTCTCATAACAGCTACAACAACATCACAACCATTTATCCCCAACTAAAGAAGCAAGGAACTCCTAAGTTTTGCTGTAAATTCTAAAACACGTAAGTATAAACATTCCTACTTATCACTAACATAGATTATTTATCACATTTAATTTGACATTAACTATTATATATATATTTTATAGATATACAAAGTACAAAATGACCGAAGGAGCCGAATTTGTGACCAGCCAAAAAGGAAAACTATTACTATGCTACATGGGTTACACGTATACACAAGAAAAGCAATATGGCATGAAAGTTAATTGGAAATGTTGTAAATATTATTCGAACAAGTGCTATGGAAGAGCAACAACTAGAGAAGCTACAGTACTGTATACTAGGGAACACAATCATCCACCTAATGTTACTGAAATAGAAGTTAGAACAGCTTTGGAAAATATGAAAGAAGCTAGTACAGGTTCCCAAAAGCAAACAAATGTCATTTTAAAAGAAGCCATTCCTAAAATCCCCAAAACAGCCACAACCCAAATGCCAAATATCCTGTCCTTAAAAAGAACTATAGCACGAACTAAAAAAGCTACAACTGCTGCAACACCATCTCCCAGAACATATCAGGATATAAATTTAACTGCAAACCAAATAATAACTTTAAATAAACAACCATTTATAGTTTATGACAACGAAAACAATGACAAAAGGCTTATAATTTTTGGTACCAATATGAATTTAGTTAAACTGCAGCAAGGCCAATATTGGATGATGGATGGAACATTTAACATCTGTCCCAAACCATTTTTCCAATTATACACAATACATGGCCTCTACCACAACTGCAACATCCCTTTGCTATATGCACTATTGCCAAACAAAAATAATTCAACATATATGGAATTATTAAATATTATAAAAACAAAAAACAAATGATTTTTCTCCAGAAAAAATCATTCTTGATTTTGAGCATGCAATGCTCTCAACTATTCTAAAAATCCACCCCCATACCTGCATTCAAGGCTGCTATTATCATTTCAACCAGTGTTTATGGAGACACCTTCAAAAAACTACCCTAAGTGTCGAATATGCTACAAACTCATCATTTGCTTTCCAAATCAAAAAACTCATTGCACTTGCCTATGTCCCTGAAACAGATGTAGCTGAACATTACAACATTATTATAGACAGTCCATTCTACAAACAAAATGAAGCTAGATTAAGTCCTTTTCTCGATTACTTTGAAGACACCTGGGTAGGCAGACTCCACAGATCTGGCCACAGACGAAATCCAAAATTCCTCATACCCTGGTGGAACATGTACAATAGTACCCTTAACGAAGAATCAAAAACTAACAATGCAGTGGAAGGTTGGCACAATGCATTTGTACAATCAACTGGCAGAACCAAACCTACTCTAGAAAATTTCATTAAATGCCTACAGAAAGAACAGAGCTATAAAGAATTTAGAATGGACCAATCTGTAACAGAACGTGTCCCAAAAACATCCAAGCAAAATAAACAAATGCACAAGTACCTGGAAGAACAAGTCAAACTTTACCCTAGTACTAAAGGCATAGAATACCTAAACATCATAGCCAAAACACTACTGTAAATAATTCTCAAACTGTTATAAAACACTAAAAGTATCACCTAAGTATGTAAAAATATGTAACGTGAGCTTCTAAAGTATTTAATGTATGCAATATATAAAGATATTATTATAATATATGCACACATTAAAACTAAATAACAAGTGAAAAACAATTCCATAATAAATATGACATTACCCACCCACACAAAAATAGAAAGCAATGACTTACCAATTATGTTGTCAATCCAATAACGTCCTTCTCCACCAAAGTAATCCAGGTAGTGCAAAATTAACCCAAAAAAAAATGTAAAAATACAACTGTTCCAAAATTAAGAAATCCACGTGGTCCTGAGCCATCGAATAACCATAAAAAACCAGAAAAAGTAGAAAAATAGAAAGAATCGCTCCTGGAAGCCCGAAAAATGTAAAGAAGTGTTTGTAAATCAGTGTTGAATTAAACAAACAAACACTTCCTTGAAAAAAAACAGAACTTCCGACGTAGCGTACACCTATGACAAAAACATAGAAAACAGACATTCCCACCCACATTAATTAGCTAGTAATTAGATACCAACATATTAACATTGATGATTTCACTTTTAGATATACCCTAAAAGACTAAAATTCACTCTATAAATAAATAGTTAACTAACTAACACTACGTGTATATACCATAAGTAAATATCTGTTTTCAAAATCTAAAACATAACTCCCTCACATTCAACAACACTAAATATAAGGTCACTAGTCTAAAAACATCATAAAAATACACATAAAACATATAAAATCAACCTTACCTGAAGCGACGTGAAGTGTCTCCCAACCGCGATCAGCCCTTCTTCCAAATAACCCAAAACGACCTAACCCGGTTACAAAATAAAGCACCCAAATGCAATAAAATAGTCCCAAGTTTAAAATATAATATCTATACTTAACAAAATAGGGAAAAAAAATGTAAGTTTATATTATTGTTAAAAAATATTTTTTTTAATCCTACAATGATTTCATTACCAAATATGTACATGAATGTAATAATTAAATATTATGAAAACAATAATGTTTATGTTAACAATGTCTAGAAATATAACTACATTGTCACAAATTAAAATAATGTAAAAAAGTGTTAAAAATGTGTGACTTATATTATAAATATTTGATCTTCACAAATGAAGCTGAAAAAAGCTTAATTGAAAAATACTTGTGATATTTCTACATTTTTTTCAGAAATAACAATATGTAAAAGAGATAATAAAGAATGTTAATTTTTGTAAAAAAAGTTCACAAAATAATAATGCTTCTGTATAGTTGTTTATGATTGTGTTTATAAAAAATTGTTGTAAAAGCAAATGTAAATAAAAAAAATTTGTATGAATTTTTTTTTATTTTTGAAACATAAATAAAACAAATGTTTCTACAATCATGTTGAACTATTTGTATCATTATCTTACTAGAAAATAACAATTTTATTAATAATTTTTCACTGTATATTAAATGTGAGTATATGTTGGACTCTAATAATGTAATTATTCATATACCAAATCCAGTGTACATTAAATTAGAGTAGGTGCTGCACACTAATTATATAATAATTAATATTCCTACTCCAGTCTACATAAAATTTTAATAGGTGCTGGACACTAATTAATTATTAAATAATATTCCAACTGCAGTCTACAGTAAATTAGAGTTGGTGTAATGTTATATATTTGTAATTTCCTTTAATTGATTGAATGTAAATTAATTATATTTTTACCCTGTACAACTGTACACAAAAAAACCAAAACTGACCCTGAACCCTACAAATACCCCTTTACCCAAAAACAGAAAACTGACCCTGAACCCAAGAAATACCCCTTTACCCAAAAACTGAAAACTGACCCTGAACCCTAAAAATACCCCTTTACCTACAAACTGAAAACTGACCCTGAACCCAAAAAATACCCCTTTACCCAAAAACTGAAAACTGACCCTGAACCCAACAAATACCCCTTTACCCAAAAACTGAAAACTGACCCTGAACCCCAGAAATACCCCTTTACCCAAAAACTGAAAACTGACCCTGAACCCAAAAAATACCCCTTTGCCCAAAATCTGAAAACTGACCCTGAACCCAACAAATACCCCTTTACCCAAAAACTGAAAACTGACCCTGAACCCAACAAATACCCCTTTACCCAAAAACTGAAAACTGACCCTGAACCCTAAAAATACCCCTTTACCTAAAAACTGAAAACTGACCCTGAACCCAACAAATACCCCTTTACCCAAAAACTGAAAACTGACCCTGAACCCAACAAATCCCCCTTTACCCAAAAACTGAAAACTGACCCTGAACCCTAAAAAAACCCCTTTACCCAAAAACTGAAAACTGACCCTGAACCCTAAAAATACCCCTTTACCCAAAAACTGAAAACTGACCCTGAACCCAAAAAATACCCCTTTACCCAAAAACTTAAAACTGACCCTGAACCCAAAAAACACCCCTTTACCCAAAAACAGAAAACTGACCAAGAACCCTCAAAAAAATCCTTTACCCAAAATTAATTATTATTATTTAATTACCAATTAATGATTAATTAACAATAACGTAAATATATGAACTCATTAGCTGTAATTAAAGAATTTAAATAATTATTATATTTTTTCCCAATTTAATTAACACAAAAATAAAATATATATTTTAAAAAAATTAACCTAATTAATATAATTAACTAATTAATATTAATTAATTACCAATTAATTAGTAATAATAATATGTACTATATGATCTTAATTAATTAACTAATTAATTTAAATTAATTACCAATTAGGTATAAATTAGAAGTATTGACTAACGTATATTAATTAATTAATTATTATTAAATTACTTCCCACCCTTATCCCCTATAAACCCAATAACCCGCTCCTATAACTAGATATCTATTATTTTATTTTATATTAATTTAAAAAAAAATTATTATTACATTTTTTTTTTACATATTTTTATTATTTTAGTTTTTTTTACATACATTTTAATACACTCCCCACCCTTATCCCCTATAAACACAATTACCCGATCCTAAACCTAGATATGTTTTTAAAATAAAAAAAATGTTAACATTTTTTTTTTAAGAAGACACCTTTTTAACAACATTTTATGTACAATTATTTTACTTTTTCCTATACTATTGATTATTTCCATTACTACACGATATTTTGTATTGTCGATATTTTGTCAAACGATATTATTGTTTTCGATATTTTTACTTACTTACCTATTACGATATTTTTGTATCCGATATTTTTGCTTCCCTATATTTTTGACCTTCGATATTTTTTCTTCGATATTTTGTCTTTACGATATTTTTTTTTCGATATTTTGTCTGATTACCGGCCATCACCTATTGTGATGAAAAATTATGATCAGATGATGACTTGGTTGAAAGCTAAGGTGCCGCCACAGGATATTGATTGGGTTCAGATTAGCAGGACCACCCAAGAACCTAGGGAGATGGTTCATTCCTTTTATGAGGATTGTTACAGACTTTCAAAAAGTATAGCGAAGGGAGACATTGGAACCTAAGGAATGGAACAGTTAGTGTCCAGATTTGTGACAGGACTGAGATCTGAAATTAGTATAATGATTCAACAGCATTTGATATGTTAGCAGAATAAGTCAATCAATGAGATGTTATGTTATGCCAAGTATGGCCATGAAGCAATTGAGATGAAACAGAAGAGGCTTTGGGAGAAGCTGATGATTATGCAGATGAAGGCTACTCAGATGTAACCAGAATCAGCTCTTTATGGAAAATGTGGCTCCGATGCAGGGTGTTTCTCTTAGGGTTAGTGCTCTACAAAGAGCTTGTCCCCTTTCATCTCAGTAGTAGTTCCTCCTGTAGTTAACTTTACCACTCTACATGTCCTTCATATGATATCTCCCATCACACTCATTGAATCACCCGCCTTTTTAAAATGCAGTTGTGTCCTCTTTTATAGTTGTGCTAATATCAGGTGCAGTTAGTTTCTTCAGGTCTTTTTATTTGGCTTAGCGTGCATATGTGATAGTCTTTATTATTATTTTGCTGTTACCAAGGCTTTGCTAGAAACCATTCTCTAAACACTGTGAAAAGCTTTTCATGCTCCTTCATATTTGCATAAAAACGGAAGTTCTGCACGTTTCTTTGGGAAAACGTGCAGCGCGTGAGAACACACCCAGCCCAGCCTATAAAAGGCAAACATCGTGATCTTCCCATTGCTAGTGCTCATCTATTCCCGCTTACCTGGAAACGAATCCTCCTGCGCTGGCGCTCCTGTTTCTCGGCAGTCCTGCATCCACTTTAGAAGAGATCGCGGACTCAGGGCTCATCTTCCCATCGCATTCCTGCTTCCAAAATTCCTCTTCTCTTCTGGATCGTTGAATACTCGCCCCCATCTGCAAAACAAAAAAGACAAGGTCAGATTGCATAATCTAATCATCAAGAACCAAGTAAGTTAAACATCTCAATATTACCGCAGAGATTGTTCAGAGTCAACAAAGAAAAATTCGGACATTTGTTCTGAAATACCTTCAAAGTGCTTTTGGTAAAATTAACCTTTTTATTGAAAGGTAGACTTTTGTTTCCTGCAAAACTTGCATCCTTGAATTCAGAACTTTGTGAATTAAACATCGCTTTACCTGGAATGTACGAACTGATATTTGCAGAACTTTCTTTGTGAAAAATAAGGACAGAAAAACACACTGTGTTTTGATTTAAGAGCACAGAACTCGTTTATGCTGGAAATGCCAAAGCAAGGTGTAAGTGGCTGATTTAAGCAGATATCAACTCTCAAGTTGAAAAGTTATGCTAGACATCTTTTGAGAAACTTACCACAGTTTTATTTCTTTTATGTTTGGTTTCTAGATAGCTGCACAATAATAGAAGTGATATTCCTGAATAGTGAAGCACACCCACCTGGGAACTAAAGGACCCGGGCCTCATTTATGAAAAGTCACACATCGCTGCGTGAAAACAGCGATGGGTCACTTTTCATTGCGCCCTCCTTGCAACACCAATGATGCGTCATATTTACATTATGATGCATCATTGCGCAAGGAGTTACAGATACGTCAGTATTTCTGACGTATCTGTAAGCGCAAAAGTGACGCATTGCCGGAGAGTGTCACAAAAGTGACGCAACTTCTGCAATGCATCCTTTCACATGGGGCAAGCCCCATGTGAAATGGACTGCGTCAGTCTTACGCCTGCTGTGAGGCAGGCGCAAGATTTTGACGCAACAGCGTCCTAGAAGTGACGCAGTGAAATCTCATAGATTTCACTGCGTCACTTCTACGACCCTTTCTTGCGTCAATACGCCCCCCTTGCATACATTATACCTGGCGCAGGTATAATGTGGCGCAGGGGTTTACAAAGTGACGCATCTACCTAGATGCGTCACTTTGTAAATATAATAAAACGTAATTGCCCCTAAAGGAATCATTTGATTCAGTTTCTTAATTCAAACAAATTGTCACCTTAGTGAACATGAATTAGCTTTATGCGGAATCAATCAACCAAAACAAATAGCTGACTGTATCAAAAACAAGTTTTTATTCTTGTATTTGCCTTTTTACCATATTATCTTCATACTAGGCAACACACACATAACTGAAAGGTACAATTATTTAAAGTAGTGTGAAATCACCTTTTGCCTCAATTGCGGTTTCTGAATTACCACAATCTGAAAAAAATTACAATCATGCGTGTATTGGTATGCACTTCAATTACAACATATTAGCAAATTGGTGATGCAATGTCGACGTTTCGGTCCCCCGTTGATCTACAAGATCCATAGGACCATCATCAGGACGATGTAGTTGCACATGTATGTATCTAATGAAAAAACAAGCTTCAACTTTAATAATTCACCCACATGTACATATTTTACTCTGTCGCTTCACACATAAGGACAACAAATACCGAAAGCGTGAACCGGACTGCAAAGTGAATAAGACAAACCAAAAGACGCTACAGTGTCACACACCAACCCGGGTGCAAAATCACATGAAGACTAATTAAAAACGTATTAAAAACCGTGTCAACTAGATTTTCTCAGGTGTGTATCTTTTGCTGTTTAAAAACTGCAAGGACTAGTTACCTCCGAAATGATTCTCAGATGCAATCTGAAAGAAAGCATATTTCAATCAAAACAGTCCGACATGTGATGTGATACCGCAAGAGTCCACAGAGCATTACATTAAGTCAAGGAGTACTTACATAATTAATTCGTCAATAGGCTGTGACCTACAAAGACATCAATCAAAACGCAACTTAATAGATGTACCAAAAGTACACTAAAATCTGACTGAATAATGGATGTATCGTACACACGCCTACAACCCACAGTGCAACCACACCCTAAAGTGTCTGGGAAAATGATGAATTACTCACTGAATGGAAGTGAAGGCTTCTGATTACCTAAAGAGAAGAACGAGCATAGATTAACTAAGCTTTAACTACATATTGACTAATGTACACAAACGTGGTCTCCAGCGTGTGTTTTGCTTACTTACTAGAATTGACAACTGGATGCGTCTATACGATCGCTCCGAGGGCTCGGCTAACATGAGACTGAGTCACCAGAATACCGACGGCGCCATGTTTTTAAAGAACGGTAGCTGACTCGCGTTCTTACAGCACCAGCTGACGTCATGATACTACCTCGTAAACGGCGGCCATCTTGTAATGGATAAAATTCACCGTCAATATGGGTTCAACCACAATTTTTTAATATTTCAGTAGATCGCGGAACGTGGGTCTACGGCTACATAATTATTACTGTCAAACCATGCATCTCCTCATTACTTTATCGCCTAAGGTATTTCAACGTGTCAGATGATACCAACACTCGAGCCAATGCCCAAATACCATTAATTTTGAATTCACACTAACATATAGTCATTGGTGATAAAGAGTGCAACGGGATGAACAATAAGGTGTCTACCTCATATAAACACACTCCAATTATAGGTCAATACGAGAGTCTTTTCAACCGCCGCCATCTTGTAATGGGTGCTTGATGTCATGTAAGAAACCAACAATTTAGAAACAACAATGGTCCCCAAGAGTATATAAATCCAAAGTCTGATAAATAATAGTCCACAATGGGAACTACATTGCCCACTGTCCAGCCGGACAGGGTAGTTTATTTTTTACAATGAGAAAAATACTGGGGTGTGGAAGGGCACAGTCCTGTACCGTTTCCAGGAACAAACAGGGGGAGTTTTTTAGGCAAGAAGGAGCATAGTTGGCCACTTATACTTCAGTAGACATTGAAAGTAGTGCCAATAACAGTGCTAGACACAGCATGAATTAAACATAATAGTAGGTCTGTGAAAACACTAAAAACAAGTCGACGTTTCGATCCCATATGCTCAGTGTTGCGGGACCATCATCAGGACTAACAATACATACATTTGCTTGCCTGGTAAGAGTTAAACACACAACCGCCCATATGGGTCGGTGGGGTTTACAGGGATTTTAATAAATGGGTCCTCGTTTTGATATCGATATTCGCCTGTATGGTACAGGTCGTACCGTTATATCCACCTCACTTTTCGTTAGGGAAAAATTATATCACGGAGGGGATCGGCCTGATAGGTCCGGTTATACTCAAAACGAGTCGAGGGGAGGTGATGCCTCCGCGGTGTCTCTGGTCCCTGGGTGCTCTGCCGAGTCGCAGTCACTGAGTCGCAGTCACTGGGTGCTCTGCCGAGTCGCAGTCACTGAGTGACTGCGACTCGGCAGAGCACCCAGGGACCAGAGACACCGCGGAGGCATCACCTCCCCTCGACTCGTTTTGAGTATAACCGGACCTATCAGGCCGATCCCCTCCGTGAGATAATTTTGCCCTAACGAAAAGTGAGGTGGATATAACGGTACGACCTGTACCATACAGGCGAATATCGATATCAAAACGAGGACCCATTTATTAAAATCCCTGTAAACCCCACCGACCCATATGGGCGGTTGTGTGTTTAACTCTTACCAGGCAAGCAAATGTATGTATTGTTAGTCCTGATGATGGTCCCGCAACACTGAGCATATGGGATCGAAACGTCAACTTGTTTTTAGTGTTTTCACAGACCTACTATTATGTTTAATTCATGCTGTGTCTAGCACTGTTATTGGCACTACTTTCAATGTCTACTGAAGTATAAGTGGCCAACTATGCTCCTTCTTGCCTAAAAAACTCCCCCTGTTTGTTCCTGGAAACGGTACAGGACTGTGCCCTTCCACACCCCAGTATTTTTCTCATTGTAAAAAATAAACTACCCTGTCCGGCTGGACAGTGGGCAATGTAGTTCCCATTGTGGACTATTATTTATCAGACTTTGGATTTATATACTCTTGGGGACCATTGTTGTTTCTAAATTATAGCTACCCACGGTCCCCGGATAACCGATTGGGTTCCCTTGTTGTTGTATACAAATGTAAGAAACCAACATCATCCCTTTGCAGTTTAATGCAAGCGACCTCTATATCATATTTTGGATACCCCAAGATGCATAGACCAGAATCAGCATGTACCTTCAGCCTATTGTGATTACTACTGGTACATTCCAAAGTGGAATTCAGGTCACATCTACTATTACATATGTACAACTCATAATCAGACATATTTCAGCAAAAACAACTACTCTAAATTTTAACAGTTTACTGTAAGGTAGCCAGAGCATGCCACTCAATAAGCAAATTTAGTCCATCCTCCACTGTGTTACATGTCCAGATCCATTTGTTCTCCTTTTGTGTGAGCAAGCTACCTACATCTGCACATCTTCTAGTATTTTTGACCACTTCAAGAACAAACCATCTCATTTGTTTTGGAGTATGTGACATTACTTCATAATGTTCCACTAATGGTGCAGTCAATACTTTGCATCGAATGCGAGATTGATGCTGTAGATGCGCTTCTTTACTTCTTGCGTTGTTTTCCCAATGTAAGTCAAATCACAGGGACACTGCACACAGTAAACTACATTTTTTTTCAGACAATTGGAATGATGACGTAACACAATTTCTTTACCATTCAGGTTACAGGTCTTTACAGTCAAGGTCGTAGCACAAGCAGTACAATTTCCACATGCATAATGTCCTACTACCGGCGGCAATCCCCATAAATTCTGTAATGTGATGGGTGCTGGATCATTGTATGCCCTTACCAAATGATCCCGTAGGTTTCTGCCTCTTTTAAAGGCAAATCGTGGTGTTTGTAACTGTGGGTCTATTTTTCTTATTAGATGCCAATTATGTTTTATGATCTTGACTATTGCATTGGACTCTGTTCCGAAAGTGGTTACACACGTGATAGGCTGTGAGGCCTGCGAATCTTCATTAAGATCCCTTTCTTTATGTAGTAACGACTCTCTATCATAATTCCACGCTCGTTTCATGGCTTGTTTCGTTAATCTGTATGGATATGCCCTTGTAAGCAACTTAGTCAATAGTAGCTTAGCCTCTCTGAAATAATCCTCCCTTTTGGTGCAATTCCGACGTAATCCCAGAAATTGACCAAAAGGGAGGTTATCCCGTAAATTTCTGGGATGATGGCTATCATACTTTAACAATGTGTTACGAGCAGTTGGTTTGGTGTAAAGACTCATCGTTAAGTGGCCTGTATCATGTGTGATTTTTAGATCCAAAAAACGAATCGAGTTTCTGTCACTTTCCAATGTGAATTGTAAATGTTCATTTTGTTCATTTAGCCAGAGATGAAAACTGTTCAGCTCTATTTGTGAACCTTCCTACACTATACATACATCGTCTATGTATCTTAGATATTCTATCAGATTGGAACTGAAAGGGTTATTGTTGTAAATTACATTGTCTTCAAAGGCAGCCACGAACAAATTAGCTATGTCTGGCGCAAATATAGCGCCCATGGCTACACCCTTTACTTGAGCATAAAAATCGGTATTGAATAGAAAATAGTTCTCTTCCAATGCTATCCGTGCACAATCAACAATGAATTTTGTGGGAACTTGATGGGGACGTAACCACTTTTCTAACACCTCCTCAATCACCCTGAGCGCTTGGTCTTGTGGAATGCTTGTATACAAGCTCTCTATGTCCATTGTGGCCAGGATGTTACAATGTGGATTGAACTCTCTTACTTCCAATTTGTTAATGACTTCTCTGCTGTCCTGTGTGTATGAGCGTGTTATCGGGACAAAGGGTTTTATGAAAAAATCAACGTATTCAGCTAGGGGTTGCAATATTGATTGGCACCCTGCCACAATTGGCCTTACTGGGGGATTTTGACTACTCTTATGGATTTTTGGCAAAGTATAAAATGCCGGGATAGTGTAATCCTTTTTATTTATAGTATATTTGTAAATATGGCGCAACAAGGCGCATTTTTTACGCCACTGGTGCGTCACAAAACAGACCGGCGGCGTAAAAGTGACGCAAGGGCTCATAAATGAGGCCCCAGGATTAGAGAGGTACTTCATTTTATATCTAGAAAGGAAGGGAGAGAGAAAGAGAGAGTCAGGTACCAGGTTAGGGATAGGTTTTATTCACCTGTTCTTGTTTATCTCTCACTAGGCACCAGTCACGCAAGCAGTCAGAGTGAGCCACAGATTGCTTCTCCACGTCTCCGTGAGGTCTAAAGAAAGGTGTTCTTCTCTTTTTTTTATCCACTTCCCCCTTCCCTTGGGCTTCTGGTTCCTCGTGCACTGTATATATAGTCAGTGCACAGGAGCAAGCAGCTTTAGGGTTGGTTCGAACTGTCTTCATTCTCCAACGGAACAAACCGGATTCTCAGGTGAGCTGGGCTCTGACAGAAGCACTAGCCATCATAAAAACGGTTCTGTTGGACAATGAATTCACGGGAAGATACTGAGGTTATTGACGTTGCAGATATGGCGCAAGCGCTGGATGATGATCTGGCTCACAATAAGTCAGTATATGGAGTCTTGCAACATATGCAACAGGAAATACAAAAGTTAAAATTGGAAAATGCCACGTTAAGGCAAAATCTAGATAGGTACAAACTTAGAGAGTCTCATTAGCATACAGCTTTCAATCCTTTGTTTAAGTCTGTCGTCGAAACAGGAATAAGAGTAAATCAAACTACTATTCCTTCTCCTGTGGAGTTAACAGTGAATGTCCCAAATGCTGTGCCCTTAGCTGCACCAGAACGTTTTCATGCAGACAGTAACAAATTCCATGTTTTTTAAAATCAATGTCAATTACATTTTGTTTGCAAACCCCAACAATGCCCCACTGATGCCACGAAGGTGGCGTTCGTCTTGTCTTATTTGGAGGCAGCAAACTGGTCAATACCATTTATAGACTGAGATGATCCGATCCTACATAATTGGAATTAGTACAAACGCACCATGACCTGCCTCTTTGCTAAACACACTTTTATGCAGGCAAGCGATAATGAACTTTTGAATCTTAAACAAGGCAATAAGGACCTACTGACCTATCTCACAAGTTTTAATCGTTTGCTCACAGAAACACAGTGGCCTGAACAGAAATGCGTCTCTCTTTTTTATAAAGGCTTGAAGGACGATGTAAAAGACGCCTTGGCACATATAGTTGATTTGCCAGAAGATTATTCTGACTTTGTTGATTTGGTGGTAAAGTTGAAACACAGGTTAGAGGAAAGGAGATAAATCTAAATTGGAATCTCGGCTAACCTTTGTCAGGCATGAGAAAAAAGACACAGATACTAAGCTCTCTGTACCTGAGCCTATGCAAATAGGGATGCTTAGGAGACCGCTTACATCTGAGGAAAAGGAGAGGAGGAGAAAATTACAATTGTGTTTATATTGTGGCAAGGCAGGTAACTTTGCCAGCGAATGCCCAGTTAAGCCAAAGACTTCCCGAAAGGTTACAGTTTCCTCTGTCTCCTCTACTGAGTCGGGCAATGATTAACCTCGACAAGGGGAGAGGTAACTTGTTCGAGGAAACAGAATAACCAGACCTCAACTTCAGCAGCATTCATTGTACCTCACATACCAAAACATTTTTTAATTCAAGTCATCTTAATAGTAACTACCCAGTTAAGGCACTTCCTCCCGGTAATATTGGACTCGGGAGCAACAGGGGATTTTGTGGATAACAAGTTAGCTGAAACTTTAGGCCTTCCAGTATGTTTAAAGCCTTGTCCAGAAGCAGTATGTGCAGTGGATGGATCGGAATTAACGTCAGGCTTAATGACGAAACAAACAACACCACTTGTCATGGTTTGTCAAATGGGCATACTGAAGTGATTATGTTTGACCTAATAGAAACCCCGACTTTTGGCGTGATTCTTGGGGTACCCTGGTTAACTACTCACAACCCAAAAATAGATTGGTTAAATAGAACAGTCACGTTGGATTCTACCTTTTGCAGAACTACCTGCTATCAGGAAGCAGGACCTGAGAATAGGACAGTTATACATTGTGCTAATTCGAGACAAGAACAACCAAATCTCCCTCCAGAATATTGTGACTTCAGAGATGTTTTTGATCCGGTAAAGGCTAGTTTTTTACCCCCACACCGGTCTTATGACTGTCGAATAGACCTCATTCCAGGGGCCCCTTTACCTAATAACAGAGTCTATGGTTTAACCGAAGAAGAAACCAAATATCTGAGAACTTATTTGGATGACCTATTGTAATCTGGGTTCATCCGTCACTCCAAGTCCCCGGTGTCATTGCCGCTTTTTTTTATCCCGAAACCGGATCAGTCTCTGCGCGCATGTATAGACTATAGAGGATTAAACAAGGCCACGATAAAAAATAAATACCCACTTCTCCTAATACCGGTGTTTTTGGATCCATTAAGAAATTCCTCGGTATACACCAAGCTAGATTTGCGGGGGGCATACCACTTGGTCAGAATCAAAGAAGGGGATGAGTGGAAGACAGCTTTCAAGACCAAACTTGGACTATTTGAATAGACTGTAATTCCCTTTGGGTTATGTAACGCCCCTGCGGCATTCCAATTCTTTATTAATAAGGTTCTTCATGAATTTCTTGATATATGCGTCATTGCATACATTGATGACATACTCATATATTAAAAAAATCAGAAAGAACATACCCAACATGTCCGTGCAGTATTAACCAAATTAATAGAAATGACCTTTTCGCCAAATTAGAAAAATGCACATTCAATGCCAGCAAAGTAGACTTTTTAGGATACTGTTTGTTACCTCAAGGAATAACCATGGACACAAAGAAAATAAGTGCTATCACAGATTGGCCTGAGCCATCTTCTGTCAAAGATGTCCAAAATTTCCTGGGTTTTGCCAATTTTTATAGAATATTTATTTCTCACTTTGCTGACATAGCGACTCCAATCACCGCTCCGTTACGAAAAGGGCAACGGTTTCTGTGGTCAGATGAGGCAGCTCGTGCTTTTCAACAGCTAAAGCAAGAATTCACGTCAGTTCCAATTCTAAAACATCCTGATCCAGTTTTACCTTTCTTTGTAGAAGCGGACGCTTCTCAAGTAGCTTTAGGTGGAGTACTTTCTCAACGGGATATAGTGGACGGTCAATTATACCCAATAGCCTGCTTTTCCAAGAAGTTATTACCGGCTGAACAGAATTACACTATGGTTGAAAGAGAGGTTTTTGGCAATCAAAGTAGTTTTTTCAGAATGGAGACAACATTTGATGGGGGCTAAGTTCCCTGTAACCATTTTTTCTGATCATAAGAATTAAAAAAAAAATTGATCTCTTAAAGCCCTAACACCACGCCAAATGAGATGCTTAAATTTCTTCAGTCTCTTTGATTTCGTAATTACTTACAGACCAGGGACACAACAAATTCAATCCGATGTGTTATCCAGATATGGCTATACTTCCTGTACAACAAATGGATTTTATGACAGAACTGTATAAAGCTCACATGCAAATTGCACCACAAGAATGGTTGAAGGGCTCTCAAAACACTATACAACAGGACTATTGTATCACAACAAATTGTTGTATGTTCCCACCACAGAGTTACAATCACAAGTGGTAAGCTGGCATCATGCTTCCCCCTTGGCAGGTCATCCTGGGTGGGTGAAAACCCTAGAAAATGTGCAAAAACATTTCTGGTGGGAAACTATGAGTAAAGACATCAGACAATTCGTTACAACTTGCCTTATCTGTGCGAGACAAAAATCCTCTCTTAAGGCTCCAGCCGGATTCTTAACACCTATGCCATCTCCCACTCAACCTTGGCACACGGTGTGTGTGGATTTTATTGTAGGATTACCATCAGTAAAGTCTTTTACAACTGTGCTAGTTGTAGTGGAATTTTTATCTAAGATGCAGACCCCCCAAGATATAGCGGCATGGATTAACAAATTTAGCTGGACAAAAATGGAAATTTAGCGGCACAAATATGGAAATTTAGCCGCAATTTTGCGGCATTGTATGTGGCCATTTTTCCTACAACAAACACAGATATCTTAGTTTTTTAGTTATTTAACAACATGAAGCTATTTATATTTGGTTTCTTTACAATGTAGACACTTTGTTTCCCTTGAGCGTGTGCTTCACAATTATGGGATGCTGCAGTTTCACAGCAAATCTACTACTAGGAAAGAATATTTCTTTCCTGTCCATATTTTATTGTATCTTGCTCCCCGTCCCATCCTTCCCCTGTTGTTGTAACAACACCTCCTCACTGTACAGGAGTTTTTTCCAGCTAGTACTGCAGCCACTGCGTCTGGTGCACTACGTGATTTTAACATGGCAGCTCCCAGTCTACCAACACATGAGTTGGTGAGCCCCAAATGCCTCTATACGGATCTATGACAGAATCTTGACAGACAAAATATCGACCTACAGAAACATCGAGGCTGGAATATCGAAGGCAAGTATATCGACATCCTATCTACAACATGGTAAGTACAAAAATATTGAAACAAAAATATTGATGTTAAAAATATCATAATTAAAAATATTGTTTTATATCTGTTAAAATAGAATATGTAAAAAAAGTAAATAATACTTGTAAATAAAATAAACATTGTTCAAAATATTTAGTAATGTTTAAAATTAATAAACATTAGATATATAATAATATAACATTAATTAAACAAATATGTAAAATATAAATTATATATTTACTTAATAATACATTTTAATAATTACTATAATTACTTATAAATTATTTAAAAATACTATAAATTACAAATAGATCTCCACAAATAAAATAATTACATAAACAAGTAAATAATTATTTTTAATAAATTAAAAAAATTAAATATACCTTCAATATTTTTAAAATTAATAACAAGTTTTCAAGTTTAAATACTTTATTCGACAACATTGTCATAAAAGCATATATCCCTAAGCTAAACAGAATAAATACTACGCTAGAATTTTAAGAACAAGGTAAAATACATATTAAATATCATACATTTTATACTTTGTCGACGAATAACTCAGTAAAATTATGCATTGTAAAATCAAGTCACAGCACAAGGTCTTAGAGAAATAAATTTGTCATTGTAGATAGTTAATTACAGTTTTAAAGTGCGCGTACGTATTATCCAAGCCCACCCCATATATTTGGCTACAGCAATTGCAAGATTGGGGGCACAATTTGATTTTAAAATCCTTAGCGCCTCTAAATATTTCCTTGTCCCCAAATTCCTGCAAGCCGGCTTTAACCATCTGCTTCTTGGGGCAGCATATAATGGGCAAACAAACAGAAAATGTGGGATGTCCTCTACATGTGCTTTACAGTAAAAGCAAGAATTTACATTACCGGAAGACCATTTGGCCGTGAAGGCATTGAGGGGTAAAGAGCCAATCCTAAACTGAAAATACAATTTCCTGTCTAGAGGCTTAGCAATCAAATCCCAGTACTGTTCAAATTTTGGAGTGGTTTTAAATTCCAGAAACTGGGATGTCAACACGGATGGTTGGTTGGAAATCAATACAGTGTTATTTATCATGTCCCAATACATTTTTTTCAATGAAGTCTTAGATGGAAAAGCATGTGGGTCTACTGCGGTCCACAAGTGCTCAAGGTGCAGTTTTTGAAGTAATTTCCTTACTTCTTTGAGCCAGGGTACTTTATGAAACCTCTCAGAATTAACAACATCCAAAAGGGCAGCTGCGTAGTGACTCAGTTCAGGAGTGGTTTTTACACGCCTCCAATAAAGGAGGGGACGCAGTCTGGCTGTATCCTCAATCTTTTTCCTCCCGAAGTCATATTGAAGCGGGGTCGAGGGGGTACTCTGGGGTACACCAATTATTCGACGAAGAAATTTGTTTTCTGCAACTACTAATGAGTTCAAATTGGTGAAGCCCCATAATTCTGATCCGTAAAGACAGGCGCCCAACACTTTCATGCTGTAAATCTCCATTATTGGCTGGATAGGTCTTGTAAATGAAGATTTGTGTTTTTGGGCTATTGCCCCTGCCAGCTGATTAACTTTTAGCACCACAGAGTCCATGTGGGATTTCCAGTTCATGTTGGCATTTAAGGAGATGCCTAGGTAGGTAAAAGCATTCACTTCCTCCAGTGAGGACCCATTGTAGTTCATTTTCCCCTTGAATTTCTTGGCTGGATTCAGGTTCATAAATTTAGTCTTTGATGTGTTTATTTCCAAGCCCCGAATCCGACAGAAGTCACCAAAAGCGTTTATTGTCTTTTGTAATCCGCTAGGGGTCCGCGAGACCAGGAAGGTGTCATCTGCAAACATTAGTACTGGAACTCGCTCCCCATCTAGTAATGGGGCATCTGTCGGAAGTTGCTTCAAAAAGTCAACTATGCCATTAATATAGAGGGAGAATAAAGTGGGGGCCAGAACGCAACCCTGCCTCACTCCTCTATCCACAGGGAAGGGTTCCGTGACATCTCCCTGGGCACCCCATCTAATCCGGGCATAGTTGTTCTCGTGCATCCTTACAAGCAAAGTCAGTAGTTCAGGGCTTATTCCGAGATCCCGCAAGACAACCCATAGCTTTTGTCGGGGAACTAAATCAAACGCTGACTTCAAGTCTACGAAGACAGCAAATAGTGGACCGTTTAGCAAGGTTACGTTTTTCCAGTATATAGTTAAAAAATGGAATACCTGGTCGACAGAGCTGGTTAAAGGGCGGAAACCAGCTTGATACGGGGAGAGGATATCCTTATCATCTATCCAGGCTTGTATTTTGTTTTGTATCATCCTGCCCATCAGTTTTTGTGCACAGTCGATAAGGCTAATGGGCCTATAGTTGCTTGGCAAAGCCTTGTCCCCTTTTTTGTAGACAGGTATTATTTCCGCTCCTTTCCATGTTGCTGGAATCTTTGCTCCTTGTGCGATGGCATTACCAAGCCATGCGAAGTATTTGCACCAATTGGCCCTGTCCGATAAAAACACATCCGCCGGTATTCCATCAATTCCTGGCGCCCTTCCTCTGGTTACTCCATCCATTGCCTCATTTACGTCTTTCAATGTGAATAGTTCATGGGCATAAAATACCCTTACTGGAGGGGATTCAATTTGTGGTACCAAATTGTCTGCATATTGTGGTTTAAAAAAGTCCACCCAAGCCTCCTTTGCTACATAGTTTTTCGGACAATCAGCTATTCCCCCAGAGCCCCACTTTAAAATGGCCCAGAACTCTTTCTGATGTTTATCGACACATGCTTTCTTCAGGTCTAACCATATATTCTCATCCCACAGTTTTTGTGCCTTGATTTGTGTTTTTCTGTATTCATCCCTGGCCTTTAAAACTCCTGTTTTAGATCTCAGTGCTACACTAAGATTTTGTCGCGCTATTCTACAGGAATGGTCATACCATCCTCTTTTTATTGGTGGTCTAACACCCTTCCTCTGCTTGTTTTTTTTAAAGAATAACTTCTGTATATTAGCAAAAAACTTTGGCTGTGACTCTTCAATCAATTGTTTAAAATGTATTTCATTAATAAGGGTCTGTAGTCTGGTTACCTCTTCAGTAACTATCCCCTCTAGGGCCTGCATATCCCCAGGTTTGTCTACCAAAGTTGTCCATTTAATGTGACGGAGATTGTTAGATGTAACAACGTCTAGTGACGTAAGATCCCTAGCCGGGTTTATTGAGTTTACACTTTGTTCCAGGTTGAAGAGCAAGCACAAAGGATTGTGGTCGCTCTCCAATCTTGGAATCACCTGCATATCGACCACTTTATGCCAACCTCTGACATCTATAAGAATATAATCTATCCTGCTACTTGATCTTAAATTGTCAAAGGTGTGCTTACCCTGTGGATCAGAGGAGGTGCGGCCATTTACTGCCCTCAGTCCTCTGGATAGGCATAAGCTTTTAGCCTGTATTGCCACTTCTGTCCACTTTTTTACCAGCGGGAGGTCTAATTGGGGGATTCCCCATTTAGTGTCTTCCTCTTGGGCCAGATCGTTATCCTCACATCCTAGAGGTTCAAATGTTGTGTTCAGGTCTCCCCCCACCAAGATAGTGTACTGCGTAGGTAGAGTCTCTAAGTCATTATCTAATGTTCCTATCACATCGGAAAATGTACCCCCTTGGGTTCCCCTGGCATAGATGTTATATATTGCCAGGTTATGACCATCAGCCCAGGTGAGCACTATAGAGAGTAGGTCACTGTTAATAATATGACTCTGCTTGATAGTGCATTGTAAGGATTGGCGTATCCATGTAATTAGACCCCCTGAAGGCCGCCCCTTAGTATTCTTTTTCGCAGGTACATGAAAATTTAGGAAGCCCTGGCGAAAAACTGGTGCCACTGACCATGTTTCCTGCAGCATGATAACATCATGACGGTCAATGAACTCGCACCATTCGGGAGTCTCTAGTTTATGATGGATACCCGCTATGTTCCATGAAATGAACTTGATACTACCTTTCAATTCAGTATTCCCCTCTTGTGAAAGTATGCTCTGATTAAAGGGGAGCAAGGGGGATGGAGAAGTAGTTTCCTCGTTATTGGTAATGATATGAGTAACTGGTGGACTGTACACTACTATACTAGGGGTATAATCTCTATGGTCGGGAATCTTGCCCTCACAACAATCTGTTTCTGGCTTCGTTAGAGTACTATTGATTCCGTAGTTAACCTCTACAACCTTAAATTTTCCTATGCTCCACGATTCTTCCAGTCAATCACATTGGCTTAGACCCGAGAGGGCCGAGAACCTATTTTCGGTCGAGATACCCCAATTATTTCTATTTTCAGGGATTTTGGCTTTTCTTAGTACAGGGTTCCACTTCGTTTTCAGCATTGTTGGATTTAAGATGTTACCTTTTTTTATATAAAAGAAATCCAACGTTAGTGGCACTATTTCGGTAGATCTACGCTGAGGGGGTATATATTAGCTAGAATGTTTGGCAAAACTTCTGGGTCTGAGAAATGTAGCACCACACAATCCCCCTTAAATTTTTTGGTACCACCCCCGATCCATTCAACTCTTCTAGCTTTAACTACTTCCTGTGCCAACTGGTCCCTGCCTCCCGGTTTAAAAGCCATGTTCTTTGATAACCAGTGGAGTGATTTGTTTATCAAAGAAGGAATGTTCTCTACTTGCCCTGGTTCCAGTTGAGGGACGTTTGCTATGACCAATATTAATGGAGAGGCTTCCACGATTAATTCAACGGGCCCCTTCTCTATGTTGCCATCTTCTTTTGTACCTCTAAAACTCGGCCCTGCAGAGTCCCCATTATTAATATCTGGATCTGGGTCTCTCAAGTCCCCCCCCCTAGAGCTGGTCTCCTCGTAATGTTCCGGGGAGTGTTTGCAAATAAATCTGACCCAGGAACAATTTGGGTAGTTTTTGGATCAACTCTAGGTGATTTTAACAGAGGGGTTTTCGATTTTTCTTCTAATGATTTTGGCAAAAGTACCCCCAGTCTGTTAACCTCTTCTGTGAGCTGGTCTATTTTACTTAGGAGCGGTTTGGTTATAGTTTTGATCTTGTTATCTACGGCATTCAGCAACTTCTTGAATTGGTCTTCATCCAAGTGGACCTTTCCTCCTGCATTACCCCTTGTATCATCTCCACTATTTCCCTGAGGGGAAGCATCGGGCGCTTTTTACTTGATCGAAGGCCACCCCGTTTAGGTATATTCTTTCCCCCCCCCTTTGTTACTCTTGGAGCTGGGACCGGTGTAGGGGCCTCCTCTTCTAGAGTAATAATGTCAATATCTTGCACGCTCTCGGGAACTGGTTCAGAGATGGCTACTAGAAGCTTGGTCAGTGGATTGTTATCCGGGGTCTGGAACACCTCATTACTGATATCAAGAGCGGGAGTAGGTAAAGGCGTGTTATCGATAAGCAAGTCTGGCGAATAACTCAATCCCAGGGATGATCTCCTGTCATGATTAATTTTGGCAACTTTCTGAACCATGTAATTGTCTATGGTGTTGATGGAGACTGTTGAAGATTTAGTTTTAGACATTTTCCAATCAACTTTACAAGGTTACGACTATGCAGGTCCGTGGGGTGTTAAGTCAGTGTGGTATCCCAGGCACATACAATAGTTTGTGGGAGGATGTGACTTACTTGGGTATTTTTGCACAGCGGTCTGGGCCCTGCTCCTGCCTCTTCCTGCCGATGAGGGCCCGCCCTTTGCCCGGTCTTCGCCCCGGGCGTCCCGCTCGCGTCCCGCGATGCGGGGGTGTCCCCTTCTTTATGGCGCCGTCGGCGCTCTCACAGCGCGTCAATTCCGCGCCGCCGCGAGGCCTGCCGGATGTTGTGGTTCCCGGAGCGGCGGCGCGAGTCTTAGGAGCAGAGTGACTCTCGGCGGTGGCGGCTTGTCCTCCTGGGTGCCCCTGGCAGTGTCGGCGTGGTGAAGGTAGGTTTGTGCTTCTCCCCCGCTCTGCCGGGGTGTCCCCTTCTTTATGGCACCGTCGGCGCTCTCACAGCGCGTCAATTCCGCGCCGCCGCGAGGCCTGCGGGGTTTTGTGGTTCCCGGAGCGGCGGCGCGAGTCTTAGGAGCAGAGTGAATCTTGACGATGGCGGCTTGTCCTACTGGTGCCCATGGCAGTGTCGGCGTGGTGAAGGTAGGTTTGTGCTTCTCCCCCGCTCTGCCGGGGTGTCCCCTTCTTTATGGCGCCGTCGGCGCTCTCACAGCGCGTCAATTCCGCGCCGCCGCGAGGCCTGCCGGGTGTCGCGGTTCCCGGAGCGGCAGCGCGAGTCTTAGGAGCAGAGTGACTCTCAGCGGTGGCGGCTTGTCCTCCTGGGTGCCCCTGGCAGTTTCGGCGTGGTGAAGGTAGGTTTGTGCTTCTCCCCCGCTCTGCCGGGGTGTCCCCTTCTTTATGGCGCCGTCGGCGCTCTCACAGCGCGTCAATTCCACGCCGCCGCGAGGCCTGCCGGGTGTCGTGGTTCCCGGAGCGGCAGCGCGAGTCTTAGGAGCAGAGTGACTCTCGACGGTGGCGGCTTGTCCTCCTGGGTGCCCCTGGCAGTGTCGGCGTGGTGAAGGTAGGTTTGTGCTTCTTAATAACATAATACATTATCTAAATTCATTCTAATTAATAAATAAAACTACTATTCAAAGTCCAAACAAATCTACAATATTAAAAACATTGGATAGCGTAAAATGTAAAATTACTATTCCCACTCCAGAAAGTGCAAAATTAGGGAAAACAGTGTATAGCTTAGAGATACAAATTACTATTCCCACTCCAGAGAGTGAAACAGTAAAAAAAACATTGGATAGCGTAGGAGTAAAAATTACTATTCCCACTCCAGAGAGTGAAACAGTAGGGAAAACGTTGGATAGCGTAGGAGTAAAAATTACTATTCCAACTCCAGAGAGTGCAACAGTAGGGAAAACGTTGGATAGCGTAGGGGTAAAAATCACTATTCCCACTCCAGAGAGTGCAACAGTAGGGAAAGCGCTGGATCGCGTAGGAGTAAAAATTACTATTCCCACTCCAGAGAGTGCAACAATAGGGAAAGCATTGGATAGCGTAGAGTTAAAAATTACTATTCCAACTCCAGAGAGTGGAACTGTAGAAAAAGCATTGGATAGCGGGTGGGTAAAAATTACTATTCTCACTCCAGAGAGTGCAACAGTGGGAAAAGCGTTGGATAGCGTAGGGGTAAAAATTACTATTCCCACTCCAGTGAGTGCAACAGTAGGGAAAGCGTTGGATAGCGTAGGGGTAAAAATTACAATTACCACACCAGAGAGTGAAACAGTAGGGAAAGCGCTGGATAGCGTAGGGGTAAAAATTACTATTCCCACTCCAGTGAGTGCAACAGTAGGGAAAGCATTGGATAGCGTAGGAGTGAAAATTGCTATTCTATCTCCAGAGAGTGAAACAGCAGGGAAAGCGCTGGATAGCGTAGGGGTAAAAATTACTATTCCCACTCCAGAGAGTGAAACAGTAGATAATGCGCTGGATAGCGTAGGGGTAAAAATTACTATTCCAACTCCAGAGAGTGCAACAGTAGGATAAGTGTTGGATAGCGTAGGGATAAAAATTACTATTCCCACTCCAGAGAGTGAAACAGCGTTGGATAGCGTAGGGGTAAAAATTACTATTCCCACTCCAGAGAGTGCAACAGAAGGGAAAGCGTTGGATAGCGTAGGGGTAAAAATTACTATTCCAACTCCAGAGAGTGAAACAGTAGGGAAAGCGTTGGATAGCGTAGGGGTAAAAATTTCTATTCCCACTTCAGAGAGCGCAACAGTAGGGAAAGCATTGGATAGTGTAGGGATAAAAATTACTATTCCCACTCCAGAGAGTGCAATAATAGGGAAAGCGTTGGATAGCGTAGGAGTAAAAATTACTATTCCCACTCCAGAGAGTGCAACACTAGGGAAAGCGTTGGATAGCGTAGGGGTAAAAATTACTATTCCAACTCTGGAGAGTGCAACAGTAGGGAAAGCATTGGATACCATACAAATTAAATACATTTTAAATAACTAAACATCATTTAAAAATACCCATTAATATTAAAGAAAAAAGTAGATTTGAATAAATAATTAACAATAAATTAACAATAAATATCAATTAATAATTATTAGTTACCAAATAATAAATATTAAGCAATAAAATAACGTAAACACAAAACAAATATTATTAATAATTAATTACCAATTAGAAAACATTAAACAATAATATTATTTTTATGCCAAAAAATACTTTTTATAACACATTAATTACAAATTATTTACAAATAATTTACAATAAAAAGAAATTTAATTACCAATTAAATAAATAATTACCAATTACAAAAATGTATTACACATCAAATTCATTAATTACCAATTACAAACATCAATTACCAATTACAAACATTAACTACCAATTAAAAACATTAATTACAATTAAATAAATTAATTACCAATTACTAATATTAATTACCAATTAAAACAATTAATTACCAATTAAAATTATTAATTGCCAATTGATAATTAATTATAAATACATAAATTATCAATACCAATAAATAAAAATAATTCATTACTTAATTACAATTAAAATACTTCCCATCTAATTCCCCTATAAACCCACTACCCACTACAGAAGTTAAACGCAAAAATTAACTAAAATTAATTTATAATTCCTAAAAAGTAATAATTAATTTAATATAATTAAATTACTTCCCACCCTATTCCCCTATAAACCCACAACCCGCTCCAGTACTAAAACATAAAATTGACTTAAAAATAACATTATAAATATATGAAAATAGTTCACATATAACTTAAAACAAGTAAAATACTTAACAAAAAACATATAACACATACATATTAAATACATACTAAAATACATACCAATAGTACAAATATCGATCTTAGTAACATCGAAATTACTAACATCGATATATTTGATATCGATATTACTGACTTTGATATTACTTACATCGATATAAAAAAAATCGATATTACTTACCTTAGGGTCGATATTCTGTCCCACTATATTCTTGACATCGATATTCTTTACCTTCGATATTTGTGTAGGTCGATATTTACAACTCGATATTTTGACTGTGTACCCTCTATACAATCTATTCCAATATGACTACAGCGGTTTTCCGAGTCAGATTGTTGTAGCACTCACCATGCATCTTCTCTTTGCTCCCCTCCCCCAAACACAGGCTCTTGTCACTACCTTTGGTAGATTTACCAAAGTGCCGTTATTCAAATTTGAGGCAAGTGTCCTAATTTTCATGCTTCAAATGTATTTCTTAGCAGTTCTACATCAATCTATCTCTGTGGCTGCAGCTACCAACCTACTGCAGGAAAACCTAGGACTAGAATTGGCAAGGTGAGAGTTTATTACCCGGTTTATGCAGGTAAACTCATGTCAGGTCAGTTTGTGTCTTGCAACAGAGTTTGTGTCGGCACCCAATACTTCTTTTAAAGTGAAAGCACTGATAAAGTAAACTCTGACTCCCTTCAATGTGCAGTACTAGCGTAAGACACTCTAGAAAGTCTGTGCGAATATGCCTCAGCAAAGTTGTGGGTGGGTGTCGTGTGCCCTTCGCAGTCGCACGAGTGTGAGCAGATGGTGGCAGAGGCCCACCACTTGGATCTCATTGCTGAAGAAAACTGCATGACCGGGCTGGTTAAGTGTTCATCCAACTTTGGCAATAGCAGCCTCCTGGGTGTGGGGAGGGGGAGGGGTTGGTCCACCAGCGACGGTAATGATGACTCCTTTGTCTACAGCTGAGTGCCAGGTTCTCAGGTTACAGGAGAGATGCTGGATGGCAAGCAGGTACTTAGAAAGCTGTTATCACTTCATGCAAATTGACAATTGACACATGACCCATGCTGGGAGACATGTCGCAGCTCGGTGCATGTCACACTGCCAATAACAAATTGACTTCTTCAGGCTAGCAGCCCCCGAGGATATAGCGGCTTTTGTAAAAATGCCACGATTTCTACAAAAGTGCCGATTTCGCAGGCACTTTTGTAAAAATCGCAGCATTTTTACAAAAGTGTCGATTTCGCAGCAAATCACGAAATCGCGAAATCCTGGAGGGTCTGAAGATGGCACACTTTGTACCATTACGGAAACTACTAACTTCAGCCGAATTTGCTGATATTTTTCTTAAAGAAATTGTTCGTTTGCATGGTTTGCCTAGTAAAGTGGTGTCAGATCGAGGAAGCCAATTCAATTCTAAATTTTGGAAAAGTTTGTGCAACAAACTAAAAATAGAGGTAGCATTGTCCTCAGCTTTCCATCCAGAGACAGACGGACAAACCGAAAGACTGAACTAAACTTTGCTTCAGACATTATGCTGTTTATTAGCAGATTATACTAGTGAATGGGTAGAAGCTCTTCCTGTAGCAGAATTTGTCTATAATGATACTGAACACGTAGCATTGCATTGTACCCCTTTTAATTTCATGCATGGGTACCATCCAAGAGCTTTACCGATCCAGCTTGAAGAGTCTTTGTTGCCACAAGTAACAGGAAGGCTATCTAAATTAGGTGACATTCAAAACAAGGCCAGGAAACGCTTAGTGACATATAAAGAAAACTTGAAAAGACAAGCAGACAAACACCGAACTAAGGCCCCTATAGATCAAATTGGTGACAAGGTCTGGCTCTCTACAAGGAATTTAAATGTAGAAGGGTCTCGAAGACTACAACCCCGTTTTATCAGACCCTTTAGTGTCACAGCCATAATAAATCCAGTCACAGTCAAGTTAGATTTACCTAGTGAATACCCAGTACATTCCACATTTCATGTCTCCTTATTTAAAAAATACAATCTAGGAACTCATTCTGAACCACCACCTCCCCCTATACCAATTAAGGGGCATCTGGAATATGAAGTGCAGAGTATAAAGGACGCCAAGAGAATTCATGGATGCCTTTACTATTTAGTAGCATGGAAAGGCTATGATGAGATGGAGAATTCTTGGGAGCCTGCCTCCTATGTACATGCTCCTCCCTTAATTAAACAATTTTATTTAACTCATCCAGGAAAACCCTGTCCGGTGGGAGGGCCTTTGAGGGGGCGACTGTTAGGGTTAGTGCTCTACAAAGAGCTTGTCCCCTTTCATCTCAGTAGTAGTTCCTCCTGTAGTTAACTTTACGACTCTACATGTCCTTCATATGATATCTCCCATCACACTCATTGAATCACCCGCCTTTTTAAAATGCAGTTGTACCTCTTTTATAGTTGTGCTAATATCAGGTGCAGTTAGTCTCTTCAGGTCTATTTATTTGGCTTAGCGTGCATATGTGATAGTCTTTATTGTTATTTTGCCGTTACCAAGGCTTTGCTAGAAACCATTCTCTAAACACTGTGGAAAGCTCTTCATGCGCCTTCATATTTGCATAAAAACGGAAGCTCTGCATGTTTCTTTAGAAAAACGTGCAGTGCGTGAGAACACACCTAGCCCAGCCTATAAAAGGCAAACATCGTGATCTTCCCTTTGCTAGTGCTCGTCTATTCCTGCTTACCTGGAAACGAATCCTCCTGCGCTGGCACTCCTGTTTCTCAGCAGTCCTGCATCCACTTTAGAAGAGATCCCGAACTCCGGGCTCATCTTCCCATCACATTTCTGCTTCCGAAAATTCCTCTTCTCTTCTGGATCGTTGAATACTCTCCCCCATCTGCAAAACAAAAAAGACAAGGTCAGGTTGCATAATCTAATCATCAAGAACCAAGTAAGTTAAACATCTCAATATTACCGGAGAGATTGTTTAGAGTCAATGAAGATAAAGTCGGACATTTGTTCTGAAATACTTTCAAAGTGATTTTGGTAAAATTAACCTTTTTATTGAAAGGTAGACTTTTGTTGCCTGCAAAACTTGCAGCCTTGAATTCAGAACTTTGTGAATTAAACATTGTTTTACCTGGAATGTAAGAACTGATATTTGCAGAACTTTCTTTGTGAAAAATAAGGACAGAAAAACACACTGTGTTTTGATTTAAAAGCACAGAACTCGTTTATGCTGGAAATGCCAAAGCAAGGTGTAAGTGGTTGATTTAAGCAGATATCAACTCTCAAGTTGAAAAGTTTCGCTAGACATCTTTTGAGAAACTTACCACCGTTTTTTTTCCTTTATGTTTGGTTTCTAGATAGCTGCACAATAATAGAAGTAATATTCCTGAATAGTGGAGCACATCCACCTGGGAGCTAAAAGACCAGGATTAGAGAGGTACTTCATTTTATATCTAGAAAGGAAGGGAGAGAGACAGAGAGAGACAGGTACCAGGTTACGGATAGGTTGTATTCACCTGTTCTTGTTTATCTCTCACTAGGCACCAGTCACGCAAGGAGTCAGAGTGAGCCACAGATTGCTTCTCCACGTCTCTGTGAAGTCTAAAGAAAGGTGTTCTTCTCTTTTTTTATTTTATCCACTTCCCCCTTCCCTTGGGCTTCTGGTTCCTCGCGCACTTTTTATATAGTCAGTGCACAGGAGCAAGCAGCTTTAGGGTGAGTTCGAACTGTCTTCATTCGCCAATGGAACGAACCGGATTCTCAGGTGAGCTGGGCTCTGACAGTTTCTAACGAGGGAACTTCTATGATGAAAGGTGGAGGAGATTTCCAGTCGGAGAGTAGAGGCCAAGGTATTCCTTTTGACTGTAGTACTGGGATTGATGCGACCACCTTGAAAAAGTCTAACATACGCCAATACTGTAATAGGCTGGGGCACTAGAAGAAAGAATATCATCCTAATACAGCCAATCAAGGACAGAAGTTAGGGTTTTCACAGCTTCAGAATAGTAACCCCATGCAATCACAAAATGGACGAGACCTAGATCTCAAAATTTCAATGCAGCCCAAGATTTGGTGATGCAAGTCCCACAACCCCCGATGCCACAGCAGAATGTCAATATCCCTAGACTTAATTCAAATCAGATGCTGAACATGAACCTGAATCCATTCCAGAGCCAAAATATAGCTCAGCAGTTTCCTCTGTTTGATACAGCGGAAGGATATGGCTCTGATCAGGCCTCTGACGGGGCCCGAGGGAGGAGGAACATTGGGGCATATTACAAAGCAATAGCGATAATTATCGCTATTGCTTGGTTAGAGACAAAAATTTACAGCAGAGCTGCAGCGATTTTTACCGCAAATAAACCTTGGTATTACCAAGGTTTATCGCAAATGCGATAAAAATTGCCGCAATGCATGAATATCGCTGAAAAGTCAGCGATATTCATGCATTACCGAGCTAATGCTCTTAGCCATGTTATCCACCTCCCATTGGATAACATGGCTAAGAACTGCTCAGGGCAGGTGTTAGCTTTTGGAGATATTCGCGCTTAGCGCGAATATCTCCAAAAGTTGGTAATAGGAGATAGCGATGTTAGCGACTGTTTTCAGTCACTAACATCTTGGCACGCCCACTTTGCATGTCATTAGTGATAAATATCACTGAAATGCAAAGTGTGGCCCAAGATGGTCGCTATCTCCTACTAGCTGTCGCTAACTGGTGTTAGAGACAGCTTGGTAATAGGGAGATCATTTTATCTCCGCTTTCTTGGCTTTTAAAGCCAAAAAAGCGGAGATAAACCCCCTTGATAATATGCCCCATTGTGCTCTTGGTTCAGTCTTAGACCAAAGTACCCATTTGTTGATACTGAAGTAGATGGCATCCCTGTCATTGTAAGAACAGTGGAGGTTCCAATCTTACTCCTCTCAGGAAGAAGAATCCAAGTTGTAGGGTTGGCAAATAAGCATATTTCAAGTCCCTTGACAGAATAGGTACCTGTAAAAATAGGGTCCTTCACTGAAAATCATCAGTTTGTAGTGTGCAATTTGAGTCCTGTGTGTCTCTTGGGGTGTGACTTGCTGTGCAAGTTGAATTGCATAATTTACTGCACACCAAGGGGCATAGCACTTCAGACAAATGATGAGGACATTGATTTTAAGATAGCAAATCAGAATGTAGCTGTTACAATTTTCCCCATGATGATAGTGGATGAGATAACCCCTAGATCTTAGAGATTCGGTGAGGATGGAAGGCTGGGATCTTTCAGGAAAGGACATCAGATTTATTAAAGGAGTTAAACCTGTTTGTATACAAGTACACCCCAAGGCTGAGTAGTCAAGACAACTGCAATACAATTTAACCTCCAAAACCATTTCTGTTATTACTCTGGTGATTGAGAAAATGATCCAAAAAGGGATCTTGAAAGAGATCATGGGGAGTCCTTGTAGTTCACCCATTATGGACCTGCAGAAGCCAAGCAATAAGTACCGCATCAGGCAGGACCTGAGGAAAATCAGCAGAATCGTGGTTCCTTGTGGTCTCATGGTGCCGAATCATGTTGTGATAATATTTCAGATTTCATGTGAAGCTGAAAGGCTCAACATCATTGAGCTTTGCCAGGCATTCTTTTCCATTGCACGAGGACTGCCAGTTCCTCCTCGTTTTCCTGTTTGGCAGTCATGTTTTGGCATGGTGCTGAGCTACTCAAGGGTATACAGAGAGTCTGTCCATCTTGAACCAGACCTTGAAAAAGAATCGGGTGTCTTTGATCATGCCCTGCAATTCAGTGTTGGTAAAAAACATTGATGGCCTATTGATTGCTTCAGGCATCCAAGAAGCCTGCAAGATTGATACTATTGCCTTGCTGAACGAGTTGGCCGAGAATGTAGATAAGGTGTCGCCGAATAAGTTGCATTGCTGTTTGACCGACGTCCTGTATGCAGGCCATCACATTGTGAGAGGTGTGAGGACCGTGTTGCAAGAAAGAATCTCAGTGATCAGGCAGATTAATCCGCGGATGACTCCGACGGAAGTTAGGATGTTTTGATAATAATCAGCTACTGTTGCCAGTGGAGTCCCAACTTTTCCCTAGTGGTGAAGACATTACAGTGGCTGACATTCCTGGAGTTGATAAAAAACCTTGGTTGCACCTCAGCACTAAGAATTCCTGATTACAACATGGTATTTTCACTTTTCTGCAGTGAGAGGGAGGGCTGCACTCTCTCAGTGCTGATGAAAAATCACTGAGATACACAAAAGCCTGTGGACTATTTTTCAGCTACATTAGATCCCGTAGTTGCGCCGTTAACTGGATGGTTGAAATCTGTGGCAACCACAGATGTCAGTATTGAGAGGTGCAAGAACATTGCGATGGGTGACCTTTTGACTGTTTATGTTCCACATTCTGTCGAAATTATAGGTCTAGAACTTGTACACAACATCTGATGATATGCTGCCTCACTAAGTATGAGCAAGTTATTCTTGCAATGGAGCACAGCACATTAAAACCCTCTCCAGTTTTGAACCCTGCCACTCTATTGACTCTTACTGATTGTGATGTTGATTCTGATGAAAAATAACACGACTGTCTCTATGTAATCGAACTGTGCTCCTAGCCAAATTTTTACTGATAGTATTGGTTTGGTGTAGTGCACTACACTTTGGTGTAGTACACAAATACTTCAGTTATGGTCTCAAAGGGGATTCATAAATTCAGCAGGTTCCCCCATTTGTAATGAAGAATAAGTACTTAAGCTCTTGGAGGCTTTGCAGTTTCCTTCACAAGTTGCACTTTTAAAGTGTTCCGCACATTGCAAGGGAGATTATTACGTGACTGTTGACAACAGATATGCCAAAGAAGTCTCAAAATACTATGCTCATAACGATTGTACCTTTAATAGAGACTATACCAATAAGGGAGCAGGTGTAACCAATTACAACCTTTTGTTATCAATTGCTGATACCTTGGAGGAAGTTAAGAGGTTTCAAGAGGAAGTGACGTAGGTGGAACTGCAGAGCTGGATAAAGGCAGGTTGTGTAAAGAAAGATGACAACATTTGGGTTTCAGGAGATGGAATACCTGTGTTGCCTAACAGTTTGTTGCCACCCATGGCTAGGTATTATCATGGACCAACGCATGTGGCGGAGATCCCATGGTGTGGTTGTTTCTGCAGATGTGGTTCAATTCTAAGTTCAGATTGATGGCGGAAGCTTTGTGTCACAGTCGTGTTGTTTGTCAACAGATGTATGTAGAGAAAAGGACTGCAGTTACATTGAGTCACATAGTGAGATCCAGAGGTCCTTTAAACAGGATGCGGCTAAATTTCATTGAGATGCCTGTATGCAATGGGCTGAGATATGTCTTGGTAGTGGTGTCCATTTTTTCACGTTGGGGTGAAGCATACCCGACCAGGAGAAATGACATTCTCACTGTAGCTAAGCTGTTGTTGGGGAAACTCATTCCAAGGTTTGGATTTCATGCTTCTCTGGAGTCAGACCGAGGAACTCATTTCAATACAGAGGTCCTGAGAATGTTTTGTGCAGCATTGCAGGTGGAGCAGAGATTGCATTGCAGTTATTGACCTGGAGCTGCTGCCATTGTGGACCAGGTCAATGGAATGCTGAAATCCAGATTGGCTAAAGTGTGTGCTTTGACATCTCTGAAATGGACTGGTGCTTTGCCTCTTGTGTTGATGAGTCTTCGCAGTGCTCCCGATTGGAGAACAGGATTGTGTCCCCATAAAATTATCATGGAGAGGCTACGGGATTGCCAGCTTTGCCTCCAAATGTTCTCAGAAATATCACAGATTCTGTCCTTCTTGATTACTGCAAAGGATTGGCAGATGTGGTGTGTTTTGTGTCTCATCAGGTTGAAGGAGCCCCTGCTCACTAGGAGCAGTGCCATAACCTTAGTCCCAGTTGTGGGGTCTTAGTGAAGAAGCATGTGTAAAAGTGGTGCCTGGAACCTCATTGGCAACGCCTATACCATGTGATTCTTGTCACCACAACTGCTGTGAAGTGTGGAGGTCTCCCCAACTGTGAGCACGCTGCCCGCAATCGCAGAGTTCAATTTCTCCTTCATGAAATTAAAGCACCTCTCCCAGAAGTGCCTGTGGTAGTCAAGAGGCCACAGGAGTAGGTTAATCAAGCTGTAGGATATCACTCAGAGCCTGAAGCCTGAAGCCTGAGTTGGTCTTGATGAGTTGATGGGTGGTGTTGATGTTAAAATAACCTGTCCATTGGTGGTAAGCAAGACAGTGTACGACCCTAGCAAAGGACCTAGTGTTGTAGAATTGCTAGTGGCAGCAAGGGAACATTGGCACAGAAGCCAGGAAAAAGTGAGCGTGAAGTTGCCAACTGAGTATGAAATTCCAGCTATTCCTGAAACTTCTGAAGAATCTGATCTGAGTGGTGATGAAGGTGGAGGGCCTGCCATGAAGAGATCATAGAGATTGAGGGTGCTTTGTTAAGCGTGCTTTTGTTGGACATATTCTTCTCCTGAGTAGACGCACTTTGCTCCAAATCACAGAGAGATAGAATTTGGGGAGAATATTGGCGATTCCTTTGTTATCATATGATTTCCGGTACTAATTATATCTACTGTTAGCCCTTCCTATATAAACAAGAATTAGCCATGTGAGACACTATGCTGGATATGATTGACTTCCCTTTGTTGGATGTGAGAGTATTTCCTGTGGAATTGAGTGAACTGAGTTGTTCCCTTTTGGAAATAATTGTCAATAGACTGTTTGTCACCGGATCCCTTTGGGATTGCCTGTTGGTGATAAGAGACCATTATAGATTGCTTGATATAGAAAAGGAAATTACCTACGCCTGAATGGAAGAAAAATAACAATAGGGTTGCCTCTCAGAAGAACACTGAGTAGGGTTGGGGTAGCCTCATAAAGAATCTCGTATAGAAAGGCAATTCCAATGCATGAACTTTGATTTTTCTTTTGCACAGGCAGGGACCGACAGAGGGGACTCTGCTGCTGCAGTTCTCCACCCACTGGTCTGACTTTAGTGAAGTCATGGAAACAAACCCATATCATCATAGAAGGTACATACTAGGGATTACATTGTTAGTTATAGTCGCAGCATTAATTTTGTTACTTGTAGGAGTTCATTCCCCGGCATTTAACACAGTAGAGGAGAAGGTGAAGTCTAAACCCAAACCATCACATATAGCTGATAGAAACCTTTATTCATTAGACAATCCAGATTCACATACAGATTTATCTAGAGGGGATTACACGTTAAACGCATACACTAGATTGCTTTACGAATATGTCAATACCATGAATGCAAGAGATTGCCTAATTTGTATGAAATAACCTGCTTCAGTGGTTGAAGGCAACACTTACCGCCATATACCTTTAACGTATGGTGCTTCCTCTAATCTTTTTTGAATATTATTATATGAATTATGATTGTTATTTCAGAAATTGCTGTGTTTAAACATATGAATCAATATGCATATTCTCAAATAAGTGACATGGTTCAAAGATAGTTTGTCCTTTTAAAGCATTAGACACAGAGTATGCCCATATACATAGTTTAACATCCTTGCTAACGGATGTTGAGAAGAAATGTTTAGATCTAGTAGAAGAAAGGTTCCGAGCAGTATTAGAAAATGTCACTGGATTAACAAGAATACCCAAATGGTCACAAGAGGAGATGGATCCTCAAACAGCTGGAAGCACAGGAGCATTATCCTTAGATTGGCAGCATGCAGGGAAATTATGTATACAGAACGACAAGAACGAGTTGGATACTTTGTTTGTAGGAAAGAGTGAATGTGATAATACATTTGAAGCTAGAGCACAGTGGCAATTATATTTAGATGGAGATAACCCTGTGATTCCTGGGGTTTATTTTATTTTTGGGAATAACGCTTATTTCAAATTGCCCAAGAAATAGAATGGTACAAGTTATTAAGGAGTAGTTTCCCCCAAAATATATCGTGTAAACAATTGTGATCATCCTGTGTGGGAACAGAAAAATAGACCCATAAGAGGGGCTAGTGCTGCAAAAATTGTGTGAGATATTTTTGGATCAATAATCCCTAATATAGGGGTGATACTGAATGGCATTAAGATTCAAACTTTGTCTACTGTAGGTAATAAGCTATCCGCTGGTACAGCAGATGTTTTTTTGCTTGTAGATCCTGAAATGGTTGCTATTAGGTCAATGGTTTTGCAGCATAGATTTGTGTTAGACATTCTTAAGCAAACTAAGGTGGCGTCTGCCAAATGCTGGAAGGTCAGCAGTGTTGTACCTATATTCCTTAAAACAGCATGGATTCACAGAGGTGCATCAAGAATGTTACTCATTTACAGAGACATTTGACTTGTTTGACAGCTACAAGTGCATTGGAAGCAATTGGCAATGGACTTAGTGCAGTGGGAAATTGATCTGGAAATTTTGGAAGTGGAATAGTGGGTTCTATCTTGAAATCTGTTGTGAATATTGCGCTTTGTACAATTGTTGGATTGGTGTCTCTTAAGGTGTATAAGAGAGTAAAGGCACAGAGGGGAGTGAAAAAATAGGATCAGATGTAGCACTAGAGGAGAAGCAGAGCAATTATTATGATGATATGAAATGTCTAAAAGGGATGTATGACATTACAACGCATGCTTTTACCACGCATGCTTTTACATTGCAACTTCTACAACACATGCCTTTACAACGCATAGTGTTGAGGGGAGCTGGATAGTGAATAGTTTATTTACTATTCCAACTCCAGTCCCCGTGGATAGTAGCAAAGGTGTTAGATAGTAAATGAAATCTATTCCCTATCCTAGAGCGCCCCCCAGGGCAATGCGTCGTAATTGTTTGCGTTGTAAAAGTTGCGATGTAAAAGCACTCCGTAGTAAAAGTTGTGTTGTAAAGGATGTTTCCCGTTTAAAAGTGCTTAGGTGAAAGGCGATTAAGACCACAAGCTTTTAATCGGTTATCTGATAAGATCTAGAGGTTGATGTGATGGCTTGTTTTTCCATCTGATAGGGAATTGCAGCAACTTAATTTTGGCTCCACCCTTACACCTCACCTATTTACAGTGATTTGTGCAGATTGGAACTTATTTTATTTTGTGTGTTCTAACATTATCATAAATGAATGGGATTTCAGATGTATGTCTGAAATGTTCCTTGATAAAATCTTAATAGCATCATTTAATGTGTACACACTAATATTGGAGATTTGAGTAAATGTGTAGTTCTCGTTCATAGCTATACACATTGTTTAAGGATCTAAAACACAGTTATATGTAGTCATGATTTCATTCCACATGATATTCCATATATGTACTAATTGTGAATGTGTGTGCACCTGTATTCAAATGTCAAGTGCACTTTAACCGTGGTGCTAACTTGGCATAATTACATGCCTCAGGTTCCTGAGAAATGATGTATATCTTTTGTGTGAGAATTTGTTTGTTTGCATATTCTCTCCTCTGCAGGTGAAGATACAAGGCTTTCTTAGTTAGTGACGGGCATTGTTTATTTGTAGCAATTGTAAGGTACTGGAGGGGCTTTTGGCAAGCAGAAGACATATTATTGAAGTAGGAGATTAATTCTCATGGCGCAGAACGAATGTTCAAGGTTGGCTGACTGTTACCCAACTGAAGGTCTAGGAGAAGAGCTGAGTGTTGCCAATATTGTACAGGAGAAAATGGAAATATACTATAGAAGATGACGCTGGTTACCTTGAATACTTTGGGTGTTAATTGATGGTGCTTTGTTAGCTAGAGCGTGGAGGCCCTTAGGGTTTCTCGATGTGCAGACCTCTTTTGCTATTCCTCTCATTATGTGGGTTAATGCCATACTTCCTACAGACATGGTGTACTTCTTGCAAGACTCCATAATACTGACAACTTTTCAGTAGCGGCTGGTGTCAGGGAAAAGTGGTGAGTCGGCATGGGGAGGGAAGGGGTTTGGACAGTAACAAAATAAAACAATACAAAAAAAAGGAACTTACCTGCCTCCTTGTTGCTCTTCTGCTCCTTTGGCTCCACTTCAGCACAGGCTTAGGCTCTCAGACTCCTTTACTGCCAATCCAGATGCTGCTCTCATACTGCTGACAGCATGACAAAAGCCCCGGATTGGTTTGAACAAGCTGGATTTGTGCATCCACTGGGCCTGGAAGCCTATGCCTGCTGTTTCCAACCCAGCAACGCTTTTCTGGTTGGAGATATCTCAGTGTGCAAGTTGGTTTGGCCATCCTAAAACAATCAATCAATCAGGAGTTTGTAGAGCACAACTAATCACCAGATGGGGTCTCACAGTGCTGAAGAAGGGGGGGGGGCACAGCTTCTGGAAGTTCACAGAGTGTCATAGAAGAACCAGGTCTTGAGGTCCTTTAAGAACTTGTAGAGTGTTGGTGTCTGTCGGAGGTGGAGAAGAAGCGTTCTCCTGTTCTGGTCTTCTTGATGCGTGGTACCTTCACAAGAGAGAGCTCAGCTGAGCGGAGGGATCTTTGGGGGCCGTGGAACGAGAGGTGGTGGTTCATGTAGGCAGGTCGGGTGTTGTGGAGGGCTTTGTGGGCGTGGGTGAGAGGCTTGAAGGGGATTCTCTTCTCGACAGGGAGACAGGTTAGTGTCCATATGTGTTGGCTGATGTGGCAGTGGGACAGTAGGTTGAGGATTAGTCTGGCGGCAGCATTCTGGACATTCCGGAGTTTGAGGGTGAGGTTCTTGTTGATCCCAGCATACAGGGCATTGCCATAGGCAAGTCTGATCCTGATGAGGTTGTGGTTGATGGTTTTTCTGTGTTCAAGGAGAATCCAGTTGAAGGTCTTTCGGAGGAGGCGGAGAGTGTGGTAGCAGGAAGAGATGACAGTGTTGATCTGGCAATTCATTTTGAGTTCGGAGTCCAGGATGATTCCGAGGTTGTATGCATGGCCCGAGGGGGAGGGATGAGTCCCGAGGGGGGCCATAAGGTGTCGATCAAGGCATCGGGTGAGGGCCCATGATGAGTGCTTTAGTTTTGTCTGTTTTGATATGTAAGCAGCTGTTCTTCATCACCTAGCAACTGCTTCTATTCGTTCCTGAAAGTTGTGTTTGGAGATTTTGGGTTCGTTGGTTAGGGAGAGGATGAGTTAGGTGTCATCTGGGTACAATATGTTGCAGAGTCCATGTGATCTGACGATGGATGTAAGTGGGGCGATGTAGACCTTGAACAGGGTGGGGCTGATGGAGGATCCTTGAGGGGACTCTGCAGGTGTTCGGTGTGGGTACCGAGAGGAAGGGAGGGAGTCTGACACACTCTTTCCTGCCAGAGAGGAATGAGTGGATCCATTCGAGGGCCTTGTTCTGGATTCCTGCGTCGTGGAGTCTGTGGGCTAGAGTGCGGTGAGAGACTGTGTCGAAGGCAGCTGAGAGGTCCAGGAGGATGAGGGCCACAGTCTCTCCTTTGTCGAGGAGGGAGTGGATGTCGTCTGTCATGGCGAGAAGGGTGGTTTTGGTGCTGTGATGCTTCCTGAAGTCAGATTGGGCGCAGTCGTGGATGTTGTTTTCTTCTATGAGGGAGGTGAGTTGTCTGTTTACAATGACTTTCGCCGGATACGGGAGTAAGGAGAATGTTGTCCTGATCCAAGTGATAGGATGCGTATTGCGAGTATATGTATCTCTGTGTTTGGTGGAAAGGCAACTGCCTGCCCTGATTAAAAGTGGACAAGAGATTTCTGTCCCCTTCAAAAATCCCTTTTTGGAGGGGTTAGATTTCTGTTTCGTGATGAGCTTATAGCAGCTATTAATTACCAACTGAGATAAATTCTGCACCATTCATTAAGACAATTCGCTGACATATATAATGAAGAGAAGGATGGCCTTTAGTACAGTGGAGTTGTTTATTTGACTTTTTATATGCCCTCGTTGATAGGGTTCTTTAACCTTTTATTCATCCCTTGTCTAATCTTTTTCTGCCTTTGTATGTGATGCTTAGACATATTCAGTTAATCATTTTAATACACAATATCACTGGTAGGGTTGCCAATGTGCCTCAATCCAGGCCAGCATCACCTATTACTATTTCTACTCTGCCACTAATACCCCTCAGCTGGAAGAAAATATTTTCTTGGTTAATGAAATCTACCTGCTGTCAAAAAGGTAAATATTAAATAACATTTGTTTACTGAAACTACTGAACAGAATCCAAGCCTTTGATTGCTAATAGACTTCAAGTGTAGCAGACTGTAAGCAGAGCAGTAGAGAAAACAGACTCACAAAAGCAGCAGCTGTAGCTGGATAGCACTTCAGCAGAACACATTATTTAGTGGTATATCTTTTTGTTGGCTGAATAAAGTCCAGCTGGGTAAGCACCTGGCTCCTAAATTCAAGTAAGTCTACTTTCTTTTCTCAGCTGCAACCAGGTGTGTTCCCTGGGATAAATGTGATCACTCTGATTACAATTGAGCCATTACATTCTGATATGTGCGGTAAACTACCAGGTTTCTTGATCTTCAACTGAGCCTCCCCTATACACAGGTTGACCTCCATGAAATTCATCAGATCAAACTGCAAATTTCACCAGTAGAAAATTGTATATCGAGACAAATATTAAATTTGATGTGATAAGCACCGAATACTGATTGGGTTGAAGGACTGGGTTATTTAGAACCCAGCGGTGCCAGGGCACAACACCTGAAACCTTCGTGGGTAACCTGCTCCGGCGTACGAATCACAGAGACACGGGACACTTCCTTCGGTGTCAAAGATTCAAGGTTTATTTGCTGCAGGGAAACACAGAAATCACGGAAGTACAACAAGTGTAGTTCAGAGTGTCTGCTTCAAATTGGTTCTGCGGATCGCTCCTTTTATACATGATTTTCCCATAGAGTTACATTGAACACAAGAGTTTATGACCCGGTTCCCACAATTATCCCCCAGAGGGGTCACTTTGGTCACTTTGATACACACAACGCCCGGAACATAAGTGCGGAAACATTTGGCGGTTCCCAACTGTAAAAACCCATCTTCCCAACATTAGTGCATTCCAATCGGCAATAAAACAGATCAAAATAGGAACAAGGACAGGTGTAGAGAAAAACGGAGACAGTGGGGAGATCGGAAAGGGTGTAAAAGGGAGGTATCGAGAAACACGAGATACAGGCATCAAAGGGACGTGCCTAATGAGATGCACGGCTAAGACAATAAACCGGCACGGCGAGATGAGCCTCAAGCGGGGCCATCTGCCTTACAGTATCATCCCCCTCATCATAAAGACACTTACAAAGGACATGTGTCTTCCGCAAATATCTTGGGAGTCCCAGGGTCGCGAAGCGGACAGCGTCCGTTCGCTGGCTACTTGAGGGCAAGAGACAAAATGGATGCCGTATCTAAGATGGGACCCGTGGGTACAGATAGAAATACCCACGTAACAAACGAACAGTTTAGGTTAGCGCAACGAAACTGCGTACACCCACTAAACTCGTCATTTGCGGTTCATAGATACCAGACTCGACCATATCCGTGCGAGTCGAAAACACCACTTACAATTGTCACGGAACCTCAGACGCTCCTTTTGCCCTCATGTAGGCAAGCACTAGTCGGAATCATACTCGATATTCATCAGACCATCTAGATGTTGCTGTAGCATAGCTCTGTCCAACCGAGTCCCCTTGGTAACAGGCGGCTGTCTCATACACGTTGTAGCACAGAGGCCACATAAGGCAGGACCGCACTGCACACAAAGGCAACATGTGAACAGGAACGCCACAACGACTCCGATGATCATCAGAATCTTCCAACCCCAAGTCGACATCAGGCCCCAAAACCACACAAGTAACGTCCAATCCCCTACATCCACGTGTATGGATTCGGAGATCTTATGCAACTTCGAGATGGCTTGATAAACGGTCGGAGCATTATCAGGAATGAAAATACAGCAGCTCGAATGGATCACCTTACATACCCCACCACGATCTGCTAAGATCACGTCTAAAACCATACGGTTTTGTAACGTCATAAGTCTATCCGCCTGAAGTTCTGTGGTGATATTACCAAGAGCACTGGCAGTAATGTTAGCTGTCGATTCTACCACTCGAGTCAACTGTCTCAGGTTCCTACTATTAACCATAGGTCCCCAAAACGGGAGGAAGCCCTTGAAAAAGTCTCCTGCCTCTTGACCGACAGTGTCCTCTTCGCTAATTACGCCTCTCACAACTCTAGTCTTGTGATAATCTGCATCTACAGTAAATGTCGGAGGCAACAAATTTGCGATAAAACATGAGCCCATAAAGTCAGAGGGCAACCATGCATACGCACGATCATGGCAGATAAAGTATGTACCCTTGGCAGCCAGAAACACAGGGGACGAGACCATCGGCAGAATGTAATTTTCAGTGCAAGCACTCTCTCCAAGTCGGGCTTTCGATCTTCGGCCACGACCTATGAGACAAAAATTACCAATGTGGGGTACGACCCATATCGGAGGTGAGCTTTTGAGCTGTTTTTCACTAGTGAACACGCTATACTCGCCTCTACTCAGGACCCTGTAGGCTTGTACCTCTTCTTCAGGAATAAGCGAGGGATCATAGATATCACTATCTAAATCCTCTATTGCTATAGACAAAGGTTTTTGATACGAGGTAGGACCAGAGTAGGGGGAACGTGGTTCTCGAATGGGGTGGAAACCTAGTGCGCTTCGAAACATTGTTTGAAATGCTCGAGCAGACCCTTGGGAACTATACGGCAACACCAGATATGGGATTCCCTTATCCGTAGTATGTGCCATCAACCCACACACCCAACAATTAGTAGTGTTAACCACTAACTGATGCTGATGGAGGAGCTGAATAAAGGAATTGTTGCGGAATTCTGCACGTCTAGCCTGCTCGTGTTCAGGTAAGATATGAAAAGAATGAGGAGAAGCAGTGGAGGTAAGTTTAGGGTCAGGGGTAGGAGTAGGTGTAGCAGAAGGTAGGAAGTAAGACATTGTGTAATACACCCCACCCGCCATTAATGCAGAAACAGTCAAAAACAATACGAATATTTGAAACATAAAACATTTGGTACGACTAAGTTGCTGCAGCTTGAATCTTTGAGCTTGAGCTTCTTCCAAATCCATCAACTTCGAAAATACCATTCCCTACGACCGTCCGCAACGTTTCTTGACGCACTTCGTTCGGTGTAGCAGTAGTCAATCCCTAGGAGTTCCCAGGAACCGACGGTCTTTAACCTAGCGTCAAGACCTACTAACCAGAATGAAGTACGCGCGCGGCCCTACGGCCTTTATTTCACAAATATATATATATATGCGAAAACAATGTTTCTCAGCTGTGGAAGCAAAAGGTGTAAGGAACGAAACTCAATGAATATATACAAAAATAATCACAATGATACGAATGTTCAAACTGATCGTGGAAAACGGGATAATACAATTGTCAATGAATCAAAGCAGGATCTTTTATTAGTCTTTAGTGCTAGATCGCAAAAAGTATCGGGTTTTCCCAGGACGTGTCTGTTCGTCGAACAAAGGATCCTTTGAAGAGACAGGGTCCTGTTGATCAGTTGAATGTTCTGGTCTTGAGTCTTTTGCTGACAAATGTTCAACAGTGTCTTTCTGCTGCACTGAGGATTCTCCGACAGGTTGTGCGTCGCTAAAAGGTACAAACGCCGGCAATCCTTCAGTTTCAGTTGATGCAATGCCTTTCCTCACCCACGGGTCTGCCGGCAAAGGGATAGGGACTTTTTTGGTGTGGGTGGCGTGCACCCAGTTTTTCCGTCCCTCAAGACGAACAGCAGTCCTCGTGGCAAGGAGAACCTGGTAGGGTCCAGTGAACCTCGGATCCAAATTGTTCTTGCGTGAAAAGTTGCGCGTCACCACCCAATCTCCGGGCTGGAGCTGGTGGCCTGGACCCTCCGTCTGCGTCGGCAGTGCGTCGTGAACCTGTTGGTGAATTAACCTCAGTTTAGCAGTCAAGTCATGAAGATAATCGATCAACATTGGATATTCAAGATCACAGAACATACCTGGCCTAGGAACCCCCCAAACATTCGCAGGACGACCGAACACTATTTCATAGGGACTAAGCCCTACTCGGGAGTGTACAGTCGCCCTAGTTGACAATAATGCTAAGGGTAAAGCGTCAGGCCACGAAAGACCAGTCGTAGCCTGAATCTTTGCTAGTTTCAGTTTAAGGGTGCCGTTATACCCTTCAACCAAACCAGCTGACTGGGGATGATTGGCACTATGGAATTTCTGATTAATTCCAAGGCCCTTACACACACTCTTCATCACCCTTCCCACAAACTCACTTCCGTTATCTGACCACACGACTCTAGGCATTCCGTACCGAGGAAGGTATTCCTTCAGTAGGATTTTTGCAGTAGACAAAGCAGTATTGTCTTTGAGAGGATAGGCCTCGATCCATCGGGAGAATGCGCAAACCACTACTAAAACGTATTTCAGGTTATTGCATCGCTCCATATGGATGAAGTCCAATTGAATCACCTCAAAGGGACATGAAGGGGGAGCAAAACTGCCAGGAGGAGTTGGGGTTCCCTTGCCAGGATTGTACAACATACACACCATACAGTTCTTGACCAAACGTTCAGCACATTTCGTGATACCATCATTCTTCCACACCGGGGACAGCAGCTTACAAATACCTTTCGCGCTAATATGTGCTAACCCATGCGCCATTGTCACAACGGCCAGCACATACGCATCAGGCAACAACCATCTTTTCTGATCCGACAAATCAATCCAACAACCATTCGCATCCAACTTTCCCGTACTTTCTTTCCACTTCGTCTTTTCAGTCTCGGTGGCCTCTTTCTGAATTTCTTTCACACTCTCAATAGTGTCTTCGCACATACTCGACTCTATAGGCCACCTAACCGAACTCGTCACATACATTCGAGTGCTAAGGTTCCGGGCAGTCTCCTTAGCAATCTCATCCGCAAACGCATTACCACGACCAACATCATCCGTCACCTTACGATGCGCACTACATTTAACAATTGCTACCTGCTTAGGCAACGTAAGTACATCCAAAAGATCATTCACAAGCTGGCCATGCTGAATCTTCGTACCATGCGATGTCAGAAAACCTCTCTCTCTCCACAACCGTCCAAAGCTATGGGCGACGCCAAAAGCATATTGGCTGTCGGTAAACACATTCACACGTTTTCCTTTTGCTAACACACACGCTCTAGTGAGAGCGATCAGCTCTGCAGCTTGGGCAGAATTCTGATTCAATCTTGCAGTCTCAACAACAGTATTCAACGTTACAACAGCATAAGCAGTAGTCACATCGCCATTTGGCAACTTGAAACATGAACCATCCACATACAGCGTTCCATCTGGGTCTTCCAATGGGGTGTTTTTAAGGTCCACTCGACCTTTTGTTTCCTCCTCTGTCCTCAAATAACAATCGTGTTCTGTTATTTCATCTGACTCTGAGCTAATTGGTAACAAAGTTGCCGGGTTCAGGACATTACAACGTTTTATTTGAATGTGGCTTGCCAACAGCGTCAACTCGTACCCAGACAACCTTGCACTCGTCAAGTGCTGAGTTTTTGTACGATTCAAAAGAGTGTCGACTGCATGCGGAACCATCACCGTAAGCATATTATCCATGACCAATCCTGCTGATTGTCGGATGGACACCGCAGCTGCCGCTGTTGCTCTCAAGCAACTCGGCAATGCTCTAGCTACTGGGTCCAAGGTCGAGGAAAAATATGCACATGGGCGTTGCTTACCACCAAAAGGTTGCGTTAAGACACTCAACACACAACCTTCTCTTTCGTGAACATATAATGTAAACGGCTTGCTATAGTCAGGAGTACCTAACACAGGAGCCGAACACAATGAATCACGTAATTCAGAAAAACTTCTCTGACATTCCTCCGTCCATGGTAAAGGAGTCGAAACATCCTTGCACGTAAGAGCCACTAATGGTTTCGCTAGCAATGAAAATTTAGGAATCCATTGCCTGCAGTACGACGTGATACCTAGAAAGGCACGCACATCTCTTTGGGTTTTTGGCACAGCCATTCGTGCAATTGCTGCAATTCTCTCTGGGGTCAACCGCCTTTCCTCCTTTGACAATAAGTGACCTAGATAGGTTACTTCTTGACAACAATATTGGAGTTTAGAAGGTGACACCTTGTGATTTAACTCGCAGAGATGTTGCAGCAACGACACCGTAGCAATTTTGCAAACGTCCTGAGTATCTGCAGCCACCAATAGGTCATCGACGTATTGGATTAAGGCCGCACCAGCCGGCAACGTAAACGCATCCAGCTGACCCTTCAAGGCTTGACTGTAAATCGATGGATTTTCACAGTAGCCCTGAGGAGCGCGTTTAAACCGGAAGCTACGTCCACCGAGAGAGAAACCAAAAAGGTCCCTGCTCTCTTCTGCAATCGGGATGCTGAAGAACGCATTCTTCAAGTCAATCACCGAAAACCACGATGCTGAAGCTGGAATCAGAGTCAGTAGCGCCGTGATATCAGGCACAACGGGGAACTGAGGAATCACAATTCTATTTACTTCCCGTAAATCGATAACAAAACGATAAACAGGTGGTTTCGAAGGATCAGTACGTTTAAGAATGGGCAGTACAGGGCTGTTGCACACGTTTCCCCGAGTCTCTTCAATAACGTCTTTCTTGATCAAATCATAGATGATCGCTAACAATGCTCGTTCACCATCAAGAGAGATCCGATACTGGGGAATACGTGGCAATCGCACATTAGATTTCAACTGAACAACATAAGGGGAGATGTCAAGCAGGCCCACATCATTGGGACCCGTTGCCCACAAAGACGCAGGAAGAGAACTCAATTCCGGTGGAAGCTTATCGAGAGACAAATACATAGGAGAGACAACCCTCTCTCCTAACGTAAGCTTTACACCCGCAGGAGAACAATACAGAGTTGCATGCAAACGTTTAAGCAAATCCAGGCCCAAAAGATTTTCACCACAACCAGTAGTCAAAATCAACGGAGCTTGTAGCTCACGAGGCCCAATTATAAGGGGCAAAGGGCGCGAAACTGGATTGCTAACGGGGGCGCCAGAGAATCCAACGGAAACATTTGTTAAGCCAGACAAAGGTGCGCCAGGGAGTTTCGAATGCATAATGGAACTTTTCGCTGCACCAGTGTCCAACAGAAAAGGCTCAACGACGCCCGATGTAGCAACTGCGACGTAAGGCCCTCTCTGATCAACCGGAACTGATACCACTCCCTCTCCTTGTCTTTGGCTGTCCTAGTAATTACTGTCGTCAGTTCCCTGATCGACGTAATAATCGTCTACATTGTACTGCGCAGATCGTTCTCGCGATGACCCACGCTGATCAAAACAGTTGTTAGAATTAGATGAATTATCCGAACGATCATTCTGAGCACCACGACCTCTACCACGTGATGCCTGCTGCGAACCACCCCGACCTCCTCTAGATGAGTTACCACTATTACGATCGTTCAGAACAGGGCAATTGAATTTGATATGACCCTCCTGTCTACAATAGGCACATTGATTGTACCCTAACGACGATCTTTGGAAAGAGGAGTCATTACGAGATTGTGATCGGTTCGATTGCGGCTGTGATCTATTTGGTTGTGAAGTATTCTGATTCGAACGTGGAGGATATGCTTGCTGAAGCAACACTTTAGTTTTAAGCTCTTTCGTCTTTTTATCAGCGCGGTCGTTCTCTTCTTTCTCTCTGTTCTCATAATATTGTGCCGTGGCCAATATCTGAGCTGAAGTAGAAACGGCCCACGCACTCTCTGAATTCTTTAATTTATTGCTCAAATCGGGCAATAAGTTGGAAACAAATTTATCCACGAACAACCTTTGACCACCCTCAGTGCTCATATCCTGACCACTATGATCAATGAATGCCTCCTCAAACCTCGTAAAGAAGTCGGAGACACTCTCGTCCTTCTTCTGTTTACAAGCTGATAATTTGTCCCAATTTACCCTCATAGCTGGCATAAGAGTTTTCATTAACGTTATTATTCTCTGAGGGAGAGCAGCAATCAACTGGTCGGGTTTAGCACCACCAGTTGGTAACCCATCAGCCGCTATAATGGCCGCCCAATCACCACCTAATTCATTCGGATGATTTTCCTGACGAATCTTAGCCCATACCGGTTGCGGAACAACATTGCCAAACAACATATCAATATCGGCAAGATTCATTATCGTAGCATCTACGAGCTGCGATAATTCCTTGTAGTACCCTGCAGGATTTTTACGAGGGTCAGGCAGAGATTGCTTCACCTGTAACACTTCTGAGCGTTTCCATGGGAGATGTATCCACACTCTCTGGAAATGCGCCAATGTCGGAGGTTGAGCATTAGGATCAGCTGGCATCCATACCGGTGGAACTTCGCGCATAGGAAATTGACCGGATTCATCTGGCAGTCTTTCAACATCCTCAACAAACAAGGCTTGGGGTATAGGAGTGGGACGAAAAGATAGCAACCGCTCGACAGCACGTCGAACGTTGGTATCCACTATTAGTCCAGTTGAGAACTGAAGCTGTAGATCAGACAAAGCGGTCAGCACCTCGTCAGGTGCGTCGGCCGATATCTGATCGCGAAGGACCTTACACATTTCTTCGAACACAAATCTCTGGGTTGGTATATTAAATTGACAAAATGTGTTGAGTACAACACGTGGCGGATTTCGAAGAGGATGCATCATCCAACCCATCGCCATATTATATAGCGAAGCGCGTTCTCTGTTACCAGGAAGCTGACTACGTCTCTGAGGACCATCCGAACCAGCGGACCCAAGAACAGGTCCGAGCGAATGAAAGAAGCTAGCCGCAAGAGGAGAATTACGACTACGAGTAGAGGGAGAAGTATAGGACACAGGACTAACAAGTGAAGGAGTAGAAACAGAAACAACAACAGGAGTTAACAGAGCAGGTGCAGTAGCGGGAGCAGGAGTATGTGGAAGCGGAGGAGCAGTAGGGATAGCGACAGGCAAAGGAGCAGGAACAGTCGGAAGAACGGGTGCAGGTTGAGGAACAGGCAAAGGAAGAATAGGTGCAGGAACAGGTACAGGGGGAAGCACAGGAGCTGTGGTACCCTGTACATACGGAGGTGGCGACTTCATAAGATAGGACATTAAAGGATCCTCAACTGGTTCTTCCTTCTTATCCGACTCCGTAGGCAAAGCAGGATAGCATTTATCTATGGACATACGCTGTAGCCGATCAAACACTTCCTTTTCCTTAACCTCCTTATCACGCTGAAACTGCTCTGCTTTCTTTACAATGGTAGCAACATTATCTCGCTGATTTCGTTTAGTCTGTCTGATTTCTTTCTGTTTGGCTTCTTTACGCCACAGCCGAAAGGCATCAAATATGGCCGGCCTTGACTTTTTCGCAAATAATTTAGCCTCTAGGTTATCTAAAATCGGGGTTTCAAAGCTACCATGAGGTGGCCAACTAAGGACACCGTCTTTCTTCGTATAGCGGATCCAGTAATCATTAAAAGTAATCGGGCCTTGCCCATGTTTACTGTATAATTCATAAGTCGGAGTTCCAACCGGAGGTATCGGACACGAGTCCTCCAGTCGGGAGTCCATACCACAAGGTCTGAAACAACTAAACAAAGTACTGCGACTAGGCATCTTGCACACTAGCCGAGTTTCACAAACTTCAAGGGTTACGGGTTTTACCAAGTCCCAGCAAAGAGCAAAAACCCTCGGTTTTTGGCGACTGCAGTCGTCAAACAATACAACAAAGGACCAAGAACTACAAATGCAATGGAACCATGCAACCACTAAGCAACCACAACCAAGAACTCTGGGAGCGACCCACAAATACTTAACTCAAAGATCGATGGCGTCACCAGGAAGGCCCGTCAATCGTCTCGCTCTACCAAGGTCTACGCCAGGCGCCAAAACAGGTCTACAGTCAGGGCAGCAGTCCGTCGCAGCCGTCCGGAGGCGGGAATCTTCGCGGGAAAAGTCTTCGGGCCACTTATTTCGACAACAGGATCGATGAAGCGGAGTGCACCTTCCCTCGGAGATTTCACACGAAGTTCCTCACGATCGTCGGGCTTGGACCGGTACCACTGATGCAGCCCCACGTTGGGCGCCAACTGAAGGACTGGGTTATTTAGAACCCAGCGGTGCCAGGGCACAACACCTGAAACCTTCGTGGGTAACCTGCTCCGGCGTACGAATCACAGAGACACGGGACACTTCCTTCGGTGTCAAAGATTCAAGGTTTATTTGCTGCAGGGAAACACAGAAATCACGGAAGTACAACAAGTGTAGTTCAGAGTGTCTGCTTCAAATTGGTTCTGCGGATCGCTCCTTTTATACATGATTTTCCCATAGAGTTACATTGAACACAAGAGTTTATGACCCGGTTCCCACAATTATCCCCCAGAGGGGTCACTTTGGTCACTTTGATACACACAACGCCCGGAACATAAGTGCGGAAACATTTGGCGGTTCCCAACTGTAAAAACCCATCTTCCCAACATTAGTGCATTCCAATCGGCAATAAAACAGATCAAAATAGGAACAAGGACAGGTGTAGAGAAAAACGGAGACAGTGGGGAGATCGGAAAGGGTGTAAAAGGGAGGTATCGAGAAACACGAGATACAGGTATCAAAGGGACGTGCCTAATGAGATGCACGGCTAAGACAATAAACCGGCACGGCGAGATGAGCCTCAAGCGGGGCCATCTGCCTTACAGTATCATCCCCCTCATCATAAAGACACTTACAAAGGACATGTGTCTTCCGCAAATATCTTGGGAGTCCCAGGGTCGCGAAGCGGACAGCGTCCGTTCGCTGGCTACTTGAGGGCAAGAGACAAAATGGATGCCGTATCTAAGATGGGACCCGTGGGTACAGATAGAAATACCCACGTAACAAACGAACGGTTTAGGTTAGCGCAACGAAACTGCGTACACCCACTAAACTCGTCATTTGCGGTTCATAGATACCAGACTCGACCATATCCGTGCGAGTCGAAAACACCACTTACAATTGTCACGGAACCTCAGGGTGTGATATACAGCGAATACCACGTTACATCCCATTTTCCATTAGAATAACCCAGTAGAGAATAGATTTACCACACCAGCAAATAACTCCATCAGCCTATTTTGTAATCAGGGCCTAAATGGCTGTACTTGCTTGCATTCAGTAGTTTACCCCTTCTATATCATTCAAGAATTACAGCTTGTTAGTGAAAACGTTTGATCTCTTTATTGGGTCTGGAGTTAGCCAAGACCTTTTGATTTTACTAACATTATATGTATAATATACCTTTAGGAACTTTCAGCCATCTCTCTTCAACCATTGCTCTATTATTGAGTCATTCACATGTTTTTTTTTACTACAAGATAGAGCATGAGGCAGTCCTCATCAACTGGCTAAATTCACTATTAGTGACTGCATTTATCCCTTTTACATGGAGCACATCCACAGGAAAAGTAGTTCCCTCCCTTATGAGCAATGTTGTGCTTTTTGAGACTAAAACTAATATTTTAGCTTATGGACAATGTTTTTCTTAATTGGAAATGGCACAGCAGCTCCCCCATCAATAAAGTTTTACAAAAACCATAGCATAGCTGCTCCCAGAGCTTTTGACTGTGTCAATGCTTATTATAGGACTAAGGGAACCACTAAACCCACTCTAGCTATTCGCAGGATATCTACCTACAAATGTCAATATGGGCAGGGATGCCCGCCACCCCTCCCAACACCAAGTCCCCATGGGAGGAGACAGACACAGGTTTAAACTTTTGGAAGGCGGGGGGGCCTCACGACCCCCCCGGCCGTATTTATTAAAATATGAAACAAAATTTAAAACTCTAAATTAAAACGTTTCATGAATCATGTACAAATTCAACTTCAATTACATTTTGATGAAGACAAGTTTTTAGGCTAACCTTAACAAATCTCTAATACAAAGGTTTCCTAGCCGAGTCTAGCATCCAGAAAATGCATACCATTTTGAATTTGTACAACCTAGCATTAAGGGCCAACGGCAAGGTCATAACCGGTGTCAGATCCCTATTACCAACTTCCCGCCCTCACGGTGTGAGTGGCGCATGCGCAGAGGACTTTACCCTCGCAGCCAACTGTAACTTCCCTTGTCGTGGGGGCCCACTTTCACTCGACGCCATCTTAAGGTCGTCCGAGTTCCCGTGCGAGGTATCCGTAAGAAGGACAGCGTGGACTCCCCCCCTTCCCCACACTCTCTTCCGCCGGAGCGGATATCCGGCCCCCGGGAAATTCGTGGGAGGGGCATATAGCCGTCTCCCCCTGGGAGGAGCCTATGGCCGTCTCCCCCTGGTCGACCCATCCGTAGTGGGTGCCGCCCCCCCGTGGGAGGGGCCAATGGCCGCCAACCCCCGGGCGCTCCCATCCATAATGGGTGGCGCCCCCCCTAGGGACCTTGAAATCACTGCTCACCGATCATGACCTTACCGCCCGACCAAAAATAAATACGACAGTTGTTTTACCTACTAAGGAAAGAAAATTATGCCTAAATCTGTAACAGTTTGACAATTCACCAACTTTAACATTGCTACAACTGGAAAAAAGTCCTAAAGCACAAAACACAATCTTTATTGAATCCATTCCTTTACGTTTCTACGAAGGAAAAAAGGCCTACAAGCAAGTATTCAATCAAAGGCATACATTCATGATGCAAAAATTTACTGTATCTTTTTATTACATTCAAATAATCAACGAGAAAATTACTTTATTCCACAAAATTTGCAACCAGGGGCTGGTGGGTGGGTCAAAAAAGTGCAGCTTGTTCCCTAGAGGGCTCACGAGCGACGAGTGGTGCAGCCTTCAGAGCACAGGAACAAGAGGAAGCTTCGTTGGATTCCCGCGCTATTTATCTATCTGTGGGAGGGCGGGGGCCCGCCTCAGGTACGTGCACGGACTTCCGGGCGGGTGTCTAGGCCAACCTCTTCTGGGCGGGAGGGGCGTGCTCCGGCTACGCTGCTTCGGGCATACCAGCTAGGACACGCCCCCCACCCACAATAGTTTCCCGGGGGATCGGGGCACCCATCCATACGTTCGGGGGGGACTGAGTGGTCTCCCCTTTCCATATGGGCCGGGATGCCCGCCACCCCTCCCAACACCAATTCCCCATGTGAGGAGACAGACACAGGTTTAAACTTTTGGAAGGCGGGGGGGCCTCACGACCCCCCCGGCCGTATTTATTAAAATATGAAACAAAATGTAAAACTTTAAATTAAAACGTTTCATGAATCATGTACAATTCAACTTCAATTACAGTTTGATGAAGACAAGTTTTTAGGCTAACCTTAACAAATCTCTAATACAAAGGTTTCCTAGCCGAGTCTAGCATCCTGAAAATGCATAACATTTTGAATTTGTACAACCTAGCATTAAGGGCCAACGGCAAGGTCTTAACCGGTGTCAGATCCCAAGATACCAACTTCCCGCCCTCACGGTGTGAGTGGCGCATGCGCAGAGGACTTTACCCTCGCAGCCAACTGTAACTTCCCTTGTCGTGGGGGCCCCCTTTCACTCGACGCCATCTTAAGGTCGTCCGAGTTCCCGTGTGAGGTATCCGTAAGAAGGACAGCGTGGACTCCCCCCCTTCCCCACACTCTCTTCCGCCGGAGCAGATATCCGGCCCCCGGGAAATTCGTGGGAGGGGCATATAGCCGTCTCCCCCTGGGAGGGGCCTATGGCTGTCTCCCCCTGGGCGACCCATCCGTAGTGGGTGCCGCCCCCATGGGAGGGGCCAATGGCCGCCTCCCCCCGGGCGCTCCCATCCATAATGGGTGGCGCCCCCCCCTAGGGACCTTGAAATCACTGCTCACCGATCATGACCTTACCGCCACAGGCCGGATAGTTGACCGACTATCCGGCCCCCCGACACCTCCTGAAGGTCATGTCTCCTCAAACCCTCTAGCCACGCTACGAAGTCTCCTATGAGTAAGTCATTCCCAGCCCTGGACAGATGCACCCCATCATTCAAATAATAGTGATACCCCCTAATACACCCATGGGGAATGCTTTGGAGATGAGCGGAGCGAAACAGTTTCTCAATCTTGTTATTGACCCTCTTTACCGAGTGGTTCAATGCTGACATAGACAAACCCCCCGCCATATTCTTCTGGGAATCATGTGGGACCAGGCGATCGTACACCCAGGGAGCCTCTTGGCCAACCAGCTGACTGCTGACAATATGTGCTCAACTAACACCCGTCTTCCCAGTCTCACCAAGTCATTGCTTCCCACATGCACTATGATTACAGATGGCGTGACCCGTGCCGCCCTAAGAGTTCCTCCACAAAATTTTGCAATTGGTCAATACAGAGGCCTCTCTTCCCATGGAAGGTCACTCTGAACCCATATTCCTCAGATGCGTGGATCGCGTCACCTGCCTTGAATATGTCCCCGGCACGTCTCACGTATGAGTGGCCCACGACCCAGACCACTTGATCTCCACTCGGTGATCCCTTCCCGCTGGTCAGCTGGTGTTGGGCCGATCCCAATTTCCGCCCGCATTACAGGCTTGCGAAACTGTAATCCAAACAAAAGACAACAAGCGTGAGTGCATTTCATCAGTCTTTTACAACATGTGCAGGCGCACATACCTCTTGAAACAATTCGAGGACCAACGGCCTAACTGTTTCACCTCCTCTGTCTGCAGACCCCGAGCCGAAGCCTCTGTAGCGGCCCCTATTCTGAATGAGTGGGTCCCAAAATCACACAGGTTCAAGGCCGCTGCTGCAATCGTAATTGCCAGCACCCTCCGAAATTGAAATCTTGTCAACGGGGTGCCGTCCTCGTGTCTAAGCAGGGCCCCCCCCCCCATGTTGTCAACCTCTGTTTCATGTAGGCCTCCAAATGCCGTACCGGACAACCGGGGTTCCCCCGAGCGCGCTGCAGCACCACACTACTCCCCAACGCCTCCTGGTCTGTTTTTGACCTGGCTATCGAGATCAGCAGAGAATCGCCCCTTACTTGGACGTGATCCCTGCGTAGACCTCCCCCCACATCCTTCTTATTCCTTGCCACTAGTTCACTTACCCGCATGGCCCCACAGAATGCCAATGCGAAAGCTGCTCGGAACAGTATTACTTCACTGGGCGAGGAGCATGTCTCATCCAGCTTCGTTAGTAATGTGGACAATCTGTCCAACCCAATCGGGTGCCTTTTATCCTGTCTGCGACCCTCTAGGCGCTGCCAGCCGCGGAGAGCCTTCCTGACTAAGAAGGAGTTCGTTGGGTCCCGTATCCCGTGGAGCTGTGCCATAAATGATATGGCAGCCCTATACCTGTTGGCGGTTGACGCCGACCGGCCTTCCTTATGAAGTGCCACCAGAAATTGGAGCAAGGACTCTTCCCGCCCCCAGCTATGCTCCCCTACCGGCCCTAAAAAGGCACAGTATGAACGGAACGCTCCTTCATAAGCTTTCCTCGTCCTGGGAGCTAAACTGGCTGCCACGAGGTCTTGTAGTCCGGGGCACCGATCTGCCATAGTGCTTCGGGGAAAGGTGCCGCCACTAGTTCTGCTGTGGGTCGATAACCCCTGAAAGCCTGCATGTTTGAACGAGAGAGTGCATCAGCTGCATTATTCAGTACACCCGGCACATGCCTTACCCTGAATTGTACATTCAATCTCATGCATTGCAATACAATTTCTTTCAACAGTCTTAAGATCCATTTGCAGCGTGCAGCCTGGTGATTAATGCACTCGACCACTGTCATGTTATCTGACCAAAACACCACTGAGCGGTCCTTAAAGTCTTCTGGCCATGCCATCAGAGCCACCCAAATGGGGAATAGCTCCAAGAATCCAATGTTACCTGTTAGGCCGCTTGTGTGCCACCACGCCGGCCATGTTTGTGCCGACCACCGGTTTCCAAAGATTGCGCCAAATCCCGTGCTCCCCGCCGAGTCGGTCCACAATCCTAGTTCATCCGACGAGGCTGGGGGTTTGTTCCACACCACTCGACCGTTGAAATCCGCCAGAAATGCCAACCAAATGAGCATGTTCTGGCGAACCTCTGCCGATAGTCTAGTGCGGTGGTGTCCTTCTTTAAGGCCCACCATAGCCTGTGCTATGGAACGAGAGAAAGGGCGAGCCATCGGCATCACTCTTAAGGCAAAATTAAGCTGACCCACTGTCTGTTGCAACTGGTGTAGGGTCATTGTACCAAGGAAGCCCTAAACTTGGCCACCTTCTCAACCGGCAGACGGAAACACCCCTCCTCCGAGTCTAGTTCAATACCCAGAAACTCGAGTGAGGTAGATGGCCCCACTGTCTTACCTGGGGCCAATGGGACCCAAAAACTCCGCATGAACGTGCAGAAGTCCTGCAACGCCTGCGCACAGTCCTGAGTGCCCGCTGGGCCCAGAAAGAGGAAATCATCCAAATAGTGCATCACCTGTCTATGCCCTGTGGCCTCGGTGAACACCCATTCCAAAAAGGAGCTAAACATTTCAAAATAGGCACATGAAATCGAACAACCCATGGGCATGCATTTATCCGTGTAGAATTTCCCCTGAAAGGTGAATCCCAGCAGGCGCTGGTCTTGGGGGTGTACCGGGAGTAACCTGAATGCAGATTCAATGTCTGATTTAGCTAACAATGCACCGGGGCCCAGGCGATTCAACAGTACGACTGCGTCATCAAACGATGCATACCTCACTGAACATACCTCGGGGTCAATAGCTTCATTTACTGAGGCCCCCCTAGGGGTCAATAGATTGTGGATGAGTCCATACTCCCCCGGGTATTTCTTCGGAACCACTCCTAAAGGAGAACACACAAATTCCGCAACTGGTGGGCCGCCAAATGGACCTGCCACTCGCCCCAAGCAAACTTCTTTCGCTATCTTTTTGGCAGCCACCGCAGGGTTGTGTTGAATAGACAGCTGGTTATTACAGGAAGGGCTCCCCCGAAAATTGCCCGCCGGGATCCTGAAGCCATATAAAAAGCCATCCCTCAAAGTCCCGGCGGACGCATGATCAGGGTATCGGTTCAGCCACGGGGTCAAAGCCAAGATATCAACGGGCGAAGATGTTTGCTTCTGAGGCACCGCATCAATCCTGCTTGGATCCCTCCTTTCCTCCCGCGCCATTGGCTTTAGACCGGCAACTGGATTCCGGGTGTGAGGAATTCCCACAGCCCGAACATGCGTGCCGGAACCTACACGTTCCCTGAGGCCTGTTACAGGTTCCTTTGTTAAATCCCCAACAAACCCCTTGCTTGCCTCCATTCCCGCCAGACCTGGGCTGGGAATCCCCCCCGGCGCTCGCCCGAAAGGGCTGTGACGGCTTCTGATGGAATGCCGCAGAGCCACTCGTGCTTGGTACCGAAGTACCCGCCGGTACCGGCAAGAGCTGAGCATGCCATGACACTGTATCCAAACAATCCCATGTCAAGGCCTGATTAAACTCCTTTGCTTTTCTAAAGGCAATATCATAACCCTTCCATTCATTTCCCCCATACATCGCATGGAAATTCATGATCCTGTTCTGATAACATGCCAGGTCAGTCAACACTTCTGGTTTACGCTCTCCGATAATTGCGTGAAGATAGAAAAGGCCCTGACCCAGTTCACCATGGTCTCATCGACCCTGAATTCCGCCATCTTGGCCCGCCATACGCTTGGGTGCCATAGATCTTTCTGGGTCTTTGCATATTCTAACTCACGATGGTCAGTCAAAAGCGAAAACATGTTAATATATGTGTCTCCCCACACCATTTCTTTTGTAACCATGGGAATATGTTGCGATAAACTTTCCCGCCTTGAGGGTACTGGGCCCTCCCCCACCAATGGCAACGCTCTCTTACCGGCTTCAGCCGAACTCCCAGCTGTGTCCGTTGTCTTCTCCCGACCGTCAGCCGTGACCCCCGTCGCCATCTGTGGGGAAATAGAAGGTACATTCGCTGTCCCGGCATCCCTTGACTGCCGCAACTGCTCAATAATTAATCTGGCTTCTTCCGCCGGGTCTCCCGCAGCCCCTGATCCCCTTGCTCCCTTCTTTAGCCAGGGTAATACCGCTGCTAACTGAAGTGCTAATTCTGGGGGCATCTGGTCATCCCCCAGTGGCGTGATCACCACGGGAATTGGCAAACCCCCATCCGGTCCTGGTATCGGGCTGGCCGCCGGCGCGATGGGAATGTCCGCGCCGGGACTCGGTGGAGTTACTACTGGGACTGGGACCTCACTAGGACCTGCCCTCCCCTTCCTTTTCTTACCCTTATCCCCCGGGGTGACGTTCGGCAAGGCCGGTCCTATGACCCTTTTAGGCCGCCCCGAGGGGACATTCTGAGCCTCCACCTGTTTCCTGATGGCCGCTAAGCCACGACCGAGCTGGTCAACTTTACCCAACTTTCGGTCCATCAACGCCACTTGGTTCACCAACATGCGCAGCATTCTTTCCATCTCGGAGCTCTTTCCAGATTTCTTGCCAGGCATGACTTCGATCACTCCGTCCGACTTGACTCACAAAGGTGACTCGATCTTCCACACGCCTGATACTGAAAGAGAAAGACAAAGATTCCAAGTTCTCAAAAAAGTGCAGCTTGTTCCCTAGAGGGCTCACGAGCGACGAGTGATGCAGCCTTCAGAGCACAGGAACAAGAGGAAGCTTCGTTGGATTCCCGTGCTATTTATCCATCTGCGGGAGGGCGGGGGCCCGCCTCAGGTATGCCCAACCGTGCACGGACTTCCGGGCGGGTGTCTAGGCCAACCTCCTCTGGGTGGGAGGGGCGTGCTCCGGCTACGCCGCTTCGGGCATACCAGCCGGGACACACCCCCCGCCCACAATAGTTTCCCGGGGGATCGGGGCACCCATCTATACATTCAGGGGGACCGAGTGATCTCCCCTTTCCATGCACTGCCAAAGTAATTCAGTTGCTAAAGCACATGCTGATTAGCTCTATCTGCCCTTCACAGTTCACAGTCTTACTGGCTCTTGCAGTCTTCTTATCCCGAGGTTGATTGCATATCTACTGTTAAACGGAGTAATTCTCACTCTGGGTATCTCAGTCCTGTTCTGTCTGTCATTTCAGTACAAAATACCAGAAGTAGCTCTGCCAATGTACTTCAGTCCTGGCCATCATGACCTACTGCTGTTTCTTTTCGAGATCCTTGTACAACTCTGCTCCCTCATTGGTTAAACAGATTAGTCAATTATGCACTCCCAGCTGAGACCAGTGTGCTTTTTGCAGGACATAGTTTGAAACACTGGCAATTCCAACTCAGCTTTTCATCTTTGGTAAATCTGCTAATACTAGCAACTGTCAAGATGTAAGGAAATTGCATAATGGTTCCAGTAAATAATATAGGAAATATTAAGTCAATTGACCTCCCTTCTAACTAGAAGAATCTCCCTTGCTCTTCCAATTGTAGGAACAAATATCTGCTTATCCAGTTTACTTCAGATGTTGGGATGACCCAACCCTGACAACTTCTGAATCCGTTTTTGATTCTCTAAAACAACTGTAAATGCTTTGGTTACTTATCGGTAATTGCATTACTCTGAGTCCTCTTCCGTCGCTTCTATTCATTACATAATTGAGGAAATCTTACACTTCAAAAAAAATTTCCTAACAAGTCTCCCTATTTTATACCACCAACTTAACCCATTCGGCACAGGGCTAATTCCCCCGCGATGCAGGGGGAGCGGGGGGCCACGCACGGAACTGAGGTACTCGTGACAAGCTCAGCTCGTTATACAGCACGGTGGCGCTGTGCTCATGGCGAGCTGAGCTCGTCATAACCACGCCGGTTTGAATGGAACGCCCAGCAGAGCAGGGGAATCATCCCTGCGTGGGCGTTCCACGGAGGTCATGACTGGCTCAGCTCGTCATCAGCACAGCGCCACTGTGCCTCATGACGAGCTGAGCTCGTCATGAGCACGCAAGAGGTTAAAGCGTTGGGTAAGTGGAACATGACATTCCGCTTTAAGCAGCATTTAGACCGGTAGAATTGAGTTGCGGCAACTTATATGTGCTATAAAAAGTAGGGAGAATGCCTCTGCAAATGTCTGTATATCATTACTAAATTCAGACTAAGGCCTTCATAATGAGTTCGCCGATAAATTCCAATATGTGCGGTAACTTTTTTATCGCACCCAATAAATAATGTATTCCACAATATCTGTATTTATCAAGTGTCATAAACATTTCACCTAACACTCTAATGAGGGCCTGAGTGGGTTTTCGAATATGTGCACGGAGTATACTGCTCACCTTCTCTGACCTACTTCCGGGAAGACACATTGGTGGAACAAAAGTTCAAATGGATTACTGCATACATAGTCGCTAGTGATTAGACATTAGCCCTCGTTATGAGGTAGGAGCTAAATTCAGATCCGTGGACAAACACAACTTTGGACAGGGATCGGAATTGCTAGTTGTGTGAGAATTGTCACACCCTCACAATTTTCCCCTGATAAATTCCAGCATGTAAAACTTGTTGAAATTCTAAGGGGAAAGGGCCCGGCAAAAGATGCTGAATTGTTAAAAGCTGCCATATTATTCTTCATTTTCCTTTTAACCCGTTCCATGCGTTGGACGGTGCCCAGCCATCCGACTTCACAGTGGGCGTGTGCGGAGGAGAGCCGGGGGCCGTCTGAACCCCACCCACTCATTAATTCCCCCGTGGCGGAATTGGCGCAGTGGTCAACGGGTTAAACCCTGGGTAATGGTATTTACTACCTGTGGTAAATACCTCACCCTAATCCGACAAACTCGTAATGAGGGTCATTTTGTTTGCATGTCATGCCTTTACAGCTGTTGTATAAGTGTGATTTACACCTGGAATAATCCTATTTGAAGTAGGGCCTTACCCCCACTCATGCAAAACAAAATACTGGCATCCCATGCAGTTCTGATAGTACACCTCAATCTTGCACTTTCGATCCCGCGCTATTCTGGTTATCACTTTAACAACACAACGTGAAAGGGAACATGCTAACCTTCCTATGTTCAATTGCAAAAAAGAAAATTGCTGTTGTCGAAAAAAATGAATGGATCAATTAATTATTTTTGCCTTGCCTTAGGAAAAAAACTAACCGCCTGATTCATCAACCATATTTGCGCTCGCAAAGGGCCAGATTCTGAGAATCTGGCCCTTTGCGAGTGCAATTTTTGCATTTGGGATTCATCATCCCAAATGCAAAATTCGCTATTTAGAAACTCGCAATTTTGCGAGGAATAGCATTTAAGGAATCTCTATTAGAGATTCCTTAAATGCTATTCTTGAAACATTTTAAAAGTGCGAATTCGCAAATTTCGGCCGCTATTTACCGCGAGGTCAAACCTCGTGGTAAATAGCGAAAACTTAGAAAAATGCTTTTTAAAGCATTTTTCTAAGTTGCATGTTAAACACACACATGTCCTTTGGACATGTGTGTGCGCAACACCTGTTGAAATGTGCATTTAAGGGGTGCTACAGGGTGTCCTTTGGACACCCCTGGCAGCCTTCAAATCGCTATCTTATTTGCGATTAGCAAATTGCTAATCGCAAATAAGGAATACTCCCCATTCATTCCTATGGGCCTTTTGGCCCATAGGAATGAATGGGGAGTTATTCCTTATTTGCGATTAGCAATTTGCTAATCGCAAATAAGGAATCTGTAGGAATCGCATTTAATTTTGCGATTCCTACATGAATCCCGTTTTGCGAGTCTGTAATAGCGATTCCTTATGAATCGCTATTTCAGACTCGCAAAACGGGTCTTTCATGAATCTGGCCGTAATTCTTTAGAATATTGTTTTGCAGACTAATTCATCATTGTTAAATCCGGTAGCAAAGGGCCAGATTCTGAGAATCTGGCCCTTTGCGAGCGGTATTTTTGCATTTGGGATTCATCATCCCAAATGCAAAAATCGCTATTTAATAATTCGCATATTTGCGAGGAATAGCATTTAAGGAATCTCTCACCCTGACCTACCTGGTGACTCCACGCCATTACCGCCACTGACAGGAGGGAAAACGCGCTCTACGCCGAGTTACCGCCGCTCCAGGAGACATCAGTGGGAGCAGAGCGGACTCGGTGCCTCAGGGGGACCAGCTTCAGCGCACGCTGTGCGCGTCACCATCCAGCGCCAGGAGGTGCCTTAAAAGTCGGGTCCACCCGCAACGCGGGACGCGAGCGGGACGCCGGGCGAAGCCCGGGCCAAGGGCGGGCCCGTTTTAGCCCGTTCTAGACAGTGAGAGACTGGACTGGGCCATCCCTCTTACTTCCACCCTCAAAATTGACTAGTGGCAAGGTAAACCAATTTTACATCAATTGTGTGACTGGCCTATTGGTAGTTATTCATTGTTAGGGCCTGGTTGCCAACTATTGTTTGTTCATCATGTCCAAACAAAAAACGCCTTATTCTTCATTTTCCTTTTAACCCGTTCCATGCGTTGGACGGTGCCCAGCCATCCGACTTCACAGTGGGCGTGTGCGGAGGAGAGCCGGGGGCCGTCTGAACCCCACCCACTCATTAATTCCCCCGTGGCGGAATTGGCGCAGTGGTCAACGGGTTAAACCCTGGGTAATGGTATTTACTACCTGTGGTAAATACCTCACCCTAATCCGACAAACTCGTAATGAGGGTCATTTTGTTTGCATGTCATGCCTTTACAGCTGTTGTATAAGTGTGATTTACACCTGGACATGTGTGTGCGCAACACCTGTTGAAATGTGCATTTAAGGGGTGCTACAGGGTGTCCTTTGGACACCCCTGGCAGCCTTCAAATCGCTATCTTATTTGCGATTAGCAAATTGCTAATCGCAAATAAGGAATACTCCCCATTCATTCCTATGGGCCTTTTGGCCCATAGGAATGAATGGGGAGTTATTCCTTATTTGCGATTAGCAATTTGCTAATCGCAAATAAGGAATCTGTAGGAATCGCATTTAATTTTGCGATTCCTACATGAATCCCGTTTTGCGAGTCTGTAATAGCGATTCCTTATGAATCGCTATTTCAGACTCGCAAAACGGGTCTTTCATGAATCTGGCCGTAATTCTTTAGAATATTGTTTTGCAGACTAATTCATCATTGTTAAATCCGGTCGCAAAGGGCCAGATTCTGAGAATCTGGCCCTTTGCGAGCGGTATTTTTGCATTTGGGATTCATCATCCCAAATGCAAAAATCGCTATTTAATAATTCGCATATTTGCGAGGAATAGCATTTAAGGAATCTCTCACCCTGACCTACCTGGTGACTCCACGCCATTACCGCCACTGACAGGAGGGAAAACGCGCTCTACGCCGAGTTACCGCCGCTCCAGGAGACATCAGTGGGAGCAGAGCGGACTCGGTGCCCCAGGGGGACCAGCTTCAGCGCACGCTGTGCGCGTCACCATCCAGCGCCAGGAGGTGCCTTAAAAGTCGGGTCCACCCGCAACGCGGGACGCGAGCGGGACGCCGGGCGAAGCCCGGGCCAAGGGCGGGCCCGTTTTAGCCCGTTCTAGACAGTGAGAGACTGGACTGGGCCATCCCTCTTACTTCCACCCTCAAAATTGACTAGTGGCAAGGTAAACCAATTTTACATCAATTGTGTGACTGGCCTATTGGTAGTTATTCATTGTTAGGGCCTGGTTGCCAACTATTGTTTGTTCATCATGTCCAAACAAAAAACGCCTGTCACTCCGGCTAACACCATGCACAACTACTTAGTTCAGGTAGTGACAAAAATTAATAATAACCGGAGGACCTCTCTAGGTATGGGGGATTCGCCACCTTGTGCCCAAATTAATCAATCAGGGGTGTCCCAGCCTGCAACTGAGGATCTTATTGTCTCCGACCCTAGTGAAGTCTTAATTGAGCATTTAGAAATTAGTGGTTCAATGTCTTCAACGGACCATCAATCTGACCCCTTTACAGATCTGATTAACTTAGAAGACCAAGATAAATCTGTGACAATTGAGGAGTCAGTTATAGAAACCAATACCTCCCCAACACCTGTCCCCGCTCCGAGAGCAAAAAAAGGGATCACTAAGGCGCCACCTAGAAGAGGTGGCTTACGCTCTTCTAAAAACAAACCAGTAACCCCACCTAGACGAGCAAAAAGAAAGAAAGAGGATGGGATAAGGGAGGAGGAGTATGAAAATGAAGAAGGGGAGGACATCCTTTTAATTAAGTTCATGGGCACACTAGAGTCCAAATTACTAGGTTTAATGAAACCCCTCATATCAAAGGTTGACCAATTAGTTACCAAGGTCAACAAGCTAGAATCCCTGTTAAGGAAAACCAACGAGGGGGTGGGTGAAATACCAAATTTAGTTGCTTCAAAAATTGACCAAATGGAGACTGTGGGAAAATCAACAGGGGTGACCATGAACGCTGGTTTACAAGCTCCTTCAGACCATGTCCAACACGTTAGTCCTAGGAATGATATTACCTCCGACCTGAATCTACCTTCTGAGGCAGCCCAACTAATGGGCAACAGCATTCCTGAGACCCCAAACCCAGAATCTGCCCCAGTCGAATTAATTGTTGAAGCCTCGCCCCTTATTTTAGTACTAGCTAACACACCCTTGCTGAAAACTGGTCAGATCGAATCCCCTGATTCCTTAAGAAATAAGGCTCTCCAGTGGTTGAGTAGTAACATGCACATATCCCCCTGGGGCAAGGAAAAACTATCAGACGATCTGCTTACAGCAAGAAGAGTTAGGTGGATAGGTACTAAGCCAAAGAAATTTCAAGGGGATTGTGTGGTCCTGAATTTTAAGGGCCCCGATGTTCTGCCCGATGTCCTACGGAACATTCTCCCTCCACAACGTAGGACAGCTGAAATAGTTCCACTGACACTGGATTTCTTCTATAGCAGAAGGGGTCTAGTAGCAAAGCCGAGCATACTAAGAACTAAATGGACAGTAGTGGGAAATAGAAGGGCTAGAACTAATCCAGCATGTGAGTGGGGACTAAGCTTGGATAATCAATATTCTGTGTTAACGGATCTGAATGAGTGTGATTGACTCGTATATGTCTCTCCTGCTACCCTGAATGTGTGGTCGGGCCAAGGCCGTGTTAAGATTCCTATGCCAGATGAATCTATACCAGCCCCAGATGAATCTTGTACTTCCGGCTTGGAAGAACAAAGCAGAGCCCAGGTGGAACAGGAAAAATCATTGGAGGAAGTTGAGTCGTTATCGAGATTGAATAAAAATGTAATACTAGGAGTAGATCCTGCAGAAACATTAATTATTCCCGACATTGTCCAGACGTACCCCCAGCAGGCTAAACCAAAATTATCAATCATTTCATGGAACATAGCCGGAATAGCTAGCAAGTTAAACATTCCTGACTGGGGTGATTTTATTAATCAGTACGATATCATTATGTTCCAAGAAACTTGGTCGACTATACCAATTTTTAGGCAAGGGTATTTAAACTTCTTTGTCCCGGCAATTAGTAATAGAGTGGGACGTCCCTCGGGGGGCCTGTTAATTTGGGTACGCCAAACTTTGAATTGTTCGGTTAAGCAAAGGTCTATTCCCTCTAACGATATTTTGGCACTCGATTTTACCTGGCAAAATGGCCATCTTCTAGCCTTGTTTAATTTGTACTCAAGGGGAGTAGCCAGGGGTAAATCATCAGAGACCCTATCGTGCCTTGAGAACAATATTGAACATCTACCAGATCCCTCTTACATAATAATAGGCGGGGATTTTAATACCACCTTCGAGCCCTTGGGTGAGGAGGATAAAGTCCTGGCTGAAGATGAGGACTCCAAGTGGGGTATACCCCAACTAGATATCCCTGTAATTAAGACTTGGAGCACAGTAGCAATACAATTGAAAAGCTTTTGTCTCTCAAGAGGACTTAGAGCAGTGAATGGCCGGACAGTGTCAGATTCCATGGGGAAAAATACCTTTGATAATGGTAGATCGGCCAGCAGGATAGATTACATACTCCTAGATGTAAGGCTCTGGGATAAATTAGAAGATATGGAAGTGAAGGCTAAGATTGAAAGCGACCACAATCCATTGTGCCTGACACTACATACCTATCATGACATATTTGAGTATCCTAGAGAGGATCATATGGTCACACAGGACCTAGAATGTTCTAATAACTCCCGTTACTTGAAGTGGAGTATGCTCCTAGAAGATCTCGCTAAAATTGAGACTCTAAAGAAAGTAGTAGTGGGTGAAGTTGCTAAGATCAAGTCCCATTTTGGTCAGACTAACTTTATCGACTATATGATGTCTGCCCATGAGATATTTTTTACTACAATTCAAAGTTTTTTCCGTAAAAAAACCTCCGTAAGTAAAATGAAGAAACCACAAGACACCAGGGGGTGGTTTGATAAGAATTGCAGGGCAGCTCGAGATAACCTCGGGAAGGAACTAAGACTAGGAAGGCCTGAAGCAGTAAGACTGGCGAGAAATCAGTATAGGCAGGTTCAAAAATCGGCTAAGAAGCGTTGGGACGAGGATTGTTGGCAAGAACTTAAGGAGATCTGTGCCTCCAAGGATTCAAAGCGCTTCTGGGCCTCAGTAAAATGGGCAAAGGGTGGCATAGCACCCCAGCCTGTTAATAATGTCGCAAAGAACAGTTGGATAGAATACTTTCAACCACAGTATGCCCGTAATCCTATGTTTAATAATGTCAACCTTCCTCTACAAGTCTACTACAAAACACCACTATTTGTTGAGGGGGATGTGAGTGTTGTATTAGACTGTGTAGCAGGGGGGAAAGCACCAGGTATGGATGGTATTCCGGCTGATATTTTTCTATCGGACCGGAAGTCCTGGTGCACCTACTTTACAATGTTGGCCAATGCAGTGGCTATGGGAGGGGAAGTGCCTGCCTCATGGAAGGGAGCAGAAATAATTCCCATATATAAAAAAGGTGACCGTTCCCTGGCTAAAAACTATAGACCCATTAGTTTAATTGACACAGCTCAAAAGTTAATGGGTCGACTAGTCCAAAATAAACTGCAGCAATGGATAGACGCAAATAACATCTTATCACCTTATCAAGCTGGGTTTAGGCCCCTAACTAGTAGCGTCGACCAAGTTCTCCATTTTTTAACAATTTATTGGAGAAATGTCACCCTGAAGAAGGGGACATTGTATGCAGTTTTTGTAGATTTAAAAGCCGCTTTCGACTTAGTCCCCAGGGAAAAACTTTGGCAGACCTTGGTAGATGCAGGCATAAAAAAGGAATTGCTCACACTCCTTGTTCGCCTACATGAAAACAATTTCGCAAAGATACGATGGGGCAAACAAGGAGAGGTAACTGATTCCTTCCCGGTCGAACGTGGGGTGCGGCAAGGGTGTGTCCTAGCGCCAACCCTCTTCTCCATTTATATAAATGGTATTGTTGAACATCTAGAGAAGATTGCTAGTGACGCCCCTGTAATAGCCGGCTCCCGTGTACCAGTTCTCATGTTCGCGGATGATACATTATTACTCTCCCGCACCCCTAGTGGGTTACAAAAAGTAGTTGATGCCTTTGGTGTATATTGTGATGATAAGGGCCTAGAACTAAATACCACCAAAACGAAATTCATGTGCCTTAATCAACAGTCCTCCTTTAAGGGTGTCATAAAATACAAAGGAACACCCCTAGAAAGAGTGGACTCTTTTTCATACCTAGGTATCACTCTGCAAGAAAACATGAGCTGGAAACACCATATAACTACAACCCTTCTAAAATTTAGACAGTTATCAGGGGCTATTTCGCTAAAACACCGCACCTCTCTGACAAAGCCTTTGAATTGTGTCATGGAAATTTATTCTATGAAAGTCCTGGGGGCTTGTTTATATGGCTCTGAACTTTGGGGTTTCTCAAACTTGAGCGATCTGGGCAGAGCGGAAAATAGATTCCTAAGAGGGGTCACAATGGTCGCCCAAAGTACCCCAATAATTCCGTTAAAATTAGACCTGGGCAGAAAATCAGTTGTGGATATAGCGAGGCTCCGGCCCCTCCTGTATTGGAGGCGAATTATGGTGACCCCAGAGCTAGGCCACTATGCAGCAGCATTGATGGATGTCATCAAATTCGATCGTTTCCATACTATCCCATGGCTAAGGGAGTTGCGGGGCCTACTCACAGAATTGAAATTGGGCCACCTATGGGACAACAAAGATCCAACTTGCTTCCCTTCTAAGGAAAAGCTAAAAGATCTTTATTGGGAGATGATATATCTAGCAATATTTAGTGACAGTACAAGTGTAACGCTAACATCTCGCTTTTTAAACTTAAAAATGTATCCATCATACGAATGTTTTTGGGACCTAATCGAAAAACCGTATGATAGAAAACTTTATTTTCAATTTCGCATTGGTACATTACCTTTAAATGCGTTTAAGAAGCATTGGTCCCAGACATGGGATGAACATTGTCACCATTGTAATGAGGAAATTGAACACATCTCCCATTTTTTGTTTTGTTGCCCACTGTACTTGGCCCCCAGACGTAAGTGGTTAAAACCGGTGTGCTTAAAGTTGGGAACCCGAAGCCAAGCCGAAGCCCTCAGGATACTTGAATCTGATTGTACAACATTGTATGTGGTTGGTGTAGCAAAGTATCTGGCATGGTCGTGGCTAATTCGTACCCGATCATTATTGGCTACTGTATTATAATGAAATCATGTATATCCATAAATTGTTTTATTGCAACAAACTGTATGTTTTTTAACCTATGAAATATGTCTCTTAAACTGTAATAATGTGTTGTAATTTTATGACTTTTTATTACGTCTTATTCGACATCAAATGTTTAATATGTATTTTTAGAAGTATTTTTATAAGTAGTATTTATTGTATAGGGCTAGGTGAATGCTTTTATGACAAAATGTCGAATAAAGCTTATAAATTGAAAATTGACTATTAGAGATTCCTTAAATGCTATTCTTGAAACATTTTTAAATTGCGAAATCGCAAAAATGTCCCGCTATTTACCGCGAGGTCAAACCTCGTGGTAAATAGCGGAAACTTAGAAAAATGCATTTAAATGCATTTTTCTAAGTTTCATGTTACACACACACATGTCCTTGGGACATGTGTGTGCGCAACACCAATGTAGCATATATTTCAGGGGTGCTACAGGGTGTCCTTTGGACACCCCTGCACCCTTGAAATCGCAATTTCAATATGCAAATCGCTAATTGCGATTCGCACATTGAAATGTCTTCCCATTCATTCCTATGGGCCTTTGGGCCCATAGGAATGAATGGGGAGATATTCCTTAATTGCGATTAGCAATTTGCTAATCGCAATTAAGGAATAATTAGAAATCGCAATTTATTTAGCGATTTCTTGGTGAATAGCATTTTGCTATTCCTTAATAGCGATTCCTTAATAATCGCTATTAAGGAATAGCAAATACTCACCTTGATGAATCAGGCTGCATGTCCTTTTGTGTATGCATGCTTTGTGCCTTGTATTTTAAATGTAACCAGTGCACTTGTTAGGGCTTGCCGTTGTACTCTTCGACAGCAAATATATAAGCATGTGCATGAAAAATTCATTAATACAATGAATAATTTTTTTTAAAGAAATAAACCCTCAGACCGTTTTCTGTTCCTGATTTCAGCAGACATAAGTGTGCGAGTCATAAAATTGAAATACTGAAAATATTCATGAAAACTGCATTTAATATACATTTATGCCAAGGAGGAAAGAAGTTTATCATACGAGTGCAGAATTAGTTTGTCTCACTCTGCTGAGCATGTATTTCTTTATTATTTGTCAGTATTGTCACGACAATGCAGAGCGTGGAAGTGTGCAGACATCTGGTAAATACCATTTTTGTGACTGAACCAATCTTGCTCAGATAATCATTGGGCACACGCTGCTGTGGCTATTCTCTTTGTTGCTCTCTATGTATACCCTAATGGAACTTTGATAGGAAGTATGGCTTTTACCATTCCCTTGAAATTTTTTAGAAAATGTTCATTGGTTCTAGTGGGCTGCTGTCTTTTATGGGCCTGATAATAGGTGGGCCAGATAATTTTAACCACTCGATCAGAATTATAAATTGTGCTAAAATTGCCAAACTTGATAATAACCAGGTGCATTAAAGTCACACAACAGCAACTTTGTCCAGGTATTTTTTGATAGGTCAGACCCTTGAAACATTACTAGTAGACACGGCCCCTCCATTAGGGCGGAGGAGCACCGCCCCCACTGCCACCAGACGCAAATAAAACGATAATAAAACGGGTTTCTAATCCGTTTTATTATCGTTTTATTTAATCCCCCAGGACTCCAGGGTGATGACACTGTGGTAGGGTCCCATCACTGTGCATGAGGTGATTGGCCGGACATTTCAGGCCTGCCAAACCTCTCATGCACAGTAAAGCTTTCTCTAGCCCCAGCTGCGTTCCTGGACCTGGAGAAAGCAGGCACAGGTTCCCAGTATGCCTGGGAGCGCTAAAACATAGCGCTCAGGCCAATCCTGACAATGCTTTCCTGCAGCATCATGATTGGCCACAGTGCAGTCAAGGGAGCCTGTCCCAGAAGCAGCAGGAAGGACCGGATGACAGAGACAGCGTGGATCAGGTAAGTGTATTTTTATTTTTACCTTTTTTTTTTGTCCCTGATTCACCCCCCTCCCCTCCCCCCAGCTCCCTCCTCCGGCCCGCCCTGCCACTTTGGCAGGGCACAGGCCACGACTGGATTTTGGTGGTGAAAGCAACAAAATCTGCATATTATTATGCGTGAGTTTGAAGAGCCAAACGTGTAATTGGAGAAAGCTAATGCACTCTGAATTCTAAACACCGGGTATCAGATTTCGAGTAGTACTTCAAGGTGACTGAATTCTCCATGGGAGTTTAACAAGATCATTAAAAGGAAAATGTTCCTTTACCAGTATTGGGCTTTTGGATTTTATAACCACGCAATCCCCAACGGGGTGTTTTGGCTCGCGGCCAACCCATTCAACCCTTCTCATGGTAAGTATCTCCTTAAACAGATCATTAAGCCAGCCAGCATTTCTTCCCAACCGGAGTACCATTTTGTGCTTGAGGTCCTGCCAGTACTCTTTCTCGTTAGACGTCAAGGGTGGAACCGTATCTAAATAAAAACGTAGGACGTGCACTACAAGAGGAGTTGTAAGTGAATGCCCCTATTCTCATGGCCCGTTCTCATTTTCCTAATTTTGGCTATGTGGGATGGGTATCTTGAACATCTAACCCCTTAGACAGCAAACAAATTAAGTTGTCATTAAAAGGGGGTTGGATATGGACAGCTGTTCCAGATGGAGTGTTAAAGGACATGGACTCATCTGGGGCACTAATAGGTACAAGGTGCTGCCTAGATGAAACGCATGGACAGGATTGCCGTGTGGTTGTTAATTGACCAATTTTATCGACCAATGTGTTTGTGTGTGCGTGGATCTCCTTATTAAGCTCTCTCAATATTCTTTCAACTGATCTAAACAATCCATTACTGTGATCCCTCAATTTAGTGCACAAAGCCTGTGTGTCTCCGGGGTCCTCCCTCCTAGCCTGCCTCGCCATAGTGTGACTTTTACAAGTAAGGTTATTGTGAGATACCGATAATTGATGGCCTTTGGTCTTTTGGTTTTTGAGGTAGCGAACGTACTGTAATAAGGAGGCTATCAGCAGGGTCAATTAAAGCTCCATTGTTCAATTGGCTACATATGGAAGCTCATTTGTAACATTCGTATCTTAGGCTCATCCAGGAATATACCACCATGTTGGCAATTTGATAGATACCATACACCTCTCACGTAATCGCTAGCTGAATTAGATGTGGAAGGATGCTGTAGCAATTGACAAGATCCAGAGGGATGAATCAATGTCAAACATTGGGCAGCATCAATTCTTTCCTCAACCAGGCCAAACTCAAAGTTAATAGTGCGCATAACCATAATCAAATAATTAGTGATCAAGGATGTAACTAATGCACTTGAGTCTTTCTCTGCTTAGAATATATTAGCCTTCCTTTCCATTATTTTATGCTACCTTCAAAAAAATTAAAATGATGTTTCAGAAAGTAAACTACCCCAAGATAGCACGTGAGTAAACCACTCCAATGTACAGGAAACAAATAAAATGATTCATTTGCACCCTATTCCAGGGGGTCAGGATTGAACCAAAGGAGTGTAGGTGCCAAGAGGGGAGGCCAAAGCCCAGCCTTGTCCCGTCACGGACGGAAGCAGACGGGCCTGCTTTTGGCCTGGTCTACACCCATGCACACTCAGGTACTCCCTGTCCAAGTCCCGCGCCACAGGTTTAGAGTCTGGAATATGAGCTCCTGCTCAGCAGCCCCAACCTCTTCCTGGCCAGTGGTGTTGTGGGGGTCGAAGTCCCCACCACAGAGAGAGATTTCAGTAGGTGTCCCATGCCGGGGATTTAGATGATGGAAATTAAGATCATGTTCAGCAGTCCCAACTCTTCCTGGCCAGCAGCATTGTGCGGGATGAAGTCCTTACCCTAGAGAGATTTCAGCGTGCATCTTAGAGGTGTCAATCTTGTGAAGGTAATTAATCAGGCTATCAAGTAGTTAAGTGAGCAGTTATTATTGATTATGCTCAAGTATTCCAAGTTTCTTTCTACTTAAGTCAAATTCAAGCTCAGTGGATTTTAAGTGTTTGGGCCTTATTTAGAGTTTGGCAGATGGGTTACTCCGTCACAATAATGACAGGTATCCCTTCCACAATATTACAAGAGCATTATATTCTATGGCACTTGTAATAACGCAGACAGGATATCTGTCATGTTTGTGATGGAGTAATCTGCCCGTCAGACTCTAAATCAGGGCCTTTATAGTCAATGGTTCACCTTTTCTTCCTTTAGGCAAGATGATTGGCAGGAATGTAAATAAGATTATCCTGCTAATATATGAGAAATCCTTCTTTCAAGTGGCCATGATTAATTGTACGTTTATATTTTGTACAGAGGCCAGCAATAGCAATTAAGGAATTATGCACCATTGAAACATGTTTATTAGGGTCTATGTAAGACAATCTTACATTAATATATATTAATATATATATATATATATATATATATATATATATATATATATATATATATATATATATATATATATATATCACTGAAAAAACCATAGGTTATAGACCATATATAGTTAGGAATTAGCATTTACAAAACCTTAATTTACTCGCACAAAACCATAGAAATTCGAATATATAGTTAGTTGCAATAACTATATATCCCGCACCCGCAATCCACTGCTGATGATGTCACATATTACATCATTCATGACATGGTCAGTGACATCACTGATGACATCACTGATGACATTATCCAGTGACTGTATGTTTCTGTAAAGTTAAAATATGTCTTACATATTAAAGAATGAGTGGATGTATAAGTGTCTGGATGAAGCATTTAGTAGGTGCATGACTTACTGTATGAGAGAGTGATTAAATGAGTCTCACTGAGTGCATGGGTTAGTGACTAAACTGTCTTAATTTGTGCATCATTATATCTGTTCTGTAAACTGCTGCATGTGTTGATCAGTAGCTATATGAGTAACTATATGGGTTATTCATTGGTTGCCCAAGTATTTGTATGGGAGACTGAGTGTGTGTGTGGGTGGCTGGGAGGTGTGTGACTCTGTGCATAGATGTGTGAGCAGTTGATTCACTAGATGTATGGGTTCAAAAGTGCATGTGGAAACAGCTGTATGGGCGATTGACTGTGTGCATGAGTGTATTGGTGAGTGAATGGATTTCTCAGTGCTACATGTCAAAGTAAGTGCATATGTAAAACACAGTACATGTGAGAGTTGACATATATAAATAACTGTGCATAAGAGCCAGTGAATGTGTGAGTGGCTGTATGGATCATTGTGAACTTGTATCAGTGATTGTATAAGAGAGTAAATATGTGTTAGTATATGTTTGATTAAGTAAGGTGTGTATAACTGTATAGTTGAGGGAATGGAGGTGTGATTGATTCTTTGCATGACTGACTAGGTGTGTGAGTAACTCCATGGATGAGTGACAGTCTGTGAGTGTCTGTTTACATTGATTGTATCTAAGGTTATATTAGAGTCTGAAGAGGTTCATCGTTTTATCACATGAATTATATCATCAGTGATGTGATCAGTAATGTCAAATGAGATGTCATCAGTGTTGTCATTAGTGATGCCATTTGAGATGTCATCCGTGATGTCATTTGAGATGTCATCAGTGATGTCATTTAAGATATCATCAGTGATGTCATCAGTGATGTCACTGACCATGTCATGAATGATGTAATATGTGACATCATCAGCAGTGGATTGCGGGTGCGCGATATATAGTTATTGCAAATAACTATATATTCGAATTTCTATGGTTTTGTGCGAGTAAATTAAGGTTTTGTAAATGCTAATTCCTAACTATATATGGTCTATAACCGATGGTTTTTTCAGTGAATTTCAATGGTTTTTTAATAGCAAATATGAAAATCTGTAAAATGTCAAATGTAAAATTTCTGTGGAAAACATGCATATTAAGGGTTGCCTTTCCTTAAACCTTTGTTTTTTTTTAAAATTGGAAGAAACAAAAAATCTTCCCTTCCATAAATAACCCAAGACTTTTTTTTTGTTATGGCAAGGTAACAAAATAGAGAATAAACTATAGTTGGTCACCATGGTCCGGACGAAAATGAAAAATCAATGATACTAAGTACCTGTAAACACTGAGCAGACATGTGAATGTGACATTCTGATTATTGCTATGCCCGAATATGTATATAACTGCTCCAATCACTATGCTAATAAACAATCTTTTGTTCTGTTTTGTAAAGTAAAACTATTGTGAACGCAAGTATTATACATAGTAAGTGTTTAATATAGCATTTGTCAGTCATTGGTTAAGCAGCTAGGACCTGTTCACTCTTGACACCCCAGGTGCTGTGTATGCAGATTTCGGCCTTATTTATTGCCTCTAGTTTTCAAAGGCAAATTTCTGTGGAAAACATGCACATTAAGGGTTGCCTTTCCTTAAACCTTTGTTTTTAAAAAAAATTGGAAGAAACAAAAAATCTTCCCTTCCATAAATAACCCAAGACTTTTTTTTTGTTATGGCAAGGTAACGAAATAGAGAATAAACTATAGTTGGTCACCATGGTCCGGACGAAAATGAAAAATCAATGATACTAAGTACCTGTAAACACTGAGCAGACATGTGAATGTGACATTCTGATTATTGCTATGCCCGAATATGTATATAACTGCTCCAATCACTATGCTAATAAACAATCTTTTGTTCTGTTTTGTAAAGTAAAACTATTGTGAACGCAAGTATTATACATAGTAAGTGTTTAATATAGCATTTGTCAGTCATTGGTTAAGCAGCTAGGACCTGTTCACTCTTGACACCCCAGGTGCTGTGTATGCAGATTTCGGCCTTATTTATTGCCTCTAGTTTTCAAAGGCAAATTTCTGTGGAAAACATGCACATTAAGGGTTGCCTTTCCTTAAACCTTTGTTTTTAAAAAAAATTGGAAGAAACAAAAAATCTTCCCTTCCATAAATACCCCAAGACTTTTTTTTTGTTATGGCAAGGTAACGAAATAGAGAATAAACTATAGTTGGTCACCATGGTCCGGACGAAAATGAAAAATCAATGATACTAAGTACCTGTAAACACTGAGCAGACATGTGAATGTGACATTCTGATTATTGCTATGCCCGAATATGTATATAACTGCTCCAATCACTATGCTAATAAACAATCTTTTGTTCTGTTTTCTAAAGTAAAACTATTGTGAACGCAAGTATTATACATAGTAAGTGTTTAATATAGCATTTGTCAGTCATTGGTTAAGCAGCTAGGACCTGTTCACTCTTGACACCCCAGGTGCTCTGTATGCAGATTTCGGCCTTATTTATTGCCTCTAGTTTTCAAAGGCAAATTTCTGTGGAAAACATGCACATTAAGGGTTGCCTTTCCTTAAACCTTTGTTTTTAAAAAAAATTGGAAGAAACAAAAAATCTTCCCTTCCATAAATAACCCAAGACTTTTTTTTTGTTATGGCAAGGTAACGAAATAGAGAATAAACTATAGTTGGTCACCATGGTCCGGACGAAAATAAAAAATCAATGATACTAAGTACCTGTAAACACTGAGCAGACATGTGAATGTAACATTCTGATTATTGCTATGCCCGAATATGTATATAACTGCTCCAATCACTATGCTAATAAACAATCTTTTGTTTGTTCTGTTTTGTAAAGTAAAACTATTGTGAACGCAAGTATTATACATAGTAAGTGTTTAATATAGCATTTGCCAGTCATTGGTTAAGCAGCTAGGACCTGTTCACTCTTGACACCCCAGGTGCTGTGTATGCAGATTTCGGCCTTATTTATTGCCTCTAGTTTTCGAAGGCAAATTTCTGTTGAAAACATGCACATTAAGGGTTGCCTTTCCTTAAACCTTTGTTTTTTAAAAAAATTCTAAGAAACAAAAAATCTTCCCTTCCATAAATAACCCAAGACTTTTATTTGTTATGGCAAGGTAACGAAATAGAGAATAAACTATAGTTGGTCACCATGGTCCGGACGAAAATGAAAAATCAATGATACTAAGTACCTGTAAACACTGAGCAGACATGTGAATGTGACATTCTGATTATTGCTATGCCCGAATATGTATATAACTGCTCCAATCACTATGCTAATAAACAATCTTTTGTTCTGTTTTCTAAAGTAAAACTATTGTGAACGCAAGTATTATACATAGTAAGTGTTTAATATAGCATTTGTCAGTCATTGGTTAAGCAGCTAGGACCTGTTCACTCTTGACACCCCAGGTGCTGTGTATGTTGCACTATAGTGCTGAATCGGGTACATTTTTCTATGTTTTTCTACAGCACCCTCAGTGCATGAACAACTATAGCAACAGTAGAAAATATGATCATTGCCTTTTAGTCTAGACTTCATTTTATGTGTTTTGAGTGGGAGAAACGCCGTCTTTCGCCATTTTATGTGTTTTGAGTGGGAGACACGCCGTCTTTCGCCATTTTATATGTTTTGAGTGGGAGACACGCCGTCTTTCGCCATTTTATGTATTTTGAGTGAGAGACACGCCGTCTTTCGGCGCAGCATTGTAGGATGGCCACACCAGTGCGGCAACTTGCTGGACACCACCTCGGTGCCATCCGGATCTCAGCGCGTTGTGCTGCCTTCGGCCTATTCGCACATCGGTCCGCTACTGACGCCGCCTCATGGGCCAACGAGTTTTGTATGCTTTTTATAACCCAAAGCCGCATAACAGGTCATGTGACTTGTTTATAAAACTTTTCATTGGTTCATTTTACTTTTGGTTTCCTAATGATGGAAGGCTTGATCATATGACCTAAAAATAACACTTTTCATTGGATTAAAACATTTTTTTTTCCCAAATGAAGAAAGACCCACCTTTTTTTTTCTCACTCGGCAATCAAAAAAGGTTCCGTTAGATGACAACAGAGGGGACAGGCAACAAGAACCATCACTCAAAAAAGGGGAGGGCAAGTTCTTCCCTACCGGGTCACGTTGGGGCTCCACCGGAACTCATCGAATTGATAGTCTACAGTGTTTCTGGATGTTTCAGACTGAAGCTGGCGTCAGCATGAGAGCACCACCATCTCGTAGCTCCGTCGTGGCCATTCCGCAAGCAATCATGGCAGCCGCTCCCCACCGTAAGCCTGCGGGAGTCGGGGGACCCCAAGACTTTTATAGAATCTTCAAGGCTGAGGGGACGCTTTCGGGAATGGGGCCCATGCCCTAACAGACAAGCGTCCGAGTTCCAAGGTGTCCCAGGGCCATTTTAGTGGACCACGCCCAAATCCGAAGAGCCGGCCGCCATTTTAAGAGTCCTGTGGCAGCCGCCTATCGCTGCACCGCAAGAGTGGAAGCAACTCAACTACATGGTGAGCGAGACGCTGTAGCTGGAAGAGCGGGCGGCAAACAGCTGAATGGCGGAAGAGGCACAGTGTAGCAAAAGCGGGCGGAATGGCAACTGAAACGGTAAAGGGGCGCCCCACTACAGCAGACGAGCCTCCACCTGGGGAGGCCCATTCACGCCGCCTCCCCCCCCCCCCCCCAGGTCGCCCCACGCCGTTTTTTCGGAACAGCATTGTAGGATACCAAAACCAGTGCGGCAACTTACTGGACATGACCTGGGTGCCGTCCAGATCTCAGCGCGCTCTGCTGCCTTGGGACTATTCGCACAACAGACCGCTACTGACGAGACACAGTGCAGCAAAAGCGGGCGGAAAACCGCTGAATGGCAAGTGAAACGCTAGAACAACGCTAGAATAACATCTGGAATAATTGTCGCTCAGAAGAACAACACACAAAACTCTGTAGTGTCTGAGGAAAGTAAAACAGAGAAGGTCACTGTAGTTTCAGACACACTTAACACTAATGACTTAACAAAGATATCGTCTGTCTATGAAGCAGCTGTCATGTTCACAGAATTGACAAAGAAGTGTGCATACACCAATGCTATTAAGAAACACAAGGAAATCCCTAACGCATCTGCATTCTCGGAAGAGGTTGACACAGATGACATCTTAAGGAACAAAGAAAGACAAATTAAGGATGAGGAAGTTGTCACTTGAGTTTTTTCAATAATGGAAAATATGCAGTCATTGGCTATGAAGGATGTCTAGTGAAGCAGAAAAAAGGCCATTTGATTAATCATCGAAAATTGAGTAATTGCGTAATTTGGGCATAAAAGTTATATTATTGGAAGTAGATGGTTATAGTTCTGGTTAATTTCCATTCAGAGTGTCCTACACAGCACCACTCTAGGTAAACACTACTTTATGTAAAACATGGGACATAGCACTCATTGGAATGTTTGTGATCTTTCCTGTTAAGTTGCATCATAAGTTATTTTAACCATTCCATATAAAGTCATGCATAAAAATGAATACACAGACACAAATAACATGTGTATCCAAAAACAAAATACAGATTTCGGCCTTATTTATTGCCTCTAGTTTTCAAAGGCAAATTTCTGTGGAAAACATGCACATTAAGGGTTGCCTTTCCTTAAACCTTTGTTTTTTTTAAAAATTGGAAGAAACAAAAAGTCTTCCCTTCCATAAATAACCCAAGACTTTTATTTTGTTATGGCAAGGAAACGAAATAGAGAATAAACTATAGTTGGTCACCATGGGGTTTAAAAAAGGGATGGTTCTTCACCAGATTAGATATTTACCCAGACCCTCATTCTCCAATGTGATGAACTAGGCTAAAATTCTTCTGGTGCCTGCACCCTGTCACAGAATATCACCCCAAAACATGAAAGCGCCCAAACACCAGATTGAGTTGAACCCCACAGTAAGCCTTATTTCTTCAGGGCCTCAGAATTTCTTTTGCTTTGCTCATGGAAATTGTGGGATATAGGACAGATAAGGTGTCACCATTAAGAAAGGGTAGTATTTAAATTTGCATATCAATTATGTTTAACATTTTAAAAATATGATATGCTAGCTTGAACTTATGCTTTACATTTGAAGCCGAATTCAACAGCTTAAGTAAGTAGGTTTTCGTAGTTGTAACTTTAAAGGGTGATGTAGCAAACTGTAAAGATTTTCTAAAACAGTGGAGCGTATTTAGTTTTTTAATGTACATGTTTTTGAAACGATTACACAAATGAAACATTTGTGAGTTTTAAATTTCCGGAGAAGTATAATTTACCAATAGTTTTCTCTGTAGATGTTTTTCCATTAACAAACCCAGTTCTATCACCCGCCCAGGATATCACTACTGTTCCCCATGTCATAAAACCTTAGGATGTTCAATAACTGAAACAGCTAATATGGGTTTACTTACAGGGGACATCTTTTGTTCTGTTTTGTAAAGTAAAACTATTGTGAACGCAAGTATTATACATAGTAAGTGTTTAATATAGCATTTGTCAGTCATTGGTAAAGCAGCTAGGACCTGTTCACTCTTGACACCCCAGGTGCTGTGTATGTTGCACTATAGTGCTGCATCGGGAATACGGACAACACTATTGATGTCGATTTTTCATTATTGATTATTGTAAAGAAATGGCGACTCCCCCCTTTAGCAGATTTTGCTTCTGTTTTAATAAAAATGTTTTAAGGTGTTTACTGTTTTTGTTGCGATGTATATATTTATAAGTTATTAAAGTGTTATAATCCTACTACTTTGTGGGAGTGCTATATATTTTTAATGTGACGCATAATTGTGAAGACTTTGATGTACAAAAAGGCATCCCTGGAATCTTCCGCTTCAGGCTCGGTCCCACACACCCTCACAGTGAGAATCCCCTCCCCAATCACAATACAGGATGGTTATCAGATTGTAGGAACGCGTGTAGTGTGACGGATCTCATCGGGTGGGGGCCTTGATCTACTGTAACTCCTTTGAAGAGGGGTGATTCTTTACAGTTGAGGCCATAAACTACATCCGCAGGGCTAGGTGATAGCCTGGGACCGGCCTGGACAATCGGACACAGAGGAAGAGGAGTGTCAGAGGGTGCGGTAGTGAATAGGGTGAAAGGGAGGTGTCGGACAGGCACAGGGTGTGATTCTCAGGGAAGAGCAGCGCAAATGGGGGAAGGTTTATGGCCCATGCATAAGACAGAGAGCGGGGGTGACCAGTGCGAGGGGGAGATGCTTGCAAGGGTGGGAAGCCATGCTGAGGATCGGCAGCGTGCAAAGAGTGGGTTTGGTCAAAGCATCTAAAATGGCTGCTGTGCACGACAAAAGTGTGTCATTGGAAAAAAAGCAAGATGGCGCACACAATGTTTATCAATACGGATTAATTTATAACAATTATTTTTAACAATATATTTACTCGCAGTGTCAAAATGGCGGTCAACACTTCCTGATTTCCTTCGAATCGAACGTCAACAGACGTCACGCAGCAAAAAAAAAAAAAACGCTTGCGCGCAGCCGCTGGAAGACAAGTATCAACATATATGAGCCTCCTCAACCACCCTCAGAAAACATAGGGGGTCAGGATACGTTTCCCGTACCCCCTTATACCCATTTCTCACATTGTTTTTCCTCCATCTTGTAATTTAATTAAATCGAAACACAAAATGGCGAATTCCCGTTTCGCTACCAGTTTGCGACCCGGTTCGCGAACCGGGAAGCGCTTCTACCGCGAAAAATTAATTTTTTTTATTTGCCCCACGGGACCCTTTAATAACCCCAACATCATTCCTAGGGGGTCAAGAGGGGTCTACCTTGCCCCCTTTCATTAAATTCCCCCTTCGTTTTTCTCCTCCTCTTGTCTCTCGATCCTACCGAGAGACAAGATGGCGGCCGCACCGGACTGTTTAGAATGTTGACAGACACCGGAGAGCCAATCAGCTTCGCTTCGCAAAGCGCCGTTACGCGAAAAGTACGCGATCTGGAGCGCTATCCGGGACGCTGTCACAGATATATCTGTTTTTTAAAACGTTAATTTCTCAAAATCCACTGGAGCACATATATTGAGACCCAGCAAAGGCACATCGGGCTAACAGTCCCTACAATTTTGCCAAGTTTCGTGTAAATCCATTCAGCCGTTCGAGCTAAAAGTGAGGCCAAACGCCCTATGGGAAAAACGCGTTTTGGGATCCCCCTTTTTTCTCGGCCCCCCCTTGACGAAACCCCCCCAAATTTCCAGGGGCTGCTCAGAAACAAAATGTGCCATTTTCCTGAAAATTTCAGCCGATTCTGTCCACAAACGCCAAAGTTATTAGACATAGAATTTTCAAAAGCTCCATAGAGAAAAAATCCTAACTATATATACCTACTGGCGCCCGCCAGTAGGTAATATATATATATATATATATATATATATATATATATATATATATATATATATATATATATATATATATATATATATATATATCTATATATATATATATATATATATATATATATATATATATATATATATATATTTACTTTATTGTGCCAATTCTATTGTATTTCGAAAACAAATCCTTTATAGAATAAAGTGATTTCCCTGCATGTGGTTTTGATTTAACTGATCACAAGAACATTACTGTAAACACAACTAAAAAGAAAACAAACAGCATAAAATATCAATTCAACATAAACATTACATCATACCTTAGCACAATTGTATTCTTGTATTACCATACTGATATTTTGTTGCATTTTGGTTTTGTATTGTGCTGTGGCTTTTTTTGGTCTATTATAGTATCGTACTTTTATGCTGTTATCATATTGTGTTTTTATGTTGTCGCATTTTTTAATATGTTTTATTTTGTGCATGTGTCTTAATTTATTGTGGGTGTTGTGATGCTGTGTGTGTTGGTGTACTTTGTAGTTGCATTTTCGTACGTTTTCCTGTGTAGACATGTTGTTTTAATGATCTGTTTGTATGCTGTGGCTTGTTAGTTTGTTGAGTGACGTATTTTTGTTGTGTGATTTTTGTAGTTTTTTTCGCTACCAGGGTAATTTGGTAGTACTTATTAATGAAATGTGGTTCTATGTCGTGGTGCTTTTTTATCATCACTGTTTTGCTCAGTGCTTTAAATGGGCCAGTACTGTCCAGTACGGATTACTGGTACTTTTTTATTTTGAGAGGGAGAGTACCAGCACTTCTCAAGACAAATGCAATACTTTTAATTGGGGAGTACCAGCACTTCTCAGAAACATGCAGGTTCTCTGGTACTGAGTACCTGCACTTCTATTTTCCAATTTCAAGCACTAGCTGTGCCACAACCAAAGTCTGTTTTCGTAAATGTGCACATTTATGTTTTTTACATATATTACCACCGTTCCGGATATATTTTAACAATACAGTGGCTGGTAAGCCGTTGCTGTTTACACCAAAGAATGAAATGTAAATGCACTGACCTTCAAAGGCATCTTGTGACCCGGCCTCATATGTGCTGTGTGGAAAAGTGGTGTGAACAAGACAAACAGTGTATTTCTCACACGCCAGAAATTCGTCATTGGGTGTTTTCTGTAGAGGTTTAAGCCCAATGTTGTCAAGAGAAATTAGATATTTGCAGCTTGGTGCTAGTTCAGACAGCATTCTTCACAATGTGACCCTGAATATTTGTCCATGAAGACTCACTAAAGTCCATCGAAAGCAGCAATGCTATTGCTGTGTCCATAAATATTAGTGGTTAGGCAGGGCTGGATTGGAATAAATAATAGGCCCCCTAAAATAAAGTGGCCCATATCTGCACATTGCAACTTTACACAAAACACTGCCTCAGTATTTTAAGTATTATGAAAAGAAGGTTTTGGGCGGGGGTTCTCTAAAAGAGGCGTGTTTTCTCAATTTCACTGAGATCAAAAAAATGCAAAAGTTTCAGGTCTTTTCATGCATGGATTAGTTCACGATGTTGAAGCACACCTGCACAGAAGTGAGGTCACTTCTGCGCAGGCCCCCTGCCCCTTCTCAATCTGCATACATTAATGGGCCAGCCCAGGGAGAGACTGGGAATGACACCACTGACTGCTCCGTCAGTAAAAGGGAGGTAATGTTTCTGGAAAGTACACACAGGCCCCCACTTGGCCACTGCAGGCATCTCAACAGCACAGACACAGCCAAAATAGGGCACCAGCCTGACCAGAAAAGCGTCCCCAGTTGCAACTCATGTACCCGCTCAGCCCCCATTGCCCGAGTGCCCGCTTTACCAATCCGACCCTGTGGTTCGGGCATATCCATTTTGCTTTCATTGGCGACTTTCACATACTCCACATCACTGTTTGCGAATACGCCAGCTCTGTTGATGAGAGGCAACCCCGCGTCTAGGGGAGGGGTGCCTTTAGTGGGATTTAGTGCTGAGGGAACAGTTTCGTTTCCCTGAAAGTGGGCAGGGGGAGGGACGCCTGAAATGCGTGTAAGAATGAGGTGCATTGGCGGCCCCTCCCCTGTAGCTGATAAAATAGCCGGACTCTAGGGAGTAGCCCTCTTTGTCCTCTCACCGCTCGGAGTGGCTGGAAAGGCGCAGCGGGAACAGTTGCGGTTTTTCCCGGCGACTCTCAAAGGTGAGGGGGCCTCACGCGTAGCGGAGGGATGGGGTGCGAGTTGGCCTACAGGCTATAAGAGAGCAGAGTGGGAGCCTCGAGTTCAGGCCCCGGGGGAAGTGATTTACTGGTAGAAATATATTTTCCCATATTTTGAGCAAGAATCATAAATATGCGGGGCGGGCTATAAGAGAGTGCTTCTTTCCAACCCGCGTGACGGGATGGGGTGCGAGTTGAGGTGAGGGGGCCTCATGCCCCGGGGGAAGCGATTTAATTGTAGAGATATATTTTCCCATATTTTGAGCAAGAATCATAAACATGCGGGGCGGGCTATAAGAGAGCGCTTCTTTCCGACCCGCGTGATGGGATGGGGAGCGAGTTGAGGTGAGGGGCCTCACGCGTAGCGGAGGGATGGGGTGCGAGTTGGCCTACGGGCTATAAGAGAGCAGAGTGGGAGCCTCGAGTTCGGGCCCCGGGGGAAGCGATTTAATTGTTGAGATATATTTTCCCATATTTTGAGCAAGAATCATAAATATGCGGGGCGGGCTATAAGAGAGCGCTTCTTTCCGACCCGCGTGACGGGATGGGGTGCGAGTTGGCCTACGGGCTACAAGAGAGCAGAGTTCGAGTATTAGCGATGCAAAAAAAAAAAAAAGAGGAAGCGCGGTCGCGAGAAGCCCGGGGTATGATACCGCCAGACTTGGGCAACAGGATCGGTCCTCGGCAACATCTCAGATTCTGGGCGAATACCTTAATCTCCCTACCGAAATTATTGTGTTCGGATGTAAAGTAACTGGTACTCAGTAAAGCGCTCCGAGACACCGGGTGGAGTTTGCACTATATGAATCAGTGGCAATTGAATGGGGACCGAAGAAATCAAACACTGGCGCCATTGAGTCACGTGGTAACAGTACCACCGTTCCTACTGGAAAGCAGAGTGGCGTAGTTTGTAGAGCAGTTGACTGTGGTATGGGAGACCTGGGTTCGCGCCTAAGGGCAGCGCAACATGCAGTGACAGGCTGTCAGTGTGCATTCTCCTATTTCATCATGATAGGTTAATTTTACAAAACTGAAGAACGTTGTGAGGAAGAGGGAATGTAAATAGGAAACGACATAGACTTCAAGTATTAATTCGGATGGGAGTGATAATGCTCACGAGCCGGGGAGGCACTGTTAGCGAGCAAAAATAAGTGCAAGCCTAGGGTGCGGGCCTTCCCAAAAAATAAACAGGTACGAAATGTATTCAATCAGGTAAATGTCTATATTTAAATGAACATTTTAAAACGTATCATTCACAATTAGGTTCCCTTAAAAGAACCTAAGTAAATCAATAACAAATTGTAGGATGCTCATAGAAAGTAGCGTAGTTTTAGAACTGGCTCTATTTGAAGGTATTAAGCAGTGTTTCCTACAAAAGTCCACTATAGGATGCGGGCCTTCGGGTGGTGGCCAATTATCTTTCACGCGATTGGGATAGCGGGACTTTACCCGAAGGTGTCAGAGAGCTCCACAATAGAAACGGTAACAATGCGGTCCCTCAGCAAGGGGTCAATTATTTATGCACGCGATGGTCTATAGCATAGTGGTTCAAGCCAGGATTGCAGGAGTCTACAGTCCTCAGTTCAATTCCTGCCATTGCCTAGGAGGGTGTTTAAAAAAAAAAAAAAACACAAGGGTATGTTAAACACTGGGGTCAGTTATATTTATTAAATAAATAAAAGAGGGCAATGGTGAGGCGAAATTGTTTCATTTTCATTTTAGGTTCATTACTCAATGATTCTCGGTGGCAACAGAGAGGACCTAAATCACCGTCTCTTCCTCTCGGTTCCAGATTGATAGCCTGCAGGCAAATAAAACATTTTCATTCAAATAGCAAGGACAATAGGACATTTTTCGTTTCGGTCTCGAGGGTGGGGCTCCAAATGCTGGTGTCTTCTATACCGCTCGGATTAGAACGTGCCCTAAGCTTCGGGGGCCTGTAGGGGGGGGTACACCATAGGGGCCTGCAATAAATTACACACTGGACTTTCTGATAGACGGTATGCACCAGACATGTCTGGGCCCACAAGGTATCTTGTCCTGGTCCTTTCGCGCTAGGTGCCACCAACTGTAGAAGTTGGGGAGATGTGTTGGTGATTTATGGTTTTTCTGGGGCATTCCCAAGTGCGTTTGTTACATTTGACAGGATATGATGCCGATTGTGCAGTGGTTAAGACGGGTGGCTCTGGAAGCTGTGCTAATTGGTTCAATTCTTGACATATTCAAATGATGAGGGAGGGTATACCCATAAATAAAATAAATGCACATTTTGGCACAATGAATAAACATTACGACTTTCTTTAATCTTACTTTATTTATTTATTCGTACCGCTTTGGTTTCATGTGTCTGAACTGAGGGTATAACGCGTCATAGTTTAAAAGAACAAGTTATTTATTTATCTTTTCACAAATGAGCCTCGCTTTCAAAACACATTAAATAAAGCGACCGCTGATAGTTCACCTTGGCGGGGCTTCAGTGCGGGTACACTGGCAAAATTCTTTTGCAAATTGGTGCGGCTTTCAGTTGAGAGGCATTCAAGGTTTTCAGCAAGCGGTGCCCAGGAAGCAGTGTCAATAGTGCAGCAGGAACAGGGGCAATAGGCCCTAGGGGGTGAGGTAGCACGGCACTCCCACAGGGGATTCTTGCTACATACTCTAAGGAAGGGAAGGGTGGGGGACAGGTTACAGGTTTGCTCCATAGCACCCTCTCCTAGGCCATAGCTTAAATGGCACCATAAATAGCAATCCATCACCTGTATGAGAATACCTCAGTCTTATTAATTACTATATTATCCCTTGGCTCATAAATTAATTCCTTTCAAAATCAAGAATGGGTGGAGGTACAGCTAGACTTGCTGACCTAGTACAGGCCTAATGCATGCAGAGAGATGCATAACTTCTCGGTGGGCATAAGAGCCTGGAATTCAGTCAGGAACTATTGCAATAAGTAACTTTCAGGGTTACGCGGAATTTAGAATAGGTGACATTATAGCCACTCTTGTCGAGTCAGTATAGGGGAGTACAAGGTTCAAGTCTCGGCGCTGGATACGCACATCATGTCTGAGGCTTAATGTATATATTGTATTCAGTCAAGTTTAAGGGCAAACATCAAAAGTCGCAGCAAAATAAATGCTTTCGTTTGTGTATTGCATATGTAAGCGTTCCACTTATTGATGAAGCGTTCCACTTATTGATGACTTGTGTTTTCTCTTCCCTTATATGATCGTGGGAGATCGTGGAAGGCGCATAACGCGGACATGGCAGCAACATGTTTTCGAGACAGCGACTAGCAGTCCGTGTCACGTGTGGTCACTGGTTTGTATGGGATATGCAAATGGGCACAAGGTGCATATAGCCAGTATTGCCGTGGAATAGCATAGCCTAGATGCGATGCAAAGCCTCCCTCTTAACTGTTTACAAAGTCTATCAGGTGTCAGTTGGGTGGATGGTCCGGTTGGGTCATTATGTAGAGGGGGGTGGTCGAGTACCATTGCAGCTACACATTACTTAGTCAGGCAATGCTGGGGGAGCAGAGCCAGCGAAGTTTGGCTGTCCGATTTAGTATAACTTACGGGGCTGAGTTCCGTACCATTAACAATAGGGGACCCATGGATGTCAGTAGGTTGGTTAATATCGGGAACGTATTACCTGAGGTGTGTTGGTCAGCAAATGACGTACATTGGTTGGGATTAGCGTATTCCTTAACCTTTGCGAAGCATTCAGGTTATACGACCTGCCTTGAGAATGTTGGGTTAAGAGACCACTCATTTAATATCAGGGTCTGTCTTCTGGGGCAATCAAGAAAGTGCACAGAGGGAATTCATCTGATTTTGAGCGCTATGTCAGACCACAGCTGGTGTAGTTCGGAGCCGGGGGTTTCGGCGGTTGCCCCTCTCCTGTCTTTCGCTTTGGGCTTATAGGCAGTGGTGGTAAGTAGGGGGAGGCAGGTATGCTGGCTGGAGACTCGGTTATACACAGAGCTGGGCAAGGGTTCAACGAATCCGGAGATTTGGGAATGCAAAGGGCCATGGGAGTCAACCATAATTGTTTAGGTTGGGATGGGCAACGTGTGGAGGACGTCGCAGCCCATTCGCAGAGTGCACTGGATAATGGTATGCCCATTTCAGATGTGTTGGTGATGCACTCAGGAGGTGAAAATAGGATTCCGGGGGGGCAGGAGGGGAATGAAGAAGCCCCGTTTTCTCTATCTTCTCTTGGGTCAGGAGAGTATGGCTAGACACCACTATCTTGGGGTCAGAAGTGCTCACTCATAGAGTCTGGGTTGATGGTGTGTCTTTGGCTGTGGCAAACACATCGGTGAGAAAACTGAATCTAGAGGTAGTGAAATTATTGCGGGGTTCGCAAATTCATCTCAGTAGGCATCGTATGCTGCAAGCATTAAGCTTGATTCTGTATTGGGCGGAGGGATTGCAGCTGTCCAGGCAAGGATGGGAGCTATTTTGTCCAAACTATACTGGGGGGCTATGGAATGGCATTAAAAAAGTATAGCCCAGAGCATCACAAAGGGAAGGTGAAGTAGCTTGGGGGAAGGGCAAGAGCGCCAGTGGGCTACTTGCCCTGTGGCGGGGTCCCGGACAACAGGAAAAGGCCGGGGGACCTCTGTATGCGGAAACTGCCTGACCCTGCAATAGGGAGGCAGTCATTGGGGCTCTGGGCAGGCGGGAGAGGGGGCCGTCCTGCCGGTGGTCCTGGACTCTTCGGCTCTACCCCAGTAGCCGGTGCTTGGATGTAGCAACATGTTATCTCATATGGATGAAGTGGTAAGGGGTTGGGTTGTGTCCTGCTGGTACAACATGCCTCAAGGGGATCTACAGCTGAAGAATTGTAAATACATGATAACCTGTGGCACAGATGTATACTGCGCCTCCCTATGTTCGGTAATGGGATTTTGATGGTTAATAAATTTGGTCAAAAGTTGGAGGTTTTAACAACTAATAAAGATGGTGTTATTGACAAGTAATAAAGCTACGCAGTGAACACCAAGATCGGGTAAGGTGTCTTTGTGGTGGGGGGAGTGTGGTGGACGAATGGCACTGATATCCCCACTATGGTTGCGGCCGCAGGTGGCGCAGTACTCACTCTCTCCACAAATATAAAATGCTACTGGCCGTTTATGTCGGGGTAACTAAACTTTTCCTGTGCCTGTCTTTATCGAACTAGATACCCTCATCTTTGGCCTAAGCGTCTATCTTCTGTAGGTGAAACGTGATTAGTGGATGGGGTGGTTCTTTTGGGAAAGGTTCAACTATCTTCTGTCATTCAGCTATACTGGCCACGACACCATGCACCATCGGTAACCGTGGAAATGCCCAACCAGGACTTCCTGATACGCGAGAACAGGGGCTTTTTGTAGATACGTCTTTCGATTGGCAGCAGCACGCTCCAAGGTCTGTGCCTTTTTATTTTCCTCGTGTGTTTTTTTTCTCTCTGTTTCCCTGTATCGGAGTTTATGAAACATCTGCTGTTTATAAATGACTTCTTTTGTGTGGCCTAATCTTTTCTGTCCTCTGCTTCAATAAGCAGCGTGCCTCTCTCCCGCTTGACGCCGCCGTCTCTTAGAAATTGGTTCTCGCTGGGAAAAATAAAACATGCAATCTTCTCCTTCCTACCGCCCCCCCACACTTTTCAGTTCTCCTGACATCTCGGGTCTATGAGGGAAAGTCAAGTTTACCAGGTCATCTTTGTCTGCAGGGCAGCCATTATTATGTTGCAACACATTTTGTGGCTCACGCTGAAAGAAAAACCGTCATAAAATGTTCCCAAAGTTCTGCAAACTAAGTTTTTTCTTTTGGAACGCTTCAGGCAGTTATTACCAACAGGTAATGTGAAAGACGTATCACTACATCTAGAAAAAGTATGAATTTATTAAAAGCAAGTTGACAAGTGGCTTAGAAACAAACCAATATCATAAATCAAATAGATAAGTCGTTCCAAGTGAAAACATCAGGTCTCAGCTCTAATTTCTGTATTCTTCCATGGAGAATTTCTGTATTCAAGGGCAAATCGCTGTATCTGTAATATTGTAAAATTGAGCAACATTTGCAATTTCCATGGGCTTTTAGCACTGTTGTGCCTATTGTTGTGTACCTGAATTCCCTTGTTATTTTGGGGCAAACTAAATTGACCCAATTGAGTGGTCTCCCTTGAGAGGTATTTTTTTTTCTTTAAAAGTGCCATATTGTATCAATATCGTTCTATTCCTAGGTCTTATATGTGTTGGGTTTGTTTCCCTGTCGGTTCCTGCTATGTAAGGAGAATTATATTCTAGATTGTTTTCATTTGATTGTGTAAAAATTCTATGAGTCAATTGCTACTGCTCTGTGTCTCAACTGTATGTTCTTGTATTGCCAATGAAACCTATCTATTTTCTATGTACCTTCTATGAACCTGCCATCAGGAGCTTCCTTTCACTAGGAGTGAGTGCCTGTTGAGCCTCCGAACCCACAACCTGGCTGTACTGGTATGTTGTCTGTTTCTTCCATGCTGCAGTCTCCGCAGTCACTTTGGTAGCGGTCTTTGATTATTAAGCAGCCTTTATAATACATTCATTACCACGCAATACCTTTACAATGCATCCGTTACAACGCATATACCTTTAACATGCATGCCTTTAAAACGCAAATTTTTACCACACATATGCCTTTACCGTGCAAGCCTTTATAACAAAACTGTAAGTTGTTAATATTTTGCAGGTAAGTGATGTATATATATATTGTGTCTTCAGATTATTTAAAGTTATCTGATTTTGATTGTCATATTTCTTCGTTTTACTGCTTGTTTGCTATCTCATTTAACCCATGCGTCCTGTTTCTTTAGGCGTTTGGGCTTTTAATCTCCATATAATGCTTTGCCTACTCCTGACGCGTCATGTGACCAAGCTCCGTTCGCGGAGCGAAACGCGTCAGGGAGGGCACTTGCTCTGATACACCTTTGAAAAATAAATATTGCACTGCTGGCACGTTGATCGGTGTTGTGGCTTTGATGATTTCTACATCTAACTAATTGAATGGTGGAGAGGAGGTCTACGCCCGTTTCGACCGCAGCGAGAAGCGGTCGGGATTCCTGTATATATATATATATATATATAATATTCAATGAAAAAACCATTGGTTTTAGGCCATATATAGTTAGGGATTTGCATTTACAAAACCTTATTTTACTCGCATAAAACCATTGAAATTCCATATATAGTTATAAGCGCTAACTATATATCGCGCACCCGCAATCCACTGCTGATGATGTCACATATTACATCATTCATGACATGGTTAGTGACATCACTGATGACATCACTGATGACATCTCAAATGACATCACTGATGACATCACTGATGACAACATCCAGTGACTGTATGTTTCTGTAAAGTTAAAATATCTCTTACATATTGAAGAATGAGTGGATGTATAAGTGTCTGGATGAAGGATTTAGTAGGTGCATGACTGACTGTATGAGTGAGTGATTAAATGTGTCTCACTGAGTGCATGGGTTAGTGACTAAACTGTCTTAATTTGTGCATCATTATGTCTGTTGTTCTGTAAACTGTTGCATGTGTTGATAAGTAGCTATATGAGTAACTATATGGGTTATTGATTGGTTGCCCAAGTATTTGTATGGGATACTGAGTGTGTTTGTAGGTGGCTGGGAGGTGTGTGACTCTGTGCATAGATGTGTGAGCAGTTGATTCACTAGATGTATGGTTTCAAAAGTGCATGTGGAAACAGCTGTATGGGCGGTTGACTGTGTGCATGAGTGCATTGGAGAGTGAATGGATATCTCAGTGCTACATGTCAAAGTAAGTACACATGTAAAACACAGTACATGTGAGAGTTGACATATATAAATAACTGTGCATAAGAGCCAGTGAATGTGTGAGTGGCTGTATGGATCATTGTGAACTTGTATCAGGGATTGTATAATAGAGTAAATATGTGTTAGTATATGTTTGAATAAGTAAAGTTTGTATAACTGTATAGTTGAGGAAATGGAGGTGTGATTGATTCTTTGCATGACTGACTAGGTGTGTGAGTAACTCCATGGATGAGTGACAGTCTGTGAGTGTCTGTTTACACTGATTGTATCTAAGGTTATATTAGAGTCTGAAGAGGTTCATCGTATTATCACATGAATGATATCATCAGTGATGTTATCAGTCATGTCAAATGAGATGTTTTCAGTGATGTCATCAGTGATGTCATTTGAGATGTCATCAGTGATGTCATCAGTGATGTCACTAACCATGTCATGAATGATGTAATATGTGACATCATCAGCAGTGGATTGCGGGTGCGCGATATATAGTTAGCGCTTATAACTATATATGGAATTTCAATGGTTTTATGCGAGTAAAATAAGGTTTTGTAAATGCAAATCCCTAACTATATATGGCCTAAAACCAATGGTTTTTTCATTGAATTTTCAAGGTTTTGTAAATGCAAATTCCTAACTATATATCCACTATAACCTATGGTTTTTTCTGTGAATTTCATTGGTTTTTTAATAGCAAATATGAAAAGCTTTAAAATGTCAAGTACGTGATAGATGAAAACATTTTCGTATTTATGCACGCTGATGTGCTTTGAACGCTGCACCCCCCCCCCCTCCCCTCTTTTGTCTTAGTAGTACTCTCTCTTTGCAGATAGTGAACGGTAGTTAACGCAAGCCTTTCCCCCCTTTTTAATCCGTCGTGCCTGCTTGTCTCTCCATTTGATTGATTGTTGTCCAAGCATTTACTGTTTTAGAATTGGTTCTCTTTGGATCATTCTCTATTTACAAACAAGCACAAAGTCGCAATACTCTGTTTAGTCTTTGCAGATAGTGAAAAATCGTGTAAAAAAAATAAAAGTAATCGAGCAAAATCAGTAGGCCACTAATTGGATCTCTTTTTGACCTCGCTAAAATAGAAATATTAGGAACAACCATACATGAGAAATACGAAAATAGTGAGATGAACTGAGCTCCACACCATGAGGGCTGCAAGACAGCTCGGCTCCATCACCCATCCCGCACAAAATAACGACAAACCCTATGCAAATATTAAAAATATAGACAACACACCAGCAAAGAAACAGGGTAAAACATTTTATTAAAAAACTATTTACATAACGTTGGTTTATAAGATGATATCAGTAGTGGACCGATGTGTGAATAGATCGAAAGCAGCACAAGGCTCCAAGATCCGGATGGCAAGCTCCTGGATGTTGGGTGCCATAGTTTAGAGTTCTGAATTTGAGCCTTTTTCAATGCCTGTGCTTTGTTGAATCAAAATGGCGGCTTGACACAAAGCTGACTCAAGCGTTGCTACTGATGCTATGCAGACCAAAACTGGTTTTCAGTTTGTACATTTTTCTAGATTTTTCAATCCAAGTTTGGTTGACTTTGTAGAACGATGGCTTCAAATTTTCAACATACGGTGTGGTGGCGCTGACTGGGAGGGGGCGCTTCGCTCCTGCCCCCTCCCCAAGTAAGATTTTCATACGTGAAAGTACGTTAATGGTTTTGGTCCCTGAGATGCTTCGATGTCACTGCCATTCTCAAATAGCATAAGTTCTGGATGTTGGGTGCCATAGTTCAGAGTTCTGAGCAGCGCTTGTAACACTGTCTGAAGCTTATTTCCACCTACTGCAGCTTCACTATTCTCAAAGTAAGTGAGTGTCGTTTGTGGACCTGACTGCATTAGAAAACTTGGGCGGTGTGATGGCCATGGACTCGGAGAAGACGCTTGGCTCCGACACCCTCCGCAAGTCTTATAGCACTGGTGTAGCCTGAGATCGCCCCCGACATAGGCGGCCGGCTCCCGGGGTCCGGCGGAACTTTTTGCCTTTTGATGACTCTTCAATTCTGGACCTTGTCCCACAATCCGTTTCACCTGAAGACAAGCTGTAGTGGGGCGCCCCTTTACCGTTTTAGTTGCCATTCCGCCCGCTTTTGCTACACTGTGCCTCTTCCGCCATTCAGCTGTTTACCGCCCGCTCTTGCGACTACAGCGTCTCGCTCACCATGTAGTTGAGTTGCTCCCGCTCTTGCGGTGCAGCGATAGGCGGCTGCCACATGGCTCTCAAAATGGCGGCCGGCTCTTCGGTTTTGGGCCTGGTCCACTAAAATGGCCCTGGGACACATTGGAACTCGGACGCTTCCCTGATAGGGCTTGGGTCCCATTCTCGAAAAGCGTCCCCTCAGCTGTGAAGATTCTACAAAAGTCTTGGGGGCCTCCGACTCCCGCAGGCTTCTGGTGGGGAGCGGCTGCCATGATTGCTCGTGGAATGGCCACGACGGAGCTACGAGATGGTAGTGGTCTCATGCTGACGCCAGCTTTAGTCTGAAACATCCAGAAACACTGTAGACTACCAATTCGATCAGTTCCGGTAGCGCCCCAACATGACCCGGAAGAGAATAACTTGCCCTCCCCTCTTTGACTGATGGTTCTTGTTGCCTGTCCCCTCTGTTGTCATTTAACAGAACTTTTTGGACTGCTGAAAGGGGTTGTGTTCTGAACGCTGGTTGGTGGAGACATTTTGACTATATTCTTGACCTACGTTGTCGCGTAATGCGTTATATGACACGCCGCGTTAGCGCACCCGGAAGTGATCCGAGGCGCGGCGCGCAGCGCGTAACGTAAGCATAACAGGTCATGTGACTTGTTAATAAAACTTTTCATTGGTTCATTTTACTTTTGTTAATTTAATGATGAAAAGCTTGGTCATATGACCTAAAAATTACGCTTTTTATTGTTTTCGAATATTTTTTTTTCAAACATATGTTATAATATTCCAGGCTAATGTACTTTCCCGGAAAATTTACAACTGTCTTGCAAGTAAAATATATTCCTTTTTCGAGAAAAAGGGCGTTTCTTCCTTCCATGACGGAACCGTTGAGTAAAAGAGATTCGGCCTGCTGTCTTAGTCGCCGATACGCCTGATTATCAGATTCTTATCGATCACTTTATGTTGCAGACATGAAAAACACAACTGCCCTTGACCATTTATCTTTACTGCGTTCCTACATATTATACCTTTTATCCGTCATGTAATTGGACTGCTTTATTTCACTTGCCTTTTACTGATTCGAAAACAGTGACTAAAAGTAAAAACTTTACCAATGTAAATACTACTACCGTGTTTTGTTTTAAAAACCTTTATTGTGAAAATGTCAGTATACAAATACGGGCCTATAACCACGTGGGCCGGCCACGGAGCAAACTGAAATCGTATATGATGAGGAGACATTTACACTGTAGAGGAACGTAACGAGCGGGCCATTAGGTTGCAAGAACTAAGGTGTCTAACAGTTGCGGAATCGGTGGACATACATTTTGTAATTAAAATAGGACAGGGCCACTTACAATAACATTTTCTAGATATACATTTGCGGGCAAGGAGTTACGAGTCCCATTTATACCGGCGCCATTTTGGGCGAGGCCGGGCAGGTCCAAGATATAGTCAAAATGTCTCCACCAACCATCGGCCAGACCAGAACCCCTTTCAGCCCTTTATGCTACAAGATGGTGTCTTCCATTCAGAAAATATTGTTGGCAGCATTTTGAAAGGAAACAGAAACAGCCGTTCTCCTAGTGAGTTTCACATTGTTACATTTAGGAAGAATGTTGAAGAGTAGTATGTGGAAAATCTGAAGCCATTTTTCTACAAACTCTTAATCAGACTTGGATGGAAAAAAAAAACATGAAGAATGTACAAACTGAAAACCAATTTTTGTCTGTATAGCATCAACAGTAACGCTTGAGTCAGCTTTGTGTCAAGCCGCCATTTTCATTCAATCAATAGCGTCCCCCTGCACACATTCAGGGACCTGGTCGTGTCTTCAGATGAAACGGATTGTAGGAAAAGAAGCAGAAAGGAAAAGGCAAAAAGTTCCGCCGGACCTCGGGAGCCGGCCGCCTATGTCATGTGCGACCTTTGGCCACACAAGGGCAATAGTGAAGCTGCAGCAGATGCAAATAAGCTTCAGACAATCTTACAAGCACTGCTCAGAAATCTCAACTGAGGCACTCAACATCCAGGACTTGCCATTCGAATCTTGGCGCCTTGTGCTGGTTCCGACCTATTCACACATCGGTCCTGGATCTCGGCGCGTTCGACTCACTGTACCGCAACAGTGACCGCAATTCAGCTGGACAAGCCGCCATTTTCATTCACTCAATAGCGTCCCCCTACACACATTCAGGGACCTGGTCGTGTCTTCAGATGAAACGGATTGTAGGAAAAGAAGCAGAAAGGAAAAGGAAAAAAGTTCCGCTGAACACCACCTTGGGCAATAGTGAAGCTGCAAAAGGTGCAAATAAGCTTCAGACAGTCTTCAACTTACTCTGATTCTTATAATAAACTTCAGATAGTCTTACAAGCACTGCTCAGAACTCTCAACTGAGGCACTCAACATCCAGGACTTGCCGTTCGGATCTTGGCGCCTTGTGCTGGTTCCGACCTATTCACACATCGGTCCACTACTGACATCACCTCATAAGCCAACGGGGCACCCCACGCCGACTTTCGGCGCAGCATTGTAGGATGGCCACACCAGTGCGGCAACTTGCTGGACACAACATCGGGGCCATCCGGATCTCGGCGCGTTCGAGTCACTGTACCGCAACAGTGACCGCAATTCAGCTGGACATGCCGTCTTTCGGCGCAGCATTGTAGGATGGCCACACCAGTGCGGCAATTTGCTGGACACCACCTCGGTGCCATCCGGATCTCGGCGCGTTCGAGTCACTGTACCGCAACAGTGACCGCAACTCAGCTGGACACGCCGTCTTTCGGCGCAGCATTGTAGGATGGCCACACCAGTGCGGCAATTTGCTGGACACCACCTCGGTGCCATCCGGATCTCGGCGCGTTGTGCTGCCTTCGGCCTATTCGCACATCGGTCCGCTACTGACGCCGCCTCACGTGCCAACGGATTTTCTACGCTTTTTGTAGCCCTATGCCGCATAACAGGTCATGTGACTTGTTTATAAAACTTTTCATTGGTTCATTTTACTTTTGGTTTCCTAAAGATGGAAGGCTTGGTCATATGACCTAAAAATAACACTTTTCATTGGTTTAGAACATTTTTTTTTCCCAAACGATGAAAGCCCCACCTTGTTTCTGGATCATTCAGACTGAAGCTGGCGTCAGCATGAGAGCACCACCATCTCGTGGCTCCGTCGTGGTCATTCCGCGAGCAATCATGGCAGCCGCTCCCCACCGGAAGCCTGCGGGAGTCGGGGGCCCCCAAAACTTTTGTAGAATCTTCACGGCTGAGGGGACGCTTTTCGAGAATGGAGGCAAGCGTCCGAGTTCCAAGGTGTCCCAGGGCCATTTCAGTGGACCAGGCCCAAAACCGAGGAGCCGTCCGCCATTTTAAGAGCCATGTGGCAGCCGCCTATCGCTGCACTGCAAGAGTGGAAGCAACTCAACAACATGGTGAGCGAGACGCTGTAGCCGCAAAAGTGAGCGCAACTCAGCTAGATGGCCGCCACCTGGAGAGGCCCGTTCACGCCGCCTCCCCCACCCCATGGTCATAGAGTCTGTCTCTTCAATTGTTACAAATCACCCCATGGTCATAGAGTCTGTCTCTTCAATTGTTACAAATCACCCCATGGTCATAGAGTCTGTCTCTTCAATTGTTACAAACACCCCATGGTCATAGAGTCTGTCTCTTCAATTGTTACAAATCTAAGTGGCTGCTAACATTTAGATAGCATTTAGTGGTAACTAAGCACATTAACATTAGTTTACACCATCAAATGTGAAGAAAGATATTTCAACTGTGTTCTGAATACCATTTAATAATGAACAATAGTTTTCACCTGTATAATTTTGATTTATGTAAATCTTGCTTCCTGTTATCAATTTATGCATTATTTGCAGTCTATTTATAAATGCAGCCACATTATAATCACCCCGGGTTTGTACACACCTATTTGTCAATATAGGTGTTCACCACGGTAGTATTTCCACCTTTAGAGACACTTTGCAGACATTCCCCCGTCGTTCTTCGCTCTACATAACGCTCTTTGTAGAGAGTCCCTCCCTCACGCAGGACGCGTTAGAAAAGCCCGGGGTTTCATGCCCCGTCCCTGTAATGATTGGCCCTTTGAAGTCGAGCCTCCAATCTGATTGTCATCCAGCGGCTGCACCGCGAGTTGCTCACTTTCAGCCCAGAACCCCAGAGGTCGGACCACGGACGGCACTTTTTAAGTAAGTTATGCCGCCTCCGACGATTGAATGACTAGCGATTACGCCTAATAATAACTCCTTCAATTCCTTTTTTAAATACCAGATGACACTTTTTGTGCCATTTCCTTAAACTTATTCGGGTCCGTTTTTTAATTCATCTGTACTCAGCGCGTTCAGACGCTCTGTAATCATTTGGTTTCTAAACGAGTACTTTCACTATTCCACCGCCCTTGATTACATTCCCAGGGCAGTTAATTGTCATTTGTCTTCTCTTTTAAATGAACAATAGTCAACAATCCGTGTGGGTATTCATTCTTCGAATGTCTCTTCACACAGCGCGCCTAACAACAAAGAATAACAGGACGTAAGCCTGGAGCAACCTGTTCACAGTTTTCAGGAGCAGTTCCGCAAGTAAGTTCCCCTTTCTGCCATGAGCCTTTTTTATCTAGCAGCCTTAGCTAGCTAGTGACTGACTTCCAGTCTCCATTAATTTCTCTACAGATTTCTTAGGAGCACCACCAAGCCCACCCTCAGACGGCAAAGATCCCTACCGTCTTGATGATGTATGTAAATACCAAGTAATGCATTACCGAATATTAACTGAACCTAGCCCACCCACCGATCCACTATACATAGGTAATGGATTCCCTTATTATTTTTGTAGGCTCTCACAACTCTCAGTCCTGATGAAGACCCCATCATGAGGCACCAGTCACCCGTACAGCGTTCTTTGGGGGTCGAAACGTAGACCGCGCTACTCTAGCACAACATAGGGCATAAAGAAATTAATGAATTTTAACCTATGTTGGATGCATTTTTGGAACCATGTACATAATGATTGTAAAGGCATCTTGATTTCTACGTGATGTTCTTGAACCAGTCACACCACCTTTACCCGGTCCCTCACAACTTGCACATTTCCCCTTCCTCTTCTTCTGAGAGCACATTGAAATGTAATGACTATATAATTGCATTTTAGTTTTTATGTACTATTCATGTTTTTGGATATAAGCTCAAAGCTCGCAAAAATAATATTGCGTCGATATGAACTATGCATAAATAAATGCATACAAAATATACACCTGGTCTAATATATACATATTATTTCTACTGTTTCAAATATGATAAATGAATTCATGGTGGGTGTTATTCAGATGCGTCAGATATTGAACATTGTATATAGATTGTAACCTAACCAGGACCACTGTTTTTCTATATCGCCATTCGGACCCAGGTCCTGGAGTTTGCAGGGTTGACCCCTTTTTCACTCCTACTCCCCCACCCCCGGGCCGCCGCACGCCAATTTTCGGAGCAGCATTGTAGGATACCAAAACCAGTGCGGCAGTTTACTGGACATCACCTGGGTGCCTGTCGTACATGTTGTGTCAGCCATGTGACACTGGACACAGTCCCATCAACATCTCAACGCGTTCTGCTGCCTTGGGACTATTCGCACAACAGACCGCTACTGACGAGGCCTCCCCCCGCACCACCCGGGACGCCCCACGCTGTTTTTCTGTGCTGCATTGTAGGATCCCAAAACCAGTGCGGCACCCAGGCGACATCACCTGGGTGCCGTCCAGAACTCTGCACGTTGTGCTGCCTTGGGACTATTCGCACAAAAGACAGCTTCTAACCATTGTTGCTTTTTGTGTTGAAAAATGTTTAAATGTTTTTAGTTTTTGTTCCGTTCGTTATAGTTAACAGTTAATAAAGTTTTATAATCTTACTTTGTTGGAGTGTTATCTATTTTTTTTAAAACGGGTGAATGGGGCCTTGAATCGGGTTATTGTCATGTGTGGGCTTTGGAAGTGTGCTGCTGCAGGATCGGACATTTCAAACTCAAAATGCACGTTCTTTTTCTTACCTTTCCGAAGCATGGAGCGCAATAGCAGGCAGAGAAAGGGTGATGCACGTGTTGAACACTACCTGACCTGGCAAGTTGCTGGCAGTGCCCCCCCGCCCGCTCCTGAAAGAGGGCACACACACACCGCCGCCTCGAGTACTTCACAAATCTTTAAAAGACCATGCGCTTGTTCATGAGGCTTAAATGGTTTATCACCTCTTCTAGAACCCCTGCATCGACCCTCTGACGTTTCCTGGAAAAATTACCATGTAACACAATACCAAGCCCTGTCAGCTGAAACCCCCAAGGAATCATGGGGCATATTATCAAGGGGGTTTATCTCCGCTTTTTTGGCTTTAAAAGCCAAGAAAGCGGAGATAAAAATATCTCCCTATTACCAAGCTGTCGCTAACACCAGTTAGTGACAGCTAAAAGGAGATAGCGACCATCTTGGGCCCCGCTTTGCATGTCAGTGATACTTATCACTAATGACATGCAAAGCGGGCGTGCCAAGATGTTAGCGACTGGAAACAGTCCCTAACATCGCTATCTCCTATTACCAACTTTTGGAGATATTCGCGCTAAGCGCGAATATCTCCAAAATCTAACACCTGCCCTGAGCAGTTCTTAGCCATGTTATCCAATGGGAGGTGGATAACATGGCTAAGAGCATTTGCTCGATAATACATGAATATCGCTGACTTTTCTGCAATAATAGCAAGGTTTATCTGCGATAAAAATCGCCGATGTGCGGCGATAATTTTTGTCTCTAAACAAGTTAGAGACAAAAATTATCGCTAGTTGTTCGTAATATGCCCCCGAGTTTTTGCTTGCAGAAATCGGGAGGCGGGAGACTAGCACTGAAATCAGTAGTCACACGCCTGAATCAGGAGGGTTGGCATGTCTCAATTCTCTACAGCTGGGGCCATAAACTACATCCGCAGGGGTAGGTGATAGCCTAGGTCCGGCCTGGACAATCGGACACAGAGGAAGAGGAGTGTCAGAGGGTGCGGTAGTGAATAGGGTGAAAGAGAGGTGTCGGGAGGGCACAGGGTGTGATTCTCAGAGAAGAGCAGCGCAGATGGGGGGAAGTATATGGCCCATGCATGAGAGACAGAGCGGGGATGACCAGTGCGTGGGGGAGATGCTTGCGAGGGTGGGAAGCCATGCTGAGGATCGGCGGCGTGCAGAGAGTGGGCCTGGTCAAGGCATCTAAAATGGCTGCCGTGCACGACAAAATTGTGGCATTGGACAAAAAGGCAAGATGGCGCAGACAATGTTTTTCAATAAGGATTCATTTATAACAAAATATTTACTCGCAGTGACAAAATGGTGGTCAACACTTCCTGATTTCCATCGAATCGAACGTTAACAAACGTCACGCAGCAAAAAAAAAAAAAAAAAAAAAAAAAAGCTCACGCACAGAGCAGTTTTTAACCATGTTATCCAATGGAAGGTGGATAACACGGCTAAGAGCATTTGCTGGATAATGCATGAATATCGCTGACTTTTCAACGATACTCATGCATTGTGGCCGATGTGCGGCGATAATTTTTATCTCTAAACAATTAAAACGAAGCACAAAATGGCGAATTCCCGTTTCGCTACCAGTTTGCGGCCCAGTTCGCGGCCCGTGAAGCGCTTCTACCGTGAAAAATAATTTTTTTTTTCTTTTCCCCACGGGACCCTTTAATAACCCCAACAACATTCCTAGGGGGTCAAGAGGGGGATACCTTGCCCCCTTTCATTAAATTCCCCTTTCGTTTTTCACCTCTTCTTCTCTCTCGATCCTACCGAGAGACAAGATGGCGGCCGCTCCGGACTGTTTAGAATGTTGACAGACACCGGAGAGCCAATCAGCTTTCTGCGCGCAAAGTTCCGTTTCGCGAAAAGTAAGCGGACCGGATCGCTGCTCAGAGCGCTGTTACAGATATATATCTTGTTTTGAACGTTAATTTCTCAAAATCCACTGAAGCACATATATTGAGACCTAGCAAAGGCACATCGGGCTAACAGTCCCTACAATTTTGCCAAGTTTCGTGCAAATCCATTCAGCCGTTCGAGCTAAAAGTGAGGCCAAAGGCCCTATGGAAATTAACATGGGAAAAACACGTTTTGGGACCCCCCTTTTTTCTCGGCCCCCCCTTGACGAAACCCCCCCAAATTTTCAAGGGCTGCTCAGAAACAAAATGTGCCATTTTCCTGAAAATTTCAGCCGATTCCGTACACAAACGCCAAAGTTATTAGACATAGAATTTTCAGAAATGCCATAGGGAAAAAATCCTAACTATATATACCTACTGGCGATAGCCAGTAGGTAATATATATATATATATATATATATATATATATATATATATCCCAAATGAAAAGTTGCGGTTTTACACTGATCGCTGGTGGTGCACACAAGGTAGCGCTACCGCTAGCGCTATAAATGTGGAAAGATGTCTCCAAAATCTTTTCTGATAAAGGAGCCGGCATTCGTCATCCTGGGGTTTCACCTGTTTATTGTGTCAGTCACATCAGACACTGGAAGTAAAATTGGTACAAGAGGGACGCGTTTCGACAGACACGCTGCCTTTCTCAACCTAAAATACGCCATATTGGTGCTTCTTTTTAAAGCTTCCACAACACTAAAAATCAAAGATGCATTCACAATTGAAGTGATTGGGCAAACAAAGGCACGTGGGAAAATTACAATTTGTCAGTCCCTTCGCATGCATCCGTTAATAATAACACAAGGTCACATCAGTGTAAATCCGTTAGACGCACTAACACTTTTAGATTAATCCACTCGATGGGCTGCCCGGAATTCTGCTCAAAGTTCGATTGCTCCACAAAGTCCCATCAGGCCACAGTGTGGCTTGTTCAACACCCCGACTGGATTTCCCAATAAGTCCATGAAATGCAAATGAGGGCTTCACATTTCTCTCTTTTAAAAAAAAACAAATGTCATGCATTACTGCCCTTTTAAACAAAAGACAAGTACAAGCATGTTCGCCAGCCTGAATTTAGCCCGCACTCCTTTACAGTACCTTTGTCTGCTCAAAAAGAGTACAATATCGGATGTTATTATCCATTTGCACCAAGGAGACCGGGGCTTGCAGGGGCTTCTACATGTTGTTAATATTCCAGTTTCTGTGTCCGATGTGATCCGAAATACCAAACAGTTGTCAGGTCCCACGACGGCACTGCTTCCTAGGGAAGTGCCGTTCATGGTATCCAGCTCCAGTGTAGGGGTGGGATTCCCAGGGTGAGGATATGCAAATAGTGGAGGGGTTCCAGTCCCCGCCAAGGGAACTTCAAATCCCAGCGTATGGACCTTCCTCCCCACACAAGCGCTTGCTCCTTGTCTCCTTCGCCAAATCCCTACATGGGGGCACGCCTGTCTCAGCATCAAATGAAAAGTTGCTGTTTTACACTGGCGTGCTGCCTGATCGTTGGTGGTGCACACAAGGTAGCACTATAAACGTTTGCCCAATCACTACAATTGTGAGTGCATCTTTGATTTTTAGTGTTGTGGAAGCTTTAAAAAGAAGCACCAATATGGCGTTTGTTAGGTTGAGAAAGGCAACGTGTCTGCCGAAACGCGTCCCTCTTGTACCGATTTTACTTCCAGTGTCTGATGTGACTGACACAATAAACAGGAGAAACCCCACGATGACGAGTGCCAGCTTCTTTATCAGAAAAGGTTTTGGAGACATCTTTCCATATATATATATATATATATATATATATATATATATATATATATATATATTTCCCACATTGCTTCAGCAATTTGAGGCCGCACACCAGCTGCAGGTCAAAAGAACATCTTTATTTTCCAAAAACAGGCAGCTTCCGATTCCGTCTTGGAAACCCTCGGCCTGACGCGTTTCAGAGTCTCTTAACTCTTTCCTCAGAGGCCATCAGTGCATATGGTGAGTTTTGCTTGCACACTACCAGGAATGCTGCGTGCTTTTAAAGTCTTTCATATTGGCCTCCGGTGTGCCTCATTTTCAATTAAGTTTTCCAGTGCACGCTGGTCCGTGTAGTTTGTTTAAGGCATAGTATCACCCTCCAGTGGGCCCATTTGCACTGATACTTTTCAGGGTTATAATTTGCAGCCCTCCATTGAGCCCCCGAATCGGACTCTGTCTGTTTAAATTGTGCTACCTGCAGTGCCATTCACAAGGAAATTTTTTCTCCTGCGTGGTTCCTTCTGCGTTCCCGGACAGTGCGATCCCTCTGTGGCCTGAAGCTGCCACTGACATATTTCCCACATTGCTTCAGCAATTTGAGGCCGCACACCAGCTGCAGGTCAAAAGAACATCTTTATTTTCCAAAAACAGGCAGCTTCCGATTCCGTCTTGGAAACCCTCTGCCTGACGCGTTTCAGAGTCTCTTAACTCTTTCCTCAGAGGCCATCAGTGCATATGGTGAGTTTTGCTTGCACACTACCAGGAATGCTGCGTGCTTTTAAAGTCTTTCATATTGGCCTCCGGTGTGCCTCATTTTCAATTAAGTTTTCCAGTGCACGCTGGTCCGTGTAGTTTGTTTAAGGCATAGTATCACCCTCCAGTGGGCCCATTTGCACTGATACTTTTCAGGGTTATAATTTGCAGCCCTCCATTGAGCCCCCGAATCGGACTCTGTCTGTTTAAATTGTGCTACCTGCAGTGCCATTCACAAGGAAATTTTTTCTCCTGCGTGGTTCCTTCTGCGTTCCCGGACAGTGCGATCCCTCTGTGGCCTGAAGCTGCCACTGACATATTTCCCACATTGCTTCAGCAATTTGAGGCCGCACACCAGCTGCAGGTCAAAAGAACATCTTTATTTTCCAAAAACAGGCAGCTTCCGATTCCGTCTTGGAAACCCTCGGCCTGACGCGTTTCAGAGTCTCTTAACTCTTTCCTCAGAGGCCATCAGTGCATATGGTGAGTTTTGCTTGCACACTACCAGGAATGCTGCGTGCTTTTAAAGTCTTTCATATTGGCCTCCGGTGTGCCTCATTTTCAATTAAGTTTTCCAGTGCACGCTGGTCCGTGTAGTTTGTTTAAGGCATAGTATCACCCTCCAGTGGGCCCATTTGCACTGATACTTTTCAGGGTTATAATTTGCAGCCCTCCATTGAGCCCCCGAATCGCGTCAGGCCGAGGGTTTCCAAGACGGAATCGGAAGCTGCCTGTTTTTGTCAGTGTCAGCTTCAGGCCACAGAGGGATCGCACTGTCCGGGAACGCAGAAGGAACCACGCAGGAGAAAAAATTTCCTTGTGAATGGCACTGCAGGTAGCACAATTTAAACAGACAGAGTCCGATTCGGGGGCTCAATGGAGGGCTGCAAATTATAACCCTGAAAAGTATCAGTGCAAATGGGCCCACTGGAGGGTGATACTATGCCTTAAACAAACTACACGGACCAGCGTGCACTGGAAAACTTAATTGAAAATGAGGCACACCGGAGGCCAATATGAAAGACTTTAAAAGCACGCAGCATTCCTGGTAGTGTGCAAGCAAAACTCACCATATGCACTGATGGCCTCTGAGGAAAGAGTTAAGAGACTCTGAAACGCGTCAGGCCGAGGGTTTCCAAGACGGAATCGGAAGCTGCCTGTTTTTGGAAAATAAAGATGTTCTTTTGACCTGCAGCTGGTGTGCGGCCTCAAATTGCTGAAGCAATGTGGGAAATATGTCAGTGGCAGCTTCAGGCCACAGAGGGATCGCACTGTCCGGGAACGCAGAAGGAACCACGCAGGAGAAAAAATTTCCTTGTGAATGGCACTGCAGGTAGCACAATTTAAACAGACAGAGTCCGATTCGGGGGCTCAATGGAGGGCTGCAAATTATAACCCTGAAAAGTATCAGTGCAAATGGGCCCACTGGAGGGTGATACTATGCCTTAAACAAACTACACGGACCAGCGTGCACTGGAAAACTTAATTGAAAATGAGGCACACCGGAGGCCAATATGAAAGACTTTAAAAGCACGCAGCATTCCTGGTAGTGTGCAAGCAAAACTCACCATATGCACTGATGGCCTCTGAGGAAAGAGTTAAGAGACTCTGAAACGCGTCAGGCCGAGGGTTTCCAAGACGGAATCGGAAGCTGCCTGTTTTTGGAAAATAAAGATGTTCTTTTGACCTGCAGCTGGTGTGCGGCCTCAAATTGCTGAAGCAATGTGGGAAATATATATATATATATATATATATATATATATATATGAAAAAGAACGAGTTGCCTTAGGTGATGGAGCCACAGCTTGACGAGTTAAAGCCTTATATTTTCGGGAATGCAGGACAGCAAGTAAGTTACTCCAAATGCACAGTCTAAAGCCAGACGCGTTTCGGGCATCCTATCGCCCTTGTTTACTGGCAGAAGGGAGAAGAGCAGCGATTGCGCCACCTGCGCATAAACATATCATGCCCCAGTGGGCGTATGCGCACAGGAATGCTGGTAGTTTTAGTGCACTTGAAATATAGCCACAGTGGGTTGCTGCCATCACCCAAATATTGCAATACGGTCCCAAGTGGGCTGCTTGAAGATCACGAGCCTGCCGTCCTGCCCATACACCTTCCAGAAGTCGGCCCTGCCATCCCAGCAGCTTCTCTTGTCTTTGCCGCTGCGGGCTCGCTGTGATAACGGTGGGGCTCCATCGCGGTCAGGCTGGCCGCGTATATGAGATGTCATCAGTGATGTCATGTCGGGACTGGCAGCAGCACAAGGAACATAAACACCACTAACCTTATTACTTGTCCCAGCAGAGACGATGATAGATGCTAGGGCCCAGACTCCCTGCTTACACAACCCCCAACAGAGTAAAAATATACCTCTGTCTGACTTTGTGCAGAGAAGGGAAAAAAGGAGAGAAGAAGCAGATGTGGAAACGTAGAGATGGAGGGGCTTCTCTGCGCTTCGTCTCAGAAATGGACTGGGTCTAAAGGACAGCTCAGTAACACCGTCACGGGTATCTGAAAGGGGGACAAACACACTATTACCCTTCAGGTTCACACTATAATGAAATCTAGTATCAAGTGAGATTATGGTGTCACTCACCACTACTCCTACTGAAAGGGCTTCTAATGGAGGGTTTCCAATAACTCTTTATCTCTTCAACGCGTCCTTTGATATAAAGAGGATAATCCCCAATGTCTTGGACCATCAGTTCCACAATAATAAGTTTACTCAACTGAGCATAAATCACAAACAAACTTGGCTTCTACTCTGTTGCTCTCCTTTAGTTGTTTATCAGCACAACGTGAACTCCGTTTTTTCCCAAAAGTATTTCAATGTACATATCTCATCTGCCTTGAACTCGAGTTCCTTTTCTCTGACAGGCAGCATACAGATGCGTCCATAGCGCAGCCGCGCTGGGCCTCCAAATGTTCTCTCACACTTATAGCCTGTTACCGGCTCGCGTTATATAACCACGCGCGCCCGATAACTAGGATATTTTACTCGCGGTTCATAATAGCGCTAAATGCGCACTAGAATAATCCCGCGGCTACTCTGTACTGAACAACAAATCTAAAGTCCAGGATACGAATCTACAATTCGGAAGGAGGCGAGCCCGCGCTCCTTCTCGCATTAACAAAATACCGCTTGGCGAAATCCCAGCTTCTCCACACGATCTCCAAACACGATTCCTCGGCAAAGCGCTGAACTTCTTCTCGCTGGAATCCGGCGGGGATCACCATCCGCCCATCCTTCGACTCGAACTGCAGGAACAATTGACAAGCACCTTTCCCTGGGAAAGGAGGGGCTTAGTACTCACAAGACTCCCCCAGGGCAGTCTGGGAGTCGTAGTTTTTTGCCACATTCCCGTTTTCACTTCATAGCAAGAATTCAACCCTCTCATCTTCGCAATCGCCACAGAACCCCCTCTCGAGGACAGCCGTCCCGGCGGTCGCCCAGGCTTACCAGGATACAGTTCGTGAAAACGAGCAACCAACTCAGGACAATGGAGGTTACGCACCGGTTCCCAAGTTCGCTCTTCCGGGCCAAACCCTTTCCACTCTACCAAGTACTGAATCCGCCCTCGCACCATACGGGAGTCCAGTATCGAATGCACCTCATACTCCTCCTGACCATCAACCTCAACTGGAAGGGGTCTATCAGACAACCTAGTACTAACAGGACAGGGTTGAAGCAGAGAAACGTGAAAGACGGGATGGATTCTCCAAGTATCAGGGAGTGTCAGTCGTACCACCACAGGGTTAATGACCCTCTCAATGGCATAAGGCCCCACATACCTAGGCTTCAACTTGTTCTCTCCCTTCAGATGTAAATGTTTCGTGGAAAGCCACACCCTATCCCCCACCACATACTCGGGGGCAGAAGATCTCCTATTGTCAGCAAAACGCTTCTGGGAAGACTGAGCGTTCACTAAACTGTGTCGTGCCTCAACTAACACCGCCCTGAGATGTGCATGATGTTCGTGTATGCTGGGCACCGGGGAGTGAACAGGCACCTCAAAAGGCAGAGCATTGGGGTGATAGCCATACAGACAAAAGAAAGGGGAACAGCCCAAAGTGGAATGAATGGCGTTGTTGTAAGCAAATTCCGCCATCCATATCAAGGTAGTCCATTCCGTATCGTTCTGTAAGGCAAAGCAGCGAAGATATTGCTCCAACGTCTGATTCAGGCGTTCCGTTTTCCCATCCGTCTGAGGGTGATAGGACGAAGAGAGCCTAGCATCAACATCTAGGATCTTACAAAGGGCTGTCCAAAAATGAGAGGTAAATTGCGTACCTCTATCAGTGATGATCACACAAGGGATCCCATGGGCACGTATTATGTTTTGTAGGAACACTTGTGCCAATTCTACAGAGGTAGGCAGGCCTTTCAGGGGAATGAAATGTCCCATCTTTGTTAAATGGTCTATGACCACTAAGATCACGGTTTTCCCCTCACAGGGTGGCATTTCTACGATGAAGTCCATTGACACAGTATGCCATGGTTTAGGCGGAATAGGGAGTGGTCGGAGCAATCCAATAGGCTTAACATGAATGGCTTTCCCTTGAATGCAGACAGCACAGTTCATCACATAATGTCTCACTGCATCTCGCAATTTCGGCCACCAGAAGTTGCGTTCCACCCCTGCAATTGTCTTATAGATACCCAAATGTCCACCCAATGGAGAATCATGGATCCATGACAATACTTTTTGTTGTAAAGGTTCAGTGGGGACAAAAATGGCTAATCCATGATAAGCAAGATCGTCCTTTTCCGTTCGGTGGTCAGGATCCTCCTGTATCCAACCTTGCACGTCCATATCTGCAAGTGCCACCCGCACATCATCCAGGAATTCCGGTGTAGATATCAAGGCGATCAAGGAAGATGGATTGTCGGTTTCCCGAAGGATCAGTGGAGGCTCATCTTCCTTCTCGGTACTCTGTTCTGCTGTTTCCCCAATCCGGGAAAGAGCGTCAGCTTTCCCGTTTTGCGGCCCTGGACGATACTTGATAACAAAATCAAAGTCCGAAAAGAACAGAGTCCACCTCAATTGCCGAGGAGTAAGAGCCTTGGCGGTTTTAAGGAACAACAGGTTTCTGTGATCGGTGTAAATTTCGACTGTGTGCATAGCTCCCAACAGGTAGTGCCGCCATTCCTCACACGCTCTTTTTATAGCGAGAAGCTCTTTGTCCGTAACGGAGTAATTGATCTCGCAAGGGGTAAGTTTCTTCGAGAAATAGGCCACAGGATGCAACTGACCTGTTTCTGGGTGACGCTGGGAGAGTATGCCGCCAATGGCATACAGGGAGGCATCAGTTTCCAAAACGAATGGTATCTGCGAATCAGGGTGTCGCAGGATAGGGGCCTGCGTAAACTGTTCTTTGAGATACTGAAACGACCTCTCCGCTGCAGAGTTCCAACAAAACACAGTGTTCTTCCTCAGTAGACTAGATATAGGTTGTATTATCTTGGAGAAATCCTTGATAAACCTTCGGTAGTAATTGGCAAAACCAAGGAAACTCTGCACTGCCTTGACGTTCTTGGGCGTGCCCCATCCTACGATAGCCTCCACTTTGCTGGAATCCATTTGGAAGCCTTGGGCCGAGATGATGTAACCAAGGAAGGACACTTCTTTCACGTGAAAAAGACATTTTTCGAGTTTGGCGTACAAGGAATTTTGCCGTAGGCGATGTAGCACAGTTTTCACATGATCCACGTGTTCGTGCAAGGTAGATGAATAGATTAAAATGTCATCTATGTACACGATGCAGAATGTCTCCAGACACCCACGTAGTACCTCATCCATGAAGTATTGGAAGGCGGCAGGGGCGTTGCAGAGCCCGAAGGGCATCACAAGGTACTCGAACAATCCGAATTTAGTTCGAAACGCGGTCTTCCACTCGTCCCCGCTCTGTACTCTAACCAGATGGTACGCCCCTCTGAGATCGAGTTTTGTGAAGAAGCGAGCTCCCTTCAGCTGGTCTAAGAGTACAGGTATAAGTGGCAGAGGATAACGATTTTTCACCGTCATTCTGTTAATGGCCCTGTAATCGATGCATGGCCTCAATTCCTCGCAATCCTTCTTGGGAATAAAAAACATCGGCGAGGAAGCAGGCGAGGTAGAATGACGGATGAACCCCGTGGCCAGATTTTCATCAAGGTAATTCCGTAAATATACGGTTTCTTTTTCAGTAAGGGCGTAGACTCGGCTACAAGGTATGTCAGCCCCCGGGATGAGATCAATCCTGCAATCGTATACACGATGTGGTGGCAGATCGGTGGCCTTCTGTTTGTCAAACAAAGAACTGAACTCCTGGTATTCATCAGGGAGAGCTGTGGCACAACAGTATGGTCCGATAGAACATCCCGAAGCCAGGCAGACTGAAGGAGTAGCTGGTTGTTCTTCAGTACTAGACATCTCCTGTCTACAATTCGCCTTACAAAACGCAGATGATAAGGTGATAGTGCGTGCTGCCCAACTGACTTGAGGATCGTGAAGCGTCAACCATGGCATTCCCAATATGAGACGGAACTGGGGCGCGTCTATCAAGTCGAATTGGATCATCTCATGATGGTTTCGATTCGTCTGCATCAGAAGTGCTTGTGTATGATAAGAGACTGGACCAGATGACAACACAGTCCCATCGACTGCTTTGACTAGCTCAGGTTTCTCCTTCTTCTCACATACAATCCCAATTTTCATGGCATATTCCTGGTCAATATAGTTACCAGTGGCTCCGGAGTCAAGCAGGGCATCAATTTCCATAGCATCACTGGAAGTAACCCATAAAGTTACCTTTAGATTCATGTGGGCCACTGCTGGATGCAAGGTATTCGCGAGTGTGAATGAGATCTTTGGCAGTAAACAACCCAAGGCAGCGACCTCCTCCTGATTTGGGCATGCTAGTTTTCCGCCGGTCTTCCCGCTTGTATGACAGCCTGTGAAGGGGATGTCGTCGATCTTCCAGGGAATACATTTCTTGCTCGGCAATCTTTAACAAAATGACCGCCTTTTCCGCAGTAGAGGCACTGTTTGAGTCTCCTTCTCTTGTCTTTTTCTTCCTTTGAAAGGGGGCCCCTAATGCCTCCTATTTGCATAGGTTCGACCCCTTCAGGCGTCTTCGGGTGGTCTTCTATGTTACTCCGTGGACGTGGGTAGAAAAAACGGCCGTCTCCTCTGCCTCTATCACCCCGTCTTTCCAGAAGGCGATGATCCAATTGAACGGTCAAATCAATCAGTTCTTCACAGGTCGTGGGAAGTTGTACCACTTGAGCTAATACGTCTTTAAGCTCCCCCCGAAGCCCCTGGTAGAAAATAGAGATTCTCTTAGCCGTAGGCCACTCGGTTTCGACCACGAGACGATTAAAGGAAGTAATGTAGGAAAGCAGATCTTGGGACCCTTGTCGCAATGTCAGTAACTCTCTATCCAGAGACAACATATGAAGTTTTCTGTCGAACAAGCGTCTCAGTTCCAAACAAAAATCATCGAAATCATGCAATACCGGATCATTTCTCTCCAGCAAAGGTATTGTCCAACTTGCTGCATTGCCTCCCATGTAGGACATCATAAAGGCGGTCTTTGTTGTATCCTCTTGGAACACCCCCGGTTTGCACAGAAAGTGCAATCTACATTGGTTTAAAAATGTCTCGAATTTACGGGGATCCCCGTAAAACCTTTCAGGAGGGGCCAGTGGAATTCCTGTATTCTGTATCACATGGACTGTAGGAACTGCATCCGAAGAAGTGGAGGGTGTGGACACTGTGAACCCACCCCCTTCAGCACCCTGGGACCCAGGGGTTGTGGAAGTGGAAGGGGGTTGTAAAGTGGCCGGCTTGATATAAGAAGCTCCCTTGTTACCCTTACTGGCCAATTCGGACATCTCTTTTCTAAGGACCCCCAGTTCCTTATATAGAACCTGACTCTCGGTGCGTGAAGTGGTGACTTCCTGCTGAAGAGCCGCAAGGCTCTCCACCACGGAATTTAATACACTTTCAACGTTCATCGTCCGGGCTGGGTCTTGTTACTTGGGCTTGTCAATCTGTCGGGACTGGCAGCAGCACAAGGAACATAAACACCACTAACCTTATTACTTGTCCCAGCAGAGACGATGATAGATGCTAGGGCCCAGACTCCCTGCTTACACAACCCCCAACAGAGTAAAAATATACCTCTGTCTGACTTTGTGCAGAGAAGGGAAAAAAGGAGAGAAGAAGCAGATGTGGAAACGTAGAGATGGAGGGGCTTCTCTGCGCTTCGTCTCAGAAATGGACTGGGTCTAAAGGACAGCTCAGTAACACCGTCACGGGTATCTGAAAGGGGGACAAACACACTATTACCCTTCAGGTTCACACTATAATGAAATCTAGTATCAAGTGAGATTATGGTGTCACTCACCACTACTCCTACTGAAAGGGCTTCTAATGGAGGGTTTCCAATAACTCTTTATCTCTTCAACGCGTCCTTTGATATAAAGAGGATAATCCCCAATGTCTTGGACCATCAGTTCCACAATAATAAGTTTACTCAACTGAGCATAAATCACAAACAAACTTGGCTTCTACTCTGTTGCTCTCCTTTAGTTGTTTATCAGCACAACGTGAACTCCGTTTTTTCCCAAAAGTATTTCAATGTACATATCTCATCTGCCTTGAACTCGAGTTCCTTTTCTCTGACAGGCAGCATACAGATGCGTCCATAGCGCAGCCGCGCTGGGCCTCCAAATGTTCTCTCACACTTATAGCCTGTTACCGGCTCGCGTTATATAACCACGCGCGCCCGATAACTAGGATATTTTACTCGCGGTTCATAATAGCGCTAAATGCGCACTAGAATAATCCCGCGGCTACTCTGTACTGAACAACAAATCTAAAGTCCAGGATACGAATCTACAATTCGGAAGGAGGCGAGCCCGCGCTCCTTCTCGCATTAACAAAATACCGCTTGGCGAAATCCCAGCTTCTCCACACGATCTCCAAACACGATTCCTCGGCAAAGCGCTGAACTTCTTCTCGCTGGAATCCGGCGGGGATCACCATCCGCCCATCCTTCGACTCGAACTGCAGGAACAATTGACAAGCACCTTTCCCTGGGAAAGGAGGGGCTTAGTACTCACAAGACTCCCCCAGGGCAGTCTGGGAGTCGTAGTTTTTTGCCACATTCCCGTTTTCACTTCATAGCAAGAATTCAACCCTCTCATCTTCGCAATCGCCACATGTCATCAGTGATGTCACTGACCATGTCATGAATGATGTAATATGTGACATCATCAGCAATTGATTGCGGGTGCGCGAGTTATACTTAGTACAACTAACTATAACAGAGGAATTTCAATGGTTTTGTACGAGTGAAATATCCAGCTAACAATAAAACTACAGAGGTTTTTTAAATGCTACTTCCTAACTATAACATGTCTGAAACCTATGTTTTTTTCAGTGAATTTAAAAGGCTTCGTAAATGACAATTTTTAAATGTATTAATTGTTATTTTTTTATAGTGATTTTCTACATTTTTTTAAACAATTTATTTTTAGATATTTTATTTTTTAAATTGCATTATACATTACATTACAAAATATACTTTCTCAGAATGAATTACTTTAGTTTAAATACTTTGCAAATAGGTAATAGTCTTCTAAGTACAGTAGTTAAGGTTGTTGTAATGCGCAACACAATTTCAGACACAATGCAACATTGAGGTCAATGTGAATTTCTAGTTAAATGCAATTAGTTACTTTTTGAATTATTTTTCTAACCACAGGACTGGATCCTAGATTCAGTCCTGGGACATCTCCTGTAAACAGTTGATTAAAAGTGTTTTGGTTACAGTAGTGATTTTTAAGGAATATTATTGTATTTTAAAAGTTGACACATATAATCACCAAATGTTATCCTATGGGAGGAAATTCATTTAGAAGGTAAGTAGTGTTAACGTTACTTTTTCTTGCTCAGTGGTGAGTCCTGGATCCAGCACGGGTGCATCTCTTCTAAACAGTTGAAATAATGTGTTTAAGTCATACAGGCAATTTTTAAGGAATATTTTTAGTTTGTGAAAATAGACACTTAGAAACTTTTCGTGTGAAAACCAGACAATGGATTCCTATGAAAGGATATAAAAGTTACTGGTAAGTATGGTAAGAATTACTTTTCAGGGTCAGTGCTGGGCTTAAAGAAGCAGCACTGAGGTCACTCCTGATAACAGGTGCGTAAATCGGTATTCGTAGTTCGGCTGCTTTTAGAGGAATATTTGTACGTTTCAAAAATAAACACTTAAAAACTTTTCAACTGAAAACCACGCAATGGATTCCTATGGAAGGAAATACAAGTTACTGGTAAGTATGGTTAGAATTTCTTTTCAGGGTCAGTGCTGGGCTAAAAGATGCCGCACTGGGTTCTCTCCTGTTAACAGGTGAGTAAATCGGTATTCGTAGTTCGGCTGCTTTTAGAGGAATATTTGTACAATGGTGAAGGAAGGGGACGGAGCCTGAGGTGACATGTGTGCAAACACGCCCTGTGGTGCGTTTTAAGTTGCGCGATTAAGTGCCCTTGAATCCTGAGGTCCCCTGGGTGCCAACTTGCCCGCCAGGTACCTCTAGTATGTGCCAGGGGCTGCATTGCAGAGAGGTGTTCAGAGGCCACCCCCCTTTTTACAACACTCTGCAACGCAGCTCCGTGGCGCATACTAGAGGTACCTGGTGGGCTAGTTGGCCCCCAGGGACCCTCAGTATTGACAAGGAATTAATTCCCCAACTTAAACCGCACCACAGGGCATGTTTGCACACATGTGATGCAAGAAAACATTGTCATTTGGGGCCATTGATTGGCTCTCTTGTTACGTATACCTCACTCTGTTATGGCCGCCTTCCTGATGGATCTTTTGTCCGAATGCACCGAGACAACCTGCATACTTTATACCACACTGATTCTAATCTACGTTGTGGTTTGTCAATATTGTGACTCCACAGTTCAAATCTCAGCATTGTCTAACTAGGTTTAATTCGGTCGCACAATTGAACGCTCTGTAAACTGCTCATTACCCATTCCAAGTTGGCGGCTGCCACGGACACACACATCACGTGACATTCACGGAAGGGCAGAGCGCTACACCGTTCCCAGGACGCTCACCACTAGATATGGCGTGTGCCGCCGAGCTCCACTATCTATCCGAGCTCGGCGGCGATGGGTAGGTCTCCAGACAGGAACGCAGGCTGATAGAGGTAAGGCGAACCCTTTGGGCCCAACGGCGGGTTCAAACAGAACTCCTATTTTAAAATTATCGATTTTTGACCCTAAAGTTGGAACAGGAGCCGCCCTCTGTGCCTTGTATTGACATAAATACATGCTTCCTCCTCCCGCAGCTACATCCCAAGGCTCTCCCCTGATGTTTACTTACCGCAGAGTACTCATGTAGTACATAATCCCCGACCCTTAGGTGAGACGGATGTATACCTGATATTTCACTGCAAATTTTGTAAAATAGTAAATGTGCACCATACAATAAGTACTTGGTGCCCCTCATTACACTGCTGTTTTTATTGTCTTTTTACTGTTTATTATACCATTGTTTTATTATAGAGCACTTCTTCTAACACAGATGGTTGGTGTGTTGTGCCCACTGCACGCTGCTATTATGAGGCCAAAGTTCACCTGAGCTAGTTGATATTCCACCAACACTAGCATGACACATTGTGTGTAATTTTGGCGTGATTATACTTGTGTTTTTGCCATGATTCAATGCAAATAACCTTGTATTATCATTCTTATTCCCCAATTCAGGCATAGGATATTACTACAGAGGTAATTTAAAACCTATATTGCTTGCATTTCACACATGACACTAGCATGTTGCTGAATGACTGCATATTCCATAATTTCTACACTTTTAAGGTCCTGATGAATCGTGGATAATTCCTTAGGAGAGAAACATGTTGACCAGTTTTCTATCCATCTTCATCTAGTGCCATCATACCTAACTAGGTGGTACCCAGTGAGTTGGATTCACGTTTTTAACCGTAGCGGGTGACCCTAACAATAAAGTAGTACTTTTTGGTACTTCCTACTACATTTTAATCACTCTACAGGCTATTGACTCCATCTTCCCACATACCCGCACTTCACCATGAGGCAGTTGGATTAAAAGATCTCCGATAAAGAGCCCCTCTTTGAGGTGAGCCCGTCGGGGATTGCACCGCCTCCCCGACGAGGAGCAACGCCAATGATGAAGCATGACACCCATTCGGGTGTGTGAGGCAAATACATCCAACAAAATGGATGCCCTAGGGTGCCACATGTACACCCCCGGTCACGCCAAATACACATAACTCTTTTTCAGGAACAGTTTAGCTACCCACTTTGTTTACATGCACACATGTGAACTCAGGCCTCGCCCCCTCCCTTCATCACTGTGCAAACGCACCCCGTGGCACGTTTTAAGCTGGGGGATTAACTCCCCTTGAATACTGAGGGTCCATGGGGTGAAACTAGTCCACCAGCTACCTCCAGTATGAGCCACAGAGCTGCGTTGCGGAGAGGTGTAAAAAGGGGCGTGGCCAAAGAACACCTCTCTGCAACGCAGCCCTCTGGCACATACTGGAGGTACCTGGTGGGCTAGTTGGCCCCCAGGGACCCCCAGGTTCAAGGGGAATTAGTTCCCCCTCTGCAAATGCACCAGGGGGTGTGTTTGCAGAGTGGTGCAATAAGGGGGCGTGGCCTCCGGCAGCGATCCCGTTTTTAAAAATATATTTTTTTGAAGAAGGGGGCTGTGTAGCCCCCTTCTTTTTCTAATTTTTTAGCCCTGGGGACCCCATCCCCCAGGGCCTGCCCCCAATTTTTTTTATTTAAAATATTTGGCCCCCTGAGGTCATAGTCTGCCCGGGGGAACCCATCTACCAGGCATAGGCCTTTTTTAAAAACTTTTTTTATTAGGAGGGGGGCTACCATGTCCCTATCCTGTGGCCACTTATGGCCCCGGGGACCCCATCCCCCGGGGCCCGCCCTTTATTTAGTTATTTATTTATTTTTAAAGTTCCTTTTGGGGAGGGAGGCCGCGTGGCCCCCATCCCGGGCCACTAATAGCCCCAGGGACCCCATCCCCGTGGCTGGCCCTCACCGTTGGGGTCCGTGGGGGTCCCCAATTCCCCCAGAGTCCCGCCAGCTCCCCGCCTCCTGCGGGAGCAGGCTTTGCTTTTCCATATGAGGAGCAGCTAACATGCTACTCCCCATATGGAATAGCAATTTGCTTTGCTTCATTGAAGCGAGAGCAGGTTTCCTCCTGTAGATGGGCCACCCAAGGGGCCTAATTAAACGAAGCGCGGGAGACCGTTCTTAATTTTTTATATAATTTTGGCAGGATTTGCGGATCCAACACGAATCTTGCTGAATTCATTTTTTTTGTAAATGCTTTTGTGGCCCGGAGGGTCCCTGTGGGACCCATGAACAGGCCTAGGGGTCAGGGTGTTTCTATCCTGCCCCCTTTTCTTATTTGACAAACGACACCAAAAATATTGGCAAATGAAAAAAACTTGTTTTATATAGTAACAAGGTCCTAACTATAACTACCCACTGGTAACCGCCAGTAGGTAATCTACATATCTAGATGGATAGATAGATAGATAGATAGATAGATAGATAGATAGATAGATAGATAGATAGATAGATAGATAGATTAACTAGTGGCTGTCACCAGTAGGTAGTTGTAGTTAGGACAATGTTTTTATACAAAAAAATTTTTATGACTTGCCTATATCTTTGGCAGTGTTTGACAAATCTTCACAAAATGTTCCCACAAAAGAGTCATTGTGAGTTTTGTTGTACATAGAAAGGGGGCAGAGAAAAAGAGCATAAAAAAAAATTGGATTTCCCATGTTAATTCGCATTGGAGCTTTCAAAACGACTACAGCCCGAACAGCTGGACAGAATTACACCAAATTTGGCAGGAATGTAGATTTGGTTTGCAGCTCACGCTTTCAGTTATCTAGTGTGAATTTGTTCAGTAGTTGTTGATAAATTGAAGGGAAAGCAAATAAGAATGTCTGTGCGTAGCCTAAGCGCAGATCTGATGGTGAGATCTGATTGGCTGCCATCACTTCAACAGGTAAGTATTGCCAACCATCTTGGGACTCAGCTTCATCTGAATCTCATAAAAAACGTTTAAAAACCAGAAGAGGGGCATGGTAGCATGCTCCAGCGCTTCTTTTGAAAGCAGCCTCAAGGGGGGCTATGTCCTGGGGCATTTTTAAAAAAATATGGGGAGAAGATTGAGCCCCCACCTAAAGCTTATTGAGCCCTGGGGACCACCACTTCCCTGAGACTTCATTGATAAAAAGAAGGGGCACATGGTGCTGCCCTTCATGGGCTCTATAAGCCAGAGACCAATGCATCCCCGGGGATAAAGAAAGATTTATCAGGGTGCATGGACCCCGAATCCCTGGGCTAAATACTTTCAAATGGAGGGGGCTTTGTGCATCCCCCAGGCCTCGGGACCACCACCTTCTGTGGGCCACATATTACAAAAATTGGAAAGGGGCAGCACTGCCCCTCTACCTGGCCTTATTCGGCCCCTGGGACTAACGCCTCTCTAGGGCCTGCCTGTGCAGAATAAATGAGGACATAGCCATTTGCTCTGATTTGGGGGAGCTTTGACAACTCCCACCAAGAAAGCAAACACAAGCTCTGCTCTGAGCAAGCAACAGCTGTGAATTCTCTCTCACTTGCTGAGAGCGGAGTTTTTGTCTGGTTCCCTGCCCGCTTTCAGTGGGCAGGAAAAAAGATGAAAGGATTGCTTTGACAGACAGGGAGCTGCATGTTTAGCAACTCCCTGTCTGTGAGAGCAGTGCCAGTTCCTGCAGGAGGTGGGGAGCCGCTGGGGAAAAGACAGCAAACAGGCAAAATAAAGCAGAAAGAAGCAGAATAAAAGGTCAGAAATTAGCAGAAAGAGGCAGAGTAAGGGTCAGCAACGAGCGGAAAGAGGCAAAAAAGGTGAAAAGCAAGCAGAAAGAGGCAGAATAGAGGTGAGAAACAAGCAGAAAGAGGGAGACTAAATGTCAGCAATGAACAGAAGGAGGCAATATAAAGATGAGGAATGAGCAGAAAGATGCTAAATAAAGGTCAGAAACAAGCAGAAAGAATCAAAATAAAGGTCAGGAACGAGCAGAAAGAGGCAGACTAAAAGTCAGAAATGACTTGAAAGAAGCAGAATAAAGGTCAGAAAAGGCAGAAAGATGTAAAATAAATGTCAGTAACGAGCGGAAATAGGCAAACAAAACATGAGAAAGAGCAACAATAGAGGTGAGAAACAAGCAGAAAGCAGGCAAGTGTAGGTCAGGAACAAGCAGAAAGAGGCAGAATAAAGGTCAGCAGTGATCAGAAAGAGGCAAAAAAAGATGAGAACGAGCAGAAAGAGGGAGAATATAGGAGAGAAACGAGCAGAAAGCGGGGGAATATAGGTCAGAAATGAGCAGGAAGGTGCATAATAAAGGTCAGCGATGAGCAGAAAAAGGCAAAATAAAGGCGAGGAACAAGCAGAAATAGGCAAAATAAAGGTCAGAAACAAGCAGAAAGTGGCAAACTAAAGGTCAGAAATTAGCAGAAAGAGGAATAATAAAGGTCAGCAATGAGCAGAAAGAGGCAAAATAAAGGTGTGAAACAAGCAGAAAGAGGTAAAATAAAGATCAGAAATTTACAGAAAAAGGCAGAATAAAGGTCAACAATGAACAGAAAGAGGCAAAATAAAGGCTAGATACGTGCAGAAAGAGGCAAGATAAAGGTGCAAAACAAGCAAAAAGAGGCAGAATAAAGGTCAGCAATGAGCAGAAAGAGGCATGATAAAGGAGAGAAACTATCAGAAAGAGGCAGAATAGAGATCAGAAGCGAGTAGAAAGAGAGAGACTAGAGGTCAGAAATGAGCAGCAACCGGCAGAATAAAGGTCGGAAAGTGGCAGAAAGAGGCAAATAAAGGACAGAAACAAGCAGAAAAAGGCAAAATAAAGGTCAGCAAAAGCAGACAGGACCAAGACAAAGGTCAGAAACAAGCAGAAAGCCGCAAAATAAATGTCAGAAATGAGCAGAAAGAGCGGAAAAATAGGTTAGAAATTAGCAGAAAGAGATAAAATAAAAGGCAGCAATGAGCAGAAAGAGGCCAAATAAAAGTCAGAAGTGAGCAGAAAAAAGGCCGAAAACTAGGGGTGGGTGGTAAACTCCTCTCCGCAGGTGGAGTTTGCGGACTTTTAGCCACTCCGTGGTGTTCAGCAAAAACCCTGCCAACTGCCTGGGTTGTGGAGTTTACCGGGGTGCTCACCCTTAGACATTTTTCCCCAACCAGTAGTGCGCCAGGAGGTGCATTTGCAGGGTGGTTGAAAAAGGGAGCAAGATCTCAAAATGGTCTCATCAAAAGGTCTCACCAATCCCACTGTGGGGAACTTACTTGTAACAACAACAGGGGTTCCTTGCTCCCAATGAGTCTCAGCAGCCAAGCATACTTCATTCCCCAATCAGTAGTGTGCCAGGGGGCCCCTTTGCAGAGTGATAGAGAAAGTGGGCAAGATCTCCAGCTGTGCAGGACTTATTTGTGGCAATAATAGGGACTCTTGGTTACCTTTTTGGTAACCAGGCGCTATATAAAACTCAGAATAATAATAATAATAATCTTGGCCCTCAATGACACTCAGCAGCAAAGAGGACTTTATTCCACAACAAGTAGTGCTCCAGGAGGCCCCTTTGCAGAGTGGCTAAGAAAAGGGGTGGGGTTTCCAACAACGTCTCAGCAATCCCGCTGTGGTGAACTTACTTTTGACAGAAAGACACTTACGCCAACAATACAGATCTTGGCCCCGAATAACCTTCAGCAGCCAAGGGGTGATCATCCCCCAACCAGTAGTGGGCTAGGAGGCACGTTTGCAGAGTGGTTGAGAATGGGGGCAGGACCTCAGAAGAGATTGCAGCAATTCCACTATGAGGGACTTATTTGTAGCAACAATATGGGCTCTTTGCCTCCAATGACCCTCAGAAGCATGGTGAGTTCATTCCCCAATGAGTAGTGTGCCAGGAGGCCCCATTGCAGAGTCATTGAGAAAGGGAGTGGGGCCTCCAATGAGCTCTCAGCAGTCCTACTGTGGGCAAGTTTTTTGTGACAACAAAAGGAGTTCTTGGCCCCCAACAACCGTCAGCAGCCAAAGGGAGCTCATCCCCCAACCAGTAGTGACCCAAGAGGCATGTTTGCAGAATGGCTGAGAAAGGAGGCCTGGCATCCGACGAGGTTCAGCAATCCCACTGGGAGGCACCTACTGGTGGCAACAATAAGGGATATTGGCCCCAAACGACCCTCAGCAGCAAAGGAGACTTGATCCCCCAACAAGTAACACGCCAGGAGGCATGGTTGCAGAGTGGTTGAAAAAGGAGGGCCTCTGAAGAGGTCTCAACAGTCCCTCTGTGGGGGACTTACTTGTGACAACAATAGGAGTTCTTGGCCCCTAATGACCATGAGCAGCCATGGGGAGTTCAGCCCCCAAGGAGTAGTGCGCCAGGAGGCCCCTTTGCAGAATGGTTGAGAAAGGGGGTGGGTCTACAATGAGTTCTCAGCATTCTCACTGTGGGGGACTTACTTGTGGCAACAATAGGGGTTCTGGCCCCCCACGACTCTCATCAGCAAAGGGGACTTCATCTCCCAACCAGTAGTGGAACAGGAGGCTCCTTCGCAGAGTGGTTGAGAAATTGGATAGGGATTCCGATGAGGTCCCAGCAATCCCACTCTGGGGGACTTACATGTGGAGACAACATGGGTTCTTGGCCCACAACGACCCTCAGCAGCCAAGGGAGATTTTTTTTATTGACTTTGGGGTGGGTGTTGCCCAAAAAGGTGATGGCAATGCCCCTACCCCAAAAACAATTACTACAGTCTTTCTACTACTCCCCGGAGGCATATTGGGGCAATAGCCTATTATCTGCCCTCCGGGGGGTGGAAAGCCCTCTAGGCCTCAGGTTTTTTTTTATTTCAGGGTTGAGGTCAGCCAAGAATGGGCATGCCAATGCCCACACCTCCCCCCCAAAATACCACAGTATTTCTGCCCCCCCCTCTGAGGGGCGGATGGGGGCAGTGGCCCCTGATCTGCCCCCGGGGTGGGAGTCTGAAAGTCCACTAGGCACCAACGATTCTCTGGCTTTTGTATGGGTGGGGGCCCACATTGTTTTAAGCAATGTGCCTACCTGTAGCCTTTGGGCCCTCGAGCAGGGGGCACATAGGGAAACCTAGCAAGCCTGTATATTTTTTAAAGTGGACACCAAGGGGAATCCAGGATGGAGTGACTTGTGTGCCACTCACTCATCAGGTTCTGTTACCAAAAATCCCTTGCAAACCTCAAACTTAGTTTAAAAAAATAAATTTTCCTCACATTTCTGTGATGGAAAGTTCTGGGATCTACCTGGATCCATACAATTCCACCCACCCTGCTTTCCCCAAAGCCTTCTGAGAACAATGGTACCTCACTTGTGTGGGTAGGCCTAGTGCCCGTGAGAGGAAATGGCCAAAACGCAACGTGGACATGCCACATTTTCACAGTGAAAACAGGCCCTTTTTTGCGAAATGCCTAGATGTAGATTTTGAACCCAAGCTCTGCCGGCACCTAGGGAAACCTAGCAAACCTATACATTTTTTAAAACTAGACACCCGGGGAAAGCCAGGATGGGGTGACTTGTCTGTCTCTCACCAGGTTCCGTTACCCAGAATCCCTTGCAAACCTCAAACTTTGTAAAAACAAAACTCATTTTCCTCTCAATTCTGTGGTGGAAAGTTCTGGAATCTGCGTAGATCCACTAAATTCCACCCACTCCAAGGGGCATATTACCAAGCAATAGCGATAATTATCGCTATTGCTTGGTTAGAGAGAAAAATTTACCGCGGAGCTGCGGCGATTTTTATCGCAGATAAACCTTGGTATTACCAAGGTTTATCGCAAATGCGATAAAAATCGGCTTCAATGCATGAATATCGATAAAAAGTCAGCGATATTCATTCATTACCGAGCTAATGCTCTTAGCCATGTTATCCACCTCCCATTGGATAACATGGCTAAGAACTGCTCAGGCCAGGTGTTAGCTTTTGGAGATATTCGCGCTTAGCGCGAATATCTCCAAAAGTTGGTAATAAGAGATAGCGATGTTAGCGACTGTTTCCAGTCGCTAACATCTTGGCACGCCCACTTTGCATGTCATTAGTGATAAATATCACTGACATGCAAAGTGGGGCCCAAGATGGTCGCTATCTCCTACTAGCTGTCGCTAACTGGTGTTAGCGACAGCTAGGTAATAGGGAGATAATTTTGTCTCCGCTTTCTTGGCTTTTAAAGCCGAGAAAGCGGAGATAAACCCCCTTGATAATATGCCCCCAAATTCAATAAAGTCTTCAGAGAAAAATGATTCCTCACTTGTGTGGGAAGGCCTAGTGCCCGTGACAGGAAATGGCCCAAAATGCAAAGTGGACACAACACATTTTCACAGTGAAAACATACCCTTTTTTTGCAAAGTGCCTAGCTGTAGATTCTGCACCCTAGCTCTTCCGGCACCTAGGAAAACTTAGCAACCCTATGCATTTTTTAAAACTAGACTCCCAGGGAAATCCAGGATAGGGTGGCTTGTTTGGCTCTCACCAGGTTATGTTACCAGAATCCCTTGCAAATGTCAAAATTTGTCAAAAAATACTTTTTTCTCATATTTCTGTGGTGAAAAGTTCTGGAATTTATGTGGATCCACAAAATTCACCCAGCCCGCATTCTCCAAAGTTCTCTGTGAAAAATGGTACCTTACTTGTGTGGGTTGGTCAAGTACCCGTAACAGGCAAGGGCCCAAAAGCTATTGAGGCAACTTCAAATTTACCTATCACAGAACTACTTGGTTTTGCAAGGCGGGTCCGATGAGTGTTTGGCCTGGGCTCTGCTGCCCTCTAGGGAAACCTACCAAACCCACACATATCTGAAAACTAGACACCCTGGGGAGTCACGCAAGGTATGGCTTTCATGGGCCCCAAACATTTACCGACTTAGAATCCCCTGCAAACCTCAATTACCTATCACAAAACAACTTGGTTTTGCAAGGGGGTCCCATGAGTTTTTGGCCCTGGGCTTGGCGGCGGCCTAGGGAAACCTACCAAACCCACACATTTCTGAAAAGTAGACACCCAGGGGGGACCACAAGGTATGGCTTGCGTGGGTCCCCCAACTGTTCCCTACCCAGAATCCCCTGCAATCCTTAAATTTTATTGAAGCAACCACATTTTCCACATATTTTTGTGTGGAATCACCGTGGCGGCTCAAATGTCCTATCCCACAGCATTCTCCTTAGTGTTCTGAGTAAAATGATACCTCACTTGTGTGGGTGTTCAATGCAGAATTTTCTAAAAACGTATTTTTTTAAAAATGTTGTGCTTAGAATTCTCGGTGTAATACCCTTATTCCCTATGTTTTGGGCTCTTCCCAGTCACAGGCCCTTGCCCCACTCACACAAGTGGGGTATCATTTTACTCGGGAGAAAGAGGGGAACGCTGTAGGGTAGGACATTTGTGCCGGCACAGTGATTACACCCAAATATATGTGGAAAATGTGTTTTTTCAACTAAATTTGAGGTTTGCAGAGCATTCAGGGTAGGAAAGCGTTAGGGAATCCATACAAGCCATATCCACTGCAGAGAAAACAGTGTGGCACACAAGTAGAGATCACTACTTGTGTGCCACAATGTTTTCTCTTCATTAATATTGAAATTGTTATTAATGCATTTATCTGAAATGTAGAACACTCACAATTTTTTTTATGTACACTAGTTTCTTTGAAGTATGAATGAAGATGAATGATCAAGTTTGCATGGGACCTTGTCTTTTTAAAGAAATGACTTTTCTTACATTATCATCAATAACAATTATATCTATTTTGTTAAATATATCCAGATCTAGTTGGTTATCCTTTCATCAAGACTGGTGTGTTATTAATTGTTGAAATTTCAGTTATGTCTATAATTTTGTTGCCTTAAGTCTGTACACCAGAATTTAGGAAAATACAGCTCAGGCTAATGTAAAAACAAGAAAGGCATACGGACAGAGCAACAAATTCAGACAGGTGGTGAAAAAGGGGAGTAAGTATGAGGATTGTGTGGTAAGGTCATCAGTTATGGGTGGAAATGTAGTCCTCTAGGACAAAACCATGTACATGAGAGAACGCAGTGCTTAATTTGTGCCTGTGCTTTCCAGTGCTCAGCACCAACACTTGTTTGCCAGCACTGGGGTTTATGACTGTCTGCCACATGGTAGTGGTGTCTGCCAATTTAGGTACGAGCATAACAACTTCTGTTTATCATTTCAATTTAAAATTCCAACTATTAGCATTTGCCTCCAAAGCCATTCTTATAGCTTTGGGGGTCTGTAATAGTATGAATTGTCACACTTTTAGGAGTGTGATGATTAGTAGGGTGTTGGTGCAGTCATTGCAATGCTGCCGGGGGCAACAGATGGTGCAAGCTCTAGTGTCCTTCTGTCGAGGACCCCAGCACTAAGTTTTTCACAAATTAAGCACTGGAGAGAAGCATGCTCACAACTTAATGAGACAGAATGCTATATTAGAATCTCCGAAGTAGAGTATTAAGGAGTGAAAGTAGAGATTTACAATCAGTTAACAGAGTGAAGAATGCTAAATTGATCAATTGGGATAAGTGAAACCTTTTGACTAAAACAGAATAAAACAAAACCACCAAGGAGACCTATAGTAGCAGCCATAAACAGTTTATTTGAAAATGCATCAATTTATGTAGGCCATTTTTTGCAACCAGTGCTGCAAAACCTTCCGTACTACTTGAAAGACACCACAGAATGCTTACTTGAAACTCATTCTGATATGGTGTGGGACGAAGATATGCTATTATTTCATTAGATGTGACCTCACTCTTCTCGAGTTTAAGACACAGTGATGCCCTGTAAGGTACGCAACATTTTTTAAGAGCAAGGGCAATGACATTTTGCAAACACAATGAAATGATTTTACAACTGTTAGAATGGTATTCGAGAAACACCATTTTTCTGTTTAATGGGGAGGTCTTCCAACAGCAAAGAGGGGCTTCAGTGGGTTCCTGCTTCGCCCCCAGCTTTGCGTATCTGCGTATGGGCTGGTGAGAGGAGCTGGTACCTAATGGGCCAAAATAAAAGAATGGACAAAACTGGTAGTTCTGTGGGTAAGCTACATTGATGATGTTTTTGCACTTTAGAAAGGAGATGAAAACACAGCCAGGGCATTTGTGAAAAGAATCAATCTTAAATATGAATTTTACCTGTTAAATAAGTAACATTTAAGAATAAAGTTAACACAATAATAGCAATACTGGAATTCATTATCAGGATAGTTGTAGCTTTGGGTCTCTCTTGTGTAGAGAACAAATTCTAAATCTGGACTTCACAAGAAAAATCTCTTTTTGGCTGATTTCTGGTCAGTTCAAAATAAAGAAAAACAGGATAAGTTGAAAGAAACTGCTTTGGATCAGCATGTGATACTAACAAAACACAATTACATAAAAATGGAATATTATCTGGGCTCTAAGCTTGCATTCAAATTGTTTGAATCCCGCTTAATAACTGGGCCCAAAACTCCTTGGATCCTTTCCTGTCTTTGACCTATTTCTGGTATTACAAGGGGCTATCTTATTTTCTCCTGTTTTTTTTTCATATACCTCGCCCTCTTTTTTTAACATGTTTTTGATGTGCTGCTTGACAGTCAATGATACACCAGCAATGCCAAAATCTAAATTAAATGGAATGTGGTGGAGCCAGAGAATCTCCTGCTAACAGGGCCAGACTGGCTACCGGGCGTTTTGGTGTGCTACCAAGCTGGGGCTGATTTCGTCGATGGGGAACTGCATGTGCTTAAATTAATTTGGTTTGGTTTGTTTATTTAAAAGCACAAGCAGGTCCCCATCAACAAAATCAGCCCCCGCCACAGTGAAATCAGCCCCCAGCTTGGCAGCACACCAAAACGCCCGGTAGCCAGTCTTGCCCTGCCTGCTAAAGGCAGAACTATGTATGCACCGTGGTTTTTCACAAAATAGCAATATCAAAATTGAACTCAGCTTGTTTAGAAGTAAGAGATACAAATCTTCAAAATCTCTTCATGTTATCAAACTATTTGGGCTATCTTTTCTCCCTTCTGAAAAAAGTAAAAATCCTCTGAGCACAGATTGGTCATGCATTGGGGAGCTTCTCTGTAGTTGAAGAACTGCCCTCTCTTTTCTATCCCCTGCTTTCAAAACCATGTTCATAGGAGTATCAGTCAATGCTCATATAGTCTCTAGAAAGAGTCCATATGCTGTGCTATCTTCCTATCAAATAAAGGGGCTGATTACGATGGTGGTGAACCCGCCACTGGCAGGCTGCCGGTGGCGGATTCACCACCATTGTGTGGCTATTTTCCGCCTGCCAGATTGTGATGACGGGCATTGTGCTGGCGTGCGGAAAGCCACACTGCCACGGGTCCGACAGTGGCAATCCTTCCAATTGCCTGTCGGACCGCCCACATCCTTAGAATGGTAGTGTTGCCTAGCAGCCCCCCCGCCTGATTAGGATGCAGTATCCCCACCAGCCTTTCCATGGCTGTTCAACTACTTTGGAAAGGCTGGCGAGGATGGACTTTGGGGTCCCGCAGTGGGCCCCCCTTGCTCCCAGTCACCTTGGACTTCCACTTGTGGGGCATCTATGGTGCCACCCTACATTTCCATTCACCATGTTGCAGGGACTGCATGGTGCCTGCCACGTAGTGCAGGAAAACGTACAAGGTGCATTTTTAACATTGAGCCGGGTGCTGCAGATAGCAGTACCCGCCGCAATGTTAAATATTGCAGATGTGACCACCGTGGTGGCGGTCGCATCTCTGTTCCATGTTTGGCAACGCTGACTCATAGGCAGGCGGTCCCCAAGCCTGACACAATGGAGGACGGATTGAAGTTAGTCTGCCATCGTAATGAGCCCCTCAGTACTAACGGGCTGTTTAGTTCCGGGACTCAGGAGAAGAGAGCATGTTACTCCAGACTGATTTTACTGATTTTGTTTCTCTTTAACTCAAAGTTGCTTTCTGTCTACCAGAAAGTCTATTAATGGCATTATTTTGGTGCACTCTTTCCATTCCTTACTACAATCGTGATCTTTTGCAATATCCCACATTGCAGACTTTCTCTCCACTGCCTTCTTCGTGTAACCTTACTCTTTCTAATCCTCTAATTCCTGAGTTTACTATCCCTCACCAGGCAGAGGGAGACATCAAATTCAGTAATAAAATGAATATGGGAAATGTTACTCTTTTTGTTGGCGGGACTGATTTAGTCGATAAAAAAGTACTCACTTCAAAGTGAAAAAACTAAAGGCTTCATCAAAACTGGTAACTGTTCTTCAAAACATCATTTCCGCCTGGTGCTTCAGTGACAAGAATTTCAAACCAGCACAACTTGAATGCCCCGCCCAACGCTTGTTTAATTCTACAGGTGGAAAACAACACCAGCAATTCAGTTCATTGCGTAAGGAGGGATATGGCAGTTAAATTGGGTTGTAAGGATTTTGGTTCTCTGTTCATGACCCAACAATTGCAATATGAGAATCCCTTTGAATGTAATCCTCTAATTGGCAAGGGCTCGAATTACACATAGGGTGGACTTTTCCTGTTTGCGCCACAGTGCTACTTTAAATAGTTGTGCTGTGCGCAAACGGGGAAAGTGCACCCTATTACAATGGATGAGTGAAGCTGCAAACTTTTGCAGCCCTGGGGGCAGCACATTCATGTGAAATATGGAACGGCTGCTTCAAAGCCGCTCCGTGTTTCACAGTGCAGACGGCACCCGCCTGCACTTTTAAGAGGCGGGGGGATTCCCTTGCAGGCAAGTGCAGTGCGTGACTTCACCCACCTGCAGGGGGATGTCTGGGGGTCCATGGAATCCCCTTTTCCCCCTTCAGGGGGCTGCCATCAGTACCTGCACTGATAGTGCAACACCTTTTTATAGCGCACTGTCAGTGTGCCACAGGACAGCTTTGCCTTTGTGCCCACATTGATAATATGGTGCAGGTACAGAGAAAAGTGATTGTCTCATTTGCATGGGGCCATACCCCCGTGCAAATGAGAGAACACCCTCTTAGGCTAGTGCTCGCGCTACATGTGCACCAGCGCAATCAGTATTACAGAAGGGGCCACATAAGCATCTGTTTCCCCTTTTTAAATACCAAAATGCCCCGGGGCACACAAAGAAGGTTTGTATTCCTGTTCTGCCCCTGGGGCACTTTCTGTAATATGGCTGCCAGTATTTTAAGAATGCTATCATTAATAGAGATGTTTTCCCATCTCTTGGCTTTTACCAAGAGATATGAGATATGTGCCGATTATGAATCAGGTTTAACCGCATCGCTGCTGCGGTGATTTTTGCGCTGTGCTGCAAATTGCAATTTTGCTGGCACTATGACGAGCTCAGCTCGTCATCAGCACACGACACCCGTGGGTGATGACGAGCTGAGCTCGTCATCAGCAGCGAAAGGGTTAAAGACATGTAGGCAGCCCTCATTGCAGGCTAATATATCCAGATATAAGGGAGCAAAAGCATCCATAATGGAAACTGAAAGGGATAAGTTTGGTCTGGCCTTTAATTTGTCAACCTCTTTCATCCCATTGAGGATGAAAATTTCAGTACAAGAAAACAAAATCTGGAAACATGAATATTCTTGATGTGGTGGACCTGCAGAAGGTCTAACAAACTTGCAAATTGCTTCTGTATAAGTATCTTCCATAGAAGGTCTATGAAGTAGATAGTACTGAGAAGCATAACTGGACAGTCCAAGAACAGGTTTAAATAATACTAGGGGCCAGATGCATCAGCCAAAATAGCGATCGCAACTGGTGCGAATTACCAATTGCGATCGCAAAAGAAAGAAAAGCCATTCGTGAAGTGAAAACCTAGCAAAATGCGAAATCGCAAACGCAAAATTGTGAATTTGCAAAAGAAATCGCAGAATCAAGGTAGAACCCCCTTAGCGAATCGCAATTAGCGAGAACCCAAGGGTACTGCGAAATATATTGCAAAATTGCAATATCAATATTGCGAATTCGCAAGAAAATCGCTAATCCGATGCATGAAAACTCGCTTATTGCGATTACATCTAAATTCACTATTTAGCAATAGCAGTTTAAAGGGAATCACAATCAGGTGGTAAAAATTCCCACTCACCTGCTTTACATCAGAGGTGTATTTAAACAGACCCATGAGGCCATAGTGGCCTCCCACAATGGCAGGACTCAACATTTTTGCGAGGAGGAGGAGGATACTTGCAGCAGGCCAGGCCAGAAGGAGAATCCAGGAGAGAATCTTCCGGCTGCGCATCACATTGTTGGGACAGACTCGTGAGCAAGTTTATGGTAAGTACAGGATGAATGCAGCAATGAAACTAGACTTAATAGATGAATTGGACCCACTATTGCAGCGCCAAACACGTAGGACCCAGGCAATCCCAAATCATGTCCAGGTGCTATGTAGCCTGCACCTGCTTGCGTCAGGTAGCTTCCAGGATATAGTGGTAGAAGCTGGAGGGGTATCACAGAGCTCCCTGTCGTGGTTCTTCAAATCCTTTCTGGCCGCCATGATGACTGTGATCAACAACCACATCACCTTCCCCACAACCCCACAGGAATTGAGCCAAACAAAACAGGACTCCTACCAAGTAGCACAGTTCCCACACGTGATCGGATGCATAGATTGTACCCACGTAGCCATATGTCCCCCTGCCGTAAATGAGTATATATTTCGCAACCGGAAAGCATATCACTCAATTAATGTCCAAGCAGTGTGCAATGCTGAGAACTAAGCATGGGCGAATTTTGCGAATTCGCGATCCGCAAATTTGCGGATTTGCGAATTCGCGATCCGCAAAATTCGCGAATTTGCAGATTTTTAGGTTTTTTGCGTGTTCGCGAGGTTTTTTGCGTGTTCGCTGGTTTTTTTGCGTGTTCGCGGGGCTTTTTGCGTCTTTGCGAGCCGCTTGCATAGCGAAGTTACCCATGCAGTCGTTTATGGGAGAGGGAGAGAGAGATAGATAGATAGATAGATAGATAGATAGATAGATAGATAGATAGATAGATAGATAGATAGAAAGAGAGAGAAAGAGAGGGACAGAGAGAGGGAGAGAGAGAACGAGAGAAAGAAAGAGAGGCCGGATCTCTGAAGGGCCAGATTCCTGAGTTGCCCCTACAGAACATACAGCTTTTTATTTTTAGCAAAATGCATATGAAAATTGTGCTGTAAAGGTCTCTTTTAGTTTAACCCCTCCTGACAACTCAAAATGGGTGTATTTGCCATCCTCTCCCTTCTTCCTGTTTTTTATATCTGTAAGTGCTTCCTGATGAGGTTTAATTCCTTGGACAGGTGCCTCGTTGCCTACTTGTAACTATTCTCTGACCCTGCTTCAAGGGTCAGAGCAGGGTCAGAGAATAGTTGCAAGTAGGCAACGAGGCGCCAGGAAGCAATTAGCAGCAGGTGTCCAAGTTGAAGTTAATTTGTTTGTAACCCTTTTGTAAAAGGTTACAAAGAAATTAGGTTCAACTTTTACACCTGCTGCTGTAACCCTTGCTTGGCTGAAAATTCGTCCCCGCTGATTCACGGATTTTACCGCGATTTCGCGAGATTCGCGGATCGCGAAATCGCGGAAAATCCACAAATTCGCCTGCGAAACGGATTTTACGCCCACCCTTACTGAGAACATCATCACCGACCTCGTTGCCCAATACCCTGGAAGCACTCCCGATTCCTACATCTTCCCCCATAGTGGCTTGCACACACGTCTGCTCAGGGGTGATTTTGGCAATGGACACCTGCTAGGTAAGTTGAATACAATACTCATCACTGACTTAGGTAATGGCAATGCATACCTGACACTAACATATTGTTCATAACTCTGTAGGTGACAGTGCATACGCAGTGAGGCGTTACATCTTGACTCCAAACCTGAACCCAGCCAGCCCATAACAACAGAGGTACAATGCAGCCCACATCAGGACAAGTAATCTAATAGAACGGACATTTGGATTGCTCAAGAGTCGCTTCCGCATCCTGCATAAAACTGGAGGAGCAATGCTGTACCAACCGGAAACATGCTGCAGGATTATTGCGGCATGTGCAATGTTGCACAACATAGCAACAAGGAGAGGTATCCCTATTGAGGAATCCGACACAGAGGGCAACCAGCCCCCAGCACAACCACGCAGGGCACATCTTGGTAGTTCAGCGGAGGGACAAAGAAAACGTTCAGACATCACCCTGCATTATTTCTAAGGTATGTAATAATGACACAAAACACTCATTTGCATTTGAAGGTGAACTATTTATTACCACGTCAGGCGGTAGGGGTGTGAAATTGAACAGAGCAGGTGTCCATTAACACATTAACTGCATGCACTGAAGGACACAAGAGACACACAAAGGACTTGTAATGCAGTCACAAAGATAGTCTTGTACATGGTTACGTCACCATGATGTATTACACACCTCTGAATAGGTTTAGCGTCTCCTCCCTCTCACACCCAAATGTCTTTCTCCTGCATCTGCATCTGCATTCCCGGATGCAGCGGGAGGTGCTTGTCTACGGCTACTGCTCCTCCTGACAGTGGTGAGTGGCGCAGTGATGCTGATGAGGCTGGATGCCTCACTACCCTCTTCCCCTGTAACATCGCCCTGACCACCAGTGCTAGACTGCATCAGTTTAACAGCAGTTGTAATTTGGCTGAGTGCCTTGGACACATCCCCACAACTATGGCCCATATCTATCTGCATTTTCACAGACCGACATGACAGCTGTGCCATGCTTGCGCAGATCTTGTTGTTAAACCTGGTTTAGCCGCCCATGCAGGTGACAAACTGGTGATGCCTCCTCCTCTGTGTGGTGTATCCCTCCTGCATCACACGCGCCACCTCCAGCAGGGTGTTGTTGGATTCTCTGTGTGCTTCCACTAGTGCAGTAGTGATCTCCCTCACACTCTCAGCCATTACAGATATGTTTGTGTTTATTTTCGTCATCTGCAGGTTTATGGCTCCCATGTGCCTCGCTTGCATGCGCTGCACCCGCACCATCTGTGACTCCACGTCACCCCACTCATTGGGAGTTCCTGCATCCTGTGCCCAAGTATGGGTCCTTGACCTGCGTCTTGTTCCTGGATGGACATGAGCCTGCGGTGTAGTCGTGTGGCTCGCACTTGGACGGCTTGTACTAGGAGTGGTAACTGATTCCTGTTCGAACTCCATTGGCTGCAGGGGTGTAACTGTGGCCCTGCGTTTTGCTGGTGCCTTGGATTTGGGTGGGGGTGTCACAGGTTTTGACACAGCAGCCTCTTGGTTGACCTGTGTGCTGTCTCCAATATCACTGTCATCAGTGTTTACTTCTGCTGCATCTGTGATGTGAAACAGTGCAATGTTATTTTATGTTGTTGCATTAGTTGAGCAACATTAAAAAATCTATACATTAATGTTCTCACTGTCTCTCATCAATGACTTTACTGCATTTTGGTATTATTTGGGCTTACTATGTTGGATTCTGACAGGCAATTGGGTCTACTGACTACAAGTCCCATGATGCATTAGTGTCCCTATGTATAATGTGTGCTGGACTATTTCTAATGTGAATTTGCAGGTTGATTTACATGTGGGCACTATCAGTATGTACATTGTTCTGCTGATTGTCATGCATCTTACCTTGTGTGCTACTGGCCGTCCCGGATGTGTCCAGCTGCGTTACTCCCACCACTGCTTCTGGCTCAATTGTGCCCTCAACCATGTCCTCCTGGGCTGTGTTGTCTGGGACTGTTGGGCCTCCTCCTCCTGTCCCCTTCGCCTCCTTCAGTCTTTCCGCTACCCGCTCCTTGGCACGACTGCGCAGGTCGTACCAGCGTTTCTTCAAGTCATCTATGCTGCGGTGTGTGACCCCCACAGCATTCACCTTGTCTTTAATCCGGTTCCAGATCCTTCTTTTATCTGCCTCTGGCACTTTAAGGTAGAGCTTCCCAAATAGATTCTCATGGTTGTTTGCAACCTCCTCAATGAGGAGGTCAAGTTCACTCTCACTGATCTTGATTTTTCGCTTCCTGCCCACTGCACCCTCCTCTGTAGCTGTTTAGGACATGGCTGTCTCCACCTGTGAGCAGACTGCAGTTTGTGTTCTTCTGCTCTCTCTCCCTGCACTCAGCTTCTGCCTCTGTGTTCCTCTGTGCACAGGTGGCAGCATGGGCTGATTGACTTCCTGGTTGTGATGTCATCAGCCTGCTCCCACTGCGACTCTGTAGTTTTCACGGTCCTGCTATTTGCGAAATCGCTATTTTCGATATTGCTATTTGCGAAATCGCAAATAGCGGGATCGCTAAATGCGAGTTTGGAGTTTTTTAACAATAGCGATTCCTTAACATGGAATCGCTACTGTATTTTGCGATTTTTTGCGATTCCTTATTTCTTCGCTATACTCATCATGCATAGCCAACAGCGAGTCCTTATTTGCGATTCCTTAATAATCGCAAATAAGGAATCGCTATTTCTTTGCATGATGCATCTGGCCCTAGGTCTTTTCACAGTATTGTTACCCTCGAGTATATAACTAATTAGCAATTCATATTGAAACTGAATAGTAATATTATCTCACTGACTACCATCATGACCTACAACTCTTCCTTCACCATTACAAATACCCTAACTCTTGGTGTTAGCATCCCTGGTCAATGTGGTCATGCCAGATACAACAGCAAAAATAGCAATTATGTTATTGTGTACCCATATAGAATTGTAAACAGGACTCACTAGAAACTCGTGCAAGTGTATGAATTATACAGCAAACGCATTGCTACATAATGACAGCAATGCAACCTTAGAGGCTCATGTACAACATATTGTGATATATTATTGTTCACAACTAAACATGTTCAGATTGTTAGCAACTAAAATACATTGCTCATTTCACACATGCCTACATACTATAAGCAATTTTCTATTTTAGTGTGTATCTACAACTATAGAACTGTTTATCAGTGCTTAAATATAAATCAGTATTATGCTTATACCAGGTCTCCATATAAAACATGAGATTAAACATGTTTAAGTGTAATAGTGGGTTCCAGCTAATCAACGGAGCTCATAGGTTGAAAAAGAGAATGTTGCAATAAACGCACCTTCTTAGCGAGTAGTCGTGAATGTTGCTACGTGATGTTCAGTATTAAGGGTTATTAATTTCGCCCAGCGAATTATACTCTCTGATAACCTCACAACAACAAATAGCTGGCACCTTTGTATTTAATGGTATACATTTATTTATTAGTAATGATGGCCAATACAATGTAGCAGTTGGTCTCAAATTGTATCTTCAACTAAAGATCCCAAAATAACTCTCTGTTTCCTGAGAACATTGAACTGTTGGGAGACACATCAAAGTAATCAAAGCACCAGAAATACAATAATAGACTCTCTCCTTCAACATTTCATTGCTTGTTTTTCTGTTTTTTTGCAAAGATAATTTATAATACTGTATCCTCAGATGGTTGATATAATGTCACTATAGCTCATAGACCTCCGGCTACACCAATCATTAAAGCCCCACTTCCTCATTATAGGCCCTCACCTGTGTTTCTGGTCAATTTCTCGGGAGAGTTCTTATTGACTGGTAAGGCAGCAGGCTATATTGCTACAATAAATGCAGCCTCTTCAACAAAGGTTAAGCAAAATAGAAAACAAGTTAAACCAATTAAAAAATAATGTTAGTAGCACTTTCTAAAATGCTCTTGCCTTACCATAAACACATGAGCAGTGAAACTTGGTTCATAAAATAAGTTGAACCTTGAAACCAAGATAAAAATTTCTGTAACAGTGTGTTTTGCCTTCTGGAAAATATACAGGTGTAGTTTACCTTTTCAATAACACCCTGCTGTCTCACTCTATGGCAGAGCTTGAGAAAAATGACATTTGTGTCATAGCAATTAATCTTTCAACGTGTAATGGTGTTAATCTGTTTGTAAATGTAAATGTATAGGCATTTATATAGCGCACTACTTACCCGTAGGGTCCCAAGGCGCTTCGACCGCTGCGAAACCCTTCCTGGTTTCCCTGAGAGATGGTCCCTTAATGGGTATCTCCAGGGTGAGACCAGGCATCCCCGGCGGTCTGGTGGGGCCGTTAGTGAAGATGAGGCAAGCTAATGCCCAGAGTTGCCGAGTGTGATCGCTGATCAGAGTGGGCACCGAGGCGAGAGAATTATCGAGTCCGCTGACCCTGGTCCAGAAACCTGCCGCGCCAGGAATCGAACCCTGGTCCCGGGCCGTCCTCTGCTCTCGGGTCTGCCGCCTCTAACCAGTGAGCCCACTACTTCACTTCACTGTTTCAGTAAAGTAATCTATGTGCTTTTGTTTTTCCAATATTTTTTATAGAGAGAACAGACAGTTTCACCTCCTATATATTCAGTTACATATCACAGTTTTTTATTTTAACCAGAGGCTTTGCAAGATGTGGAATTCAGTGTACATATTTACTTCTTTCTGTATTTTTCTCTATTTTCTGTTAATGTTCAAGCTGAAAAAGGGTGACGAAACAATTAGGTGAGTAAATAAAATACTTTGCCATGGATACTAATCTCTGACTCACACTAAAATACCGTAAAATCCTAATTCAGAGTTGTCCATTCTTCTTGATTTGGGCCGCAGCAGGAATCACTGGCTGAATTCAGAGCACAACAAATGTGAACTAGCATTGGCATAGCTGATAGGTGTCGCCTTTGGGACCTGCTGCATAACTACATACTTATAAGGTTCCAAAGGCGAGACCTATTGCCTGTGCCAATGCTTCTTTGTTTGGCACGGGACCTCTAGGGAGCTGGTGTGGTCAGCTCCGGGAGATCGAGCTGGCGGCGGTGCTCAAGTATCCTTTGGTTCTGGTCAAATCACGTGATCTCCCCGTGCCTAAAAAATTAATGTGTCCGTCTGTAATGCAGCTGGTGATCATGTAAAGAGCTCTAATGATGACTATCGGTGAGCACTGAACAAAAACGTTTTTTCATGACATTTGTAAAATATTCATAATCAAATCGCCCCCCATTACGAGCGCCGCGTTGAAATTGCCAACACCGCAGCTGTCTGCAAAACGTATTGGCAGCAATTTTTTAAAATATACATAAAAAAGTTTTCCTGGCCTCATTCTGTCAGCAGTTTTGTGTAACTTTCTTCTTTCCCTCCAAGAGAGTGGATGTGGCTTAACGGCTGGAGTGGTCGACCTTGAAACTGGGAATGGGGTTTGAGTCTTGGCATCAGCTCAACATCCTGTGATTTTGGGCAAATTACTAAATCTCCATGTACCTAACAAAATAAATGCTCCTTTTGTAATGTAGCTGGTATTTATGAATAGCGCTCCGACACCTTCAGGTGGAGTTTGCGCTATATAAAACTGCAACAAAAAAAGTACCTTCATCGGAATGCACGGACACTCCTCTACTTGTGAAAGTACACTTAGCCACAGAGTCACCAGTCACATCCAATACCCAAGTGCATTGCCTCCAATCCCCAAAGCACTGGCAAAGCTAATAGGACAGGCCTCCATGTTATGAGCAGTGCCCACAGTGAACTGGAGGAGCTCCCAGGCACAAAGAGCCCAACGCATGACACCCAACAAATGCGTGACCACAGGCGATGCAAACAGGCGCCAATGCCATGCTATTGAATGGCAGCTACCCTATCGACCCCAGAAGACAGAAGGCCCACACCCTCCCGGTCCGGCCCTCACTACGTGACCCCCTGTCCAGTGCAAACAACTGCAGCAGTCCCCACCCCGCTGAGCCCTGTTGTGGCAGCACACCTGCCCCATGTGTGCCCCGCAGCATGGCTGCGCTCGAGCCCACCCGCCCCAACTCCACGCTCATGTCTATGCGGCGAGGCCCAGAAGAATGCAAAGGCACAGACCTGCCAACTAAACACCATCTGACTAAGAGGGACTGGGTTTGTGCCTTTACGATTTTTAGGCATGACATGTTTGAAACTCTTAAAAAACCAACGTGGACACAGAATTTCTCTGCTTGGTGCATGATCCGCCACTTTTAGGAATGCCACGAGACCTATCATTCAGTTTCCGCTACAGAAATAAATAACAGCCTAAAGGCGCCCCTCGGTAGCTGTAACTCTGGCTCAAAGCTATTGCCAATTTGCAGTGAGCAGCCGATGGACCATGTTATGGGACGAATGCCATCTAGTGGTTACCAAGCGTAATAGCAGTCAAAGTGTTTCAATAGCCTCAAGGAAGAACAAGCGCGGCCCCCCAGCCAGAGCTCGTGCATGCAGAGCAAACAGACCCACAAAGCGTTTCCCTTGCGGAAACGGGCAAGTGCGCCATCTGTTTGCAAGTTAATTACAAACAGATGTCGCCAAAGCTCGCTCCCGCAAGGGAATCGCCAAACGTGCATGCGTTGCCATTGAAAACAATGCAAAGAGTGCACGTTTTTGGTCCAAAAAGCGAATTGATTCCAAGAGGTCCCTTCCTATGCAGTGCATGCGCACTGTGTAGGCGAGACCTAAAAAAACGCAGACCCAGTGCTTCCCACCAGAACATTTGACCATACAAAAGTTAGTGAAATTCCTCAGTAGGAAATTGACATGATTACTACAGGAAACTGAGCACTAAGGTCAGATCCTTTAGCAATCCTCCAAGGAGCTGCTCAGGATCACAATTGTCATACTGTGGTATTCCTGATCCCAGCATTAGTGATACCCTCAATAATGGTAATTTAGTCACTGGGAATTCTAATGGCATTCCTGCCCCTTCAGGAATATTTTCAGAAATGGGATCTCTGGTTGGCTAAGTCTTGCAGCAAAGCCAGGCAGAGACTACCACTCTAGTCAGGGCAAGGGAGTTACACGCCAAAGATAACCCCTGCTCACCCACTTGGTAGCTTGGCACGAGCAGTCAGGCTTATACCAGAGCCATGTGTAAAGCATTTGCGCACGCACACAGCAACAACATTCCAGGCACACCACGAAAGGAACTCCACACAAGGTTATATCAGAAATAGCTTTGTATTCTCATAACACATTAGAATAGCATTCACATAATATACATTGTGCAACCTGGCACTAGGTCATATCTACAAGGAATTATTTACAACTGGCAGGGCCCACTGAAACACTGTCAGAACCATCGCAAAGTGAACTTAGTAAAAGTAAGACATATCATAAACGTACAACCAGTAATCACTGGTAACCACTGTACTCAGCATCAGGCTGTAACATAAACCACATTATGCAAAGTATCACATTAGGCGCAAATTACATTCTGCGCCAACCTCACCAGCATAAACACATTATGCAATCCTCTCATAAGTCTAAACGCATTAGACCCTCACCTCCTAAGCATAACTCACATTAGGGGCATAAATCACAGTGGAGGATAACCTCCCAAGCATAAACCATATTATGCAAATAATCTCATACCTAAACCATAGTTAGAGGCATCAAACAGGGTACATCAATCATACTACATGAATCCCATTCCCTATCACCACATGCATCACATTTAGCACATAGTCTCCTAATAAAGACCATAGTAGAGGCATTATTCACATTAGGGCCTGGCACCCTATTAACCTCACAGTCCACCTAGCCAACTAGACATCTCACAAGGGGCTCAAATGCCCTATGTCCAAAAGTCAGGGCTGCTGCCTATGCAGCGAAAGCCAAAGTGCGCCACTACGCAAACCTAAACGAAGCAGCTGCACACTACTTGCTGGGCAGCTGGGAAACTCACTGGCACCTCTGTGCCTCTGGTCCTACTCAGGGACATCTCACTCTCATGCCCCTCTCGTTGCAGCTGGTGCGGCGCAGCTCTGCCACTTTGCATAAAGGGGGCCCGGCACCTCTGTGCCCTCTGGACCCCACGTGGTACTAAAACTTATGCCGCCACCATTGGGGCCGCCCGCTCTCTGATGGCACCGCCCAGGTACCGACAATGTGCATTGATATGCCCCAAAGAATTGCGGCCCTCGGGGGCTCTCTCACTCACAAAGGAAACTGCCCCCTCGTTGGAGCGGCCCGCTCTCTGGCAGCTCTGCTCTGCACCAATACCGTCATGGTGCAACGATCGGCACCAACAATGTACCCCTGGAGCCCTCACTCACCGTACTGGTCTGGAGAGGCTCTCCACTTCACTTCTGACACCGCGGGCAGCAGGCGGGGCTCTCTTTCTCATGGGAGCCTCAATGGGGATCCGGCTGCAATTCTCTCATGGCGCAGGGATTCTTTTCACTCCTGGGAGCCCCACGCTTCCGGAAGGGGGCCTCGGACACCTTTTCTCTTCACCCGAGCAGCAACACGCGGGGCTCTGTCCGCTGATGAGAGCCCCGCTGGGAATCCGGCTGCTTCTCTTTGCTGCATCTATCAGGGTGGGGTGGGCTCCCGCCGGACTTCCTGTACTTCCGGCCTGCCACAAGGCCCCGCCCTCAACCAGGCAACGGTGCCTGTATTCCGGGTCGCGCTCAGCTGCGGCCCAGCTGGTTCTTTCAGCTGTAATGAAGGGTAGGCTCCCTTGAAATTCAAAATACAAAGCGGGGTGGGCTCCCACCGTTCAAAATAAATACTAAGCATCAAGCCACCATAAAAATAAGCGGGTGGGCACCCGCCTTGGAATCAAAGTATAAACGGTCATGACGCAGGGTGGGCACCCGCTAGGAAGTCAGCAAAAGCGGGGGAATCCCTACGCTGGGGATTCCCTCCAAAAACAATCATAGCCCAGCACTGCAAAGCAGAAAGTAGACATGCTCCTCTTCAGCTGCAGGGAGACAGCGATTTTAGGAAATAAAATAAGGTGCTCACAAGGCGCTAGATGCCACAAGAGTCCTGGAAGTACTTGAGGAGGATCAGAACAAAAAGTCCAAAATAACAGGTCTTCCCGGTCCAGGGGCAAGGCAGGGCCCAGGGAGGCAAGCCCTCGTGGCAACCCCCCTGGGCCCCAGCAGCAGCATGCCCCAGCAGGAACAGCACACCAAGACTGAACTGAACATGTTCATGGGGTCAAAGCCTTTATATTTATATCAGAACATCCCTTTGTGTCACAGCACAGTGCTTGGGGATACCAATCAGAACTGGTTTAAAGGGGCTTTGGAGCACTTTGTTTTGCAAAGCTCCTCTTGCCCGTTGTCAGGTGGGGGCTCAGTGATCAGACATACCACAGGGGGCAGAGCCAGCATTGTATAGCCTGGGCACAGTCCTATTCAGAGACAGGGGATATCTCCTCCCACCACTCTCAGACCAGGTGTCCCATTCAGTCTAGCTAACTAACCTTGCCTCTCCTGGAGCCACCCACACCTCTCTGCTCCTGTCAATCACAAGCCAGACATGCAATTCACATCAGGCAGGCAGACACACAGCACACAGAAATGCCAACTTCTAAAAGTGGCATTTCTCCACCAGTCACCATAAATCTGCCCACACCATTGCGCAGCATTTATCCTCACGAGTTCATACATACTAAACTCGACCCTACACCCCTCTCACACGAGGAATTACAATGGACACACTTATCCCCATGCATTCCTATGGAAGGGCAGGTCAATCTCATCACACACACTCAGACCACAGTGCTAAAGTGCCCAGATGCCTAAAACCACTACCTCCAAGTCAGAGCTTAGGGCAAAAAGTTCAGGGGTTAACCTGCCAAAAGGGCCAAGTCCAGCAGACATGTTAAGTGTATTTGTATAGCACTCTATTTACTCTTGAGGATATCCAGGCATTTAGCAGGTGGGTTAGGCAGCTGTCTCCTTGGTAAGGTTATTCAATAAGCCAGGTTTTCAGCTTTTTACGAACTCGAGAAGCAATGAGATGGCTCTGATGTAGTTATGGAGGTTGTTCCATGCTTTGGAGACAATATAGGGGACTGAGCCCCCTCTACCTGTGGCTTTGTGGATAAGGGATATGCATGACAGTGAGAGTCAGCTGAGAGCAGATGTCTGGTAGGTATGAAGAAGTGTATGTAGCTTTTAAGCTAGGCTGGGCCAGTGTTGTGTAGTGCCTTGTATGTGAGCTGTTTGAACTCCTTCTGTTTGTACATGGGGAGCCAGTGCAGTTCTCTGAGATGTGAGGTGATATGTGTTCAGTGATATAAGTTGAGGACTAGTCTTGCAGTGGGTTTTGAATGGTAAGGAGCCTGTTCAGAAGCTTCTTAATGATTCCTGCATACAGTGTGTTGCTGTTGTCAAGTCTGCTAGCAATCAGGACCTGCGTATCCTTTTTCCTGGTGTTCTCTGGTAGCCATTTACATTTTTTCTCAGCATCTATGAATGTGAAAGCAAGTGGAGTTCACTTTGTTAGCCTAGGAAGTCATACCCAGGTTGTCATCCACGATGATTCCAAGATTTATGGCATGAGTAGTGGGGGAAAGTGTGTGGCCGAGGTCAGTTGACCACCAGGTGGAATCTTAAGCAGAGGCTATCCTTCCAATGATCACCACACCAGTTTGACTGTGTTGAGTTTGAGGCAGTTGGATTTCATCTATGTGGCTACTACGGTTATGCAGGTAGGAAAGTTGTTTTTTGTATTGGGGGTCTTGTCAGACAGCGAGAGTATCAGTTAAGTGTAGTATGCATAGGAGAGTATGTTTATATTGTGATCTTTTGATATTTGTCAGAGGGGTCAAGTATATGTTGAAGTGCATTGGACTGAGAGATGATCCTTGGGGAACTCACCATAAGAGGTTTTGGCCTCCAAAGTGTAAGGTGGCAGTTATACTATTTGTGTTCTTCTTGTGAGGAAGAAGCAGATCCACTTGAGGGCCGGTCCTTGGATGCATGTTTCATGTAGTCTTCTGATTCGGTGGAGTAGGAAACTATGTCGAAAGCTGCAAATAGATCAAGCAGAATAAGGGACACAGTGTCTCCAATGTCAAAGATCAGTATGTTGTCATCTGGTGCTACAATGAGGGCAGTCTCAGTTCTGCGGTTGGGCCGGAAACTTGGTTGTGTGGTGTCTAGGAGCTGGTGTGCATTGATGTAGTGAAGAGTTGAGGTTCCGTGACGATTTGAACCCGTGTTTTCAACATTGTCGTAAATTCATAATTTTGGTATCAGTGAACCGCAAATGATCCATTTAGCATATCCTGGTGTTTTCGCTATGCTACGAGCAAGAGCACTCCTGTTATAAACACATTTCTGATTCACCCATGGCATCCATCTTAGAGTATGGCAGCCATTTTGTATGCTTGCCCTCACATAGTCAATGGACACACAATGACCTCTGATCAATCCATTTTGTTTAAGGACACGTAAGCCTTAGCCGGCGATTCACCTTGCTAGTGACACGTGCACCTTAAGACAGAAACGCTGTGGCCGCATGACTCGGCAGAAGCTGCCTCCCCAGCCTGAGGCCAGTCCTGCTATACTGGTTCTCGTGTTCGTTGGCCTGATCATGATTAGGTGGCCGAAGCCGGTAGCCTTGCCCATTTACGACCCACAAACATCTCTTATCCTGCTTTTCTATCTTCTGCACCTGGCTCTGCTCCTTTCCTTCTGGGCCTTTATTAGGGGGAGGTAACGAAATTTACGATGAGGCAGTCCGGCTCTTGAATGAAAAGATGACATGGGATTATGATGGAACAGTGGGAACCCCTCATTCGTAATGTTTTGACATCAGATATTGTTGACGATTCTTGTGTAACGCCAAATATTTATTGTTTAGGACATGAAGGTTTAGAAATGTACTAGTATGTGAAGAATGTTGCCCCAAGCTGAAAATTTAGTATTTAAGGAGCAACCCACTTTGTACAAATCAAACAGGCTCCTAGATTCTGCCCGTGTGTAGTTTCTGTGACTTCTGTGTCCCTGCAGTAATAAACCTTTGGTCTTTGACGCCACCATCGAGAAGCCCGTGTTTCTGTTTATTTGTGCACCGAGACAGGTAGAACTCTGGGGTCTTCGGGTGTTGTCCCTGACACCTCTGGACGGAACCAAAAAGTCCAGAACTCCAATTGGCGCCCCATGTGGGGCGACGTCATTCGGTACCGGTCCAAAAGCCTGAAGAGTTCGAGAAGCTTCGTGTGAAGATTCCAGAGGGAGGCGCCCCACTTCATCGATCCCGGCATATCGCAAAAGTGGCCCGACGTTCTCTTCCACGAGGGTTCCCGTTCGGACGGCTGCAGTGGTCCGCTGCCTTGACTGTCGCCCTGTCTTGGACCCGAGGTGCAGACCTTAGTATGGCGAGACAAGACGGGTTTCTCCTTGGTGACGTCTTCAGTGCCTCAGTTAAGTATTAAGTGGTTGCTAGTTGTTTGGTTACTTCGTAAGGGTTTGCTCCTGTTTGGATAATCCTTTTAGTTCTTGGTTTGGTTTGGTTTCGTAAGATTATCACTGGTTGTTCTGGTTACGATAATCATTTGGTTTAGTTTGGGTATCGATACATTTGTTCGCTTTGGTAGGCCTAAGTTCTTGGTTCGAGTGCGCACCTTTTGTTTGTGTCTGTTTGTGTTCCGGATTATAAAATGGTAAGTCGGAAAAATTGTATGTTGTCTTGTTTTGGTTGCAGCAGGGATTCCCGGTTGGAGGACTCATGTCTGGTTCCTCCGATTGGAACTCCTCTTTATGATCTTTATTGTAAGATTGGTGTGGGCCCTATCTCTTATAACGAGGTATGGATCCGCTACACGGAAAAAGACGGTGTCCTTAGTTGGCCACTGCATGGTAGTTTTGAACCTGAAATTCTTGACAATTTAGAAATGAAATTGTTTAAGAAGAAAGCCCGGCCGGCAATGTTTGATTCTTTCCGTTATTGGCAAAAAGAATCCAAACAGAGAGAAACTAAAAAGCTGAAGAAAGAACAGAAAGAACAAGAGTTGACTTTAGAACACTCTGCCAAGCAGCTGCAACTCAATGAATCTGAGAAAGCGATGGAGGTGGCCAATAGAGAGCGTAATCTAGCGATAGACAAGTGCTATCCTGCCTTGCCATCGAGTACAGCTAAGATAGTAGAGGACCCTGAAAAGGATCCCCTGTTGTCTTACTTGTTGAGGTCACCCCCACCGTATGTACAAGGTGCTACAGCTCCACCCTTGCCGAATGTTCAATTACCGGTTGCTGGACAGCCTGGTATTCCTGCTCCTGCTCCCCCGAATCAAGCTCCTGTACTTCCTGCGGTTAATCTTAATGTTCCTCCTCCGGCACCCCCTCTTCCAGGGTTGCCAGCTCCTCTGCCTATGCCTGTACCGCTGAATCCTGTTGTTTCACAAGCTACCTTGCCTGCTACCCCTACTTTTGCTGTTTCTTCTGTCCCGACTACTACTCTGCTTCAAACTTCTGCAAGCTATATGACTCCGCTTTCTGTTCGACGCAGAATCACTGATTCTGTCACTAATATCCTATCTCCCTTTTACAAAACTTTGATTAGAAGTCCTATCTCTGATTCCGTTCAGAGACGTAGTCAGCTTCCTAGTAGTGAAGAACGTGGAATATTAGACTCCACTGCCCTTAGGTGGATTTCGAAAATGGGAAGATATAGTGTGCGAGATGTATTAGATACATTCATGCAATGGAAGGAACCGACACAGCGCTATGTGTTTGATGTCATGTGTTCCCTTTTACGTGAAGAATGGGAAGAGAGCGAATCTGAACAAGTACCGGATGAATTAATCCAAGTTCAGCAAAAATTTGCTGCGGGTATGATAGTTGGTCAAGATATAAAAGAAGCAATGGAATTAATTTTAGATTTTAGATTCGATCCTTCTCTTCGTTCACCAAGAGAATTAGAGAAACGAAGTACGAAACAAGGTCGTCAATATCCTATGAGGGAGGTTCCTCCAATTTGGAGCAAAGCTGTACAAGCTGATGTGAACCGTGGTATTGCAGCCGCTCCGGCCCAATTCCAGAGAGTGTGGATACACATTCCGTGGAAACGAGCTGAAGTGCTAGCAGTGAAACAGGCCTTGCCAGATCCGCGTAAAAATCCAGCTGGATACTACAAAGAGTTAGCGCAAACAGTTGAAGCTTGTGTAATGAATTTAGCGGACATTGACATGTTATTTGGCAATGTAGTACCGCAACCAATTTGGGCTAAAATTCGTAAAGAAAATCATCCAGTTGCCCTAGGTGGTGATTGGGCAGCTATAATAGCGGCAGATGGTCAACAAATAGGTGGTTCTAAACCCGAACCTCTAATTGCTGATTTACCTGGTAGAATAATCGAATTAATGAAAACGTTGATGCCAGCATTGCGCGTTAACTGAGACAAGTTATCCGCATGCAGACAGAAAAAAGACGAAAGTGTCTCCGACTTTTTCACAAGGTTTGAAGAAACTTTCGTAGATCACAGTGGTCAGGATATGAGCACAGAAGGAGGCCAGAGATTATTTGTTGATAAATTTGTGCACAATCTGTTACCAGAGCTCAGTAATAAATTAAAAGATTCTGAAAGTGCGTGGGCTGTCTCTACGACTGCGCAAATACTTGCAACTGCTCAGTACTATGAAAATAGGGATAAGGAAGAAAAAGAAAAGTCAGATAAAAAAACGAAAGATTTAAAAACTAAAGTTCTTCTGCAGCAGGCATATCCGCCTCGCATGAATCAGACTAATCAGACTAACACACAGCAAGGGCCATATCAGAGGACAGATTATGGTTTTCAGAGACCACAATATCAATGGAATCAGTGTGCTTACTGCAAGAAGGAAGGTCATTATAAGAATGAGTGTCCAGTTTTAGCACAAAATAATGCTGCAGCAGCTCAGAGAGGTTGTGGTGGTTCTATGCAAACTTCTAGAGGTCGAGGACGAGGTGCTATGCCTCCACAAACGAATGATCGCCCTTCTAATTATTTTGATCAGCGAAATGGACAATCTACACAACCAAATAGATCTCAACAGTATCACGTTGAAGACTACTGTGAAGTTAGTGAGGAATTTCAGCAAAATGAGTACTAGGACAGCCATGGACAAAGAGAGGGAGTAGTATCAGTTCCAGTAGATCAGAGTGGGCCTTATGTCGCAGTAGCAACATCAGGTGTAGTCGAACCGTTTCTGTTGGATACTGGTGCAGCAAAAAGTTCTATCATACATGCGAAACTCCCTGGCGCACCTTTGTCTGGCTTAACAAATGTTTCAGTAGGTTTTTCAGGCGCCCCTGTTCACAACCCCGTATCTGGTCCTTTGTCTATTTCTGTTGGACCCCGTCAATTGAAAGCACCCCTGATTTTGACGACTGGTTGTAATGAAAATCTGCTTGGTTTAGACTTGTTAAAACGCCTATATGCGACTCTGTACTGTTCTCCGGCAGGAGTACAGCTTACATTGGGTAAGAGAATCATCTCCCCGATGTACTTGTCAATGGATGCGCTCCCACCAGAGCTGCGTTCTCTCCCTGATACTCTTTGGGCGGCTGGTCCTAACGATGTTGGTCTTTTAGAAATTCCACCATATGTAGTCACTTTGAAAGCAAATGTCAAATTTCCAAGAATCCCTCAATACAAGATATCTAGTGAAGGTGAGCGAGCGCTTTTATTGATTGTGCAAGATTTGATCAAGAAAGGCGTAGTAGAAGAAACTAGAGGAAATGTCTGCAACAGTCCTATACTGCCAATTCTGAAACGCACTGATCCTTCTAAGCCTCCAGTCTATAGGTTTGTAATCGATCTTAGAGAGGTTAACAAAATTGTGATTCCACAGTTTCCTGTGGTTCCAGACATTACTGCGTTGTTAACATTGATTCCTGCCACAGCCACATGGTTCTCAGTCATCGACTTGAAGAATGCCTTTTTCAGCATTCCGATAGCCGAAGAAAGCAGAGATATTTTCGGCTTTTCTCTAGGAGGCCGAAGTTTCAGGTTTAAACGTGCTCCACAAGGCTATTGTGAAAGCCCATCCATCTACAGTCAGGCATTAAAAAGTCAGTTAGATTCTTTTGTACTTCCTACTGGTTCTGCTTTAGTGCAATATGTCGATGATCTTCTAGTGGCTGCTGATGACAAGGAAACTTGCAAAGCAGCTACAATTTCCTTATTGCATCATTTGTCTGATTTAAATCACAAAGTGTCACCTTCCAAAATGCAATACTGTTGCCAAGAAGTGACCTACCTAGGTCATCTCTTGTCAAAGGAGGGAAGAAGGTTGACCCCAGAGAGAATAAAAGCAATTACGCAGATGAATGTTCCGAGCACACAGAGAGAAGTGCGTGCCTTTTTAGGTATTACCTCATACTGTAGGCAATGGATCCCAAATTTTTCTCTTTTGGCAAAACCATTGGTGGCCTTGACTGGGAAAGGTGTTCCGAGTCCGGTGCCATGGTCTGCCGAATGTCAGCAAAGTTTTTCTGAATTACGAAATGCATTGTGTTCAGCTCCTGTGTTGGGTACACCCGACTACAGTAAACCATTTACTCTCTATGTTCACGAGAGGGAAGGTTGCGCGTTGAGTGTTCTGACGCAACGATTTGGTGATAAACAACGCCCTTGTGCGTATTTCTCATCAACATTAGATCCGGTAGCCAGAGCGTTGCCTAGTTGCTTGAGAGCTACAGCAGCAGCTGCAGCATCCATTCGACAATCTGCTGGTTTGGTCATGAACAACATGCTAGTGGTCATGGTTCCTCATGCTGTGGACACACTCATGAACCGAACCAAGAAACAACACCTTACCAGCGCTAGATTATCAGGCTATGAGCTGACACTGTTGGCGAGTCATATTCAGATTAAAAGATGCAATGTATTGAATCCAGCAACATTGTTGCCGACTAATCAGGAGTCGAGTGATTCCGAACCACATGACTGTTGTTTCAGAACCGAGGAAGAGACAAAAGGACGGATTGATCTTAAAGACACTCCGTTATCCGATTCAGATGGCACGTTGTATGTTGACGGGTCTTGTTTTAAATTGGAGAATGGTGATGTGACAGCTGCCTACGCAGTAACGACTTTGAGTACGATTGTGGAGACTGCAAGAGTGAGTCAGAATTCTACCCAAGCTGCAGAATTAATCGCGTTGACAAGAGCGTGTGTTTTAGCTAAGGGAAAGAGAGTGAATGTGTTCACAGATAGTCAGTACGCATTCGGCGTTGCCCATAGTTTTGGTCGTTTGTGGAAGGAAAGAGGTTTTATTACGTCCCATGAGACTAAGATCCAACATGGTCAGCTAGTCAATGACTTGTTGGAATCTCTAACCTTACCGACTGAAGTTGCGATTGTGAAGTGCAGTGCTCATCGAGCAATCACGGATGATGTTGGTCGTGGAAATGCTTTTGCTGATGAGACCGCTAAACAGACAGCTAGGAATACCATGAGTAGAATGTACGTTGCAACGTCTGCAAGATGGATTACTGAATCAGGAATGTGTGAGGATACAGTGGAAAGTGTGAAAGCAATTCAAGAAGAGGCGACTGAAGAGGAAAAGCTTGCATGGAAAGAGAATACAGGTAAATTGGACTCGAATGGATGTTGGATTGATTTGTCGGAACAGCAGCGTTGGATGTTGCCTGATGCGTATGTGCTTGCGGTAGTAACGATGGCGCATGGAGCAGCGCACATCAGTTCTAAAGGGATTTGTAAGATGTTGGCTCCAGTCTGGAAGAATGATGGAATTAGTAAGTGTGCAGAAAGAGTGGTGAGAAACTGCATGATATGCCTGATGCATAATCCTGGCAAGGGAATCCCCACACCCGCTGGTCATTTCGCTCCTCCTTCCTGCCCCTTTGAAGTGATCCAGTTAGACTTTATTCACATGGAACGTTGCAACAACCTCAAGTACGTTCTAGTGGTAGTCTGTGCTTTTTCTAGGTGGATCGAAGCATATCCACTAAAGGACAATACTGCTTTGTCCACTGCCAAAATCCTTCTCAAGGAATATTTCCCCAGGTACGGCATGCCACGGATTGTATGGTCAGATAATGGAAGTGAATTCGTGGGGAAAGTTATGCAGAGTGTGTGTGCAGGTTTAAACATAAAATAAAAATTTCACAGTGCGAATCACCCCCAGTCTGCTGGTCTAGTTGAGGGCTACAATGGCACCCTCAAACTGAAACTTGCCAAGATACAGGCCTCCACGGGCTTGTCCTGGCCAGACGCACTACCTTTGGCTCTGTTATCCACAAGAGCGACTGTACATTCTCGAGTAGGGCTTAGCCCTTACGAGATTGTGTTCGGTCGACCTGCGAATGTTTGGGGGGTACCCAGACCGAAAGAATTTAAGCAGCTGGAATATCCATTGTTAATTGATTACCTTTTTGACTTGACTGCTAAATTGAGTCTCATTCACCAACAGGTTTTCGATGCTTTGCCAAAGCCACCGGAGAGTCCAGGTCATCAGCTGAAGCCCGGTGATCAAGTCGTCATAAGGAACTTTGGACGGACCAGAAATCTCCAACCAAAATTCGTCGGACCATTCCGAGTGCTGTTGGCGACGAGGACTGCTATACGTGTGGCTGGCAGAAAGAATTGGATCCATGCGACGCACGCAAAGCGTGTACCCCTTCCACTTCCTTACAATAACTGGGTGAAAAAAGGAATTGGTGCCTCTGAAACCGAACCAGTTCCTAGATACATTCCTTTCAGTGATGCAGAACTGATTACTGATTCACCGAACTTTGAATCCCTTTCTGAAACTGCTCCTCTGAACACTGAACATTTGTCCCCTGCATCAAACGAACATTTGCCATCTGCGGACTCGAACATTGTAACTCCTGCTGAAAACAGTCTGTTTCCGGATCAAACAACGCCAGGAAAATTGAGATACAACCTACGTTCCCATTTAAAGGACAAATAAAGCAGGAAACTGCCTATTTTACATATTTCAATTTGATACATTGCCTTCAGCCAGGAAGTTTGCTAATACTTTGTATATTGTTTTAATTACCTTGCCGTCTGGGTAGCCGTAGGGTCGTGGCTGTGTGCCTAATTGAATCTGCGGGGGCCAGACACAAGGTCGGCCTTTCTGTTAGTTCTGGGAACTCCCAGGGCTGATAGAGGCATTTTCAACTACGTACACATCATCAGTGGTCGCGAGCGGTTGTAGAAGATGGAGCTTCCTGAGCTGCACCGAGAGAATGTAATTTATGTTCGCAGAAATAGACTTTACAAGATTCTTCATAACAAATGTTTTCTGATGCAATGTGCAATTACATTTATGATTGTTTTAATAACGTTGGTGGGTGGAATCGTCTTTGGAGTACATCTAATTTTTGCGCCAATAACAAGTACAGTGCCTCCCCTTGATCTTGTTTCTTCTACTGTTGCTTCTTACCATTCTTTTCACCCGTTCCCTGAACATGAGCAAGCTCGACGCTCAGAATTCATAAATAACACTTTTGTACAACTCTTGCATCAACACCAACTGGTAGTTAACACAACAGACTGCTGGGTATGTGGATTGATACCACACACTATGGATAAAGGCATTCCCTATCTGGTCTTGCCTTTTAGCTATAATGGATCATTTCAGGCCTTCCAGACTATATTTGTCTATGCCCTTGAGACCTATCCCCCGCGTCCACCACGTTCCGCTAAATATAACTCCGCTAATAAAGCTCTAATCAAGGGAATCATTGACATGATTAAAGAAGTCAATAACACCCCATCTTATCCTAGGGATGAACTACGAGTATACCTGAGTTGGAATTCTACAGAGTATCGCATTAGTTTGGGTGAAAGCAAGCGTAAGAGCTCCACTCCAGTTTGGGTCGTGCCTCACCAAGGTCAAGTCTGTTTGCAAGGTAATGGGAGAAATCCAAGGGCTCGGCTAGGGAGGAGTGACTGTGTTGAGACTTACGTGTATCCGTCGAACTCCTCCCCTGCCTTTCTCACTGCTAAGGGTACCTACTTCATCTGTCAGGATAGGGCATATACATGGTTGCCTGCTGACTTTTCAGGTTCATGTTATATTGCTCGATTATTGCCTCCAACGTACACTGCTTCCCCAGATTATCACAAGACCAGAGTAGCAAGAGGTGTTTTCAGCAAAGAAGATACCGCTGGTCAGGAAGCCGGAGACTTCTTCAAAGGTTTCCTTCCGTTCTGGGGGCCTATGGCCAATAGTAGAAATCTACGTCAGCTAACACGGGTAGTTGAATCTACTATTACAGAAACTGCTGGTGCCCTTAGTAACTTAACAGCTGAGCTCCAGGCGGATCGTCTCATGACGTTGCAGAATCGTATGGTTCTTGACATAATACTTGCAGATCGAGGTGGGGTATGCAGAATGATCCAATCGAGCTGCTGTGTTTTCATACCCAATAATGCTCCGACTGTATACAAAGCGATCTCTAAGCTACACAAGATTTCTGACTCTATTCAAGTAGACAAGGGAAACTGGTCCTTAATGGAGTGGCTTTGGACTCTACTATCAGCATGGGGATGGAAGGTTCTGATGGTCGTTGGTATTATCTTAGTATTCCTGTTCTCGTGCTGCCTTATTATCCAATGTGGTCCTGCTTTGTGTAGTCTCTGTGCTGCAACCTGTTTTAGAAAACCACCTGTGTTTGGAGACAAGGTACGAGAAAGGATGATGATGCAACAGCATATCATTGACCGAATGAACATCGAGATAGACTCTGATATAGATTGAGTAATTGCCTATGTAAGGGCAAAAGGAGGTCTGAGGTTCCGTGACGATTTGAACCCGTGTTTTCAACATTGTCGTAAATTCATAATTTTGGTATCAGTGAACCGCAAATGATCCATTTAGCATATCCTGGTGTTTTCGCTATGCTACGAGCAAGAGCACTCCTGTTATAAACACATTTCTGATTCACCCATGGCATCCATCTTAGAGTATGGCAGCCATTTTGTATTCTTGCCCTCACATAGTCAATGGACACACAATGACCTCTGATCAACCCATTTCGTTTAAGGACACGTAAGCCTTAGCCGGCGATTCACCTTGCTAGTGACACATGCACCTTAAGACAGAAACGCTGTGGCCGCATGACTCGGCAGAAGCTGCCTCCCCAGCCTGAGGCCAGTCCTGCTATACTGGTTCTCGTGTTCGTTGGCCTGATCATGATTAGGCGGCCGAAGCCGGTAGCCTTGCCCATTTACGACCCACAAACATCTCTTATCCTGCTTTTCTATCTTCTGCACCTGGCTCTGCTCCTTTCCTTCTGGGCCTTTATTAGGGGGAGGTAACAAAATTTACGATGAGGCGGTCCGGCTCTTGAATGAAAAGATGACATGGGATTATGATGGAACAGTGGGAACCCCTCATTCGTAATGTTTTGACATCAGATATTGTTGACGATTCTTGTGTAACGCCAAATATTTATTGTTTAGGACATGAAGGTTTAGAAATGTACTAGTATGTGAAGAATGTTGCCCCAAGCTGAAAATTTAGTATTTAAGGAGCAACCCACTTTGTACAAATCGAACAGGCTCCTAGATTCTGCCCGTGTGTAGTTTCTGTGACTTCTGTGTCCCTGCAGTAATAAACCTTTGGTCTTTGACGCCACCATCGAGAAGCCCGTGTTTCTGTTTATTTGTGCACCGAGACAGGTAGAACTCCGGGGTCTTCGGGTGTTGTCCCTGACACCTCTGGACGGAACCAAAAAGTCCAGAACTCCAGAGTTGTTTGTTTAAGGCTTTCTCCATTACCTCGGCCAGGTAGGGTAGAAGGGAGATTGTGCAGTAGGTTACTAGTTGAGTGGTGTTTGCTGAGGTTTTTTTAGCAAGGCGCTGACCATCCCATGTTTCGAGGCATCTGGGAACTTATCGAAGGTGATGAAGATATCTAGGATGCGGTGAAGATTTCTCTGATAGGAGCAGCACCCATAATGTAAATGTGGAGGGGGTTTGGTCCAATGGTGCCCAGAGTGGATGGCTCTCATGATGTTGGCATCTTCTTGTGTGATGAATGTTTTCCAGGGAGTCCGAATTTTGCCGCTGGTGTTTGTGGGTAGGCTAGGGATGAGTATGCAGGGATTCGGTTGAGGTGGTTATAAATATATTTGAATTTGTTGCATAAAAATTCAGAAAAGCTGTCAGATTGTGCCTGCGAGGGGGTGATGCTGTTTATAGTGGCAACTGGTGAAGTGAAGTCTATGATGATATCGAAGATTTCTTAGCCCCAGTTGGAACATTTTTCTAGGTGCTCTGCTGTTAGTGCCTTCTTGTTGGTTTCTTTGATATGTTGGTGGTAGCATCTCAGGGCTGTCTTACATGTCTTTTTTGTCGCTTTGTAGATGGTTCAGTCTCCATCTTATTTCAAATTATTTGCAGGGTTGTATTGTTGCAGGGAGTTCCTCAGTGTACCAGCTGCCCTGATTTTGTGTTTTCCTTTGTGTGATGTGTTTATCAGGTGAGACGAAGTCTGCACATTTTGTGATCCATTCATCAAGATCCTTTATATGACTGTTGATTTTTCAGTAGATAGTGGTTAATTCAGGCGTATAGCGTGTGCCCACTTGAACTCCTGGATGCTGCTCCAGCTGCAAGTGGCCATGCTTATGGTAGCAGGTCTAGTTATGTGGGTGATGCTGATTTGAAATTGGATGATGGCATGGTTGATCTGACTAAGTGCTGTAATTAAAGGAATTTCAATGCTGTTGAAGATGACAAAGGCAAGGTCGAGGGTGTGCTTGGCGTAGTAAGTGGGTCCGCCATGTTGTGTCAGTCGCAAGCTCCCTAAGCTCTCAAAGAGTTTGGTGGTGTTTGAGTTACTTTGCATAGCTCCACCCAGGATGGGAGCCTCCCCTCTTGCACAAGGTGCCCCCATCAGTGTATTTCAGCTGTATGTAAGGGGCTGACCAAATTGTCTTCCCGACATTCTCGAGAAATATAGCTTGGAAAATTCAGAAAAGTGATTATCAGGAGGCGTGCATTCTAGCACTCTATGACTCTGTCCCCACAGCAGTTTGCACCCGGATGCTAGAGAGTGGACAATTGGAGAAAAATAGACAAAAACGATATTTCACTTCCAAGGCAGCAGGAGAACATTGTGTTTGTAGGAGAGAGTTCAAATGGGAGCTATAAACTTAATTTGTGGAACAGTAATATATTCTATGAGGGACATTTTGAACATGCTCACATGTATTTGAGCAAAATGTGTTGGTTTAATTTGTGTATGGAATCAGTCAATTGTATTTTTTCAAAAGGTGGTAACACATCCTGGTTTATTTTGAACATGGTTGATAGAAGTTAACAAATAGGGGAGCATTCATTGGGAGTGATTTGAATTGGTTATTCATTGGGGTGGGTTGGATTGGTGTGCATTATTATCATTGTCAATTAGTTTTGATTTATGAGTATCGCATTACGTTGAATGGTGGGGAGCATATTACTTTAAGGTTTATGCGGGATCGGATCACGGGGTCTGAGTCACAGTTTGAAATAGATGGTTCACACGAGGGATGCGGAGGCGATGAAGGAAGTAGCAATGGTTGCTGGTGAGAATGCGCAGAAGGAGAATGTTTGGTTGTTTTTGTTGTGATGTGCATGTTTTTGAAGAAGGGCACTGACGTATGTGCTTAGGCGATGGGGTACGGGGTAAATACTTTTTTACAACAAGAAAGGAGCAGGGGGTGGTTGTTATAGCTTAGGTTTATTGGTACACAGTATTTGTTGGGAGAAGGGGAGGGTGGCATATGATTTCGACATGATTGGCAATGCAAATGATGATTTCAGTTATGGGAATATATAGTGAGAATTTTGAGAGAGTAAGAATATTTGACTACCTGGGCGCAACTCTCTCTGATGAAATGGTCTGGAAGCACCACATAACAAAGCGGATTCTCCAGCAGACACTGTCAACTGGGGCTCTGCTGAAGGAGCACAGATGCTCCCAGTCAAGACCTATAGCAGCGTCACTGCAGATCTAAGATCATAAAGTAGTGATTTCCGCTTTGTGTGGGGCTGAACTCTTGGGGTTTGATAACATGGAGGGTCTACTCACCACGGAGAACACATTTCTGAGATCTCTCTGTTCTCCTCCCCTTGAGATTTGATATGGGCAGACAATCCATCGTTGACAAAGCAAGACCCCTGGGGCTGGCCAAGCAGTCCTGCACACACTTTGCATGTTCCCCACCAGACTGTATTACACAGTCTGGTGAGGAACTGGCAACGCCTCCCTGTACCCAGCATTGTAATTGGCTTTAGGGAGCCAATCACAATGCTGCATTGCAGCATTATGATTGGCTCAGGAGAGCCTTCTGCCTAGGTGCTTCCTGCTGCTGTTGCCGGCCAGGACTGGGACAGAAAGATGAAGAGGACAGAGAAGAGGTGGCCGTCAGTCCGTTTCAGGTTAGTCCTTTATTTTCCCCAACAATTGCCGTCCGGTAGCAGCCGCTACTGGTCCAGCCACATCCCTTCATCCTTCCTTCAGTTTTCAGATAATGCATGTCTTTTAAACTGTAACTGCCCCTGTAGTTACCACCACCACCTTCATCACTTGTGGCCTACAGTGGAATCAAGAATGCCTGTCTTAGAAGTGGGAGGACAGATGGACATGAAGAGAGATTCAGCAGAAGGGAAGCACAGGTAAAATTGCACAAAGCAGGTGTTTCCACATCTCGAGAACATAGAACGTAATTGAAGTCAAGTCATATTGGCTTTCACATTGATTTGTACTCACTTTGCTAAACCAAAAGTGAAGAGGTCCAAATATTTCTTAACACCCCATGTCCCCTGCCAGAGCTGTTGAATGCTGCGCATGTCGATCTCCAAGTCTGCCTAGTTTTGATTCAATTTCCTGTCGCTTTCTTTCACCACCTATACTTACTTTTTCTTTATCTAATTTTTGCAGGTTCTTTTTGATTGCTTTTTCCTTTTGACATAGGTTTCATATCTTCCTCCTTCTTTCTCACTTCTCACTGTTTTCCTATATCTTTCTTTTCTCTGCCTGTCTCTTATTTGTTCTGTGTCGAAGTCTGATGATGATGGCAAACTTGAGTACCGGTACCCAGCACCTTCCTCTTTAAAAAATATATAAATATGTATTTAAAAGAAGTGATGTTTTTTCAATACAACATCAATTACATTGTTTCACTGCATCAAGTTGCAAAGTCTACACCCACTAAACAAAATAATCTTAATAGACCAGGTCAATAAATATGAAAACGTTTTGCAGAACCGTGGTTGACAGTTAACTTGAATTTAACCTTCTTCTTTGGAGGGGACAAGATAGTAGCAATTGGAAAAAATATTATTCACGACAATATTTCACAATTAAATAATAATTAGACGTGGCAAGGATTTTAACCAAGGTGCTTAAAACTTTGCAAGTTTCCAATATATCCTTGCAGGGGTTTCATTGAGCGTGAAATGTGAAAGTAACTAATGAAATGCATACGGGATTATTAGTGTGTAGCTTGGTCCTGATTACTGCATAGTATCTGTCATTTTTAGTGTGGTTGATTTGCATTAGTCAAACAGCTTTTCTGTGTAATTAAAATGTAAGGGAGCCACATAGCCCCGACTTCACAAAACGCACTCCCCTGATTTAGACAAGACAATGTATATTGCTAAGAACAATCATTTTTTTTTCTGTTTCCCAATGCTAAAAGTAAAACAGTAAAGTGCTACTATTAACTAATTTCTTGAACTCAATCTACGGGTCCCAGAAGAACAAAGGACTGAGGTCACATTTCCAGGACCTGAACCCAGATGACAGTCAACCTTAACCTATAGCCTATGTTGGACTTGGCCCTTTCTGCAGGTGCATCCCCAAACTATTTGCCTTTACTCTCCAGTTTTCTGAACCCATTTCTGTTGGCTTTTAGGATTCTGAGAACTCTACCAACTCTAATCACTGCTAAAGTGTGTGCACTCTCTTCTTTAAACATGGTAGAATTTGCTTATTCCCAATTGGCATATTTAATTTACTTGTCAGCCCCTAGTAGAGTGGCACCACCTTTGCCCAGGACCTGTACATTAAAGGCTACTAGTGGGCCTACAGCACTAATTGTGCCACTCATTTAAGTAGCACTTTAAACATGTCTCAGATAGGCCATTGCAACCTGTGTGTGAAGTTTTTTAAATGACCGTTCTACCTGGCTAAATAAACCTTTTGTCAGGCCCAAACCGTCCTTTTCAATGCCTGTAAGTCACCCCAGTGTAGAGGGCTGGATGCAGTGTATTTAAAAAGTAGCAAAACACTGAAAACAACAAAGCAAAAAGATTTGGAAGGAAAAGCATCACCCACTCTGTTGTGGCATGCTTAATCATCAGTCATGTCGAACCACCATGTAAAGATGATAAAACATGGTGGCATCAACCTCATTGGGGAGCGAGATCAGAATATTAGTTCTCTGGTCATAAATGGGATCCAGATCTCTATCTAAAACCACCTCAGTGTGAACCCGGGCACTTCTTTTATTTTGGGTACACTTTGCTGGGGTAAAAAATCACGAAGATGCTACCAGGAACCTATGTCTTGAGCATCATTTTGTCTTATCCTTGCCAACATGTTTCGGCCTCCATAAGATCTCCGGTGGGAGGGTCTAGGGCTTTCATCAGAGCTGGGCACAGCCCTACTTAAACTAGAATAGGCTATGTCCTGCCTCCACAGAAAGGGCTGCATACCCCCTGTAGTTGGTCTAGAGCCAGGAGAGAGAAGGCAGGATGCCTGGAGATTCCAAAGGGAATTTCAAGAATCTTCTCCCACCTTACAGAGAAAGGGCACCAGGTATAAATATTGGACCTACGACATCAACTCTTCAGTACACTTCTGGACCTGTGGATACTCTGTCAAGAAGAAGGGCTGGTGTGCTGCTGGAATGACTGCCACTCTGCTGAACTGCTAATTTGAAGGCCTGCTTCCCTGCTGTGCTGATCTTTCTGCCTACTGAGCTCTTGCCTGGGTGAGAAGGACTGGACCTACATCTATTGAACCCAAGACCCCAGAGTGACTCCAAGGACTAGTTGGCTGGCCTCCTTACTTGATGCTCAGGTACAAGAGGCTCCAACAACATTGACCCCAGTACCTGGATTCCACCATATGTGAGTCCTACCTTGCCAAGTGGTGTACACCCCTCCAGGACTGGACTCTTGAAAGTGGGCTGAAGGTGTTCTGCCAGCCTCTGTGGATCCAGTTGAACTGGTCCATATCCCTACTGCACGGGGCAACCCCAAGCAGAACTGATGCATCGCCACTCTGCATGGATCACACCAGTCGCAAAGACCCCCATTGCCTCAGCTACCTCTTCAGAAATTGAATCGCTGCTGCATAAAGCATCCTCGCTGCTGACCCAGCCATTCCCCGTCTAAGGTAACTTTGACGACAACACCAGTCTCCACATCACAGCCTCACAGCTACTCAGAACTGACGCATTGCCTCGAATACACAACACATCCTCAACTTCACATCAGAAGCCCGTCGACAGGATCCTCAATTATGGTACAGGACCTTGCCCCACAGTATTGCAGCATCTTGGAACTGGTGCATCGCTTCACTCCGCAAACCAGGATTTAAGGCACTTGGGTCAGTGGGTCTAACTGGGTCCCTGTAGCTAGCCCATGATCCATCGCGTCAGCCTGATCTTTTGACTTTGTCCTGGTCTGGCGTTACCAGATATTCACAGTTGGCGCTTTGTGCTTTTTGGATGTATTATTTTCACTGAAATCTTAAAACCTGTATATCCCTGGTTCTACTAATTGGAATGTTGCTGTTTTGATCTTGTTTTTTTTTTTTGTAAAACTCTATTTTGTAACTTGGTGTGGGAAACCTTTTTGTGGTGTTTTTCCCTTTATTACTATTTGAAATGCTTACAAATGCTTCACACATTGCCTCTAAGTTAAGCCTGACTTGTCTGTGCCAAGCTAGAGCACAGGTTAATTTAGGGTCATCTGTACCTCACCATGACAATAAATGTCGGCTCAGTCAACCAACAACCAACCCAATTTCCACATTGGTGATCAGCTGTGAGGATTAGGATTTTTTGCTGTGCAGTACCATACAGTTATTTCAGTTTTAAACTCCCTTTATTGACCTTTTTGTTTTTTCCGAATTCACCCTTACTCTGCCTGACAATTAGAGTGTGTGGCTTCACCTGCAAAGGTGGAATTTGAGCTTCTCAGCCTGGAGAGCTACACTGTGGCTCAGCTCTAGGTATGTTTCAAGGATAAGGGGGCTGCCTGCCAAAAGGAGCACTAAGAAAGCAGAGCCTCAAAAGGTGTTGAGAGCATGGGCAGTTGCCAGTCACCACAGAGTACCAGGATGGAAAGGATGATGTGGAGGACCTGGATACCAATCCTGTGATGTAGCAGTCAGCTGAGGGGGTTGACATGATCCACAAGTTAGAATTCCCTGCCTTAGCAGATAGCAGTTTGTCCTCCCACAGCCTGTTCCTAGAGCAACTGGCGAACAGGAAGGTAGAAACGGAGTTCAGCCTGGAGATGGAGAAAATCAGGATGAAGGAGAAAAAACTGTCCATGGAAGTAGAATGGAAGAAAGATGAGGATGAGAGAGCCTTGGAGGAGGAACAAATTCTACTGACTGATGAACTGAGTCTGAAGGACCGAGAAATCAATGCTAGACAGGCAGGGTCTGGCATCGACTGGTGCAGTATACCTACAGCGGCCTCTGAAGACAAGAGGGTCCATATTCCCAAAGGTCTGGTGCCTGACTTTGATGAGGAGGACGACATTGACATGTGGTCTGAAGCTTATGAGGTGGCTTTACAGATGCATAGGACCTATGAAGAGGATTGTGGGGCTAGCCTCTGGAAAAAATATCCCAAGTGAGGGGAAGGACACCCTACTGTCCCTAGATGAGGGGGAATAGGATGAGGTATCCCCCATGAAAACCACCCTATCAGAAAATATGGCCATTTATCAAAATATGGTCTCACCCAAAATAAGTACAGGCAAAGGTTTAGAGACAGTTTCTTTGTTTTTGTGCCCATCTCCATAATGCTGTGCAGGCACAGAGGCAAATATATACCCTCATTAAAATTTCATTAAAAAATAATAAAATAGGCAACGCTACCTACAACAACCTAGCCTACACATAGCCTAACCTTATTACTATCCTATAACTTATCTTAACCGAACTTAAGTACTATACACATATTACAGGTTAAACATCCAAGCCCCACCCCCCTTAATGCGCATAGATTGGTACAATATAATACAAACATAAGCTGCATCCTAAACATATACTATCTACACATATAATCCTAAACAAATATATATATAATTGGTATTTATCCTTTTTTATACACACAAAACATTCAACCCCCACCCACTTAAAAGACTACCATTATAATAACACACTTAAAAATTACTACTTGCAAAAATATGAATTACCTCAAACTTACCCACCCTACACCCTAACTAACTCTATGCCTACTAATTACAAAAAAGAATCCAAAAACAATAACTGGGTAAAGGAATGTTCTGAGGGAGGGAGTCATATTTGGCTGGCAATCCACAATGCACCAGAACCCATGGTTTAACCCACAGCCAGACAATATGTCTCTGAGGAAGACCCCCAGTCTTACAACAGTAACAACAAAAGGCTGCAGGAGTGTCAGGGTACCAACAAGAAGGCCAAGTTAAGGCATCTCACCGCATCACCAAACATCTATGGCAATAGGAGCAATACAATAAAGGGAAGGTTAGTTATAACCAGGTTACAGCACATAGTACAAGGAGCCCATAAACTGCATGTAATGTGAGAAAAAAGTACACTTGCCCAAAGAGGACCCCAGCATCTCACACACAATCGCACGGGGGCCCTACCCATGGAGCAGTATAAGCCAGTTCCAAGCCTGGAGAGAAAAAGGAGGAAGACACATCATTAAGCACACAACTGAGTCCCAGCACATGCCAAATGCCTGCAGCCACATTATGCTCCAATAGAAATACACAGTTGACGCTAAGCCCCACCATGAGGTAATTCATAAACATAGAGGGGAACAAATAAGGGATATGTACCTAAGGGGCAACCAGAGGCATGCCGAGGTCCTGCATCCGGAGTCACCAGATGGCCTGAGTAGGTACAAGGCACTCAAAAAGTTATGTAAGAATGCACTTCTCAACCCAAATCTACTATTAAAGGGAAATTGAAAACAGGGAGGACCAAACAAGAAAGCTGCAATACACCCTGAAGAAACAGTCCTGGGAGGAAAAACTATTCATAGGGAACTCAGGGAGAGCACACCCATCCAAGAGTCAGAACCGGCATGGAGCACAGAGAACAGAACATTTCAAACTCACAGGAGTCAAGGAATCCACAAGGTGTTTCTGGACTACATAGAGACACATCAGAATAAGGCAAAGCCTAACCCAGTCTCTGAACGTAAAATGGATGAGCAACTGGGGCTGACTAGATCCAGACCCTTAATCACAAGGTTACTATGAGATCTATCCTGCAAATCCAGAATTCCACAACCACCTTTGTTCTGTGAACTGGGAAAAGTCACGCACACAAGTGAAAAAAACATTTAGAGAAAGCCAGGGAGGCACCTACATGCAGCAAGGTTACAGGGAGCAAGTAGGTCATACCAATAGGAGGCACAGAGAGTGAAATGGGCAACACTGGGACACATATGCCCTGTCGCCGGTTGAGTTCAAACCAGTGCCACATCAGTGGGTACATCAGATAGACCAAAATCAGATAGCTCTGTGAAAATAATGGTGATAGGCAGCAGGTCTTGATAGATGTCAGACATCTCTCACAGAAAAGGGGGACCATGGATAGTGAACACCAAACAGGGTAATGCCTATAAACACCCTATGTACTGAAACTATTCATGGCTGCCTCAGTAATGTCACCTTGTTACAATAAACGTTGAAAATGAAGAAGGCCCATACAAGTCAATGCAAGCATCAGGAGAACGTTGTGTGGAGATGTACTTATTAAAGGAGAAATACAGGCCTATGCAATCTGCAATATGGAATAGAAGAGCAACACAAAATGGAGACAGATCCCAGCGCCAGGGAAGAAGATGCGAGCTTCAGTAGAGTAGAGAAATATAATTAGGCATAGCAGGGATAGAAAGTTAAAGGCCCGCTTTGTGTGAATACACCTTTGAGAAAATATGTAGATAAGGTAGCGTGAAGGTGCAGAATAGATGGGAGATTAGGCCTTGAAGATCGGTACTCATGCAGGGAGTAGATCATTGCTAGATTTCAATGAGACAAGTCAAGGACAACTGGCAGTACAAACAGCAATATAGATGCACATGTACATTAATCGCATTCCTTAGACAAGTGATTGTTGTGTTTATAAAAATTATTCTTTTGATATACTGTTGTGCTCAAGCTGATGGGTTATCTAACATACAAAATGTGTGACGTATTTGCTCTTTGAACAAAGTGTATAAAAGAAACTGCCCGCCTATTGTAAGTTGAAGCTCAGATTCCAGTTCCACAGAGCTGACTGACCTTGCGTGTACGTTTATATTAAACTTATACCACATTGCCAGCAGAAGTCGTGTTGCATTTTCTTTCATCCAGCAACAACCTTGCCTGTCAAGAACTACAATGTAGCTTTGTGCTATTTCCCCTGGTAATCTGTGAGTCTGAACCTGTGAGGTACAGCTTCAGAGTCTTCCACAGACAAGGGAAAGAAGTCAGGGGCAAAGCCTGAACGCCCCAGAGGTCGAGATGGCGCTGCACTTGTCCAATAATATCTTCCCTGACACAGCCTCTGCTGTAAGGCTGCCTGGGCAAGGTCACCTTGCCTGTCAAGAAATGCACAGTAGATGTGCACTTTTTCCTATGTCCATGTGTGAGCCTGAACCTGCGAGGTACAGCTTTCAAGTCTCACACGGACAAGGGAAAGAAGTCGGGAGCAATGTCTGCAATGCCCAAGTGGGCGAACCTGCACTGCACTGGCCCAATAGTAGCGTCCCTGACACAGCCTCTGCTGTAAGTCTGCCTACCTTTGAGTATGGAGGAACGCCTCTCTGTAAATTCCTTGGGCCTCATTTATGAGGTTTTGCCCTAGGGAAGCGCAGCAGGCCTTCCTGCTGTGCTTCCCTACGGCAAAAGAAAAGGGCAGGAAAGCGCCTTATCTATAAGATACAGCACATTTCTTTCCTTTGCCCCTGCGCCGGCGCACAATGGGCTGCCGTGTGCCAACGCAGGCACCTTTGCATCATGGTGCAAGGGTGCCTGCGTTGGGAGAATGATTATTTTTCTACAGGAAGGAAAACCTTTCTGTAAAAAATAATCACAAGAGGCTTTTCCTCTTTCTATGTGTGCTGCAAAATGCAGCACACATAGGAAAAGGAAAAACGAGGAGAAATAAAGATATTTCTCCCCGTTGTACCTCCCTTTCGCCTCCCCTGGGGAAGAGCAAGCTTTTGGCGCTGCCTCAGATTTACGACTTCTTATAAATCTGGGGCAGTTTCAAAAGGCCATGAATGTTGCTGGGAACGCCCACAGCAACACCCATTGCACCCCCTTTCATGCAGAACACTGCGTTAAAGGGATTGATATTGATCAGGCAGTATTAAGCCCAAAAAAGTGGCTTAGGGCCATATGTATGAAGCCAAAAATCAGTCGCAAATGCTGCGATTCGTTAAAAAGTAGCGTTTGCGACTGAAAAATCGCTAATCGCAATGTATGAAGCCAAAAACGCATGCAAAATAAGGAATGGCAAATTAGCGACTCCCAAGCGTTGCGAAAATGCAAAATAGCGATTACAATAGCGATTTCCAAATTAGCGATGAAACCTGTTTGCGAAAATCGCTAAAGTGGAAATCGCTATTTAGAAATCGCAATGGAATGTATCAACCAATCGCAAATAGCGAAATACTCAAAATCTCAAAATAAGGAATTGCAATTACCATCAAGTGGGAGCAGGTGGTAACCAGGTGCAAACTATAAATTGAAACCCAGAATGCAACACACTCCCTACCACAATGTCCGGGCTGTACATGATAGTGAGGGGGCGAAGAGTGAGAGCTCTGGCGCAGAGGAGGAGGAGACGGCAGGAGAGGATATTCCGGTTGCGCACCACCATCTTTCAACTCACTGAGGAGGATATCTACACCCATTACAGACTGGAGGAAGACAGCATACTTGATTTGATTGAGGAACTCAGGCCCCACCTAGAACACCCCACCCGCAGGACACAAGCCATACCCACACACATCCAGGTCCTCTGTTCACTACACCTGCTGGCCTCAGGTAGTTTCCAGGGGGTCATAGCCTCTGCAGGAGGGGTGTCACAAAGTGCCATGTCGCGCTTTTTCCATGCGTTCCTCGACGCCATGACACATAGGATGCAACATCACATACACTTCCCCAGCACCCCACAAGAACTAGCACAGACCAAGCAGGAATTTTACAACATAGCCCAATTCCCCCACGTCATAGGATGTATAGATGGAACACATGTTGCCATTTCACCACCCTCAAACATAGAGTATGTATTCCGGAACAGGAAATGCTACCACTCACTGAGCATACAGATGGTGTGTGATGCCAAAAACATAATCACCGATATAGTGGCAAAGTACCCTGGAAGCACACATGACGCCTTCATATTCCGACACAGTGGGCTATACCGTAGACTCTCAAGAGGGGAATTTGGAGAGGGATACCTACTAGGTAACAGCACACACTGTCAGCCCACATTTGACATGGCCAGCATGTGCATCACAGTGACTGACCTTTAAACATTTCCACCCACAGGGGACAGTGCCTATGCAGTCCGGGATTTCATCCTGACACCCTACCTGAATCCTGCCACTGCTGGGGAGCGGCGCTACAACCGGGCACACATTTCAACAAGAGGCACCATCGAGAGAACATTTGGGATTTTGAAGAGCAGATTCAGATGCATACACAAGAGTGGAGGAGCCCTCCAATACAGCCCTGAGACGTGCTGCAAAATTGTTGTAGCTTGTGCCATGCTCCACAACATTGCAGCCAGGAAAGGGACACCTATGGAGTTGAGTGACTCTGAATCCTCTGACGTGGAGGGGCCTGGACCCATACACATGGAAGCTGGCGTAGCTGCTGCTGCAGCTGGCCGACAGAGGCGTGATGAGATCATGCAAAACTACTTCTAGGTGAGTGAAAATGATACACTGACAACTTCTTGCTTTGCAAAAGTGTTTACTACCCAATTGCAACAGTGTAACACATCTAAAAAAACATGGATGAACTCTCCCAAACAAAAGCACATGTTTCCATCACAGTGCTACAAAATCAGTCATTAGGGCAGCAAGTGCTACACTGTTGCTGGCCCCATATCTCCCCTGTGTGGTATTTTCTTTTTGCTGCAGTCCTTATTGTTGTGTGGCAGGCCTGGTGCTCCGCCCACTGCGGCGCCTCTCAACAGTGGGTGGTGGTGTGTTTGAGCTCCGCACCGACTGTGAGTCCTCCTCACTGGGGGTAAGCACCCTGGGTCCAGCAGTGCGCAGCGCACGCAGCTCATCCAGGGTGGCAGTTGACTGCACCACCACAGTGGCTATGTCCTGGATACCATGCGAGAATTCACGCTGTGTCTCTATGGCACGCCTTGCCAGCATATTGGTGGAGGAGGCCAGGCAATTAATAGCACGCGTGTAGTGGTCCATGCGGGCCATTTCTTTGCGCCTGGCTGCACGTTCCGCTCTCGACTCTGCAGTCAGCTCCTGCACAGCCCCCCTGATTTCCTCCTGTATTCCTCTGTTCCCTGCCTTGATCTCCCTCTGAATGGCCTTCATGTGTTTCGCTTGCAGGCGGTGTACCTGCAGCATGTGCATTTCCGGGCCTGCGAACACAGATTCCTCTTGTTGGACATTGGAGCTGATGGCCGTGCGGGGTATACGCCTGCCTCTGGACATTGGTCTGGACTCCTGCTGCTGGGGTACTGGTGCATCAGACTGCACATTTTCATTTTCATCCTCATCGTCATCCATAATCCTGAATGGCCTGACGTTCCTCCTACTTTGCCCCTGTGGTCGGATGAAAGGACTGTCCTTCCCATCTGATTCATGGCCATGGCTGCCTTCTCCTGAGGCTTGGGGTCCTGTCTCAGTTGCAGTGGCTGTAGCCTTCCCACTTGCAGGTGCTGTGGATAGAACAACACACGTTATTTTTATTGTCATTATATGTGATGTTCAAATACATTTTTTCACAGTCTTCCCTGACTTTACTTGTGTCATTCACCTTTCCTGACCTGAACATTTGTACAAAGTGAAAATCTGTTGCTACATTCAACATTACAGACTATGGTGACAACATCTCCCATAATGCATTGCTGTGTCTGCCTGTGTAATGCTCTAGCCTGCCATGCGGTTCCCCTAATCCCTAGGTTGCTGCAGGGGGATGCTGGGGGTGGTTTAGGGTGGGGAGGCATGCTTCTTACCTGGTCTTGCAGCTGGTTGTGCTGAGCTGTCGAGCACGGACACGCCCGCAACACTCTGTGGAGGCAGTGTGGCCTCTACCAGCTCCTTCAGTGGTGTAGGGTCAGGGACGTTGGAGGTTCCCTCACCGGTGAGCTGGGACTGCTCCAGCCTGGCAGCCAACTTCTCCTTGGAGCGCTGTCGCAGGTCATACCAGCGCTTCCGCAACACTTCCACTGTCCTGTGGGTGACTCCTATGGCATTCACTTTGGCTTGGATGCCCTCCCAAATCCTCCTTTTGCTGGCTTCTGGCACCTTGTGGGAACTCCTCCCAAATAATGCCTCATGGTGTGGCACCATTTCGGTGATGAGGGTCTCTAGTTCAGCCTCTGAAAACTTGAGCTTCCTCTTCCTGCCTGCTTCCCCTTCTTGCTGCTCCTGCTGGCTTGCTGGGACATCCTGGTTTACACCTTCTGCCATGGCTCCTGAGTTCCAAACAACACTCTCACACTCTCTGTCTCTATCCTGAAGCACCATGGGAAATCACTCACTTCCTGGATGGTGATGTCATCATTATACATCAGGATTGCGATTGGATGTTTCCAGAAAATCGCAAAATTGCGATTTTTCGCGTGGGAACATCGCAATTTAGCGATTTTCGGGCTGCGATTGCGCTATTTTGCGATTTACTGGTTGCAAACTCGCTAATTTGCGATTTTTAACGTTTAAGGAATCGCTGAATTGCATCGCGCAAAAATTTAGCGATTTTCGGCGAATCGCTAAAAATTTGCGATTGCGTTGTTACATCCCGATTTGCGATTCTGAATTAGCGATTCGGCAATAATCGCTAATTCAGAATCGTAAATCGTTTTCTTGATACTATGACCCTTACTGATGCCTGATATATATCACACAGGCTTCTGCGCCATGGAACATCACAAAAAGTGATGTTCTGGAGGCTCAAGGAGTCTCATAAATTAGGCCCTTTGTTTCTCTAGGACCACTAAGACCATGTCTGTGTGGTCAATTTTGACAACACCTTTAAAATCCATTTAGTTTTCATTGATGCTCTGGTGAAATGTTTTCTTATAACTTGTTTAGAGGTATGTTTATCATTATTTCCATTCATCGCCAATGTCTTGGCTCTGTGTTTTCTGAAACACAGCAATTGCCACTGTTATTGGCACATTTTCTTTGTGCAAAAGTCCAAACACCATTGTAAATATTATTCAATTCAGGTATCACTAATGTCACTTGTGTATCGTGTTCTAAAAAACAACATTTGAAATATTTTCAGGAACAGATAGTACCTCAAACCTTCCACTCTATTTAGATCTAAGTGCTGGTCCGCTGTCATACAAATGTACTATATTCCACACACTGAGTGAAATTAAAAGAGAATACCATAAGAAAATTTAAAATGTAATTGCAAGCTTGCTAGATGGTAGAAACACCTTCTTTCCATCCCCACCCCTTCTGGCACTATGTTTCTGCTGTTTTTAGTGGTGTAATGCCACCAAATCTTAAACTCACGGCTATGTGCTGGGCTGGTGTGGTAGGAGAAAACTGAGTTTTAAATTCCACCCAACAGATATCTTGCCTCTATAAAATTGATGCTCACAATATCGTCAAGGTAAGTAGATGTGGAGTTAGAATAACACATCTTTACTTCCCACTGTGTGCATACCTAGAGGATACTGGCATTGTTGATACTTCAAAGTAGATATTTGTACAGCTCAATATTTCGGTAGACAATAGTTTGACATAGTACTACCTGCAATCAGCTCTTCACACAAACTTTACTCTAAAAATGCTCTCAAAACCATTCAAAGAAAAGAGGGTTGCCACAGCTGGAAGGTTACAGGATTGTACTTAGGGCCACACCAATGGGATCAAACCAGCAAATAAATCACATAAACAATACATTAATATAAAACCATTAGAAACAAAAAACTGATATATAAAGCAAAAGACAAAAGGACCAAACAGGGCAAGAGAGAGGGAATTACCGCTAAAGAAAGAGGAAGAGCAGAGCGACTGCCTTTCAGAAGAGACAAATTAAACAGAAAGTCACTATGTAGGGCCCGTCCTACATTAGCATATTTGGCAGATGATGATTTGACTTTTTCATTCTAGATAGGCAGTGGAGGGCCCATCCTCATGGTGTAAGTACTCGGATAAGGAAGAGATGAGGTGGTATTGTTTACTGCAAGACTCTCACTATTGCCAAGAGTTCATGTTATTGCCTTAACCATGGCAGCAATTCCGCCGCGGTGCTGGCGTTCTAATAAGTGGGCGGGACTGCGTCAGCTGTTGGCCGTTCGCAGCACTGGGGAGGGAGTGCTCCCATCGGCCATTGACAGATGGGAGCACGGAAGGGGTTAAAGTCTCTGAATCTGAGTCATAGGCCAGAACCCCAGGTCTTTAACAATCGGAATAGCCCAAAGCAGAAAAGCTATAAGACTACTAGAGCATTCCACCCATTGAGGGTACGATGCTGTAAAACAAAAAGGGAGAACCACAAAGACAAACATTGGAATACTGACACACAAGGCCTATACCAACCATTATCACTGAGTCACTACATTATCTTTAATGGAGCTCTCAACATTCTAATGTTCTAATAAAAGGAGTGCTATATGAAAATGTATAATATAACAACATATCAGCCAGTCCTAGACTCACAGTGATCCAGCCTGATGATCCCATGTCATTTTAGCTCAATATTAATGAGGTGCAAGGTCCATCAGGCCCCAAGTGAATGATGTCATGATTCTGTTAGGGTCGACAAGCGGAAGACTGCTGATAAGATCCATGATGGGGTGCTTGATGTTATTCTTAATGTCAGTACTGGAGGCAAGATGTGTTCCTTCTGTTCACCAAGGGGGAAATGGCTTATTCTGGTTAATCACTACTGGAGACATGACACGCTAGATTATCACAATATATGGACTGGCTTGCTCTGGTTTTTGGTGTGAGTGAATTTTGACACAATTGATTATGATAACATGATTTATGGATCACTAAAGAGACATTACTTTTCCTGCCAATTACCAATTTCAGCATGATTTAATCCATTGGATTCTTACCAAGGGACATGCTTAATCCTGCTGATCACCAATGAAAGTAGGATGTCTTCACTTGCTGGACTATTGGAAACATAGATTCTGGTGATCACAGCACGAGCACTGAATAACTACTTGTCAGCTTTACTAGGTGGTATGATTTATTCATGCTGGTTGCTATTGAGGCAGGAAATTGATGTAATTATTTGTGTTGGAGGTCCACAGGATCATAGCTGAAAGGCCAGTTGTTCATTCACTTGTATGCTGCTGCTCAACACTACTGGAAACAAAATATTCACATGATGATCACAACTGAGGGCATTATTTATCCCTACTTGTATTTGTTTTTGGCATGGTTTCTACATTTAAGGACATTAAAAAGTCAAGACTTTCCCATACTGAAGTCTCCCTTCTGAGCCCTGATAGACTTCCAGGAGTCACCAGCCCAGGTGATGTTGCCATTCTGGACAGCGACCCTCCCTAAATATTTAACTCACTGACAATCTGCAATTCAGTATGCCACAAGCATTTGAGTGTTTTACACTTTATTAATCAAATTTGATAAATTCCTTGATAAACTAGCATTTCTAAAGACACTGTTAAATTTCGACTTGAAGACAGCTGCAGCTCCAAGTTTAGAGAGGCCCTGGTCTGGCAGTTGAAGCTGGACTGTTCCCATTGGAGCAGGATCAAGACTGATTTGCATATGGGTTGGTCCAAACAGAGGTGACATGCTGTGCAGAATAGCGATGGACTGGGATGTGGCCGCAAGTGATTACCAATGGCTCAGCTTAATTCAAGCAATCCCTCCATCACTTTATGTATACTCAGGTGAGTAAGGTACGCTTGAGCCACCAGTCAAAATCAGACTCTCATCAGGACTAAGGGCCCGATTCACAGAACTAACTCAAGACAAAATCCTAAACTTACTACCATTTTGGTATTCACAGAAGGCACTTACTCATTTTGGTATTCACAGAAGGCACTTACTCATTTTGGTATTCACAGAAGATACTTACTCATTTCGGTATTTACAGAAGTTAGGGCTCCTAACTTTAGGACTCCGAAATGCCTTCTGTGAATACCGAAAGTCTTAAAATTAGGATTTTTTCTCAGTTTAGGAGTAGTAAAGTTAGGACTCCAAACTTTAGGACTCCTAAATGACTTCTGTGAATACCAAAAGTCTTAAAATTAGGATTTTTCTCCGATTAGTAGTAGTAAAGTTAGGACTCCTAACTTTAGGACTCCTAAACTGGGAAAAATCCTAACTTTACGACTTTATGAATTCACAGAAGACATTTAGGAATCCTAAAGTTAGGAGTCCTAACTTCACTACTACTAAACTGAGAAAAATCCTAATTTTAAGACTTTCTGTATTCACAGAAGGCATTTAGGAGTCCTAAAGTTAGAAGTCCTAACTTTACTACTCCTAAACTGAGAAAAATCCTAATTTTAAGACTTTTGTTATTCACAGAAGGCATTTAGGAGTCCTAAAGTTAGGACTCCTAACTTCTGTGAATACCAAAATGAGTAAGTGCCTTCTGTGAATACCAAAAGGAGTAAGTGCCTTCTGTGAATACCAAAATGGTAGTAAGTTTAGGATTTTGTCTTAAGTTAGTTCTGTGAATCGGGCCCTAAGATCTTACAGCTATATGAATGATGCAAAGGAGTAGCTACTACTCAACAATCAACAAGCGCTTTTGGCTTTTCAAGGGGAATGGAAATAGCCATGTAATTGCCAATACAATGCAACAGTTTCCCATATCTATTCTGTAAAGGGCTCGGTTGGTTTCCAGATAGGTTTGCACCACGCAAATGCTCATAGGCTCGTACTGGGACAGAAAATAGACCTGGGCATAACAATTAAAGTAGCCCTCAATACCCAATAAGATAGCTAAAATGTGTCGCATATTTGGGTATGCGGGCATTTTAAACTTGTAATGACATATGTTTTGCAAGGTATGGGAGTCTGACTGCTTGTGTGCTTGCTGCAGGCAATGATTGTGGTAATATCAGGGAAATCATTATTAAAAATCAGCCCACCAGACCATCAAAAAAGCCCACAAACTGCCAAAAAGCCGATCACACGGTGACCAGTCAGATCAGACCTTCTGGCGTTGCCAGATTGCCGTAAAGGTAATATCAGAATATCAAAGTGTTCCTTTGTCACTGCAGGCGTCCTATGTTGTAAAGTTTCATTTGCCCGTTTACTTTAAACTTCCTTCCACCCGTGCTACCCTCAACTAGTACCGGTTTGACGCCTGACCAGCTGACGGAAGACTTTCAACTTGGGCCATTTCACACCCGCATGACAGGTGCTCTTTCTGGCGACCTCTGACGAACTTCCTTTCTCCAACCTCTTCCGTATTTGCATATAAATTGTTCTATAATGACTTTTCCTTTTCCTTAGTGCTTTATGCTAATGAGCTGGCATAAAGGTCACCTGTCTGAGATTAATAACGCTTCCGGGCTAGTAGAGACTTCAGGGACATGGTTCCAGGGAGAGAGACGCACAGCAAATATTTCTGCCATTTTCGAGATTAGGGACTTCATTTTAGACAGCACCTGCCACAACATTGGTGCCCAAAATTCATCCGTGAATGTTTGTAAACGAAAACACATGTATTACCATGAAAATTGTATGTGAAGCACTTTTTTGAAAGAGGCCTAGCAGGTTTCATACAATTTATGTCCCAAAGCACTCACGTTTGTCATTTCCAAACCCACTTGTATGACAGGCATGCGTGGCTAAACCATGCGTGCCTCTACAACGCTGCCCGAACAACAAATGCTTCTGAACAAAGCATTCCTTTACCACGCACGCATTTACCACGCAATTTCATGGTAAAGGCATGACTGGTAAAGGGTTCTGTGTGGTATGAGACATAAAAACTACTCTAACCCCTCCCTGAGCACTCAAAACTTCCCGACCACCTCTGAGCCCTAAAATTACCTTGAGCCCCCGAGCCTTCAAAGGTAACCCACTGCCCTGAGCCCTAAAACCAACCCGACCCCCCCAGCCCTGAAAACTACACAGATCTCACAAGCCCTAAATATTACCCTCAAGACCCCCAACCCTTAAAAACTACCCCCACCGCCCCCAAATCCGGCCCCAGCCTCACTTACCTGATTGGTTCCTCTCCCGATCCTTCCTCTTCCTGTGTCCGTCCATCCCAGCATCTAGACTGCGCACTGCCGTAACCATGTACATGAGTGGTTAAGGCACATGCGCGGTTAAGGCAAGCATAGTACTGCATGAGGGGAGATGGCATGCATGGCTCAGCCCACGTTGTAAAGGCCATTTCCCTTACTGAGGTATTCTAGGAGCTTTGGAATGCCAATGTGGAGTCCAGGTAACCTGATGCTGGTAGGCGAGGTGTGTACCTTCACTGAAAGAAGTTAAGGCCAGTACTGTAACTCTGTCTGAAAGCATTGGGATGCTACAGACACCAAATTTGTTTTATTGTCCTCTGTCGAGGCTCAAAGAGATGTTGATTTCCCACCCAGCCTTTAAAAGCCCTAATTTCATCTTCTACACTCAAATGCACACGCACTGCGAAGTGCTTTATTTGTAGAATTGGTGCTCAGAAGCCTGGCAATTCCACCTTGTGATGCTTTCTTTCACCCAACATCGTACAATCCCCGTCCATTTCATTCACTGTTTAGGTTCTTGTTCATCCATGCTTTCTTACTTTTTCACTATTTTCCTATCCTCATGTTCATCCTTATCCACTTTTGTATTTCTCTCCCTCTGGCTCTGGGTTAAAGTTTGATGGGAAAAATAAGTGCTGGTCCCCAAAAATGAGAGCCTGTGAGCCCCACCTGCAACCACCAGCTCAAATAAAATGCTGGCATTGACCCATTTGTATCATGCGCCTACGCCATACTTTTGCTGAGCTTAGAATTGAGTAAAAAATTCAAATCAATGCTCCCATTTAAGGCCATCTGGTTGGCGTGGGAAATATCCATATTCTACAGGTGTTGAAGCGTAGTAAACCCTTTGCAAACAGTGGCACCATTTTTCACTTAACAGCAGTGATATTTTCCACTCAAACAATGCCACCAAGTTAATTGAGAATCAATCAATCAATCAAAGACATTTATAGAGCGCACTACTTACCTGTAGGGTCTCAAGGCGCTTGGGGGGGGGGGGGGGGGGGGGGGGATGCCGTTACTGCTCGAACAGCCAGGTCTTGAGCTTCTTCCTGAAGGAGAGGTGGTCTTGGGTCAGGCGCAGGTCGGTCGGGAGGGAGTTCCAGGTCTTGGCGGCCAGGTAGGAGAAGGACCTTCCTCCTGTTGTCGCTCTTCGGATGCGGGGGACGGCGGCGAGGGCGTGGCTGGCTGATCGGAGGTGGCGTTTGGGAGCGTAGAAGTTGATTCGGTTGTTGAGGTAGCTCGGGCCTTGATCGTGAAGGGCTTTGTGTGCGTGGGTGAGGAGACGGAAGGTGATTCTTTTGTTGACGGGGAGCCAATGCAGGTCTCTCAGATGTCCGGAGATGTGGCTGTTTCGTGGGATGTCGAGGATGAGTCTGGCAGAGGCGTTCTGGATCCGCTGGAGTCTCTTCTGGAGCTTGGCGGTGGTACAGGCGTAGAGGGCGTTGCCGTAGTCCAGTCGGCTGGTGACGAGGGCCTGGGTGACGGTCTTCCTGGTCTCGGTGGGGATCCACCAGAAGATCTTCCGTAGCATGCGTAGGATGTTGAAGCACGACGAGGAGACGGCGTTGACTTGCCTGGTCATGGAGAGGGAGGAGTATAGGATGAAGCCCAGGTTGCGTGCGTGGTCCGTTGGTTTGGGTGCGGTGCCCAGGGCGGGGGGCCACCAGGAGTCGTCCCAGGCGGAGGGCGAGGAGCCCAGGATGAGGACCTCCGTCTTGTCTGAGTTCAGTTTCAGGTGGCTGGTCGTCATCCACTCGGCTACATCTTTCATCCCTTCGTGCAGATTGGCTCTGGCGGCGGCGGGGTCGTTGGTCAGGGAGAGGATCAGCTGGGTGTCGTCGGCGTAGGAGATTATGTTGAGGTTGTGTTGGCGTGCAATGGCCGCGAGGGGGCTCATGTAGACGTTGAAGAGGGTGGGGCTCAGCGAGGATCCTTGAGGGATGCCGCAGATGACATCGGTGGCCTCTGACTTGTACGGTGGTAGGCGGACTCTCTGTGTTCTTCCGTCGAGGAAGGAGATGATCCACTCCAGTGCCTTCTCCTGGATTCCGACGTTGCTGAGGCGCTGCACTAGGGTGCGGTGGCAGACAGTGTCGAATGCCGCGGAGAGGTCTAGGAGGATGAGGGCCGCTGTATCTCCGTTGTCCATCAGGGCTCGGATGTCATCGGTGGCAGCGATGAGGGCGGTCTCGGTGCTGTGGTTGGCTCGGAAGCCAGACTGTGAGGGGTCGAGGGATCCATTCGTCTCGAGGAAGGCGGCCAGCTGTTTGTTGACGGTCTTCTTGATGACTTTGGCTGGAAACGGGAGGAGCGAGATGGGGCGGTAATTCTTGAGTTCGGTGGGGTCCGCTGTGGGTTTCTTGAGAAGAGTGCTGAGTTCGGCGTGCTTCCAGCTCTCAGGGAAGGTGGCGGTGTCGAAGGAGGTGTTGATAATGTCCCGCAGGTGTGGTGTGATGACAGCGTCGGCCATGTTGAAGACGTGGTGTGGGCAGGGGTCGGTCGGCGATCCGGAGTGGACGGAGTTCATCATGCGGACGGTGTCTTTGGTGCTGATCGGAGTCCAGGCGCGGAGGGTGGTGGTGGGCGGCGTTGCTGCGGTCGTGGCGTGCGTCGGTTGAATGCTGAAGCTGTTGTGTATGTCCGCGATCTTGTTGTGGAAGTAGGAGGCGAGGGAGTTGCAGAGGTCTTGTGATGGGGTGATGTCGTTGTTTCCGGCGTTGGGGTTGGAGAGCTCTTTCACGATGTTGAAGAGTTCCTTGCAGTTGTGTGCGTTGTTGTCCAGCTGGTCCTTGAATGCAGTTTTCTTGGCGGCGCGGATCAGTTGGTGGTGCTTCCGGGAGGCGAGCTTGAGGGTGGTCATGTTGTCCGGTGTTGGTTCCCTTCTCCAGACTTTCTCGAGGGCTCGGCAGTTCTTCTTGGAGCTCTTGAGTTCGTCGGTGAACCATGGGGCTTTCTTGCTGCCGTGTCTGCTGGGCGGGGTCCTCAGCGGGGTGAGTTCGTCCGCGCAGTTGCTGATCCACTTTGAGAGGTTGTCGGCGGCCTGGCTAGGGTTCACTGAGCTGGCAGGAGGGTGCTGGCTCAGGGAAGCGGCGAGCTGGTCGGCTGTGATCTTGTTCCAGCTTCTTCGGGCAACCTGTTGCTGGTGGTGGTGGAAAGTCGTTCTTTTGAAGGTGAAGTGGACACAGCTGTGGTCCGTCCAGTGGAGTTCTGTGGCGTGGCTGAAGGCGATGTCTTTGCTGGATGAGAAGACGGCGTCGAGTGTGTGTCCGGCGAGGTGGGTGGGGGTGGACACCAGCTGCTTGAGTCCAAGGTTGGCGAGGTTGTCGAGCAGGGTGATGGTGTTGCGGTCATTGTTGTTCTCCAGGTGGAAGTTGAGGTCCCCCAGGAGGATGTAGTCAGCGGAGGGGAGGGCATGCGGGCTGACAAAGTCGGCGATGTCCTCGCTGAATTGAGTGCGTGGTCCCGGGGGTAGGTAGATCAGGGTGCCTCTGAGGGTGGTCTTCGGGTCGGTGTGGATCTGGAAGTGCAGGTGTTCGGCGGTCGTTAGGGTGTCGTCGGTGCTGGTCGTGATGCGGATGGTGTTCCTGTGGATGACGGCGATGCCTCCTCCCATCTGGTTGGCGGTGCGGTCCCTCCGGGTGATCTTGTAGCCCTCTGGGATGGCGATGGCGATGTCGGGCGCTGAAGAGGCGTTCATCCAGGTCTCCGTGAGGAAGGCAATGTCAGGGGCTGTGGTGTCGAGGAGGTTCCAGAGTTCGATGGCGTGTCTGTGGACGGAGCGGGTGTTGAGCAGGATGCACTTGAGGTGGTTGCTGCTGGTGTTCGGCTTGGCAGGTGCAGGTGCAGGGCAGGTCCGGATGCAGGTGAACTTGCAGGCGTGGCAGCTGAAGGGTCCGTGGGTGCGTCGTGGGGTGGCTCGGTAGCATCCTGGGATTCGGCCGGTGTTGAGTGCGATGAGGGTGGCGGCGGGGTACTTCAGGCGGGTGGGCCGGGGTCCTCAAGGGCCAGGGGTCCTGGCACTGGGCGCGGTCTAGGCGCGGACGGGCACAGACGGGCTTACCTTTGGCGCGCCTTCGGCGCACAATCGGCGCGCCCGCTGCGCGTGACCGCTGCGCGTTCGCACGGTCGCCCTATATGGCGAAGTGCGTGGGGGGGCGGAGCAGCTGGGAGGCGGGAGCAGGGAGGGTACAGAAGGAAAAAAGGGGCGGGGTTAGCGGCGGTGGCGGGAAGCGGGGAGCGGGGAGGGAAGACGAAGGGCAGCTTTTAAACAGGAAAACAGGCACTACAGAAAGAAAAAAAATACAAAACAATTACAACAATAACAACAGGGGCACAGGGCGAGAAGCGGCGCCCAGGAGCCTGCAGGTCAGGCGAGCACGGACCACGCCGCTCGAAGGCAGGGGGCGTGGTCACGCGGCGTCAGCCGGGGCAGCGAGGCAGTCAGGCGGGGAAGGCACACGCAGCAGCTGGTGGCCGTGCGGCGCGGGGGTGTCCTAAAACTAGGTCACAAGAGAATGCTTTAGAGGTCTTACATTTATTATCCATAATGTAATATAGTCATCATCTTTCATAAAAATACTGACTTTTTTAGAAAAGTCATGCATATTTTAGTCATGTTCACTTTTAAATATTTGTTGCGTGAACAAGTGGTCTTGACGAGAGCTTGCAGCACCTTACTAAACTTACACTGACAATGCAATTAGATCTTGGTTTAATGTGCTAGCACGTGCAACATAAGCACATTATTGGCAGACAAGTAAGAAAAGGTGACTCTTTTGAAGGCTCCCATGCCTTTGAACATTCCTATATTTGATTCAATCTCCCTTTAGTGTCTGTGACTTAAAAAGAAAGGAAGGACAACAATGAAGCGTCCTTTTGCAACCGCCTGCTCTTGACAAAGAAATAATGCACAAAGGTTATGAAAGATCTCTGTCGTGTAGTTCCTATAGAAAATACACAGGATCTGCGCGTTTAGACAACATACACTGTAGGATTGGTGTCAGACGACCTCTGATCACCCCCGGGTATGTTGGCCTTCTTGTACCAACTAGCTCACAGTGCCACTAGAATCTTTTCTTACCAAGGAGAGAATAGTTACTGGCAACCATAGAACATGACAACCCCGATCCCTCAGGACCGTGGAAACAATATACTACCTTTCGCTCAGTCACTCGTGCTCACTTAGTTTGTCTCAGAGAGGTACACCAAATAAACAGGCTGTGAGTTTTCAATAAGCATTTATTGAATACTTGTTATTTTTGTGTAGAAAAGATGTGCTGCAACAACCGTTACACAGCATACGTTTTACATGATTATCAATACTATAATGGTAAAAGGATGTTATAGTTTCTACCATCTTACCAAAATCATGAATCTATTCAAGTATATAAAACGCAATATAAAAGATGTGTACTCCTACGATGCCTCCCTAAATAGATGTACCGAAGTGTACCTAGCATGGATGTAGGTGTTAAGCCCAGAATTCCTCTAGGATTCAGTCAACCCCATTACCTGAAGTGAGACTATGGGACCCCGTCCTGGTCTCGAGGCTGGGCACCCCACGAGGGATGTTAGACCACTGCGAGCTGGAGCGTCTGCATGCAGGAACCTCAGCATCTGGTCAGTGTGTTGGCCGAGAAGTCTCGATCTACTCTAGCTATCGTAGCAAGATTTGATGTATATATACCCATAGGACTCCCTAGGGATCCTACCTTGCTGTATTACTCTTTCGGACTCAAGATGACATCGGGCATGATCTTTGTACATAGATTTTATACAGGAGATGGCAGTCCTGCTGTGCTTTCAAGAACCCTCATGCATAATGTATGAGATTTCGGACTGGAGAAAACCCACATTCTGAATGCAGTGTAATATCTAGGTAAAAGGTCAGTCCCTGTAAACCAGGACAAGTGTAATGTAGGGAGAGAATATAGGTGAAGGGTAACAGTTTACAGAGGCCTATATTATAGTACCTATTTGGAATATAACACCTCTGGGGGAGTGGGGAGAGGGATGGCGAGAACGAGGAGCAAGGAGGCACAGGGGAATGAGGTCCAAGAGGGAGGTATGTGGGTGTGGCAGACAAGAGGCAAGGAAGAGTGCACAGGGGAAGGAAGGTTGAGAGGGAGATACAAGATGGTGGATGTGAGGAACGATATGCACACAGGGCAAGAGGGTGAGGTGGGAGATAACAGTTGAGTAATGGAAGAGTTGCCAAGGAAGTCACATAGGTGTGACCAGAAGAAGAGGACAGAGAAGGCTTTGGTTGTAAAGTAGTCCCTCATGCCAATCACAGCAAGCACTCAAGAGATTACACGTGCAAATACAAACAGCCAATTGTATTTAGGTCACAGATGGATTCTGAACTGAGCTGAACCAAGATGCGATTGACAATGTCTTAGCCCATTTGCTGAAAGAGGCTGGAGTAGGAAATCCAATGGTTAGAAGAAGAAGATCCAAATTAAAATCTATGCATATTGTAATCAATCTGTCAAAACCCAGACCTAAAAACCGCAAATCCAAAGCCTTTGCTTATGATATATGAAGTAGTTTGTCTGAAGATAAGGTTGTATCTTATTGTCTTATCATTGCATTTGTATGGTGCTTAGTACCACTGACAAATCAACAAAGCGCTCTAATGTCAAAGAATGTTTATCTTTCACATTATAGTGGTGTACTACTAAAGCCAACAGGCCTGATTCCATACTTATGCCACAAGGGCGTTCGCCTATAGTCCCATCCTATATTAATGTTTGGAACCCCGCAAATGACCGTAGCAGCACAAAGGATATGCAAGTGAGACTCAGGTCCCTAAGTAAACTGTATTCCAATAGTCATAGAGCGTGCATACTACAGAGGAAGACTTGCTCTGCACGAAGGTGAGGATGCATAGGGGGTGGGGTAATATATGAGATGCCACACCCGCATATGTGAAAGGGGATTCCCTTCTCCCAACTCAGATAATTTACCGATTGTCAATTTTTTGTAAAAAACAAAAGGGTAGACTATTTCTTCTGCACTGTTTCTGTGTGTTTGCATTTCAGCTCAATTTTTGTGTTTTTCTTGTACAGCCTTGGAACCTGCAGATGCCGATTTGTGAGCTCCCAGTACTGGTGTCCAGCTGTGTGCAGAAAGAGACGAGACAAGGAAAGATTAGTGAATAAGATAGCCTTGACATATATAGGTGGTCTAGATTTTTAAAGGTAAAAAATGATGTATATTTCAGCTTGTGTATGTGAGCATAGTTGTTAAAGCAAACACAAGGCGGCTCACTGTGCCACTGGATTCAAGCTAACCTGGCTGATAAAGGGTGTTACCCAGAAACCTTTCCCAGGATGCTTGTTTCCGGTTCAGGGAAGACCTTGCTTGGCAGTTCAGGCTGGACTGCACCCATGAGGCACAGGGTCAACACTGATTTGCACAAAGCTGGGTCTGAACAGATGTGGCAAAGTGAGCTAAAGAACGATGATGGATTCAACCCAGATCTGTGACTGGGAGTAAGTGTCTGAAAAGTTTCTGCGCTCCATTGATCATCTCCTTGTGTTTGCTTTGTTCGCCCTAAGTTGGCAGGGTATGCCCAGAAGTGGGTCCCTTGCTCACTTTGCTACTCGATTCAAACAAGCCTGCCTGATGAAGGGTGTTACCCAGAAACCGGTCCCAGGATGCTTGTGCAATTCGGGCTGGACTGTACCCATGAGGAACATGGTCAAGACTGATTTGCATATAGCTGGGTCTGAACTGAGGTGGCAATGTGAGGTAAAGAAAGATGATGTATTCAACCCAGATCTGTGACTGGGGGTGAGCGTCGGAAAACTTTCAGCGCTTCGTCCATCATCTCCTTGTGTTTGCTCAGCATAGTTGTTAAAGAATGGGCCTGATATATATTTTTAGTGAACGGCCCATCCTCCGCCAAGGTAACAGAGGAATGTATTCTGTTGCCCTGAAGGCGAAATGTCTGTCATCCCGGTTGACAATTCAAACAGTGATTGGAACAGCCATCCAGGTGGTTCCTGCCAATGTATTATAACTTTGACAGACGGCTTCATCAAAAATGTGGAGCTGTCTGTCAAAGTTACCATTTCTTTTGTTTAGTTTTCAAAAAGACAGTCTTAAACCATTATTATCTTTTGAAAATAAAAAAAACAATGCCCGGTGACATGGGAGCTTCCACCCATGGCAAAGGGGAATTGAGAACTTTTCAATGCCCCTTACCACCAGGTTTTCACTGGCAATCACAGGCATTGAAAACGGCTAAATGTCCGTCCATCTATGTTAGGCTGGATGGCATATAGCCAAACCACTGATGGCCCTTACTCCATCAGGCCATTGGTGAAGCTCTCCACTGTCATCAAACTATGGTCCACCTGCATTTAAATCGGGTGGGCAGACTATAGTCTTGCTGGGGAGTTGCCTCACCACCATGATAGAGTTTGTGAAAAATATACTGCTTGTGTGATGTAATGATTGAGTAGACAAACTTGGTTGTAATACAGGATTCCCCATTTGACCACACTAGGGGGCATATTACCATGGGATAGTATGGCCGCTTTCTCGGTGAATTGTGCTCAGAAAGCGGCGTTAAATCTAGAGCCCTATTACCAAGGGCACTTTAAAGCCTGGGCCGAGCCCACTTTGCATGTCGGCGATAAACATCACTAATGACATGCAAAGTGGGCGTTCCCACGACCAACCACATGTAAAATGTGGTTGGAGGTGGGAACACCCTATTACCAAGGCAGGCGTTGGGAGACAAAAACCTGCGATAAACTCATTTATCGTAGGTCTCCCAATGCCTGCTCCGACCAGGCGTTAGGCATTGTTAACAAGGGGGTGTGGATCATAAAGCTGAATCCACCCCCCCATATTATCAAGGCCCACATTAGCGCATGAAAACAACATTTTTTTTCATGCGCTAATGTGCAATATCGCCGACTATCGCCGGATTTCTAATTGCCTGCCTGATGCGCATTGATAATTGCGCACTAATTAGGCGATGAAATCCGGCGATAGCCTGCCATACGGAGATGTGCGTTGTGCGTTTTGCAACGCACACCTCGTTAATATGCCCCTATGTTATTTTGGACACATCACTCTCTACCTGTGCTTTGGTGCCTGCAGCTGCAAAGAAATTGAATGTTTAGAAATTGGTTAGCATTCAGCCTCATACGACTAACAGGACATTTGAATGTTTTTCTTGGCGGCAGATTCGAATCAGCGGACAAGAACTAACTGGTCATGAAACCTAAATTCCACATTTGCCCTCCCAAACAGGTGTAATGCACACTCTTAGGTAGTGTGGTAAACAATAACTCTTCGCATCCAGACTCCTAGACTTTTACTGGAACAGCAGTGACTCTTCACAGACAAGAAATATTACTTGTAATAGGATAGCAACAGCACCTCTTAGAAACATGTTAATGCTTCTATATATACTCTAGCAACATTTCAAATCAGAGCAGTGATGCTTTTTAATGGTATAGCACTTGCATTTATTGGATGAAATCCTACACCTTTTAATGGCACATGGCAATCATGTCCAAAACAGGGCTGCCACACTTGTTAAATCGCATTCATTAGCACTGCTCTGCATGGCAGATTTTATATAATTTAGGAGCATAAAACTACTTTTTGACAGTGCCTAAGCATTTTTAGGTTACGATTTAGACTTCCTTCTTGTTGATTTTTTGCATTGCAAAAGTGTATTTCATTCCACTGCGCCGGGTCTTCAGATTGTGTGCAATTTAAATTCTAAGACATCCGTAAGAACAGGATGGGCAAAATCTAAAACATTTTAGCTGAAATTTCAGGAAAATAAAGCAAAATTATGCAACACAAATTTTGCCGTATCTCATTGAAAATTGACGGCCTTTTTTACAAGTCTTTTGAGCCGCGGGTGAGTCACTTTTAATAATGCGGAAAAGTGGTGTACTGGCGGCGCAAGGGGCCTGTAAATAAACCCCTGAATGCGGGAACATGCCTCATGTTAAAAAAGCATGGAAGATATATAAGAGTGGAGTGCAAGACATTTCCCCCTCAAATCAGATATCTCTGAAATATTTTCTGTTTGAGCAGACAATGAACAGTACAAAATAGGGTGGAAGTTCACATCTATGACATTCTCAGAATCTTACATATGTTGCATTGTTGGGACGGAAATCGTATGAATGGTACGATACGTGTACCCTGCCCTGAGTGCCCAACTGTACTGTTGCCTAGATCACTAATGCAGATATTTTGACAGAGGCGGACACTGTTCATGCGTGTGCTCCCTTACATGGGCTTGTCCCCCGAAATGTGGTCTGTTTGACTTTGAGAGGCACCCAAAGCGCTACCCTCATAGTGTTGTAAGGATACTGCCTTCACCAGGAGTTAAGGAGTTCAAATGCAGTGTTGGTAGTATTCTGTGTAGTGATTGGTAGTAGTGAAAAGGACCATTTTACCCTGTGTCACTGGAGTGAGGCCTATAGGCTTGGTCACCAAAAGTTCTGCTTCTATTTGCTTAACAGACTCCTTGGCCTTCATTAGGTAGATGTGGAGTGCTGCGTAGCACAAAAGTAGTGACTCTGAGCTGTATGTATGTGTGTCTGGGAAGGGTACAGTTCCGATATAGGGCGGTACTGTGCAGTGCATGTGTGGTTAGTGCATGTACTGGGTGAAAGTATATCTGTGAAGAATACATTACATGAGAGGTGTAGTGGAGTGCAGTGAGCATGCAATGAAAGCATGTGATGGACAAATGTCTGCTTGCATGAAGCACAATACGGGAAAGGTGAAGTGTTCTGCAGAGTGCACATGGTGTGTGTGTGTGCTGTCAGTGTGTTTGCTTGTAAATAGCAATAAACTATATGTATACCTTTGATGAAGAGCAAAATCCATTTTTCATTGTAGGGATGCATTATAATCACACACGTATATTGCATCTGCAAATAATCTTTTGTTGTGTTAATCTAAGTGTTATGATCATGTATAATATAATGTAATAACATTAATGTGATGTGTGCAGACCAAAATTTCGTAAAAAATCAAATGTAACCAGCAGAGAACACTAACGGGAAAACACCCGTGTTGTGCAACTGACAATAATTTTATTATTGAGTGTGCTTAGTAATCGAGTTGTTTTACAAGCAAATGAAAATATTAACTGTATATGTCTCAATATCTGTATAACTTCGTAAAGTCCATGTTCTTTTCTCTTATGTTAGCTGAATTTGTAGGCCTGAAATGCATTTTCCCCAGAAGCTCTCGCATTTGAATTAATAGTCAAAATTAATGTTCATGTTAGAGTCTGTTCTTTCTCACATTTATGTTGCAGATGGAAGAAGCGCCCTTGTTAGTTAGAATAATGTCTTTGTTTTAGGAGTTAGGCAAGGATAGAAAAGGATACATTGGGAGCTAACGCCGATAAGGAGAATTGTATTTTCTCAGGGGAGCAGGCCTGGGAATCAAGGTCATTGTGCTACTGTTTGTGCGTATTCGTCATCCCATGGAAAACTATCTATGAGAATGGGGCCTGATCAGATGGCGTGACTTGCAAAGATTCATGGGAAGACACCTGAGATATTTGAAGTATTGTAAGTAGAAAAGGCGCGCCACTTTTCTATGCCTTCAGAGAGAGAGCATCTTAGAGAGAGCTCTGTCTCAGTACCTTTTTGCTTCTTGACCCAACTGAAGTAGAGAGTCTTCTGAGGAAGGCTCACACATTGAGACCCTAACCGATCCTGCCCTGCAGAATGTTTAATTAGGGATGTCACGTTAGCGCTAGTGTAGGGACAGATTAATGCTTAGTAATTACATCAACATTTGATGCAGGGAAACTTGGACTCTTGTTCTTTATTCTTTTGCATCCTGATTCTCGAATTAAACATCGTGTGTATGCTGCACCACCTTAACCTTATCCGGAGATGTTAATGTATTTCTACACCCTCATATTGAGGTGTCTGCATGTCCAGTTGTTCTTGGCTTTGTAATAAATTAACTAACCTTATTTAGCAGTCTGTGATTCTGAATCGGCCTAGGGAACGGCAACTGAATTAATTGACATTGTTAACGATTTGTCTCCCCTCTATGCAATTGTTTAGGGTATTGCGAGATCTTTTCAGAGGGGATCAGGGAGTCATTACTCAAGTAGGGGAAGAAGAGCCACCTGAGGATAATCCAGCACATTATATAGCGACAAAAGTCGGACTCCACACTATAATTTGGCTTCAGAATTGGCATACAATCACTGAAAACAAGGGGGATTTGGCATTTCCACGCTGTGGTTCATTTCGGGTGGAGGTGTTGCAGAAGGTAAGAGGAGTGATGTTTGCACTGCTGCCTTTGCCTAGACCAGCAGAGTTTAAGGCAATAGATGCATGAAAGCGAGCAGCACTTGCAAAGAACAAGCAGAGATTCCAGGGAAAGATTAAGAAGGCTATCAATCAATCAATCAATCAATCATAGCATTTATATAGCGCGCTACTCACCCACTCACCCGGGCGGGTCTCAAGGCGCTGGGGGGGGGGGGTCCGTTTATTGCTCGAAAAGCCAGGTCTTGAGCTGCTTCCTGAAGGTGAGGTGGTCCTGGGTTTGCCGAAGGTGGGTGGGGAGGGAGTTTCATGACTTGACTGCCAGGTAGGAGAAGGATCTTCCTCCGGCGGTGGCTCTGCGGATGCGTGGAATGGTGGCGAGGGCGAGGTTGGTTGATCGCAGTTGGCGGTTGGGCGTGTAGAAGGTCAGTCGGTTGTTGAGGTACTTGGGCCCCAGGTTGTGGAGGGCTTTGTGTGCATGGGTGAGGAGTCTGAACGTGATCCTCTTGCTGACGGGGAGCCAGTGTAGGTCTTTCAGGTGGCCGGAGATGCGGCTGTGTCGGGGGATGTCCAGGACGAGCCGTGCAGAGGCGTTCTGGATGTGTTGGAGCCTTTTCTGGAGTTTGGCTGTGGTTCCGGCATAGAGGATGTTTCCGTAGTCCAGGCGGCTGGTGACGAGTGCCTGGGTGACCGTCTTCCTGGTTTCGGTGGGGATCCATCGGAAGGTCTTGCAGAGCATGCGCAGGATGTTGAAGCATGATGAGGACACGGCGTTGACTTGTCTGGTCATCAAGAGGGAGGAGTCCAGGATGAAGCCCAGGTTGCATGTGTGATCCGTTGGCTTGGGAGTGGTGCCCAGGGCAGGGAGCCACAGGAGTCATCCCAGCGGAGGGCGATGATCCCAGGATGAGGACTTCCGTCTTGCCTGAATTCAGTTTCAAGCGGCTGTTCTTCATCCATACGGCGACATCTTTCATCCCTTCGTGTAGGTTGGTTCTGGCAGTGGCAGGGTCGGTGGTGAGGGAAAGGATCAGCTGGGTGTCGTCGGCGTAGGAGATGATGTTGAGGTTGTGTTGGCGTGCGATGGCTGCGAGGGGGCTCATGTAGATATTGAAGAGGGTGGGGCTGAGTGATGATCCTTGTGGTACGCCGCAGATGACTTCGGTGGCCTCTGATCTAAACGGGTGGAGTCGGACTCTCTGGGTTCTTCCGGTAAGGAACGAGATGATCCATTCCAGTGCCTTCTCTTGGATTCCGATGTTGCGTAGGCACTGCACTAGGGTGCGGTGGCAGACAGTGTCGAATGCTGCGGAGAGGTCCAGGAGGATGAGGGACGCTGGTTCCCTGTTGTCGAGAAGGGATCTGATGTCGTCTGTGGCTGCGATGAGGGCGGTCTCGGTGCTGTGGTTGGCTCAGAAACCGGACTGTGAGTGGTCAAGGGATTCATTCGTCTCGAAGAAGGTGGCGAGCTGTCTGTTGACAGTCTTCTCGATGACCTTGGCCCGGGAACGGGAGGAGCGAGATGGGGCGGAAGTTCTTGAGGTCGGTGGGGTCAGCTGTTGGTTTTATTAGGAGGGCGCTGATTTCGGCATGCTTCCAGCTCTCTGGGAAGGTGGCGGTGTCGAGGGAGGTGTTGATGATGTCCTTGAGTTTCGGTGCGATGGTGGAGTCGGCCTTGTTGAAAACGTGGTGGGGGCAGGGGTCGGTCGGGGATGCGGAGTGGATGGTGTTCATCGAGCTGATGGTGTCTTCGGTGCTGACCGGGGTCCAGGCGCGGAGGGTGATGGTGGGAGGTGTTGGTTCGGTGGTGGGTTGCGTGGTTGGTGCTCCGAAGCTGTTGTGTATTTCAGCGATCTTGCGGTGGAAGAATGAGGCAAGTGAGTCGCAGAGGTCTTGCGAGGGAGCGATGTCGTTGTTTCCGGCGCTGGGGTTGGAGAACTCTTTGACGATGCTGAAGAGTTCTTTGCTGTTGTGGGCGTTGTTGTCCAGTCGTTCTTTGAATGCTGCCTTCTTGGTGGTCCGGATCAGCTGGTGGTGATTGCGGGTGGCGTTCTTGTGGGCAGTCATGTTGTCTGTGGTCTGGTCGGTGCGCCAGGCCTTCTCGAGGGTGCGGCAGGTCTTCTTGGAGTTCTTAAGTTCTTCGGTGAACCATGAAGTTTTCTTGCTGCCGGGTCTGCTGGGGGGGGTCTTCTGTGTTGCGAGTTCATCTGCGCAGTTGGTGATCCACTGTGTGAGGTTGTTGGCAGCTTTGTTGGGGTCCGTGGAGCTGGCGGGGGGGTTTCGGTTGAGGGCGGTGGTGAGCTTGTCAGCCGTGATCTTGCTCCAGTTTCTGCGAGGGGCCTGTTGGGGGTGGTGGTGAGTCGTGGTTCTTCTGAAGCTGAAGTGGACGCAGCTGTGGTCAGTCCAATGGAGTCCGGTGGAGTGGCTGAAGGAGATGTGTTTGCTGGAAGAGAAGACTGGGTCAAGCGTGTGGCCGGCGTAGTGGGTGGGGGTGTTCACCAGTTGCTTGAGTCCGAGGTTGGCGAGATTGTCCAGCAGGGTGTTGGTGTTGCTGTCCTTGTTGTTCCCCAGGTGGAAGTTGAGGTCCCCTAGGAGGATGTAGTCGGTGGATGGGAGGGCGTGTGGGCTGATGAAGTCTACGATGTCTTCGCTGAATTGAGCGCGATATCCCGGGGGTCTGTAGATGAGGGTGCCTCTGTGTGTGGTCTTGGGGTCGGTGTGTATCTTGAAATGGAGGTGTTCAGCGGTGGTCAGGGTGTCGTTGGCGTTTGTGATGAGGATGGTGTTCTTGTGAATGATAGCAATTCCTCCTCCTGTCTGGTTGACGCGGTCCCTCCGGGTGATCTTGTATCCGTCCGGGATGGCGATGTCAGGCGCTGAGGAGGCGCTATGAGGGCATGTCAAGAAACACGATAGGGCGCACAACTTAAGAGATGGGATATAGACACCATTGACGGAGAAAAGTTGTATACAATGCTGATGAGAGAGGGAGGTTCTCAGAATAAGAACAGAGGGGAAAATGGAAATGATGAGAGTGATACGGACGTCAACTTGTTGGATAGGTTGCTACCAGAACGTCCTCCACCTTATAGCCCACATTCAGAGGAGTGAAGGCGAGAACTGATAAATACAGTAGGTCCTAGCGCAGGGGTGGTGGTAAGGATCTCAACAGTTTTAGGGGGGACAGGAGTGTCCATTTTTGGAGGTGCAGAAACAAGTGGAGTCAACTCTGCTTTACGGTAACCAAAAGCTCTTACAGCACCAGTCATCACTGGTCCTGTTGTCTCTGTGTACGACCCAAGTTCATTGGGAAACTCTAGTTGGTGACAGACACTGTTCACTAAAGGAACTGGACTGGGAGGAACAGTGAACATGAACAGAAACTGTCCGTCTCTAGTGCCTGTAGAGTCTAGTAACCCATTACCAGTGACTGCTGATCCTTTTGGAATACGCATTGGTTCTAGTATTATAGGATCTATAGCCATGGTGAACACAAGCTCAGACGTGAGGATGTGGAAAACTCCAGTGAGGGAACCAGTAAGTGTGACATCGGAAGCAAGTGTTACTCAGGGAGTCACTGCAAACCAACATGTCCTAGATGCCACAGATTTAGATACTTGGCTGAGAGACCATAGAAACAATAAGGAAGGACAGAACAGTACGTTGAGTCAGGAAGGATCAAGGCTGCGGTGAAGGCAAGGTTGTTGGATGTGATGAGGTTGACGGCGGAAGTAGATGAAATAATTAATGGGAACTTGCCTTTGGATAGAATAGAGGCTTAAGAACCAGATGAACTGTTAATTGTACAAAGGATGTCACTCACAAAGCGAGAAGAGCCCATGAGAAGTTTTCAGAATTGGCTCATAGAGATGATGTAGACCTGTCTCGAATGAAAATATTGCAGGGAAACCATAGGCTGACCTGCAGTGATCAGGAGCTAGAAAAGAAAAGAGTAACAGGATTGAAAGCAGCCATCCGGGATCTGATGATATGGATACAGGCTTGGAGTAGTCTTGATAAGTGGGAAAAAAGGTGGTCGAAAAAGAAAAGTGTCAGATGAGTCCTGGGGGAAACGCCACCTCCAGGAGGGGGAACATCGGGAGTTGAGGCTTATCCATTGTGAGAAGTGCCTAGTTGAGTATATGTGCATGTTACTTGGAGTAGGGTGATCTAACTGCATTCACAAATGATTTTCTTAGGTTGAAGGAGAAGCTTGCTGAATGGTATAAGCAAGTAGATTGCTTTATTAAGTTCTTGAAGGTGTTGTGAATTGACCTGAATACACTTTTTCAAATTGTGGTTCCTAGCGTTCTATGATCTGCATGTAAAATTGCTATTGAATGGCCTGCTGCTGAGCCAGAGAGGGATGCCGTAAGTCGTGGCCCTTCTCCCTTGGTCATGAAAAAGTACAAATAGAGGTCCTGTGCACATGATAAACTTAATGGTTTCCTAGTGAAAACCTCAATGTCACCAGAATAGTTAAAAAAAGATTCAAGAGTCCGTTGTATATAGGTATGGATGTTTAATAGCTGATCAGTATATCCAAGACATAATTTTTTGTAATAAAGTAAAATGCCGACATGTGTTTCGTCACACCGTGTAGCGGCTGTGACTCATCAGGGCTGGAACGCTCGATAAGCGTGATGCAGTGAAAATACCCCTGAATGGAGAGCAGGGTCTGGAAGATAAGCAGGGATGCTGCTTGGAGTGCCGAAGTTATTTTCCTTACCCGGATGAGGAGAATCACTTCAGCACAGATCCGTGCTAGCCTTCGATACTGACAGAGTTACTTAACGGGACACATCCGTCCTGCCCCAAGCCCTATACTCCAAGCAGCATCCCTGCTTATCTTCCATACCCTGATCTCCATTCAGGCGTATTTTCACCGTATCACGCTTATCGAGCGTTCCAGCCCTGATGAGTCACAGCTGCTACACGGTGGAACGAAACACGTGTCGGCAATTTACTTTATTACAAAAAATTATGTCTTGGATGTACTGATCAGCACCCCGGTATTAAACATCCATACCTATATACAACAGACTCTTGAATCTTTTTTGAACTATTCTGGTGACATTGAGGTTTTCACTAGGAAACCATTTAGTTTATCGTGTGCACGGGACCTCTATTTATATTTGTGGAACAGGAGACACGTCTCCTTACCTTAGAAGGAGCTGGTTTTCCATTGGGTTTGTTCTCCTGACCCGAATGCACCGGACTTAACTCATCAGCCAAGACCTACACTAAAGGAACACGCTGATCATGACAGCTCCTTTTATGATTCACAGACAACTTGCTAAGGTGACTGTATTTGTGTTTGGCATTTTTCTACTGGTTGTGGCACGTATACTGCATGCTAGAGCACGTTAATTAAAATAAACATTTTAAACTTTTTTGCTGTCAGATCTTATTGTGGATGAGTACAAGAGCGTGAGCGAAAGGGTGTGTTTTGCAACCGTGATTCCTGAGAGAGTTGGAAGTGCTGTGTTCTTGGGTGTCTAATCACTTGTTCCTCTGTGAGTGAGTAGGAGGACAAGTGAGACACTATAGCTAGTCGGCCCTGGGCTCATGGGTACTTAGGTGGTAGGATAGCTCAGTCCCTGTCTACTAAGGCCCAATAATACCAAGCATAGTTCTGTGAGTATGCAGAATCCCTGCAACATGATGTTCTGTGTTAAATCCTGCTACCTTGTTACCTGTTCCAAATGTCGATGGGGAAGATTGTGAAGACCTTGACTATCTGGATGTTACTAAATTTTGCACTAAACCGAGACCTGACATTGTCGCTGAACCATTGTCTGATCTGATCAATTCCTTTTTTCAGATGGTTCGTGCCTAAGGGACAATGAAGATAGTTTAAGAGCAGCATTATTTGCTGTCTGCAACATTTCTGGAGTTGTGGAAGCTGCTTGTCTACAGGGAGTATACTTTGCACAAGTAGCCGAGATCATTGAGTTGACCCATGCATGCCTTGTTTCTGAGCAAATCGAGTCACCATCTATACTGATAGTCAATACGGTTTCAGTGTAGTTCACTGAATTTGGACAGCTATTGTAGCAGAGAGGTTTCCCAACTTCATCTGGATCTCTCATAGGAAACTGTGAATATGTGGGACAATTGTTGGTCAAAAACAGAAAACCTCCCCTAGAACAATAATTAAATAAAGGCACACACTCTAATCTTTGATACAAATCATCATCATTGTCCCACACAAGAATTAGTTATTTGAAAAACATTAGTCCGTTTATTATCATTTTACTTAGATTTCTCATTTGTAGGTCCAAAAGCAAAAAAACATATAAATGAATATGCAGTGCTTATTTAGCCTTCTGGAGAGGCTGGAGTCTCCGTGAGTAACAGCGTGTGTGGGCCAGGTCGGGTTGAGTCTGACACGGGAGACGGGTGCACTCTAACTAAGTCTAAGAGCCCAAATTCGAATAGAGGAAAGAAAGCTGCCAAAAATAAAGCAAAACGAGGTAGGGCTAGGGGCAGTAAGATTAGCCACTGTCCCCAAGCTACACTGATTGAGTGTGGTAGCGAAACTCGAAAGGGGGCTTCTGTAAGGGGGGCAAGAGTTGCAGCTGAGTCAGCTGAGGTAGTTGAGAAGAGCAGCTTAAGGCAGATGCCCCAAGAGAAGGGGGGGGGTGTCACTGAGTCGAATAGGCTTCAAAGAGCAGCTGCCAATAAGGGACGAGGAGATATTAAATCATCTCGTATCACCCCCTCCCTGCGCTCATTTTTTAAAGTACTGACCCAGGTTTTGAACATTCAGCAATCCCTTCAAGGTAACCCCTCTGTTCGAGCAAACCTCTCTGGGCACTTAGACCCAAGCAGGCAGTTTTCCACTAATAAATTCCCTCATATGCCAGCTTCACCTCTGGCCCGCACGGGCTTTCCCATAGACAAGGCAGATAAGACAGAAAGCACGGTCCAGATGGAGTCAGTTGAATCAGTTGAGGCAGCGGAGTCAGCTGAGTTAGCCAGCCTTCAGTTTGCACAGGATATTCAGGCTCCTGATACCATAGTACCCCCGGATGTAGCTGCGACCCCAGCACCTGTTCTGATGGAGTCATGTGAGTCAGGTGAGGATCCAACGCTAGCAATCCCTGTACCTCCAGAATCTGGTGGGTCTGGGGGGGGGCGCAGGCTTAGCCTGTTCCTCGATTGAGATATTGCTAACTTTCTTGAAGGCAGACATAAGGCAGGGTTTTATGGTTTCCGCAGAGAACCAAACTGAGATTAGGGCTGCATGTGATGTCCTGTAAAGGAAAGTAGATCGCCTGAATGAAAGGACAGAGTCCCTTGAAGGATCTGTGGAGGAGCTAAAGGCAAATTTGGGATCTGCTGAGTTAAAAATCCAATCTCTGCAAAGAGAAGGGGATGTGATTCGCGAGAGGGTGGAGTCCTTGGAGAAATATTCAAGAAGAAACAACCTCCGACTCCTGAAGGTTCCTGAGGGGAAAGAGGGGAGTGATATTAAGTCTTTTGTGGTGGGCCTATTAAAGGACACAATAAATTTGGAGGAGACGCTGGACACCCTGGAGAAAGACATCCAAAGGATTTACAGGGACCCATTTCGTCTAAAGCCTGGCAGGGCTAAGCCCAGAAAAATCCTGGTCAACTTTCTTACCTATGCACTGAAGGAAAAAATCCTACATTTGGCCCTAAAAGCTAAGACTCTAAAAGGCTCGGACTTTTCGTTCGAAATCCGCTCAGATCTATCAAAGACCACCTTGGATCAGCAGTGGGCAAAGGATGGAAAAATTTAGAGCCCTGGGTGCGACAGTTCAGATGAGGTTTCCTGCCTTCTTGCGAGCTATGTATAACTAGCAGCCCGTCCCGACCTTGTCTGGGAGCAACAGGCTTCCCCGACCCCTGCCCACCCCAACATTGTCCAGCAGCCCAGGCCCCCGCCCGGCCCATCCCCCGCCTGCCCCAACCCCCGCCTGCCCCGACCCCCGCCTGCCTCGACATGTGTTCCCTTACCTCAGCCGTCGCTCCTCCCGCCTGTCCGCTGCTGATATACTGCTTTAAATATGTCTGTTCTTCTTTGCAGAGGTGTACAGCTGACCAATCCATTCTACAGAGTGTACATAGGCTGGGAAAGCTTACATCATAGCTAATCTTTTTGGCCTAGAGGTGTGTTAATGATTGCTGTTTCACCATAAAAACACGGGATCATTTTATTTTCTCCTGCAGCCCGGGCCCCCGCCCAGCCCGTCTCGCGCCCAGCCCGTCCCCCGCCTGCCCCGACATGGGTCCATTTATCTCAGCCGCCGCTCCTCCCGCCTGTCTGCTGCTTGCACCACCGCTGGCCTGTCCACTGGTCCTCACGTCACCGCTCCTCCCCCGCACCATGTCCACCACTCCTTTACCTCAGCTGCCGCTCCTCCAACCTGTCCACTGCTCGCACCGCCGCTGGTCTGTCCGCTGCTCCTCACGTCACCGCTCCTCCCCGTGCCATGTCCACCGCTCCTCGTCGCTCTCCTGGAAGCCGCTCCTCCCCGCGCTCCTGACGTGAGCACGCACGTCGCGGACGGCGCTACTTCGGAGCGCCTACATTTTTTTTACTGTCAATTTTTTAATTAACGTTTAAAAAAAAATGTATATAGCCTATAACCATCTACACACCCTGATGATTCCAACGGTGTATCAGGTGTGTGGATCGGCGCTGTGGTTCCCGAGTTTACCCGCCTCAAAGGCAGAAAGTTCTTCCTTTATTATAGTAGTATAGATAACAAGATGCACAATCTTAGATCTCCTCTTGAGGCTGAGGAGATGTTGGAATCATTAAGGGATCTCACACGGGGGGCAGGAAACCCTAAGGGGGAATGAGCTGAAACTCCCTGCTAGGTGAGGGAGGTAAAGAAGAATTAACAGTATTGTCCCCGGTGTTTAAAAAATAAAAGGAATTAATAAGTGTTAAAAGTTGGAAAAAAGGAAAAATTATAATATATTAAATCGAAAATAAAAAATAAAAAATAAAAAAATAAAATAAGAAAGCAGGGGGAACAGTAAAAGGGCACTGATGGGATACAGGGGGGAAATTAATAAAATTAAAAAGTTGAGACAAATTGGAATCACCTAAGCACTACCTGCGACTCAGTTTGGCAGCAGAGGGGGTAGAGGAGGAGGGAGGGGGCTAGAGGGTGTAAAACTGGCGATACATCAGTCCAGTGTAAGTATGGTGGGGTTTTCCAGGGGGGGGTATCACACAGGGTGGCGGGGGTAAAAATGCAAAAACTCCTCATGGGTCTGAGCCCTAGTTTTATTTTAAATTAAATAGATCTGTCCACCGACAGGGGTTGAGATACAAAGGCGAGATAACTTTAATGTTCTGCTCTAAAAAGAATAAAGGAACACATGATAATAGAGCCTCAGGGAATCTGGATGGGACAGTGAAGGGGGTTGTGACGGAATGACGCAGATAACAATTTTATCCTGGAATTTCAATGGCCTGCGCACTAGGGGTAGAAGAGGATAGACATCTTTTTGGGAGAAGACCAGTGGGCAAATATCAGGGGGGTTCTATTTATTTTTAAGAAGCAGGCCAAAGCACAAATCGTGAAGTATTGGGAAGACAAGAGCGGTAGGTGGCTCCTGTTAAGGGTTGTGCTGGACGGCCTTCCATATACCCTGGTTGGGTACTACGGCCCAAACCAGGATGGTCCCTCCTATATGAATACTATATATGACCACTTAGTAGCCTTTCACGACCCTGTAATCTGGGCTGGTGATTTTAATATCGTGCTGAACCCAAAATTGGATAAAAATGCTAACTCTAGAGCCTGCGTCCTTTCTAAATCTAGGAAAGGCCTTTTAACAATAATGACACAACTAGGCCTCGCAGATATTTGGAGGGAAAGGGCAGGGGCTAGGCTGGGGGTTTCTTTCCGAAACTTCAAATATAAACATCTGTCAAGGATCGACTATGCTCTATTCAGCTATAGTCTTAAACACTTAATGATAGACATCACCTATCTCCCCTCACATCTTTTCGATCATTCGGCTATTTCATTTATTCTAAAATCAGGCCACCAACAAAAGTATGCCTCCTGGTCTTTTGATCGTACCATCCTATTAGAAGAGGATGAAGTCATCTTTCTTCAATCAGAGACCCAGCACTTTTTGGAGGCCAATTTAGATACAGCTGATGTTCCCACTGTGTGGGATGCATTGAAAGCCTTTTGGAGGGGTTGCATTACAAGTCGATCCTCGTACATAAGAAAGAAGTACCGGAAAGTATTGAGAATTTGGAGGTAGAAATGAAAGGCATCGAGAACAATTTGGGCGCCCATATTGGCTCAAGTGCGGACCAAGAAAGACTTGATTTACTAAAATTCCAACTAGAAAATGTATTACAGGCAAGGGTTGCCAGGAGGTGGGAGGCGAGCAAAAACTCTAATTTCGAGTTTGGTGAGGCGGCTGGTAAAATCCTCGCCTGGAAAACCAAAGCCGACCAAGCGCAAAATTACATTAGGGAGATTAGGGTGTAAGGGGAAGCAGCTAATCGGCTCTCAAAATCGGAAATAGGATGCGCGTTCCAGGACTTTTTTCAGCCATTTATAAAGAAGATACTTGCAAGGATAAGGTAGCAAGAGATGCCTGGCTAGAATCAATTTCCACTCCAAAGCTTTCACCGGAGCAAAGTAGGACTTTGGAGGTAGAGATCTCTGCTGAAGAGATTAGCAAGGTAATGGGGCAAGTAAAGCGTGTGAAGGCGGCCGGTCCGACGGTCTACCGGGGGAACTTTATCGGGCCCTTAGCGTGGAGATTACCCCAGTCTTGCCTACTGTCTTTAATAGTATTCTCTTGGAGGGAATGGATCCTCCAAAGTCTTGGAACGACGCTACGGTGGTCCTAATACCTAAGCCAGGGAAAGATCTGAAAGAATGTGGGTCATATCGCCCAATTTCGCTCCTCAACAGCGATTATAAAATCTTCGCTGCTATTATGGCTGCTAGGTTGGGGGGGTGGCAAGCTCGATTATACATGAAGATCAAAAGGGCTTCATTAAAGGCAGACACCTAGCAGATCTCACGCAAGATCTAGTTGGGGCTATCGATATCGCTACTACCTTCTCTTTCCCTCTGGCCGCCCTTACGCTGGATGCGACCAAGGCCTTTGATAGGGTCAATTGGGCCTATCTGGCCGCAGTCATGAGGAAATTTAACTTGCCTGAAAATTTCTGCTGTATGATATCGCTTATATACAAAGTTCCGACTGCTAGGCTATCGGTAAATAACTCCTTGACAGAGCCCTTCCAAATTACAAGGGGAACAAGGCAGGGCTGCCCGCTTTCCCCCCCTCTTCTTTAATCTTCATATCGAGCACTTTGTTCAGATTCTTAGAGAGGAGGCCAACATACCATCATTTAGCTTTGGAGGGTGGGATAAGCGGGTAGCTCTATATGCAGATGATATTCTCATAATGGCATCTGACTTAGACCTGGCTCTTCCTATAGTGATCAAGAGGGCAGAGGAGTTTGGCAAGATTTCCGGATATGAGATAAATGCTAACAAAACGGAAATCATGGCCTGGAACACCACCAGCAAGTATCTGGAGGTTGTAACCTCCATGCGATATCTTGGTATTAGAATCATCCAAAATGTTAGTAAAACGGCCGCTCATAATCTGGAGCGAGTATACAAAGAGTGTCAGAAACAGCTAAAGGCATGGAACCACCTCCCTTTATCCATCTTTGGGAGGACAAATTTAGTAAAAATGTCTATCCTGCCCAAATACACTTTTCTGTTTAATTCCATTCCTCTGGCTTTTGATATTAAGCAAATAGCTAAATGCCAACAAGAGATACATTATTTTATCTGGAAGTATGGAGCCACTAGATTGGCCTGGAAGAAGTTGAGGAGAAGGAGGGAAAAAGGAGAGCTAACGCTACCAGACCTGCAATACTATGCCTGGGCGTTTCAGCTATCTTACTCTAGAGTGCTTTTAAAAACACCATCAGTTAGCTCTAGGGGAGAGATGTTCCGAGCCATGCTAGAGGTGCCGATCTTCCACCTGACGGCTTTCTTTTCAAGTTCGGGGACCCGAATTTAAAAAAAAAGTAAAATACAAAATTCTTCAATCATTGGCAAGTAGCTGGTCTACAATTAGGAAACATATAGGGCTTAGCTATTTTTCTAATTTAGCACCTTTGTGGGACTCGCCAGGTACTCCACCTTGTCTTAAAGACAGACTGGTGAGCCCGGTAAAGGATGCTGAAATCTTGAAATTGGGAGACTTGCTTGCAGGTGGCTCAATGGCATCTTGGGAAGAGCTTGCGGGAGAGAGTTGGGTCGGGCCTCTCAAGATTCAAGCATCGGCAACTGACTAGCTGAGCTCAGGCATTGAGTAGGAAGGGTGTCCCCCTGGGTAAAATCAGCTACCTGGAAAATCTACTGGTGACAAGGCCAGGGGGAGGCAAGGAGGTCTCTTGTTGGTATTGGGCGATTCTGGAAGAGATAGATGGAGACTTCAAACTTCCTGAGGATTCATGGGGAGGGGAGGTGGGCGCCCAATGTGAGAAGAAATGGCTGGATTCATTCAGCCTTTTATACAAGATTGTGAAACCAGCAAGGCTGAGGCGAAACCACCTGTTTACGCTACATTGTGCATATCTCTCTCCCCAAAAGCTAGCAAAATTTCAGCCAGGGGAAAAATGCAATAAATGTGACCTGCCCGAAGCTTTGGATGTGCATATGTTTAAAGATTGCCCCGCCATTAGTCATTTTCGGGAGGAAGTGAAGGACGCTCTGTGCTCTATTCTTAACATCACATTGAGCATTACTCTTCCCTTAATCATCTTTGGGACTGATGAAAACATCTCCGGGCAGGCCAGATCTTTTCTTTTCAATGCAATTCTCCTGGCAAGGAGACAGATTTGCAGGTTCCGGGTGGACGCAACACCTCCAACATACGCGGGGTAGTTGACGTCGCTATATGAAGTTTCTACGGTGGACTTGGCCAGATCTTGTAGCAGGAAAAAGCTTGCTTTTTGAGATCTTTTGGTACATTGGAAGTAGGATTTCCGTTTTTTTTGGGGGGGTCCTATGATTATGCCTCTTTTCTGCTCCATGGACCTATGGCAAGGGCCCCCCTCGGTTACATCGAGGTCCAACAGGTGGTAATACACCTTGATGGAGTTTTGCAGGTAGCCCTGTTTTGTCTTGGTTTCCTTCTTCCGCCAATAAGTTTTCTGTGTCTTGGTCCGAGCTCTAATCTCGATCTCGGGGCTTGGACATATTGACACACAATGGTGGTCGGTGGTTTCTTACATGGGGGTAATGTCAAATGAGGAAAAAAATAAAAAAAATTAAAAGATTGTCCAGGCAGCCTAGGTTCAAAGTCATTGTTGTGTCACATGTCAACAAATGAACGCTGGAAAGAAAACTGTGGTTGCCTTGAGTCACTTTGGGAGATTGGGGGTCCTTTCAAACAGAATCTGTTAGACTTTTTTGACATACCTGTGTGTAATGGTTTGAGATACATCTTGGTTGTTGTGTGCATCTTTTCATGATTGTTGGAAGTTTAGTTGACTAGAAGGTGTGATAGCCTCACAGTAGCAAAACTGTTGTTGAGGGACCTTATTACGTGCTTCAGATTTCCAACGACATTGGAGTTGGATAGAGGAGCCCACTTTCGCAGTGAGATCATAAAGCTGCTGTGTACTTCCTTACACGTGGATCAGAGTCTGCATTGTAGCTACAGGCCAGAGGCATCAGGAATTGCGGAGCAGATTAATAGGACGCTAAAGGTGAGAATAGCAAAAGTGTGTGCTTCGACATCCTTGAAATGGCCTGAAGCGTTGCCTTTGATTTGAATGAGTTTGAGCAGCATTTCTAGTAGGAGAACTGGGCTATCTCCCCACGAGATCCTCATGGGGAGAGTGATGTGTTTGCCTGCAGTGCCATCCATAGCACTAATTATCATCACAGATGATTTGGTTCTTGATTACTGCAAGGGATTGGCTGATGTGGTTCATTCTGTGTTTCCCCAGGTTGAAGCTGTGTCTGCACCGACCTAGAAAGACCTCTGCCATGACCTAGGCCCAGGAGATTGGTGCTGGTTCGAAAGCATGTAAGAAACAATTGTCTTGACTCACAGTGGTGTGGACCATACCAGTTGAACTTGGTGATGAATAATGCTGTGAAGTGTGGAGGCTTGTTCAACCGGATACACGCCTTGCACACCCGTTGAGTCTCAGGGCCCTCAGAAGAAAAAGCTCCACTCCCAAAAGTACCTCCAGCCGGGGTCGCCAGATCATCGGAGAGGAAAAGCAACACGGTGGGCTTTCCTGAAGAGATTGGATACCCACCAGGATGAGCTGCGGGGGGGTCAAGATACACAAGACCCAGAAATAGACTTTGAGGTACACAGTAACGTTGCGAGTGGTATCGAGTCTGTCTCAGGAGAAGAGACTGGTGTGGAGATTAGTTATGTGCTGTCAAGGAAGAAGGAGATCACAAATGAATCATTGCTAGTGAGACAGAAAAGACAAAACCTGAGGATTGCATCTGAGGAAGATATTGTACCAATAACTGAATCATCTGAATCTGTTCAAAGCGAGTCAAAAGAAGCTCAAGTGAGTGTGAGGAGATTGAGAAGAGCAAGAGTGCCATGCCAGAGAAACGCCTCTCCTGATTGGACTTATTTAGCTGCAAATGCCAGAAAGAGTGAGATCCGAGACATCAATACTGATTATCGAGTTTCTGCTACAAGTTTCTGGAATAGATGCTAATGCAGTTTTGTCATTGACTGTGCCTTACCCACTGAGGTTGAGTGGCTTACGGACTCTGATTTTGGAAAACATTGAATACATAAGCTTTGGAAATCAGCCACCGCCTTAGGAGATGGCAGCATTCTGAGCTGAACTGTTGCAGTGAGTCATTGAATATTGTGTCTGATCTCATAAGGAATTTAAACGGAACTCTGAACTGTAAATAAAAATTCTTCCTTGAAAGAAGATAGCCTAGGCCCAATTGGAAAAATAATAAAAATAGACATTTTTCTTTAGAAGAAGAAAGACAGCTATGGAAGTCTTTCAGGCTGTGTAAATATTGTGTCTGAGACTGGAAAAATAATTTTCTAAGATCCCAGAGAAAGTTAGTCGCTTGCAACATGTAGATTTGTCTAAAGGTGATTATACGCTGAATGCTTATACAAAACTGTTGCATGAGTATGTGGACAGTATGGATGTGAGAGACTGTTATGTGTGTAAGCGATTGCCTGCTTCAGTCAAGGAGGGTATCAGGTACCATCACCTGCCCTTAACATATGGTATTAGTTGCAGTCTTAGCTTGTTTTATGGAAAGGGTCACTAGGAGTATAGTTCACAAATTATGATTTGGTGCTTTCAGATATTCCAGTTTACAAACACCTGAGCAAATATGATTATTATAAGCAAGAAGATAGAATGGGAAAGTATTTTGTACCCACAATCACACTAGACACAGCTTATGTGCATAGACACAATTTAACCTGTACACTAACAGATATAGAGAAAAGGTTTGCAGACCAAGTAGAAGATAGACATAGGGACTACTGTTAAACTTAATAGTAGGGAGGAAACTTTTGAGTGAGCTAAGGAGGAATCAGCTCACAAAGCTAAGTGAAGTTATGGTCCTATAGCTCTAGTTGGAAACAGCGAGGCAAGCTTTGCATTCGACAAGTACAGACACGTTATGACACCATTTTTGTGCACAGAGTGTGTATGAACACATATTTCTGATTGATGGTTCTTCAAAGAAATTCTTGCAAGAAGCAGTTCAAGTGGTGCCAAGTGTGTACTTTGTGTGTGGGAGAAATAAGTATGTTTGGCTTACGAACACATTGTGTGGTACTTGTTATCTGGCTGTCGTGTTTCCAAAGATATACCATGTGGAGGATTTGGAGAGTTTGAAAGGAAAGACAGCCAATACAGAGAAACATGGAACGAGTGCCGGTGAAATTGGGAGGGATGTATTTGGAGCAATGATACCTACTTTGGGAGTGGTTTTAAATGACATCAAGATTAGTAGGTTATTAACCATCGTGGATAAGTTGTCAGTTAATACAGCTTAGTCACTAATGCTTGTGGATTTAGAGATGGTTTTGATAAGAGTTATGGTAATACAAGCCGTCTTGCTTTAGATGTGTTACTAGCAAAACAGGGCGGAGTCTGTAAAATGTTGAAGGTCCAATAGTGTTGCACTTACATACCAGATAATAGTAAGGACCTGAGGAAATATATAAGTAACATCTTATATGAGCTACACCTTGAGATACATGATCTGGCAACTGACAGAATTTGGTATAAGATTGAGAAAGGATTTGGAAAAGTTAGAAGTTGGTTTGAAAATCTTGGAAGAGGTATTCTTGAATATATCTTGAAGCCGATAGTAATTGCTGTGGTTTGTGTTATCATCTTGTTGGGTATAGTGAGGTCATACAAATGGCACAAGTCATGACAAGTGAAGAATTCCATTAGAGAGAGAGAAAGGAGAATGGAAAGACTACAGGACAGTCACTATGAGAACCATAAGAAGTTAGAAGAATTCAGACAGATGAGATTAGCTATGAAATCGGTTTAGGTCGGTCTACTCTATTAGGAATTAGAGTAGTGTGATGACACAGGTCATCAGAGGGGGGGAATGATGTAGCGCAAAATCTAATTTTTATTGTAGGGGTGCATTAATGCGCATGTAGATTGCATCAGCATTTAATCTTTTGTCTTGAGAATTAAAACTTAATTCTTTCTTTCTGTCAACTAACCAGCTGGCCTCTAAACAGTACTGGTTACTTCAAATTAATGTATTTGAAGTTGACAAATCTTCTTGGTCTCATGGTCTAACAGAGGTCCTCTAAAATTACAGCTTTAGAATGTAGGTCTTGATCCAATATTCCTGAGGCCATCCCTTTTTTCGCTCATAAACAGACAAAGTACTCTCTTCTTCCAATTTATGACCATCCTTTCCAAACAACCATACTTTTTCATTGTCCAAGGTCTTCGAAGTTATCAGCAAAGTGCTGAAACATTCAGCTCCTCTTCTAAGTTACTGACATCACTCTTCCATTTTGGGCAGTTTTGGTAGGTGTCCTATCCCTCATTATGCACATGCTTTTCTAAGTTGGAGGGAGACTTCATCCCCGGCTGTATGACTGTAAAAGACTTTATTTTGCTTGCCAGTTTACAAGACATTCTATAGATGGTTGATTGAACCCACCTTCAAGATTATCTATTTTAGAGCTATCAATAACACTGCTGCAAATGTTGCTGCTTGTACCTTGAAGGAAAATGTATCCAGTATTAAGTAGGAAATCGTTATCATAATTTTAAGAAAGACTACTCCCACAAAACTAACAGGCACATGCATCAAAGCTATTTACGATCGCAAACAGAGCAAATCGCAAAAATCGGCCGTTTGCGATCGCAAAATTAAATTTTGCGATGCATGAAACATCTTGCAGCTCACACTTTAAAAAATCGCAAATTATTTGTGAGTTTTCAAATTGAGATTGAGATTCCTTAAATGCAATGCAAGAACCACTTGAGAATAGCAATTTTGCTAATAGGGGGCGCAAATTACCATGAGGTTGAATTTCATGGTAATTTGCAAAAACTTTGAAAAATGCCCTTTTGTACATTTTTCAAAGTTTCATGTTGGGCTCTCACATGCCCTTAGGGGATGTGTGTGCGCAACGTATGTGCACAGATCAATTTCAGGGGTGCAACATTGGTGTCCTTTTGAGACCCTTGCACCCTGGAATTGCATGCGCAATTTGCGAGGACCAATTGGTACTCGCAAATTGCGCATGCAATTTCCAATTCATTCCTATGGGCTAGTAGGCCCTTAGGAATGAATGGAAAGCCATTCCTTATTTGCGGCTCGCAATTTGCGAGTCGCAAATAAGGAATGTGTAGGAATTGTTATTTTTACAGCGATTCGTACATACATAGGCTTTTGCGAGTCCTTAATTGCGATTCCTTAATTATCGCAATTAAGGACTCGCAAAATCCTACCTTGATGCATGTGTCTGTAGGAGGCTATTATCTTCCCATTTTCATTTTACCGTATCTCCTCTGTTCATTCACAGCCACTTGAACTTAAGGGGGGCATCCACTGGAGAGAAAAAATGTCTCTTTTCAGACGTGCATCACTATCAAACATTAACAATAGGCATTCTAGAATTCCCCTTAGTTTGATGTCAGCTTGGACTTTGAGAATATTCTGTTATCATTCACCGAAGATCCCTTTAAACATAGTAACTATGGCCTATGATCTTTTGTTCTACTGATTTCCCTTTCAGCCTCTTGACCATCCTTCCTGCACGCTTCTCAGCAAAAAAGCAGGGAGACGTGTTTAAAGCATGCCGAATGTGGTTTATGCCATATTCACTATAACACGATTCATTTAAATGTTGCTGCTGGCTGACAAGCAACAAAGGAGCATTGCTTAATATGAGGCTCTGTGTCTTTCTTAAAATTATAATTTCCTACCGAGTATTTGGAAAACACACATTTCTTGGAGTATGGAAATTAGCATCTGTTGCAACGTTAAACAATCAAAAATAAGAAATCTGTTGTCAAATCCTACCGAAATTGTGTAAACAGAAATTCACAGTATCCCTCTTACAAAACTTACATCGCAACGGAAAATGGTGTAAACAAACGAAATGACTAAACTTAAATTGTCTTTTTAATGTAAGGTACCAACACTTCCCAGCAGGGCTGCTATTCTTTTAATGGGCTAGTACCAGCACTTCTCAGTAGGATACCAATGTTTTTTATGGCACGTGATCATCATTTCTCAGAAGAGAACCGATGCTTTTTAATTGGCTAGTACTTACACATACAAGTGCCAATGCTATAATTCTAATGACACGTTAACACATTTCATCAGCAGGACTGCGATAACCATTTAATGTTGCACTTCTTGCTCTTTTCAGCAGGACAGCTGTTCTAAACATGAGAGAGTAAATGCATTTCTCATCATGGCTCATATACCTATATTAGAAAAACACCATCACTTTGCCTACACATTTAATGACAACACACCTACATATGATGGTATTCCCGACTGAAAGACCAAGAAAAGTACAGGCATAGCCTGAACTCCCCTTTCAGCTTGCTGATCAGGTGAAATACACAATGGTGAACAGTACCATAATAATGCACAGCTATGTAAGACCTATAGACATAGGGGTCTTAGTTCAACACCTTTCATGATGATTTCTCCCATCTCTCACAAGTAAGGAGCCAACTCTGCCGATCCCCAAAAAGTTTGATATGTAGCACCAAATTCTGAAAGCTCTAAATTCCATACCCCAAACACCACCACTGTGCTAAGCTCCAGCTCTAGCTCTGAGTTAGCATATGTGAGAGATGCAGTAAATAACATTTAAGAGGACTTTATGGAAGACCGAAACTGGCCCATCGAATTGTGCTCCTCTATTATTGTAGAGTAAAATGATACCTCACTTGTGTGGCTGTCTAATGCAGAATTGGCTAAATATGCATTTTCTTTTAAATGTAGCGCTTAGAATCCGCTGTGCTATACCTTAATCCCTATGTAAATGTACATGTATTTATATAGCTCAAATCACTGTCCGAGGTCGGTATCTAAGCGCTTGCTTAGGGAACCCGTCCTGGTAATCCCCTGTGAGATAACCCCGGCAGGGTATCCACAAGGTGAAAGCCAGGCTTCCCGCCGTGAGGGGCCGTTGTGGAGATTAAGCAAGCTATTGCCCAGAGTCGCAGAGTGTGAACCTGTGAGTCAAGAAAGCACCGAAGCGAGAATTATCGAGTCCGTGGAATTTTTAGCCCAAGACCCGCCGAGGCGGGGAATTGAACCCTGGTCCAGGGCCGATCTCAGCTTCCGGGTCTGCCGCCTCTAACCCCTGAGCCACACTTCTCCACACTTTGTTTTTGATCTTTCAATTCACAGGTCCTTGCCCCACCCACACAACTGAGGTATTTTACTCGGAAGACTAAGGGGAACGCTGTGTGGTAGGACATTTGTGCCGGCATGGTGATCCAACACAAAAATATGTGGAAAATGTGTTTTTTCCAAGTAAATTTCAGATTTGCAGGTGATTCTGGGTAGGAAAACTTTGGGGGATCCACGCAAGCATACTTCGCTGGACTCCCCCGGCTGTCTAGTTTTCAGAAATGTGTGGGTTTGTTAGGTTTTCCTAGATGGCCGCCGAGCCTGGGAAAAAAAAACAGGTGACACCCACCCCCTTGCAAAACCAGGGTTTTTTGCGATAGGTAATTTTGAAGTCTCCTCATTTGGTTTTGGTCCCTTACATATTGCGGGTACTTAGGCCACCCACATGAGAGAGGTATCATTTTTATCAGGGAACCTGGGGAAACACTGGGTGGTAGAAAATTTGCATCATCCTGGTGATTTCACAACTTTCCCACACAGAAATGTGAGAAAAAATATACTTTTTTCAGCTAAATTTGAGGTTTGCAGGGGATTTTGGGTGGGAAAACATTGGGAGGGTCCACACACGTCATACCTCCCTGGACTCCCCTGCGTGTCTAGTTTTCAGAAATGTGTGGGTTTGGTAGGTTTCCCTAGATGTCCGCTGAGCCTGAGGCCAAAAGCCCAGGTCAACCCCCTTGCAAAACCTGGTCATTTTGTGATAGGAAATGTTGATGTCTCCTCAATACGTTTTTGGCCCTTGCCTGTCACGGGTACTTGGACCACCCACACGAGTGAGGTATCATTTTTATTCGTAGACCTGGAGAAACCCTGGGTGGTAGGAAATTTGTGTCAGCCTGGTGATCCCACAGCTTTCCCACACAGAAATTTGAGAAAAGAGTGATTTATTAAAGTAAAATTTGGGGTTTACAGGGGATTCTGGGTAGAACAACATTGGGGGTCCACAGAAGCCATACCTCTCTTGACTCCCCCAGGTGTCTAGTTTTCAGAAATGTGTGGGTTTGGTAGGTTTCCCTACCAAACCTGCCGAACCCGGGGCCAAAAAGCCAGGTGACCCCCTTGCAAAACCACGTTGTTTTGCGATAGGTAATTTTGATGTCTCCTCAATACGTTTTTGACCCTTGTATGTCTCGGGTACTTGGCCCTACCCACGCAAGTGAGGGACAATTTGTAATGGGAGACCCGGCGGAACACTGGGTTGCTGGAAATTTGTGTCTGCCAGGTTATCCCACAACTTTACCACACAGAAAAGTGAGGATTTTTTTTTCAGCCAAATTTGAGGTTTGCTGGGGAGTCTGGGCAGGATAACTTTGGTGCATCAACACAAGCCACACCTCCCTGGACTTCCATGGGTGTCTAGCTTTCAGAAATGTCTGGTTTTTTTAGGTTCCCCTAGATGTCTGCAATCCCGGGACCAGAAATCACAAAACAACCAGTTTTTTTATGGATGTCCCCTGCATTTTTGTTCCCAAGCTCAGTGGCCATCTAGGGAAACCTAACAAATCCAGACATTTCTGAATACCAGAGACCCAAGGGGGTCCAGGGAGGATACCTAAAAGAACTTACAAATTCAATTAAAATTACAATTATTTAATGTATAAAGATAAGCAGCACAGCAACAAGACTGCACATCCCCAAAGTGCCAGTGTAACTGACTACTAAGGAGTTAAACATTCTAAACAAGAGTTCCAATGGAATTAGAACACTGGATAATAAAAACATTTTTGAATGAACATGTTAACAATATAACACATCTTCCTAATATGAAATTGAAAGAAACAAGTTAACAAATCAAACAAAAAAACTAAAAAACACTATCTAATATAATCTACCAATATTGCAGGTAAACATCTTGAACGTGTGGAGACCTTGACTCTATTAGCCACAGAATCATATCAGTGGTATTGGAGTCAGTGCGATGACGATCCTGTAACAAATCAGGATTATTTACGTTGCCATCTGGAATCATATCATTGTCACTGTCTAAAATAAAATCACTCTTGAAACTTCCAGGACACCTAGCAACATGCCTGACATTCCAAACTTTACCATCTTGTGTTATGACAGAATTCCTGAAAACTCTGGTGATTTCGATAGGTTTATAGAACTTGCTCACACACTTACCTACCAAACAAGGTTTCTTTATTCTTACCCATTCACCTACTCTAAAATTATGTAGTTTAGCACTCCACTTCTTGTCATACCAGACTTTGCATTTTATTTGTTTTTCCTTCACTCTTAAACATGTATCATTTCTATTCCATTCATTATGAATGTTATCGCCAGACCTTTCTTTGAGCCACCACAGACAGATATTTGAAGTAGAATCTCTGCCTTTCAATAAACGAAAAGAACTAACTTCAGCAGTGGAATGCGGTGTAATTCTATACATCCACAATTTCTCTCTTAACAAGTTTTTCCAATCTTCTCCTTCCTTCATGACCTCAGTTATGTAACCCTTCAAAACTCTATTGAAGCATTCCACTTGGCCATTTTCATGAGGCGCATACAATGACGTTGTAACATGTCTTATGCCCTGAGTTTTGAGAAATTGCTCCATATCGTTGGAAACCAGTTGAACACCATTATCTGTGACTATAATGGCAGGAGCACCTTCCCCTGCAAAAATCTTCTTGAAAAACTCTAGCACGTTATTGGTGGTGGCCATGGGAACCATCTTGACTTCCGCGAATTTAGAATGATAGTCCACTAACACTAAGGCATATCGTGAATCTAGTGGTAAATTGAGAAAAGGACCAGAAATGTCAAACGGCAATTTTTTCCAAGGTTCTTGTGGCCAATCAACACAGTTAAGAGGTGGAACATTAACTTTCAAAACTTTATCACTTGCATTGCAAACAACACAGTCTCTAACCACCCAGTCTGCTATCCGATCCATACCTGTCCAACAGAAGTAACTTCTAATTAACCATTTCATCGCAGACATTCCTGGATCAGAATTATGAGCTATTTTAAGAATTATCTCTCTCACTCTCAGTGGTGGAACAAACTTTCCATTCTTATAAATAAAATCACCATCTAACTTTAAATCCTCTGAAACCTTAAACAAAGGCATCATTTCTTCTGAAACATAATGCTCTTGTGGCCAACCTTCCACCAGAAATTTCTTAAGTAATTGCCACAATGAATCATTCTCCTCACTTTTTTTCCATGTTTCTTCTGATATACTGGAAAAGGCACCAACTACAACATCTTGGATTGTGGTGACCACATCCACATCATCATCTTTATCTTTTAATTCTGACTCACATGGATGACGTGAAATAAAGTCAGCTGTGACATTCTTTTTTCCTGGAACAAATTCCGTTTTGAAACAATATTCCTGTAACCTAGAAGTCAATCTAGAAATTATTGCTGTTGAATTCCAACCACCATCCGGTGAAAGTATATGCACCAAAGGATTGTGATCCATTCTTAAGATAAACTTGGTTCCCCAAATATCATTCCTGTATTGCTCTATAGCCCACACACACACAAGACGTTCCTTCTCTAGAAGCCAAGTTATGGAACAGCTTGCCCATTGACATACGCCAGATCTCACAACTTCTTCCATTTAGGAAGCGCATCAAGACCTGGCTTTTCCCCTAAAATCTGCCCGCCTGCTAGTTACTCCGGTCTATCCTCAGCAGAGTATTCTCCAGCGCCAGGAAGCCTGCAAGGTATCAGCCGCGCTCTATAAATACTCAAAATAATAATAAATAATAGAACAGCATAGCTCCTTTCTGTCTCATTCAATGTTCTTGAAGCGAAGCACACATTCCACTCTTCACTTCCACTCTTTTGTGACAAGACACCTCCAATACCATACAGCCTTGCATCCACAGTTATTATGCATTGTTTATTTATGCAAAATGGTCTTAGGGTGGGTGCATTTATAATATCTTGTTTGATCTCATGAAAAGCCTTTTCTTGTAAATCTGACCATTCAAAAGGAGCATTGTGCCTTAATAAACTTCTTAAAGGCTCCATTTTAGTGGCAAAATTAGTCACAAACTTAGAATAATACGCATCCCCGCAAACGATAGTAACTGGTCTTTGTTTTTTGATGATGGAGCATTCATATTACCTTCCACATTAGATTTCTTTGGGTCACACCATCCCCTGTCAGGGTACGTCCTAAATATTCTACACTTTTCTTGAACATTTTACACTTGTGAGCCTTAAGTGTTAAACCATTCTTTTCTAACCTACTGCACACTTCAGACAAGTGTTTTAAATGATCTTGATTATTTCCTGAAAAAAATAACATATTGTCTTGAAAACATTTGACGAAAGTATCCACGTCCCTAAAAATGTTAACCATGACAAAATTATTTAATGTATAAAGATAAGCAGCACAGCAACAAGACTGCACATCCCCAAAGTGCCAGTGCAACTGACTACTAAGGAGTTAAACATTCTAGACCAGAGTTCCAATGGAATTAGAACACTGGATAAATAAAAACATTTGTGAATGAACATGTTGACAATATAACAATACCCTAACTTTTTTTACCCAGAATGCGCTGCAAACCTCAAATTTAGCAGAAAAAAATCAAACTTTCTTGACTTTCCAGTGTGGGAATGTTGTGGAATCACCGGCCTGACACAAATTTCCTACCACCCAGCATACCCCCCAGTTCTCCCGACAAAAATGGTTCCTCATTTGTGTGGGTCGGCATAGTGGACACAACAGGAAATGGCCAAAATCATACTGTGGAGACTTCAAAATTACCTATCATAAAACAACCTTGTTTTGCAGGGGGGGCGGGGTTTTTTGCTCTGGGCTCATAGCCATCTAGGGATACCTATCAAACCCACACATTTCTGAAAACTAGACACTCTGGGGAGTCCAGTGAGGTATGGTTTGCGTGGATCCCCCAACGTTTTCTTACCCAGAATCTCCTGCAAACCTCAAATGTATCTGAAAAAAAACATTTTTTCACACAGTTTTGTATGGGATCACCATGCTGGCACAAATGTCCTACTACCTATAGTTCCACTTGGTCTCCCGAGTAAAATGACAACTCACTTGTGTGGCTGTCCAATGCAGAATTGGCTAAAACTTATTTTTATAAAAATGTAGCGCTTAGAATTTGCTTTACCCTTAATCCCTATGTTTTTGGCTCTTCCCAGTCACAGGCCCTTGCCACACCCACATAAGCTGTGTGGTAGAACATTTCTCCTGGTAACATGATCCCACACAAAAATATGTGGAACATTTGCTTTTCTCAGCTAAATGTAGGTTTGCAGGGGATTCTGGATAGGAAAATGTTGCAGGAGCCACACAAGCCCTACCTTGCTGGACTCCCTGGGTGTTTAGTTTTCTGAAATGTGTGGGTGTGGTAGGTTCCCCTAGATGGCCACCGAGCCTAGGGCCAAAAACCCAGGTGACCCCCTTGCAAAACCAGGTTGTTTTGTTATAGGTCATTTTGTTATCTCCACAATACATTTTGGGCCCTTGCATGTCACGGATACTTGCCCCACCCACACAAGTGAGGTACCATTTTTGTCAGGAGACCTGGGGGAATGCTGGATGGTAGGAAATTTGTGTTAGCCCAGTGATGCTACAACTTTCCCATGCAAACATTTGAGAATAATTAGATTTTTTCAGCTAAGTTTGAGGTTTACAGGGGGTTCTGGTTAGGAAAACCTTGGGGGAACCACGCAAGTGATACCTCCCTAGACTCCCCAGGGTGTCTAGTTTTCAGAAATGTATGGTTTGATAGGTTTCCATAGATGGCCGCCGAGCAAGGGCCAAAAACCCAGGTGCCCCCTTACAAAACCAGGCTGTTTTTGTGATACATAATTGTGATGTCTCCACAATATGTTTTTGCCCCTTCCCTGCCGCGGGCACTTGGCCCACCCACACGAGTGAGAAATGTGAGGAAAATGTATTTTTTTAAGACAAAGTTTGGGGTTTGCGAGGGATTTTGGTAGCAGAGCCTGGTGAGAGCCATTCAAATCACCCCATCCTGGATTTCACTGGGTGTCTACTTTTCAAAAATCGGTAGGTTTGCTAGGTTTCCCTAGGTGCTGGCAGAGCTAGCATTTAAAATATACAGCTAGGCACTTTGCAAATAAAGGGTTAGTTTTCACTGTACAAATGTGGTGTGTCCACTTTGCACTTTGGGCCGATTCCTATTGTGGGCACTAGGCCTACTCACACAAGTTAGGCACTATTTTTATTGGAAGACTTTGGGGAATGCGGGGTGGGTTGAATGTTGTGGATCCAAGTAAATTCCAGAACTTTCCATCACAGTAATGTGAGGATTTTTTTTCTTTTACAAAGTTTGTGATTTGCAAGGGATTCTGGGTAACAGAAACTGGTGAGAGACAGATAAATCACCCCATCCTGGATTCCCCTGGGTGTCTAGTTTAAAAAAATGTATAGGTTTGCTAGGTTTCCCTAGGTGCCAGCAGAGCTAGGGTTCAAAATCTACAGCTAGGCACCTTTAAAAAAAGGGTCAGTTTTCACTGCAAAAATGTGGTGTCCATAATGAGTTTCGGCAGTTTCCTGCGGCGGGCACTGGGCCTACCCACACAAGTGAGTTACCATTTTTATTGAAATACTTTGGGGAATGTGGGGTGGGTGGAATTTTGTGGATCCATGCAGATCCCAGAACTTTCCATCACAGAAATGTGAGGAAAATGTGTTTAAAAAACAATAAGTTTGAGGTTTGCAAGGAATTACGGGTAACAGAACCTGGGGAGAGGCACACAAGTCACCCCATCCTGTATTCCCCTTGGTGTCTAGTTTTAAAAGATATAGAGGTTTGCTAGGTTTCCCAAGTCGCTGGCTGCGCTAGGGCCCAATATCCATAGGTAGGCACATTGCGACAAAAAAGTCAGTGCCTAGTGAGCTTCCTGCCACCCTGAGGGGGGGATTGGGGATGTATGCCCCGATACGGCCCGAAGGTGGCTAGAAAGACTGTGGCTTTTTTTGTGGGGGCATTAGTCTTCCCATTCTGGGTAGCCCCAATCCACACGTATAAAAAAATCCAGCATAATCACTGGTGCCTACTGTGCTCTCTGCAAACCCCTGGGGGGCTGTTCAGGGGCTACCGCCCCATCTGCCTCCTGGGGGGAAAAAATACTGTGGCATTTTTTTGGGGCGGTGACAGGATTGTCACTCTATCCATGAATTTTGAAAACAATATATTCCCTGATGCCTAGGGTGCTTTTTGCCCCCCCCCCCGGGGTGTCAGATATGGGGCAATTGTCTCCATATGCCTCCAGGGGGTAGAGAGACTGTTCCAATTTTTTTCTCGGGATGGGGGCATTGGCATGCTCATTCTGGTCCACCCCACTCCTACTTATAAAAAAATCCCTGCTGCCTAGTGGATGTTTTGCCCTCCGGGGGCAGATCAGGGGCTGTTGCATTTTTGGGGGGGAAGTGGGAGCATTGGCCTGCCCATATTGGGCAGCCCCCACCCCTAAATAAAATTTAAAAAACACTCTGGCTTCTAGTGGGCTTTCTGCCCTCTCTGGGGAGGCGGAAAGACTGAAGTTTTAGTGAGGGGCTGTGGGGGCATTGGCATGCCCATCTTGGACAGCCCCCATCACTAATTATAATGAGAAAAAAATCCCTGATATCTGGTTGGCTTTCTACCCCCATAGGGGTGCGGATTGGGACCTCCTGCCCCCATATGCCCCCAGGGGGTCAGGAAGACTGAATTTGCCCAGTTCTATGTGGGGAGACTAAAGGCCCTTGCCCAAGGCCCCCACCCCCTCCCTAAAGTCTAGTGGGTGGATCCCTACTTGGAGATCCCCCTCCTGAGGCGATGCCCAAGCAGGGATCCAGTATACTTCTCCTGACTTTCTTCGTGCTCAGTGGGCTGAGATGGCCCCCTGAGCATGTAGAAAGTGAAACTGAAATGAGCCTATTGGCTCATTTCAGTTTCTGTTTCTTTGCAATGAGGTCATCGCGACGTGCGCACTGATCATCATTGCACAGAAGCAAAAGAGACAGCCTACGGAGCTGGGGAAGCCCCTCCCCAGCTCCCGAGGGGGAAAAGGAAATCCCTGTGGTGACCACACCAGAAGGATTTCCCCTGCCATGTCCGATGACGGCCGGGAGCCGTCCTGTGCACACGAGCACCGTGGCACAGGATGGCTCCCGACCACAGGACGGCTCCCGACCATTCTGCACATGGAAGGGGTTATACAAGAGCTGTATACAATCTAATACTTAATAAAGACATATTTGAGCATATGAATAAAGTTGATGTAACCAACATCTTTCTTACAATGTTATGTGGATAAATACTATAAATGAATTAGAGAATATATTATTTGTTTTTTGTTTATTATTGCTCTCAGATTTTCAAGTATCTTTGTCTTTGCAGCATGAATCATAGTCCCTGCATAGTGAAGTTCAAAAGGACACACCCAAACATAAATCACAAATTCCGAATGACTGGTTGAGAATTGCCAAATTCAAACAGGTTAGTTAGAATGAGATACCAAGTATGTTCTCACATTAAAGTTGTGCTTCCATGCCTTTTTCAAATGTATAATCCAGACATTGGTTTATTGCTATTCATCAACCTAAGAGATGTATCATTTCTTATCAATCCATCAGTTAGTGAGAGATTTTATTGAAATTTTTATTCGGATAGAACACAATATTTTAGCTACAGTAACGCCGGAAAGAATAATGTGCTAATGTCTCCTCATTTATTTTTTTGACCTCTGTGGTTTTCAATTGTACATAGGAATGAACCTAATTGTATCACTCTATTTCTTTCTAACAAAGGGTGAATGAACAAGATATTTCCTATCTTTAAGCTTTACTTTCTGCTTAGCGTTTTCCAAGACCTAAAGCAGATAATTCTCTCACAAAAATCATTTAACTATCCCCTCTACTTCCTTGAGAAAAATTTCCTGCCCATTGTAATTACACTTGGCCCAGAAAAGTCCCCCGAAAGGAAGGCTCTATTTCTGTTTGTCTGGGTGGCTGAGCATGCAGCAAGCTAGTTCTAGCTGTCTCCTTATAAAAAAGTACAGTAGTCACCTGATTTGCAACAATTTCCACTGTGATATCTAAACCAGCTATAGTAAGGGTCTTAATGGTACTAATAAAATGTAAGTTGCAGTTGTTGTTGTTGAGGAAATTGATGATTATTTAGCTACTAATTCTTCACATATCCAAATAATGAGCAGGTCGTCTCCATACCAGATTCAGGAAATTATGTATTTTCTATATCTAGTCTTGTCAGCTGCCCAGATCGCCTGCTCCTCCCACCATACCTTCAAAGATTGGCATAGTCGGGGTGAAGCAGGTACCCTTACTAGTCCCTTAAATGTGGACGAGCATTTGTTGTCAAACAAAATAAACTCTATTAAGGCAAAACAGTTGTCTAAAGAGAGATGTGTATTCTCTTTATAAATGGCAATGGCGATAATTTTGTATCACCCGAAAGAAAGATGCAAGCGAAATGGGCTTGGTACAGCATGTACTTTGCATAACTCAACAAACCTTCACAAAGAGGTGCGCCCTATTTGGAATGCAGTCATGTTTTACTTTTATTTTTATTAATGATTGTAGGATTTTAAAGAATTTAGTATTTGTGTATATTATTTTAAGTTTGCTTATTCAAATTTTGTTAATTATGTATATGCTTTATTATATTTAGTTATATTTAAAAAAACGTTTCTTAATGTCAACATTAATTTTAAATGTATATTTTAATTTATTACTGTAGAAATGCTTTTTTAATTATTTTTGCTAATGCAGTTTTTGTAGTGAAATGTAGTATTTACAATGTATGTTTATAATTATTTTGTACATTTATCTATTAGTGTTGTTTTTAAATTATTGGTATATGTTTAGTCCATTATTATATTAGTTTTTCATATTTGTACATATTTATATATTGATTGTATTTGTCTGTATTTCCTGCTTACATTTATCTAAAAGTTACGTATCTTTTTTAATTGTTTTAAATATCAATGTTTTCTTTCATTTTATATATATATACGTAACAACTGTCCTATGACCCCCACCTTTTACCACCTGCCAAAGCTGCACAAAAGTAGAGACAGTCCACCAGGACGTCCGATCATCTCTTCAATTGGCAGCCTAACAGAGAACATGTCTCGTTTTGTAGATAATATCCTTTTCCCTTTGGTGTTGAATCTGAAATCTTACATTAGGGACACCAAAGATTCTTTGATGAAAATACAAGATCTAGAATGGAACTCAGGGTATTTGCTTTTGGTGCTGGACATTACAAGCTTATACACATGTATTGAACATCAGCATGGCCTGAAAGCAATTAGACATGCTCTCGAACAGCGTCAAATGCGATTCGCGAGACACAATATGATGATCCTAGAATTTGTTGAGTTCTGTCTAACCCACAATATATATTCCTGTTTGAAGAACAACTGTATTTACAGAAGTCAGGGACGGCGATGGGCACCTGCTTTGCCCCCAGCTATGCAAACTTGTTCGTAGGCTGGTGGGAGGAGCAGGTGCCCAGGAGCTGCATGGTTGGACAGGATATGGGTACTACCGTGTGTTGGCATTGTTACATCGATGATTTATTCATCGTTTGAAACGGTAGCATTGAAACAGCAACAGAGTACATCAAGGTACTGAACAGCAATAACCTCAACTTACACTTCTCGGGCTCGATTAGTCCGGTGGCAGCGGAGTATCTAGACCTGAAGGTGTTTGTTGAGAGGGAAAATCTACACACGAGTCTATTTAGAAAGGAGACTGCTGGCAATTCCACACTCTTTGCCAGCAGCAGTCATCCCCCACAACTCATCAACAGCATTCCCTACGGAGAGCTTTTGACACTCTGTAGGAACTGCTCTAGAGACTCAGATTTCGAGGCGGCTGCCTTGGAATGCATTTCCCGTTTCAAGATCAGGGGATATGGCGATGATTTATTGCAAAGGAGGCTCAATAAAGTTAGAAAGATCCCAAGAGGTACCTTGTTCACTGCCAAACCTATGATGGCTGGCCGTGAGAAAGATACAACCACCAACAAAGGCAAATTTAGAATGATCACTCCTTATTCAGCTGGGGCTAATGGTTTGAGAAGGATGCTTAAAAAAAAAATGGCACATTCTACAAACTGATACAGTACTCAAAGAAGATCTACCTCCTAACCCATTGCTAACATTTAGTAAAGCCAGGTCGGTGGGAGATATGCTCGTTACTAGCCACTTAGAAAAGCCTTTGCCCAGAACCAACACCTTAAGGGACCAAAAAGGGTTTTACCCTTGTGGCTGGTGCAAAGCGTGCATGGGCAGTAAGAGGGTTCTCTCGTACACAATACTTGATACAGGGAAGAAAATATTCATCAAAAAATTCATTACCTGTAGTACGCAATATGCCGTTTATTGCTTGCACTACCCATGTGGCCTCCGCTACATCGGCAGCACAATAAAAGAGTTAAAACTAAGAATATTGGGACACCTTAGGGCCATCGACAAAGCCGACCCTAGTTACCCAGTGGCCCACCACTTCGCTGAAGTACATGGATGGGACCGTCAACAACTACAATACTTTGGCCTCGACACTGTACCTCCGAATGTAAGAGGCGGGGACCGTTTGAGACGGCTCCGTAGATTGGAATCTAGATTTATCATAGACCTTTCTACAAAACACCCAAGGGGCCTGAACAGTGGGGAGGAGATGGCGTTCCATCTGGGTAAATGAAGATCATAGAACAATGGGTAGTACAGTATCAATCTAGCCCACGTTAAACGCACTTATCTGTATGTAAAGGTGATTATGAAATTTGCTGATGGTTCTTTAGATGTGTAATGTGACTTAACTCATATTTTCCTTCAGGAATTAATGAAATTGACTCGTGTACCGAGATAGGTGTCTTGTCTTGCTGTATTTGTTTTAAGAGCAATACATCTGACTGTATGGTATACGAGCCAGTATGGCTTCTGCAATGTTGCCTGGTTGCTGCTCTTTGTCACTTTCAATATATTAACAAGACTGTTTTGACAGTATTTTGCACATTGAATCAAAAATGCACGGGAATATATAAATGAATTATTGAAGTAATTTTATATTACCATTTAGATATGCACTTTGATGGATCAATCTTGAGAGATGGTTGCATAATCCGGTATGATATAAGAAATGTATGGTTGTATTTATTTGTACACAGATAGATTTTCACAATGATGAATAGTGATAGAGGACTTTAGCCGATCCACGGCTTGATGTTTCTGTTTTGTTTATGTCTCAAACATTTTAGATGCCAATTATACCCACTGCTTGTACGGATTAGCCCATCGATGGGCTCAATTATACACCTTGTTTACACCGTAAGGGTGCATTTGTACTACTCTAAGATGGCGCCTAGAGTGACCATAGTGGGGTTGTCCTCTGTCCATTTCCATGACTAGGAAAATGTTTTATTAATTCATTGTGATGTGTGCACTGATGTTATTCACACTGACGAAGGCAGCACGCCGAAACGCGTCTGTGTAGAACGCCCGCAGAATAAAAACTTGCGTGGTTGAAAGGACTCCTCGAGTGCTGTTTGTTTTCTTCACATGCGAAGAGAAATTGGAGCATTATATATATATATATATATATATATATATATATATATATATATATATATATATATATATATAAAAGAGATAAAAGGGGGGTCCCAAAACGCGTTTTCCCCATGTTAATTTCCATAGGGCGGTCGATTTCACTTTTAGCCCGAACGGCTGAATGGATTTCCACCAAACTTGGCAAAATTGTAGGGACTGGTAGCCCGATGTGCCTTTGCTATGTCTCAAGATATGTGCTCCAGTGGATTTTGAGTAATTAAGGTTCAAAAAAATATATATATCTATAGCAGCGCTCCGGTACGCGCACCGGTACGCGCACCGGGCGCGCCACGCGACTTGCGCGCAGAAAGCTGATTGGCTCTGGGGTGTCTGTAAACATTCTAAACAGTCCGGAGCGGCCGCCATCTTGTGTCTCGGTAGGATCGAGACACGAGAGGTGGCCAAAACAAAGAGGGAAATGACCATAAGGGGGCAGAGTAGACCCCCCCTTGACCCCCTAGGTTTGATGTGGGGGCCATAAAAGGGCCCCGCGGGGCAAAAAAAAAAATATTTTTTTTTTATTTTCGCGGGGGGAGTGCCCGGTACGCGCACCGGGGAGCGTACCATGGGGAAAAAGAATGACAGTTTTAAAAGTAGCTGTTTAGAAAAAAAAATGTTTAGTTGTTTTTTTTATACATACACATACATATATATAAATGCATATGCACATATATATATGCATATATGTCTATATGTGTGCGTGTAGAGAGAGGTAGAGAGGTAGAGGTGTAGAGGTAGAGAGGTAGAGAGGTAGCGGTAGAGAGGTAGAGATTAGTAGAGAGAGAAGAAGAGAGAGGTAGAGAGGTAGAGAGTAGAGAGTGAGTAATAGAGAGTAGAGAGTGAGTAGTAGAGAGTAGTAGAGAGCAGTAGAGAGAGTAGCAGAGTGAGTAGTAGAGAGTAGTAGAGTGAATAGTAGAGTGAGTAGTAGAGAGTAGTAGAGAGTGAGTAGTAGAGAGTGAGTAGTAGAGAGTAGTAGAGAGTAAGTAGTAGAGTGAGTAGTAGAGAGCAGTAGAGAGTGAGTAGTAGAGAGTAGGAGAGAGTAAGTAGTAGAGAGTAGTGGAGAATATTCCAAAGTTTGGCACAGCACCACTTTCACAATGAGTCCAATCAAATCATATCACTTAGAGTACTTATTGAAGCGCTGAATCTTGGTGTATATTCAAATGCTTTTATTTTCCTTAAGTTTATGTACCACAGCCAGCCGAAACGTTTCGTTCTGTACAACAGAACTTCTTCAGGGCGTTCTTATTTCCTTCAAGTTATGTCGGTATCCCGTTGTCATATAACTAGATATTTCTTCCAAATGTTAGACGAGACATAAGTATATTCTTATTAAAAGTGACTAGGTATCAATTTTACCCACACAATTCGGGCAGACTTGAGTAATTTATAGCATCCTCAAAGTCAGTCTTTCAAAAATTCCAAAGTATAGGACATGATAATCCAAATCCAAATGTTTCTCAAGAAAAGTCATTTACAATCGTTCGGAATATCGGTGTTTGGGCAGATATGATCCAGGGACCCCCAGTATGCAAGGGGAATTAGTCCCCCCTCTGCAAACGCGCCAGTGGCCTGCATTGCAGAGAGGTGTAACAAGGGTGTGGCCTCATTACACTTCTCTGCAATGCAGCTCCCTCACGCATACTGGAGGCTCCTGGTGGACTAGTTGACCCCAGGGACCCCCAGTATGCAAGGGGAATTAGTTCCCCCTCTGCAAACGCGGCAGTGGGCTGCGTTGCAGAGAGGTGTAACAAGGGGCATAGTCTCATTACACCTCTGCAATGCAGCCCCAGGCGCATACTGGAGGTTCCAGGTGGGCTAATTGGCCCCCAGGGGCCCCCAGTATGCAAGGGGAATTAGTTTCCCCTCTTCAAACATGCACGGGGGCTGCGTTGCAGAGAGGTGTAAAAAGGGTTGTGGCTTCATTACACCTCTCTGCAATGCAGTCCCCTGGCGCATACTGGAGATTCCTGGTGGGCTTTCAGGTCTTATATAGTTAGGAATTAGCATTAAAAAAACCTTTGAAATTCACTGAAAAAACCATAGGTTTCACACCAGTTATAGTTAGGAATTAGCATTTAAAAAACCTTTGAAATTCACTGAAAAAACCATAGGTTTCACACCAGTTATAGTTAGGAATTAGCATTTAAAAAACCTATTAAATTCACTGACAAAACCAGTTATAGTTAGCTGGAAATTTTACTGACATAAAACCATTGAAATTCCCACGTTATAGTTAGTTGGACTCACTATAACTTGCGCGCCTGCAATGCACTGCTGATGACGTCACATATTACATCACTCATGACATGGTCAGTGACATCACTCATGACATCACTGATGACACCATCCTTGTGACAGAGTGACAGACCTAATTTCAGTGTAATGTAACGCTTGAAACACATATTCAAAAATAGAAACAAACATTTTAAAAAAAATGGAGATACCCAAACCAGTAACAACAACCAATTCAGTAATTCCACCATCTATATACTCATCCACTCATTCACCAACAGTTCTATATAGTCACTCATATATATACTCACTCATCATATGTAGTGATACACCTATACATCCTGTTACACATCAGCAGTCATCCAAAAGTTACTCACACACATACTCACACATGCACATAAACTATTGAACATCCATTTATTTGCATATACATTTATACACACACTACCACCTTACTTCTAAGGAAACTTACACATACTTACTCTCTTAAACAATCACTTATAGAAACACATACTTATTTAAACAGGAACTCCTACAATCTCTCACTATATATACTATACTCACTTATATACATCAATACTCACATATACTAGATTAAAACATATGTCGTTACTAATGAAGACACTAGTGAGACAGTCATTCACTCACTAACACACACATATACACACTCGTCCACCCATACAGTCCTGCACATATGCTGTCTTCAAAACACATACAAACAGTGAGTCAGTCACCAACCCCTGCAGCCACATATACACAAAGAGAAACACTGATACAAACATTTAAATATTTAAACAATACTCGCTAATATATGTATTCACTAAGATACACTTAATAAGCCAGTTAACCAACCAATTTTTTTTTTAAAAAACATCCATTTACACACTTTTTTAAACATTTATTCTTCCATCGACCTTTACAAATACATATATAAAACAAATTTATTTTTCAGAAAGACACACATTTACTGGATGGTGTCATCAGTGATGTCATGAGTGATGTCACTGACCATGTCATGAGTGATGTAATATGTGACGTCATCAGCAGTGCATTGCAGGCGCGCAAGTTATAGTGAGTCCAACGGATGTATGACGTTACAACGCATACTTTTACTCCGCATACCATTACAACGTGGTATTCACAACGCATACCATTACAACGCATAGCGCTTTGGGGTGCTGGATAGTGGTAAGTATAATTTACTATTCTAACTCCAGTCCCCGTGGACCCTAGGGAAGGTGTTGGATAGTAAATTAAACTTACCTCTTATCCTAGAGCGCCCCCCAGCGCAATGCGTTGTAATGGTATGCGTTGTAATGCCTGCGTTGTAGTGGTAGTGCGTTGTAAAAAATGCGTTGTAACAGGTGCATACCGAGTCCAACTAACTATAACGTGGGAATTTCAATGGTTTTATGTCAGTAAAATTTCCAGCTAACTATAACTGGTTTTGTCAGTGAATATATATATGGATGTATGTACGTATATGTGTGTGTAGGATTTGCTGTAGAAATGGCAAAAGACTTTGTCCATTTATATATCGGCGTGGATAGCACTGTGCAAATCCTATGTTTAAAGACTTTGATAGAAAAGCAGACCTTTGAGGTGAGCAGATCTAGAGTGTCGCTGGTGTTGAGAGTGCTCTATACAGGAGCTGCTTTCCACCTAAACTTGAGAACTACCCAGAGTTCTCTGCTTCTTTTTTGCATAATTTATTCGTCACTCTATGCCTGAAAGGGTATTTTTTTAAACTTATACTGGGTGTTTCCTTGTGTCTGGACAAAGCTATACCTTTCTGAAGAGCTCTAATTAGAGCGAAACACTGTGCTAGGGGTTGCTTTTATTCATTTCAGGTTGGCTTGGTTGGTATTTTACCAATTCAAAGCTGTAATATTGTGCCTGGAGTGATAAATGGCTTTTGTCATTTTGCAGTTAGGCAAGGACAACACTTTGCTTGTCCAATGCTTAAAAATGTTGCTGTAGAAATGGCAAAAGACTTTGCCCATTTCTATCTCGCCGTGGATAGCGCTGTGCTAATCATATGCTTAAAGACTTTGATAGAAAAGCAGACATTTGAGGTGAGCAGACCTTGAGTGGAGAACTGTTTAAGAATACCTTGGCTTAATTATATCTCTTATTGGTTTACATTTTTGTTCAATTGTGATATCCGGCTGGATCCTGATTTTGTTGCCAGAAGGGAGATAAGCTCAATTCTATTAGCCCATAAAATAGAGGCCCGATCCCGTGTAATTAAGAACCACACAACTTTTATCTTTTATCTACAACTGGATCTCAAACAGGGGTTTTAAAGTTACCTGTCAGTCGTGACAAGAGCATCTCATCGATATGTTTTAACACGTCTAAGATTGGGTACCATACATCATCTTGTCAATTTTCCAGTTATGAAACAGTGTTCTACTCAACCATGCCCATGTGAGAGAGTTTCTCGACAAAGCTGCTGCCATATGTTATTATTTTGTAAATTGTATTCTCATTTAAGGAAATTCTACTTAAAACCGTTCTTCCTACATTACAATATAAGATCTACTAAAGACGCTATGAAGTTTCTCCTCAGATTAGAGGACCCAGGATTGTGTTTTTATTTAGCTACATTTCTTTTGCAATCTATTATTATTTGGAAATTGATGATCATTGACACCTGACTGTATGATTTTTAGGGTATTACATGCACTTTCGGTATTTGGACTAGAGGTGGGCGTAGTATGCGTAGTCGCGCTAGGCTAAACTACCCGAAGACGTTCTCACACTATGCGAGCTTTGCAAGCGTGCGTAGTAGCTTGTCGGACCTGTTCGAGGGGCGTTTTTCTTGCTCAGGAACGCGTTGTGTGTGTTAGCGGCGCTGTCTGGTTGCTCGGGGGATCGTAGCTCACGAACTTACCCATGCGGTGGGCTATGGGCGTGGCCATCTTGTTTTTTCAATTGTCCCGCCCGCTTGCCCGCTCGCATTGCCTTATTTCCTGTTCCGGGTCGTGTATAACGTGTTTGCGTGGTTCAAGTCATGTTCGGGAACGCTATCTACTTGTTCGAGATGACTAGTGCATGTAAGCGAGAAATATCACGCAAATATCACGCAAACATACCCACGTGTTCGCGACGGGCACCGCCATCTTGTTTTTCACTCTCTGCTATGGTTCTGGCCCTAGTTTTCTATCCAGCTTTAATCTTTGCAATCTTTACTTATTTTCACTGTTTTTCTCACTTTTTTTATTTATCATCTCTGGCTCTCTATCCCTAAGTTTACATTTTTTGATTTATTTCTACTTTCACTGTGTTTTTGTTACTTTTCTACTGTTTTATTTTACTTCTTTATTCAAACTCCTACTTCTTCCTCCTAACTTAATTTTTCCTTCTTTTCTTTTCGGCCTCCACCCCAGACCCATGGCCAAGGGCAGCAGTACCGGCTCCAAGAGCAAGGCGCTTGCGCCCCATAGCCGGCTGCCTTGAGGCAGAATGCGCCCTGCAGGGGTGCAGGCCTGACAACTGTTCGGAGAGGTGGAGGTTGCCGCCCTGGTTTTCTTCGTCCTGCGCCACCTCCCCTTGACCTTGGCAGCAGGCAGCAGGCCAGGCTCCGGGGACCTTACCCAGGTGCGTCACCGCCAGTGGGCGAAGGTGCCCCAGGCAGTCTTTCGCTGCTCAGGGATCCGGCACACCCACCAGCAGCTGGCCCACCGGTGGTCTGACATCCTGGACCGGGAGCAGGTCCTGTTGGACCTGCTAGGTGTCGAGGTCATGGGGCTTGGTGAGTAGCTAGTAATATATAGTAGTATAAGTATTGTGTATAATTCTTGGACGAATAACATGATTACTGGTGCGCTTAGTTACATTGCAGATCAATTCTGTTCCAAAATGTTCTGTGTTTGTATGACACAGGTGGCTAGCTTGGGTTGATTATTGATGTTAGAGTTTACTTTAGAGAACTGAAGTTAGCTAATGCTATTGCTAGATAGAGCCTAGTCCTTCCATTGTCCTTCAGTGAAATAGTGGTGGATGGATAACAGGTTTACTTAGCATTAGTTCATATTTTTTTTACAATCTGCGTGACTCCTCCTCTGTCACTGAATGGTTCTTACCCCAGTCCTCCATAGAACCTTTTTGTAGTTTTAGTGAGTGGTAGGCTTAGCAATAGCATTGTCAGTCAGTAGCAGAACAACATATGACGCAACCAACCAACCAACAGTTTGATGTATGCAGAAATGTATGCATGTGTCCTCCATCTAATCTATGCATTTTTGCTGGCACAAATAAAATGGAAATGCAGACTTACTGAACAATTGGCCCGTCTGGAATAGGTGGTGTAGGTCAGGTGGTACTGGCTTCATTAGTATTCTGCAATCAGAATGATTATGGAAGATTTGATTAGTGTTCATAAAAGTAGACGGTCTGTGAATCCTGCAAGTCAGTAGTCATTGAGATAGGTCAATTTTATTGCAATTGTTGTTTCCTAAAATGTTTAAGCCTTTTTTTAATGATTTGTTTCACAGCACTCAATGTTTCTCTCTCTCTTTAATATTTCTTACATGATCCAGAGGCAGGTCCGGGGGTAGGCTGTTCTCTTTGAACACCGCCAAGCTCTGGAATGCTCTCCCCCTCTCACTTCGGTCCAACCCAGACCTGCTCTCATTCCGGAAAAAACTGAAAACACTACTGTTTGCCAAATCCTCCGTGCCTTAACTCTTCTGCTCCGCCACATCTCTGCTTCAACTCAGCGCTTGGACGCCCGTGGGCAGCAACCGCGCTTAACAAATTTGTTTTCATTTTCATTTCATTTTCATTTCATTTCATCAGCACCCAGGGGCAAGAAGACGGGGTCCAAGTCGGTGGGACAACCACCAGAGGAGCGCTCCTCTACCGAGGATCCTGCTGCTTGCCCCAGTAAGTCCTACAGTGCTTATATTATTAACAATTATATTTCCCTAACTTTTAACGCACCTTATTTTATCCAAACTATTAATTACACTTCCTCCTAATTCAATTTTTAACAAAAGCCTTCTTTGATCTTCATTATCTGTTTCCCAAATTTTGGGTATCCATGCCTTTCAGTTCCTACAAACTACCTCTACTATGACTCTCTGTACTACTATTAGATTGTCTGTAGCTAAGCTTGCCCTGTTGGCCACTCTTTAGTTAAAGTTTTCTTTTGAATAAAGCTGTGATAGAACAATAGCTGTAGCCACTGGGTCCACTCCTGTCCTTTGCGTTGTCCTCTTTAATCTCTAGGCTTTGACAATTCCCACCAACAAAATGCGCAACCAGATGTTTGTTTAGTATTTTTTGTTAGGGTAGTAGAACATACTACTACTACTGTTGTGGGTATTCTGCACAGCCACATAGAGAACTATGCACAAGAAAATAGGATGTTGGTGATTGGAGGTTGGACCTTACTTACACCTCAGTCGGAGAACTCAGAACCCACAATTTACTGACCGACTAGCTATAGTGTCTCAGTTATTAGTCATTATTATATCCCGACCCCCCACACGAAGATACCCAATTATTTTATTACACAATCCAGAACATAACACCCTTTCGCTCACTCACTTGTGTAAGTCCACTACACCACAGACACTCCAAATATACCACAGAGTCTATGTGCAAATTCAAAAGCTTTATTTTTTTCAAATAATAACAAGCTTTGTAAGTTGTTCCATGAAATTACATCCAGCTCCAACATGCAAAATAAAGAAGATTAAAAGTAAACATTTGTACAACTAGTGCATGATAGACATCTGTGTGAATTGTGGGAGCCCCCTCACTGTTGAACGTATACTGTTACATGCATCTTTTGTAAGCTCTGCAAATCTCTGGTTCGTGGAAGTCAATCTTCTCATCTGCCTCTTATGAGAAAAATGGAGCACGTTAGACAGTATAAAATAATACAATTATGCAAGCTTTTTGCAGTCATGCCAAAAAGTGTAACATTATGGCTAAGCAATAGGGCCTAACCGAACTCCATAAAAAAGTGGCTTGTTTTTCAACCTCTTCACTTGTAGATAACATGCGCAAAAGAGTAGACATGAATCTAAAATGGTTACATAGCTCAGTTTTACTTTTCAATGACTACAGTAGGAATAGAGATGAGATGACCCTAGGGAACATATATAATGCTACTAATGTCTGTCTACTGACTCTACTGTAGTACGCAATTTGGACTATTGATGATTTATGTTGTACTTTAACTATTTTTTCAATCTTCCTTCCTCGTGAAATCGAGTAAAATAGGGGGAGGTGTACAGGTATCTAAAAAGTTGTACTTGTTTTTTAGGTGCACTACCAGTACCAACCACCAGTGCCGACGGGGCCAGCGGCGATGCCAATGCTGCCATCCAGGAGGGGGCAGGAGATGCGGCACCTGCAGGAGCACCAGTGTGGGAGGAAATAGCAGCGGTGGGCAGTGGTAAGTTATATTCATGACTTATTGGAAGGGAAACACTTCACTGATTGTACTGTGAGACGTATTAATCAATCAATCAATCAATAAAGAAATTTGTATAGCGCGCTACTCACCCGGAGGGTCTCAAGGCGCTTGGGGGAGGGGGGTCCGCTACTGCTCGAACAGCCAGGTCTTGAGTTGCTTCCTGAAGGAAAGGTGGTCTTGGGTCAGACGGAGGTGGATGGGGAGGGAGTTCCACGTCTTGGCTGCCAGGTAGAAGAAGGATCTTCCCCCCATGGTGGCTCTTCGAATGCGTGGAACGGCGGCGAGGGCGTGGTTGGTTGATCGCAGCTGACGGGTGGGGGTGTAGAAGGTCAGGCGGTTGTTGAGGTATCTGGGGCCCCGGTCGTGGAGGGCCTTGTGTGCGTGGGTGAGGAGTCAGAACGTGATTCTCTTGCTGACAGGGAGCCAGTGCAGGTCTCTCAGGTGTCTGGGGATGTGGCTGTGTAGGGGGATGTCCAGGATGAGTCGTGCGGAGGCGTTCTGGATGCGTTGGAGTCTTTCCTTGCGTTTGGCTGTGGTTCTGGTGCAGAGGGTGTTTCCCTATTCCAGTCGGCAGGTGACGAGTGCTTGAGTGACCGTCTTCCTGGTTTCGGTGCGGATCCATCGGAAGATCTTTCGGAGCATGCAGAGGATGTTGAAACATGATGATGAGACGGCGTTGACTTGTCTAGTCATCGAGAGGGAGGAGTCCAGGATGAAGCCCTGGTTGCGTGCGTGGTCCGTTGGTTTGGGTGCGCTGCCCAGGGCAGGGGGCCACCAGGAGTCGTCCCAGGCAGAGGGTGATGATCCGAGGATGAGGACTTCCGTTTTGTCTGAGTTCAGTTTGAGGCGGCTGTTCATCATCCACTCCGCTACGTCTTTCATCCCTTCGTGCAGGTTGGTTCTGGCGGTGGCTGGGTCGTTGGTGAGGGAGAGCATCAGCTGGGTGTCATCGGCGTAAAAGATGATTTTGAGGTTGTGTTGGCATGCGATGGGTGCGAGGGGGCTCATGTAGACGTTGAAGAGGGTGGGGCTGAGTGGTGATCCTTGTGGTACGCCGCAGATGACTTCGGTGGCCTTGGATCTGAACGGGGGAGTCGGACTATCTGGGTTCTTCCGGTGAGGAACGAGGTGATCCACTCTAGTGCCTTCTCTTGGATTCCGATGTTGCTGAGGCGCTGCACTAGGGTGCGGTGGCAGACAGTATTGAATGCTGCGGAGAGGTCCAGGAGGATGAGGGCCGCTGTTTCCCCGTTGTCGAGCAGGGCTCGGATGTCGTCAGTGGCTGCGATGAGGGTGGTCTCGGTGCTGTGGTTGGCTCGGAAGCCGACTGCGAGTGCTCGAGGGATCCGTTCGTCTCGAGGAAGGCGGCAAGCTGTCTGTTGACGGTCTTCTCAATGACTTTGGCAGGAAAAGGGAGGAGCGAGATGGGGTGGTAGTCCTTGAGGTCGGTGGGGTCTGCTGAAGGTTTCTTCAGGAGGGCGCTGAGTTCGGCATGCTTCCAGCTCTCCGGGAAGGTGGTGGTGCTGAAGGAGCAGTTGATGATGTCCCGGAGTTGGGGTGCGACGACGGAGTCGGCCTTGTTGAAGATGTGGTGGGGGCATGGGTCAGTTGGTGATCCGGAGTGGATGGTGTTCATCGTGTGGATGGTGTCTTCGGTGCTGACCGTGGTCCAGGCGCGGAGGGTGGTGGTGGGGGGCATTGGATCGGTGGTTGGGTGCGTGGTCTGAGCGCCGAAGCTGTTGTGTATGTCGGCGATCTTGCTGTGGAAGAACGAGGCGAGGGAGTCTTAGAGGTCTTGTGATGGAGTGATGTCGTTGTTTCCGGCGCTGGGGTTGGAGAGCTCTTTGACGATGCGGAAGAGTTCCTTGCTGTTGTGTGCGTTGTTTTCGAGTCGTTCCTTGAATGCTGTCTTCTTGGTGGTGTGGATCAGCTGGTTGTGTTTGCGGGTTGCGTGCTTGAGGGCGGTCACGTTGTCTGTAGTCGGGTTTTTTTGCCAGGCTTTCTCGAGGGTGCAGCAGTTCTTCTTGGAGCTCTTGAGGCTGTCGTTGAACCAGGAGGCTTTCTTGCTGCCGGGCCTGCTGGGATGGTTTTTCAGAGGTGCGAGGTCGTCCGCGCAGTTAGTGATCCACTGTGTGAGGTTGTTGGCTGCTTGGTTGGGGTCCGTTGAGCTGGCGGGAGGGTTCTGGCTCAGTGAAGTGGTCAGCTGGTCGGTGGTGATCTTGTTACATGCTCCTGCGGGGAGCCTGTCGCGGGTGGTGGTGGGTCGTGGCCTTTCTGAAGCTGAAGTGGACGCAGCTGTGGTCTGTCCAGTGGAATGCGGTGGTGTGGTTGAAGGAGATGTACTTGCTGGAGGAGAAGACTGGGTCAAGCGTGTGTCCGGCGTAGTGGGTGGGGGTGTTCACCAGTTGCTTGAGTCCAAGGTTGGCGAGGTTGTCCAGCAGGGTGGTGGTGTTGTTGTCGTTGTTGTTCTCCAGGTGGAAGTTGAGGTCCCCTAGGAGGATGTAGTCAGCGGAGGGGAGGGCGTGTGGGCTGATGAAGTCTGCGATGTCTTCGCTGAATTGTGTGCGGGGTCCTGGGGGTCTGTAGATGAGGGTGCCTCGGAGAGTGGTCTTGGGGTCGGTGTGTATCTGGAAGTGAAGATGTTCGGCGGCTGTGAGGGTGTCGTCTGAGTTGGTCGTGATGCGGATGGTGTTCTTGTGGACGATGGCGATGCCTCCCCCTATCTGGTTGACGCGTTCCCGCCGGGTGATCTTGTATCCGTCCGGGATGGCGATGGCGATGTCGGGCGCTGAGGAGGTGTTCATCCATGTTTCCGTGAGGAAGGCGGCGTCTGGCGATGTGGTGTCGAGCAGGTTCCAGAGTTCCTCGGCATGTCTGTGGACGGAGCGGGTGTTGAGTAGGATGTACTTCAGGTGGTTGCTGCTGGAGCTCGGCTTGGTGGGTGCGGTACAGGTCCGGATGCAGGAAAACTTGCAGGATAGGCAGGTGAAGGGTTAATGGGTGCGTCTTGGGGTGGCTCGGTAGCAGCCGGGGATCCGGCCGGTGTTGAGTGCGTTGAGGGTGGCGGCGTCTTAAGTCCGGCGGGTTGGCTGGTGTCTGCGGGGGCCAGGGGGTCTGGTGCAGGGCGTGGCCCAGGCGCGTACGGGCGCAGACGGGCTTGCCTTTGGCGCACCTTCAGCACACAATCAGCGCGCCCACTGCGCGTGAACGCTGCGCGTACGTGCGGACTCTGCCATAAATGGAGAGTGGGGGGGGGCGGAGTGAGGGAGGAGCAGCTTGGAGGCGGGAGCGGGGAGGACATAGAAGGCGAGGGGGCGGGGCCGCGATGTCACAGCGGCGGGAAGCGGGGAGTGGGAGGTCACACCAGGCAGGGATACCGAGTAAAACAGAACAAGGAGACAATCAGGGCACAGGGGACAAAAAGACGGCACAACAAGCAGCAAAGAGACAATCAGGGCACAGGGGGCAAAAAGGACGGCAGGGGGGGTCACACCAGGCAGGGATGCAGAGTAAAACTGAACAAGGAGACAATCAGGGCACAGGGAACAAAAAAGACGGCACAACGAGCAGCAAAAAGACAATCAGGTCACAGGGGGCAAAAAGGATGGCACAGCAAGCAGCAGCGAGGGGGCACAGGCACTCCTACAGCTGGAGGGCCGTGAGGCGCGGGGGTGTCCTGAGGTCAGGTCACACACACCTGCGCAGCGCGGTCTCCATATAAGGCCAAGTGGGATGGAGAAGCAGCTGGGAGGCGGGAGCAGGGAGGACACAGAAGGCGAGGGGGCGGTGCAGCGATGTCACGGCGGCAGGAAGCAGGGAGCGGGGGAGTTTATGAACTTGAAGTTGTACTTAACAATATACAATGGTTGAAGAAGAGAAGACACCCTTTACTTAGCATTACCAATGCATTAGCAATAGCATTACCAACTCAGCTGTGAAAGTTATGGAGAAGACTAAAAGTCAGATCAGATGACCTTGATGGATGTGTTGAACAAAAAGGTAAAGAACTAGGGTGGAAGGAGGAAAGACGAAAGAGATGTAATACTACTAGCAGAGAAGGATACTTTGGAAGCAGCATGCAGGTGGCTGATAGGAATCAGATGCATGGGTTGTTGAAGGATGGGTGGAAGGTAAAATAAGATGCCTGCCTGGGTGGGTGACACAATATGGGTGGATAGTGGATAGCAAGAATCATCAGCGGTGTTTGTGTCAAACCAAAACCCAAGGCAAGGAAAGAAGGAGTGGACGCATGGGTGGTTTTTGGTGAAAGTGAAACCAGCTAAGGTGTGTTCAGCGATACCTTTATACAAAAGAATTATATACATTTACTTTTAATGGATGGATGCCCCCTGGATAGATTGTATTCATCATAGGTGGAGACTGTCACTGGATGCAGACAAGTCTTACTTTGAAGATAATGTAAAAGAAAGTGCACCAGAGTAGCAAAGCAGAGGGTCATCATATAATATATAAAAGTAGGATTTCATTTCAGAATACAGTTGATGACTCAGTAGTTTGCAAGCACATCATATATATTATCAAGCGCCTTCCTCTGGATCCAAGGACCACTTCCTACCAATGTTAATTTTTTCCCGATTTTTATTTATATGTATACTTACAATAATTGTCCACAATCCATAGTTTGCTCCCCCTCACCCTGCCCCTCTCCACGTCACCGCCCACCAGCACTCCCACCTCTGACCGCTACTGGACTGATATGTCGTTCCATATAAGTAATGATCATTGGATCATAAGTATATTATATTATTATTAATCTGCCTTTTTGTAGTCACCAGGGCACAGTGAAAGTGAAATTGAGCAATTGCCCTTCATGTAACAGAGAGAGTATGGCCAGTGCCACCCGTAATCGAAAAATATACGAGCTTCCCCGCCTGCAGCTTAGCTAATAAAAGTAACAGGCGTCTGCGTATTGACTCGTATGCTGGTGTTGGACGCAAGCATAGCTGACTGAGCTGGCTTGCAGGCTACATTCCACAACAAGGTTATCTAATTTATGTAAACTAGAGAGAAGAAAAAGACTGGTGTTCTTCTGTGTACTTGAGTCCATCCATAGTACTAGGGCAAGTATAATGCCGGAAAAAAAATCCAACAAATGTTAGAGGCCGGGGAAGCAGGAGGATAGATACTTAAAGTAACCACAAATGTATGTACTGCGCTTGCTAGTGCTACTGTTCTACTATGTGTTGAATTCCTTTCGAGTTACTGTTTTGCTAAGAGTTTTGGTTACAATTCTGTTTCTTTCTTTATAGATACTCCTTTCCAAAAACCAACAAGGAAGGAGTTGGCAGCCAGGGCCCGGCAACGGAAACTGCAGGCCATCATTGATGAATACCGCCGGCTGGTGGCTCAGGCCAAGGAGGAGGAGGAGGAGGAGGTGGCAGCAGCAGCTGCTTCCTCTTCAAATGCCCCGGGCCCCAGCCAGGCCCAGCCTGCAGGAGTATGGCGCCGCGGTCAGGCAGCCACCCACCGCCACCATTTGTCAACATCTGCCAACCCCCCACATGGATGCAAATGTAGGTGCCGTGCATTTCGCCAGCGACTTCTCCTCCGGATGGCACAGCTGGAGGACCAATTAGAGGAGCGCGTCAAAATCCTGGTGGACAAACACCTTAAAGCACGCCGATTATAGATGGATCCTGTTGATTTGCCCCTTTTTAATAGTTTTGTTGGTGGGTGGGAATTGGGTGTTGGGGTTTCTCATCCTTTTTGGGACATTTGTTGGACTTGGACATTGGTTGGGGTTAGGGAGAGGGTTGGGTGAGGTGTGGGATAGGCTATTTTTGTAAAGAACATAAATGTTATTTATTTATACTTACACATACAATGTTAATGTTTTGTGATGGGGTTACTGTTTCACAAATTAATGTACGTCACAAGGTTTACTTGCAGATGCAGGGCAGCAGCCAGTGTTTGATTTAAATAATCTGCCAATTTTGTGACATGCAAACAGATAGATACGGTACTCCTCACTGAGTTATATTTGTCCTACTAGTACTACCAGTACTACAAGTCGCTCCTCCTACTCTATTATACCTCCCAGCAAACTTATCTTACCTGTGATTGATGAGGATTAAGTTCGGCACAGCAATGGCTGCATGGTTTTCCAAGAGAACGGAGAAGATGCCGTGGTTGTGGTGGTAGTAGTAGACCCTGGCACTAGCATTTGCAAACAAACAAAAAAGAGACAGTCATTTGCCTTAAAGAAACTGTGGGAGTAGTAGAAAAGTACAGTACATAAGAAGACTGCCAAATAAACAATATTGCAACTGCTAAACTAAAAGAAAACAAAGGTGTTGGGGTCTGCCTAGCACAAGAAGCTAAGAAGTTAAACTGTAGTTGTGTTGAAGGAGTCACTTAAACACAATCCTAATTCATAAACTTTAATGCTGAAAATCCAATCAATGCCGGCAATTAATTAATATGTATTTGGTGGGTCCCTTTGGAAAATTAATTGGCTTGTACATACACTGAGCATGGGTGGTCGAACAGAATAAGATCCTCGCCCTGCCGCGTAGACATTTAAATAGTGTTGCTTTCACCAGATCTGCCCCAGCAACCATGTGATCAATTGTTGGTGTAGATTTAATGTAGTCACATCACACCTCGATATAAAACCACATAGTCCGGGGAAGAGGCTTAGGGTTTGATGAATGGATGGGAAGGGCGATTTGGGGAAAGGTTTGACAAAGAAAAACAGTACGCATGGAGACAACAAAAGAAAAACAATGAAGACGATAAAAGATCCACTATCCACTAAATCTATAAACTAAAGGTAGAAAAAGGAAATGCATGCATGATGAAGATAACTTGAAGGTTAATGAGTAGTACTTAACTACTAATACACAATTCGACAGTACAAGGAAGTAGTATAATATGAAATTTGCCTTGGCTTTATGCCCTCAGTGAAACCCTAATTACCTGCTGTACCACGCTGAAAGCTAGCAAAGAAAGTTAAAAAATAGTTGTAGGAAGCAACTAGCAAACAAAGTCACACAGTCGTAAAATGAATGAAGAGAAAAAATGAATCAAATTATGAACAATCTGAAAATGATACTAAAGTTACTATATTATCCAGCTCCAAATGTGTAGTTGTATCTCGTCATTCATCTTGGTCCTCCCTTCCATGGGCACTCTGAACATCACAAAAACAACAATTGATGGACTGAATGCAGAACAATGTCATACATTCACCCCAGTACAGAGATCTGGGCCTAAATCCATCGTTTTTTTGCACTCCACACCACACCAGTTCAGACATGGCCATATGCAAATCAGCCTTGAGCTTGTGCCTCATGGGAACAGTCCAGCCCGAACTGCCAAGCCATGTCTTTCCTGGACCGGAATCAAGCATCCTAGGACCGGTTTCTGGCTATCAGCCGTCTTCAGCCAGGATAGCTTGACTCCAGTGGTGTGGAGAGCATGGGACTCACGTCTGAGCATATCCATCCCACTAGGGGTGACAATTGCAAAAACAATTGATGGACAGAATGCAGAAAAATGTCATACATTCACCCCTGTACAGAGATCTGGGCCAAAATCCATTGTTTGTTTGCACTCCACACCACCCCAGTTCAGACATGGCCATATGCAAATCAGCCTTGACCCTGTGCCTCATGGAAACAGTCCAGCCCGAACTGCCAAGCCATGTCTTTCCTGGACCGGAATCAAGCATCCTAGGACCGGTTTCTGGCTATCAGCCATCTTCAGCCAGGATAGCTTGACTCCAGTGGTGTGGAGAGCATGGGACTCACGTCTGAGCATACCCATCCCACTAGGGGTGACAATTGCAAAAACAACAATTGATGGACAGAATGCAGAACAATGTCATACATTCAGCCCATTACAGAGATGGATTTAGGCCCAGATGTATGACATTGTTCTGAATTCCGTCCATCAATTGTGGTTTTTGCATTTGTCACTCCGAGTGGGATGGGTATGCTCAGACGTGAGTCCCATGCTCTCCACACCACTGGATTCAAGCAAGCCGGGCTGAAGACGGCTGGAATGCCAGAAACCGGTCCTCGGAAGCTTATTTCTGGTCCAGGGAAGGCATGGCTTGGCAGTTCGGGCTGGACTGTTCCCATGAGGCACAGCGTCAGACTGATTTGCATATGGCCATGTCTGAACTGGGGTGGCGTGGAGTGCAAAAAAACAATGGATTTAGCTCCAGTTCTCTGTACTGGGGTGAATGTATGACATTGTTCTGCATTCTGTCCATCAATTGTGGTTTTTGCATTTGTCACTCTGAACATCATTCTCTGGTGTCACTGGCTGGCTGATGAGGATTGCTAAGGTAAGTGTGAGTTGTTGCTCCAAGTATAATAGCACTGGGTAAAACACTTGTGACCCTCACCCCTCGAATTTCAAAAGATTTAAACAAAAAATAGCACTGGGTAAAAGGCCAGCCTGTAAGTGTTGATGGAAGAACAAAAGGGGTATTGAAAAATAAATTAATGGAAAAAAACATCAATTACTGTGTAGTGCAAAAAGACAAGACTCTTGAGCGAGAAGACTTTCAGAGTGAGGCGGCTTGGATACAGTGTGCCTACTCTACTAAATACACAGCAAGAACAACAAGATAGGAGCCAGCACAGAACAGGCCCACGGCACCGAGCCGTGACCCAAACTCCATGTTCCTTAATTTTTGACGGAGTCAGACAAAAGGCATATACAGCAACCTAGCATTTTCCAAATCAAGTGACTAAATCAATGCCCCACTGTCAGTCATCATTATACCACTATTTGACTCCACCACTGCACAGACATGTAGCCTAGGTCTGCTGTGGGTCTTGTTGATTGGTTGTGTTTACCTTTTATTCCACTTCCTGAAACGTATTCCATCAATCATCTCAGATCCAACTGACTGACCGCATGCAAAGATAGTATGGTCATCATCATCATCATCATCATCATCATCATCATCATCAGGTGTGGTCCATGTACGTGTTGTCCAACAGACCAACAGCAACTCAGATTGTAGTGAGTGACTCCGATTAAGTAAGTCCAGACTGCGCCTGCAGTAGTAGGAGTACAATTGGTTATTATTAAATAACATGGAAACATTGACTATCACTTGAGTCACTTTTACTTTGTTATTATTTAAACTCCTAGTATAGTTTTATTTCATGCACATTTGGTCAGAGTCAGCAAGCATCCAATGCAATGCATGGCATCATTTATTAATCATATACCTGTCTTGCTCTTCTCTTTGGCAGTCATATCAGAGATGCCGAGCATTCTGAAAGTGATGACGAGTTTACTTTAGTTTTGGATGCCTGCTCAAGTTCTGACAATGAAGAGTTGTGTATGCCTGCAGACAGAGGTGGTAGCCTTAAGGCAGGGATGAGTTTCGGATTGGAAACAAAACAGAAAATGGCTATAGTCACGTACGTTGCACTTATTATGGAGGGACTGTTAGAGGCTACATTACGGTACTATTCTCCATCTCCATCCAATGCCTGGTAAGATGGAAATGTATGTAGGGCGAGTCAGGAAGATGGAGCAGGACTCTGAGGAGTGGAGTGGACAGTTAAATGCACAGATGTGCAACTCCAATAGGTAAATAAAAATAAAATAAGAGACGGTGGTGATGGATTTGTTGTGGTTTGATTTGAACCAGACAGACAGATACACACACAAATAAAGGAAGGGAGAAAGTAACAATTTGAAATCCTAGTTGTCAGGGAAGAGGAGCTCATCCTCAAACCCTGGTGGTTCGGACAGAAGTAGGTCATGTAACCCACTACTTATGTCTTCGGAGTTGCTCTGCTCTTCCTGCTGTGCTTCTGGTGTTTTGAAGTCCCGTGGTATGAAGTGCTGATTCATTTTGATCATGGTTAACCTCTCCATGCTTTTGGGCTAGAGACTGGTCCTTTTCACAGTTACAATGGCACCAGCAGCACTGAAAACACCCTCAGAAGAGACACTTGCGACAGGGCAAGCCAGATACTTTATTGCCAGCCTACTGAGCACTGACCATTGGCTTCTTTTCTCATACCAATACACCAATGGGCTTTGCTCCTTGAACACCTCTGTTATGTCATCCAGATAGGCCTGGACCATCCGCTCAATGTTCAGTGGTGCTCCGATTTGCTTGGCCTCTTTTGACTTTGCACCAGCAACGGGCTTACCCATCCCTTTCTGTAGAAACCAAGCAGCTATGTTTGTTTGCTGTGTCTGATGAATCAGATCCTGTTGGTGCTGTTGTTGATGTTATTGGTAGTGTCGGTGTCTGCTGGGAAGCAAACACACTGCTCTCTTGCTCTGAAGAAGAACTTGACTCTGGAATCTCCCCTGTCGTACTTGCACTGTCCTGTGCTGTCACTGGCAGTCCTCTAATTGAGAGCCGTTCGTTTTCTAAATCAGTGGCTACCTCAGCTATTACAGTTTTGTACTTGGCAACATCCCCTTTGGAAAAATGAATTACTACATTACTGTTCAGAAATAATTTGTATTGTGGATCCAAAATTGTGGCAGTAATGTAATGTTGATGTGATTTTGAATCCTTGTATTGTTAGATAAGCGTACGGCTAAGGCGTTCGCCAAATAGCATGCGCCTACTTTGTCTTCCACACCTTCGTATGTTTCAGACACCTCCTTTAGCTCTTGCTCTAGCATGTACAACAATGGGATAGCTTGGCCCATAGTACAGTCCTCCGTGCTGACTGCACGTGTGAAGACCTCAAAAGGAAGTTGCATCTCTGTCAGGCATTTAATGAGGTCCTATTGCCACATGTCAACGGTCATGGGTTTCACAGTAGGATCCCCTAATCTTCTTGTCATGACATAAGCATTAAGGCCCAGATGTAGGTAAATCTGATTTACCGACTCTAGAATACCGAATTTTACCGATTCGGTATTCTAGATTCGGTAAATCAGATGTAGGTAAAAATTCGGTCATTTTTACCGAATCTGTATGATTCGGTAATTACCGAATCGGTATTTACCGATTCCGTAATTGCCATTGATTCCTATGGGCCTACAGGCCCATAGGAATCAATGTCAATTACCGAATCGGTAAATACCGATTCAGTAAAATTACAGATTTTACAAAGGTGACAGGGTGTCACTTTGACACCCTGTTGCACCCCTGATTATGCCTTGTGTGCCATGTGACACACATACATGCCCTTAGGGCATGTCTATGTGCCACATGGCACTGGTGTACATGCACAGATGTGCATGTACACTGGAATTCGTTATTTACCATGTAATAGTATTACATGGTAAATAACGAATCGGTAATGGCCTGTCGACTGTGGCCCTGTTTTCAGTGCCACCTACATCTGTATTAACCGATTCGGTAAATTTACCGAATCGGTAAATATACCGATTCTGTAAATTAAGCCTACCTACATGTCAAATCCCAATTACCGGTCGGTAACGGCTGAAATCGGGCGTTACCGACCAGTAATTGGCGACCTACATCGGGCCCTAAGTGGTATGTACTGCTCAAACAGACGATCAAGCATATAATAAGTTGAATTCCAGCGTGTTGGCACCTCCTGGATGAGTGCTATGACTGGCATTTTATGCTCACGTTGAATGACTCTTAGCTGCTTCTGGGCTTTAAAAGAATGGTTGAAATGTGTGCATATTCTTCTGCAGGTGGTCAGTAAGTTGCCGACTTTGCTTTCATTTTTCAGAAAGTCTTGAACAACAATGTTAATGCAGTGTGCCAAACACGGGACCCTGAAATAGCCATCATTTTTAATGGCCTTAACTACATTAATGCCATTGTCCGTGGCAACAAAACCAATGTTAAGCCCTCTTGGTCACAGCCATTCAAAGACCTTGCTGTTAAACTCAGCCAAAATGTTTGCAGCAGTATGAGATTTCTCCATATCGCTTCATTTCTCCATAGCAAACATGGCTACAGTTGCATGTCTGCGATTCTCATTAAAAATATCAACAGTGTCAATGCCTGCAGATAGCTTGTCTCTAACACCTGAAAAAGAGATCCAGTGTGCAATGATGCATATGTAATCAGTGGCTTAGCAACTGGTCCACATGTCTGTTGTCAGTTGGATACTATGAACAGACTCTGATGTAAGGCTTTTCCAAGCAATTCCAGCATGTCGTGATGTAGTGCTGGAACAGCAATTTTGGCAAAATAGTAGCGGCTGGGAACCTTCCATTTTGGGCAGATGGTTGACACAGATTCCAGAAAACCCACCCCTTCAACAAAAGAAAAAGGGAGAAGGTCCAGTGCTAACATTGTAGCAAGCTTAGCATTGTACAAATGTGCTATTGGGTGGTTGCGTTCGTACTTTTTCTCCTGCCTAAACATGCTAAGAATGGTACGCTGCTTGGTATTTCTTTTGGTTCGGCTCGACACAGCATTTTGCATTGCAGACTTCGCAGTACTCCTTGGTGTCTCCGGCTGACTCTTACTCTTGTGCCACTGAGATGTTGCTGATGCGGAGGAAGTTGGCTGTACCACAGCAGTGCTCGGGACAGGGCTACTTTGTGTACCACTACCAAATAGAATGTCTCCCTCTTCTTCTTCTTCCTGTTCGACCATGAGTGGACCTTGTACTAGTTTATCCCCACGAACATCAATGGTTCCAGTTTTCATGCTATGAAGGTGGTCCTCCTCCCACTTGATAGCGTGGTGTTTTTTCAAATGGCTCATTTGGCCTCCGGAACCATAGTTTGTACCAAGCTTACCACGACTAACAGCGGAAAGACGAATGGAGCATATAGCAATGTTTTCCTCCTTTACGCTAACCGTAAAGAAGTCCCACACTGGGGAGCTTAATTTTTATCTCCTGCTAGAGGTGCCACTTCCAATGCCAGTTGAACTGGAGGGTGTGTGTTGAATTTGACTATGTGGCTGTGCAGTAGTACCACTACCTTCTTCTGCTGAGGTGGTGCTTGTGCTGGATGTAGGACGCTGCCTACCCTTTGCTAATGTAAATATGGAAGCTGGATGTCGCGTTGGTGTTGCCTGTGTTGGAGGCATGTGTGCTACATCCCTACTAGGCACAGCCATTCTGGATAGGGTAAAAATGTTAGTCTCCATGTCCTCTGGGCCAGGGGTGATTCTTGTGATGACTGGGTCAGACTCATCATCATCATTATCCTGCTGTTGTACATCGACCTCCATAAGAGTAAGTCTTTCTGGAACCTTCCTTCTCCCTAGCCTGGTATTGGGATGTGTCTCCCTCTTTTGCTCAGGTTGTTGTGGCTCCCAAGTGAGATCTATATCATCAGAAGGGATGCTTTGCGAAGAACTCGATGGACTAACCCTCCTTTTCCTTGGTGGGGATTTGGAAGACAATAGATCTCCTGCATGAGTGGCTTTCTCTTCTTCATGCTCTGCATGAGGCTCAATTTCCTGAACGGCCCCTACTTCGGGAGGAGCAACAACTACTTTTGAGGTCGGTGGTTGCGGTTGTTGTTGTTGTTCACCACTTATCTGCTGTGTTCCCTCATGCATTGATTGTGTACTACTTTGAGATAGCGATGAGTTTAGGTCAGGCTCAGCATCACTTCTTTCCACCATTAGGTTGGATACCTCTTCCACACTCATCTGCTTGGGCCTGGGTTGGTGGGTTGGGCCCACTGATGCGGAGGTGCTGGCCTCAGCTTGCACCCCGGACACCGCTGCTGCAGGCGTACATTTTGGTTTCTCAAAAAAGGTTTTGGGGTCAACACCAGACTTAAGTGTCACTTCCTTCTTCTGTTCTTCCTTCTTCTTCTCAGCAACTGTTTTGGTCTTGGAGGACCTGGCATCTGCTTTCTTTGGGCCCATCTTCTTCAGATGTCAGCAGCACTCAGTTGCACAGGTTGCAGAGATGTCTGGTCAGGTCACACCACACGTCACGTACAACAGAATGACGTCCGTCTGGCAGTACAATGGGCGATGAATGATGACAGACACCTCCTCCTCAGTCTTTTGTGCACCTACAAGCAAAGAAGGCAGAAGAACATCAGTCACATGTGGAACTTGTTGAGCTTTAATTTTAATTACTAGTAGTGTTAGTACACTCAGTAAGAGTAAGAATAGCAAAGAACTAAAATACAAATGTAGTGGAAGTGGAACTTGTTTATCCTTAATTTGCGCATCATGTCAGATGGATGCAGCATCAGTGGCCTGCAGCAGATAGCAATGGAGATGGAAACAGTAAGCCAACAGGAACAATGGAAAGACACACAGGCCTTTGTGGGAAAAACAAAATAGCACACTACTACTACCACCACCACGGCACCCAGCCACATAGTCACTCCTGACAGGCACATGGGTAAAGCCCAGAAAACAATAAACTCAATCAGGCCCATATCCCTATATGGCCAGACAAAGGAGGATTCCTGTTACACATCACAGCTTAATGCAAAAAAGAAAATCCCCATGGCTAAAAAGGTTGGAAAGTTACACAACGACACATACAACAAAGGCATTTATTAACACACATCCAAAAAGTTAACTACACCCCAAACACCACATTTGGGACTTCAATACAATGCCATCCATGCCCTAAATGATGTTAAATTCAACAGACAACATACAAAAAGCTACATCAAGCACCCCCAATGACTACCTCTGGGACTCTAGGCCTACTGGAAGAATAGGCCACAAGTTTGGAGGCCTATGGCAAAAGCACTGTGGAAGGTCACACAAAATGGCCACCACCACATGGTCAGCCCACCCTCAAACAACAAAGTGCATACAAAGGACAGTAACAGGAAGTTGAGGTCTCTGGGGAACGCCCTACCTCTTTAAAAAAAAAATGAACAGAAAAATGACTCCATGCTCCAAAAACTACAACCAAATGACACCCTGAGGAGTTTATTGATCAAAATGAACAAAATCATCTTTTTCGAGAAGTTTTTATGCAACTCGAGAAATATTGCTCGCGAGATTGCAAATTCGGCGTGTTCGGCAGCGCGAACTGTACAAAAAGTCGCTGAAGAAGATAAAAACTGTAAGGTCGCATTGTCGCACTGTGCAAAGTTACCAAAACTATGCGAGCTGAATTCCTAGGGTTACCTGCTGGCAGAAAAAGCCAAATTATTTACTCACACCCAAAACCTGAAATTCCACACCAAAAACCGCATTTTGCAAATCATCCAAAGCCATCCATGCAATACATGATGTTAAAACTTAAACAAACACCACAAAAACAGTTGATTAACTTTCATGCACCCATGATGACTTGATACCCTTGGGCCTACTGGAAGAGTAGGCCACAAGCTTGGAGGCCTATGGCAAAAACACAGTGGCTGGTCCCACAAAATGGCCGCCACCACATGGCCAGGCGCTCACAAAAAATAAGAAAAGTAATAAAAAAACAGACAATGCAGGCCTATGGGAAAAGCACAATGCCTGGCTTCACCAAATTGGCACCACCTAATGGTCAGCCCACCAACAAGAAAGTACATACAATAAACTCAAGCAGGCCTATATCCCTATATGGCCAGACAAGGGAGGATGCCTGTTATTTACACATCACAGCTTAATGCATAAAAGAAAATCTGCATGACTCGAAAGGTTGGAAAGTTACACAACAACAACACATACAACAAAGGCATTTACCCATCCAAAAAGTTAACTACACCACAAACACCACATTTGGGAATTCAATCCATTGCCATCCATGCCATAAATGATGTTTAAAATTCAACAGACAACATAGAAACATCTACATCAAGCACGCCTGATGACTACCTCTGGAACTCTAGGCCTACTGGCAGAATAGGCCGCAAGTTTGGAGGCCTATGGCAAAAGCACAGTGGAAGGTCACACAAAATGACCGCCACCACATGGCCTGGCCACCCACAACAACATGAAAAGAAAGAGAAGACAGACAATACATGCCTATGGCAAAGGGACAATGCTTGGCTTCACAAAATGGCCACCACCCACATGGTCAGCGCACCCTCAAACAACAAAGTACATACAAAGGACAGGAACAGGAAGTTGAGGTCTCTGGGGAACTTCCTTCCTCTTTTTAAAACAAAAATTAACAGAAAAATTACTCCATGCTCCAAAAACTACAACCAAATGACAACCTGAAGAGCTTTTTTAGCAAAATGAACAAAACCATCATTTTCGAGAAGGTTTTATGCAACTCGAGACATTTTGCTCGCGAGATTGCAAATTCGGCGTGTTTCGCAGCGCGAACTGTACAAAAAGTCGTTATTGCGTGCCCGAGCATGCAGATTGAGCGCACGAAGAAGACAAAAAATGTAAGGTTGGGTTGTCGCACTGTGCAAAGTTACCAAAACTACGCAAATTGAATTCCTAGGGTTACCTACTGGCAAAAAATCCATATTATTTACACACACCCAAAACCTGAAATTCCACACCAAAAAACACATTTTGCAAATCAATCCAAAGCCATCCATGCCATACATGATTTTACAAATTAAACAAACACCACAAAAACAGTTGATTAACTTTCATGCACCCATGATGACTCGAGTAGCACCTCTGGGCCTACTGCCAGAGTAGGCCACAATCTTGGAGGCCTATGGCAAAAGCACAGAGGCTGGTCACACAAAATGGCTGACACCACATGGCCAAGCCACCCACAGAAAGTACATACAATGAACTCAAGCAGGCCTACACTAACTATATGAACTCCTAGGGTTACCTATTGGCTGAAAAGCCAATATTTAATTAACACACACACAAAAACTGAAATTCCACTTCAAAAAACACAGTTTGCAATTGAATCCAATGCCATCCATGATGTTTAAAATCTTGAAATTCAACAGATCCCACAGAAACATGTTAGACCCATGGGTACCTCTAGGCCTACTGGATGGAATTTCAAAAAAATACAACTTGGCCCCTCATGAAAGTACAGGCCTCTCTCAACAATAATTTTTAACAAGGATTGAAAAGTCCAGAAAACTGTAGGTAAAAAAAAACGCAAATCAAACAAACATGTACACCAATTCTCCAACTTACTTGTAAAAGAAAATTTCAAATCCAAAAGTCCTCAATAAATCCAATCAAATGATATGATGCAGCAGACATACACAAAAAGTGATCCTTCCAGCTCCAAAATCCAAATGAAAGTGAACAGCACATGGACAAAGCACTGGGAGAAGCCTGCCGGACAGGAACAGGAAGTTGGAGACTCAGGGGCACTTCTTTACTCTTGAAAAAAAGAGTAGAAAAAATAGAGGACTCCTTGCACAAAAGACTACAGCCAAATCACAATCTGAGGGGTTTTTCTGAGCAATATGACCATTTTCGAGAAGGTTTTATCATGCTCGAGAGATATTCTGTGCCAGATTGTAATTTCTGCGTGTTCAGAAATGCGATCTTACCAACACTGCGCCGGAAGGAAGATCGCGCATCCTAATAACGTGATCGCGTTTGCATAGACTCGCGGGATTGTGCGGCCGGTTTCCAAAACTTGTGGCGCACCTGACCGGGAGAGAAAATCGAGAGGGCGAATGCAGAACCACGGTAAGTCGTTACCGTACACGCGAGAATGCTATTGAGCGCGCGAGCAAGAAAACAACTACGCTACGCAGTAGATTGTGAAGGTGTCAACAACTTTGTGTTCACTGCGAAGCGCGAAGTTGCCTCTACTTCGCAAACTCCGAGAGCGGAGCGGAGTTCACTGCCCAGGGTTAACTTGGACCATACATGTTTACGTAAATCGCCAGGGTCTATACAGGGATTATGCACTTTCACTTTCTGCATCAGGATTTTTATATGTTTATGAACTCCTATGTACATATTTTTAACCCCGTAGTCTTACATTTTATCATTATTACAGATTGATTTATGACTGTGCTTGCTTATATAGTTGAATAATTTAACCGAATAAAAGCTTTCAAACTTGAAACTTGAACTTGACTTTGACAGAAAAGCAGACATTTGAGGTGAGCAGATCTAGAGTGTCGCTGGTGTTGAGAGTGCTCTATACAGGAGCTGCTTTCCACCTAAACTTGAGAACTACCCATAGTTCTCTGCTTCTTTTTTGCATAATTTATTCGTCACTCTATGCCTGAAAGGGTATTTCTTTTACTTACACTGGTTGCTCTCTTGTGTCTTGACAAAGCTATACCTCTCTGAAGAGCTGTAATTAGAGCAAAACACTGGGTCAGTAGTTGCTTTTATTCATTTCAGGGTGGCTTGGTTGGTATTTTACCAATTCAAAGCTGTAAAATTGTGCCTGGAGTGATGAATGGCTTTTGTCATTTTACAGCTCGGCAAGGACAGCACTGTGCTAGACCTATGCTTAAAAACTTTGCTGTAGAAATGGCAAAAGACTTTGTTCATTTCTATCTCGGCGTGGATAGCACTGTGCTAATCATATGCTTAAATATTTTGATGCGAAGGGCTATATGGCAAGCAGCAGTGAGAAAGGGAGATGAGAGAGATGAAACCCTCTCTCTGGTAACTTCGCATTTAAGAAAATTAAAAAGAGTGGCAGCATGAAAAGGCACTTTGCAATATGAAATTATACCAGTATGCACTGAGAAATGACTTTTGATTTTCGTGACACTTGCATTTAAAAACTCTATTAAGCCTGTAGTTGTTATGATGGGCTATGTGACCACTGGGAATATATAATGCCACTCACCTGTGATCAAGGCGGTTAACGCTGAAACGCGTAAGGAAGTGAGAGTGGTTTTCACAATACTGCGACGCTGATGAATAAATGTCCTACTTAAAAGTAAGTCAGAGTTGGGCTCTGATTATTCTTCTGGTGAAACCCAATTTGACAGGATTCTCCGTTCCTGTGTACAGAGTCCACCCTGCAGGGTCGGGGGGCCCCGGCAAAATGGAGGACTTTTGAAACATTAAATGGAGGGGGCATGACCTGCTCATACTGCACCAGCCAAAGGATTTCCAGGGCTATATGGCAAGCAGCAGTGAGAAAGGGAGATGAGAGAGATGAAACCCTCTCTCTGGTAACTTCGCATTTAAGAAAATTATAAAGCGTGGCAGCATGAAAAGGCACTTTGCAATATGAAATTTTACCAGTATGCACTGAGAAATGATTTTTGATTTTCGTGACACTTGCATTTAAAAATGCTATTAAGCAGAATGGAATTGTGCAAGAATTTACAGTATTAAGATTGAGTGTACAGTGCATCCTGGGGCTCGTAGTTGTTATGATGGGCCATGTGACCACTGGGATTATATAATTCCACTCACCTGTGATCAAGGCAGTTAACGCTGAAACGCGTAAGGAAGTGAGAGTGGTTTTCACAATGCTGCGACGCTGATGAATAAATGTCCTACTTAAAAGTAAGTCGGAGTTGGGCTCTGATTGTTCTTCTGGTGAAACCCAATTTGACAGGATTCTCCGTTCCTGTGTACAGAGTCCACCCTGCAGGGTCGGGGGCCCCCCGGAAAAATTGAGGACTTTTGAAACATTTTTATATATATATATATATATATATATATATATATCCGACACACTCGTTTTTAGCGTTTGACTCCCGCATCTCTCCACAGCAGGCTCCCGGCGGGATCGCCACTTCCCGAAATAGTTCAAACAAACTCCTGGTAGTTACAGAGCTAATAAATCAGCATGACACCAGAGCCGGGGCCCAAATGTTCGTTCTTAGTGTAAATATTTATTGGCACACGGAAAACTTTTTATATATATATATATTGCACAATGTCATGAATGATGTAATATGTGACATCATCAGCAGTGGATTGCGGGTGCGCGATATATAGTTATTGCAATTAACTATATATGCGAATTTCTATGGTTTTGTGCGAGTAAATTAAGGTTTTGTAAATGCTAATTCCTAACTATATATGGTCTATAACCTATGGTTTTTTCAGTGAATTTTCAAGGTTTTGTAAATGCTAATTCCTAACTATATATGGTCTATAACCTATGGTTTTTTCAGTGAATTTCAATGGTTTTTTAATAGCAAATATCAAAAGCTGTCAAATGTCAAGTACGTGATAGGTAAAAACATTTTCGTGTTTATGCACGCTGATGTGCTTTGAACGCTGCCCCCCCTCCCCCCTCCTCTTTTCTCTCTTTGCAGATAGTGAAGGTTAGTTAACGCAGGCCTTTACCCCAATTGTAATCTGTCGTGCCTGCTGCCCTCTCTATTTGATTGATTGTTATCCAAGCATTTACTGTTTTAGAATTGGTTCTCTTTGGTTCATTCTCTATTTACAAACAAGCACAGAATCGCAATACTCTGTTTAGTCTTTGCAGATAGTGAAAAATTGTTTAAAAAAACAAAAGGAATCAAGCAAAATCAGTAGGACACTAATGAGATCTCTTTTTGACCTCGCTAAAATAGAAACATTAAGAACAACCCCTCATGAGAAATACGAAACTAGTGAGATGAACTTAGCTCCACACCATGATGGCTGCAAGACAGCTCGGCTCCGCCACCCACCCCACCCAAAATAACGACAAACCCTATGCAATTATGTGTCACATTAAAAATATATAGCACTCCAACAAAGTAGTAGGATTATAACACTTTAATAACTTATAAATATATACAACACACCAGCAAAGTAACAGGGTAAAACATTTTATTAAATAACTATTTACATAACTATTTTATACTTTTTGTTGCCCGATCCGGCTAGCTCAATCGATTGAGCATGAGACTCATGCACTCCGATCTCCTTGGCCTCAGTCAAGCATTAATAGTAAGATTTTCATACGCGAGTGTACTTTTTGCCTTTTGGTGACTCTTCCATTCTTAACATTGTCCCACAATCCGTTTGACCTGAAACGATTACACAAATAAAACATTTGTAAGTTTTAAATTTCCGGAGAAGTATAATTCACCAATACCTTTTTTAAAGTGTTATAATCCTACTAATTTGTTATCGATTATTGCTCTTTGAGATATTCCCTGTCTACAAACAGAGAAGAATAGGAATATTCTGTCTCCCTTTGCAGATAGTGAAGGATAGGTAATGCGGACATTTGTCCCCCGTTGTAATCCGTCATGCCTGTTTTTCACCCCACTAATTGATTGATTGGTTGGACATTTATTGTTCAAGGAATAGTTCTCTCGAGGTATTCTCTGTTTGCAAATAACGTGGAATAGAAATATTCTGTCTAGTCTTTGCAAGTAGTGAAGGGTGGGTAATGCGGACCTTTGTCCCCCGTTGTAATATGTCATGCCCATCTACTCCCCACTGATTGAGAAACTAGTTCCACCCGGACCATTTATTAGAGGTACATCATCTGGCTCAACCGGAGAGTACCCCTAATAAAGAAGACATACGTAAAATATGAAGTAATCACTGTATCCTGTTAAACAGAAACTTTAGCATGAAACACACTTGAAAAGGAAGGGAAAGAAATCGAACAAAATCAGTAGGCCACTGATGAGTTTTTGACTTCGCTAGAAATAAGAAACATGAAAGTAGTGAAAGAAGCCAAGCTTGACTTTATGGCAGCCACGAGGTAGCTAGGCTCCGCCACCCCCCCACTGCTCCAAGCATGTCTGTCCCACCGCCCGCCACGCCCAATAACGGTAACATGAAATAGATACAAATCAGCAGATACCTACCCCCATTCCGGAAAGTGCAACAGGTTCGCGGCTACGCCCATCCGGAAGACGAGGCCTTCGCACGTGTAGGGCGGGTCCTGCTGGCAGCCGTCGGCCGGGGAGGTCATCGCCTAAGGTGGGCCAGGAGAGGAGCCGAGGCCGACGGGATTCTTCTTCTTTCTAAAATAATGGCTTCGACAAGGGGGGGGGATGTCTTGCACATGCCACCGACCCCCCCCCTCTTATCGCCTGGTCCGGACATCACGGATATCAACGCCAAATGTGGGCATGGGGTGCGCTGGGAGCGAGAGGTGGCGCGAACGAGCCTCTCCCACCCCCACAGGTGGGGGCCCCTCAGCTGCACCCCCAACGCTCCACTCACCCAACAAAAGGGTCGTCGCATAAGGTGGACCAGGAGAGGAGCCGAGGCCGACAGTATCTTCTTCTTTTTTCAATAATGGCTGCGACAACACTGGGGGGGGATGTCTTGCACATGCCACCGACCCCCCCCCTCCCCTCGTATCTCCTGGTCTGGCCCCGGCTTGATATGAGCTCCCCGTTCGGTCCTAAAGCGGCGCCCTGCAGGCTACGGGGGGGGATATCTTGCCTCTGCCTCCGACCCCCCCCTCTTATCGCCTGGTCCGGACATCACGGATATCAACGCCAGGTGTCGGCGTGGGGTGCGCTGGGAGGGAGAGGCGGCGCGAACGAGCCTCTCCCACCCCCCCAGGTGGGGGCCCCTCAGCTACGCCCCCAACGCTCCACTCACCTAACAAAAGGGTTCCTCCACTCTTGCGATGCAGCGGCGCTGCACTCACCCGATAAAAGGTCTCGTCCACTATTGCAAGGCAATGATGCTCCGGCCCACGGGGTTGTAGGCCCGTATTTGGGCACCAACATTTTTATTAAAGGTTTTTGAAAAAGCAAACGTAGTTGTAACGCATAGATTGGTAAGTTTCGAATAAATGGCCACTGTTTTTTTTTTTAAAAAGCAGGTGAAATGAAGCAGCTCAATTAGTTATGGGTTAAAAAGTATAGTACGCAGAAACATTGAAAATATTAATGGTCCAGGTTTGTTGTGTGTTTTTCATTTTTGTACAGCATAAAGCAATCGATACAGATCCTGGTATTTAGCCTCTACTTTATATGCTACCTGTATCAGGGAAGTTGTTTTAAATGCCCCTAAGCCACCCCGAAGGAATGTCACCTGGCCCCCCTAGTACGAACGAAAACGACCCCGTACCACTGTAGGTTATCTCTCTTCCTCAAAAATGACAAAAATTACTTTCTAGGACGTTTTGGACATTGATGATTTTCATATGATCTATTTATTAAAGTAATACTCATCTCTCCGCATGAAATTAATTTTCCACATGCTACACAAGTCAATCTCATCTGCCCAAAGTTCTTTTGCAGATTTGAGACCGTTTCCCTTGCCTCTGACTCACTTATTGCTAAGTCATTGGTGGATGTTTTTGCCGGTCGGGGGTTATCCACCAAATCTCGAAGTTGTGCTTTAGAATAATTAAGAGGGTGCCACCTCTCCATGTGCCGATGCATGGTATGATTACCATAGCTATATTTTTTTATGGTCCCTCTCGAGAGTTTTTTTTTTGCAGATGAGGCAGGTAACGAACCTGGCATTAACTTTCTTTTCATGAGAAGGAAAAGAAAAAAATGGCCAGATAAAATTCACTTTCACATGGGACGTTCTTGGCATTTCTTTCAGAAACTTTTACATCACTGTGTCATTTCTTTGTCTATCCTTGTTAAAGCAATGTCATGTAAATAGTTGTTTAAAAAGTTTTTTTTTTAACGTGTTTACTTTGTTGGAGCGTTGTATATATTTATAAGTTATTAAAGTGTTATAATCCTACTACTTTGTTGGAGTGCTATATATTTTTAATGTGACACATAATTGTGAAGACTTTGATGTACAAAAAGGCATCCCTGGAATCTTCCGCTTCAGGCTCGGTCCAACACACCCTTACAGTGAGAATCCCCTCCCCAATCACAATACAGGATCGTTATCAGATAGTAGGAACGCGTGTGGTGTGACGGATCTCATGAGGTGGGGACCTTGATCTACTGTAACTCCTTTGAACAGGGGTGATTCTTTACAGTTGGGGCCATAAACTACATCCGCAGGGCTAGGTGATAGCCTGGGACCGGCCTGGACAATCAGACACAGAGGAAGAGGAGTGTCAGAGGGTGCGGTAGTGAATAGGGTGAAAGGGAGGTGTCGGGCGGGCACAGGGTGTGATACTCAGGGAAGAGCAGCGCAGATGGGGGGAGGTTTATGGCCCATGCATGAGAGAGAAAGCAGGGGTGACCAGTGCGTGGGGGAGATGCTTGCGAGGGTGGGGAGCCATGTTGAGGATTGGCGGCGTGCAGAGAGTGGGTCTGGTCAAGGCATCTAAAATGGCTACCGTGCACGACAAAAGTGTGGCATTGGAAAAAAAGCAAGATGGCGCAGACAATGTTTATCAATAGGGATTAATTTATAACAATTATTTTTAACAATATATTTACTCGCAGTGTCAAAATGGCGATCAACACTTCCTGATTTCCTTCAAATCGAACGTTAACAGAAGTCAAGCGGCAAAAAAACAAAAAAACGCTCACGCGCAACCGCTGGAAGACAAGTATCAACATATATGAGCCTCCTCAACCACCCTCAGAAAACATAGGGGGTCAGGATACGTCTCCCATACCCCCTTATACCCAATACTCACATTGCTTTTCCTCCATCTAGTAATTTAATTAAATCGAAACACAAAATGGCGAATTCACGTTTCGCTACCAGTTTGCGACCCGGTTCGCGAACCGAGAAGCGCTTCTACCGCGAAAAATCTAATTTTTTTTATTTGCCCCACGGGACCCTTTTATAACCCCAACATCATTCCCAGGGGGTCAAGAGGAGTCTACCTTGCCCCCTTTCATTAAATTCCCCCTTCGTTTTTCTCCTCCTCTTGTCTCTCAATCCTACCGAGAGCACCGCACCGGACTGTTTAGAATGTTGACAGACACCGGAGAGCCAATCAGCTTCGCTTCGCAAAGCTCCGTTACGCGAAAAGTACGCGATCTGGAGCGCTATCCGGGACGCTGTCACAGATATATCTGTTTTTTTAAACGTTAATTTCTCAAAATCCACTGGAGCACATATATTGAGACCCAGCAAAGGCACATCGGGTTAACAGTCCCTACAATTTTGCCAAGTTTCGTGTAAATCCATTCAGCCGTTCGAGCTAAAAGTGAGGCCAAACGCCCTATGGAAAAATGAATGGGAAAAACGCATTTTGGGACCCCCCTTTTTTCTCGGCCCCCCCTTGTTGAAACCCCTCCAATTTTTCAGGGGCTGCTCAGTAACAAAATGTGCAATTTTCCTGAAAATTTCAGCCGATTCCGTCCACAAACGCCAAAAATATTAGACATAGAATTTTCAAAAGTTCCATAGAGAAAAAATCCTAACTATATATACCTACTGGCGACCGCCAGTAGGTAATATATATATATATATATATATATATATATATATATATATATATATATATATATATATATATATATATATATATATATATATATATATATATATATATATATTCACTGAAAAAAACCATAGGTTTGACATCAGTGATTATATATATCACAAACAACCTCCTTACAAGAAAGAGCAGAGACCGCGTTGGGGGAGAACAGGAGCACACCTTTATTTCAATTCTGCAGGCGAATGCATTTCGGCCATCTCGGCCTTCGTCAGCGCCAAATAATTAACAGGTAGCATTTTCAACAGCCGCTTTATGTGTCCCGCCCCTTGCAGGTAGAGCAAGGTTCACCTCCTCCTTAAAGTTGTAGCTCACCAGCAGTAGCTCACGCGTACTTCGTGTACTACCAATCCCAGAAAGCATGTGGTTTTCAGGTAAGTGGTGCCGGAGTGGACAAAACCAAGTGATTTGTCAGGCTTTAGCAGGGCACTGCGTGGTGTGAAGAGAGCCAACTGCCTGTGATACAGCAAGAAACTGGGCGTCCTCCTGTGTCCCCACACCACACCAACCGCCAGGTCTGGAAATCAATTCAGCGGGGCTTGAAGCGGCAGTCTGATTTAGCCCAGCGTGAAGTCAATGACCCCCTCACCGCTCCATCTTCCTCCGAGCCCAGGGTGAGCCTAAGTGATCCAATTCCTTGGAAAGCAAAAGTAGCTGAAGCAGTTTGCCAGCAAGACTCAGGCCAGCTTGTAGTGCAGGGGTCTCTGAAACGCGCCACTGGCATGCGTGTGAAAAATGTCACAAACAACCTCCTTACAAGAAAGAGCAGAGACCGCGTTGGGGGAGAACAGGAGCACACCTTTATTTCAATTCAGCAGGCAAATGCATTCCGGCCATCTCGGCCTTCGTCAGCCCCCAATAATTAATAGGTGGCATTTTCAACAGCCGCTTTATATGTGTCCCGCCCCTTGCAGGTAGAGCAAGGTTCACCAGTTAAGAAATGAAAGGAGGACCCTGCTCAGGTTAATTGGGGACTGGGGGGATAATAAATCTAAAACAGACTCGAGCGTCCCCTCAACAAAGAAAACACACAAGTTGAGTATTTTACCCAAGAAACAGCATGCCAATATTTCGGCGGGAAAGGTAAAGTTACAAGATTTTGAATAATAATCTCTAAGAGCGTACTTCAACTGGGGAGGCAAAGTCTATGGATCAACAATCTTATATATCCGCAGTGACCAAGTCTTTAGTGAGTGGCATATCTAAGCGTGTATTTTTAAAAAAAAATTTTTTAAACATAAGCATTTTAAAACTCAAACATAAGCATTAGTTTCTACGACAATGAATAACACAGATGAAACAATTTAGAGTGATTTAAAAAGATATTTTCCACACCATGAATTTCGTAAACCTCTGTTGTACATTTATTACATATTCAAAACAAAATTGATCTTCATACAGTATACAAATTTAAAAAAAACATGATTATACATTTCATAAAAGCAGTTTAAAACAAGAATCACAAGTCGACGCGGCGTTTCGGTATTCTGTATTTCTACCTTCTTCAGGACTGATTCTAGACAAATTTAAAAAGATTTAAAAAAACAGGGTTACATTTCTTACATTGATGTGGATATCTAGTCAATCAATAGATATCCGCATCAATGTAAGAAATGTAACCCTGTTTTTTTAAATCTTTTTAAATTTGTCTAGAATCAGTCCTGAAGAAGGTAGAAATACAGAATACCGAAACGCCGCGTCGACTTGTGATTCTTGTTTTAAACTGCTTTTATGAAATGTATAATCATGTTTTTTAAAAATGTGTATACTGTATGAAGATCAATTTTGTTTTGAATATGTAATAAATGTACAACAGAGGTTTACGAAATTCATGGTGTGGAAAATATCTTTTTAAATCACTCTAAATTGTTTCATCTGTGTTATTCATTGTCGTAGAAACTAATGCTTATGTTTGAGTTTTAAAATGCTTATGTTTAAAAAAAATTTTTAAAAAAATACACGCTTAGATGTGCCACTCACTAAAGACTTGGTCACTGCGGATATATAAGATTGTTGATCCATAGACTTTGCCTCCCCAGTTGAAGTACGCTCTTAGAGATTATTATTCAAAATCTTGTAACTTTACCTTTCCCGCCGAAATAACGGCATGCTGTTTCTTGGGTAAAATACTCAACTTGTGTGTTTTCTTTGTTGAGGGGACGCTCGAGTCTGTTTTAGAGCAAGGTTCGCCTCCTCCTTAAAGTTGTAGCTCACCAGCAGTAGCTCACACGTACTTCGTGAACTACCAGTCCCAGAAAGCATGTGGTTTTCAGGTAAGTGGTGCCGGAGTGTACAAAACCAAGTGATTTGTCAGGCTTTAGCAGGGCACTGCGTGGTGTGAAGAGAGCCAACTGCCTGTGATGCAGCAAGAAACTGGCCAACCTCCTGTGTCCCCACACCGCACCAACCACCAGGTCCGGAAATCAATTCAGCGGGGGCTTGAAACGGCAGTCCGATTTAGCCCAGCATGAAGTCAATGACCCCCTCACCGCTCCATCTTCCTCCGAGCCCAGGGTATATATATATGTCCACAAATGTTGGCTAGATCCCAAACCACTTAGTTTGGCGGGCACACGGCAGGGGTAGCCACCCCCAAAACACGAACACAGGGTTACCCACAGGGTTACCCAAGTACAATTGATAAAGAACACACTGTGCTTTGAACAAAATATCATGTAGACTCATGTATATTATTATTATAGGGCAACATGTCAGATTGATAAAATGCGGATCTTTTAAACTCACACGCACAACCTTAGCGTTTGATGAAACATGATACCCTTCCGTGTAGAATTTTTGTAAATAGACAATACGAAATGTGCACAGTGTATGACCATTTATGCAATTTGATTTCAACTTGGTAAAACTTTATAGAGATGAATTAATGCACAAAATGTTTACGTTAAGTATCTTGTTTATGTTGTTTATCACGTGACTTTCACTTCATCAATTGTACTGAAACACAGTTTCTTGCCCGTGAAGAAGGAGTGAAGTATACTCCGAAACGCGTCGGACGTTGTGTCTTGAATAAATTGCACAAAGAATTGAGGCCACGGCTCCTGTGTTGTCTTATCCTTGGATAGAAGGCAAACAGCTTGGGTAACACTGTGTTCATATATATATATATTCACTGAAAAAAACATAGGTTTCAGACCTTATAGTTAGGAATTAGCATTTACAAATCCTTATTTTACTGATACAAAACCATTGAAATTCGCATATGTAGTTAGTTGGACTAACTATATTTTGAGCACCCGCAATCCACTGCTGATGATGTCACATATTACATCATTCATGACATGGTCAGTGACATCACTGATGACATCACTGATGACATCATCCGGTGACCGTATGTTTCTGTGAAGTTTAAATATGTTTTACATATTGAAGAATGAGTGGATGTATAAGTGTCTGGATGAAAGATTAAGTAGGTGCGTGACTGACTGTAGGAGTGAGTGATTAAATGTGTCTTTCTGAATGCATGGGTTAGTGACTAAACTGTCTGAATGTGTGTATCATTATGTTTGTTGTTGTATGACCTGTTGCATTTGTTGATCAGTAGCTATATGAGTGGCTATATTTGTTATTGATTGGTTGCCCAAGTATTTGTATGAGAGAATGAGTGTGTGTGTGGGTGGCTGGGAGGTGTGTGATTCTGTGCATAGATGTGTGAGCAGATGATCCACAAGATGTATGGGTTCAAGAGTGCATGTGGAAACACCTGTATGGGCGGTTGACTGTCTGCATGGGTGTATTGGTGAGTGAATTGATATCTCAGTGCTACATGTCCAAGTAAGTACATATGTAAAACACAATGCATGTGACAGTTGACATATATAAATGACTATACATGAGAGCCAGTGATTGTGCCAGTTCCTGTATGGATCATTGTGTACTTGTATCAGTGACTGTATGTGTTAGTATATGTTTGAATAAGTAAGGTGTTGTATGTATAACTGTATAGTTGAGAAAATGGAAGTGTGATTGATTCTTTGCATAACTGACTAGGTGTGTGAGTAACTCCATGGATGAGTGAAAGTGTGTGAGTGTCTGTATACACTTTGTGTATCAAAGTTTATATTAGAGTGTGAAGAGGTTCATCGTTTTATCACATGAATGATGTCATCAGTGATGTCATCAGTGATTTAATTTGAGATGTCATTAGTGATGTCATCAGTGATGTCACTGACCATGTCATGAATGATGTAATATGTGACATCATCAGCAGTGGATTGCGGGTGCACAAAATATAGTTAGTCCAACTAACTATATATGCGAATTTCAATGGTTTTGTATGAGTAAAATAAGGTTTTGTAAATGCTAATTCCTAACTATATAAGGCCTGAAACCTATGTTTTTTTCAGTGAATTTCATAGGTTTTTTAAATGCTAATTCCTAACTATATCAGGCGTGAAACCTATATTTTTTTCAATAAATTTCAAAGGTTTTGTAAATGCTAATTCTTTTAGCGGATAACGTTTATATATGTTATTATCCTTATAGGACCACCTGAGCAGCCATCTTGTTCTCAGGAGAAGTGAGGCACAAGAGAGCACAAAACAAGAGTGGAAAACGCGGAAAGGGGGGCAGGTTAGAGACCCCCGACCCCCTAGCCCTTCTCAGGTTGTCCCAGAAGGACCCCCAAGGGCAAAATTATTATTATTTTTTTTTTATAAAATCGCGTAAGTCCTGAAACCTATGGTTTTTGAAGTGGATTTGCAAGGTTTTTTAAATGCTAATTACTAACTATATATGGCCTGAAACCTATCTTTTTCTCAAAAAACTTCAAAGGTATTGTAAATGCAAAGTCTATTAGCGAATAACATTTTTATATGTTAATATCCTTCTGGTACCACCTGAGCAGCCATCTCATTTCTCAGTATAACTGAGGCACAAGAGAGCACAAAACAAGAGTGGAAAACGCAAAAAGGGGGCAGGGTAGACACACCCTAACCCCCTAGCCCTTTTCAGGTTGTCCCAGAAGGACTCCCAAGGGCAAAAAAAAAAATAATATATATTTTTTAATGAAATCGCGGGGTGCGTGTCGTGTACGGTACGCATATGTGCGCGGACCTGTACGCGTACCGTGCTCGCACCCCGTGATTTATTTTTCTTTTTTTTACCGGTAAGCGCTCCCCAAAAAAATGTGGGAAATAAAATTACATAAAAACCACTGGACAGACTTTCACCAAATATAGAATAGACCCTACCATTATCACACATTTGATGGTATTCCATTGAGCCATTTGGGCTGTAGCCCTGTCTAAATATCTTGAGGTAAATTACATGACAAAAACACATATGAAAGTGTTAGAATTTTCAACCAATTAAAATGTTACTTTCATATCCTACTTTTTTTATGACATTTGATTTGTTATGCACATGAATATAAATGAAAAATGAGAGGAAAACACGGCCATTTTATAAATGAAAAATGAGAGGGAAACACGGCCATTTTGACTACAACTACCTGAGATACATCTTTAAAACATTTCCTCATTTATCTTCATCACCTTTCTATAAGGTAAATTATTAATTTTTTGAACGTTTTCTGACAGTTATTTAATGTCCCTCTGTTATAATTACAGATTCAGATAGGCTTCTCTGTTATAGTTATAGATTGAATTAGGCTTCTCTGTTATAATTATGTAAATGTAAATGTATAGGCATTTATATAGCGCACTACTTACCCGTAGGGTCCCAAGGCGCTTCGACCGCTGCGAAACCCTTCCTGGCTTCCCTGAGAGATGGTCCCTTAATGGGTATCTCCAGGGTGAGACCAGGCATCCCCGGCGGTCTGGTGGGGCCGTTAGTGAAGATGAGGCAAGCTAATGCCCAGAGTTGCCGAGTGTGATCGCTGATCAGAGTGGGCACCGAGGCGAGAGAATTATCGAGTCCGCTGACCCTGGTCCAGAAACCTGCCGCGCCGGGAATCGAACCCTGGTCCCGGGCCGTCCTCTGCTCTCTGGTCTGCCGCCTCTAACCAGTGAGCCACACTACTTCAATTATGAATTATATTAGGCTTCTTCACATACACTTTTTTATATTTCTACTTCCTACTACCTTCCTACTACCTCGAATTTATAAAAAAAGGCTACATTTTTAGAAAAGTCTGTCATTCTTTTTTCCTCATGGTACGTTCCCCGGTGCGCTCCCCGGTGCGCTCCCTGTTTTTTTTTTTTGCCCTGCGGGGACCTTTTATACCCCCACATCAAACCTAGGGGGTCAGGAGGGGTCTACCCTGCCCCCTTATGGTCAATTCCCCCTTTGTTTTTGCCACCTCTTGTGTCTCGATCCTAGCGAGACACAAGATGGCGGCCACTCCGGACTGTTTAGAATGTTTACAGACACCCGAGAGCCAATCAGCTTTCCCCACGCAAGTTGCATAGCGCGCCCGGTACGCGCCCCGGTGCCATAGCTTGGATATTAATGTGGTGACCCTGCCGCGTAAGGAGCACCACCCTGCAAGAACCGGGGGCCATGCTATCTTGACTAACGGGCCGATATCGTGGGGCAGCAGCGTATGGCTCTTGCACAAATCCCTCACAGCGAGGCCCATCTGTGGGCTTGAAAGGTTGCCAGCTGAACATTTGCATGACGTGAGGCACTACAAGTCCCATAAGTCCCATCCAGGGCGTGCATCAATGCAATTAAGGGGGTGGTGCCTCAAGCGCTCCTTTGAAACTGCCAAAGCCTCTGAACAGAAGTGGGAACACTTCAAAACGCGTCAGGCATCCAGGGCAGTTTGAACAGGGAAAAGAATTGTTGCGCTGGAGGCCTGCTAACCATTTAAAGCTCATTGTGTGCAGCTGAGGTCCGGGTGCTCCTTGTACGTTTGGTACTTTGGAGCTTGGATATATATTTATATATATATATATATATATATATATATATATATATATATTCATTGAAAAAACCATAGGTTTCGGGGATGTTATAGTTAGTTGGACATTTCACTCGTACAAAACCAGCGAAATTCAGCCGTTATAGTTAGTTGAGCTAACTATAACTCGCATCCCACAATGCACTGCTGATGACATCACATATTACATCATTCATGGCATGGTCAGTGACATCAATCATGACATCACTGATGACATCTCAAATGACATCACTAATGACATCATCCAGTGACTATGTGTTTCGGTAAAGTTTAAATATGTTTTATAGATATATATTTGCCAAGGTGTTTTGAAGACTGGGGGTGTATAAGTGTCTGAATGGATTATTTAGTAGGTGTGTGACTGCCTGTATAAGTGAGTGATTCATTGTGTCTTACTGAATGCATGGGTTAGTGACTAAAATGCGATTGTCTGTCAGTTTGTGTGTAGGCAGCTGCATGGGTTGGTGAGGAGCTACATGAGTATCAATATGGGTTATTGATTAGTCGTCTGAGTATCTGTATGGTTGCCTAAGTGTCTCTGTGAGTGGGTGGGGGGTGTGTGACTCTGTGCATAGATGTGCAAGTAGGTGATTTACTGGGTGTATGGGTTCAAGAGTGCAACTTTGAAGGACTGTATGGGTGGGTGAGTGTGTGTATGGGTTTGTTGGTGAGTGAATTGATGTCTCAGCGGTACATGTGTGAGTAGCTACATATGTAAAAGGCAGTATATATGAGTGTTGAGGTATATAACTAAATATTTGTGAGAGTGAGTGATTGTGAGAGTGGCCGTATGGATGAGCATGTGCTTGTTTCAGTGATTGTATAGGAGAGTAAGTATGTGTTAGTCTCTGTATGAATAAGTGAGGTAGTGTGTGTATAACTGTATAGGTGAGTAATGAGAGTGTGATTGATTCTTTCCATCACTGACTATGTGTGTGAGTTACTCTATGGATGAGTGGCAGTGTGTGAGTGTCTGTATATGTGTATGAGTGCAAATGATAGTGCTGTATTGATAAGTGACTGCTTGTATGAATGACTGTACGGATGAATGAATGGACATCTGTGTAGACCTAGGAATCAGCAAGTGGGTATTGTCGTAACTGGTATTTGTGTGTCTATGGTTTAGAAAATGGTAGTCTATATTTTAGAGTGGGTGTATCAAAGGTTATATTAGGGGGTGAGGAGGTGTATCAGATTATCATGTGGATGATGTGATTAGTGATGTCATTTGAGATGTCATCAGGGATGTCACTGACCGTGTCATGAATAATGTAATATGTGACATCATCAGCAGAGCATTGCAGGGGGGCGAGTTATAGTTAGCTGAACTAACTATAACGGCCGAATTTCTTTGGTTTTATATGAGTGAAATGTCTAACTAACTATAACGTCCTTAAAACCTTTGGATTTTTTCAGTGAAAAAGAAAATTATATAAATATATATATATATATATATATATATATTCGATATAGGACTTATTTTTGTAACAATAAATCATCCAGCACTCCGAGGTAGATTCCAAAAGTCCTTTTTATTTTGTGATGAGGTACATCTACGCGTTTCGGGAGTCTAGCTCCCTTGTTCATGATGTTTCACCACTGATTCCACTTGATTAAAATACACTCCATGGAGGTAGTGGAGACAAACAATGGACTCAGCATTTGAAAACACCACAATTCTCTACAACGCGGCAGCCATGTTATAACGTGCTATTTCACCAAGATTTTCTCAGACATCAAACCTCATTTTAAATATACTTCATGTGCAATATTAAAACGATTAGTTCTTTTCTTATATAGTTAAAATGTCTATATTCTAACTATACATTTCACAGGGTTCAAATAATTAAATCTCCCTATACAGATCGCACATGTTGTGAGTATAGATGTCCACTTTCTAGTTTTTAAACTAGTTCTTTTTTATCACAATTATAGTGGCAAGTGCCATTTTTTGTATTTTCATATATTCTCGCATAATATAACATTTTATAAAAATGGAAAAAAGTGCTTGTGCAAGATTTTCTAATATCGCATTTAAAATGCAAAATCACAGTACGGAAAAGATATAACCTTACGCGCTAAAAAATGTTTTCATAGCAAAAGGTAGAAAGTTAAAAAGTATATATATATATATATATATATATATATATATATATATTACCTACTGGCGGTCGCCAGTAGGTATATTAGTTAGGATTTTTTTGAATAGGGATTTCTCAAAATTCTATGTTGAATAACTTTGGCGTTGATGGACGGAATTGGCTGAAATTTTCAGGAAAATGGCACATTTCATCTCCGACCGTCCCCTGAAAGTTTGGGGGGGTTTTGTCAAGTGGGGGCCGAGAAAAAAGGGGGGTCCCAAAATGTGTTTTTAACATTGAGTTTTCCATAGGGTGGTTGGACTCACTTTTAGCTCGAACGGCTGAATGGATTTCCACGAAACTTGGCAAAATTGTAGGGACTGTTTGCCCGATGTGCCTTTGCTAGGTCTCAAGATATGTGCTCCAGTGGATTTTGTGTAATTTAAGTTAAAAATATATATATATCTGTAAGCGCGCTCCGGTGAGCTTTCCGGTGCGCGCACCTGGCGCGTAACGGAACTCACGAGGAGAAGCGGATTGGCTCTCCGGTGACTGTCAACATTCTAAACAGTCCGGAGCGGCCGCCATCTTGTCTCTCGGTAGTAAAGAGAGACAAGAGGTGGCAAAAACGAAGGGGCAAATAACCGAAAGGGGGCAGGGTAGACCCCCCGCCCCCCTAGGTTTGATGCGGGGGCCATAAAAGGGCCCCGTGGGGCAAAAAAAAAAAGTTTCGATTTTCGCGGGGGGAGCGCCCGGTGCGCGCACCGGGGAGCGCAAGAGAAACAGTAAAATAGTATTTTAGAGTGCTTTGAGGTAGGGTAGCTCTGAATAGAGCTGTTGTGTTGTGTGGGTGATTTAAGTACCAACATGTAGGTACCAATGCATAGTCTTAAATTCAATGTACACTGTCTCCTCTGTAGATATCTTGCATATCCTAATATGGAATCCATAACATAGTCTGTCATGAAAGTAGAACAGATCCTTTGAGCACTCCCTGAGCACATAGTAATATAAAAATGTTGTACTCTGTACCATTAGTCTGGCTTCTTTATAATTACTCTACTATTATATCTTAAATTTGGAAAAAAAATGAATAATGTCTCAAACAATTTTTAATTTATAAATACAATTTTATTGATATTAATTTTAATATTCTTTGGAAATTTCAAGTATTATTTCATTTGGAATTTCATGATCTTTATTTTCATAAATTGTCTCTTGTTTTTCATAATTGTCCATAAATTCCAACAGTTGTTTGTCCACTGTCACATTAAAAAAATCGTCAATATTGTCTTGTATATCTGATTGTACGTTGGGTTCCTGTGCTTCTTTATCCATAATTGCTGTTAAGGAAGAATAAAAAGAGAGAGAGAAATAGAGTTTAAGTAAGAAACTTCAACATTTTTATTTTTAACTTAACATGTACAACATAGTTCTGAGTTTTTAAGAGTGAATTTATATTTGGGCAGTGTATTGTACAAGGCAGGAAGTAGAAATATAAAGTACTGCATGTGATGAAGTCTAACTCAATCCATGACTACAACAGAGAAGCCTAACTCAATCCATAACTATAACTGAGGGACAGTAAATATCTAACAGAAAACGTTTTTATAAAAATAACTTTAGGTGCACAACATATTTCTCCTTAGAAACTATTAACTTACCTTTGGAAAAGTGTCTTAGGTTTCTCAGGAAATGCTCTGTAAATGTGCCTCAGGGAGTACCAGTCAAAATGGCTGTCTTTCCCTCTTATTTTTCATATATATTCATGCACCAAACCAATCAAATGTCAGCACATAAAAATACAACTTGAAAGTAATGTTATCATTGGTTGAAAATGTCAACACTTTCTAATGTGTTTTTGCCATGTAATTTACCTCAGGATATTTAGACAGGGCCACAGCCTGAATGGCTCGATGGAATTCCTTCAAATTTGGGAAAATGGTAGGGACTGGTATGTAGTAGGGACTATTTCAAATTTGGTGAATGTGCCTGCAGTGCTTTTTTTGTAAATTAACTTCCCACTTTTTTTTGCCGTTGCGCGCCCCGGTGTGCGCACCGGTAAGTGCACCGACAGCGTAACGGAAGTCCGCCATTTCGTGTTTCGTTCGAATTTAGACACAAGATGGAGGACAAACAACGATGGGAATGAGTAAAAGGGGGAACGGTTGACACCCCCTGACCCCCTAGGTGTTCTGAGGGTGGCTGTGGAGGCCCATATATGTAAAAAAATAATAATTTTTTAATTTTCGAGCGGTTGGCGCCCGGTGCGCGCACCGGGTAGCGCACCGGAAAGCGTAAAATGGTGAAAATTAGTGAAAAAAGTTAAATTTAAAATTTATTTTGAGTGATTATTGTTAGGGTAGCTCTGAAAAGAGCTTTTGGGTTCTGTGGAACATTTAGGTACTTATAAGTAGGTACCAATACACAGTCTTAAATTTTGGAGGAAAACTCTGTTCCCCTCATCTGAGAAGTGCACACCATCTCCTCTGTAGATATCTTGCATATAGGAACGCAAGTTATTGTTGTATATGGAGCCCATTCCATGGTCTCTCATGTAAGCAGAAACAGATTTATTTACATGTTTCCTCGCTCTCTCAATTTGTGGACAAAATTGATTGGACCACCTCCATTTCTGTCTTTGGCATATATTTGAATACACCAAGGCAGTTTGAGGAAAAAGTGCCATCAATTGCTCAAAGGTGTCCTTTAAAAGCATTTCCAGACCTACCCCAGTCAAAGTGCCTAGGTCATTTCCACCACAGTGCACAATTATGAGGTCAGGGTGTGGCAGATGCAAAAAGGTTTTCACCAATGATATCAATTGGTGAGATCTCAATCCTCTCTGGCCAATCCACTTGATGTCCACATTTGGTAAATTGAGGTTGTGTAAATTTCTGTTATCAGCGTACCTTGGAGCCCAGTGGATGTAACTATGTCCAAGAATCCAGACAGAATACATGGTGAGAAGAGGTTCTGCTGCAGTCAGATGAAGTGTGGGAATGAAATGGCACTTGAAACTGTAGGAGTTTGCAAAGAAAAAAAACTGTGGAGTTTTAGTGCTATTGATTCACTAGCAGTGATTGGTGGATTTCGATTGCTGAAAACTGAAAGTTAGGGTGCATGGTTGTGTTCTTTGAAAGATGTAATTTGAATGGTTAAGAAAAAATCATTTTAAGAAACATTGCACTAGATTAGCAGGTGTACTGAGAGGTCAGAGTTCAGTTGAAACATTGTAGTATGAACTTGTAAACATGAGAGGTCAGTAATGAGGGAGTTGCTATGGAAAAAAGGCAGAAAGGGCAGAGGGGGAAGGGTGTTGATTTGAAATATAGTGAGGGGAGAGTTTTGATTGGGTGACATGAGGGATATGTGTGTAGAATTACAGCATTTCTGTGACATTGTTGGTTGCAGGCTCTGAAGTGCATACCTTTTGCTCTGCATAAGAAAAATTAGTGTGTGTGAGAGACTGTTTTCAAACTACAAAAGCATTTGTAAAGGTGAGAAAAGATTCATTTATTTTAGATGGAGACTAGTATGGTTTATTGAGAAAATTAGGAAGCAGGTTGTGTTTTTTAAATGTTGCTTTGTGTCAAGTTTTTTCATAATGCTTAACAAAAAGACTTTGCTTCTTTGAGAAGTTGTATTTTGGGAAAATATGAAATATTAGTGCTGACAGGGTGTGGTTCTACATAGGAGCAGTGCTGTGTTTTTAAATTATGTTGTGAAAATCGTTTTTTAAGACAAGTAATGCATTAAGCATTTTTGAGAAGGAATAATTAGTGTTTGCTTCTTAAAATGAATATATTTGAACCATACACAGACTTGGGAGACAAGAACTTAATTTTAAAATTTAGAAGCAGAATGCCTTTTTAAAAAGTTGCTTTCTGTCAAGTTTTAATGAAATGTATAATGAAAAGAATTTGCTGCTTTGAAAAATTGTATTCTGTAAAATTGAGAAGTTTCTGTAGTGTCTTGTAGTGCTTGTACATAGGACCTGTGCTGTGTTTTAAAATATGATGTGTAATGTGATTTTGAGGAAAAGGAATGCTTTTTATAATTTTGAGAAGGACAAAATGGTGTCTGCTTCTTTAAATAAATACATTTCAATCTTTGACAATCAAGTCTTTAGTGTTACCTCAAAAACATATTAAACTTGTCAAAAATTGTATTACATACACAGAAAAAAAGTAATCATTATAAAAAAGAATATATTTTACAGCTATAGATATTTGCTTTTTAAAAACCAATGAAATTCACTGAAAAAAACATAGGTTGGAGACCATATATAGTTAGGAATTTGCATTTACAAAACCTTGAAAATTCACTGAAAAAACCATAGGTTATAGACCATATATAGTTAGCTGGATATTTCAATCATACAAAGCCATTGAAATTCCCATATATAGTTAGTTGCACTAACTATATATTTCGCGCACCCGCAATCCACTGCTGATGATGTCACATATTACATCATTCATGACATGGTCAGTGACATCACTGATGACAACACTGATGACATCTCAAATGACATCACTGATGACATCACTGATGACATCATCCAGTGACTGTGTTTCTGTAAACTTTAAATATGTTTTACATATTGAAGAATGAGTGGATGTATAAGTGTCTGGATGAAGGATTTAGTAGGTGCGTGACTGACTGTATGAGTGAGTGATTAAATGCGTCTTACTGAATGCATGGGTTAGTGACTAAACTGTCTGAATGTTGGCATCATTATATCTGAGTTTGTGCAAGCTGCTGCTTGTGTTGATTATTAGCTATATGAGTGGCTATATGGGTTATTAATTAGTTGCCCAAGTATTTGTATGGGAGACTGAGTGTGTGTGTGAGTGCTTGAAAGTTGTGTGACTCTGTGCAGATCAACGTGTACTTGTATCAGTGATTGTATAAAAGAGTAAGTATGTGTTAGTATATGTCTGAATAAGTAAGGTGGTGTGTGTATAACTGTATAGTTGAAGAAATGGAAGTGTGATTAATTCTTTGCATATCTGACTAGATGTGTGAGTAACTCCATGGATGAGTGGCAGAGTGTGAGTGTCTGTATAGGCGTATGAGTGCATATGATAGTGTTGTATTGATGAGTGACTGTATGTATGAGTGATTCTATGGGTGAATGAGTGGCTGAGTGTGTAGACCTAGGGATCAGTGTGTGCGTATGTAGTAACTGGTATTGGTGTATCAATGGTTTCAAGAATGGTAGTCTGTATTTAACACTGGGTGTTTCTTAGGTTATATTAGAGTGTAAAGACGTGCATCGTATTATCACATGAATGATATCGTCAGTGATGTGATCAGTGATGTCAATTGAGATGTCATCAGTGATGTCATCAGTGATGTCATTTGAGATGTCATCAGTGATGTCATCAGTGATGTCACTGACCATGTCATTAATGATGTAATATGTGACATCATCAGCAGTGGATTGCGGGTGCGCGAAATATATAGTTAGTGCAACTAACTATATATGGGAATTTCAATGGTTTTGTATGATTGAAATATCCAGATAACTATATATGGTCTCAAACCTAGGGTTTTTTCAGTGAATTTTCAAGGTTTTGTAAATGCAAATTCCTAACTTTATATGGTCTCCAACTTATGGTTTTTTCAGTGAATATATATATATATATATATATATATATATATTTTACCTACTGGCGGTCGCCATTAGGTAGTTATAATTAGGATTTTTTTCAATGTTAAATCTCAAAATTCTATTTAGAATAACTTTGGCGCCGGTTGACGAATCTGCCTGAAAATTTCATTAAAATGGCCTCGTCGAGCTCCGGTCTTTCCCTGAAAGTTTGGGGGGGATGCGTCAAGCGGGGCCGAGATAAAAGGGGGGTCCCAAAACGTGTTTTCCCCATGTTAATTTCCATAGGGCGGTCGACCTCACTTTTAGCCCGAACGGCTGAATGGATTTCCACCAAACTTGGCAAAATTGTAGGGACTGGTAGCCCGATGTGCCTTTGCTATGTCTCAAGATATGTGCTCCACTGGATTTTGAGTAATTTAGGTTAAAAAAAAAATATATATCTGTAAGTGCGCCCCGGTACGCGTACCGGGGAGCGCACCGGGCGCGCCACGCGACTTGCGCGCGAAAAGCTGATTGGCTCTCGGGTGTCTGTAAACATTCCGTCTTGTGTCTCGGTAGGATCGAGACACGAGAGGTGGCCAAAACAAAGGGGGAAATGAACATAAGGGGGCAGAGTAGACCCTCCCTGACCCTCTAGGTTTGATGTGAGGGCTTTAAAAGGGCCCCGCGGGGTAAATTATTTTTTTTTCGATTGTCGCGGGGGGAGCGCCCGGTACGCGCACCGGGGAGCGCACCGTGGAGCGCACCGGGGAGAAAAGAGAATGGCAGAGTTTAAAAATGTAAGTCATTTTATATAAATGGAAGGTAGTTCTGAAAAGAACTTTTTTTTTAATTGTTTTTGTTGTTTTATTTTTTTTTATTTTTATCCTCATCTGCCCGACTCACGTTCCTTAGGTGCAAGTAAAAACAGCCCAACCACTTCACTGCAATTGGGAGCAAAGCCCTGAGAATTGAGCCGCTTCGCATTCTAGGCAGGAGTTATTACAAGTTGATGGGCGATACAATACACCTTATTAACGCTCCTCTAGGCAACTTCATGCCTGTTAGGCCAGTACATAAATAGCAAGGTAGGGGCAAACCAATATACTGAGCCATGGAGTAGATGGGCATAATCATCGGATCTTTGGGGGAAAAAAAAAACCCCAAAGAGGCGAAGAAAACTTTACTTCCAATCTATCAGAAGTTTCCAAAATGTGAGGTTCTGAGCATTACAAGTTCTTTCCAAATCTGCCTTAGATGTCTCGTAGAGTGAGGTTAACCAAGCGGAATGGCTGGGAGGGATGATATCTACCCAATGCATACATATCTGCCGTCTTGCCAGTAGAATAGCATAAAAAAGAAGAGACCGCGATGCCCCAGTGATGTTCTGATCAAACCCGAAAATGACTAGTTGTAATGTTAAGGAGATGTTGATCTTGAGAATTGAGTCTAAAGTGGTTTTGATCTCCTTCCAGAAAGCAGATATGAGGGGGCATTCCCAAAACATATGTATATCTGAGGCAGCTACTAGTTGGCACTTATTACAACATACGAAACGGAGATATAGAGATAATCTCTGCATTCCCCTCCTCTTGGAGATAATCTCATCTATTAACCTTATTTGAAGGTTGAGAATGGAAGAAACACATCATGGAAAACGGGAAAATCCACGAAGGGTGTTTAAAAAAAAAAAAAAAATCAATAATTTGTTTTGGGTAATTGGGGGGGGGTGACTGAACATTGTTAGAAAAAAAAAAAAAAGGGAAATAAAACGGGAGGAAAAAAAATAAATAATAAAAAGAGAATGGAAAAAATATTTTTAAAAAAAAGGGGGGTGAAATCTGAGGAAATCTCTACCTACCTTTAATATTGCTATTTATTTTTTTCTTTTTAAACGGCCGGATCTTATTTTTATATTAACTACACATAATAGGGCTGGGTGAGAGGGAGGACCCTACAGTGAGACAAATCTGGCATTCATGGCCAGGTTAAGTGAAAGGGGGTTTTCCAGGGAGGGGAAGGGGGGGCGGGGGTAAAATAGCAAAATATCCTCTTTTGCCAGACATTGATCTATATTCACAAACCTTATCATTTACATCTCAGTTTTGTTTAATTTGCCTTGGGAATTGCTTTAATCAGATAGACCTAATGAGTCAACATTGGAGTAAGGTTAACAGATGATGAGTATAAACTTTTTGTCCTGGAATGTTAATGGCCTGTGTGTTAAGAGTAGGAGGTACAGAATACTACAATATTTGAAGGACTCTCCAGCACAGGTCATTGTCATTCAGGAATCACATCTTCTCCAACAAGAAGTGAAAGATATGTTGAGGAAAGTTAGATGGGTAGACTGTTTTATCTGTACTAATCATAACGCGAACATCCGGGGTATCCTGATTATTTTCAAAAGGCATGTTAGAGCACAGATCCTTGCTCAGGAGGAAGACCTCAGTGGTAGGTGGCTATATGTTAAAGTAAGTCTAGAGGGCAGACCATACAATTTGGTAGGCTATTATGGACCCAATCAGGACGACCCCTCTTATTTAAACAAAATTCAGAGTCATCTCTTAACAACTCATGATCCAATAATTTGGATGGGGGATTTTAACCTAGTACTAAATCCAAAATTAGATAAATCCCCCAACTCAAGGGCACTTACCTATAAGAAATCTAGGCAGGCGCTAGGGGTTGTCATGTCAACGCTTGGATTGGCGGATCCATGGAGGGAGAGAGCGGGTAATACACTTGGGGTATCATATCATAATCATAAATACAACCACAAATCAAGAATTGATTATGCTCTTTTTAGTTATTCACTAAGAGAACCCCTGAAGGAATTAGTGTACTTACCCTCGCACCTATCAGACCATTCTGCCATTTCCTTTTCCCTACAATTAGCTCAGCAAACCTCTCATACTACTTGGTCATTTGACCGTACGATCCTTCTAGAGGAGGAAGAAACTGACTTCCTCATTCAAGAAACAAAATCCAGGTATAGTATGGGAGGATTACAAAGCGAATCTGCGAGGCCCTATAACTAACAGGGCCTCCTATCGCAGGAAGATATACAGGGCAAAGTTAGCTGATATTGAAAGTGAAATCATCCTCCTTGACCAACGTATCGGCTCTGGAATTGGGACTAATAAAGAGCAGGAACAACGCAAGGAATTAAAACAGAAGCTAGATAACATTCTACAAGAGAGGGTTGCATTGAGATGGGCAGCAAGTAAGCTCTCTAACTGTGAATATGGCGAATCCGCGGGTAAGGTCCTTGCGTGGAAAATTAAATCGGACCAGGCCAAAAAACACATAAAGCGCATTAGTGTAGAGGGGGAGACCCACATAAGATCTTCTATTAGTGATATCGGAGAAGCCTTTTTGGAGTTTTTCCAGCAAATTTACAAGGAAGATATCTTGAATGACCCGAGGGCTAAGAGTAGATGGTTAGAGAAGATAGCTTTACCCACTTTCACCTCGGAACAAAGCGATCGGCTTGATAGACCCATTTCAGAAGAAGAAATGAGGGAAACTATTAAAAAGGTGAAGCGGGGTAAGGCAGCGGGCCCAGACGGTCTTCCCGGCGAACTACTTCGGGTCTTGGCACCCGAAGTGGTTTTAGTGCTAACAAGGCTCTTTAATGATATCCATGTTAATGGTGCTACCCCACCTAAATCATGGGGGGAGGCAAATATTGTCCTGATCCCGAAACCCGGGAAAGATCCGACCAAATGTGGCTCTTACAGGCCAATCTCGCTTTTAAACAGTGATTATAAGCTTTTCGCCGCTGTGTTGGCGAACCGGTTGGGACGAGAGGTTGGCTGAATAATACACACTCATCAAAAGGGATTTATACGGGGCAGACAGCTTTCAGATCTTACGTATGATTTAATTGGGGCAGTGGATATTGCTTCAACGTTCTCCCTCCCTCTGGCCATCATGACTCTCGACGCTACAAAAGCGTTTGATCGAGTAAACTGGGCATACCTAGCTGAGGTCATGAAGAAATTTGCAATTGGGCCAAACTTTCGGAGATCAATCGGTCTACTATACGCCAATCCTACTGCAAGTATTTTGATTAATGGCTCATGTACTCGGCCCTTTCAGATTAGCAGGGGAACACGACAGGGAAGCCCACTGTCTCCTTTACTTTTTAACATGTATATTGAACCACTTGCACAATCTTTCAGGGTTGATCCACTAATTTCCTCTTTTGAATTCGGTGGTTGGGAAAGAAAGGTAGCGCTTTATGCCCACGATATAGTTATTTACACCAGTGATCCAGCAAATGCCTTCCCCAGTGTGGTTGAGAAGGCCAAAGAATTTGGAAATATATCGGGCTACGATATTAACGCCGAGAAGACGGAGCTTATGACATGGAATATTGCCAATCCGGGCGTTGGGGTGGCATCCTCAATCCGCTACTTGGGAGTTAAAGTCACACAAGACATTGACACCCTAGCAAAAATGAATTTAGACTTGATCTCCCGAGAATGTAGGGCCCTATTGAAATCCTGGGCGGGTCTGCAATTATCAATCTTTGGGAAAGTTAATATTGTAAAAATGTCTATCCTTCTAAAATTGACTTTTATTTTTAATTCTATTCCCTTGGCTTTTGATTCTAAGCAACTTCTTAAGTGTCAGCAAGAAATCAATTATTTTATTTGGGGCAATAAAGCTACTAGGTTGGCTTGGAAAAAATTAAGGAGGAGGAGGGAAAAAGGTGGGCTGGCCCTCCCAGATTTGCAGTATTACTCTTGGGCATTCCAGCTCTCCCACTCTAGAATGCTCTTGAAGACACCGGATTTTTCTTCAAATGGGAGACTGTTTAAAGCAATGCTGGCAGGGGCAAACCTCCCGCTAAATGGGTTTCTATTTAAGTTTGGAGACCGAAAGTTCTTCAAAAAGGTGAGGCTCAAGATCCTTTCAACATTATTGAAGTCGTGGGTGCAAATTAAACGTAAAACGGGGCTAGCATATTTTTCCAATTATGCTCATATATGGGATTCTCCCGGGCTCCCATTTTGTCTGCAAGACACCCTGGCTACTCCTCTAATTACAGCTGGGCTCTCAAAATTGGGTGAATTGATACCTGGAGGTACCTTGATAGAGTGGGAGGAGCTTAGAGAGAAAGTAGGGCCGACTCTGTCAAGATTTAAGTATATACAAATTAGTAGTTGGGTCAGAGAATCAATAAGGAAGAATCCTAACATTGGGAGATTTAGTCCCCTAGAACAACATCTCGTAGAAAAACAGATAGGAAGCAAGGAGGTGGCCTTTTGGTATTGGTCTATACTGGAAGAGTTAGATGGAGATTTCAAGCTCCCAATGGAGCTATGGGGGTGTGAAATTGTCTCACTAGATGAGGACTTGTGGGAAAAATCTTTTTCCCTTTTGTACAAATTAGTTAAACCCGCCTGGCTTAGACGTAATCATCTGTTTACCCTACATCGTGCGTATCTCTCCCCTCTACGCTTGTCTAGATATTGTTTTTGTTGTTTTATATATTTTTTTGTGAACATTTTTTCCTTTTTTTGGTTTTTCAAAACAATTTTATATTTTTTTTGTTTTTTTAGTACTTCGAAAAAAACAGAAGGATTTGAAAATGGCTCAACAGGAGCAAAAAAAAACCAATAAAGAATCATTGCTTTCGTTTGTGAGAGCACATGTGGTTTTCATCTGCTCTGTTAATTAAGGTGATACTTTTTTCACCATAAGCAATAGTAGCCCCACAATAAATACAATTTATTTTGTAGTTTGAGAATTTACTTTGGATGTTGGGCAGCATTTGACGCCCTTCAGGTGCTGCAAAAGATGATTCGGCACTTGAGGTGCTAGGCTGAGGGGTCTGTGGGTTTTCAGCCATAGCTCTCAGCTGTGCTTGGGACAAATTATTTGGGTGCCACCTCTCCATGTGGCGAATCATGGTGTGGTTGCCAAAACTATATTTTTTAGCAGGATTGCCACGTGAAAGGATGTTCTTGCAAATTAGACATTTTACTTTAGGGGCATTAACTTTCTTCAGTCCTGCAGGAAACGTAAAGAATTGCCAAATGTAGTGCTCCTTTACATGAGATGAGTGGTGTTGCTCTTGTAGGAACTGTCTCTCCTGCTCCTCCTGCTCCCTTTCCTCCTCTTCGTCCTGCTCACCACTAAAAAGCAGAGGTGGTGGTGGTCCTTTTGGTGGTGGTGGTGGTGAAGGAGCACCAGCAGCAGCAAGTAGAGTAGCCAATATTGGTCTCTCACAAAGAAATAGCTCTTGCTCTCTCAAAGAAGAAAGTAAGAATGAGGAAAAAAGGTTTCCTCATTTGGAAAAAAAAATATTAGGAACCAATGAAAAGTGTTATTTTCAAGTCACATGACCCGATGCGCTTGCGTTACGCACTCCGGCACGCTTACGTTACGCGCTCCGGGCCGCGTCGCAGAGCGCTTCCGGGTGCGTTTACGCAGCGCGTCATAAGACACATCACGCGGCTACGCGATATGTCACGCTTACGCAACGCGTCACAATGTTGTTTTCGATCGCGACATTGGCGCTAACGGGACGCTTCCCGGTTCGCGCACCGGGGCGCTTCAAAATGCACCTACTAAATCCTTCATCCAGACACTTATACATCCACTCATTCTTCAATATGTAAGACATATTTTAACTTTACAGAAACATACAGTCACTGGATGTTGTCATCAGTGATGTCATCAGTGATGTCATTTGAGATGTCATCAGTGATGTCATCAGTGATGTCACTGACCATGTCATGAATGATGTAATATGTGACATCATCAGCAGTGGATTGCGGGTGCACGATATATAGTTAGTGCAACTAACTATATATGGAATTTCAATGGTTTTGTGTGAGTAAAATAAGGTTTTGTAAATGCGAATTCCTAACTATATATGGTCTATAACCTATTGTTTTTTCAGTGAATTTTCAAGGTTTTGTAAATGCTGATTCCTAACTATATATGGTCTATAACCTATGTTTTTTTCAATGAATTTTCAAGGTTTTGTAAATGCTAATTCCTAACTATATATGGTCTATAGCCTATGGTTTTTTCAGTGAATATATATATATATATACATACATATATAAATATATATCATCTGAATATCTATATAAATACAAACATAAATGCATGCATACATATACTTATATGCATACAGATGCATGTTATTTACATGAAAGTTGAAAAAACACTAATAAAAGCAAAGCTAAAAAGCCACCTCATTACAAACAGAATGGCTTTAACTTAAACGAGGGCGAGATCTATTGCATTTTCAATGCTTGTTTACTTTGGTTCCATCAAGAAGGCATTCAGATGTGTCACACATTTCCCATAAATTCTGAATGTTAGCACTCTAGTTGCACATTAGATCACTGTAGTAAAGCTACTGCTCACCAGGGACGTCTGCTGCTGGTATTCAAAGTGCATGTTTCAGTCTGCATGTCACAATTTTTTTAATGAAATAGAAGAGGATTTGAGAAGTCACTCAAAATGATCCCTAATTTTTCTTTCTGAAGCACTAATCATACTTTCTATGGCAAAATCAACCCCCTCATGTTGTTCCTTTTTAAATTGAGTGTTTTCAGACTTACCACTTCATTCCAATCAAGATGGCTTCTGGTGTGCCATACTTTTGTCATAAGTAAGACTGTTAGCCCTCTAGTTGTTCTTTAGAACACTCTGGGACATTCTGTCATTGGGCTATACTTGGGGTACATCTGGGTGATATTTGGGCTACATTTAGGCTCTTTTGTCTCTGGTGGCCATCTTGGGAGACTGTATGTCAGAATTTTTTAATGAAATTGAAGAGGGTTTGAGAAGTCACTCAAAATGTGCCCTAATTTTTCTTTCTGCAGCACTAATCATAATTCATATGGCAAAATATACCCCCTCATTTTGTTCCTTTTTAAATTAAATGTTTTAAGAGTTACCACTTTATTCCAATCAAGATGGCTTCTGGTGTGCCATACTTTTGTCATAAGTAAGACTGTTAGCGCTCTAGTTGTTCTTTAGAACACTCTGGGACATTCTGTCATTGGGCTATACTTGGGCTACATCTGGGTGATATTTGGGCTACATTTGGGCTCTTTTGTCTCTGGTGGCCATTTTGGGAGACTGCATGTCAGAATTCTTTAATGAAATAGAAGAGGATTTGAAAAGTCACTCAAAATGTGCCCTAATTTTTCTTTCTGCAGCACTAATAATACCTTCTATTGCATAATATACCCCCTCATTTTGTTCCTTTTTAAATTGAATGTTTTAAGAGTTACCACTTTATTCCCATCACGATGGCTCCAGGTGTGCTATACCTTTGTAATAAGTAGGACTGTTAGCGCTCTAGTTGTTCTTTAGAACACTCTGGGACATTCTGTCATTGGGCTATACTTGGGGTACATCTGGGTGATATTTGGGCTACATTTAGGCTCTTTTGTCTCTGGTGGCCATCTTGGGAGACTGTATGTCAGAATTTTTTAATGAAATTGAAGAGGGTTTGAGAAGTCACTCAAAATGTGCCCTAATTTTTCTTTCTGCAGCACTAATCATAATTCATATGGCAAAATATACCCCCTCATTTTGTTCCTTTTTAAATTAAATGTTTTAAGAGTTACCACTTTATTCCAATCAAGATGGCTTCTGGTGTGCCATACTTTTGTCATAAGTAAGACTGTTAGCGCTCTAGTTGTTCTTTAGAACACTCTGGGACATTCTGTCATTGGGCTATACTTGGGCTACATCTGGGTGATATTTGGGCTACATTTGGGCTCTTTTGTCTCTGGTGGCCATTTTGGGAGACTGCATGTCAGAATTCTTTAATGAAATAGAAGAGGATTTGAAAAGTCACTCAAAATGTGCCCTAATTTTTCTTTCTGCAGCACTAATAATACCTTCTATTGCATAATATACCCCCTCATTTTGTTCCTTTTTAAATTGAATGTTTTAAGAGTTACCACTTTATTCCCATCACGATGGCTCCAGGTGTGCTATACCTTTGTAATAAGTAGGACTGTTAGCGCTCTAGTTGTTCTTTAGAACACTCTGGGACATTCTGCCATTGGGCTATACTTGGGCTACATCTGGGTGATATTTGGGCTACATTTGGGCTCTTTTGTCTCTGGTGGCCATTTTGGGAGACTGCATGTCAGAATGTTTTAATGAAATAGAAAAGGATTTGAGAAGTCACTCAAAATGTGCCCTAATTTTTCATTCTGCAGCACTAATCATACTTTCTATGGCAAAATATACCCCCTCATGTTGTTTCTTTTTAAATTAAATGTTTTAAGAGTTACCACTTTATTCCCATCACGATGGCTCCAAGTGTGCTATACCTTTGTAATAAGTAGGACTGTTAGCGCTCTAGTTGTTCTTTAGAACACTCTGGGACATTCTGTCATTGGGCTATACTTGGGCTACATCTGGGTGATATTTGGGCTATATTTGGGCTCTTTTGTCTCTGGTGGCCATTTTGGGAGACTGCATGTCAGAATGTTTTAATCAAATAGAAAAGGATTTGAGAAGTCACTCAAAATGTGCCCTAATTTTTCATTCTGCAGCACTAATCATACTTTCTATGGCAAAATATACCCCCTCATGTTGTTTCTTTTTAAATTAAATGTTTTAAGAGTTACCACTTTATTCCAATCAAGATGGCTTCAGGTGTGCCATACCTTTGTAATAAGTAGGACTGTTAGCGCTCTAGTTGTTCTTTAGAACACTCTAGGAGGCTGCAGTAGAACACAAAGGAATCAACTGACAGTCTCTGTCCTTGTTGGATGTACATGTTTTACTGAGAATGTCAGACTTCATTTTCACATGACTGAGAAAGATAATGTGAATTTACAGAAAATATGCTTTCAGTTTAGCTTATAGATCCCCTTCCAAACCACTGTGGGAAAATCATGAGATATTAGTTTTCTTTCAAACAATATTCATGATATCACAGCAGAAGGTTTTTTCACATGGTAAAATCACCTTAGAACCCACCACAAATCCTAAAACGAGTATGGTACCATCAACAAATGATTTATAATGTAACTAAAGTCCTAAAACCCTCTATTAACTACAATGCTTTTTAATGAGGTGCTATCATGTATATTGGTCCCAAGATGGCTGCCAACACTTCTTGGATGAAGTGCTGACAGCCAATCAGATCAGATGTGTGGTTAGGCTCCGCCCAGATATATATCTTTTTTTGAACCTAAATTACTCAAAATCCACTGGAGCACATATATTGAGACCTAGCAAAGGCACATCGGGCTAACAGTCCCTACAATTTTGCCAAGTTTCGTGCAACTCCATTCAGCCGTTCGAGCTAAAAGTGAGGCCAACCGCCCTATGGAAATTAACATGGGAAAAACGCGTTTTGGGACCCCCCTTTTTTCTCGGCCTCCCCTTGATGAAACCCCCCCAAATTGTCAGGGGCTGCTCAGAAACAAAATGTTCCATTTTCCTGAATATTTCAGCCAATTCCGTCCACAAACGCCAAAGTTATTAGACATAGAATTTTCAAAAATCCCATAGAGAAAAAATCCTAACTATATATACCTACTGGCGACCGCCAGTAGGTAATATATATATATATATATATATATATAAATTATGCAAAAAAGTATTTTGCCATTTATATAGCAAAGTCTTTAAGCATAGGACTAGTACGGTGCTGTACTGTGTCAGGGGTTGCTTTTACTCATTTCATGTTGGCTTGAGTTGGTATTTTACCAATTTAAGCTGTAATATTGTGCCTGGAATGAAAAATGGTTTTTGGCATTTTACAGCTCGGCAAGGATATGCTTAAAGACTTTGCTGTGTAAATGGCAAAAGACTTTGTCCTTTTCTATCTCGGCTGGGATAGCACTGTGCTAATCCTATGCTCATAAACTTTGATAGAAAAACAGACATTTGAGGTGAGCAGATCTAGAGTGTCGCTGGTGTTGAGAGTTCTCTAACAGGAGCTGCTTTCCACCTAAACTTGAGAACTATCCAGAGTTCTCTCCTTCTTTTTTGCATTTTTATATATATATGGGCACTTGCTTTGCTCCCAGTTTTGCCAATCTATTCATGGGCAGATGGGAGCAGGCAGTGCCCATGAGACATCATCTGTATCGCAGCCATGTGGTATTGTGGCTGCGATACATTGATGATTTATTCCTGATCTGGAATGGCAGCGCAGACTTGGCTGAGTCATTTGTGGGAAGTCTTAATGACAATGACTGGAATTTAAAATTTGAACACACTACAAGCAAGACTAATGCCAAATTTCTAGATTTAGAGATAACTGTGTCAGACAACAAACTGGTGACTACCTTATTTAGGAAGGAAACGGCGGGCAATACACTTTTGCACGCAGCCAGCAGCCATCCCCCCTCGCTCATCCGCAGCATCCCCTATGGGGAATTCCTTCGGGCTCGAAGGAATTGTAAAACCAATGCTGATTTTGAGAAAGAGTGCGACCTCATGACAAATAGATTTGTTGAGCGAGGATATAACAAAGAAGTCGTGCGCCTTGCTAGATTAAAGGCTAGCCAATTTTCCCAAGGTGAACTGTTAGATTCATCCAATGATAGACAGGAGGACGGTAATATCAGATACATTACAACCTACAACACAGGATCCATGAGGGTCAGACAGTGTTTGGCGAAACACTGGCAGGTGTTGAAAACTGAAACTACCATTGAAGAGGCTATACGAAATTTCCCTAATGTGACCTTTAGAAAGGGACAATCGCTCAAAGATAGACTGTGTAGCAATGATATTGTGAAAAAGAAAGAATCTCCATTGGATGTTAAGGGCTTCTTTACATGCATGTCCTGCAAGGCATGCAAATATAGCTGTAATGTCAAGAAAGTATTCTACCCGGTGGAAAACATGGAGAAAACAATTGAAAAACATCTAACCTGTCTCTCAGACCATTGCGTTTACATACTGACCTGTCCCTGCCCGAAGAGATATGTGGGCAGCACTATGTTTGCTGCCAAAAAGCGTGTATTGGAGCATATGAGAGCCATCCAAAACAAAGATAAGCTCTCACCTATTGCCCGACACTTTGAAGAGTACCATCAGAGTAACAGGGATCTGTTACGTTTCTGTGTTGTTGATAGAATACCAACCAGCAACAGGGGAGGGGACAGAATTCGCAAACTTAGACAACTAGAATCCCAATATATTCTCAATCTAGAGTCGAAGATCCCGATAGGTCTGAATTCTGAGGAAGAAATGGCATGGTTCCTGGGAGAGTAGGCCTTACATGAATTATTCAAAACTAGTTTTGGAAACAGGGTTAACAAGGCAAGGGGCATTGCTCTACTGACCGACCTGCCCTATCTGCACTTGAATACTTTGTTATGCTGTTATATTTATACTGAGTCCAAAGCTTTCCGCTGTAATTTTAACATTCACTGTTTCACTTGTTTTTAATGTAACTAATTGATGAATAGGAGGAATGTCCACACTTTGGGTTATAGATGAAACAATTTGGTATAGTTAATGAGCCAGGGATGTTTTTCTTGCAGATTGGGAACTCCAGTGAATATATGGAATGGACAATCCATGGATATGAAACTTGCCTGCCCAACTGGGAAACAATGTTAGTCAATGTTACAATATGATTTATCTGATGAACTTGGGAATGATAGAAACTAAGAGACTTGGTGAATAAGACTATGGACTACCCCACTTGGGTTTTGGAATTTACCTGATTTGTCTATATTGTTTGCCACTGGGCTTAAAATATTTGATTTCTAAAATCATGAGTTTTACACGTTTCTTACACCAAATGTTTAAATATGTGCACAAACATTTACCCTTGGTCATAGAATCCGTATATTGCATTATGCCACTTGGCTAATATAATACCCTATTGTACCCAGGTTTGCCACAAAAGTTATGCCATTATTATATGGGCAGACGAGCCCCATATCTTTCCAAACGCATCAATTGCAGGAGGCTCTATCACATGATTTTGTCATTATCTGTAAACAATACTGTTTAATTTAGCTGACGCAAGCGTAATGCCATCAGCATTTGGGCAGGTGAATCCTCTGTTTCTCCAATGTATTTAACACAGGAGGTTCTATTCCATGATATTGTTATATTTTTTCTAAAGAACATTACTTAATTTAAACTGGTACACCAATACAATATTTATTCTTTGGCTCGAATGCATATCCTATGTTGTTTCACGCATTGCAACTAACCCATTGTAAGATGGCCGACTCCTCACAGCACTTTTGTCCCCTTTTGATGTTGTTGGTTTAATGCATCACATGCACTTTATTTAACCTATGGATAAACAGCAACACTTACCCGTGAGCAAGGCGGTTGTCCGCCGAAACGCGTAGGGTTGTTTTGGCTTGTGGTTTTTTGAAATAAACCAAGGATTTGACTAAGCAGACAGTATTTTGTCCGACTCATCTGTGTGGAGTGCGTTGTACTTTCTGTACGAGTGGATTTGCATATATATATATATATATATATATATACGTGTGTATTTCAGAGCGTTATGGCCGGTATTAAAGACAGATTAACACCTAGCCAGACACATCAGTGACCATCCAGAAGTCACTTTTAGGAAGAGGGTGTCTCTCCAGAGCAGCAGTAACATAGAGGGTTTTTTTAATCTGTGGGATGTGCAAAGCATGCAAATATGGCTGCAACCAAAAGCAGTTACAGCTCTAGACAGACCATCGTCCATACAGAATATCGAAACACCTAAGTTCTTGTACCTCTTTCCTATGCTGGTACTCTATCTAGGAATAGAATGCAGGACTATAGTTGACTGATGTTTTTGCCATACTCCTACTTAAAGTGTCTGGCATTGGGATACTGTCTGTCTTCATTAACAATTGCCCTTAAATGTTCAAGTGCTCTCTTATTTGCTTTCGGTATCATGCTCCCAATGTAATATTTATTGCATGGGCAGCAAAAGGCCTAGACACAGTAAATTGAATTACAAGTGAGGTGTATGCCAATCCTTTTCCCCACATAATCGCTGGAAAAAAACAAAGAGTGTGACTACAGGGTGAACCTCATTCTCCCACTCCCAAGAAAGAAGAAGTTGAAGTGTGTTTTAAACATTGCACAATGCATGCCAAGATTACGAAGTAAATGACACCTGATACCAATATAAACATATCACGTATACCCAAAATATTGTTTGACAAAAACGATGCTAATGCTCTGATCTGGGAACTGAGGTTATCATTATAAAACAGGCACTAAAAGTTAAGGCTACTGAGATTCATATGACACAAAATACACGTGATACACCATTGTCTCTTGCTAAATGAATGAATAAACGCGATGTGTGTATTATAGAAGACTTGTTAAGAATGGCTCGTTTACAACTACTCCATAGTGATTAATGGGAGGCAAACATGAAAATTCCATAATAGCGTACTCTGGGTGTTGCATGCCACAAGTAAGAATCTCATGAGGGGAATCTAGTAGAATTACTGTTTGTCATAACAAGAAGTATTATGAAGACCGTAAGTAATATGGCCATTTTTAATTACAGTTTGGATTCAAAAAGAAGTAAAGGTCAAGTTTATTGATTGCCCAAGCATGCACGAATATGCATGCACCACATTTATAAATATAAAATAGCCTAATGAGCTGAATACACTGGAGAGGTGAGCCACATCACCCTGATGAAAGCGCCGGACCTATCTAGGCCATGGAATAGGGCAGAAACATATCCTAATACCTCCCAATATTTATAGTTGTAACATTCCGACCACTCCACCAATAAAGGGATACCTTGGAGTAGTCAAGGGAATTTTAATCTTTACATTATGCCCCCTGGTCTTTTCTTATAAGATCTCCCTGGAAGATGGATGAGCCCACCCTGACCTTTAGGAGCCAGGGTGAACCAGATGATGAAACATGACACTAATTGAGTGTGTGAGGGTTGTTTAAAGAAAAGGAAGTCTTTCTTTCCCCACATCTAGGAATGCAGGGCCATAGTCAGGGCAAGCATTGCCCAGCATACCATAAATGATAATCTAGGTGGGATACCTTTTTGCATGTACTAATGTCTAGGGTCCCCATGTCTGCTCATGAAAACTGAAGTAAAACTCAAGAGAGCCATGTACATCTATAGCAGCAGCGGGCAGTGGCCATCCTGGTATACATGGGCTATGGTAGGAGATCCATTTAACTATTTTAGCCTAGTCTCCTGGACTGTTCAGTTTCCCAGGAAGGGGCAGCCCTCTTGGGTGTAATTGGTTGCCCCACTGTTTTAAGTTTGCCCTCCTGAACTATATGAAAAAATTGCGAAAATGTTTATAGTCACATAAAAATCCAATTAGCACTAAAGCTTTTTTATTTCACCAATATGTTTACAATGTAATCCGTTGCCTCACTATTTTAGTATTGCCCCATCTGAACAATGTGAAAAGATGGATGAAATGTTTACATTTATTCAAGTCAGGCAGGAGAGTTCTTTTTCAATTTTCAATGTAATGGAATCACATGGTGTACTTATTTACCAGGAAGGCGAACCCTCCGTGACCCATAATCAAGTAGTCAGGAAACGTGTTTGGCTGTTTGCTGCCTTTACGGAAAAAGATTAAATTGCACTTAAGGAGTCCTTAGTGGCTGTGTGAATGGCTGTATTGGTGATTGACTAGGTATATCAGTGGCTCTATGGGTGAATGAGTGGCTTTAAGAGTGGCTCTATGGGTGGGTGTGTGGGTGCATGAGTGATTTGGTAAGTGAGATGGTGTCTGAATGGATGGGTGGTTGAGTGACTGGGTATGTATATTGCTGTATGGGTTGGTGAGTAGCTGCTGGAATGGGTGTTTGGTTAATTGAGTTGATGTGTGAGTGGCTGTATTGACGAGTGACTGATTGTATGAGTAGCAGAATGGTTGAGTGAGTGGTTGTGTGGGTGACTATATGAGTGAGTGAGTTGGTGTGTGACTGACTATGGATGTGTGAGTATTTACATGGGTCTCTGATTGGATATGTGAGTGGTTGTGTATGTGTGTGAGTGGGTTTTTGAGAGGTTGTATAGGGGTGTAAGCAGGTGTGAGTGGTTCTGTGGATGATGTCCTCAGTGATGTCATCCATGATGTCATTTGAGATGACATCCGTGATGTCACTGATCATGTCATGGGTGATGTAATAGGTGAGGTCATAAGCAGTGCAATGCTGGGGCATAAGTTATCTCAGGTAACTATAACTGCTACATTTCACTGGTTGTGCACGAGTGAAAGCTGAGACTAATTATAACGTAACTGTAACTTTATTTCTTTCACTGAACTTCTAAGGTTTTTTTTAATTCTGTTTCCTAACAATTATGCCTCTGTAACCTTTGTTTTTTCCTGTGAATTTCTACTTTTTTTGTACATTCTATTTGGTAGTTATAACCTGTGACCTTTGAGAGTAGGTGTGTGAGTGGCTGTGTAGGTCAATAGTGTGTGTGTGGGTTCATGCATGATTTTCTCTGTGAGTGGGTCTGTGAGTAGTTGTATGGGTCTGTAGGTTGGTACGTAAGTTGTGTGCAGGTATGTGAATTTGTGTTTGAGTGGTGTATGGATCAGTCAGTTGGTGTTAGTGGCTGTATGGATCTGTGAGTTGATGTGAGTTTCAGAATGGATGGGTGATTGGGTGTGTAAGTGTCTGTGTGGGAGTGTCAGTAGCTGTGTGAGTGACTGCACCACTGGAACCTCACCTGCCCTTTATCCTACAAGAGAACACAGTTTCCCACACAATTTCTACCTAAACAGAGTACTTCCTTCTGTTTAATTACAAAGAACTACCTCATTGGTTAAATGTACAGTACGTATTTTGCATCACATCTGCATAGTGGGCCATTAACAAGTGTCTCTTGTGGCCTTGTATGCGTTTAGGCATTGCAATTGTTCCTTGTGCAAATTTATCAATAAATCTGTATGTTAAAAATAAGGGTTCTGGTTGTCTAGGGTATACACCTAAGCCAGGCAGAACCCACCACTCTAGTCAGGGTAAGGGAGTTATACACCCAAGATAACCCCTGCTCACCCCCTTGGTAGCTTGGCAGAGCAGTCAGGCTTATACCACCTGCAATGTGTAAAGCACTTGAGCAACACACTCACGCACCAGCGACACACTAGGCACACCACAAAAAGAGATTCAACACAAGGTTATATAAACCCAAACTAAGAAAGTGGCAGCAAATGGTTTGGTATTCTTCAAGGGCTCAAACCTTTGCTGGGCTTTTTTGACCCTTCCATCCGACAGATGATTGTCCAGCCATCTGTGCAGTAGAGACCGGATTATGTCTGCTCGATTCACTTGGGGGCCAACAAGACAGAGATTTTGAGACTGCAAAGAGTCCAAAATGTAGCAGCTGGAACTCTTATCGGCATGCCTAGATGCTGCTCCACTTCCAGTGCCATTCACCAATTACATTTGCTATGGGTGGCGAGACATGTAGAGTTTAAGTCCCTCTGCTTTGCTTTTAGGATCCTGAATTCCCCTTCCCCTGGCATTGTAGCGGGCCTGCTCTCCTCTTACATTCCCACTCGCGATCTCCGTTCGGTGGGCCAACACTTGGTGGTTGTCCCCCGGGTCAGGAGGGCTCGCGCTGGTGGGCGCTCCTTTCGCTCACTGGGAGCTAAGATTTGGAATGCCCTCCCTGTACATATCCGGAGTATGGATAATTATCTTGCATTTCATAAAGCACTGAAGACACATCTTTTTCCTTCTCTTTAGGCCCTTTTGGTAGTTTATGCCTTTCTGCCTCCCTCTGTGGCTTGTAACAGCCCATTGGTCTTTTTTTTCTTCCATCGTGATAGGTTACCTTTGCTGTCAGCTGCCTTTATTGTTATCAGCGCCAGGATGCCCCTTTGCTGAGGCAGCTGTGCACTTTACAAGACATCATAACATAGCATAACATTACACAACACAGCAGAAATACCTCTGGAATATCCACATTACCATATGTAACAAGAAATAACACCAAAGGTGGCCCATGCACTACTATTATATGGTTCCTGGTGTCTCTGTGCCCTTTCCATAGGCCTCTGGGCCACCCGACTGCCTACAGCAGGAAATATGGTAACTACCACTCCCGATCAGGACCTCCCATGACCCTCCTATTTCCAAAAGAGGAGAGGGGCCTCCGTCGAGGGTTAACCCATTGAGGCAAATATGCTACAGTGCCCCCAGGAATGTTAAAAGCGCACAGGAGATGTCTCCTCAGGATAATAAAATTCACAAGGATTTCTTTGTTAAAGAATGTACTATGAGGCTCTCAGCAGCCAAAGATAAAGCGCTACACCATGCGCTGCAATTCGCAAGGGGCATAACAGCACTCCTTGGAGAGCACTAGGGCCACAAAAGCAGGAGTGCAGGGAGAAGTCCGGCACACAGAACCTCTTAAAAACAAGGTAGTAGTCCTTCTGATAGCCTCACATGTCACAGGTCAGCACAAGTGAGGGAGTCCCATGGTGGTTCCTTCTGGCAGTATATTAGCTCCTCCTGGCAATGTGCTGTTTGTAGAGCCTCAATGGCTTCATCAGTGCCCATTTGAGATTGTTTCTTTGCTGTTCTGGGGTGTTCTTTCTAAATGTGTTCCACTTGGGACCACTCCCAGTCACATGGTAATTGGCCCTCCTATGCCTCACAGGTGCAAGCCACTTGGCGCTCCTCATCCGCAACGCTGCATTCTGGTTAGTATAGTCCTTCGTAAGAGCCCAATACAGTAAAGGGGACTCTTATAACATCAAGTGATGTCCCAAACTGTGTTGGCAGTTGAAATAAAACGCCGGGGGGGGGGGCGATGCGTTGCAGAATCATGCGAACACCAAACGTGCAGGTAAGCCGCGTAGCGCTATACTGAGAGGGCGTGTCACTCAGCCAGCACCTGCAGCTGGCACAAAATGCCAACCAGGGTCTCTTCTAGGAAAAGAGTGTGACATTGCTCCGGGGGTCAGAAGAGAACGGCTTTATTTTCTTACAAGCACTGTCACTAAAGAGTCTCTGGACATGCAGGGTCAAATGCGTTTCCGCCTCAATGGCTTCATCTATGCCCATTCCAGATTGTTTCTTTGCTGTTCCTGGGGGTTCTTTCTAAAGTTGTTCCGTCTGTGACCACTCCCAGTCACTTGCTTATTGGCCCTCCGACGCCTCACAGGTGCAAGGCACTTGGCGCTCCTCATCCACACTTCTGCCTTCTGGTTAGTGCAGACCTTCATAAGAGCCCATGCATCCATATATCCTAATAGCAAATCAGTAAAACGCACTCTCAGGCCATTAATCCAGAAATCGATTCAAGCAGTATGGGTAGTTATTGGTGGTCTTGATCACACAACGGAGTGAAAGTCACAAGTCATTACATACATTTGCATAAGAAATAAAAGTAGGACTTTACACATTGTATAACAGTATTTGATGGCAGCCATGATGGAAAGGTAAAGTATAACGATAAATAAAGAACACCAGCCATAAGTTACTAATTTTGTATTTGTAGCATCAATGCCAGTGTAAAAAAGTTCAAAGTCCAGTGCCGAGAATATTATTCCAGGCCTGTGTCTACTATGCGAATGAATCTTAAGTGTAGATTGGAACCTTCCAGGTGTGTGTTGGAGGGATGTTAAAACAGAGCAGCGGCAATCTTGAAGGTGTCTCTCCTCGGAAAGCATAGCCAAAGGGGGGTCAAGGGTTACTGTGCACGGCAAGGTATCAAGTTGTGTGTGACCCCTGATGCCCAGGTTAATGGTGGCAAATGTCAAATACCCATTGAGCCTGGTAGTAAAACCTAGTAGTAAATCCATCCCTGTGTTAATGCCATAGTGGTGTACTGGCCAAGGTACTGGCCAAGGTAGGCTTGACAGTAGAGAAAGGTACAGAGCCATAGTAGCCGAATAATAAGTATTCATCTAGGTATGCTATCCCAAGCGCCCAAGTGAAGAACCTGTGGGGTAACACAGAAAGGAGGGGAGAGGCAACTGTGGTGTTCCAATCAGCAAAAGTAAACTCACACTGGACTGGGTATGTGGCAGACATGCACCACCCCCACGGCCGAGGTTCCCAGAAGGAATGTATTTCATTTTGGATATAGGGAAATTATATCAAGCACCTTATATACATAGATTTTAGAAAAATACTTTTGTAGGAAACAGAACCAAGAGAAATTGCTTTCCTTGGTAGTTTGAAACTTTTTTAGAGCTATGCACCGTGCACTTTATTCAGAATGTTTTATGTTAGCATGAGTCGCTTTATGAGCAGGTATTTGCACCTGGAAATAGATTGGCTTTCTATAAAAATACAGAAGTACGATTAGAAAACTAGCAGGTATATCTGCATTTGATAGGAAACACGCATGGTGCACTTTGATATGTAGTAAATATGCTGTTAAATCTATCATACATATGTTACCATGAGCTCGAACTAATCTGTTATTCTGTGCATTGGAACAAGTGATTAATATATATATATATACAAAAAATTAACAAAGAGGGGAGGTAGAGTACAGAGGTAGGATTCTTACTCCACAAACTTAGATGCATAAACAAGGGGAATCCTACTCACAATGACTTGGAGTGGTGCAGCCCAACAGGATGTGGGAACACTCAGTGTTTTTTAAAATACCCCTCACACACCAACAGGCCCCTTGGTGTCATGCTTCATCATAGGGGTCTTCGCACCCCTCTAGCGGGATGCGGCGTGCTGCGACCTACGACTACGCGGGAGCACTGATAGTAATGACTATTTTATTTGTTAATAACAAAAAGTGAAAATTATTTTAAATGAGTATGACCATCACTTCTTCTTTTACAAACAATATGTGTGTTTTCTATGTTGTATGTCGTGTCTGTTATTTTCCTACCACAGCGACAAATTTTGCAAATGGTCTGTTCCAGGTGACTGCACCTGTCTGAGCCACCCAATTAGGGTAACCATCTCCATTTTCTTTTCTCTTTTTTCAGGCCATGCAAATGCATGTATCCTGAGCCAAAAAACCGCTGTAGGCACACTATAGCCTACAAATTTTGAAATACACTTAAAATAATTTTCACTTTTTGTTATTAACAAATAAAATAAATTAGAGAAACGTGAGTAAGGTGGGGAAGTTGTGCCCTCGTCCTGAAGAAGGAGCATATGCTCCGAAACATGTCGATGCACACCTGAGGTACTGTCCATAAACGCGACAGACAACCTCGCACTTCACTTCTTTTTGTAGTACCAGCCCGGGGTTGTGAATAAAAAAAAAATCCCAATACACCCATGAGCCAGGTACTTTTTAACTCTTCACTAAATCCCACCACTCACTTAAAATATCCCTTTCACCTACACCACACGCACCACACATAGTCATTACTATCAGTGCTCCCACGTAGCCGTAGGTCGCAGCACGCCGCATCCCGCTAGAGGGGTGCGAAGACCCCTATGATGAAGCATGACACCAAGGGGCCTGTTGGTGTGTGAGGGGTATTTTAAAAAACACTGAGTGTTCCCACATCCTGTTGGGCTACACCACTCCAAGTCATTGTGAGTAGGATTCCCCTAATATATATATATATATATAAGGCGGGTCTGCAACAAACGACGCAAACACAAATGGCAAGCCGCGAAAACAGCGTACCAGAAAACAATGGAACAAAACACAGGTAGCACAACAGTAACATTATCAGCTACCCAAGAGGTTTTCCAAACCAACGCGCAAGCGGTTATCAATCTGTCAGATGTGAACTTGACTGCTAAGGAAACTGCAATACTCTCATTGGGGCTTTCATACAGTCCTAAGGAGAATTTTGACTATGCGACCACGAAAATCGATGTTTTTAAATTTGTCCGTAAGCTGAAGCTAAGGAAACACTTTGCTTCACGCACTAGCTCCGATGTCGATACTGGGAACATCAGTGAAGTGACTGCTCCAACTATAAACTTATCTGGCAGCGAAGGTGAACCCACGGTGCTGGGAGCAGCGCTAACACAGGAGTTATTGGAACTACATCGTGAGGAGTTTGGTCCCACAACTGAGAGTCAAGACGCATTGGGGGGTGAACCACTTCCAACATCATGTGTAACTAATTTCAGGTTAAAATCGAAATTTTGCCCCCTAATGCTAAAAGACAATATTGATATCTTCCACGAACGCGTTGTCACACAACTCAAGGAACTCCAAATCAAAACTGCAAATCAAACAAAACGATATGACCACAGTGATAAGGAATACCACATTCTAATTAAAAAACTGAGAGCCAACAAGAACCTGGTAATAAGACAATCTGATAAAGGGGGCAACGTGGTCCTTTGGCCACGTAAAATGTACTTAGAAGAAGCCCATAAGCAACTTAACGATAGAGAGTGCTATCGTCGAATCTCCATGCAAGAGGCATTAAATTCTAGGAATGAAATCTACCTTAAATTATCAGCTTGGAGAAGCAAGGGCCTCATCACAATGGATGAATATAAATTTTTGAAAAAAGACTACCCGGTTACTCCGGTGATATACTTCATCCCCAAAGTACATAAATGTATAAATCAACCCCCCGGAAGGCCCATAATATCTGCTTGTAACAGCTTACTTGAGAACATGAGCAGATATATAGACTACTTCCTACAGGATTTTGTGAGGGGTCTGCCTTCATTCATATTGGACACCAGTGACTTGTTGAGAAAGATTCAGGATTTTCAATGGTGCCCCAACTATGTCCTAGTATCTATGGACGTTACATCGCTGTATACCAGCATATTCCATATTGATGGTTTGAGGGCTGTGCAACATTTTTTGGAGAAAAGAAACTTATGCTTCCGTGATCATTCGAAAATGTTGTTGGACATGATTAACATCTGCCTAGAAAACAATATCTTTCTCTTTGCCAATCAGTTATTCATACAGACCAGGGGGGTAGCAATGGGGGCCTGCTTCTCTCCCAGTTACGCCTGTCTTCACATGGGGTACTGGGAGGAGCAGGTCCTGAGGAAGCAATTTGCTACCATCATGGACACCAAAGTTAAACTTTGGTTAAGATATATAGACGACCTGGTTTTTGTGTGGGATGGATCTGAGTCAGAGGTAACCCTTTTCATTGAAGAATTGAACAGTAACAACTTGAACATACAATTCACTAGTACCCTGAGTAGAGAATCCATAGTATTCTTGGATGTGGAATTATTCGTCTGTGATAACATCTTACATACCAGACTTTATCGTAAACCCACTGCTGGGAACACGCTGTTGCATGCTGGAAGCCATCACCCAGCACATCTGATACGTAGCATCCCTTACGGGGAGATGCTGCGTATCAGAAGGATCTGCAGCAGTGAGGAGGAATGCCGGCTGGCACAAACAGCATGTAGGGCCAGATTTGTTGAGCGTGGCTATAAAATAGACACGATAGATAATGCTGTTAACAAAGCCAATAGGATTGATAGAACTGCACTCCTGGGCTCAGGTAGTGTACCAACTAGCTCTGTCACTGTTAACACTGATGGCGAGACAAGACTTATCATGGCATACAACATACAACACAAAAGTATCCATAAGATAATCAAAGACAATTGGTCTTTAGTCTCATATGACCCTATAATTGGATCTGCCATCAGCAAAAATCCAAGCATTACCTATCGCAAAGCACACTCAATGAAAGATAGTCTGGTATCCAGCAGCCCTGAGGTAGTTTCAGGAACATGGCTAAATGACAGTAAAGGCTTTTTAAGATGCTCAAGCTGTAAAGCATGTAAACATGGCATCAGTAAGACTGAGGTTATTACCACTCTTTCACCCTTTCCAATTAAAATCCAACAAAAACTAAACTGTAAATCAGAATATGTTGTGTACGTTTTGGAGTGCCCATGTGGCCTTAGATATGTTGGCAGCACCAGACCGCAGGTGCATAAGCGCATACTGCAGCATCTGCGTGCAATTACTAATGCAGATGCCACATATCCAGTGGCCAGGCACTTCAATAGCAAGCACGGAAAGGATGCATCTTTACTTAGATATTTCGCGATAGACTGTGTTCCCCCCCAAAGGAGAGGCGGTGATAGGGAGTCACTTTTAAGAAAATTAGAGACTCGCTATATAATCTTGCTAGATACTAAGACACCGTTTGGCCTGAATACAGGGGAGGACTGCCACACCTATCTCTGAATATATCTGATCTAGTTCTGTTGAGCCAGTCATCACTGTCATCGATATACTGCCTGTACTACCTGAGTCCTTGTACCTTAGTAATCAGTAACTGTTAACTGTGAACTGTGGATCATACATTCTGTTTAAACACACTGCATCCCTTTCACCCTCCATGACCAACAGTTAGTTTTAATTTTAAAATTTAATTTATCCACTTAATTGCATATCACGCACTTGGTAGCACTTTTGCCATCAGCTAGTATTGCACAATTAGCATAGTTTGCACATACACTTTGTTTACATCGTTGGCTTTGGGATTTGCCCACTGGGGCATTATTGTACTAGTGTGATTCAAGGGTTTCAATATATTATACCTGGATCCTCAGTGTTTATAAATTAAATATTGTTTTAGTTATATTTTAATATTTATATAACTATTTATAGGTCCTTTTAACTTTTATATGAATTTTAAAAGTTTACTATTGCCCAAGCCTTGCAAATTGTCATGTATTATACAATTATTCTAGGTGTGTAAACCTTGTGTATATAGTGTACAGTTTCATAATGTTCATTAATTGTAACATGGATTTATGATGCTTATTGTGCAACTATGTTAACAGTATACGGGCATTCATGCCGTAATTTTCAGTTTTGTAAATTAGAAACATTGATAGTATTTTTTCTGTTTCTAATACCATGTGATGGCACATTGCACTTTAAAAGGGTGATCAGCCCTCGTGACGTTGTCATGTGATCAAGGCTATCTCTAGCCGAAACGCGTCATGGCGGACTGGTGCTGGGCCACTAACTAAAATAAAAAAGATTTGCACCAAACTACGGGTCTTGCTGGTTCCTGTGTCCACTGATCGGCTAAATTGGCTGTGTGTTGTCTAAGGAGCGCCACGTACCTCATACATATATATATATACATCATTACGGTTCATTGAGCATTGCAAATCTAGTGTTATTTTGTGCATATGAAGAAGTGACCTATATGTGCTTAATGTATATTCAGTATACCTAGGTTGATAACATCACTGGCCACAGACTAGCTATTTTGTCTGGAGGCTGAGATGGATACTTTATCCTCAGAAGGATTTATATATTAATCTTTCTGTTGTGGAGGTGGATACTTCATCCCAAAAATGTTTTACTCTAAAAGTTGGGGCGACACCTCTGTCCCAGTCGTATATGTGGCACACGTATCTTTTGTGATATGGATAGGACGCTATAATTCATACAATTTCCCATACATTTTCCTCCTAACTGTAGCATACTTCATCTGACAGACGTAAGCATAGAAAAGCCTCTACTTTAAACTACATCAATTCTTAGGTCCCTGACTATGTGTACTTTACAATGACCACGGAATGTATCTACTCACCCATCATAGACAACTAGCAGTAATACCTGAGGTTTTGTATAGTATAATAGAAGATACTAAAAGGAACATTCAAAAGAAAAATGGAAATGTCTATGAAAAAGTGAAAGACAATATTAAACACACTAGAACGATTGATAAGATTGATACTGAATATATCAGCTGCACGGAAAGCTTTGAGGGCCCAGAAGTAACATCAATAAGAAAGTCGCAAATAAAACTTAATGTACAATGCGATAAAACACAGTCACTAGATGTGCAATTATTGGATCAAATAAGGGATGAAACTACTAGTATTGAAACAAGGGTAGAACAGGAATGTAAGGATCAAGATGCCGATGGCTTCAATATGTTGTCAAAACGCCAAAGGAAAAAACTACATAAAGCAAGGAAAAACGTAAAAACCAAACACTGTGCCGCAATGCAATTGGACGAAGACCAGATAACAACCATTGACGTGAATGGCGATGATATAAGAAAAGTTTTACCAAGAGAGGATAAATAGATCTCATCACTTATCAGGAATGGCAATAACAAATATTATTCTATATTTGAACAAAAACCATCAAGGGAAAATATACCGGTAAAATGTGTTAAAACAAATCAAATGGGGATGGAACAAAACAATCGGGAGGAAAATATGAATACGAGGAAATTAAAGTTTACGGGTGAATGGTTGAATATAGATCAAGAACCAATGATGGAGGAAAGTAGAAGATTAGAAGAGCAGGCAACAAAAAGGCCCTTAGTTAGCCCACCTCAAGCTGAGGATGAGTTACTAACAGGAGATGAAGAAAAGGATAGTTGCCCGATCGCCTATAGTTCTCAAAGAAGGAAGGATAGCACCCCTATAAAAGTAATGCTAAAAACCGATAATCAGCAAAATCAGTATGCTGATGAAAAAGCAGAAATATATTTTTCTAATGTGAGTGAGGAAGATACAATAATTACAAAATTGCCAGATTGGGATCATTTGTTTATTGAAAACAGGGAAGGGGTAAAAAGAATTACTTATAAAACAAAGCAAGCCAAGGAAACAGATGCTCATAATAACCATCTACCAAATAACAAAGTACAACTTATCTTTACACCAGAATTTGAGTCTAGACTGAGGTAGGCAAGATATACTAAATCGAGGGAATATACTCAGATGTATTAAATCAATTCTATCCTTATCTAAAATTGTGAGTGAGGATATCGACTCTATTGAAATTATGATAGAAAATCATAGTCTCCAGGCTCCCACATTAATTACATTAAATTCACTGGCAATAGCAGAGCAGTTTCTAACCGAACAAAAGACATTTAAAGCCTGGGGCATATTAAATACTAAGCAAGTCCCAAAGCTGTATCCGACACCGCTTATTAGTGATGAAAATCAAGTGCAACAGGTAATAACAGACAGGCAAATAGTTCCCGTACTAAAAAATTGCACGGGGCAGATCCCCTAAAGAAAGCAGGAGTAACATTACCGCAAAGGAAATTAGAAAAAAACTCAGAAATAAATGAAAAATGGATCACTCTGTCATTACATAGTAATAAGGAACAATGACCGAATAGAACTAAGTTCCCTTCAGCCAAAGTAACAGAGATGGGACAAGTGAGAATCTGCTCATGGAACATAAATGGATTTGGAACTAAGATTCACAATGCACACATATGTACTATACTGCTCCCATGTATGATTATTTTCTTACAGGAAACATGGGAAACCAAACCATTTATGTTACATGGATATATAGGTCACTTTGAATATGCAAATAAAATTCATAAATTTGGTCGTCCGAGCGGGGGGCTAGCAAAATTTGTTTCGAGTGCCCCACAGGTTAAGCTTGAGCGACTGGACTCAAATAGTCCGAACATTTTAATAATCAAACTGAAATATAAAACAATTAATCAGAAATCAAAGACTTTATACTTGATTAATATTTATATACAGCTAACACGCATTAGTAGGGAAGCAACTCGTGCAACACTTAGTAATTTTCTATTGGAACAAATGTTGGAAGACCCTCTTGCAGACTATATGATGAATGGGGACTTTAACTTAAATTTAATGTCACATTTTATAAGGATTATATTTCTCAATCACAAGATCATCAATGGTCAATCGCCCATCAGGATCTAGGAAAAGAGATTAACTTCCTCTGTAATAAAAGCAGTATACAATTTGTCAAAGACATGGAAGCGATGGGTCTGTGAATTCTTAATGGTCGATTTAAAGCAGATATGCCTCCAGCATATACATACTTCACGCACAATGCCAAGTCGAGGATTGATTATACAATGACATCACCTAATATTTCTCAGAACATTATCTCATATCAGCTAGAGAAAGTTATGGATAGTGATCATTGTCAGCAGATAATAACAATCAGTATTTTGAGTAATACAAACCAACCTTACCAAAGTTTCCCGGGGTATATTGGAACTGTAAACTATAAAAAATTGTTTTGGACTGTCCAGAATAAGGACAATGAATGAACAAGTTGAGAGAATAATAGAGATATGCTTCAATGATAGAACATTGGAAACATCGATAGAACAGTGGGCATATTTTACCAAGAAGCTGGTTAAACCCCAATCTCAACCTCAAATGCGATTGAACAAAAGGAACCAAAATGAGGACCGAAAGGAAAAGAAAACATATATAAACCTTCCATATACAATTACTAAATTAAAAAGAGCACAAAATAGGATAAGAAGGCAAATCAAGAAATCCGTCGCTAATGAGGAAATATCAGACAAATTGAAATTTTTAAATCAAAACTTGAAGAAATCAATATGGAAGGGAAAAAATCAAGCAAAACAAGTATTCTGGGCAAAACTATTCCATGCAAGCAAACAAACAAATGCAAGAGAGTTCTTGAAAATCATAAATGGACTGCTTCGACAAAATAAATTGGTGGTTACATCTGCACTAACTGAGCAAGAATGGGTCACATTTCTTAGAAAACATCTAAACCAGAATGGAACAATAATGACAGCAATTGAAACACAACCTACAGACAGTTATGACTGTAATACGGAACTACCAATTATAATAACAAAAGAGCAACTAACAAAATTAATTAAAAAACAGAAAGATGGTGCACTAGGACCGAATGGTATCCTGTTTGCTCTCTATAAAGAAAATCCAGATCTATGGGCAATATATTTAGAAAAGTTCTTCAAAGAAATTATACAGAAAGCGTCATCCCTGAGTCATGGCGAGGGTCTTTAAACACGCCAATCTTTAAAAAAGGAAACTGGGCATAAGACATAAAAGTAAATGGTACATGGACAACGACCAACTGGAACAAGTTGAAGTTTACAAGTAATTGGGTGTACTTTTTGATGAGAAGGGCAACTTTAAGCCACAAAAAAGGGATATTCAAAGGAAGACAAACGCATTGACAGCAGCATTTAGAATCTTACAGAAATCGCTTGGCAACCTTACATATGGGCCGCTTTTGAAGATTATAGAGGCAAGACTGCTACCAACCATTACATATGGCAGTGAATCACTAATGGGAAAGGATACTGAAATAATAAATAATGCTTTATTTAAAACATACAAATCACTATTCCAACTCCCAACTAATGCCTCGCCTGCACAAATTAGACAGGAGTTTGGTTTAAGCAATCAATACTATGCAAGAAAGGGTCATTTTATTAAAACCTGGAATCGGATAAAAAATGATCATGATAATTAACCCTGGGCGGAGTTCGCGGAGTGGGGCTTCGCGGAGCTACGCGAAGTGGGCGAGAAACTACGCCCACCTCCGCACTCCGCGTAGCCCCACTCCGCAAACACCACTGGCCGCCAGCCCCGCCACCCGCCTCCCTCCCGCCCTCCCTAAATACTTTAAAATACAATAATCAAATAATTTAAAAGCACTTACCTTGCCGCCGCTGCCCGCCGCGTCCCCGGGGCTCGCGATCTTCCGTCTTCCGTACTAATGCGCATGCGCGGGCGGCCGCGCATGCGCATTTTCTCGTGAAAATGCGCATGCGCGGCCGCCCGCGCATGCGCATTAGTACGGAAGACGGAAGACGGAAGTAAGTGAGCCCCGGGGACGTGGCGGGCAGCGGCGGCAAGGTAAGTGCTTTTTAAATTATTTGATTATTGTATTTTAAAGTATTTAGGGAGGGCGGGAGGGAGGCGGGTGGTGGCCAGCTACGCTCCGTCTGCGGAGTGCCGCCTGGCTCCGCAAGCTCCGCAAAATGCGGAGTAGGCGGCACTACGCACACTCCGCAGACGGAGCGTAGCTGGCCGCCCACCCCTAATGATAATCAGATATCACAGTTATTATGGAAAGAAATAAATAATAATGTAAAGTCAACTGCATGGAACTATCTTAAGGAAGCGATAGAAGAGTTTACGTTTAAAACAATTTAGAATAACACGATAAGTAACGTATAATTTAAAATAATAATTAATAGAACTACAAACCAACTATCCCTCGTTAAAGACAAAGATAGTCTGACAAAAAGAAAACATGCTTGGACAATAATAAATGGATACAAAAAAAAGAAGATGCAGGAATACTTGGAAACACCCTGGTCGGAAAAAAATAAACAAATTCTTCTCAAAGCGAGATTTGGAATACTCCCGGGACTTTGTCATCTCCCTCCGTGGAAAAATACTGAAAGTTGCACAATATGCAGACTCTGTAAAAAGGGAGAGGAGAACATTGTCCACCTTTTATGCATTTGTCCTGGACTCCAAAATGAAAGAAGATCTCTACTTAAATTACCTTTTAATGTACGTGGAATACGGACACGTAGGCAAGCTTTGAAATGTTGTCTCCAATCGAATGATATAGGTATGAACGCTACCTTTGTAAGGTTCCTGCTAATAGTGAAAACAAAATTAGGAGATTACGTTTTAAAATTAAGTAGTTTAATGAAATGTAATGAATTTTATGGTGTAACGGCTTTTATTGGTTTTATTCACTACAGTATATTTTATGTATTTGCAAAATTGTAAAGATGTTAAATAATCAAACAATAAAGAACCTTACGAGGTAAAAATGAATTTAATTTTCTGTTTACAATGCTGCTGACATACTTTCTATGAAATCTACTTGTTGTAGGAATATAATGAACTAACTAACAAAATCAGTGGTTGTGCCCCCTTTAAAATTGATTTCTCTTTTTAATTGGTGGTGGTGAAAGTGAATGTTTGCCCTTTAAATTGACACTCTGCACTACACTCTATGACCCAGTAGAAGGTGCAAGCCGAAACGCTTCGGTAATTTTTCTGTTTATTTGCACCGTTGAACTTTGCTGGTTAGGGCCCTGGGATGAATGGAGGCTGATTCCACATTGAAAAAATAAACGAGTGACCTCATCACAAAGGATTTGTTGGCGCTGTTCTTCTGCTCACCCTCAAGATGGGCTGAGCATTGGAGGGCGGTTTGCATGGAGGTGGAAAGGAGTGTATGTACATATATGTATCCAAAACGCTGCTTCAAAGCCGTCTCCAAAAATGCTCACAGTAAGGAGACACGGACCTGTAATTAGTGCATAAACTTCCACGTTTATTTTAGTCGGCCATTACGCGTTTCACCCTGGAGGAACCCACTTTAAGATGGTCAGGCCTCTATGGATGTTTAAACTGCGCCAGAAAATCGCAGAAAACTCTGGCCCCTTTCACCAGCATTCTCCAAAATGGACCTGCTGTTTAGGGAAAAGTTCCCTTGACTCCTGATGGTCCTTGGGGGCCAACTACCCCTCCTGTTACTTATAGTAACTCCCACAAAGTGGGATTGCTCAGAGATCATCGGATGCCCACCTCCTTTCTCCACTACTCTGCAAATAAGCCTTCGGGCACACTACTGGTTGAGGGATAAAGTCCCCTTGGCTGGTGAGGGTCCTAGCAGGCCAAGAACCCCTCACATTATGTCCAGTACGTCCCTCACAGTGGGATTGCTAAGAGGTAGTTGGTGGCCTGCCACCTTTGTCCAACACTCTGTAAACACGCCTCCTGATGCACTACTGGTAGGTGGATGAAGTCCCCTTGTCTGATGGGGTCAGGAAACCCTCCTGTTACCACCAGTAAGTCTTACACAGTACAATTGCTGAGAGGTCTTTGGAAGCCATCCCCCTTTCGCCACCTCCCTGCAAACACGCCTCTTTGCACACTACTGGTTGGTGGATAAAGTACTCTTGGATGCTGCAGGTCCTTGGGGGCCAGGAACCCCTCCTGTTACCTCCAGCAAGTCCCACACAGTGGGACTACTGAGAGGCCTTTAGAGGCCACATACCCTTTCTACATCACTCTGCAAATGTGCATCTTGGCGTACTACTTGTTGGGGAATGAAATCACCTTGGATGCTGAGGGTCCTTGCGGGCCAAGAACCCCTCCTGTTACCTCCAATTGGTCTCACCCAGTAGGATTCCTGTAAGCTTGTGAGAGACCCACCACTTTCTCCAATAGTTAGGAAATCTAATTATTTTTAAATATAGAAATTCACTGAAAAAAACTAAGGTTAAAGGGATGTTATAGTTAGAATTACATTTCACTCATACAAAACCATGAAATTCAAAGGTTGACCTAACTATAACTCATGCCCCCACGTTGCACTGCTTATGACCTCACATATAACACCACTCATGACATGGTCAGTGACATCACTCATGGCATCTGATATGATATTTGAAATTACATCACTCTGTTTTATGATTCTTTATTCGTGACACTTCTTCTTCACAATTTGGTTAAAACGTAGCCTCAGTGTGTTGTCCTCTTGGACTTCTTCAGGGCTCTTAATGTTAGGTATTCCCTAGAACCAATTCGTCAAATGAAGGAATTACTCATGCAAATGTCGGTGTATTATCCAGTCTATATGTCCTCGACATGACACTACCGTTGGTGCTGTCCCATTGTCCAATTCAAAGTGTGATGCAATGATGAAAAAGTTATCCCAAAATCTCATTAGTCGAATAACGAGATTTCTGGACCACTTTCTCCTCATCGTGTCACAAATTGTGAAGAAGAAGAGTCAAGAAAAAAAGAATCATAAAACAGACACGCTGGATTTGTGTTATATTTAATGCTAAGAACTGATTGATGTTATATTGTTCAATTTATGTTTTGCTGAATTCACCTAAAATGCAATAGTGATTGTGGTTATAATTACGGGCGCTGGACCAAATTGATGAATTTGTTGTTGAAGGGTTTCTTAACCTAGGGTGGTTTAGGGGTATTGAACCTCTGGTCCTGTGCACAACTACTTGATTGACACTTTCCCAAGATGCAGATAGGTACATTTCTAGTTGCCTGAACCCCTGTGACTTCCTCAAATTTTAGATACTCATATACCTACTCTCTCTCTTATACAGTCACTCACACATCGACTCACTTACCCATACAGTTACTCACACATACACTGACTTATTCATAGATGTACTAACATGTGTACTCACTCACCTATACAGTCACTGAGTCATACTCTCCTACACAACCTCTCACTCACTTACTCACCGATACAGTCTGACGCACACCTATTTACTCACCCATACAGTGACTCATACATCTACTCACTCACCCTTAGAGCCACTTACACACCCATTCGTGGACCCATACAGTCACACATACACCCTTTTACTGACCCATAGAGACACTGTACCTGCTCAGTCACCCATTCAGCTACTCATGCACCCTTTCCTTTACCATTTACAGCCATTGACACACCAACTCGCTCACCCATACACAAACTCGCACAGCCACTCACTCATGTATACAGTCTCTTACATACCCACATACCCACTCATTCTTCTATAGACCACTTACATACCCACCCACTCACCCACCTATACAGGCACTCCCACAGCCACTTACCTTAGTATATATGTGTAACACTTATTTACTTTTAGAAAACAAGAAAACACTCAGAATCACTGGATGTTGTCATCAGTGATGTCACTTCAAATGTCAACAGTGATGTCATCGGTGATGCATTTTCAGATGTCATCAGTGATGTCATGAGTGATGTCACTGACCATGTCATGAGTGATGTAATATGTGAGGTCATAAGCAGTGCATTGCTGGTTCACAAGTTATAGCTGGCTCATCCTACTATTACTGCTGAATTTCTTTGGTTTTGTATGAGTGAAATTTGAGCCTATCTATAACGTCCCTCTAACCTTCTGTTTTTTTCCACAAATATCAGCGCACCCTGGTGTAATGTTGCGATGATTTTATGACTATGCATCACAACGAATTTGTGAATATCACAGAAAATATATATTTTTTCAAATAAATATGTTTATACACTCACCTTCAGTTTCACTCACACACCCAATCAGCAACCCACTCTAAGAATGATGCTCCCATTGCGAGATGCACTCAGATATTCATGCACTCACTCACAGACTACTCAGAGACTCATGCACCCACTCACAGACCCACTCAGACACTCACAAACCCAACCACATACCCACTCATAAACCTATACAGCAACTCAAAGACTCACTCAGAGACTAACACATATACCCATAGACCCACTTTGATTTTAATGCACCCACTCAAAGACCCAGTCAGACACTCATGGATCCACTCACAAACCTACTCAGAGATTAACACACACAGTCACAGTTCCTCTCAGAGACTTAGACAACCACTTAAAGATCCACTGAGACACGCATGCACTCACTCAGAGACCCACTCATATTCCCATGCAGTCACTCAAAGACCCATGCAGACACTCATGCACTCACTCACAGACCGATTGATAATCTGATACAGTCACTCACAAACTGACTCAGACAGTCATACACCCACTCAGAGATCTACTGAGAGTCATGCATCCACTCACAGACACTGTAATGGACTCAGATGCCCATTCACACACCGTTTCAGGCACTTGCACACCCACTTGAGGCCTCCTCAGAGCCTCACACACCCAGCCGTGCACCCACTCAGAGATGGACACACCCACTAAAATACCCACTAAGTTTCTGATGCACCTACTCACAGACACTGTTTATACACTCACACACCCACTCACAGACCCACTTAGAAATGTATGCACACATGCAAAGACTCCCTCAGAGACTCACACACCCTCCCACAGATCCCATCTGAGGTCCTTATTTGTGAAGGCTTGCAACACTTTTAATATATTGTTGCGTCACTGTTTGTGATGTAACAATGGCATAAATAATACATAACAGTGCACCCAATTTATAAAGTAATGCATCTAGGCAGATGTGTCACCCTGTAAACCCCTGCAATACATTATACCTGCATCAGGTATGATGTATGCAGGGTTGGCATTCCCCTGCAAAAAAAGCCTCATAGAAGTTGTGCAGTGAAATCTATTAGATTTTGTTTTGTAAGCATGATGCAACTTCAGCAATGCATGGGGTAGGCCTATTCACATTTCACTGTGCCACCCTTACTCCTGCCATGACGCAGGGGTAAGGTTTTGACACAGTGGCGTCCTAGAAGTGGCGAAGTGAAATCTATTAGATTTCACTTCGCCACTTCTAGGACGCCACTGTGTCAAATCCTTACCCCTGCGTCATGGCAGGAGTAAGGGTGGCACAGTGAAATGTGAATAGGCCTACCCCATGCCTTGCTGAAGTTGCATCATGCTTACAAAACAACTCCAGCAATGTGTGAGTTTTACGCCAACAAGTGTGTCAGGATTCCTGATACATTAGTCATTCCTTATGACATGGAGCACCGTACAGTCAACATGGTGCATCCGTGGCATCGCAAGGAGTGCACAGGGAAAAGAGTTGCATTGCTGCTTTCACTCAGCGATGCAACACTTTTCATAAATCTGGCCCTTAGTTTCATTCATCCACTCACAAAATAATTCAGAGAATCCTATTCACAGACTCAATCAGAGACTAATTAATCCACTCACAGACCCACTCAAAACTCATGCACCCACTCAAAGAACCAATGAGACATTCACTCACTCACAGACCCACTCAGAAATTCACCCACCCCCCCACAGACCAACTCAGAGACAGATGCATCCATTCACAGGTTTACTCAGACACTCAAGCACCCACACACAGAGACCCACTGGGAGACACATGCGTCTGGTCACAGATCCTGTCAGAGACTCAGACACCCGCTCACAGATCTATTCAAACACTGAATCATCCACTTGCAGGCCCACTCAGGGACTCATGCACCCATTCACACACCTACTCATACACTGACACACCGAGTCACAGACTCATTCAGAGACTCACACAGCTACTCAAATACTCACTCAGAGAATAATTCACCCACTCAGAGTCTTACACACCTATTCAAAGATCCAAGGAGACATTCATACACCCACTCACAAATTCAATCAGAAACTCATGCACTCAGTCACAGACCCACTCACACACTCACTCATAGACCCACTTAGACACTTTCACACACACTCACATAACCACTCAGATACATATGCACCCACTTACAGACACACTCAAACTCACACATCCACTGACATATCCACTTAAAGACTGATGCACTCAGTGACAGATCCACTGAGAAACTCATGAACTCACTTACACATGCACTCAGATTGATACACCCACTCACAAACCCACTCAGACACTCACTCAAACAATCATGCACCCACTTAGACACCTACTTAAACACTCATAGACTCACTCAGACAGTCACACAGCCTCGCACACACCCAGTTAGACACCTGTACAGCCACTTCCAGGCCAACTCAGACACTCACACATCCACTTGCACACCCATTCAGACAGTCACACGCCCACTGATTGAGACTCTCAATCAGTAACTCACACACTGACTCTCAAACATTACAGGTAACAGTTAGAAATGAATATTAAAAAACCTTGAAAATTCATGGAAAAAAAAAACAAATGTTACAGGGATATTAAAGTTAGGAAATATAATTTAAAAAAATGTAAATTTACTGAAAAAAACAAAGGTTACAAGAATATTCTAGTTAGCAAATAGAATAAACAAAACCTTGGCAATTTACTGACAAAATTAAAGGTTTCTGGGACATTATAGTGCGACTACTATTTCACTTGTACAAAACCAGAGAAATTCAGCAGGTATAGCTTATGCCCCCACAATGCACAACAAAGAACCCCGTCATCACAGACAATACATGAGATATTGCCCTCCTGAAAACCGAGGATGCAAACATCTCCATCACAGATTGCATATAACTTTACACGGTGGAAATGCATCTTCTTTGTTTCATTGGGATGCGATCATATTACTAGGCATCAAGACCCCTAAAATAAATGGTATTGCTTACTGAAAGGGATAAAGGCATGATGAGGGTTAGGACAAGTGTTGATTAAGGGTTAGTGTTGGGTTGTGTTCGGTTTTCATTTGGCAATAGGTTAATGGTCAGGATTAGGATTCGGATTAAGATGAGGTTTAAGGTTAGAATTGGGGGCCTGGTAAGGTTAGGGTGAAGCTTAGCACGGGTCAGAGAGGCTGAAAAGTATTTTCTTCATAAGAGAACTTGCTTAAGAGGTTGTGGTATTTTAGCCCATGTACGGTTGATTGATGTTTTGTATTGTTTTTGAACTCTCATAATTAGGTTCTACATAATAGTATTCTTTAATAAACGTTTTGGGGCTTATTTACAATCCCCTTGCGACACTAATGCATCACTTTTTGTGACGCACCCTGGCTTTGCAAGAATTTGTAAATCTGGAAATGCATCAGAATACTATGTCACCCAGGGGTGGCGTAGCGAGGTGCAACAAGGAGATATGTTTACATTTCTTCTAGTTTTTTTCCTCTTTCTAGGGGTGCTGCATTCTGCAGCACATATCGGAAGAGGAAAACACCCATTCCTGCACAGAAACAATCACCCCCAGCACAGGCACCCTTGCACCATTGTCACATTCTCTACCACCCTCGAGTTTTCCCAGGCCTGGCAAAGGGTGTGAATTTCACTTTGACTCACATGCTTGACCCGTGCTGTCAGGGAACCAAACACACATCTCATTTTGCAAGATGCCCCCACCCTTAAATTGTAACTATATACAAAGGTTAGCCCCTCTCTGTCCTTCACTGTGCATTTGGGGCTGTGACAACTGCAGGCCCTTATGAGACTTTTGTGGGCAGAATCCTGCTTGCGAGGCGTACCTTGTCGATGTCTGTTTCTACCCTAGAATACCCCAGGGCAATGGGTTGTGTGTGTTCTAGTGGAGGTGGACACCAGTGGATTTGCTCTCTCAGGCTGATTGTGTGGTCCTAGAATCTTAGTCAGTCAGGCCCTGTCCTCTAACAATGATTAGGGTTGTGTATCAGCCCCCTCCCTCGGGCTAGGGTAACTGTGCGGGTGCAGTCCAACAACCGCACCGCTATTGTGCAGTATCACTATGTTGTAGAGGTTAGTGCTCCCTTCTTAGTGTCTGTGGTAGAGATGGGGTTTAAATGCAGCATGGGCGACATGGAGACAATGAGCTATCTCTGCGCGGTGGCAAGGCCAGATTTTTAGTATAAGGGACTTTCAGCAACTCATCACTATCTGCTCCCAATATCTTAATATACAGACGGAATACCAATGCATTACTATATATTAGAGCCTCAAGTCAGCATTCCAATAAAGGCGAAAAGCACAGCTAAAGTCCTTTCCAATCATGATCCCCTCATTTTGCCCATTTCATTCACTTTGTCCTAACAGGGCTACTAATAGAGCTAATGCCCTCGTCGGATAGTTGTAAAGAGAAGAGTGGGATTGAGTGGCAAATGAAGATCGAGTTTCAGGTAAATATTGAGCAAGAGAAGGACGACAGAAGGAGAGATAATTAAATGGAGGTGAGAAAAAAGGTGAAATGAGAGGCGTATAGAATGGAGAGAGTGCTTATGATAGAAAACAGAAAGAGTGAAAGTGAAAAGAGTCAGTGAGAAGGAAAAATTGATTGTCGGAGAAAGTGTACAGACCTAGATTGAAAGGGGTACAGAGGGACATGGGGGGCATATTATCAAGAACGGCGATAATGGGCTAGATAACATGTCCTTGTGAATTCCCATAGCAGCCCAGGTTCTGGTGTTAACCTGGGCTGCTATGGGAATTCACAACGACATATTATCAAGCCCATTATTGCCGTTTTAGCGCCAGTTTCCTGCCGCTAAAGCGGCGATAATTTTATCACCGTTCTTGATAATTAGCCCCATAGAGACATGCGGAGTGCAGCTGGGAGAATTAGATAAAGGGAGACAACAAATAATGAGAGAAATGGATGGGGAGGAAGTGCATAAATTGGAAAACAGAGAATAGTTGGAGTGAAGAGGTCGAAAGGGGGAGCGAGAGAGAGAGAAGTGGTGAAGGAACAAGAGAAAAAGGCCAAAAGTTGGGTAGAGTCAGTGAGAGCGAAGAAAAAAAGTGAGACGAAGAATAGAAGGGACAGAAAAATGAAGAGGGGGGGAGATCAATTGAAAGGGCACGAGGGGAGGCAAAACTAGAGCAGAGAGACCAAGAGAATCGCAGCTGCTGGAAAGAAAATAAGTGCTCGAATGAAAGAGCGAGTGAGAACCTAGAAAAAATGAATGGTATGCGGGTCATTGTGAGTTAGAAACAGTGGACGGGGGAGGAGGGGTAGGGATAGTTACAATGTAGCATTTAAAGTATTTAAGGGTTTGGTTCGCCCATGCCTTGATGTGTTGGAAGTAGCCCATTAAAGTAACCCTGCTGAGATGTACCGGCAGTGTGACATTAAAGTAAGGCAAACCCTGGTAAGAAGTGTTTGTTCTGTCCTATTAAAATTACAGCAGTTCTGCAGGGAAGTAGTGGCCATGTCTCCTTAAATTGTTGGCGCTCCTGCTGAGAAACACTTTTACTGTGCTAATGCAGTCCTTTTGAAAAAAACTTTTGATATTGTTCTGTTAAAAGTATCCGACCCATGTTGAGAAGCCCTAATTCTAAACCAGTGGGCACTGGACGCGTTGTTCCTAAAGTACATTTCACTTAGGCAAACTATCAGCTATTTACTGCCACTAGTGCACCATAAATGCTCAACTTCAAAGCTAGAAAGAAAGAAAGAGAGAGAGTCAGAGAGAGTGCGGGAGAGAGACAGAGAGAAAGAGTAGGAATCTGCGTGGGCTCAGAGCGTGGCTACTTAACAGGAGAATCGTATTTTGCATTCTTGAGGGAAGGACAACAGGTGTACCATCGTTTTGATCTCCCCATCGGACTGATCTCCCCTTCGCATCTGCGCATGCGTACTTCAACATGAGCAGTTATAAATTAAACAGTGGGACTCCTTTACAAGCCCCATCCACCAACGGTGCTTCACTTTTTTTGACCCACATGCGGTGCAGTGTGCTGGCCCATATTTACAAAGCCACCCTACGTGGCTTTTCTTGGCCTTGTAAATATGGGCCCTTTTCATGCACCACTTTGGGTGAAGGGGCGTGCCATCCATTGATGCTGCTGCATTCCCAGAGTTTCAACATTTCGGAAACCTGAGAATACGTTAGATTCCTATGCCTCCCCACAACACAGAGAAATACTTTTATTTCCCCTCGTTTTTTTCCTCTTTCTATTCGTGAGCATTCTGCAGCAGACATAGAAAGATGAAAACACCATGAATGAATGTTTTTGTGCAGGTAGGTCTCCCTTCCTGAACAAAAACCACCATCCCTGCAATGCAGGCATCCATGCACCATGGTGCAACGGTGCCTGCGTTAGTGTATGGCAGCCAATTGTGCAGCAGCGCAGGGAAAAGCACTGGTATGAGTCGTCTTGTTGTAAATATGATGCATCCCTATGCTTTAAAAATGACGCAGCTCTGAGCAGCAAAATGGCTTGCGGGCGCCACGCTGCATCATTTTGTTGTAAATAAGGCCCAGTGTGTTTAAATGCTCTAGACTGCTGAAAGGGAGGAAATCAGGGTGAAGAAAGAGTTCTCACAATTTTCGGAACCAGTCTGGATTTCCAATTCAAAGATGAGTTTTTTGTCTGATAATAGTGTGGTCTGGATTAAGGCACAGATACCAAAGCCAAGCGTGACAATTGTGAAATGAACGGAGGAGAATGTTAGCAGCTAGGAGGAAGAGTACAGAGACATGGGTAGAAGGAGAATTTGTGGGAGATAGTGCAGAGTGATGGTGCTATTTTAGTGGGAGGTGTTATGTGTGCTCAGGTTCATAAGGTTTGGTGTGTTATATGTTTGTTTGAGTCTTTGTGAGAGAAGATGTACAATAATGAAGCGCAGGTCTTGCTTGTATATGGAGGTAGCAGAATGTTATATGTGCCACTGGCTTAGAAAGCGGAGCCTTGGTGGGGAGGGGTCAATGCTCAGTTGCTCAGGATGCTGGAGGGATCAGACCCTTTGATGTACGCCTAGATTCTTCATTCCAATAAACCTTACTTGTAGTGGGCATGAGGGGCCACTCATTTCCCAATAATGTAGTTTTTTCATTACTTAAGTGGGTCTTGGGGTACCATTTGCTAGCATTAGCAATCATGGCCCCTTGCCACACTACTACATGAGTGAGTAATAATACACAAGCGACCTCATTGGCCGTTTTGTGACACAAAATCCATTCCTGTTCTTTAGGGGTCTATTTGAAAGGAGATGTTCCGTTATATACAACGCAATGGGGCCTTGTGAGGTAGTTCCTTTTCCTGCATGCATGTTCCTATTAATGAAATGAAAAATAGACAAAGGGGTTCTGATAGTGAATGTCGCATGGGCATATTTAGCAAGGGACTGAGCAAAGTGAGTTTCATGGATCCTGGAAGCACCCCTCCCTGCGCTCGCACGCCCACATGGGAGACACACACACACATACACACCCTCCCCCCCTCCCCCAATGTGGTGCAACCATAAAGCCATTTCCGAAAGGACCGCCTCTCTGGGAAATGTAGGGTGGGGTGGTGATGTGAAGACATGGCCGGCTCTAGGGCGGTGCTATTGGTGCCACCGCACTGGGGGTTGACTTGGGGTGGGGTCGCCCTGTTTGCAAATATATTATGGCTTGAACACCACCTGCTGCTTCCTTCTTTGCCTCCAGCAATTTTCAGACATCGATGAAACTATCAAGATAACGCCGGTGATTATTGTCTATTGGAAGTATGACTCCTCCTAAGGTAGCTCAGAGGGTTAATATGCCTGCTGCTAAAAACGTGCGACATGCGGATCACAAAGTGCATACAATGTTAATAGGTCAATAGGTTACTGATATTATCAGAGAGATCTTTTTGTTACAAGTTAAAATCCTAATATGGAACAAAGGTCTGCATGCAAACTGCAAGGTTTATATTAGACCTACATGTTTTTTGCCCGGTCTTTCCTTAACCTAATCTTGCAAAAGGCTTTCTTTTGGGTAGAAATTAATTATTACTATTAAAGAGGACCCCTAACAATTAGTGTTATGTTTTAAATTCAGAATTTTTGCTTTTCCAGACCAAGGACTCTTAAACTATACTACCTAACAGTATGGATGACATGTGACTCCGACGTCTTGTAATCCTCTGTCTTATTTAACAGTTCCTTTACCCTGATTTACACGTGTGATTGTCTCTGGTAAATGTGTGTATGATGTAAAGTGCTCTGACACCTCACACTGGTATGAGTGGTACTATACAACTAAATGAATCTGAGAGACTGCTTATGGAGATTTGAGAGGCACTGTTAACTGGTGGTAGTGAGGGGATCTGTGGCAGAGATGGTCACTTTGGGGCACCAACAAACATTGTCGCACAGGGCGCCACCAGTTCTAAAGCCATTCCTGTGTGAAGACATTGGCAGGACCTGCAAAGCCAAGCTGTCTATTCTTACTTGTCCTTAACATTCATGTGAGTACCTACTAACTGTGACAGCGGATCCATCTATGAGTGCAGTGTTTGGGTTAATGCCACTCTCCGCCTTGGCACACCCATTTCAGATACACTGCTTTGCCTAATGGAGTGGGGACGAGGCACTTTCTTATGATGGTCACTTCTTATCTATATGACCAGAATCTAGGTCATTATTATTTTTCTGTCTGTAGATCTCTCAGTAAAAGTTTCCTCATTGGGTGACTACAGGTAAAAAGTTGAAGAATACCAGCTTTTGATTTTTATTATTTGGGTATAGGAGCTGGGGTGAATGTGCCCACTGGTGGGGCGCTGATACACCAACAATTGGAGTATAGGAGATCAGTAATGGTCAGACCGTGCAAACAGAGCAGCATCCTCGATTTTCATCAATATCCTAAATAGGTCCACATGGTCCTAAGTGTTCTGATTCAAATCAATATCTGAGAATTCTTTTAAGAAATGTGAATTGTAAAGCCAATTTGTATTCTCATCGGCAGTCCAAATGGCAATTCACTGTGCTGGGGACACAAATTGAAAATGCAATAAACCTCTCTGCTCTACTTTCTGAGCTGTTTTCATATGAAGACAAACGCCGTTTTCCAAAATGACAAATAGTAACATCTCAATTATAGAAATGTCATGGATAGTGGAGGAAATAGCTTTGCAATCAACTGAAGGCTGAATATAGCCAAGGAGCTGAAAATAACAAGCCTAGGGTTTCGTATTGTGTGATTTTCTCAAGTGTACTCCATTAAAGGGGTTGTAAATGGAAATATATTTGCCTATCGGAGTCCAAACTGTGCTAATAAGCGGGAAGAAAACAGAACTCTTTTGAAAGTTTTTTTTTTTTTGTACCGCTGTCATTAAAATTGCATTGTTGCAGCCATTTTCTTTCCTTCGCACTATGGGCCATTTAGTGGTCGTAAATGGAGAATAGGGCCATTTGCCACCGCTAAAATGGGTTTTGCAATGAACTAACCCTATTTTGCAAGTCGGTAACCTATTACCGACTCGCAAAATAGGGTTTGTGAGTCGGTATTAGAAAGGAGCTTTTCAGGGGCATCCCTTCCTAATAGCGAGTCGCAGTGGCATGTACAAATGTTTTGCGATTGGAATGCAGTCTCAAAACATTCATATTTTACAGACTCCATACAGGAAGTGGTAACCCATTCGCAAATAGGGAAGGATCCCCAAGGGACCCCTTTCCCTTTGTGAATGTAGGCACCAACATTTGTTTAGAGCAGGCAGTGGTTCCATGGACCACTGCCTACTCTTAGAAAATTGAAAGGAAACATTTAACAATTCCTTTTTAAATGCATCCCGTTTTTCTTTAAGGAAAACAGGTGGCATTTAAAAATAAATAACTTTATTTCTAAAGCAATCACAGACATGCTGACCCCAGCAGGCCACCATCCCTGTGATTATAGGCCATTCCCAAAGGGTCATAAATTGTGACCCATCTCATGAATATTAATGAGGTAGGTAAGATGCGACCCCCGTTAGGAATCACTGAATGTGTCTGAGATCCATTAGTACATTTCATTTTGCAACTCATTAATTGTGAGTCTCTAAAAATTGCAATTTGCAAGTCGCACAATGAAATGGCCGTACATCTGGCCCTATCTCTTTACTAAATGATCTTTTAGCACAGTGAGTTAAAAGCCCATTTCGCTGGTCAGTAAGCACCAACCGAAGATTCTAAAGCAAGCAACTGTTTTTATTGGCTGGAGATTTCACCTGATACAGAGTCAGGGTGCGATGCTGCCAGCACCTGGGGAGAGTGCGGATACAGCCCAGTTTAGAAATGTAATACATAGTCAAATCATTGGACTTGGCCCTCTCTGCAGGGTCACCCCCAAACATTTTGCATTCACCTCTCCTGTTATTGCTGAAATTCGTTTTGTTAGCCTTAGAACTCTGCACACTTTACCACTGCTAATGGGTGCTAAAATTCTTTTGCTCTTGCCTATAAACATGGTGAAATTAACTTACACCCAATTGGCACATTTAATCTACTTGTAAGTCCCGAGTAAGGTGGTACTACTGGTACTCAGGGCCAATTATTTAACAAGTGGACTTGCAGCAAGACTTAAGTAGACACTTAACCTCATAAGTCCTGCGCCCAGTCCAACGGCCGACGGCACCACTACCTCGGGAGTGCTGCCGTCGGCCGTTGGATGTTCAAACCTCACCTGCGCAATGGAACGTTCAGCACTGGAGCTGGATGTTCCATAGCTGCTAAGGTGTTAAAACATGTCTCAGGCCTGCCATTGCCATCTGTGTGTGCTTTTTTAAACTGCCATTGCAACCTGACAAAATAAACTCTTGCTTGGCCTAAACGTTCATTTTTAAGACATATAATAATATTAATAATCTTTATTCGGTTTTTTAGCATTTGCAAAACCATAAAAGATGACATTCAAACATTCACAGTAAAAATTTGCAGTTGAATATACATTTAAAAGAAAAGAAAGTGCCTAGAATTTACGTGACATATAGAATTGTCTTTTTAGTTTAAAGATTGTTTCTGTGTCTCAAAATGCACTTTAAAAAGTTCAACACATGATACACAATGGTTTCAGAGTCCAGAGATTGAAGTGCTAGCATAGCTGGACGACATTGTCTATAACCCCATTTTTTTAGTAAGGGGATAAGCCATATTTTTCGGTGGGTGTGGAAGAACTTGCAAAACAATATTGTATGCATGGTGGACTGTTGAGAAAGATCATCGCAAGGACACAGGTCCAGCTGAGTTTTCCAGTTATTTTTTTCCGGAAATGTCACAAGTCTGAAGAAGAGGTTCATTCTGAACCTTGTTAAAAGCATTTTTTCGTATGCGGTGATCTCTAAAGTCAAATAGAGCTGGATTTTTGGAGACTGCTGTGTTAAAATCGCATGCATGGTAGATTTTTTTGGGATCAATGAAGACAGTCTCAAAGATTCCAAATGGCTCAATGCAGTCTGTTTCAGTTCTTTTTTGGATATGTCTTTTAGGTCTTCTGGTTTATGATAATATTGTTGTAGACCCATGTCGGAAAAGAAGTGTCTTACATAGGAGAGCCAAGCTATTTTGTGGGCGTGGTCCAACTCCATAATGTCCTGTACAATGTTTTTGGTCAGAGTATTCTTTTCCGACAGCCAGACTCGCCTCCAAAGTAAGAGAGGTTGGATTTTAATTAAATCCTCAATGTATGATATTCCCAGTTCTATGTGTGAGGCATAGGTGGAGGTGCCTCGTGGTGTTGATAGAAGGAATCTTATGAAAGTGTTTTCCTCTTTTTGAATAGAGCCAGTAGGAATATGACCCCAGATCCCTGCGCCGTATAATGCGATGGATTGGCATTTCGCAGCATAGATCTGTAGTAGTTCTACCTGGGGTTTTTTCCCAAGTTTGTTTGAGAATTTCATTAATGCCATAATTGCACGTTTAAATAAATGTCTCCTAGCCTCAACCGCCGCTTTCCAATTTAGGGCGTCATGAATCATAACCCCTAGATAGGGATATTGTGAGGTCTTTTCTATTTTTTGTTCTTTCAAGTAAATGGATTTAGGAGCTTTTCTTGGTCCACCGACCACCATGACAAAAGTTTTTTTAATGTTGATGTGCAAGTCCAGAGCACCCATGAAATCTGCATATTTAGATAAGGATTTCTGCAGTTCAATGGGGGTACGCGCTAGTATAACAGCGTCGTCCGCGTATAATAGGGCGGGGATCAGGCGGTCTTTTGCTCTAGGGAGGTCCCTTCCTCCTCTCAACATGGTCTCTTCTAATCCATTGGTGTACAAGGAGAAGAGGAAGGGGGCCAAAACACAGCCTTGCCTCACTCCCCGCTCTATTTTGAATGGTCTCGTCAGTTCGCCTCTTGTCCCAAACCTCACTTTCACCGTGGCTTCACTGTACAGCTCTCGTAAAAAGTCCAGAAGGGGGGGATCTACCCCCATTTCGCTCAGCAGTGACCAAAGCTTAGCATGCGAGACACAGTCGAATGCGGAGGACAGATCTACATAAACCATGTAGATGGCACCAAGTTTGGCGTGGGTGTACTTTGATGTTAACAAGCTTAGATTTAAGGCCTGTTCGATGGTTCCAAAACCCTCTCTGAACCCGAACTGCAGGTCCGAGAGGATCTTTTTATCTTCTGCCCAGTCTTGTAGTTTTTCAAGGAGGACTCGGCCCACAACTTTGCCCAAAGAGTCAAGAAGTGATATTGGTCGATAGCATTTAGGATCTTGTCGGTCCCCCTTCTTAAAGATTGGTACCATGGTAGAGGAGGACCATGAATCTAACAGACCAAGTTTGGTTGTTGCCATGCAAACTCTTGTAATTATTGGTACCCAGAGGTCAGGAAGATGTTTGAATAGATCGACTGGGACCCCGTCAGGGCCGGGGGCTTTCTTGCTCTTGCTTAGGGATAGCGCCAGTTCAAAGTCCTGCAAATCCACCTCCAGTGGTATAGGATAGGTTACTACAGTGGTGGTATACTGGGATTCTTCAGTACTAGATGTCAAATTGAAGATTTTCGAGAAATAATTCACCCACGTGTCCTCATCAATAGCCACGTCGATTTTTGGGCCGTTGGAATCGGTTAGGAATGGGGTTTTAACTATTTTCCAGAATGCCTGGCTGTCTTTCGTGAGTGCACTCCGATGCAAAGCATTCCACAAGGATTGTTTTAGCTCTTTTTTCCTTGTTTTTCTGACGGAGTTATACTCCCGTCGAAGTGATTGGATATTTAACTTGTCTCTGTTTGGTTTTCCGAGAGCTTTCCTCAGATTAGTATGCGCTTTGGTACAGTCTCGGTTGAACCATCCTGTGGAACTATTTCGGTTAGATGTTTTAGTTAAAAAGTTTTTAATTTGTTCTATTATAATGTTGAAGTTTTCCAATATTTGTTTTGGTTCCGCACAGGGATCGAGACAGATCATTATATTATCATATGCAGATGTTATTAATTGCTTTGTCAAGATGTTAGGGTCCACTTTTTCCCATCTTATGGTAAATCCGTTCCTTTTGCCCAATTCAAGCCGATTCTGGGTTAGTGCGGATGCCATGGTTGTCATCAATGTTATTGGTTGGATTGTTCCTAGGTTTAGGCTTATGGCGGAATGGTCGCTGAGGTTATTTTCCAACATTTTGAAATTGTTAGTTTGGGCTTTCAAAGCTTCTGTGCCTATTACATAGTCCACGGTAGTCTTATGGCCCCTTCCTCTGTACGTTGGTTCCAGTGTGTTATTTGGTTGATGGATAGGATTTAAAATTTGCAAATCCAAATCAGACAGTATTTTATTCATGGCTGTCCCTGCTCCTGAGTGGATAAAGTGGACTAAGGGGTTGTCGTGCTCGTCCACCAGACCACAGGTATCGTTGTTGGGGCAAGGATGTAGGTTAAAATCTCCTCCCCATAATATGCGGGCATTTTCCGTTTTCTGTTTAGAGTGACAGTGTTCGGTTATTTTTTCCTGAATTATAGAAAGAATACACAAAAAGTTTTCGTCCTCCAAATTATTGTATATGTTGATTATAGAAATAGAGAGTTTTTTCCCCAGCATGACAGTGAGGATCTGGAAGTTCGATAGTAAGTCTACCTTGAGAATCTTCATATCTGGGATTGTATTTGCCAGGTAGATTACCAGACCCCCTTTTGGTCTGCCTGAAATGCTGGGAAGGGCGGGGGATGTAAAAGTCCTGTACCCTACAAGGTGGAGGGACGCCGTTGCCCAGGTTTCTTGTAGGCAAATGATTTGAGTGTCCTTTAGGAAGCCAGCGGCCGTACCATCCTCGATCTTGTTTCGGAGGCCGGCCACGTTCCAGAAGATCACAGAAAGCTGGGTGGACATATTTTCTGAAGCTGTGTTTTCCATTTGTGGGGGAACTGTGATAAGGACAGGGGAGGTCACAGTTGTTTGTGGGGGCTCCGGGGGTATAATTGTTGGTCAATCGACCATTTCCAGGCCGCTAAACCTGTTCGAGGTTGGTATGCCCATCCAATTTTGTCCGTAGATGTTATCTCTGTAACTGGGTCCATAAGGTTGGTGGGGTGGTCTCTCCCATTGTTCCCAGTTTCTGAATCTATTTTGTGGGCCGATGAGCTGCCATGGGGCCTCTCTCTGCTGATGGTTCTGATTTACTGGCCACCAGGAGTTATTCGGGTCATTAAGTTGTGGTGGTAGTTTGGGACCAGTAAAGTCTAGCTCCCATGGCTGTGGGATTGGTTTCCGCCAGATGTTATCATTATCACGTAGGTAGTTGTTATTGTTAAACCTTTTTGGATAAAAATACGACAGAGATCTTGTTGCAATCCCTCCTGAGGAGTTATTGTAGTCCCAGGAGCAGATATAATCGGCTATGCTGGGGTCCTCAAACGTGATAACTATGCAATCCCCCCGGATGGTTTTTTTCCTGTGACCTACCCACGAGGTACGGGATACTGATGCTATTTTGCTTTTCCAGGGTGGCGGGACGGGGCGATTTGTATTCAACCAATACTGGACTTTGTTCTTTAACGACAAGTTAGGTTCTGTCCCCTCACCTGTAAGTTCGGGGACCCCCGTCATAACTACCACAAATGGGGATGCCTCAGGGGGGAAGTTTAAAATAGGTCTGTGGTCAGTAATCCCCCCCTGTTGACCTTTTGTTTTTGGAGCATTTGCATTTGTTGTAGCGGGAGTTTTAGGAACAGTTGTATTTATTGTTGGGGTATTTACTGTTGGTGTCGGGTGGGAATTGGTTTGTGAGGGAATGGTCAGAGGCTTTGGGATTGTTTTTTGTGCAGTGGGAGGGTTTGTTACTGTGGGAACTTTTACTGCAATTTGTTTTTTGGTCTGTGGTGGAGGTAAAGTTGCGGGTTTCTTATGTACGGGAAGTGTGGTCGTGGGATTTGGGGCTGTTTTAGGCTGGGGTTGTGGGAGTATAGGTTTGAGGGAGCCAGAGATTTTTATTAATTGGCTCTCAATATTGCTGAGTCTGGTTTCTAAAGGGCGAATGTAGGAATTTAGGAGGGAGGCTATCTCCTTAATTAGCCTCGCTGATTCCCTGTCTCTACCTGATTGGTGTGGTATAAGGGGTTCTGGTATTAAGGAGTCTTGGAAATCTTGTGGTACATGATGGATTGTTACAATATTATTGTTTGGGGGAACCGTGGGGTGGGATAAAGTTGCCGGGTTTGTATCGCCGACCAAAACTATGTGTTCGGACGGTTTGAGATTTTCTGTGTGCTCTGGAGTTTTCCTAGTTTTCCTTTTCTTTATGGCACCCTCCCGCTTCCCTCTCTTTTGCCTTATTTCTTCTGGGGTTGGGTCAGGGAAGATGTCAGGGGTTTTCTCTAAGTCGCTCTCTGTAAAAGTTATGGATAGTTGAGAAGCTGAAAGGTTTACATTATTTGGAAGGCTGAGTCTATTTGCAGTCGCCGAGGTTTGGTTTGGTGCTGACTGTAGTTCTGGCGTTCTTGCGGTTGCTAGTAGCCCCATTGAGGAGCGGCGTGCTATTGCAAGTTCGGATGAAACTCTTCCCTCCATTAGACTTATGCTTTGGTCTATGAAGGAATTTGCTTTAGCTAGAAAGTCATCCATTGGACCTAACAGTTTTTCTCCTATCCCGTTCTTTTTAGATTTTTTCTGCTTGCTAGATCTCGTATTCATTTTTCCGTGATATGTTGCTAGGAGATCTTTCTAAGCTGTCTGACAGGGTTATTGTAGAGGTCAGAGAGATGATGGTTATCTGTGTCGGGAAGACCAGTGTGTAGTGCTTGGGGATATGGGCCGGACCGGACTCTCACGATCTCGAACGGCCTCAAACGGCCCGCTCTTTGCCCGGTCTTCGCCCCGGCCTGCGACCCGCGTGCGTCCCGCGTTGCGGGATGGGCCCCTCTTCCTTTACGCTAGAAGGCTGGGGGCGTGGCCGCCGGGGGAAGAGGCAGCAGCTGTGGTGAGCTAAGGCTGCTGGTACTCGCAGTCCCCCGGTAGGCTTGCCGCTCTCTTGACCTCCGCTGTACTCAACCTGGGAGCGAAGATGGCTTTCCACCGACTGTGGACGCTCACACCAGGGAGAACGGAGGCAGGCAGATGATGAGCGGCACCCGCGAAGCGGGTGTCGCGAAAGGTCAGCTTTGTATGCAGGCAGCAGGTTGTCCTTGCAATGGGAGTCAGGTTATGGCCAGGAACACACCACTCTGTGTGCGCAGCTCAGCGCTTCAAGAGGCCGAAGGCTGGGGGCGTGGCCGCCGGGGGAAGAGGCAGCAGCTGTGGTGAGCTAAGGCTGCTGGTACTCGCAGTCCCCCGGTAGGCTTGCCGCTCTCTTGACCTCCGCTGTACTCAACCTGGGAGCGAAGATGGCTTTCCACCGACTGTGGACGCTCACACCAGGGAGAACGGAGGCAGGCAGGTGATGAGCGGCACCCGCGAAGCGGGTGTCGCGAAAGGTCAGCTTTGTATGCAGGCAGCAGGTTGTCCTTGCAATGGGAGTCAGGTTATGGCCAGGAAAACACCACTCTGTGTGCGCAGCTCAGCGCTTCAAGAGGCCGAAGGCTGGGGGCGTGGCCGCCGGGGGAAGAGGCAGCAGCTGTGGTGAGCTAAGGCTGCTGGTACTCGCAGTCCCCCGGTAGGCTTGCCGCTCTCTTGACCTCCGCTGTACTCAACCTGGGAGCGAAGATGGCTTTCCACCGACTGTGGACGCTCACACCAGGGAGAACGGAGGCAGGCAGGTGATGAGCGGCACCCGCGAAGCGGGTGTCGCGAAAGGTCAGCTTTGTATGCAGGCAGCAGGTTGTCCTTGCAATGGGAGTCAGGTTATGGCCAGGAACACACACATATAAGTAACCCCTAGGATAGGCACTAAACAGCTCATAGGGCAGGGTGCAGTGTATCAAAAAAAGTGGGACAAGTACTTTCAAGCTTTAGATGTCCTGATTTGTTTTTTACTACTACAAGGTCTACTTCTCCCTTAGGATGACACAGGGTTATCTTATTTCATTTAATAAGCGATAACTTTTGGCTGGGAACAGGTAGAAATATTGAGTCTGGTGTCTAAAGAATTGTAATGTAAAATCCTCTTTTATGATAAAGTCGGACTTTAAATCACAATTCTGAAAACGCCACTTTAATGTGATGGGTGGAATGCTTGAATTAATCTCAGTCACAGGCAATTAATCAGGGCAGCATCCTAATCCATCATTTTTCACCCACCATGCCACCTCAGTTTGGACCCAGCCATATGCAATTCAGTCTTGACCCTGCTCCAATGGGAACAGTTGAGCCACAACTGCCAAGTCAGGTCCTCCTTAAACATGAATGCAAGTAACCTAGGACCGGTTTCATCTCAATTAAGAGCTCATCTGCCAGTTATGGCTTCATTCCATTGGCTCAGTGAGCAGTGTACCCATATCTGAGCTGAGCTGGGATTATATGTTCTCAGTGCTTCGGTGTATGAGTATGTGGAACAATTTGATCAGTCTGGTCTAACTTTTATACATGGAGCCGGTGACCAGGGTCAAACTGAGTCAGCTAATCTGCACCCCTTTCCCAGTGTGTCAAGGAACGTGCCAGAGTTGCCCTTTGTCGCCACTATTATTTGCCATAGCCATCGAGCCTTTGGTGCTGCGACTGTGCCACTCCGGGAGGGCCTGGGGAGTTTCTTTGCAAATCAAAACTCATGCGTTTGCATTGGGTGCTGATGACATTCTTGTCTATTTTAGAGATGAACGAGATGCCGTACAGGCTATAGCGCACAAGCTGAGTTACTTCAAGAATGCCTTAAGCCTGAGAGTCAACTAGTCAAAAACCTGCCTTTCCATTGCACTGAGATTGCTCTAAATATTCTGTCACAGTAGATACCCATCAAATTAAATGGGAGGCCAGCATGTTCCAATATTTGGGTATTAACATAAATCATTCCACCCCTTACCTCTTTGATGGCAATTTAATTAAAGCTCTCTCTGCCATCCGACCCTAAATCACATTTTGGAAGTCACTCCCCTTACTGTTCAGGGGTGGTAAGCATATTCTAACATGGTGAATGAGCTGTGTCTACTTAATTACTTTGCAAATGTACCCATCAAAAATTTCCCGATAGGTGTTCCACGTGCTAAACAACATGCCGAGTACTCTGAAATACAACACTGGTAGGAGAAAAGTTGCCCACGGATAGGAGCGGATTGGGGGCTCTGATCATGGAGCACTACTGTCTTGCAGCTCAGCTCCAAAGGTCTGCAAGATGGTTGCAGGGCTCAAGTCTGACAGAAGTTTCAGCTGTGCTCAGTGTATATACCTTGAATAAAAAATAGGGAACTAATCTTTCCCAAAGCAACACTGCCAAAGTCCCCTAATGCCTTTCTTCATGTGGCGCATGCCAGCTATCGGCTTACAAATGCCGGAAATCCCTCTGCTGTCTTTCGCAGTTTTTCTGCATGGCAGTGGGCAATGAGGTAGCAAAATTGTGGGATTCATTGAATCTGATCGGATTGGTGACCAATTCCAAGAAGGCAATTTGATGCCCTTCGATCTCTTGTCAAAGCAGACTTGCCTCCTGTCTGGGCAGTTCTTAATGCACAGGCACTTGGTCCTGAATTAGAACATCTATGGGGCATTGCAGGCAGCATGAACCCCCCACACATTCACTCTCCCAAATGCTCTTCTCATTTGGCATTGGTAGAAAGCTAATACCCTAGATTGCAAGCGCTATCTTGGACTGAACTATGGACCCTCACGCTGCCCTTCGCAAACAGTGGTAACAGGACCTCGGCTCTCTATGACTCAAAAGAATGGCAAAGAACACTAACTTCTCTAGCAAGGTCTCCCGCAATGCCCGCTTCCAATATATACAGCATAACATGGCATTTTAGATGCCAGCTAGGCTCCACTGAATATTACCCATGGAGTTGTATGTTTGCCCTTACTATCAGGCTTCTCAGACTAACTTCTTAGACATGATTTGGGACTGCCCAGTTGCAAGGGCATTCTGAAACACAGAGTCTGCATGATTCTTCTTCAAGACATCGGTCAAAAAGACTTAAAGAGCATGGGAGGATGTGTCATGTGCCTATTCAAACAGAGACAAGTGGGTGGGGGAACCCAACTGCTTACTCAATGTAGGGCTGTCATTGGCTAAACTTGTAATTGCGAAGGGGTGGAAGGTGGTGTCACTTCCAGGGGTCTTGCATTGGCAAGCTGTGTTGCTAGTGGGCAGAGGCAGAATCTGTGGCACTGCAATGGGAAGAAGTCTGCAGCCTACTCTAACAATAGCATGGGTCAAGCTCACTTATGACCTCCAGTCAGATACTGACAACAATACCAGATCTTTGTAATTTCAGGTGAGATCCCTGTCATGGTGAATATTGGACCAAGGTGTGTAGTGAAGTTACAACCTAGAGGCCAGAGTAACACATTCTTCATGAGCTTGGCGTGCCCACCCAAGCTTCCAGAAAAGGATCTGCATTAAAAATTGCGATAACCCACTTTAGGGATGGCGGCTCAAACTTTAGATGATTTGTTTTCTTATTTCCTGTTATTGTTTCTCAAACAGTAGTACATCTATTCTTTGCAATGCACTACAAAGGGTCTGTCTCAGCACACTCAACTGGTTTTACACTATGTCAGTGTGCCTCCAGACAACTTGAGACCAAGACAGGGAGGCTGGAAATTCCATACACTTCTTTTGAGTGAAACTCCAGAAGCTTTTCCCACTTCAAAGGAGGCACCCGGTATAAAAATAGGACCCCCAGACCCACTCTTCAACTTCTGAACCTGTCGAAGGACTCTCAGAGTACTGCCCTACTGTCTATGGCCTGTTGTGTACTTCAGAGGACTGCCCTGTTTCACCAAGTGGACTGGTCTGCTGCGTGAAGCCTGCCTTGTAGCAATAGAAGACTGCCCTGCCGCTTGAGGCCTGCTTTTCTGCTTTCCCCCAACACTAATAGAGAGACTCCAAGGGTTAGTTAGCTGGCCTGATCAGACCCTCAGGTACAAAAAGAGACCAACCATCTTGAACCTCCTCCACCTAGACCCAGCCTGGCTGAGTCCTAACCCTCCAAGTGGTGCCCTTCCTTTCCTGGTCCGTTGGAAGTGGGATTAAAGAGGCAGAACCAGCATAACTGAAGGTTCCACTAAATCTGGCATGAAGCAATGGGAAGCGCCACAAAGTAAGGGCACGTAGACTGTGAACCAAGGACATAAGGTGCTTCTCCCCCCCTCAATTGTCATGCTAGCCTGCCAGGCATCAATCCCAACGTAAAAGGAGCTACCCCTAGAACTGGTCTGAAGTGACCATAAGGAAGGATTTATCCATTATCATAGCCACACCTCTGGGTTAGCACAGGGAGCTCTGCACAGGGGAAGGAAGGTTCTGCCATCTTAGTATTAGGTAGGCTTTTTCATTCTTGCTTTTTTCTATTGTCAATGTTTCCTACCACTTTTATTCCTACTGTTCATTCCTGCTTTTCTATTTCTTCCCCTTGGTCAAAGTCTTGTGTTAAAAAATAAACCTAGGCCCCCTCCCACACATTTTCTCTTCAACTCCAACCACCGGCTCCTGATCATAACACAGACTAGACTTTAATATATCTCACAGTCACTCATGTAGACAATACTGTATCAAGGTAGTGGATGTGTGTGAGAAATTGGGTTGTTGGTTGAAGTGAGAGAGTTGTCAGCCTGTTACAAGCAACAGCCACAATCCCTGTCAGGGTAAACCACAAAAGTCACTAAAGTAACTGGTGCTTAACCCTCTAGTATCTTAGCACAAAAGCAGTCAGAATTACCTTGGAGATAGGCTATCCTGCTTTAGGTTTACACCTATAATAACTGATAGATCCCCACCAAAAGAGAAATAGCCCTCACCAATTTCAACATATAAACACTTATAAACACCTGCACAACCACAAACTAAATGGCATTCAAAGATAGGAAAAGGAGAGTGAAAAAGTCCTTTTTTCTTTTTTTCTGAAGAGACCAATAACATTTAACTTTGTTATACGAGGTAGCAGCAAGAAAGACTGAGCTCAAATATTCTGCTTGGGTTTTATTGTTGAGAGATGTCACTAAAATGTTGTTTCTTCCTACTTTAGCTTTTTTCAGTTTTGTGGTCTTTGGACTAAAGATGCAGGGTTTAGAAGCATGTTTTAAGTCGTATTTAATTATTTTATAAACTTTATGAATCCGAAAATATCCAAAACATATTTGATATTTTGGCTATGTTTGAGTGAAGTAGTGTGGCTCACTGGTTAGAGGCGGCAGACCCGAGAGCAGAGGACGGCCCGGGACCAGGGTTCGATTCCCGGCGCGGCAGGTTTCTGGACCAGGGTCAGCGGACTCGATAATTCTCTTGCCTCGGTGCCCACTCTGATCAGCGATCACACTCGGCAACTCTGGGCATTAGCTTGCCTCATCTTCACTAACGGCCCCACCAGACCGCCGGGGATGCCTGGTCTCACCCTGGAGATACCCATTAAGGGACCATCTCTCAGGGAAGCCAGGAAGGGTTTCGCAGCCGTCGAAGCGCCTTGGGACCCTACGGTTAAGTAGTGCGCTATATAAATGCCAATACACATTCTTTCACTGCTAAATAACCTGGCTGGTTTTCTAAGAATCTTTCCCAAAATATACCATTACATTTACCCACAAATAACAGAGGGGTAAAACCATTTAATATATTAGCTCCATTTTCTACCGAGTCAATATTGATAGTGAATTGCCAAACACCCCAGGCTTTAAACATTTTTTTTTTAATTTGTTTATTAAAAAGTTTGTATTTTTCCAAAAATTCCAGTAAGTGTTACAGCACACTCAATCAAATTATATCAAAATGTACCATGACACGAATATTTCCAAGCAATACAGTACACAAAGGGGAGAAATAATAAAAGATATACATTTGCATTTTTAAGCAGTAGCTAAAGATGCGTCCCCAGAAGCAACACTCGGCATACCTCCAGTGTCCATCGCATTTTTCCAATTAACTGTAGGTCGCCATATCTTCCCCCCAGTGTTCCAGCTCTTCGTCCCTTTCTATCATATGTTGCTTTCTCCAAATTATAAGTTGAGAGTAACCTTGCAATCCAGATTTGAAAAGTTGGCGGAGCCCTATCAAGCCATGCCCTTGCTATACAAATTTGATAAACTGCGGCTGCCATAAACAGAAACTCCGTGGGGAGGCCCTCTACCCCTTCCAACACCCCCAACGTTATTAATTCATCTGAGAGTTTGACCTGAATTCCCAATGAACCATCCATACAATTCTCAATGGCAACCTTTAAAGAATACAGTTGTGGGCATTGTGCAAACATATGGACAATGTCTGCATTGCTTGAGTCACATCGCGGACAGGTTGTTACAGAAACACCACCACATTGTGCAATTCTGGCAGGAGTGTGGTAAAACGAATACAGAGTCTAATAATGCTGCGATTGTAATATCGCTGAACATAAAACAGTACGTCCCAGATCTAAAGACGACTGTAACCCCTCCGGGTGTCAACCCATTTTCTCTGCCCACATTGTGGCATATTTTACCCTGTCATCGCATTTGAATGCATAGAGTTCTGATTAAAGCTGCCGAATTGTGCAATGAGTACAGCGCTCTATATAATCCATTATTCGACATTGGCCAAATCCTAGTGGGCCCAGGCTTTAAACATTCAATGCAAAGTACTGTGACAGGTATATGTGAAAGAGTGCTGTGACCAAGTATCTGGGATAGTGGTGAAAACATGACACCAGTCCTTTGGAAAACATGGAACGCCTTGTCACTTGGATTGCTGCTGCAAAAAGTTCTTACCAAGCTCAACAAAGATTGGAGTGATATTGTTTATATTTGCAGTAATTCAGCTACATATATGAAAATGCTGTGTGATGACCTGTCAAATTCGATACCTTAGCTGAAGTGCTTTTGTTGCCCTGTAAGAGATCCTTGCAACTTGCTAAATGGTATGCTGAAAGCATCTTTACAATCTTCAGAGTTAATGAAGAATGCTATTAACTTTGTTGTCTATTGTGGTTCACTGTTTAGTTATGCGTGGAAACTAAAATGCAAATATTTCTAATTTTGTGCTTTGTGTGGAATCAAAGAAAGAGTCATCTCAACTGTGCCATTTAGCTGGTGGTTCTCAGTCCTAGAGGCAGTGATTACTATATTATCCATGTGGTGACCATTTACAGAATATTTGCTTAGTGATGATGCCAAAGGCAAGAAATGTGAGGATCTCGGGTCGCATATTGATTGTGATGTGAAAAAAGTACACTCAACTGCAATCTTAGATTGTTTTAGGAAAGAATGACTGCTGTAGTTAACATAATCAACAAACTAGAGTCTGAAAACAAACTTGTCTACCAAGTGTTCAGCATGATTGGTGTAAGATGTGAAACATTTCCTTGATAGTAGGCTAGGCAACACTTCTAGTGATTTTGCACTGCAACATGTTCCATGTTGGAATGATTGACACTTGGTAAGCACATACATTTTGAGGAGCAATTCAGAGCATTTTATTTGATGATTTATGAGAAATGGCTTGCAATGATGCATAGAAATGTCCCCTCACCAACCATGGCATTTCTCCAGACTTTGAAAAGTACTGCTTCCCTTTTTACTGCTTCAATAACTCTGAGGGCATTTGTGCTCAGTTCAATGCATACGTTGCAGAATTTGTCCCATAGAATTACAATTCTGGTGCACCAGTATTGGCATGGAAAGCTATGTCAGTGGCCAGAGTTAGCAAATTGTGTACTGGCTGTGTTGGTGCTGCCCATCTCAATGCCAATGATGAGAGGGCCTTTTCATGTTTATATGGTAAGGAAAGAGTGAGCGTGCATGACCAAAGACTCATTGAAAAAGTAGTGTATGGTTTACCACAATAGGTTTGATTTGTAAAAATGTATTTTTACCTCATATGCACTGTACGTACACTGTCTATATACCATGTACTATCAGTGCAGACAGCAAGCAATAATTAAAAGTATAATTTTCCATAAACACAAACAAAAACACTGTTTCTGTTGTTTGTAATGGAGCGAAAATGTGTAGCTACTGATAACTGCTGTAATTTTTGAGGTACTGAAATCACTTGAAAAAAAACATACAAAACACCACCAGAATTCACCAAAAATAGTAACTGAAAACATTAAAATATACTTGGAGGCAATGGAGGTAGTGGATGAGTGTGAGAAATTGGTTTGCTGGTTGAGGGGGTGTGAGCCCTTCACAAACAAAAGCCACAATCCTTGTCTGGGTAGACCACAAAAGTCATTAACCTCATAGATGCTCGTAAACATCCCTCCCCAGTGCTGCGCTGTCCATTGGAACTAGTGCTGAATGGACGTCCAATGGTCGTGCGCAGCACTGGGGAGGTAGTGCTGCCGTCGGCCAACGCCCCGAGGCAGCACTTAAGGGGTTAAATTAACTGGTGCTTAACCCTTTAGTAGCTTGGCACAAAAGCAGTCAGGCTTAACTTGGAGGCAATGTGTAAAGCACTTAGACAGCACACAAACAGTGATAAAGTAAAATCACACCATAGGAAAATACCAATTTAATTTAGAAATATAGAGTAAATTTAAATAAATAACATGGGACCACAACAACAAAAATCTAATCAGTAGAACTAGAGATATTGAACAGCAAAGTTTTAGATGAGTATAGAGTCTAAAAGCACAAAACCCCACTCACTGTCATCTGGTCATGCCAGACCAGGGTATAGTCACAAGTTCAGCCTGACCTTGATGGACCACGGGTTGGATACAGGGACTGGGTTCATTCTTCTGAAAAAGTTACCTCATAAAGTCCTGTGTGATCAGTCCAGTTTATGGTGGAGCATGCTGCAAGGACCAAGGAGAGCACCACAGATGACCGTCGCTGTAGCACAAAGATCAGACCTGGAGTTGTGAACTATTGTTGCAGTAGAGCGAAGATCCGGTCGGGCATCATGGACAGTAATTGTTGGAGGGGCATGGCCAAGAGGAGAAGAGAAAAAGCTTCTCACTAGTGAGCACCGACTGTTTTCATCACATCTACACATGATCTTGGTATCCTCAGCACCCATCTCTGCTTCCTGCAACCAGAGCTGGCACCCTGGTGAGGATGTGACCACAGAGAGGTGCTTGACGCCCATTGACCTGCAGTGTGGGCCAGTGAGAGGAGCTCAGGGTGTGCAGCAGGCAGCCCAAGATGGTGAACAAAGCTGTATTGCAGGCCAATGGTGCCCATGGTGGGCCTCGGCAGGACTTTGACATCCCCGGACCAGCGTATTTGCCTAGCACTACGGCACCATGAAGGATCTGTGGCTGCCTGGCGATGAGGTCCCAGGAGAAGGAGTGCTGTGGTGAGGGGAGTGCCCTTTACTGGGTGGTGCCTATTGATCCTGCCTGCTGCCCGAGTTGGGGGCATGGCTTTGGACCTGCTTGTAGACATGGGAGCCTGGACCGTCATTGGCCTGTGTCTCCTTTGCTATACCGAGGGCCTGGCTGTGGGAGCTGTGGGCTCTCAGAGTGTTGACGGCTGTCTTGTCAGGCAGTGGTGGGGAGAGCAGCACTTGGGCAGTTAAGATGGCCTCTGGGATCTGAGGTACTGGCCCATGGTGCCCTGCTGGGTTCTGGGCTACTGAGAGCTGTTGCAGGGGCTTGGGGAGCTCACTGTGGGGGTGGCTGTCTCTTGTGGACTTGGGACTGGAGAGGTACTGACGCCATCACATGTTATGGTGAGCCCCCCGTTTTGAGCCGCATGCAGTTCTGTCCCAGACTTCTCCTTTGGGGCCTGCTTTGTCCCCCCTTCTGCTTGTGTGGTCCCAGTGGCCACTGCCCCTCCTTATCCCCAAACTTCTGAGGTGCCTTGCTCCTCCTTTACTTGAGTGGAGAGGGTTATGGACCCATGCAGGGGTACATGGCACATTGTGGATCCTGGTGCCTGCCTCCCGACACCGCAGTTGGGCTTCACCATATGTTGAGGAAATGCAGCTTGATGAGGTTGAGCAACGCATGTGGAATACAGCTCAGGACAAACTGAGTCGCATCTTGTACACCATAACTGCCATCAGGGAGGCCGTGGAGGACAAAAATAGACTGGGTGGCAATTGACATAAATCTTCTCCTCAATTTCCACCGCAAGCTCACTGACAAGGTGAAAACTGCCTAAAATACCCTGCAGACTGTGGGCCTGAGAGTCAAAGTTTTTAAAAAGCAGGTAGCGTCCCTTGCTTGGCATGTGGATATGTTGGACAGGAAGGAAAAGGATTCAGAGGGATGGAGCAGATGCAATAGTCTGTGGATGGGAGGCCTGCCTGAGGGGGTTGAGGATAATGATAGTGAAATACATGGAGGCCTGGATTCGGACCTCGGTGGCCCCCCAGACATACTCTCCGTTCTTTGTGCTGGAACGAGCACACCGAGTGCCGGGGTGGCCTCTGGTGCTGGGGGCGCTGCCGCATTCTGTGGTGGCCGACTGCTAAACTATGGAGACTGGGCCACTCTGCTGCATGTAACCTGCACAGCCGAAACCTCCAGGATGAAAAATAATAATCCGGTCTCCATTTTCCAGACTATACACTGGCTGTCCAGTGTAAGAGGGCCACATTCGTGGAGGCGAAACTTATCCTCCAAGATTTGGGCCTTCAGTGCATGTTGCTATTTCATGCCTGCCTTAAGCTCATGGTTCAGGATCGCTCATTATTTTTTGATACCCCTTAAGATGTATGTGCCTGGATTGAACAGAATCAGAGGGGGAGTTCTCCAGGGTCCCTCCTTGCCACCTGCCACATCAGCAAAGGTGCAAGAGATACCACCGGGTGCGGTCTGTGGGTGGTCGGTTGACCAGGTTGTCGAGGTTCAAGGAGGGCCTCTCTATGGTTATTCAAGGCTCCTTTCTTGGCTTTGGATACTAGCTGTCTTGGGTAGTTTCTTGCTGTTAGTTTCTCAGCAAGATCTTTGGCTTGAATATTGTAGTCTTCCCTTTCAGTGCAGGTATGTCTTAAACGCAAAAATTGTCCAAAGGGAAGATTTTCTTTCAGTTGTCTCGGATGGAAGCTGTTGTGGATTGGGAGACAGTTCCTAGCTGTAGGTTTGAAGTGTGTGGTGGTTGTTAAGAAACCATTGTTTTTTATATTAAGATTTATGAAGACCAGTTGGGATCTGCTCATAGTGAAGGTGAATTTTAGAAATGGGTCTTGAAGGATTAGCCAGTTGATGAATTCAGTGGCTTCAATTTCATTGCCCTGCCATATTAAAAACACAAAGTCGATGTAGCGTTTCCAAAGTTGAAGGTGTGCGAAATGTGGATTAGAGTGATGCAAACATTTTTGTTTCTCAAGGTAGAGGACATAGAGTCCTGCTACACTCGGCGCTAATGTGCTCCCCATGCTAGTGCTTTGTTCTAACCTGACAGACTATAGCCATGCAATGGAGATCGCTAGAGGGCTTCCCCCATTTTAAGTGGAAGCGGGAGGTTGAGCGGTGGGCACTTACTGAGAAGTCTGCTTTGCCGGATGAGGAAGGGTGTTGCCTGCTGCACTGCACAGCAGAATCTCGTCACATACAAGCCTGTACAGGGTCGATAAGAGCACAACACTGCTAGATTTTTCTTGACACATGTACTTGCTAGTCACGATTATTCACAACACTTGAAGTTTAGATTTTTTTAAGTGATAGTGTGACTGATATTTTGTGGAGATTCAGAGGAACTATTCTTATGGAGCTCAAAATATTTTTCTTGTTTTTATATTTCAGAAGCCAATGGGGTGTGAATATTAAGTTACATTATTTATCTATGGCCTTCTGATATTTTCCTGCGATACTATAGGAGCAATACAAGTGTCTGAAGTTAGTAATTGAACAAATTTTGCTCATTTAAAACTACAAAAATTGCCTATTTGAAGTTAAATATCGACAAGATTTTTGGCTATTATCATTTGCTCCTATTAGTCAAGATTAGCTGCATAATTTTTCTTAATAATATCTTTTAATATAATTTTTACGGAATCATGCACCACTCCATAGAATTTTTCAAAGTACGCTTTTCTGGAAGAACTAGTTCACCTTACACTTAGACTTTGATGTGATACTGCTGTAAAGAAATATGGAAAGTTAGTCCCTTAGATTAGAAACTCGGGTAGGGTGATGGTGTTATTTTGTTAGTTAGCAATCCCCAAAAAGGTACTGTATGTTGTATCTTGATGGGGGAACAATGTTTACAACGCAACTTTTACAACACAACATCCATTACAGCGCATGCCATTACAACGCAACCATTACAACACATGTCACTACAACGCATACCACTACAACGCATGTCATTACAACGCAGTCATTACAACACATACTATTACAATGCATACACATAGTACCCTTACACTATCCAACACTTACCCTACTGTTGCACCCCCTGGAGTTAGAATAATAATTTTTTCCCCTACACTATCCAACACTTACCCTACTGTCGCCCCCCTTGGAGTTAGAATAGTAATTTTTTATCCCTACACTATCCAACACTTACCCTACTGTTGCACCCCCTGAAGTTAGAATCGTAAATTTTACCCCTACACTATCCAATACTTACCATACATGCAATGTAATGGTATGCATTGTAAAGGTAGTATGCGTTGTAGTGGAATGCGTTGTAAAGGTAGTTTTTAGAGATGCAATGTAATGGCATGCGTTGTAATGGAATGCGTTGTAATGGATGTTGCGTTGTAAAAAATACGTTGTAAAGGTATGCGTTGTAAAAGTATGCGTTGTAACGACATACATCCATCTTGATGTGATAGTGAATATGATGTAAGTCAATTTTTCCATTTATTTTTTATTGATGAATGTAATGGTTTTAACTTTGGAATTATGTGTAACTAGGTAACAGGTGAATAATACATTTGTATTTAGTGATGAATAGTACAGTTTTTAAATAAGTTTTGTATGTTTTGGTGGTTGGGTGATAGCCTGTGTTTGTATGCAATATGATTTTCTATATAATGTGCTGTAGTAATGACTTATTAGTATTTTTTTTTTTGTAGACAAGTGTGCACATGGTATATGTGTTTTTTACAGCCTCGATGAAGTCCTCTGAGAGGACAAAAGTCGTTGGCAAGGCCGTTTCATTGATGTATTAAATATTAATAAAGAGAACTGTTTTTGAGACTTCACACAATGGCTCACACATTATTTCGGCATCGGAGGAGAGTATATTGGGATTGACAATATTGAACTACGTGTTTATCATGAAAGGTGGAAAGAAAAAAGAGAACAAGCGCTATCATTTTTTTTCTTTTTTCATAGTTTTATGTAGCGTGAACTTGACTTGAAGGTATCAGAACGCTTTACATAAGCACCAGTTGCGTTACACAAGCACTGTTTCATTTTTTGTTGGCACTGTGAGATTAAGTGATTTGCTCGGAATCACAGGATGTTGAGCGTCATAGCCGAGATTCAAACCTGATTCCCCAGTTTAGAGATCAACCGCTCTAGCCGTTAGGCTGCATCCTCTCTACAAATACATTTTTGGACTTTTGAGGCACCCCTTTTTGTGTTTTTTTCTGTTCAAATTTCTTCCTTAATTGACAACTTCCTGCTTTTAACAGCTCATTTATAATCTAGCCTTACCACTGCAATCAGCTGCTGATTCCTGGCGGTACTATTAAGAGACATACAAAACCCTCTGTTTGTAGCTCTACGCAAATGATCAAACCACCCTGGATGGGAACTTCTTGCAGTCCCATAGCGGACTGTAATAAGATTAATAATTGTATTGTTAAGTTCCTCAAAAGCTATTAGACTATTCAATGACAAAGGAATAACTACTAGTAGGCAATCAACAATTAGACCAAGATTTGATCCAACCAGTGTGAATGACACAGTGGGAATATGGGCTGCCCTCCAGGGTATCCTAAGCCCTTTATCCTTTAGGCCAAGGTCTGTCACTCCCAATGGATTAGGTGATCAGGTAGTAGCCGGTAGGCTAAGCAACAACTCAATAGGGTTGTAGTTACTATGTTTTTGATCGCCCCCTACTCCCAACAGAGCAGACATACTGGTCCAGGTCCTTAGAGATGACAACATAATCAATAGTTATGCCCTGGACCCACCCAACAAAGGTCAGGGTCTGTTTAAACAGATGCCCCACTATTTCAGCTGTTTTATGTGACTCAAAGTTTGATAGGGAGTGTAGTAATTTCAAGCCCTCACGGTCGGTAATCTGGGAAGGTAATATATTATACCTGACTGCAGAGGGATGATGCAAAGTTGTGCTAGTAACCAGCTTGGTTTGAAGGTCACTGCTTATGATCACATGAAATCCCTCAAACAAACTAACTGATCTAGATTCTTACACAGATACAATAAAAAATAAAGTATTAATCTGACAATCTAGGTGATAGACTGAGTTGTAAAAATTAATAAGAAAAAAATTAAACTTAATTGCAAGGATAACTCATAGAATTTGAATTCCTTGATGGTTACAAACAATTAGAACAACCTTAAAAATCTTTGCAATATGAATCATAGTTACCAATACCCCCCCATGTCCAGGCAATCAAATAGAAAAATGTTTGAAACCATACCAGGCAATATCCTCCAAAGATCATTAAATTGGATATGTAATTAATACAATCCTGGTCCTGCAACTTAGTACGGCAGCCAGTAATATTCCAGCAGACTAGATGAATCAAAGGCTCTCTACTGCATGCCACACTCAGGGATGATAATGCTAAAGGATACAGACCTTAGAATTTTTTGTTACACCCATAGGCAGAGTAGTGACAATTGACTGTCAATCAATGGCCTCTATTTCCAATATTGGGGAAAATCTGTTTTCTACTGTGAAGGGTGGTCAGACGTCAGTTGTCCCAGTAAATGACAGGTTCTGCTGTGGCTCAAACTCCAATATGGACTGCAAGGGTTTATTTTAAAAAAAGCTCAACAGTATGATGTTAATAGAACTGGGCAATTGGCTCTTTTGATTATTACAGAAAAAACAGATGATGAGCTAGACTTGGGTACTTGCAGTTAATAATGATACAATCCCCCTCCAGTTACTTGGTTGAAGAGCCAATCCATCATGAATGATTGAGTTGCACACCTCTGTTCCTGAACTTCCTCTTGTTGTAATCATCGAAATTCATCCTTTCTGCGTGCTTTTGCACTGGTGACATGCCTAGCCCAAACTGCACATTATTGCTAAGTTACATCACGATGGGGTTTAACTTTAAACCACAAATCCAGTGGCACAGCTGATGTAGTTGAAGAGCCAATCCACCCTACCTTCCTAACAAACAGGATATCATTAAATTCTGCAGAATGGAAATTTGCGTTTTGGGAAAACCTATGGCAGACCTTGATTTTAAGATGGAGGGTTGATTCCACAGAGGTTGGAGACAGGGTGGTAGAACAAGCACAAATGGACAACAATCAGGACGGAGAGTTAAGTGTGGCTGATCCACCAGATCGGACAAAGATCTAACTACTGGTCCATGTTCAGGAGAAGTTTGCTCATCCTCGACTCTCCACTGAAACTGACCCCCTCCCCAATTTGGGATCTTCAGAGGTTAAGAAGACCCGTCTTTACATAGTACCTGGGATTTGTCAATGATAGGCCTTGCAGATGGAATCAATATAGAACCATCAAATGTAACCCCAGTTTTTTTTACCCTGTCAGCACAGCACTGGTGATAACTGTCTTCCCCTCATTCCATGCTCTAATAAGTTGTGGGACAGCAATTTCTAGGTCCTTTAGCTTCTCAATCAAGGGTGCAACACAGGCCTCAACAGTGACTTTGATTTTTTCAAGTTGCTGACCCCGCTGTGTCACATGGAGGTATTTGATTCAGTTGAGAAATGCCATCTTTACATGCTCAAGTTCTTAAGTTGCCTTCTCTCCCCTGATGACACAATGACATTTGACACAAATTAATTTGTGTGCTCATGCAGGATAACATTCCTTGAATTCAGTTTGCTTACAAAACCATTTCATAGGCAATATATCAGACCATCTTTAACACTCTGCAAAAGGGCTAAGTTCATCATGCAGAATGTTGTTAATTTTTTTTAGTCGCTCTGCGACAGAGCTATAACAATAGAATAAACAATTGATGTCTGACTGGGGCTCGGCATGGTAACATGGAGGATGTTATTATATATATGGCAGTGTTCTGACCGACTTTTTCGGCCCTCCTTTGAGGGAGAACGATTGAAGGTGACTCCAGCCTATTACCCTCCTAAGTGCAGGGATTAGAACTATAAACAGGGCCTATTCATGAGGCACAGTAGTGCATTTTCGTACCCTTTTCCTTAGATCAGGGCTTATAAACTTAAGCTAGGGGATAGATTCATTAGTATTAGTGTTAATCCGTCCTTTTGCAAGAGTGTTAGTATACCTTCTATGGAGTTATGCTTATTTCGGGCCTTGTAGGCCTCAAACGGGAGAGACTCCATCTTGCTTTCTGCCCTGGCAGCTTGAGATGCTTCTAGGCCAAGTGTAATGTTTTAGTTTCGAAGTGTTGTTCGCTTGGAGAGAACCGGCTCAGGCTGGGCCTTATCGAAAGACTGTATTTTTCTCCACTCCGAAGACACAACATCAGGCTGGCCAGCTGGGAACGTGTCCTTGGTACGGGGAGGTACAAGAATTTGGTGGGCGGCAGGTTACTGGCCGTAACTTTCCATGAAAGGACAAGCTTCCATATTAGCGAAAGTGTTAGGCAGTGAGGCGGTCAGTCTGTAGGCGGCAGCTAGCCGTTAGCATCAATGCCATTAATTATTTCCAGGCAGACAGTCGCCATCTTGAAGTCCGAGAAAGATCATGAAGCTGATACTCTCTGAGAAAGATTGAAGGAGAAGGAGAAGTAGCGCAGAGCGATCAGAGACAGAGAGAGACAGCAGCTAATAAAGAGGAAGGTTCCAGTGACTTGGAGGGAAGCAGAGGAGACAGAGCATAGTGGTGCAGACGTGTACTCGTGACTGCTGAGGTGTGATTCCGAGACGAGCCAAGGCACAGACGAGAAGGGAACCTAGATGACTGTTGAACCCCGACTTCGTGTCCACAAGGTGATGTCTGACCAGTACTTATAGTGTGCACATTCTAACCTTTCACTTTCCTTTGCAGAATATATGTTATAGTATAGTGCTGTGTTTATAATTATTGTAATAAAATACCCCAGTTCTTAGTGAACCGACATGTGCCTTGTATTCTTGTTCAATCAGGGTAACCTGGTCTTCTAGTCAGACATCGTTTTCATGAACAGATGTAAATCCCGGTCAGGTAAGAGGTGACTGAATAATGAGGGAGAGAGGGACCATTTGATGCTGAGAGCAGAAGGTACATGATGATTCAATTTGGAAAGCTGTGCTAATTCATATTATTGTAGTATTGTCCCGAGTAGCTAATGAGAGATTCCTTCCAAAGGTATTGATAGGAGAGTGATCGTCGTTGGTAAGCGGCGTTAATGAGAACACCAGGTGGGAGACTGGTGCTTAGATCCGCCGGATTACGGATCGGGTTGTAAGTAAGCGAGCACTGGGAGGGAAACCAGTGTGTAGGTCCGCCGGATTGTGGACCGGATAAAAAGAGAGCACTGGGGCTGCAGCTCAGTGTGTATGGCACACCGGATTGCTTGTCGAGTGAGCACTGAGGGTGATCAGTGTGTAATGGTACATAATCAGAACTGCCTCAGGGTAGATTAGTCTGGGCCTAAGTGGCCGTGAGACTAGTTGGTATGAATGGGATATTGTAGAAAACCTATGCATGTGTATTGCTATTTTCCCCATCCTTAGGTACAAGAAGTACATACATATACATATACCCATTGTAAATACGTTCTAAGGAGGGAGGTGATTACGTTCCGACTGGGTTGGAGGGGCTCTCAGGAGCTGATCCCATCTGGTTCGAGAATCCGGTCGTTACATCTGGCGTGACGAACTGTTTACGAAGCCTGTGTGCACTGTACTGTTTTGATCTTGTTGGTTTGCGCTCGGCTCATATGTATTTTCTTTGTTGATAATTGTGTATATATTTTTTGTGTGTCAAAATGTTTTCGCGTAAATCGAAATCTACTTTCAAATTGCCTGTTGAGATTCCCGGCTGGGAATCTACGCCTTACGAGGCCTTGGCCCGTGAGTGGGCCGATTCTACTGGTTTGAGTGAGAATTGGACTTCTTGCTTGGAGCAGGCGGAGCCTGCTGATGTGGTTTCTTGATTGCAAAAGGCTCCAGTAGTGAAGGGTGATGAGCTTCCTATTTTGGGACGCAGAGGCTGGATTGTGCTGACTGCATACAGAATGCTTCATGAGAAATTTGTAAAATTACAGAAGCGATTTGTGGATATGAAAGAAAAGTTTGTTGAGGTGCAGAATGCGCATACTCTTTTACGATGTCAAAATAAATTGCTTGCCGACAAACTTGAGACGTATCAGACTATAGCCAAAAGGCCTGCTGTTCGAATTGCGAAATACAAATATAGACACCGTCGTGGTCGTGTTTGTAAACGGAAAGTGCGTCTGGTCGTGGCGAAAGCCGGACTGGATTGGAACCCCGATGAGTGGGATGGTAATATCTGGGATTCAAATGATTCTGGCTCCTCGGCTGAGGAGGGTGACAAGCGCGAGTCTTCTCGCTCTGGACGTGATTGTAAATCTACTTCTTGTGACAAAGACGATGGTTCTAGAGACCGTGGTCGCTCTTCCCGTTCTGGTGATGTACCAAATCTTGATTGTTCCTCTAAACCTATGGACCGGGCTTCCTCGGATGCTCGTCCGGAGGTTTCTGCGCATCCGGTTTTGCGACGCAAATTACAACAGGCTCCTGGTAATCCGAATGGTGTTCATTTGGATAGTATTGAAGATTTTACTCAACAGGAAGTTAGTGACATTTTGCAACGATTTCGACAACGGCCTGGTGAGGCTTTGCTTACGTGGATGGTGCGCCTTTATGAATTAGGTGCTGCAGGTATCATGCTAGATGCTGGTGATTGTTTACGTTTTTGCTCTTTGAGTTCCGATTCTACTGTACAAGACCATTTTCGAAATTATAATGGTGCTGGCCAGATTAGTCTGCTCCAGCTAGCGACTGATGGCTGTAATCACAAATACCCTACTGAGTCTGATTGGCCTGTCAATGACAAGCCGTGGTATACTTTGCGCGATGCGTCGAAGCGTCTGAAAGAGGAGGTGATGAAAACTGCGATTTTTCTCAGTACTGCTGACAGGTTGTTGGATGGTTTATTGACATCTTCTGTGCAGAATCGCATTATCCGTTCTTCCCCTGTTGCTTATAAGCAGGTTATGATGACTTTGTTGATTAAACAAACTGGCAATCCTTTGTCTATGGTGCTTGAATCTGTCCGTCAGCTTGGTGAGTTGGGTGACTGGTTTAAACCTGAGAGACAATCTCGACCGGAGGGTCGTACTGCTGGAGATTATAAATTCTCTAGACGTGATATGTTTCTTGCACTGTTGGCTGATGGTATGAAGAAGGAAGACATTGACGGTGAACTTAATAATCGCTTATGGGACATGTTTCGTAAGCGTGGTCTGGATCGAAAGGAGGGTGCCCGTCGTGTGCGAAAGAATGATTATGATCGTGGTTATTCTGATGATAGTGGTGACGACAGGCGTCGTGTGGATTCTGATCGCCGTGAAGGACGGCGCTATGAACGTGATGATTCCCCTCGTCGTGAAAACGTAAGGGGGAGAGAGGGGGAAAAAGAAAGGGGGAGAGATGATCGTGTTTACAACAGATATAGAGATGAAAGGGATCAGTCCCCTGAGTTGAGGAGAAGGGAGGATCGTCACAGGCTTTCTGATCGTATTTAACAGTACTATGAAAATGACAAAAATCCATTTCGTAATGGAGATGGATATGAACAGGATATTTTGATACCCAAGAAACCTGAGAGCATTTACCCTGATTTGTCTTGGTTGACAGAACGCAGTATAAATGACAAGGAAATAGGTCAAGCTCCAGTACGCAGGTGGGCTCACAAAGACAATAGACCCTATGTAGATATTGAAATTTTTTGGAAACATCGTAATATCCAAAGGGCCCGAGCGTTGGTAGATACAGGAGCAGAGGCCACTTTAATTCATGGTAAATCAAGGAAATTCAAAGGCCAATTTTTCACAATTACTGGTTTAGGTGGAAAGGAGACTCCCGCAGTGCAAACTACACTTGAAATGAGAATAGGTAGAATTCCCCGAAGAGAATATTCTGTGTTAGTTGTACCACTCTTGGAGTATATAATTGGAATTGATATTTTAAAATGAATGACTTTGCATTTGGATGACAGTTGTTATCAATTTGGAACTAAACACTACATATCGTCCAGACCCGTACGGGTTGGCCGTTTACGAATCCCCCCCATAAAAATTCCTCAAGCTACAAAAGTGGTTTCTCAGAAACAATATCGTATTCCAGGTGGCCATGAAGAGATCAGTGCCACAATTCAGGATTTGGTTGATGCAGGAGTTATAACTCCGGTTACTTCTGCTTGGAATAATCCTGTTTGGCCCGTGAGCAAGAGCGATAATTCTTGGCGCATGACCGTTGATTATCGAGAACTGAACAAACACACACCCCCTTTGACTGTTGCAGTACCAGACATTGTTACTTTAATTGAAAGAATCCAAAAGCATCCAGGTACATGGTATGCGTCTATTGATATTGCTAATGCTTTCTTTTCAATTCCGATTGCCCCCGAGTGTCAGGAACAATTCAGTTTTACCTGGAATGGTCTTCCTCAAGGTTATGTACATAGTCCTACGATCTGTCACCGGCTGGTGGCGGAGCATTTGTCCGAAGTAACTGTACACCCGCAAATTCAAGTGTGCCATTATATTGATGACATTTTAATTCAAGGTGGAACACAAGATCAAGTTCAGACTCAATTAGATCAAACCCTTGACTGCTTACGTGAAAAAGGTTGGGAAATTAATCCTGATAAGTTACAAGGTCCATCCCAAAATGTTAAGTTTTTAGGCATCAATTGGCATGAAGGTCACAGAGAGGTGATCCCGCAGGTTAAACGAAAATTTTTAGATTTTGCAGTCCCGAGGAATAGAAAAGAAGCTCAGAGCTTCATTGGCTTGTTTGGTTTTTGGCGTCAACATATTCCCCATTTGAGTCAGATATTGGCTCCTTTATATCGAGTCACTCGCAAAAAGCATGCGTTCGAATGGGGTGAACCACAACAGAATGCATTTAATTTGGCAAAAGAAGCGATTCAGTACGCCTTGGATCTGTGGCCTGTGGGCGAGGGTGATGTGGATTTGAATGTGTCTGTACAAGGTCTGTATGCAAATTGGAGTCCGTGGCAAAAGCAAGGCAGACAAAAAGTGCTGTTAGGTTTTTGGACTAAAAAGTTACCTGAGGCTGGTGAGCGTTATACACCTTTTGAGAAACAGTTACTTGCGTGTTTTTGGGCTCTGGTGGATACCGAGCAATTAACTTTGGGCCATGATGTGATTTTGAGACCTGAAATTCCTATCATGCAGTGGGTTTTGAGTTCGCCGAAAACTCATCGAATTGGACACGGTCTAGAGGCGAGTGTGAATAAATGGAAATGGTACATTCAGGACAGGGCACGTGTGGGTCCGAAAGGTATGGCAGCATTACATGAGCAAGTGGCGCAGGCGCCATCAAATGAGACTGGGAGTGATTGCTCCGTACCTGTCGTACAGGAATCTCCTGTCAAGTGGGGTAAGCCATTTGATGATTTGTCCGCGGAGGACAGAAAACATGTGTGGTTTACGGATGGTTCAGCGAGGTTCATTGGAGATAAACGGCATTGGAAGGCAGTGTCCTATAATCCTATCACACAGAAATTGCTGAGTTCAACTGGTGAAGGAAAGAGTAGTCAATATGCTGAATTATACGCAGTTTACCAAGCTTTGAAACAGGAACTACCTGGCACATGTCATATTTTCACTGATTCCTGGTCCACAGCTAATGGACTGGCGGTATGGTTACCAACTTGGCATTCTCCTAATTGGGAGTTGCATTCAAAAGAATTGTGGGGAAAAGATTTATGGCAAGAAATTTGGGAAATGCTCCCACAGAGTACTGTGACAATCTTTCATGTGGATGCTCATACCCCGATAGACTCCCTTGACAAATTCTTTCATAACATTGCAGATGAGAAATCTAAAATTGCTGAGGCAGTGGTGGACATGCAAGATTCTGATTTGGCGGGATTGGCGAAATGGGCCCACCAGAAAGCAGGACATTTTGGAGAGAGAGCAACTAGCAGGTGGGCCGCCGATCGAGGAATTTATATTCCTTTAAATTACATTAAAGATGCCATTCTGCATTGTCCCATCTGTTAACATTCCAGACAACGAAAAGTACCACAAATTGTTAAAGGTCATTTACATCGAGGAAAATTGCCCGCTCAAATTTGGCAGATTGATTATATTGGTCCGCTCCCTATGAGCAAAAATTGTCAATATGTTTGTCCAATTGTCGACACTTACAGTGGCCTTTTGGTGGCCTTTCCCTGCAAACAAGCTACCCAAGTAAATACAATTAAAACATTGGAATTAATCATATTATATTATGGCATTCCATTTCAAATTCAATCTGATAATGCATCCCACTTTCGTGGAAGATTGGTACAGGAATTTTGTGCGGAGAACAATATAGAATGGGTGTTTCATATTCCTTATTATCCACAAGCATCAGGCCTGATTGAAAGGATGAATGGTTTGCTTAAAGAACAGTTGCGAAAGTTAACTGATGACAGATATAAAAACTGGCGGGATTATTTACTTCAAGCATTGTTAATTCTGAATAATCGTCCCTTGCTACATGCTGAATCTCCTTTGATGCGTTTGTTTCCCCCAAATGTTGATGCGAAACCCAACACCATTGGCAATACAGTAATGTACTGGGAAATTTCCCCCGGAGCTTTGGCTCCATGCAGAGCAACCCCAGGTTCCCCAGGCTTGGACCTGCATGCCATGAATGACACTAAACTTAAAAGTAAAGACCGAATCATTGTTGAGACTGGCCTTGGTGTCTGTATACCAGCTGGAAGTTTTGGTCTGATCGCCCCTAGATCGGGCCTTGCCTTAAAAGGTGTTCAAGTACTCGGAGGAGTGATTGACAGTGATTATCAGGGAGAGATTAAGGTTCTCCTGCTGAACAGCAGTGAGGTTGATTTATCGATTCAAAAGACTGACAGAGTTGCTCAATTGCTAATCATGCCTGTTTTCAGTGGTGAGATTCAGAAAGGCACTGCCCCAACTTTATTAACTGTGCGAGGCCAAAAAGGATTTGGTTCCTCTGATAATCCTGGAGCAAGAATATGGGTGCAATCGCCTAAACATCCCCCTGAACAAGCTGAAATTATTGCAACCGGTCATGACAACACCATTTTGGTGATGAGACCAGGGAAAGATAGCTGGGAAGCGGTCCCGGCTGACAAATGTTATTTACGAGAATGAATAATGCCTGTATTTGATTTTCTTTCAGATCATTCTCTGGACTGCTGCTGCAGGATGTGCCGGCGTTGGACTCCTTTTGGTCTGCTACGTCGGGAGAGGAGAGAACCCACAGACTTTGGTTGATTTGAGAACCCGAGTACCGCGTTCCTTCGCTGCGTGGGATTCATCATCAAACTTTTGGACCACCCTAGCCAAACAAGTTACTAATTCTCCGCATTTTTGTCTGACACCTATGCGTTCCGTAACTGACATTTTAGCGACCTGTTTGGTTGCTGTCCCTGCTTCGATGGAGACTTTAAAGCATATTTTTAATATATCAAATGCCCGACCCAATGTTATTCTGGGCGATTTCGCGGCCCATGAGTTTTGTCCCTTATGTACTATTCTCTCAGAGTCCATTTCCCCAATTCATTCTCAGATCACTACGTATAATATCACGCAGGGTGATTTGTGCTTTTTCTTGACTTGTGATCCTAAGGCAATTACTGAATGTGTAAAGTTAAAATTGAGAGCCGCCACTTCTTTTTCGGCTCATGAACGCTTGCTGTGCTCACGAAGACTCCCAAAATCATGTGTTTCTGTTAAAAATAACATGACCTGTAAAAGTATAGTAGTTGCTCCTAGCCATTACTGTACAATGTTGTTACCTTCTGGTTGGCTCTTTTCCTGCGGCAATTCCTCCTGGCCCTATATTCCTGCAAATATTTCCGGAGGCCCGTGTGCCATCACTAGACTGAGTTTATTAATGTTTTCCTCACATCCCAATACCTATTCCCGTATAGTCCGCGATTCTATGATGTTACATGAGGACTGTGATTCTTCTTTACATCTCTATTCCAAATCCGAATACCTTAGTTTAGCTATTTCAGTCATTGGTGTCCCAGCGTTGGCTGTTTACAACGCGAAATCTATTGGAAAAATGGCCTGTTGGATGGTAAAATCGATTAACCAAACCTCTACCATTTTATCTGACATGTTATTAGATGCCCAGGGTGAACGCAGAGCAATTCTGCAGAACCGCACAGCTATCGACTACCTCCTGTTAAAGCATGGACATGACTGTTCTGACTTTGAGGGTCTTTGCTGTTTCAATTTGTCTGACCACACCAAGTCGATCCAGGCCCATATTGACAAACTCCACGACTTGACTGCAGAGGTTAGAAAACATATTGATCAGGGCTGGTTTGACTGGCTCTTCAATTGGTTACCTGACTTACATTCCCTACGACAGATCTTAGGGGGTATTATGATTTCTATTTGTATTTTAGTAGCTATTTGCTGCTTTATTCCGTGCATTCCTTCTCTGCTCCAATATTGTAGATTTGGCAAAGAGGAATAGATCAGTTAGTTTTGTTTCCTATTATTCTTCCACAGATGTTAGTTCCATATAGAAAATGGTTAATAGACTGGAGTCAAGGGTGAAGTGTTCTGACCGACTTTTTCGGCCCTCCTTTGAGGGAGAACGATTGAAGGTGACTCCAGCCTATTACCCTCCTAAGTGCAGGGATTAGAACTATAAACAGGGCCTATTCATGAGGCACAGTAGTGCATTTTCGTACCCTTTTCCTTAGATTAGGGCTTATAAACGTAAGCTAGGGGATAGATTCATTAGTATTAGTGTTAATCCGTCCTTTTGCTAGACTGTTAGTATACCTTCTATGGAGTTATGCTTATTTCGGGCCTTGTAGGCCTCAAACGGGAGAGACTCCATCTTGCTTTCTGCCCTGGCAGTTTGAGATGCTTCTAGGCCAAATGTAATGTTTTAGTTTCGAAGTGTTGTTCGCTTGGAGAGAACCGGCTCAGGCTGGCCCTTATCGAAAGACTGTATTTTTCTCCACTCCGAAGACACAACATCAGGCTGGCCAGCTGGGAACGTGTCCTTGGTACGGGGAGGTACAAGAATTTGGTGGGCGGCAGGTTACTGGCCGTAACTTTCCATGAAAGGACAAGCTTCCATATTAGCGAAAGTGTTAGGCAGTGAGGCGGTCAGTCTGTAGGCGGCAGCTAGCCGTTAGCATCAATGCCATTAATTATTTCCAGGCAGACAGTCGCCATCTTGAAGTCCGAGAAAGATCATGAAGCTGATACTCTCTGAGAAAGATTGAAGGAGAAGGAGAAGTAGCGCAGAGCGATCAGAGACAGAGAGAGACAGCAGCTAATAAAGAGGAAGGTTCCAGTGACTTGGAGGGAAGCAGAGGAGACAGAGCATAGCGGTGCAGACGTGTACTTGTGACTGCTGAGGTGTGATTCCGAGACGAGCCAAGGCACAGATGAGAAGGGAACCTAGATGACTGTTGAACCCCGACTTCGTGTCCACGAGGTGATGTCTGACCAGTACTTATAGTGTGCACATTCTAACCTTTCACTTTCCTTTGCAGAATATATGTTATAGTATAGTGCTGTGTTTATAATTATTGTAATAAAATACCCCAGTTCTTAGTGAACCGACATGTGCCTTGTATTCTTGTTCAATCAGGTTAACCTGGTCTTCTAGTCAGACATCGTTTTCATGAACGGATGTAAATCCCGGTCAGGTAAGAGGTGACTGAATAATGAGGGAGAGGGGGACCATTTGATGCTGAGAGCAGAAGGTACATGATTCAATTTGGAAAGCTGTGCTAATTCATAATATTGTAGTATCGTCCCGAGTAGCTAATGAGAGATTCCTTCCAAAGGTATTCATAGGAGAGTGATCGTCATTGGTAAGCGGCGTTAATGAGAACACGAGGTGGGAGACTGGTGCTTAGATCCACCGGATTGCGGATCGGGTTGTAAGTAAGCGAGCACTGGGAGGGAACCAGTGTGTAGGTCCGCTGGATTGTGGACCGGATAAAAAGAGAGCACTGGGGCTGCAGCTCAGTGTGTATGGCACGCCGGATTGCGTGTCGAGTGAGCACTGAGGGTGATCAGTGTGTAATGGTACATAATCAGAACTGCCTCAGGGTAGATTAGTCTGGGCCTAAGTGGCCGTGAGACTAGTTGGTATGAATGGGATATTGTAGAAAACCTATGCATGTGTATTGCTATTTTCCCCATCCTTAGGTACGAGATGTACATACATATACATATACCCATTGTAAATACGTTCTAAGGAGGGAGGTGATTACGTTCCGACTGTGTTGGAGGGGCTCTCAGGAACTGATCCCAACTGGTTCGAGAATCCGGTCGTTACAGGCATCAAGTCTTTCTTTATTCAGAGGGGCTTTCACTGGCCCTGATAGGTCGGTCCATGCCAGATTTCCATGCTCAGTTGATTCCTGTCACCTCATGCGAGGGATGCTGTTCAACTCTACACCAAGACGGGCAGCTTGCTGGAACTTGCCCACAGGTAATGGGCAGATTGACCACCCAGATAGGGATTTGGCAGATCTACTCACCTTAGGCATGATAGTATAGACTGCACTAGGTAGGAGTATACTATATTGTCGTACTTGAATACAAGCATATCGTTTTCTGCAATCCACAAAATGGTTGAATTGTTCATTTTTTTCACCATTCTCATAATGCTCATCACATTATTCTATTTCCTTCTATTAATCATTGCAGCACAAGTATTGTACTCAAGAATCACAATGCTTCAATCAATATTAAAACCGCAGGTTGTATTCTTCTTGTGCTTCTCTTTGGGCATACATGAGTAACTGAGCTAAAGGGTTCTAGATCTGTAACCACAATTTCCTTGGGGGATCAGGGTTATTATGTTCTGATTTTGCACCCACATTCGTTACCCTGTAAGGTTAGGGGTAAAGATTGCGCACCGTGAGCTAGCAGGAATACAGACCAACATAACCTGAGGGGTGCTCAGAATCAGTCTCGCACCAGTCCAACATTTCTGTTGTCCAACAAACGCAGAGTTTTACTTGAGAAAGTACAAGCCGTGCGACAGTTGGAATTGGTAATTCCATTGGCTGATCTCTCAGGAAGTTTGTGTAGCTCAATAGCTGGGAGAATATTACCTGCCCACCTCGCTACATGTTTTTTTTGCTTTGCAAATTAATTTTAACTGTCTTTTCCTTTTTGCTAACGGTCTTTGTTTGCTAACACGCAAAGTAATACAATAAAAATTCACTCCAACCAGCAGATAGCATTGTGCCTCAACTTCCTCAGTTAGTCCACTGCAACTAGCCAGGACAACCCCTGTTGTGTCTGGTAGCAAATTAGCTGAAGGAGAAATTCTTGAATGCTCGCATAAATCCAAATCCTATCAATACTATCTAGCAAAACGTGGGGTGACCTCGCAAAATGGGGCACTATCCTACAGTTACTGATAATCTTGAATACTCTGAGGCCTAGCTTTCCTCATCATAGTCCTAAACAAATGAGGTTTCCCTCATGGCACAGTCTAATCTGCTAATTCAAGCACAAATACCTAAACGTAAAAGAATTGATGGGCAAATGTATCCAATTTTCACACAACACAGCAAGCCACCTTGCTGCGCCACGTGTTAGAAGAGGGCATTAATGAGTCATATTTACCATTATATGGCATATTTCTGCTCTCTGCCTGCGCTGGCAGTCAATGTGATTCCTAGCACCACTGCAAGCACACTTGCACTATGGTGCAAGGGTGCCTGCGTTCTCGGCAGGATTGTTTCTGTTCAAGAAATGTCACCTTCCTGCACAAAAATAATCCTCAAAGGCATTTTCCTCTTTCAATGTGTATTGCCAAATACAGCACAAGTAGAAGGAGAAATGGTGGTATGAGGGGACTAAGAAGCAAATCTAACCTTCATGGTTAAACTCCTAGTTGAAGAAGGCAAATTAGAATCAATTACTCATTTTCTACCAAAGCTCCTGGACTATGGAAAATAAACAATCTCCTCACTCACATTAATACTGCCCCACCTTGTAATCTTTTAAAAAAGATTATCAAGACTCATCTACTTACTAAACTCCCTCTCTCCTACTTCTTGCATTAAATATCATGTACCTCTGTGAAGTAAACAGCAACTATTACATATAACCTATATTACCATTTCCCTTCACCCTTCACGTTCTCCAATAGGGCCTTGAAAGCCAACACTGCCTACTTCTCTCATTCACCACACTCCAATCTTGAAGTCAGTCCATTTCCGATCGACGTACCACTTTTGCCTCCTTCTCTCTGAAGTGGCCGGAGGTGCCATGTTAGTGCTAGACACATCTTCTTAAATATAGTAATACTTGTGTTACACAAGTAAGTTGTCTTTTTGTTCTCGGCTACAGACAACTTTAGCCTGAGGACCTGACTGGATGAGTTGTATACTTCTGCAGCCTTACTGAGGGGACTCTAGTATTCTTTGCGTTCAGTACGCCATGGAAGCACATGTGTTTTGATGCTCTCTCCCTTTTTTCCTCTTCATTTCCCTGTGCACATGCGCGCTCTCTCTCTTTCTCTCTCTCTCTTTCTCTCCCCTCCCTCCCCAATACTCTTGTTCTCTAACTCCCCCCCGCCCACTGTTAGGTTTCAAATTCCCATCCCTAAAACACACTTGCTTCATGCTATATTGGGTCAGCAGTGTGTGGCTAAATAGATGCCATTTTTTATTCACGTTATGCAACCCACTGAGTTATCCCTGGAATGTGTAGGCTTCAGTTAGCTAGTGTGACTACATTTTGCATTTCCTAATCCCTACTAGGCTGCTTAGACTGTGCCTGAGTTAGGCCTCATTACTAGTATTGCTTGCCTCAGCAGAACACTGTGGGGCTGATTCACAGAACTAACTTAAGACAAAATCCTAAACTTACTACTTTTGGCATTCACAGAAGTTAGGATTTTTGTCTTAAGGTTGGAAACGGTCTATAGCCAAGTATTCGAATCTCATACAAACTATATGATATTTATTATGGTAAATTTCCAGTATTTCAGTGAAAAAGTCACCCAGCAAACCAATTTAGAAACAGATTATTTCATTTATTTATTGTTGAAGTTATTTTCAAAAATATATATCTTTTTTTGTAATGTTCTTGTTATTTATAAAAATTCTTTTTTTCTTATTATTATATAACAGTTAATCATATCTTTGATAAATCACATACATTCATTCATAAAGCAGTTATAAACAGACAGTGGATGAAAAGAGTGCAGAAGGTGTTAGCAATACGGCAAGGTGGATCACGACGCGCGTTTCGGCCAATATAGCCTTCCTCAGGTGGCCGTGTATTGCTTTGGAGGCTATTTTAGGAGTCTTCAAATAGCCACACTTTGCTAATAGTCGCGTTTTCTACGTTTCTGTCTTAAATTGAATACCTATGATGTCATGAATCAGCCGGATTATATGAAAATAGCCGTCCCGAAAATTAGTGTCCGGATGGGGCTCTGTTTTATGTTGTATAAGCTTCCTAGGATATCTTTTATTGTTGATAGCTTCTCTTTGTAGATAGTTTGTTCGTTGAAATAACTTTCTTTAACGACGGTACTCTAGGCAATCTATTATTCGGTCGGCCAAGAGGCTCGGTTCTATCATTTGGGGTCCGTTTCTTAGGCGTTTCGCAGTGTTGGTAATGGACGAGACCCTCTCAGTTTTAATGCCACATCTCGGCGGGTCCAGCGTGGCGTGTGGCTGCTAGCTGGATGCAAACAAACTATCTACAAAGAGAAGCTATCAACAATAAAAGATATCCTAGGAAGCTTATACAACATAAAACAGAGCCCCATCCGGACACTAATTTTCTGGACGGCTATTTTCATATAATCCGGCTGATTCATGACATCATAGGTATTCAATTTAAGACAGAAACGTAGAAAACGCGACTATTAGCAAAGTGTGGCTATTTGAAGACCCCTAAAATAGCCTCCAAAGCAATGCACGGCCACCTGAGGAAGGCTATATTGGCCGAAACGCACGTCGTGATCCACCTTGCCGTATTGCTAACACCTTCTGCACTCTTTTCATCCACTGTCTGTTTATAACTGCTTTATGAATGAATGTATGTGATTTATCAAAGATATGATTAACTGTTATATAATAATAAGAAAAAAAGAATTTTATAAATAACAAGAACATTACAAAAAGAGATATATATTTTTGAAAATAAATTCAACAATAAATAAATGAAATAATCTGTTTCTAAATTGGTTTGCTGGGTGACTTTTTCACTGAAACACTGGAAATTTACCATAATAAATATCATATAGTTTGTATGAGATTCGAATACTTGGCTATAGACCGTTTCCAACCTGAGTTACTTCCCTATGTATAGCAAGTACAGTTTTATTAATATATAGGGGTCCCCTACTTTCAAAAAGGATTTTTGTCTTAAGACAGACTTAAGACAGAATCCTAACTTAAGTCTGTCTTAACTCTGTCTTAAGACAAAATCCTAACTTCTGTGAATACCAAAAGTAGTACGTTTAGGATTTTGTCTTAAGTTAGTTCTGTGAATCGGGCCCACTATTTCGTTATTATTTTCTCTTCTGTTCAAGGCTGTTTCTTGTGACTTACTAATGAATTGGCCATTCTACCCTCGCATACCGATCCAAATGTGTAGTTTCTGCTCCTACGGTAGGAGATGCTAAGACATAGCACTGTAGCCATGAATCCCTGATAACATGTACCCATCTGGTAGGTGTTAGCTCATCCTACGGTGCCTCTTTGTGCATGTTCTGCCCAGGCTGGTAGTTTTCTGTTGTGGGCGTGGTTGGAGGCTTCTCTGGAGGAATGATTACTCACTGTAGACTGTTAGGGGGCCAGTCCCTCAGCAGACATCTTAGGGGGCAGGTTATGATGGACTCCTCTGCAGAGTAGTCCTAATGTAAATGTGAATGTAAATGTATAGGCATTTATATAGCGCACTACTTACCCGTAGGGTCCCAAGGCGCTTCGACCGCTGCGAAACCCTTCCTGGCTTCCCTGAGAGATGGTCCCTTAATGGGTATCTCCAGGGTGAGACCAGGCATCCCCGGCGATCTGGTGGGGCCGTTAGTGAAGATGAGGCAAGCTAATGCCCAGAGTTGCCGAGTGTGATCGCTGATCAGAGTGGGCACCGAGGCAAGAGAATTATCGAGTCCGCTGACCCTGGTCCAGAAACCTGCAGCGCCGGGAATCGAACCCTGGTCCCGGGCCGTCCTCTGCTCTCGGGTCTGCCGCCTCTAACCAGTGAGCCACACTACTTCACTAATAAAAATGTAATTTGTATTTTCTACTGTCTGACCGATTTAATTCTTGGGAAGGCATAGAAGGTGGTTGTAAATAACCTGATTGGCCCCTAAGGGCCACTTCCTTCACCTCCCCCCAATACTTTGATTCTCCAGACTCCACTCTATGTTCTCCTAGTTGTCTTTCTTAAAAAAACCTGTATATTTATACATATATTTTTAGACCTGTAGCTGCAAATCGTGACCAGTTGCTTACTTTTTTGCACTCTGTATAGACTTTTCCTACTTTAATTTAGAGTTCTAACATAACTGCCTGGTATGTTTGAGCTATACATAAAAAACAGCTGCCATGCGCCATGAACCATTCAGACGCACGTCACAAACATGCATGCGCGCGTGTCACAACCCATGCAGCATGATGCGTGCCTATGCACCGGCCATCATCTTGGAATGAATTTCCTCTGATAGAAAAAACATTCCAATATTGGTGGCCATGTGGGAGCATACATTTTGACGCAAGTACTCACATGCCACTTCCAACATTCTTTGGCAAAGTCAACCTCAATACTGGTTGGTAAACTGTTATTACTAAAAGCTCAGCTCACTGCATCACTCTGGTGATACCAGTTTTCCTATTTTTTTAAAATATTTTTTCATACGTATGTGCTGCCTCCTAATCAAACTCTTAATATTTAAAAATGTAATGGAGGATGCTAAAATGCAAAGTAGACACTTGAGCCCAAAATTAGGGATTTACAGTTGTGCGCTAAGGAGAAAAGATGAGTCCCATACTCCCAAAGCTTTTCTATCTTTTAAAGAGAGCCAAGCAGATATGCTGGGGAAAATAAACGATCTCTTTGTTATAAACATGAATGCATGCCCTCGGAGGCCTCCATATAAATCACAGCTCTGCTTAGTGGTGCATGGCAGAAAGACCCAAGCTGCCCCTTCAACAAGGGCTCAGGACATCATGGGAGCTGAATAAATTGTCAGGAAAGCATCCAGCCAAGGAGACAGTAAACAATAAATCTTTTTCAAAATGTAACATGACAACTATTAGAACAATTACCAGCAATTTGGCATAAATTAATGAACATGACAAGCCAGTAATAAATTAAAAGGCACAAGGTCTCTGACGACAGGCAAACACACACACACAGTGACTGCATGTCACAGAGCAGAGAAAGGGGACGTACATTTTTGTGGGGAAGGTCCCTGGCACCCGAGAACAAATTCCATAAAGATGCGCCCAAGCACAAATGTGATCTGGAAGAAGTTGAAAGTTTGTGTGTGAATTTAAAGATAATTTAGGAACTGTTACAATTTGCAAGTATAAATGTCAGCTTCAAAGGCGAAAGTTCGACAAAATATGAAGATTGCCCTGTGTTCCAATCCACAAGGGGAAAAGTTGGAAACGTTCCCAAGAAAATCTAACTGGAAAATAAGTGAATATTCACACAGCTATAGCTTGCCTTTCACGCACATCTAAATGAACCAGTGTAAATGCTGTAGAAAGAGTGAGAAATGACTCAAGTGTCAGAATGCTTTTCATGTTCATATAAAAGAAAATAATATATTTTAAAAAGGCATATATATTTCTAACACAATAAATAAAACAATTAGCTGCGATGCGAAGACTCTGCACACATAGCAATTGGGGGAAAGGTGTATGGCACACAATTATATGAATACCATCAATTTATGGGCATAAATTCACGAACAAGGTCTGGCATAAGCTAAGAACCTTTGGTTTTAATAAAAAAATCATCTCTATAAAATTATTATATATGTGTGTATATAAAAAAGAAGCAGATAACTCTGGGTAGTTCCCAAGTTTAGGTGGAGAGCAGCTTCTATATAGCACACCTTAGAACAGCGGCAACACTCTGAAAGCTGCTCACCTCAAATGTCTGTTTTTATATTAAAGTTATTAAGTATAGGATTAGCACAGTGCCATCCATGCCGAGCTAGATAGGGCCAAAGTATTTTTCCATTTAAACAACAATGTATTTAAGTGTAGGATTATCTAGTGCTATCCATATCAAGCTGTAAAATTCAAAACACGTTTTACTACAGCTTTGCATTAGTAAAACACAATCCAAGCTAACAGGGAATGAATAAAAGTAATGCCTGACTCAGGTTTTGCTGTCATTAATGCTCTTCAGAGAGTTTCAGCTTTGTTAAGATAGGAGGTAGCATCCGGTATAAGTCAAAACAATACCCTTTCAGGTGTAGAGTGCATCATAAATTATACAAAACAGAAACAAGGAACTTTAGGTAGTTCAAAGGTTTAGGTGGGGAGCAACTTGTATATAGAGCACCCCACAACACCAGTGACACGCTAAAATCTGCTCTCCTCAAATGTCTGTTGTTCTAGCAAAGTGTTTAAGCATAGGATTAGCACAGTGTCATCCACGCTGAGTTAGAAAGGAACACCTTTCCCCCAAACTGCTATGTGAGCAGATTCTCTACTTTGCAGCATGCATTTTTAATTATTGGGTTAGAAATGTAGATGCATTTAAAAAAAATATTCTTTTATCTTCACATGGAAAGCATTCTTTCACTCACATTTTCTATGTCAAAACAATACCCTTTAAGGCTTAGAATGCTGCACAAATTATGCAAAAAAAAGGAAGCACTTTGGGTAGTTACCAAGTTTAGGTGGAGAGCAGACTTTTCTGTAAAAGGCAAAATAATTTGTACCTTCCTAGATCAACATGGATGGCACTGTGCACTCCCATGTTTAAAAACTTTTTCCTGGAATTTATGCAGTATTCTAACCATGAACTAAGCTTTAAAGAGTAATATACTATGAAATAAGCTTTAAACAGTAGTATATATATATATATATATATATATATATATATATATATATATATATATATATATATATATATATATATATATATATATATAACAAACAACTCTCCAACTTCCCATCGGCGAATAGAGAGACACGGACCACTGAAAGTTATGGCTTGAGTTGTAAGTTTGTTCCTCAAAGATGACGCGTTTTGGACTTCACCAGTCCTTGTTCACATACAGAGACAATGTTGTTTGTCATTTTTAAAATTGAGTTGAAACACCACCATATATATTTATATATATATATATATATATATATATATATATATATATATATATATATATATATATATATATATATATATATATATATATAATATATATATATATTATATATATATATATTATATATATATATATATATATATATATTTATATATATATATTTATATATATATATATATTCACTCGAACCTCCTGCACAACAACGTGAAGGAATCACAAGCCACTCCAGCCGGGTAGATTATCAGGTATTCTTTAATGGGCACAAAGAAGACGTGTTTCGAGCACACAGGCTCTTGATCACATGACCAACACGGACATAGTTTCTCTTTAAATAACATGACACAACATAGAATAATGGAGGTGAAGAAAAGACTCATTGTTTACATCACATTGAGCTTTCTATTGTGCTTTAGAAAAGTTAAAGTAAATCATGTGAATACATGTAAAGAAAATTATTTAAATAAAGCACAGTTTCAATACATTTGTGTTTTGAGGCAAAACATTGTACAATTTCTAATTCAATTAGTACAAAATTAAGGGTGTAGTACCCGATTGGTTTTTATAACTGAGGTTCTTATAAGAGGGTAGGGGGGAAAGATATATTGATTGATTCATCTAGATTACTGAGGAACGACTGTTAATAGAAAAACATATCAGGGAGTAACAGCGGCTATGATGAAATAGGTATCGATATGATCGAGCATAGGGTGACTAGAGTTCAAAATCCCGGGTATAGTACCCATAGTTGTTGAAAACAAATTTAGAGATAGAGTTGCAGTTCATTAAAGTGAAAAAAGGGGGGGGTTTGTGTCATAAAGGCAGTATCTATCCTATGACAGTCTTAACCCATTTTTTATATATAAACTAATTAGCACAAGTGTACTGTGTCTATTCAATTTGTTCATGCAAATCTGTGCTCTTATCATATTATCACTACCAGTCGGTGAACGTATATACACATATATATCCTACTGGCGATTGCCAGTAGGTAGTTATAGTTAAGACCTATTTTCCATAGGAAATCCGCAACATTTTATTTGCAATAACTTTGCAAATAAAATGTATATATATGTATATATATATATATATATATATATATATATATATATATATATATATATATATATATATATATATATATATATATATATATATATATATATATATATATATATATATCTATATATATATTCCAGCAAAGACCCAGTTGTTCTGAAATAATTCACTGGTGCTGTGGCCACAATTTTCAACGGTGTTTATTTAGGCATACGGGCAAATCCTGGCTGAAGACGGCTGATAGCCAGAAACCGGTCCTAGGATGCTTGATTCTGGTCCAAAAAAACATGGCTTGGCAGTTCGGGCTGGACTGTTCCCATGAGGCACAGGGTCAAGACTGATTTGCATATGGCCATGTCTGAACTGGAGTGGCGTGGTGAGCAAAATAACGATGGATTAAACCTAGATCTGTGACTGGGGGTGAATATTTTGCCAATGTGCAACATTCCATCTATCACCTTGTGTGTTTTGCTGTTCACCCTATGTGGGAAGGATATGCCCAGACGTGGGTCCCGTGCTCACTACGCCACTGGAGTCAACCCATCCTGGCTGATGACGGCTGATAGCCAGAAACCGGTCCTAGGATGCTTGATGCCGGTCCAGGTATGGCATGGCTTGGCAGTTAGGGCTGGACTGTTCCCATGAGGCACAGGGTAAAGACTGATTTGCAAATGGCCATGTCTGAATTGGGGTGGCGTGGTGAGCAAAATAACGCTGGATTAAACCCAGATCTGTGACGGGGGGTGAATGTTTTGCCAATGAGCAACATTCCATCCACCACCTTGTGTGTTTTAGAGTGCCTTGAACTGCAGCATCTTCTGAAGCACTTTAGGCCCGGAGCTAAAAAAAGAAAAAACAAGACAGAGTTTGCAGTAGCGGCCAACAACATTTAAATATGTTGAGGCGCGATTCCCCCAAAACACACCAGGTACATGTTGAATTTGCTGGAGGGTCTGCTTATTATCTCTCTCTTTCCCTGGTGCTCTCCTCCGTGACTAGGGTGGAAAGGGAAGGACTTCCTCTCTTGTAAAACCTGAAACCAACCAATCGTATGTTTGGAGCAGGCTAACCTAGCACTCATTTTGAGGCTGGGGCCTGCGGCTGCAATCCCTCATCTGTTTCTCAGAACGGGGATTGCTAGATCTGAAGTACACATGCACACCGGTAGGGACTGAAGTAATAGTGCAATTGCACTAAATAGCCCTTCCCTTGCACTGAAACAGAGAGAGCCTGTGACACATAATAAAATGGTATTTCTTGCTATTTTAGTAATCTGTGCGCTTGCTGGGGTCACAGCTGGCGGGGTGATACTCCTCCGCCTTAACTCCTCCGCTGAGTGTTTGTTTTACTATTTCACCTGTGCTAAAGATGCTTTTTCATAGTTTCTGCCCTTTAACTTTATAATTTGTTGTTTTTCTCCTTACCAAGAACCTCACTTTTAGGGGGGGGGCATCTTTCCAGATCTAAAGTGTACTTAGAGATGCTGGGGAAAGCACATATTCTGGATTTAAACCATTTTTTATTATTTTGTTCATGCTGTTTATTCCCAATATCTTCTATAATATACAATTGAGACTATCTATTTTTCCCTTCTGTATTGCTCTTTAATATTTCAATAACCCTTCATCGTTTCGAAATAACTAATCTTGAGCTTTTTTTAATAAGGGTTAACTAAAACATATCAGTATTAGCTTATACATGTATTGCTTTTTGAAATATAGTTTAAATCTATTCTTGGTTTAGGGACATATTTTCTCATCAAGGGGCATATGTAGGTCATTTTTATTTTGCGATTATGAAATTGCAATTTTTAGGGAATCGCAATTAGAGAATCGCAAAACAAAATGTAGGTAGGATTAGCAAATGTTATTGAGAATCCAACTTATTTCTTATTTGCGAATTGTAAATTGCGATTAGCAAATAAGGAATACCTTCTCATTCATTCCTATGGCTAGAAGGCCCACAGGAATGAGTGGAAAGACATTTTCAATTTGCGAATCTCAATTAGAGAATCGCAAATTGAGAATGCAATTTCAGGGTTGTAAGGGTGTCAATAGGACACCCTTTTGCACCCCCTGAAATTGACATGTGTGCACATGTGGCCCACATGCATGCCCTAAGGGCATGTATGTGACCCACATGGCACTTTGAAAAATGCCATTAAGTGAATTTTTCAAAGAAATCGCAAAATACCACTAACCTGAAGTTGGTGGTATTTTGCGATTCCTTAAGCCAAAAGTCGCACAACTTGGGTGCCTCCTACATTGCATTTAAGGAATCAAAATTTGCGATTCCTTAAATGCAATAGCAAAATAAGGAATTGCAAATTTTGCGATTCCTTATTTTGCATGTGGGTTGTTGTGTGCTACATAGCACACTGCCCTAATTGCGATCGCAAATGCTGAAATTCTGCGAATTTCAGCATTTGCGAGCGCAATTAGGCTTCCTACATATGGCCTCTATTCTTGAGGACAACACTGTTCCGAATCCTGCATGGACACTTTATTACTACCTCATCATATCACCTGAGTTAGAGACAAAACCCTGTATTGTGCCTTGTGGGCCACTAGTTTTATAGTTGACAGGTGTATTCTCCAAATAGGTGAAGAGACAGATTTTTACAGCTACCAGAAATCAGTAGATGGCCTCCTTTTATGGAGTTTACCAAACAGAACAGAAAAAGGCAATTGTTTATTTTACGGTTTTAAGGCCTCTACAGGCGATGGAGGAGCCATATGAGTCACATTTCGGTTCAATATCAAGGGTTATCAAGCCTTGAAATATATCCATGAAAGTTTTCGGAACCAGGCGTATATTCCCTAATCGAACTGCATGACCCAGTGTATAGTAATTTTATAGCTATTCAATCCCCAGTAGCACCGCAGCACCCAGGATAATATACCTCATTGCTAAACACTTATGAGGTACCAAAGGCTACAGCACTGCAATGAAAAGCACATAGGTAAAAGACTTTGTTATTTACACCACCAACAGCTCTAACTCTCGCAAATGCGAGACCTATTGGACTGCAAATGCTTGTTATATAATACTTTAATAAAAGATTGCACTCTTTAGTACAGCTTTGGTTGCCTCCTTCAGGTGTGTGAACCAGCCTCCCAAGATCTGACAGGCGCACTGTTTAGGTGAGTTAGATTAAATATGCTTATGGGTGCAGGCCTGCCTCTGTGTGTGCACACCACAGACAGTATGTAATGGTAACAAACAGAAGTGGAAATTTACCAAAAGGCTATTCCTAAAATGCATGCAGATTGTGCAGGATGATTTTTCCTTACGCAGAGCCACCAATAAAATGCCAAAGATGCCCCTGGCCAGCTGAGCTTATACTTCAAGCATTGGAGTTGGTTCAGGCTCACTTCTAGTGTTGAAATGCACAAAGATCGTTCCTGGAGTGGCATTGACTGAAGTGTCTGTGAGTGGAGTGGCATAAAGTGAAATAGCATCTAATTTAGTACTGGAGATTGGAGTGGAGTAGAATGGAGTGGGGCTTGCATTGGAATAGTATAGAGTGGAGTCGCATATAGGGGAGTGGTGCAGAGTGGAGTGGCATATAGTGGAGTGGGATAGAGTAGAGTGGTGTAGAGTAGAATGGTGAAAAGTGGAGTGGTGTACAACTGAATGAGGTAGAGTGGAGTGGGGTACAGTTGAGTAGCGTGCAGTGGAATAGAGGACAGTGGAGTGGTGCACAGTGGAATAGTGTACACTGGAGTGGGGTAGAATGATGTGGTGTAGAATGGAATGGTGTAGAGTAGAGAGGCATAGGCTGGTATTGTATAGAGTAGACTGGTGTAGACAGGATTGGCATAAAGGGAAGTGAGGTACAGTTTAGTGCTGTAGAGTGAAATAGCATGGACTGGAGTGGCTTAGAATTGAATGGTGTTCAGAGGAATAGCATAGAGTTGGAGTGGTGTACAGAGGAATGGGGTAAAGTGTAGTTGGTGAACTGTAGAGGCATACAGTATAATAGCGTAGAGTGCAGTGGCGTTGAGTGGAGTGGCGTAGAGCGGAATAGCATACAGTGGAGTAGTGAAGTGGAGAGGGGTAGAGTGGAATAATGTTGATAGTAGTGGCGTTGAGAAGAGTTTCGCAGAGTCAAGTGTTATATATTGGAATAACGTAGAGTGGAATAACATAGAGTGGAGTGTTGTACAATGGAATAGTGTATAGTGTTGTAGCATAGTGTAGAGTGGCGCAGAGTGGATTGGTGTACAATGTAATAACGCATTGTGAATTGCAGTAAAGTGGAGTGGTGTATAGTGGAGTGGTGTATACTGGAGTTGTGTAGAGTGTAGTGGCAAATAGTGGAAAAAAGTACAGTGGAGTGTCGTACAGGGGATTGGGTAGAGGGAAATAGTGTAGAGTTGAGCAGTGTAGAGTGAAGGGGCATACAGAAGATGGCATTGACTGAAGTATTGTAGATGGTAGTGGCATAGAGTGTAATAGCGTACAGTAGAGTGGGGTAGAGTTACGAATTTTGTAGCGCACGCTGCATCTCATTTTGCGATGCAGGGCACTCTACGAAATTCGTTTTATTAATTAAATTGTTTACTTACCTCCAATTATCGATATGCTGGTTTTTAGCACCCCCCACCCTGCCCATTCCCGGCCCGCCTCTCTGCCCCACCACAACCCCCTCCAAGGACCGTAGCTGGGAAAGGGAGACAGAGGGAGAGTGAGGGAGAGACACAATCCTATGAACCCTTGTGTGTGCATAGGATTGTGTCTCATATTTCAGGTGTTGTGTAAACAACATCCCAAGGGGGTTGGAAGGGTCACCCCTTTCCTGTAGCACCACCACCATATTGATCGAGCCTTACAGGCACACTCAGAAAGGATTTGCAGAGCGCAACTAAACCCCATGATAAAGAACCCTGCCCGTTGCATAAACAGAGTGAGGGAGGAAAAGGGAGACAGAGGGAGACAGCGGGAGAGGGAGGGAAAGAAAGGGAGAGGGGGAGGGAGACAGAGGGAGAGGGAGGGAGAGGGAGAGTGAGGGTGGAAAAGGGAGACAGAGATAGACAGAGGGAGAGGGAGGGAGGGGAGAGTGAGGGAGGGAAAGGGAGGGAGACAGAGGGAGAGGGAGGGAGGGAAAGGGGGAGGGAGAGAGAGAGAGAGAGAGGGAGAGGGAGAGTGAGGGTGGAAAAGGGAGACAGAGACAGACAGAGGGAGAGGGAGGGAGGGGGAGGGAGACAGAGGGGGAGGGAGGGAAAGGGAGGGAGAGGGAGGAAAGGAAAGGGAGGGAGAGGGAGAGTGAAGGAGGGAAAGGGAGAGTGAGGGAAGGAAAGGGACCCAGAGGGAGAGTGAGGGAGGGAGGAAAAGGGAGGGGGATGGAGACAGAGGGGGAGGGAGGGAGGGAAAGGCAGGGAGTGTGAGGGAGGCAGAGGGAGGGAAGGGAAGAGGGGAGGGAGACAGAGGGAGAGGGAGGGAGGTAAAGGGAGACAGAGGGAGAGGGCAGGAGGGAATGGGAGACAGAGGGAGAGTGAGGGAGGGAAAGGGAGGGAGAGGGGTGGGAAACAGAGGGAGAGGGAGGGAGGTAAAGGGAGACCGAGGGAGAGGGAGGGAGGGAAAGGGGGGCAGAGTGAGGGAGGGAAATGAAGGGAAAGGGAGACAGAGGGAGAGTGAGGGAGGGAAAGGGTGACAGAGGGAGAGGGAGGGAGGGAGGGAGGGAGGGAGGGAGGGAAAGGGAGGGAGGGGGAGGGAGACAGAGGGGAGGGAGGGAGAGGGATAGAAGGTACTCTCCCTTTGTCTCCCTTTCCCTCCCTCACTCTCCCTCCCTTTCTTTCTCTGGGAAATAAACCACAAGGGCTAATGAAATCAGAACATTGGTACCTTTATTTATTAATAAATAAATAAATATGGCAACGAGATACCTTGTTAGTTTACACAATAGAAGTGGTCAAATCTAGTTTGCGCAAGGACCAAAGCCTCCTTTGTATTAGCAGGCTCACTAGTGGCATTTAGTTTTACAGCCCCTAGGTACCTGTAGCGCCACTTTAACAGAGACTTATAAGTAAATTAATGTTCCATTTGGGTGTAAGCTAATTTTACCATGTTTGAAGCAGAGAGCACAAGCATTTTTGCACTGGTTTATAGTGGTAAAGTGAACCGAGTTCTAAAAGCCAACAGACATGGGTTCGGAAAACGGGAGGAGTGAAGGCAGAAAGTTTGAGGGTAACTTTGCAGAGAGGGCCAAGTCTATACAAGCCAAATGGCAGGAATGTAAAACTCCAAAGATTTCCACCCCAAAAGAATTTTAAAAATATCTGGTGCTCTTTCCAAACTGGGATTGTTAGATATGCATCTTTCTAGTCCAAATGTGTCAAACAGTCTCATTTTAATAAAATATTAGTCAGAAGAGGAGTAGTCTCGATTTTCCCATTTTGAAAAAGGTACACACTGGGGAGCACAAGAAAGCGACCCCAAAGGTCAGTATAGCTACCAATGACTTGTGTCAAAGAATAGAAAGTATTTTTTTCCCTACTATTACAACCGCTAATGTATAGGCTAACAAAAATTTAAGAAAGTTTACATTCTATTATTAATTCCAAATGGTACATCACACATGATGGGGTTTCACAGACAGAAAGACCAAATGGGGATCAGGGCGAGCAGGAAACACAACATATTACGGGCACGATAATGCCAGCGCAAATCTGTTGCAGGGAAGATAATGGGATATCATAGCATACCATTGAGTACGGGTGAAGAGTAGGATGTACCTTAGAGGGGGAGGTTTGAGAAGGAGGCTCCTTCCTCCCTAAATCGTGCCAACATCAGAAGTGGAACACACAAGATGATGGACGGAATGTTGCACAATGGCAAAACATTCACCCCCAGTCACAGATCTGGCTTTAATCCATCGTTATTTTGCTCACCAAGCCACCCCAGTTCAGACATGGCCATATGCAAATCAGTCTTGACCCTGTGCCTCATGGGAACAGTCCAGCCCGAACTGCCAAATCATGTCTTCCCTGGACTGGAATCAAGCAATCTAGGACCGGTTTCTGTCTATCAGCCGTCTTCAGCCAGGATAGCTTGACTCCAGTGGTGTAGTGAGCAAGGGACCCACGTCTGGACATACCCTTCCCACATAGGGTGAACAGCAAAACACACAAGATGATGAACGGAATGTTGAACAATGGCAAAACATTCACCCCCAGTCACAGATCTGGGTTCAATCCATCGGTATTTTGCTCACCAAGCCACCCCAGTTCAGACATGGCCATATGCAAATCAGTCTTGACCCTGTGCCTCATGGGAACTGTCCAGCCCGAACTGCCAAGCCATGTCTTCCCCGGACCGGAATCAAGCATCCTAGGACCTGGTTCTGGCTATCAGCTGTCTTCAGCCAGAATAGCTTGACTCCAGTGGCGTAGTGAGCAAGGAGCAAACCCCACACCACAGCCACATCCCCAACAGAAGAGGGTTTATTCAATAGTTGGGGAAATACCAGGGGGCAATGCCTCAAACATCGAATGGAAAAAGGGAGAAATGGTAGAAGGGGGGAGTAGGAGGTATGGTGGCATCAGAGGAATAAAGAGCTTGAGGAGGCAAACACTAGACCACCCCCAGTAGCATGCCCTTACATCCTGTACCAAGCAAACGTTCCTGAGCTGGGAGGGGGTCAGGTTGAGTCTACAGAGCAACTAATGGCAAAAGCCCTATATTGGTTGTCTAAATATGTCAAGAAGGACTGAATACTTAGTAATTTTATAATAATGGACCGGAAAGTGCATTGGGTGACTTTTTCCCCAAAATCATTGGGAGGGGATTGTATAGTAATCAATGTTAATGGTTATAGACCAGTGGAGAATTTGTTGGGAAAACTGCCAAGTACCCCCTCATTTGACTCCCAAATTTTGGTATTGCAGCTGGGTTACTTCCATAAACCCATGAATATGACAGCCCAGGATATGGGGTGGGTCAGTGCTCTTCACTCCGATCCCTCTCCTCACGGATAATAGAGCCACCCAGATTTGAAAAAACGGACCAAACATCAGGTTTCTTTACTGGAGGGCATGGAAACTTGTGACTGACTGGGATCTGAACCAGAGGGATAGCAGGAATTAATTTACTCTGTACCCAGGAGACATAAATAAGTAAGGATGATGGAGGAGGACATGCAAAGGCCAAATCCTATTACCTGGAATGTTGCTGGTATGAGGTCTAAATTGAGCAACCCTGACTGGGTGGACATAGTGACAAATTATGATATCTTATGTTTACAGGAGTCGTGGGACACATGCCCTATCTTAATAGAGGGCTATCAGTCCTTCCAAACCCCAGCAACACCCTCTCGGGCAGGCTGGGCAAGAGGAGCTTTAATAATTTTGCAGGCCAACACCCTAAGAATAAAGGTATTAGAATTTCAGTACAAATCACCTTTTTTCAGATCCTTCTATGTGGAGGTTGTAATGATTGTAAATGGATCCCAATTAATTACTATAACAAAAAATGTGATGCTAAGACGGCAGAACTGTTTGGCCTATTAGAAAAGAGTTAGATCTCATCTGTGCATTAGGGCCTAAGGGCCCCATTTATGAAAAGTGACACATCACTGCATGAAAACAGGGATGCATCACTTTTCATTGCGCCCTCCATGCGACATGGTGGATGCATCATATTTACAGTTTAACGCATCATGTCACAAGGAGTTACAGATACGTCAGTATTTCTGATTTATTTGTAGGCTCAAAAACAACGTATTGCTGGAGTGTGTCACAAAAGTAATACAACCCCAGCAATGTGTCCTTTCACTTGGGGCAAGCCCCATGTGAAAGGGCGTGCATCAGTCTTACGCCTGCAGTGAGGAAGGCGTAAGATATTGACGCAATGGCATCCTAGAAGTGACGCAATTAAATGTCTTAGATTTTACTGCGTCACTTCTATGAGGCTTACATGCGTGGGAACGCCCACCCTGCATACATTATACCTGACACAGGTATAATGTAGCGCAGGGGTTTACAAAGTGATGCATCTGCTTAGATGCGTCACTTTGTAAATAGCACGCAACAGGGGGCATGTTTCACACTGCCACAAAAAGTGACGCAACAGCAGCGCAAAAGTGATGCAAGGTCTCATAAATAAGGCCCTAAATGTTTACACATCCTGTGGGCCAGTGACTATAACTTTCATAATTGGAAAAGTTTTGACACCCTGGTGTGCTAGCTAGTCACTAATGAGAGAGAGGCAATTCCACATTTTGGCCATAATGAATATGGTTAAGCGATAAATAGACTTCTCACTATTAAGGAACTTAAAATTAATTAATATGATAGCCGTACATACAGGTCAACTAACAAATACTTTAAAATGGTTCTACAATTGATTACATTTTGGCATCAGAAGTTTTATCCAACCTAATCTTCCAAGTAAATGTTGTGCCACTTAGCTTTAGCAACCATGCCGCCATCTGTTGTTTGATGACCTGGAATGACAAGCCCAGGCGTACAGAAATCAAGGTCCCAAAACCAGAAATGACTTTAATCTGAAAGGTCAATAAGGAAAAAAAAATTCTATTGATATTGGCTCAAAAGCAGGCAAAGCCCTTAACGTACTTGGAACTTAACCCTGACCCAATAGAAGCAGTGAGAGCCTTTGAGGAACTTCTTGGCCATATAATACGCAGTCTGATGAGGCCTTCTCCAAAGACCCAGTCGTTAAGTGTCCAATGGTTTGACTCTGTCTGTTTGAAGTCTCCTAAAAGCCTCCATGCCGCCCTTAGGGAGTGCCCCAGAAATAAGACTTTAGTGCTGGGCTTGCGTATACCAGATTCAGGGAAAAAAAATAATTATCCGTATATATAAAAAAGGGGATAAGGCCTTCCTATTAATTATAGACCTATATCTCTGAAAGCTAGCACAGCCACATTAATGGGTAGGTTAGTGCTATATTTGTTGTGAGATTGGGTGGAGGAGCGGGGATCCTAATAGCATCACATTATGGTTTAAAGAAATGGAAAGGGACAATAGATCATTGCTTACATTTGTACTTGGTTATTGATAAATATATAGCAGCTAAGAGGGGCCAAATATATATGACCTTCATGGACCTCTCAGCCTCTTTTGACTGTGTGGTTCATTCCAAACTGTGGTCCATTATGCAATTGATGGGGGTTTAAGAGATCATTATAGCCTTTATTTGGCAGATGTATACACAGGCATCTTATTGTGTGCAGTATGGAAGGGAAGGGGAATGTTTTGGGCAATTTGAGATTGAGGGGTATGAGACAAGGGTGCGTCCTTACACCGTTCTTGTTTTCAATTTATACCAACGGGGTGGAGGGCACCCTGATTGGATCTACCCCTGACGTCCATTAACTCAACCCCCCTATGTATACACTATTATACGCCGATGACATAGTGCTAACTACTAGATCTGATAAAGCGTTGCAGACCCTTATTGGGGTATACAAGACTTTTATGGAAAACTTGGACCACCAAGTTAATGAAGCGAAAACTTATGTATTATTCTCTGTATGGCGCTCAAAGAAACTGCCACCCTTTCTCATAAATTATGGAAGGCTCAGGTGGTGGATACATTTTCCTACCTGGGGATACTTTTTGATTGCAAACAAACTTGGAGTGATACGTTTGCTAATAGGACCCGGTCAATGTAAAAATATATTATAGTAATTCCAACATTTATCAAGAAATTGGGGACCAAACCTATCCCTGAAATTAAGAAAATATATCACACTAAAGTAATTTCCGCGGCCACCTATGGAGCAGGGGTTTGGGGTGGTGGCAATTGAAATCTTGCAGTGCATAGAGGATGGTTTTTACAGAAGGCTGCTAGTTCTCTGTAGTATCTGCTCCAATTATACCTGTCTTGCAGAACTCAGAGTTCCATTTATAACAGACCTAGTCCAGTTAGCTCCCATTTTATAGTGGCACTCGATTTGGAGAAGAGAGTCAGTAAATTTGAATCAGAGCATCATCAGGGACTGCTAAAAATAGGATTTTACACATAATATAAGGTGGTTAAAATATGTTAAAATCACGTTGGGGTCACTGGACTTCCTGGATCTTAATGAGAATCTTCAAACCGGCACCCTTATTTCAAAGTATGAAATTAAGGTAATCTATGTAGCAAAGGATAAGAGGGATAGAAGGGAATCTAATAATGTAAAGCCCATAGTGATGACATATCCTGCAACTCTTCCCATAATGCAAGACCTACACTCTTGTTTGGCCACAGTATCTAACCTCCAGCACAACTTTATTTTAGTGAGGTTTAGATTATATTTAATTCCTGTTATGTTGGGCTACTCAAGTAATACGTATTCCGAAGAAGACTTGCCGCCATGTACTTGTTATAGGTTGTCACCGCACTCAACTCTCTATATTTTATTCTTTACTAGTTTTTACATTGTCCACAGCAAAAGATTCATCCTACCTGTTTTGCGTAGCTGGAACTTCAGACAATGTTGGGTAGTCTTGTATTTTATACAACAAATAACAGATTCATTTGCATGCTGCTCTCTGGCCTCCTTTTTTTTAGTCTTCAGTAATGAGTAGGAGAACAATTATGGTATATTAAACAATGATCTCTTTGCCACTCTTTTAATGATATTGTAATACATTTTTCGATTACTTTTTAGGTGGAGTTTTTGTCTTGAATGTTAATACCTGTGAGTTAGTTTTAGTATTGTATTTCTTACTATTTAAACAATTGATATACTTATACTTCATGCACCTTATGTCCTATAGAGCTGTAGCAAAATAATGTTTTTTGCCTGATTGATTGACAACCTGGTTTGCAGGAGCACATAGTGGACCCATAGCTGAGGTTTTTGCCCTCCTCCCTTTCCCCTTGCTCCCAACTTTAATATGTAACATCGTCATTTGGATGTTAGTGGTGAGGGTATGTCATGGTATGATAGTGCTCTAAAGGAACTGTCTTTATAATGTATTGTAAAAGACTATGGGGCCGATTCACAGAACTAATCTGAGACACAATCCTAAACTTTCTACTTTTGATATTCACAGAAGGCATTAAGTAGTAGTAAAGTTAGGATTCCCAACTTTACTACTACTAAACTGAGAAAAAATCATAACTTTTAAACAATCAGTATTCACAAAAGGGATTTAGTAGTAGTAAAGTTAGGATTCCTAACTTTACTACTACTAAATGCCTTTTGTGAATACCGAAAGTCATAAAGTTAGGATTTTGTCTCAGTTTAGTAGTAGTAAAGTTAGGATTCCTAATTTTACTACTACTAAATGCCTTCTGTGAATATCAAAAGTATTGAATTTAGTATTTTGTCTCAGATTACTTTTGTGAATCAGGCCCTATGATGGATATGAATTGTATTTTTATGTACTTTTTATGGTACTTACATTTATTTAGATTGAATAAAGTTGATTCTGATCAGGCATCTAATCTGACAATCTCATTCATTATGATCCATCAGGTTTATTACTTACCTCTTCACTTGTCCTTTTGCACAGTAAAACTACCCGTCCCATAGCTGAACATTCCCTCCTTTTGGGACCAGCTCTTGAACCTCCTATATAACCAGAACAGCCTACTGTGAACTGACTTTCGATTAGCCTGGCACTCTTACCTGAATGGGTATCCCTACAAAATCTATATGATATCCTTGAACTCTCTGCAGTACCCATGATTTCTTTCTACCCTCCCAAACACTTAACAAGTCTGCCATGAAAGGTGTTAATCCTTCATACACCTGCTAAAGCACTTCCCAATTTTTCTCCTTTAGGATTTGTTCCATAACATCCTGACGAATATTTCATTCCAAGGGGTGTAAACCCTGTCATAGAAGGCACTCTGGTATACCTTATCCACGGTCGCGATCTAATACCGCTTCTGGTGGCCCCAACAAAAACCTTATTGTTAAACGCCTTTCTCATATAATTTTAATTTTGTTTGATTGAATGCACCCACACATTTAGCGACCACCTAGATTAATCATCATTGAGTAACATTTCCTTCCCCAGTATTTAACAAATCATCTAGTTTTGGATCAATTTGCTTCAAAATACTTTTATTCCTTTCCATTAAAACTGTACATTGCATGTGTTGGAGGGTCTGGGGCAGGACTCATGCCCCAAGTCCACCACCCTGAAGGCAAGGCAGAAGAGGAGAGCAGCACTGGTCAAGCACCTTAAATTGATGCCTTGTGTGTGTTGGAAGGGCCGGGGCAGGGATAAACTCCCCAGGAAACCCATTGTGAAGGCGATGCAGAGGAGGAGAGTAACGACAGTCGGGTGCCTTAAATTGCCCACATTTTTCCTGTTGCCAATAGTGGGCCCGTCTTTCTTCAAGCTTTTTGAAGGTAAGACTTTACAGCAAGGGGATGCCTAATCAGAGATCTTGACTTTAAATTTCCTTCAAGATCCCCTGCCATGGTATTCATGACTATGGGCAAACGGAAAATACAAGGATCTGGCTGAGCAATAGCACTCTCAACAGTAAACACTCCCACCATTACAAACTAACTGTCATCGGATGGGGTTCTTTACACTCTGCAATCGGGCTGATGGAGGAAAAAATCTATGCAGTTCGGTGACAGTCAATGTCCTTATCTACCTCCCCTCAGCCTCAGACACAGAGGAACTGTATCACTATACCTACCCCGAAAAAAGATGTCCCAGAGTCTGGAGTAGAGGTGGAAGGGGTAGCTAATAAGAGTATTGACCTGACTAGTACTATGATTATTGATTCAAGTGAGATCCACTGTGTGAGGTGTTATTTCCAACCTGGACTCGCCGATTGATGTTGCAGAATGAAGTAAATGGATACCTTGTAAAAGGAAACCTCAGCACTAGCCAATATAGGTGGGTAAGACTAGTGGACTCCTACTTAACAATGAGTCTCAAAAAGAAAGCACCTCTTCTCCTATGGTGGTGCAACTAAGTGCAGTGGTGAAAGCCCATTGTGATGACTTATTCGCTAGGTTGCAACTGCTGTTGATATGACTGTGGGATGATTTAGCAAATTAAATTGAGCAGGGGTTTGACAACATCTTGATTTCCCATAGCCAATACAAGCTTAAGCCATTGGGAAAGGAATACTTGAAGAAATGAATACTTGAATAATGGTCAATCTGTGTCAAGCCCACATACAGATTCTAGGCCTGGTGATTTGTCTACTCAGCTCCTTCCGAGACCTGCTCAGCCTCCTTCAAGGCCAATGGTAACACCCCAGCTCTTTTCTGTGGGATTTAGCAAAAATTGCACATGGGTTTTACATTACCACTAGCCCTTGAAAGGGAGGATCCTTCAGAAGCTATGTGGAGTCATTACCACAGGAAGACGGAAGAACATCATATACCCGTTCACATCTGCAGTATTTACAACTCCCCTGAGTCAACCCAATATTTAATCATTCTTGATCAAGTACTCCCCTTAAATGCAGAAAAGAGAGAATCTAAGGTGGTCTTGAAATACAAATTCATGCACTGGTTCAAAGTCAGCTGAAGCTGGGTAGTGGCTTTTCATCAAAGATACTGATAGTGATAAGAGTGCCAAAGGGTTAGCTACGAAAATATAAAACATCATCAGGGGACTGTGTTTGTGTTTAAATTTCAGGTCATGATGGGTGATGAGAAACTTACTTTCAGCTATATGATATTTAGCCGACTCCCCCACCGAATCAAAGCACTCCCTCTCGGTTACTTTTATGGATTCTTATGGTCATTGCACTGAAAGATAGCTGTCAAATAGTAGGAAAATGGTGGTTTACCAGCAATTCTGCAGGAAAATGACTGATGCCCATTACCACTCCTGCAGTCCAGTTCTATACCAGATATTATAGCTCCTGACCTTTCTTTTAGACAAACCTGGGACCCTCGCCCAATCAGAAGAACTAGGACCAAGGGTAAGAATTGTACCTAGATCATCTCACCCTGAAAAACCTTTGCTGTATTATCCTGGAACATTGCAGGTATTCGCTCAAAACATGTGAGTGATGACTGGGTGAATTTTGTCAAAGACTTTGATTTGATTTGACCTGTCTCCAAGAGACTTGGGCATTGGAAGACTTTCATATAAATGGTTTTCTCTCCTACTATAACCCTGCTGTACCTGCCGTGTCTGGGAGGGCAAGGGGAGGTTTGCCCATTTCTATTTCTTTTAAAGGTACCAAGATAAATGTCAAACCAATGGGCTCCTCTCCCTGTTACCAACTATTATTGCTTTCTGATCTGGACACTGTAGACATGTTGATTGTACATTTTTACCACAAATTATTTGACCATTGCTGTATAAATGTTGCTGTCATGTTAAAAGAGACGATTATAAATGCGAGTACTAATAGTCACCCATTTTGTTTTCTGTGGGTAGGCGATTTATATTCCCCAACATCTGAATTTAGTGATTCAAGGGTCTGTGGTTTAGAAAATAAGGTAGGTCAGGAGCTGACACATTTTAGACACTCCAATAACGGAGATGCTTTGAGTAACATTTTACTTTCTAATGCCTCAATACCTATGAATGATTATATTAAAACGACCAATAATCACTATCCAAATATTATAGGAGGGCACATTTAGCACTACTGGTTTATGTTAACTACCAATGATTTAAACCACTTAGTGGCTGATTTTAAAATTATTCAAAATTGTGCCAATGGCCATAACCCCCTAGTTGCCTATTTAACTCTTTAAATTTAGATTATGTGTTAGTTGAGCCTAAGCAGACTGTTTCCCCTACTACAGTCAGCTTAAAAAAGGGCTTAGAATAAAATAGGAACAGGTTGATGCAAAACTCTGTGAGGGAAAAATTGTGGTTGAAAACTATGAGTTATTCAATAAGTGCTTGTCTGAAGAGACTTCCCCTGTAAGCTTAGTTAGGATTTTGAGAGCATCTATTTAGCTATATCCCAAGCCCTAACAGTAAAACATCCCTCTTTTGCTCCTTCCCTTTCTCAGTGGTTTAATATAGCCTGCACGAAAGTGCACAAGCAATAAAGAGGGCTCCTATTGAGAAAGGTATGCATAGAAAAGCCCCTGGACCGGATGGAATCCCAGTAGAGTTGGTTAGAGATAAACCCAATCTCTGGGCTCCTACTCTTAACAATATTTTTAGAGCTTCCATTATAGACCCTCTCCCTTCAACCTGGAAATAGGCCACTGTAGTACCGATTTCTTTAAAAGGCGATAGAGACGACCCAGGGTGTTACCAGCCAACTTCCTTATTAGAGTCCATAGCCAAGATTTTGGGCAGGATCCTCCTGGCACAACTTTTCAGAAACCCAATATGGTAAGAGACAGTGAATGGGTATGTTTGAGCAGTGCCTAAACCTAAAGCTCATCAATGGCAAGTACACCAAGTCCATGAAAGGCTCTCTACACCTTGCATTCATGGACTTGTTGTGTGCTTTCAATACTGTTAAGCTGTCGAAATTGTGGGATATGATGCGCAGTATAGGGGTAGAAGAACCCCTGGTTAGTCTCTTTTGGAGATAGCACCAGAATACCTTGGCCAAGGTTTGATTTGTCCCTGGGGCGAATGTACACCACCTTTAGCTTCAACCCAAGGGCTGCATTTTTGCCCCTTTTCTGTTTCTCATCTATATAAATGCTTAAAGACCCACTTACCCCAAAAGAAATTGGATTTCGCGAGGACAGGTACCCGCTTCATTCCTATTCTTCTGTTTGCAGACGATGCTGTCCTTTTATCAAGGACTGTAATCAGCCTGCAGAAAGTTTCCGATGCCTTTTATTGATTTTATGTTATCCCTAAACTTTTGAAAGTCTTTCATAATGGCCTGTGGACCAAAGACAAAATATTCCAAAACGTTCCACATTCAGAGAGACCCAGTCACTAATGTAATACGTTTCTGTTATCTGGGTTCCCCTTTTACACATAATTAAATTGGGACTCATTTTTGGTGTTGATGGTGCAACAAACAAATAGAGCTATACTAGCAATCTTTTGTTTCACGACCAAGTTAGGCCATAAACCAACAAGGGAAATTACTGTTCTATATAAAGCTGATTTCCTCTCTATTGGCACATATTGATTTGGAGTGTGGGGGTATTGTGACTGCTCCAGTCTTCAAGATCTAGTGAATAGCCTCCTTTGAAGAGTTTTAATGGTTCCACAGGGAGCTTCAACTTTCTTTTGGCACTCAGAGGTGTTATTAAAATATGTGAGGGTTTACCTGGCTGGATCTGACCTCAATATTACTCTGATTAAAAATTTGGCAAACACTAGAATTAGAAATGTCAAAATGTATTCTTCAGGACTGTCTGGCCTTGGACAATGTAGAGTCCATACCCTGGCTTGGGAATGTGAAGCGCACTTGTAGTGGCCAGGCATTTATGTTTTTTTTAAAGATTCAGATTGAATTTCAGACTCAGCTCGGGCCCAAATAAAGTCAGCCTACCCCAAGCTGGTGCAGCTTAAGTGTTAGTGACAAACTGCCCAGCTTACCTCTCTTCCTACCATGCTATGCACTTAGCCAAGTGTCAGGCTTGTCAAGACCAAAAAGACTAGGCCCATGGTCTGTGCTTTGAAGAATGTTGGTAACGCACAAAAAAGAGAGTGGAACCGCAAGTGGTTTCGAGCTGTACACTTGCGGAATTCAAAGATGTCCGCCAACTCGGTAAACGAGTCAGCGGTCTAGTGTTTGTTCAAGTTTACAGGTGCGGAGCTCTAGGTGAGGCGCGCGAGCTAATGCTGTTGCGCACTTCACTAGAGTTCTTGGAGAAGCTGGACGTAGAAATTGTGTCACCACGGAATAGTTTTGCATCGCGTTTATTATTTTGTAGTCAGGTTCCCAATTACTTCTGTTTATCCCCAGAAGAAGCCAACTTGCTATCCCGTTTGAAGTATTCTTGGGCATTGAAACCTGTACCACTGAAGGTGGAAGTCTCGAGTTTCCAGTTGACACGTAGTAAGGAAGAGTTCCTAAAAAGACAAGACACAGATAAGTTACTGAAGAAATTCTTAGTCCAATGTTATGTGAATATTGTATATAATCGAATTGAGACAGCTTGTACTATAACGTATAAGTATACTTACCAATGGAACGAAGCACTGAACTCCTGTGATAGGAAAAGGCTATCGCACTCCTGTGGAGAAAAGACAATCTAGAGTTACAACCTATAGAAAGAGAAGTCTACAGATTATTAAATATACAGACTACAGAGTATCAGGAAGAAGTGAGTAGATAATAAAATAAAATACATTAGAAAGGTCAGTAATATTGAAGAGGAGATCTAACACATCTAAAATCATTTACAGAAAACTTCCTGAGAGTTACAGAACAGAGAAAAACATTTACAAAAGAAAAAGAAAGGAAGAATAGCTAAAGCCCTAGACTAAATAGGTAAGAGAACAAAGAATATTCAAACAGAGTAAAAGAGAATAGGGATAGGAGGTATTAACCCTATGTATATTTGGTGTGTTTTTATTAGGACTTCTTCAGCATAAAGAAAAAGACGAATGCGAAGAAGCCAAGAAGGAGAAGATCAAGGGCAGTTTCTTCTTGTCGTTTCTTATTTTATCCAATTTCCCCCTTCCCGCCCTGAGGAGATTTTAGGGTCTTGTTGAATCATTGATGGTCTCTGGGTGTCCTTGGGGTAGGGTCGGGAAAAAGGCTTCAGACTGTTTCCGTGCAATTCGTGGTCAGCACTGTATCCTTTAAGTGAAAGCTCTGTTCGATTGTATGTAAGCAAAAACATATATATGCCAAAAAAAAACACAGTTTCTTGGTAACCATTCTGACTGATCTGACAGAGTGAAGTGCCCACATATTCATATTGCACCTGAACAGAATTCTGAACAATGGCAGAAGGATTAGACTTACAAACTTTAGGAACAGTCTTGGATGCAATTCAAAAGAGTTAATAGCGGTCAGAGATGAGAACCAGGGTCTAAAAATGGAAGTAGGTAAATCTAGAAAAGAAACTGCAGAGTTAGCGCTAAGAATAGGACAATCATCGAGTTCAGTTAGAGAGAGCTTGAGTAGTTCGGCAGTAGATTCTAATAGATTAACCACTCAAGTCATTCACTCCTTATCTCCTGTAATTCCATTGGCCCCTCCAGAGAGATTTAGTGGGGATCCTCAGAAGGCACAGATATTTCTCACACAATGTTCCCTTCATTATATGTGTTGTCCTTCTTTTTTCCCTGATGCGCAGTCAAGAGTTGCCTTTGCATTGTCGTATTCAAGTGGTGATGCGGCTGCATGGTCGATGCCCTTAGTGTCCAGAGATGATCCGATTTTACAGAATTTCGACGAATTCAAAAAAGACTTTCTTCGCCTATTTGACCGAAGGAGGATATCACAAGCTGTGGATAATGAGCTACTCAAACTAAGACAAGGGAATCGAGAATTGGTGGCATACTTGGCACAATTTAATAAATTAGTAATAGAGACAAATTGGCTAGAGAGTAAGAGAGCTGCAGTATTTTATCATGGGTTCAAAGACGAATTGAAGGATGTCCTGGCACAAATTCCAAACCGGCCCACAGAAATATCGGAATTGGTGGATTTGGTATTGGAAATCGATTTTCGCCAAGGAGAGCGAAAAGAAGGAGGAAGGAAAGAGTTCAGACCTGTGGTCCCCAGATTTGATCGAGTGAGATCGGAAGGTGTCAGAATCAGTGAAGGGCAATCAAACACAGAGCCAATGCAAATTGGGACAATTCGCGTCCCTTTAACGAAAGAAGAGAAGAACAGGAAATTTGTGTTTGTATTGTGGTTCTAATGGTTATTATGTGAAAGGATGCCCAAAGAGACCCCAAACTCCTTTCAAGCCGAAGGAAAACTCGCAGCACCACTTGTAGGAGGAGTTGGACGAGTGGATGCAGTTCAGGAATCAACTCCTACAGAACACCAGTTGGCAAACACACTTCAGTCTTCTTCGCCTCATCTAATTATACCCATGGAAATCAGATTTTGAGAATTTGTAATCGCAGATGTATCAATAATGGTGGATTCAGGACCCACAGGAAACTTTTGTGATTTGAAGTTCGCCAAAAAGATTGGATTAAGAGCTATACCAAAGGTCCAAAGTGAACCAGTGAGGGCAGTAGATGGTACACATTTATCTTCTGCCCCTATTGTGAGTCATACCAAAATTCTACAAATGAAATCTCAGGATGGGCATGAGGAATTGATTCAATTTAACTTAATAGATGCACCCCAGTTTGAACTCATCTTGGGCATACCTTGGTTAACCGAACATAACCCCACCATCGATTGGAATACTAGAACCATTACCATGAATTCAAACTACTGCACTGAAAATTGTATGAAAAAGGATAGAACCAGCTATAAGAATAACCCGGCCCTTTCTCTCTGCATGATGAAAAATTCAATCTGTGCAATTAATTCACGAGAAATACCTCCAGAATATTGAGATTTCGAAGATGTATTTTGTGAACAAGAAGCCGAAAAACTACCCCCACATCGAATCTATGACGGTACAATTGAACTGGAGCCAGGGGCAAATTTGCCTTGCAGTAGAATCTATGCTCTAACAGAAAAAGAAAACCAACATTTGAAAGAATACTTAGACAGATATCTGGTGAATGGATTTATAAGACCATCAAAATCACCCGTATCTTCGCCTTTGTTTTTTATTCCAAAAAAAGAAGGTGATTTGAGAATCTGCATCGATTACAAGGCAATCAATAAAATAACCAAAAAGAACCGGTACCCACTTCGTCTCATATCAGTTCTTCTGGACCAGGTCAAGGGAGCGCAAATTTACACAAAATAAGATCGGAGAGGCGCTTATCACCTGGTCAGGATGAAAGAAGGGGATGAATGGAAGACGGCGTTCAGAACACGATTTGGTCTATTTGAATATCAGGGGATGCCCTATGGTTTATGCAACGCCCCAGCAGCCTTTCAGCATTTTATCAACGATATTCTAAGTGAATTCATTGACCATTGTGCAATTGTCTACATAGACGATATCTTAATATATTCTAATGACACCCAAGAACATCAGAAGCAGGTGCGGGGCGTTTTGCTGAAACTGAGAAAAAATCGATTGTTTGTAAAACTAGAAAAATGTTCGTTCAATGTTACTGAAGTGGACTTTCTGGGCTTCGTTCTATCCCCAACTGGAATGAACATGGATGGACGCAAAATTCGAGCAGTGGTGGAATGGAAATCTCCTACTTGTGTAAAGGAAGTCTAGAGTTTCATCGGTTTTGCGAATTTTTACAGGAGAATTATTGATGAGTTCTCAAGAAAGATTCTGCCTTTGACTAGACTACTACGAAAAGGAGTGAAGTTTGAATGGACCAGCAAAGCTGAAGAGGCTTTAAAAAGGTTAAAGGAGAGTTTTACCTCAGCCCCAGTATTGTTGCATGCGGATCCCTCAAAGCCATTCTTTGTAGAAACAGATGCTACGGATCAGGCTATTGGAGGTGTTCTGTTCCAAAAGCCTCAGGAGACTGGACAATTGCACCCGGTTGCCTACAGGTCACGAAAATTAACTTCGGCAGAGCAAAATTACACCATCATGGAAAAGGAGTTGTTGGCCATAAAAGATGCCTTCAAGGAATGGGGTCATTATTTTATGGGAGCGAGGCATCAGATCACTGTTTTCACAGACCACAGAAATTTGAAATTCTTAAAATCTGCCAAGACATTAACTCCTAGACAGTTGTGATGGTCTTTGTACTTTTCTGATTACGAATTCGTAATAACGTACAGACCGGGAGTTCAGAATGGTAAGGTGGATGCTTTATCAAGAATCGATACAGAAGAAAAGAAATCATTTGAGCAGAACCAAACAATTATACCCGATTCAAAGATAATTTGCACTACAACACCTGCAACTTTTGGAGAACAAATTATTCAGACATTAAGTCCTGAAGATATGCAAGAATGGTTAATGAACGAAGAAGGAAGAGAGATCCAACATCAACTACCTTACCACAAGGGAGCTTCATATATGCCCACTACGGAGTTGCAGACTCAAGTATAGCACGAGTGTCATGATAGCTTATTGGCAGGTCACAAAGGAGAAGAAAAGACCAAAGAATTGGTGAAAAGACATTACTGGTGGCCATATATGAATTCTGACATTGAAAAATATGTAAAGAATTGCAACACCTGCGCTCAGGGAAAATCAGAACGACTAGCTCCAAAAGGGCTATTACAACCACTGCCAACCCCCCCAGGTCCTTGGCACACTATCACCATGGATTTCATCGTAGACTTACCCCCTAGCCATGGTTATACTGCCATATGGGTGGTAGTGGATGCCTTCACGAAAATGGCCCATTTTGTAGCTTTAAAGGGGGTCCCAACTTCGAAACTGCTGGCAGATCATTTTGGTGCATATAGTGTCAAAATTCATGGAATTCCAAAAGTGATTGTGTCGGATAGAGATTCACGGTTCCTTTCCCATTTTTGGAAGGCCTTTTTGACTGGACTGCGAATAGAGGCTAGATACTCCACTAGTTTCCATCCAGAAACTGATGGACAGACAGAGAGAGTAAATCAAGAACTAGAAAAATAATTGATGTTGTTTCTGTTAGAACAGCTTGGTGACTGGTCTGATTATTTATGGGCATCAGAATTTGCATATAACAATGCAAAAAATACTTCCACTGGTCATTCATCTTCCTACCTAAATTATGGTAAACACCCAAACGCCACAGTCCAAAGTACAGAACTCTCAGTCCCTGCAGTTAAGGATTTAGTTTCCCATTTGAAGGAAATTCAAAAAGAGGCTTCCCAAAACTTAGTGCAGGCTAAGGAAAGGTACGAAATGCATGCTGATAAGAAAAGGAGGGAAGGTCCTAAGTTACAACCAGGTGATGAAGTTTGGTTAAGCACCAGAAATCTGAGGTTGAAAGGAAATAGGAAATTCCTCCCTAGGTTCATAGGACTCTACCCTGTAGAGAAACAAGTGAATCCAGTCACTTTGGGGCACATGCATCAAGCGATTTTGGAGTCGCAAACGGTGCGAATTGCAAAATTCGGGCGTTTGCTATTCCAAAATCACTTTTTGGGATGCATTAAACAATTTTTTAGAAATCGCAATTTTTTGCGATTTCTAAAAATGCGATTGCATTTAAGGAATCGCATTTTTGCGATTCCTTAAATGCAATGCATGAATGTTTAAAAAAATGCGAATTCGCAAATAGGAGGAGCAAATTAACACGAGGGTGAACTTTGTGTTAATTTGCGAAATCTTTCAAAAATGCTCAAAAAAGCATTTTTGAAAGTGTCATGTTACACACACACATGTCCTTTGGACATATGTGTGTGAAACTTGCACTTAAAATAACATTTCGAGGGTGTAGGGGGGGTCCTTCGGACCCCCCTCAGCACCCTTGAAATGCATTAACAAATTGCGATTCGCAAAATGAAAATCGCAAAATGTTAATGCCTTCCCATTGATTCCTATGGGCCTTTTGGCCCATAGGAATCAATGGGAAGGTTTTCCTTAATTGCGATTCGCAAAATGTGAATAGCAATTAAGGAAAATTAAGAAATCGCAAAAATATTTGCGAATTAATCATGCATTGCCGTTTGCGATTTCTAAAATGCGATTCCTTAATTTTCGCAATTTAGGAATCGCAAACGGGTGCAATGATGCATGTGCCTGTCTTTGTTTAAAATTACCTGAAAAGCTGAAAATCCACCTGGTGTTTAACATCTCATTGTTAAAAAAGGTGTCACCAGATTTATGGAGGAAAACGCCACCAAAACCCATTCAACTAGAGTCAGGTGTAGAATTCGAAGTGAAAGGAATTTTGGACTCTAAGATGGTGAATGGAAAATTGTACTATTTAGTAGATTGGAGAGGCTACGGTCCAGAGGAACAATCTTGGGAGAACGCATAAGATGTTCACGCACCACGATTGGTGAAATCCTTTCATGAAAGATTCCCAAAAAAAACAAGAGAGAAAGACTCTCCTTTATTGGGGGGTACTATCAGGCTTGTCAAGAACAAAAAGACTAGGCACATGGTCTGTGCTTTGAAGAATGTTGGTAACTCACAAAAAAGAGAGTGGAACCGCAAGTGGTTTTGAGCTGTACACTTGCGGAATTTAAAAATGTCTGCCGACTCGGTAAACGAATCAGCGGTCTAGTGTTTGTTCAAGTTTACAGGTGTGGAGCTCTAGGTGAGGCGCGCAAGCTAATGCTGTTGCGCACTTCACTAGAGTTCTTGGAGAAGCTGGACGTAGAAATCAAGTTATGTCACCACAGAATAGTTTTGCGTTGCGTTTATTATTTTGCAGTCAGGTTCCCAATTACTACCGTTTATCCCCAGAAGAAGCAAACTTGCTATCCCGCTTGAAGTATTCTTGGGCATTGTAACCTGTACCACTGAAGGTGGAAGTCTCGAGTTTGCAGTTGGCACGTAGTAAGGAAGAGTTCCTGAAAAGACAAGACACAGATAAGTTACTGAAGACATTTTTAGTCCAATGTTTTGAGAATATTGTACATAATCGAATTGAGACAGCTTGTACTATAACGTATAAGTATACTTACCAATGGAAAGAAGCACTGAACTCCTGTGATAGGAAAAGGCTATCGCACTCCTGTGGAGAAAAGACAATCTAGAGTTACAACCTAGAAAGAGAAGTCTACAGAGTATTAAATATACAGACTACAGAGTATCAGGAAGAAGTGAGTAGATAAAAAAATATAATACATTAGAAAGGTCAGTAATATTGGAGAGGAGATCTAACACATCTAAAATCATTTACAGAAAACTTCCTGAGAGTTACGGAACAGAGAAAAACATTTACAAAAGAAAAAGAAAGGATGAGTAGCTAAAGCCCTAGACTAAATAGGTAAGAGAACAAAGAATATTCAAACAGAGCAAAAGAGAATAGGGATAGGACGTATTAATCCTATGTATATTTGGTGTGTTTGTATTAGGACTTCTTCAGCATAAAGAAAAAGACGAATGCGAAGTAGCCAAGAAGAAGAAGATCAAGGGCAGTCTCTTCTTGTCGTTTGTTATTTTATCCAATTTCCCCCTCCCCCCCCCATAGGAGATTTTAGGGTCTTGTTGAATCATTGACGGACTCTGGGTGTCCTTGGGGTGGAGTCGGGAAAAAGGCTTCAGACTGTTCCTGTGCAATTCGTGGTCAGCACTGTATCCTTTAAGTGATAGCTGTGTTGCATTATATGTAAGCAAAAACATATATATGCCAAAAAAGACACAGTTTCTTGGTAACCATTCTGACTGATCTGACACCAAGAGATGGCATTTATCTTTTTGACATTGAAAACTCACAGTATGGATTTTATTTGACTAGTCTCCATCTGGGGACCTTCTGTTTTCTTTTAGCTTTGAAGGAGGATGGTTTGAGAACCTCCCCCAAGCATTAGCGTGTGACAATACCTCTAGACAATGCACGTTTCACTTTTATACTCTTTTGTGCACTTTATAGAACAGTAAGATCACATTTTTCACTTCCACTTCTGCATTTGTGCAGTTTTAGTTCTTATTGGGAAGGTTTTATATTTTTATTAAATCTAGGCTTGCCAGAGATTTGTCATCCTGTTGTAAGATTTATCAGAGTAGCATTTCTTATCAAGAAGAGATATTGCTAACCGGACTTCCACAGAGGATTGGCTAGGTGTTTGTTTAATAGCATAGAGGTACTTATTTACAACAAAAATAAAATGATTAGTCTAATGTATGAAATTAATTATATGTGGTATTTGTTTCTGTGCTATGTTCTTTTATGGCTTCTTTTAGCTGAATAAAGTTTGATGACTAACTGAAACTGCTGCATTGGTAGTACTTCCCAAAAGGCAAACTGCTCTCTGAGTCCACTGTTTAAAGGCACCCAAAAATCAAATTCATTGCATTTGCCTCTTTTGGGATTTTTACCCCTTCGCTGTTAGGCCTCCCCCCCACATGCTAAGTCTTTTTTGGGTTATTTGGGGTAGTTCGCGTTTAGGCCCCTGTATCCTTCTAACCACATAAGGTATCCACGCCAAATTTACGTCCTTTTCTTCTAACATCATGGGGATTCTAAAGGTAACCAGGGTTTGTATATTCCCCTGAAGGGGACCCACAAACTAGCCAAAACACAGCTAATGTTTTTTTTTGGGGATAAATGGGGAAAAAGGTTCTACAGATCAAAGCATCTGTTTTTTCCCTGCAAATAGTATCAAAAAAGGGGTTGTGGTGCTGAAATCACCCTCTTCCCAGATTTCAGGGACAAGCAGAATTTTGTCAGAAAACCAATATTGTTTACACAGTTTTGGCATTTTTCTGTGACATAGCCTATTTTTGTTATTTTATGTGTTTTCATCCTTCTTCCAGTTAATGACAGAAATGAGTATGAAAGCAATAAAGGACCCTGGAAAGCTATACAATAAAAAAAATTGACACAATTCTGAATTCAGCAAGGGGTCATTTGTGTAGATCTTTCAAGGTTTTTTTTATAGAAACTAACAGGTAAATTTAGGAAAAATTGAAAATTAGTTGAAAAAAACAGCCATTTGTGTCAACGTTTCCACCTGTATCTTCTTCTAATTATGATAGCTCTTTGAAAACAATATACCGTAACATCTGCTGGACCTTTCAGGCTGTGGGGATATATAGGACTTGTAGGTTCACCAAGAACCTGATGAACACAGAGTCAATAACTGAGCAGCGTCTTGCAATGGTTTTTTATTATTTATCGGGTATAAGCAATTATTTTGGGAAAATATATACATTGAAAAATTGGTATGAAAGACACCTATGTATTTCTGAAATGGGAACAACATATAGACTTCTTTTTTACACATTGTGTTTTATTTGGAAGGCAGAAATGCATCGAAAGTCAATAGGTAATAACAGTTGCTCTACAATTATGTGTTACCCTAAGTCTTCCAATAAAAATGGTACCTAACTTGTGTGGGTAAGCCTAGTGCCCACAACAGGAAACGGCTCAAAACGCAATGTGGGCATACCACATTTTCACAATGAAAAATGACCCTTTTTTTGCAAAGTGCTTAGCTGTAGTTTTTTAAACCTAACTGTGCCGGCACCTAGAGAAACCTAGGAAACCTAGCAAACCAATACATTTTTGAAAACTAGACAGCCAGGGAAATCCAATATGGGGTGACTTGACTGGCTCTCGCCAGGTTCTGTTACTCCGAATCCATTGAAAACCTAATTAAATTGTCAAAAAAACACATTGTCCTCACATTTCTGTGGTGGAAAGTTCTGGAATCCACAAACTTCCACCCACCCCGCGTTTCCCAAAGTCTTCAGAGAAAAAATGGTACTTCACATGTGTGGGTAGGCCTAGTGCCCCTGACAGGAAATGGCCCAAAAGGCAACGTGGACACACCACATTTTCACAGTGAAAAATGACCTTTTTTTGCAAAGTGCCTAGCTGTAGTTTTTTAACCCTAGATCTGCCGGCACTTAGGGAAACCTAGAAAACCTATACATTTTTCAAAACTACACACCCAGCAAATCCAGGATGGGGTGACTGGACTGGCTCTCACCTGGTTCTGTTACCCAGAATCCCTTGCAAATCTAAAAAATTGTCAAAAAAACACTAATTTTTCTCACATTTCTGTGGTGGAAAGTTCTGGAATCATCACGGAGCCACAAAATTCCACCCACCAGCAAAATGGTACCTCACTTGTGTGGGTAGGCCTAGTGCCTGTGACAGGAAATGGACCGAAATGCAACGTGGCCACACCACATTTTCACATTGAAAAATTACCCTTTTAATGCAAAGTGCCTAGCTGTAGTTTATTTTTTTGAACCCATACAGATTTTGATTGGTGCTGTGCCTGAGACCTGGAGTGAACTGTCTCACTGAAAACCCAGACCGTGGATTTGGCTCCTGCTCACCTTGCTTTAGTACAACCCTACACAGCATAAACCCAGGATCAAGGCTTTCCCTGATGCAGTTCACTCCAAAATTAGGGTTAGGCAGAACTCATAGTGTTTCACTCCCAAAAATTCTATGGAGTTATATAAAATACAAGATTGTGCATAGTTCAGCGAGCAGGCAAAATTGACACGCCGTGCTGATTTTTAGCACTGGGAGCTCGTTCCGCATCACCATCAGCACAAGCATCATCACACAGAGAACCAGAGGGTGCTACTTCTTTGCTGCTGCTCAAATAGATTTTCTATTGCGAATGGTCGCAATTGCTTGTGACCACCTGCGTTGAGAAAGTGACCGAAAATCACACTAGGGGACACCAATTCTCACTCGTGCCCACCAACTTAACTTGGCGCACCACATGCGAGAAAACAATCTGCCATGCGTGGATTGGCAGAGTTTTGGCAGGAACTCCGCGTTACAGAAACAATGCAGAATCAGCAAAACTCTGCGAACTCTGCTAGCGGAACTTAATTTATCACCCACCACCTATTTAAAATGACTTCTAAATTTATGACTTAAAATACCACAGCACAGAGAATCATGACAGTATTTACAGGTTTACAGTTCTTGAATTTGTTTTTAAATGTGCTACTTTTCTAAGCAACATTCAGAAAACCATAATCCAAAACACACTAGATTATATCGAGGACGGAATGTCTTCAATAGGAGCTGAAGAATAATAAATAGGTCAGACCTTTCTGTTTCTCTAATGGAATTGGTCAACAGACCGAATCATCAATTATTATTAAAACTTAATTGTTTGAATTACAGACATGAACACTCAACTTTAGAAGCAGCCTACAACATTATCACTTGCAGCGTATAAAAGTGTTAATAGAAGGATTTTATCTAATAAAAGGTTTTCTGTGCTCATTATTGAAAGTGTCTCTTTTTTTTTGCAGAGAAACTTTTGAAAATGCATAGTTTTTCTAGCAAATAAGTTTTTCCTGTGCCACAATTACTTGGGTGACATTACACAATCTTCCATAACATGTTTTATGCTGGGTCAAAAGGCACACCGGGAGCTGAAAGCAGCGTGTGTTGATACCACATAACTTGTCGCCGGGGCACAGTGCACACCTCCCGGGCTTTCATTTCACCACCATTGTGTCCTGCGACTTTGATTAATTTGTGCAACTGAAGTGAGCCAAGACTATAAATCCCAGAATGCATTAGGCTAGTAAACGAAAGATTAGGGCAGGAACATCGTATCTTTGTTAACATAAGTCTTGTAAGTAACATACCACAGCCTGCGCTGTCTTGAGCACGTCTTAACGGCACTGAGAGATTGTAGTTTGTTGTGAACTTGTGATGTGTGTTGAGATGTGATTCATGTGTTGGCAGGTTGTGTGACACTGGGTGTTTGTTTATCTTTAACTATTACACTTAAAATGTGTTTGTGATGTTTATGATTTTTGGTGGCCTGCCGATGGCTGATCAATTTTTCCCTAAAGGTGATTTTCTTTCCATCCCCTTTGAGAGATAGTGAGCTTTATACTCCGCAAAGAGTCGGACCCAACCAGTCACTTAGATAACGCAATCCCAAATTAAGTCTACACAAAAAATGTCTCAAGATTTTTCTTGTGCAACAGCATAAGTGTACTACAGGTCAATCTATTACATTCAAATCAGGACTCTGTATAGAGTTGGTACGGAGTTGGATACCATACTTGAAGACAGACTCAGGAGGATCAAAGAGATGATGGAATGACTCAGGACGTGGGCGTGACCACTTTGAGAATGGCAACCAGAAGATGGAAGTTTTCAAATTCACATAAACCAACCGATTTGGTGATGACTTTGAAGTGGCCTAAAGGTAAACAACAGACCTACACAACTCTGGAGTGGTGGTGAGTGGTAAGGGACAGTGGTGCATTGATTTTAATTGATTGGGAAAATGCTATGTTGCTGGGTTTGTGTGTGTGCTCAGTCCTGTTTGGCTCAAATTTGAAGCTAAATGGTGTTTGGGTGGGGGGACTGTTTTTGAAAGAGATATTTAGCCATGCTGCCTCACAATTTGGCAATACAGTATAATTTTTGTCTTTTAGTAATTATTAGAACTGTGTGTGTTGTTTATGTTTACTTGACTCCTACAAATAATTTAATTTAATATATTTGCTATCTCGAAAAGCTCGATACCACATAACATATATAATGTAACTTGGGCCTCTGGGTACAGACAGACAATTTATTTGGTTTACCTGTGCACTCATCATGTGTCCATTTACTTTTTTACTCCCATAACAGATTTATGATGGCCAACTGCTCATTGCCAACATGAATATTGTCCATTTGTAGTGTTTGTCTTTGTCCAACTTTCCCCTCAAACCCCCTTTCCATCTATTCATTGAACCTCTAACCCTCTTCCTCCGGGCTGTGTGATTTATTAAGGTGTGACTCAATTTACACCATTAATTGATCGCACACTTGGTGGCGCGGATGTGGTGAAAGCCACACCAACTCAGTGCAGGGCAAAGAGCTTCAGCTCTAAGTATAGCCCACACTGGCAATATTACATTTATTTTAGCCAACCACTCACAGTATTCAATATTTTGGTAACGTTTACTAGCTCGGCATTCAGATTAATTTAATTTAGCATTGCTTATAATGTTTTCTCTATTGTCTCTCTTCTTCTTATGTACTAGGAGTCTAGTCTCGGGCGACTGTCTAATTATTTGTAAAGCTTACATATAATAACGGCATCAACTCAGTTTTTATTTCAATTTGTTTAGTTCCCTGCGATGAATAATCCTTATCCTAAAGTTTGAGTTCAGCTAGGAGGGAGTGGAACCTCGCTTCTGAATCTGCTATCTTCACTGTTAGACTAGTGCACTAGCATGCTTCTACTATTACCACCACCATGGCACCTTGGGAACCCATGCATCACTTGCCTCATCTAATCAGGTAAGAGAAGAACTGTGGATGATTCATTGCTGAACTGTAATAATACTATATAGAGTGGAAATTCACACACACACACACCCTTTGAGTTCTAAGGCGTTAAAATAGTGGCAGACTGCAGAGACTAGGAGGAGAGAGTAGTAGGACAAGGGAGGGTACCGCATAAATATTTTGTTGCTGTTACACTATCAGCAGATTTCCAAAACTGGCTGTAGCAAAGGAAGCAGGGTGAAGTAAAACAGTAACTCCCCCTCAAGAAAACTGCATACCAAATATAAATGAACTAGTAAACCCACAACTGACCCACTCTTCTCTCTAACCCCAACTAATGTCCAAAGTAGTTAAAAAGTCCTAAAATGAAATTGTCCATAAAGAAATAAGAAAATCCCCAAAATGCCCAAACTCCCACATTCCCACTCTATCCCCCAACAAGTTCCACCCACCATAAAAAGATTAAAAAGGGGGCTGAAGAGCACTAACGGTGGTATAAGAACTTCCTAATATGCCTCTATATTGTGACCAGATGCTTCTCATGCCTGGCTTCCCCTGCCTGGCTTCCAGGTGTGCCAGCCTCTGGAGAGTGCAGCACCGAAATACTCTAAAATAGGGGGTCTAGCAGTGGTGGAATGGTGACAGTCGGCTGCCTTTGGACCATGGCGATTGACTGCCTGAGGCACTGCGGCCTAGCTGGGGACCAGGGCATTTGTAGATGATGCTGCTGCCTCCTCCTCCTCGTCCACCAGCCACTGATATTAGACTCCAATGGCCTCCATCTTCCTCTGCCGGGTCCTGGCTGCTACCTCCTGCCTGTTAGCTTGTGTTGGATTAGCAGGAGTAGCAATATCAAGAAAGAAAAAAGACAAATTGTTAACAATACTCAAAACACATATAATTATATAGGGGCACAGTAGCAGTACATTTACTGGGATCCGCGGGCCATTCGAATTGGTGTGATTGGAGTATCAGGCATTATGTACTATGGAGTATACAAGTATTCTTCTCTCTCTCTTGTTGAGCTAAATTAAGGTAGGCTTGGTAGCTCAGCTGGCGCCCTAGACGGACATACTCGTGTAGCGTTACTTTGCTACTGTCTGCAGGTGGGGCAGCTGTACTAGACAATTATCTCTTATTCCTATCATGGCCATGCTCTGTTAAATGCTTCAATTTTACCCTGACCACAATGCAGATGACTAGTTACTTACTATGAATGATATACATCACATTAGGTACTACTAATTATACAGAAGACAATTATGCAGACAGACATCCTCCTGTCTGCCCGTGGGAAAAGCAATGCACTACAGTACACGGAAAGGATTGAGGAACAGGATATTGTATTTTGCAAGTTCATCACAGACTATCCCCATTCACAAAATACAACTTACTTACTCTTAGTCCCACTTTACTCCCTGGCCTCACCCTCTGTCCCCACATTTGACATTACTTTTTTTCCAACAGTATAGAATTGTTTGGCAGCAAGGAATTTATTCATGAAAATAGTCTACTACAGGTTAGAGGGTCAGACCGGATAGGTATACATTTCACTGACCATCATCATCAGCATTAAGTGCCTAAGCTTTTGCTAGTAGTAAATCACTTTGTTCAGCAATTGTTGAAAGGGAATAAATGTAATTGACGTAATCCATTATTGAAGCAATAAAAAAATATATAAGTTATCACTTGGCCAGAGGAAAGTGGCTCATGCAAAGAATGTTTATTTCAAACTTTATGGAAGGCTGGGACAGAGCAAGAAAGTTAGGAAAGTAGGTACTTGGAAGTGAATGAGTGGGCACTTTGAGTGAAGGGAAACACAACTATTTATTTTTCGCATTGCCATGACATTCGTAAAGGGACCTGCACAATAAATGAGGCAGACGCACATTGCACAGCCAACAATGCAGTGCCGCCGATGCAGCCAATAAAGCATCCAGGGCTGTCTCTGGTGAAATGCCATGTGTAGTGACCCAGACGGAGGTGATTGATGGTGATGGGTGGGTACCACGAAGAGTGCATTACATATGTTGTGCTTGACAACTACTGTGAGTCAAGGGAGTAGTCTGAAATACCACCTCAACAATTTGAATCAAAAACCTTGATAAAAAAAACATTCCATGCAAGTAAAGAAGGTGAGAAGAACACTTCTACAAAGGAGCACCCTTTCCATTTATAATTGCATTGTTCTTCTAGTATTCTTATTCTTCACCCTTGGCTTTTCTACTCACCATTTAAGTTTTACATTCTCTTCATCCAGTCTTCCCCCATGAATACCATCCATATACATGCATCCAAACATGGCTCTCATTCTCAACAAACATTTAACCAACATAGATTTGTCATTAACCTACCCATGCATCCTTTGATCCATCAAAACCATCAGAGGATTCCTTTCACTCACCCAGGTAGGCATTGTTTCACCCATACACTTTTACCCACCTACCAAGGCAGGCATCCTTTAAACTTTCATCCATCCTTCACCCACCCATGCATGCTATCAGCCACCTATACTATATGCATCTGTTCACCCACTCATCCTTCTCTTCCAGTCATATTGCATTTCACCCATCCTTTCTCCTTCCAGCCTTCTTTCCCTTTTCCATAAACCCATTAAGGTCTGACTCTTCATGAACATTTCTCTACTGAGTTGAAAATAGAAGAGGCCATTAGTTACTCAACTCCCCCTGTATATGTTAAATGAGGGGTGTGTTCAATGTTCACAAGTCTCAACAGTACACCCTTGCAGTGAGCACATAATTAATTGTCAATAATCAAGCAATATGACCTACCACCACCATCATCAGATATAGTCTAGAAGGTGGCAAAAGGCAATTATACCCAATGTGTCTTAGTAGTATCATCTATATGACTAAGAGAATGTGGTACATAATGATTAACATATTGCATAATTTCACTATTGCACTTTAATAACTGTGGGGCATATTATCAAGGGGGTTTATCTCCGCTTTTTTGGCTTTAAAAGCCAAGAAAGCGGAGATAAAATTATCTCCCTATTACCTAGCTGTCGCTAACACCAGTTAGCGACAGCTAGTAGGAGATAGCGACCATCTTGGGCCCCACTTTGCATGTCAGTAATATTTATCACTAATGACATGCAAAGTGGGCGTGCCAAGATGTTAGCGACTGGAAACAGTCGCTAACATCGCTATCTCCTATTACCAACTTATGGAGATATTCGCGCTAAGCGCGAATATCTCCAAAAGCTAACACCTGCCCTAAGCAGTTCTTAGCCATGTTATCCAACGGGAGGTGGATAACATGGCTAAGAGCATTAGCTCGGTAATGCATGAATATCGCGGACTTTTCAGCGATATTCATGCATTGCGGATGATTTTTATCGCATTTGCGATAAAAATCGCCACAGCTCAGTGGTAATTTTTTGTCTCTAACCAAGCAATAGCGATAATTATCGCTAATGCTTGGTAATATGCCCCTGTATTACTTTTTTATACATTACTAACTCTGATTGAAAATTGGTAGTTATTTGTTTAATAATTTTAGCCTGGGTGGATAATGTATCTCTGCTTATGCTTATATATTCTTCTAACGGTATGAACTGAATACTTATGTATGTTTAGCGCAAATGCTTCTATGGATGTCTCTTATGCTTCCGAAAAAAGTTATTAAAAGGACAGAAAAGACTTCCCACCACCCGCCACTGCTGCAAGCTCACCCCCTACTGCTGCCGCATCAGCTAACTGGCTGGCACCGCCATCAACGCTGGCCCCTTTACTGGTGGTTGGTATGGCTAGAAAAAAATTATAATTTTTTTAGATGCCAGATACGCCTCTCCCTATTATTTATTTTTTATAGAAAAATTGAAAATACACCACACACATCACTACAATTCAGATACACACAGTATCTTCAATCGAAAAAATCTGTAAAGGACTGGAGTGGCTAGAGCTATTGATGAATCCAAGTTTTTGTAAACAAATTAGAGCGAACAACTCAACATATTGGCTTGGTTGGCAAATGCAATGGGGCCGTTCTCGTTATACTTCCTTTCAACCATGGTGCATGGTAGAGAGTTCAGCAACTTCTGCTATTAATACTAGGCCTAGCTAAGAAGACACAACTTTGGGGTGTCCAACGTGACCATGGCGACTCTTGTTGTACCGACTAAGCATGAGAAAGTAAAAGAAAGCCTTTTCATCTCAACAAACATGCGTAGAATACCTGAAGGTAATCTGCATGGCAGAGTAGTAGTACTTGATCATGAGCAATGGGCTCTCTGAGTCTAACAGTACCACCACTAGGCATTCCACAAAATATATAATGGAAGAAGGATAAATAATCTCTCCAAAAAGACTTTTGACAGGAAAAGGCAATCACAATAACATTGAACTTTCCTAAATCAGATCGATTAGTAGTAGACTAGTATCCCGAACCGTCCTATCCTATTCCAAATTTCCTAATCCTATCTAGTCCGCCCATTTCAAAGATTTTGGAATTACTAATAAATTGCAACGAATGATGTATGCTTCTAAGTTCTTTCATCTCATTCGCAATCATTCTCAATCCCCTTTGATGGGCCAATTTACTAAGTTTGCATTTCATTTTAAATGCATAGATGGACACATGCATACACCAAGTCGGTTGGTAGCTTGTCACTGAACAAACTACAAAAAAGATTCTAAGAGCTGAAGTGAGAGGACGTATGTGTCTATATTACTAATACTAACTACCACTATCTTAGTGACAGGACAAAGGAGTCTCTGCATTACTTACGTTCTTAAATAATCAGCCCAAGTGAGCGCAAACAAGTATAATTGGATACTGCCGAGCACCTGTCTAGAATATTGATCACATATAATAATATTTATAAAATTTACTTACCTGCATGTGAGCGGCATGCTTGCTATTTGGGAAACAAATATTAGCAATAAAATAGAACACACAAGTAATAACAATATTAATATTTAGATACTCACCAAGCTCTGTGACCTCAACCCCTAGCAGGTCCAGCATGTCCTGCTCTCGGTCCAGGATGCCGGACCACCTGTGTGTCAGCTGATTATGGGTGTGCTGGACTCTAGAGCAGCGATGCACTGCCCGATGCACCCTTGCCCAGCACGGGTGGTGCTCCCGGAGTCCGTACCCAGGCCCAGGCTTGCCGCCTTTTGCCAAGGTGGAGGGGAGATGGCTTAGCACATTAAAACCCAGCTCTGCCACTTCCATCTCAGAAAACAAGGCCCGGGGCTGCATCCCTTCCTGGTACTGCCATCCACAAGGAAAGTGGCTCCTTCTTGCTGCCTTTTTAACGTAGCTGTCTTGCTGGTGTGTAAAAAGCAAACCTCTTTTGAAGGTAGATAGGACCTAGACCAGATAAAGCCTTATGAGCAGTGGTCAGCATTTTGAATTGTATCCGAGACTCCACTGGGAGCCAATGCAGGGAGTATAGGTGAGCAAGCACACTACTCCTCTTTGACAAACCCAGAAGGAGTCTGGCTGCCGAGTTTTGGACTACTTGCAATTTCTTAAGGAGGTAGCCGGGGATACCCACAAAAAGTGCGTTCGCATAGTCCAGACGGGACAGAATCAGAGCCCGGACCACCGTTTCTTTGGCATGTCTAGGGAGAAGAGGAAGACATTTCCTCAATGCCTTCAAGGTGCCAAAGCAGGTCCCCGCCAGCTTCTTAATCTGTGTTGAAAAGTTCAGATTTTCATTGAACCAGACGCCCAAATTCTTTGCAACTTTTCTCTCTGCACTAGGCAGGGGGAAGCCAGTGGGCCATAATTTATTTTTAAAGTTAGCAGTAAATGAACCGTAGAAAAGGATCTCAGACTTCTCCTCATTGCATTTCAGTTGCACCTGAGGAAGCCACTGAAACACCGTGGAAAGACAGTCTTGTGCCACAAGAACTGATTCGTCATCCCTGCCCCAGTGTAGGCCATCACCATAGCCCCTAATGATTCCACTCGATAAACCAGGGGAGTAATATAGATGTTGAAAAGAAGGCGACTAAGGGATGACCCCTGCGGAACACCAGTGTCCACCTGCTGAAGTACTGAGGCAAATTGAGGAAGCCAGACCTGCTGAGATCGACCCTCCAAAAAAAATCTGGAACGGTTGGGTTGAGGGACACTTGCAAGAGTCCCTCGAACCGAATTAAGAAAATTAGAGCCTTCTGATTGGCCTACGGGGCTCTTTTACCTTGGGCCAATTTGCTCCCAAGGAAGTATAATACAAAGACAAATATTGCAGACAGCCATTCCAGGACTTGAGGGGCTGAGTCCCCTGTCCTGCGGTTGATAAGAAAAACAAATAAGGGGACAGGGTAGGGCTGCCCTGCACCCCCATGTCTAGTGGGTGGGGGGTCCGAAGTGTTCCTAACCCCCACTCCCCCTGGTCAAAATGTTTTTCTTTTCTTAATTTTTTGTTAATTATATTTAAATGAAACCCATGAGGGACCTCAATGCAGGGGTCTTCTCAGTTATGATTTTGGGTTGAGGGCTTGAGCGGAGACCCCCCCCCATTCACTTAAGGCCCTATGGACCCTATCCCTGGTGCCAAAAGACAGTTTAAATGGAGGGAAGATGCCACCCCTCCCTGAGCCACTTTTTGGACTTCCTTCCCAAAGCCCTAATGGGCCCCTGGGGCCCATCCCTGGGCCAAATGTACTTAGAAGGGGTCTCCCTCCCTGGTCCACTATCTATGCCCTGGGGAAGCCACCAATGGAGCAAAACAACTGTACAATTGGGAGGGAGTGCTTGTCTCTTCCCGCTGTGGTATTCACCCTATGGGACACTGTGGGTCCCTGCTGGGACAGTGTGGGTATACCATTCCTGCACTCTCCCAGGCAGGGAACTTCACCTTGCTCCCGCCCAGTTTCAGAATTCTTCTCCTGCACGGGCAGGAGCAAAGAAAAGGTGCTGGCTTCCATCACCACCTAGTATGGTGCTGGCATAGGAGCTGGATGACACCTTGGAGTTGCTGAGGCTTCCCCCACTTCCTGCACACATAATGCTTTGTGGATGCCCCAGGTGAACACCCACCAGAGGCCTCAGGGCCCTTAAGGCTCAGAGAGGAGGGCTGCTAGCCGGTCTCCCCCTAATATATAATAAATCCCCTGGGGATTGGGTACCCCGGCCGTTGCTGGCTCTGGGCAGTGGACCGTGATTATCCACCCTTAGTTTTTAAATTAAAGCCCCTGGGATTGGGTACCGGGCCATTAGTGGCTCAGAGAGAGGAACCCACCCTTGATTTTAAAAATTAGGCCACTCAGAATGGGTTTCCCGGGGCCCCCACTGACTCAGGCAGAGAAGGCACATTCCCCTCTCCTTTTAATAAAAATTTAAAAAATGGTTTTGCAAGAAATAGAGGCCCCAGGGTCCTTGCTGGCTTGGGGAGGGGACCATGCACCCACTCACTGTATTTAAAAAAAATCTCCTTTTGGGAGGAGACCCCCGGGGCCACTAGTAGCTTGGCAAGGAGTGCCATGTGCCCCCTTCCACCTATTAAAAAATTTGGCTCCCAGGGGATGGTATCCACATCATCATGGAAAAGCTCAGGGAGAGGGGGCTCAAGCATCCTCCCTCATTAAAATAATATATAGGTGTCCAGGGTGGGCACCAGGATACCCACACTAAATAATTGTATTTAAAAAATAAGATGTAATATTCCTAACTCTATTAAAATAGCTCTCCATAGTGGAGCTTGGTAGTGCCACTAGAATAGGGAGTGGCAATATCACGCCTTTTTAAAATGTTGTTGTGGGCTGCAGGGAGTCCAGAAGGCCCACAGCATAATAAAAAAAAAAGGTTCCTAGGTAATTAAATTCTTGACCCCAGGAAAATTTTGCATTTATTTTAACACATTTCTGGCTGGAGCTCTATGCTGTTCTGCTGGAGTGCAAGGACCTCTTGTTGTTTTTTACGACTGCAGTTTCTGGGCTGAACTAGGTTAACCCGTTCTGTGCCTATGAAGGAACCACGCCGTCATGAGCTACGGGCGGCGTGTGCTCATGACAGCGTGGTTCCGTCATGCGTCTGCCACTCTGCCCACGCGGCATTAATTCCCCGCCTGTGCGGGCAAATTATTGAGCGGGTGGGGCAGTGACGGAACCACACCGTCATGAGCACAAGCCGCCAGTGAATCATGACGCCGTGGTTCCGTCATGAGCACATTGGCGCAGCGCTCACCCCCCACCCCCGCGCGGTGGCAAAATTCACGCTGTGGCAAAGGGGTTAAAAGAAAGAACAAGAGACATGTTTCGTTTTTGATTTTAACCCACAAATGTTGTAATAAAAACTATGTGAAAAAAAAGAATCACAAACTTTTTAAAATTCAAACTTTATAAAACATTTTTAAAATAAACAATATTAATAAACATTGCATTGTGTGAACTATTGAAATATGCATTTAATTAAAATATTAGGGAGTTTTTGGAGTTAGAGGATAGATCTGCTTTATATATTGAAATGCTCAATCCTTGCTACAGCTGACAATCTTCATTTTTATATTTTGGTGTTGCAGAAGGCCGTGTATTACATAAAATTGGCTGCTCCTCTGAGAGGGGGAGTTAGCCGGACACTGTGCATGGCATGGGGTTTGGCCACCGGCTTTATGTGTGGTGATAAAATATTACATGTTTAAAAAAACTAGAAATTTCTTTAAAAAAAAATGTTAGAGTGACGATTTAGTAAGGTGAAAATTTCAACGCAAAATTTTTAACTAAAAAAACACTGGAAAGTACGAGTTATAGCTATCTTTAGTAACTATAACTCATGCCCTAACGTTATTATTATTAGTATTAAAAGACCTTATTTGGCACAAACAGCTACCCACAATGGGATTTCCTGGTGCTAGAGACAGATACGGTGCAGTCATCTCACTGCTCAAACAACCAGGTCTTCAACAACTTCCAAAAGGAGGACTAAGAAGTGCAGCCTCTCAAAGTTAGTGGATGACTGTTAGAAAGCTTGGGTCCCATATAGGCAAAAGACCGTACTCCAGATTGAGCCCCTTTGACTCTAGGATGTACGCGTACAGAAAGATCACTGTAGTGTAATGAACAAATTGGAGGATAAGGTTTTACTAGTATGTGGAGATAGCAAGGGAAAACTCTTTATCTAGCACGGTGCACAAAGCAGAGAGTTTTAAATTCAATACGCTTCTCCACCTTAAGCCAGTGCAATTCCTTCAGGGGAGTAGAGGCTGATGCACTTTTTGGAAGTCTGGAAAGTATCCTGGCTGCTGAGCTTTGCACCAGCTACAACGATTTTAGAGAGGCTCTAGCATTTCCCAGAAAAAGGAATATAACTCGCGCCCTCACCATGCACATATAATTACCCCACATAGGACATCACTCATGACATACTCTGTAACAACATTGACAACATTCCGCCAACAATAGTTATAGTTACCTTAGGGCATGCTTTGCAGCAAGCACTGTTCCCTGACCTCTCTCTTGGGCAAGGAAGAAAGGTAAATGTTTGACCCTAGCCAGCAGGAGCATTTCTGCTCCCATCTGAGGTAGGAGCTAAGCTAAGGGGATGTGGTCCTTGAGGGGAGGACACAAAGGCCCCCATCCCAATAAAAATAATGTTTTGGTCTCTAGCGGATGGGTTCTGGGGCACATACCAGATAAGTGTGAGGGGCCCCATGCACGCCTCCCTCTCCAATATACTTCTACAAAAATAGGCACCAACTCTTTCTGGCCCACCGGAAAATGCTCTTAATTCAAAAGGGTGAGAGCATGCCCTTTGTTTGTAACAGGACTGTAGATCCATAGTTCTGCCATGATACAGTGGTTCAGCTGAAAAAAAAAAGTGTTTTTCACATCCTACCACTCCTCTGCCATACCTAAGCATTCAGGATATACCTACCCTGCCCCCTATAAGTTTTTGAACTTTATTTTGTTCAGGACAGGAGGACTGAATCTCCGAGTTTTTTTGGGGGCTGGCAAATATCTTTGTTGATGAGAGGCAGCCAATCAGATCGTATATTTTTCTCTTTTTGAGCCGTGATGCTACTGTGTCTCTTCATATTCATAATTTTTAAGTTACATTTTTCAAAAACTACTGAACAGATTTACACTAAATCACATAAAGCACACTTTCTAGGTAAAGATCTAGCTTAATTCAAAATTTAGTGCAATTCCAATCAGCAGTAGTTTTTGATGTATCACTGTTCAGTTTCACTTTAGAAACCCCCTCCCCCCGCAAGCACCCAATAACTCACCAGCAATGCAGGCAACTATGTAATGAGTGTTGTAATATGCGAGGTTACCATCAGTGCTTGACGAGGGCTCAAGTTATAATTACTATAGAGGACTGGCATCTAAAAAAAATTAAAGAAAAAGCCCTCAAGGGCATTATGGGGCCCCCATCTGGAGCAGTGAATATAAAATGAGCAGCTACTCATTAATCCTTGCTGCTTTATAATTGTTTTATTTGTGGAGGGGATCATATGAAACCCCTCACAAAACCACTTAATGACACGAAAGACCCTGCCCCAGGGGCCCAATGCATTTCTTTAAATGGCGATTTGGCTATAATTCTCACCTCCGCCATGAAGAGTGTTGTCATCAGTGATGTAATTTCAGATGTTACTGTCATGTTTTAAATGGTTATATTTTAACTGTAAGAATCAACTGTCAGATTCTATCAGATTGCACTGCCTTATTACACCTTAGGTTTAAATCCAATGGACCAATTTCTTATATTTGTTATCTTCACCTTTATCTTTGTTTAAACGTCCATTTTCACCAATTACTCTCATCTTATCTTCAAAACATAATATCTACTCGATTTACGCAGTGCATTTACCAATGTTCAGGTCCTAATGGCATTCACATGTCATTCTTATGCCCTGGTTATCATCACAATGTATCCCCGCTTTTCACGCTGCGCAGTAATTATAATTACTAACATATCTACCAGTGTACGCTGCTTTGCTCTTACCCGAGCTTGTAATTCACCCCATTTTAAATAAAACAAGTCCACCCGTCTTTCCTTTCGCGCGTTGGAGTGCTCCTGATGTTGGTTAAATAAACGTTACAACAACATACTCATTTAAATTGCGGCCCGTATTATACGTCAGCCTGAAATTAGATGCACTTGTACACCTCACATCCATACATAAACATTAACAAAGGACTACCTAAACTTTAACAACATCAATTACTACAACTCCCAGCAACCATCCTGCGAGCCGTTTTTTGTATTTGTAATCCGGTCCTTGTTAATTGCTGTTTGTATTCCTGTTGTATTCAGTTATTCCGTTCATGGCCGATTCATGTAAAATCATCCGTTTCATAGTAACAATAGCCGAATGTTTTAAAAGAAGTGCTTGCTTTGTTCCAATATTCAACGTGGATGAGAGCCCATCTCCTTTGTTTTTCACCTTCTGTAACAATCCTGTAATCATATTCTTTCATCACATTTCTCGTACTGTATCCTTTCAAGATAAACAGTGGGTGCAATCTCATTTTGAGACGAAGAAATCCTACTGATACAGTTTAAGAAGAAGAGATGCACTCCATGTATTCCAAATTGTAATCCTTTCTTTTCTGTTGTGCTTATGACGGCGTGCCAGACCTGCTCCGCACTTCTTCTCTATGCGCTATGACGTTATACTTTAACTGTAAGAATCAACTGTCAGATACAACAGTAAACAAAGGATTACAATTCGGGATGCATGGAGTGCATCTCTTCTTCTTGAACTGTATTTTAGTTTTTTTGTCTAAATATATTTATTTAGACATAAGGTGTATTTCCGTAATACGCACATACATATACAATTCATTGATCCAGATGCAAAAATACAAAATTCTTAATATGCAATAAATTAGTTGGTATTGAACAATAGTATAAAACAAAAATAGTCAAACCTCGAAAAACAGTTCATACAAACATTAATAGCGTGGCCCAGAAATTGATGAAAAGCTGTACTCCTAAATAAATATACCTCATAAAATAATTTAATATTTTGAATCCCTCCATTTCCTCAGGGGTGCCCAATTATATCTGCCCAATTCTTGAGATTTCTTGCCCTTAAATTCGTATAAACATGACTCTATGTTATGTATGCCGAGTAACCTGGTGAGCCACATCTGAAAGGTCGGGCGGTGGTATCCTTCCACCCTGCAGAAATAAGGATTCGTAATACCGCAACTGAAATAAACACAAGAGCTTGGGCATCCCACCCAACCTTAAGTTTGTCATCCGTCCCTATTAGGACCAGGGTAGGGGATAGATTGATGTTAAGACCTAGCAGCCCCCCCAAAAACAGAGTTATCTCCCTACGAATTAAGGCGAGATTGGGACAATGATAGAACATATGCAAAAGATCTGCAGGACCAGTGTTACATTTAGGACATCTGTCATCTTCTCTTACCCCCCATCCATGCAGTTTTGCGGGGTGTAATAGAGATTAAACAGAGTCTTATAATGTTGGGGCCTCAGGTTTGAAGACCGAAATACTCTCTTATTTAGGAGTTGGGCCAAATCTAAATCGACATCAGGGTCCCCCAACTTCTGCGCCAATGTGGCTTCAGTTTTCTCCAAATCACACCGGAGGCCAAGCAGCAAATAATTGTAGGCTGTACTTATCTTTTTACCCCCCCCCCTTATAAATAATCAACCATTTGGTTACCTGGAGGCAACATGATCCTTGGTCTATTTGCTAGTAGTGTTTGAACAATTTGCCCATATAGAAACCAGTGATTTTGAGGGATACCAAATTTCTGCTGTATCTCCTCAAAACTAAGGATGACGCCACCTGCCATAATGTCACCCAGGCACCTTACCCCGCACTCCCTCCAAACCAGGCAGTTCATATTTTAGCCCAGGTGAGGGAAGAGGCTGGATTTTCAAAGATTAGTTTTGACATTAATCCTGGGGATATTTAAGATTTTACTAATGGCCTTCCAGGTCCCCCAAACCCCTTCAATAATCTTATACCAGGCTTTCCTATAATACCTTTGATCAGCTTCACACATCAGCAGCCCAATAGCCTTCCTCCCCAACAATAACTCAAAAACAGAAGGGGGGCCCTTATTCTTGGTTTGATCTTCCAAAGGTAAGGGATCAAATTGGAGCAGTATGTTCATTTGTGTAAGGAAGCAGGTCCAATGATAGAGTCTGAGGTTTGGCATGGCCAAGCCTCCTCTAGCCTGTGGTAATGACAGATGGCTAATAGAACGCCTGATCTTGCCATACTGCCAGACACATTTTACGAAGGTGGCTTTGATTTTCCTGATCAGACTTTCTCCTAGTAGCAATGAGATAGCCCTGAACAAATGAAGTACTTAGGGGAACATAGTCATTTTTAGGACGTTCACACTACCGATCAGTGAGAGGTGTAGCACGTCAATTCTTTTCGTCAGTTTCGATTGAATCAATAAGGGGTAGGTAGTTATCTGCGATAATCTTCTCCACAGAGGCATTCACCCTGACCCCAAGATATACAGCTAAGTCTAGAAACCTATGGTCCGTCTTAATGAGATTTTTAGTGCAGATAATCTGGGTTTTCCCTTCATTCAGCCGATAACCAGATCGATATCCGAATTCCTTGGCCAGTTGTATCAAGACAGGCATAGCTTGGTGAGGATCCGTAGTTGTTATTGCCAGATCATCGGCATAAGCAAGCAATTTGGTGGTAAAACCATTAAACACAACTGGGCTAATCTGACGGGAGGCCAGAATTTTTTGTATAAGGGGATCTATATATAAAGAAAACAGAATCGGGGAGCAGGGGCAGCCCTGATGCGTCCCCCTCTTAATTGCTATTTCATCGAGCGCTGGCCCATAACAAGGACCCGAGCCACCGGATCGACATACATAGCTTTAATAGCCCTAAGAAATTTGCTACCAAAGCTTCTACCGGCCAGGATGACCCAAAGAAAATCCCAGACCACGCGGTCGAACGCTTTCTCCGCATCGAGGAGGATCATGGCCATCTCCCCCCCATGGCACCATGGGCATCAAATAGCGCTATTGCCCGTCTGGTATGATCCGTCATGCCTCTGCCCGGCACAAACCCATTTTGCCACGGGGAGACGCAACGACCAATGAGCCCCCCAGTCTTTTAGCCCGGACCTTAGAATATAATTTAGTGTCCGCGTTGATTAGCGAGATTGGGCGATAAGACGTGGCTTCTCCTTGGGTTTCCCGTTCTTATGAAATATGATGATGTTAGTCTCTTTCCAAGAGTCTGGTATTATGCCTGACCACAAGATACCATTAAACAAATCGAGCAGAATTGGGCAATCTCCTTTTCTAAAAATTTGTGGACCTCCAAGGGGATTCCGTCGGGGCCTGCAGCCTTGCCTGCGGCTAGTTCCCATAGGGCATTAGTTATTTCACTAACAAAAGAGAGGGACCCAAACAAACCAAAGGGGTAGGGTACCAGAAGACAAACTGTCAATAAAGTTTCCCCTTTGGGTGAATTTATAGGCTGACCACAATCCAGAACCAAACATGCATGCATACAAATGGGTTCAATACCACAGACTAGAAGCAGAAAATGATAAACATGATACAGTCAAACAAAAAAATGTACATTTTATTTTGGTAAATTAAAAACAATGTAAAAATCATTATGTGACATCATAAATAAATATATACACAAAATGGGACACTACACAAGGAAAATAATTCCAATTACAAAGAGAAAAATACACAGGTTTTCAGAATAGTTGAATCCTACTCCAGGTTTTATGTTTGAAATTCACAATCAAAGGAGTTTCTTTGTTCAATTACTCAGTATATTTCCACTTAATAATGCATCGACGCGTTTCGGTTATGGCATCAAATTATTCCAAGCCAAAAACCTTCCTCAGGATTAAAACTAATAATTTCCCATTTTAAACAAAGTATCTTTTAAAACCAAGAATGGATTGAATCCGCAGGGCTGCTATAAGTCAATTGTTTTCAGCTCTCGGAGGGGCGCGGAAACCAGCAGAGAGAGCGGCGGAGGTCCGCGTCAGCTCCTGCAACAGCCGTACTGCAGAGCCGCGACAGGTGAGCAGAGAAATCATTTGTTTCGCCAGCAAGTTACTAAGTTCAGCTTTTTACCGTTACTAGTTTCATGAGAAAAGGGCCAGGTATCTTCGAAGTGGAAGCGGGACATCCCCGCTGTTTTTATTGGGGCTACAACCCGATCTCCACTGCTCCGCTGTGCACGGCCACAACTAAGTGGCCGCCATCTTGCCTTGTCTCATTCCTGTAGATTATCTATTCATCTTGAACTGTATTAGTATGATTAAATGGTGATATAACATGTCACAAGTGATATGCTAAATGCTAAATAGCAGTGCATGACAAGGGTGCAAGTTACAATTACTTTAGGGCATGAGTACAGTATGTAACATACCAAAATATAACGTCAATATAACCTTTTAGTGAATTTCTAGTTTTTTAAAACACTTTAAGTAAAATGTCACTACTGTATGTAAGGTCAAACTCTTGGGGACAGCTAACCCCATGCTGTACACAGCCTTTGTCCGTGTGCGGTGTGGAGTTGGCCGAAGGGCCTCGACCCAGGCCAGGTCCTGCGTCCAGCCCTGGGTGGAGCTTGCCGGGTTGTACTCCGTGGAATTTCACAGAGTTAGTGGAAAACTCAGTGAAATTACACAAAGCTCCATGGCCTGGCGGAGTTGCATCTGCACCCTCTGCACCACCCCGCAACATCCACTCTCTGCACCACCCTGCACCCCCCATGTACCTCCCCAAGTAGTAAGGCCTGACATTACCTGTCTTGGGCCTGCTCCTATCCTTGGTGGGTGGTTATGGTGGCACCGGCTTCCTTCCTTCTCTTGCTGCTGGCTGCACTAATCTTCCGCTGCTCCAGCTTGCTCATAGAATTCAATTAACAGGAAGAACTGCAGTGCACATGCTTGAAGTCATGTCTGACCCGATAAAATCCCATGATAGGGTTAGGCATGCCATCACACATGCGCATTGCAGTTCTTCCTCTTAATTGAATTCTACAAGCTAGCCGGAGCAGTAGAAGACAAGTGCAGCAAGCAGCAGGGGTAGGTAAGTCATAGACTACTGTCCTCCTGGCACCGGTAAACTCTGCTCCACTGCGAGTGCAGAGTTTTTGAAAACTTCGTACTCCAAACAGAGTGCAGAAAACTCCGCTGGGGGAGCTGAGTTAACCGGCAAGGCTTACCAGGAACAGTCAACTCCAAGCCAAAGGTGTGCATGGCATGAGGCTGGCTGCAGGTCAGGCCCTGCATCCAACCCCTCGCTGGCAGCCAACCACACACCAGGCACAGTTTTCAGTCATGTGCGGCATGGTGTTGGGCACAAGACCTATCCCTTGTGCCCAACTCCCTACACACGCCCAACCTCCCCTAGCATACGGAGTTCTGATATGCACAGCACGCTGTTGATCTCGCAGGTCCAGGTTACACCCAGGCAAGTTTCTGACTCTATCAAAAAGTCACAGCACCAAAATATAAAAAGTGGGCCTATTGGCATTATTAAGGGGTGAGCACATCAATCTAAATAAAGGAGACTTACTTTTTCTTATGTTCCTGGGGGCTTCTGCAGTCCCCCACAACATTAAAACATTGCTTGGTGTTGCCCCTTCTAGGAACATTACCAAGCTGAACAACAAATGTGTAAACAGCCCTTGCAGGACATTATGGGGCACTCGTTCAGTGAGCAGTGAATAATAAATGTGTGGCTCCTGACACTCATTTATTGTTTTTTGGGGTTTTAATGATTTTCTTGTGGGTGTCCCGGTACCCACCCTGGACACCGACATGCTTAATTTTAGTTGGGGGCTGAATGGGAGCCCCAGGGACACATTGTGTATGCTGATGGGATCCAGCGTGTTTTTTAATAAGTGGGTGCCCCATGGCTCACCGGGAGAACCCACTGCTCATCTTTTGTGCATGGGTATTGAGGGAGCCCCAGAGTACCATGGCCCCAGCCAGCTCTCATTGCAGGAGTAGGACCTTTATTTTATTTTTTTGGTGGATTCGCTGATACCCACCCAGGCCATTCACAATGCACGGGGCATTGGGGGTAATGGGGGAAGCCCTAAGGCCCATGTGTTCCCAGCCGGCTCCCCTTGCAGAAGCTGGCCACCTTTTTAAGTGTTGGTGGGTGCCCTATTGCCCACCTGGAGTAACCAAAATATATTAGTTGTTGTGGGTCATGGGGGAGCCACAAACATCCTTCGGCCCCAACCAGCTTTCCAGCCCGCAACACATTGAGTGCTGGCTGGAGCAGGCACCTTTACTTCGCTCCCACCTGGGGTGCATTTTTTAACGGCTTTCACTGGCAGGAGCAAAGGTGAGTACCCTGTCTGAAAGAGTACAGGCAGGGTAGGCCTGCACTATCACAGGCAGAAGCCCCATTGTACCAGAGATGGGCTTTCCGGGACACTGTAAAGTATCGGGCCCTGGGGGATGGGGTCCCCGGGGTAAATTCTAGCTAAGAGATGCAGCATGCAGCCCCCTCTCCTTTTTAAATAAATTCAGACCAATGTGAATGGGTTCCGTAAGCCTGGGCAGGCTCAGGGTGGGGGGCCGCACATCCCTTACACTTTTATTAGAAATACAACCCTGAGGGATGGGGTCCTCAGAGCTTGTATTTGCTCAGGGAGGGGGGCTACCCCTTCTCCTTTAGTTGAACCACAGCTCCGGGGAGTTAGGGTCCCCAGTGCCTTATGAGGTTCAGGGAGAGGAACCATGCACACCACTTTCATTTTTTGCTTAGTTCTGGGGGATGAGTTCCATGGGGCAGTAATCAACTCAGTGAGGGGCCGCGCATCCTTCACTCCTTTTGAAAAGTTTGTGGGTCCTAGGGCCAAAATCAGCTCGGGTAGAGGGGCTCCATACATGATCACTTTCCCAAATGCATACATTTATTGACACCTGGGCCCTGGCGCAATCTGGTCATTTTAATTTTGTTTTAAATGACAGCTGACATTTTATTTCCGCTACCCCACTGAAATACCAAAAGATTGCTGAATGAAAATGAATAATGGTTTTGGTCCTGCAATGGTTAGGGGGATGGGCTACCTTTACTCTGCCACTTATATCTTTTTTATATATTTTCAGCACAGGGAACTAAGTCCCTAGAGTCCTGTACTGACCGCCCCAACATTTTCGTTAATGTAGCGGCTTGGCCAATGAGAACACTCGCTCCAGCAGGAACCTCACTAACGCAGGAACGAAGTGGCGCAAGTGAAATCCCCCTAGATCAATAAAAATGCTATAGTTGTATAAAGTTGTGCTGACAGTAATATACAAACATTTTTTAAACTTAATATCACAAAAACTCCCAAATGGGTTTACACCAAATCACAGAATGTACTCTTTTTGGACCAAGATCTAGGTTCTTGCCAAATTTGGTGTCATTCCGTTCAGCTGTTTTTGCTTTACGCTGCACAAAAAATCTCTATGGCTAATACATTTTTGTGGTTTCCACAATGTGCCACCTTACCAGTATTTTTGTTTCTCCCCGAGATGTAATTGCATCCAGATAAATGGCACAACAACTGACACACACCTAAAACCTGTCAGTACGATTGGCTTTGTCAATGGTTGTTAGCTGTTTAAGATAAATGAGTAGCAACAAGGATTTGTTATAAATAATTAACATTAGAAATGTTTCGATTCTGAAATTGTGAGTCTGTGAATTAAATAGCATTGAGGGTTTCAGAAGGTGTTTTGGCCTCCAGTTATGTGCACTTTATGTTAGATATGTATCGTCTTTTTCTCTGCATATCTCATCCATCTGCACATCTTCAACCACCTCTCTGTCCTCTTCAGCACCCTCTTTTTACTCTTCCCCGAATGCACTTTCTCGCATCTCGCTCACTTGACTGCCCCCAAACATACACTGCACTCCCTCAAATGTAAGCCCTTTATTTTCTCTTACTTTTACTTTGCAAATATTTTGACATCTGAGTACCCCCTTCACAACCATTTTCACAGAATTTCAGTTGCAAATTGAATACATAAAGATTGTTCTTAATGCTCTGCAGAGAGGCCAACCCACTGACAGGCACTTTGTTTGGTTTCAGCCTTAGTGCCGGCATACTCAATCATATCTCCTCGTAAGCACCTGCCATGGCTCAAAGTATGCACATAAAAAAATTCAGATAAACAATATCATCATAAAATAGCTATCTCAGGAAATGCAAGATTGAGTAAGCATGTGAAATAAGACAGGAACTAAATCGCTGAATGCACTGCCTTAACGATTTTAACTTTCATTGTTTGTAAATCAGTCCAAGTTTTTGGCATCAGGGTAAATTAGTGACATGAAGACGGGGCCAGTTTTAATGTCATACAAGGTAGACTGACTGCTTAAATGACAGACACACAAGCACATTGGGACCCTGGCAAAGAATTTGGGGCTCTTCCACTGCCAAGGGGAAAATGCGCAGGTACAGTGATAGAGGGGCACAGATGATGGGACCAGGGCTGTGACCTGCCCACACTGTCATGAGGGCACTATCAATAGGGGCATAGGAGCAATAAGGAGAAAACAAATGGCACAAGATAATTACACGAGGACGCTGAGCAAGAGGGCACAGTCATGTGGAAAAGTCCTATAGCTGTTTAAATGGTCCTCCACAGTACACAAGTATACATGAGCTCAAAGCACGTACACCTACACCTTGTGCAGGGTGTAGCTTTCTGCTCTGTTATGTCACATTTTGTTCCCAAGCCTTGCAGCCATTACTGCAAGGAAGGGATTGGTTGTATTTTTCTGCTCTTGACAGGGATTCCCTGGTCTGCCCATCTGTGGGGACACTGGAATCTGTTCTGTAAATGAGAGACCATGGCTTCTATCAGCTTGGAATCTAAGATGTGCTTAAACGTAGGAGTGAGGTTCAGGCCAGCACTACCATTGGTATAGTACAACACTGATGGTGAAAGGCATGACACTAAGCTTATGCCTTGAGTCTTCCAAGTTTTCAGCTTGAGCATGATACAAATGTTGGTGACCTGGTAGCAAATCTGGACTAAAAATGTTCCAACATACACAACCAGTGCAATAAACAATCCTTATTAGATTTATTATGCTCTCCAATACTAAAGAAATGATAAGATTGCACTAAGCCATTTCACCACACTAGTCTCCTCCCTTCAAAGGTAGGGGAAGAGTTAGAGAGCCACAAGCATCATGTTTGCTCTATGGTGGCCTATATTCCCACTTTTAATTCAGGTATCTCTTCATCCACGATTGAGATTGAGGGGCATATTTAGTGGAGTGGTGTGGCTCACTGTTTAGAGGCGGCATACCCGTAAGCAGAGAACGGCTCGGGACCAGGGTTCAATCCCCGACGCGGCAGGGTCGTGGACCAGGGTCAAACGGACTCGATAATTCTCGCCTCTGTGCCTACTCTAACCAGGGAACACACTCGGCAACTCTGGGCATAAAGCTTGCCTCATCTCTACAACGGCCCCCCACAGACGCCGGGGATGCCTGGTTTCACCTTGGAGATACCCAGAAAGGGACCATCTCACAGGGAAAACCAGGACGGGTTCCCCAGCGGTCTTCAGCGCCAGGATACTCCTTGGAGTCACAGTGCGCTTTACAAGTACACCCACATTACATTACATTTACAGGACCCTATCACCACAGAAAGTTCACTTTTTACTACGTTCCTTTGCAATAGGGGCTTTGCCTTATTTACAAGGCAGCGCTAAGCCATTTAGGGCCAGATGTAGGAAGCGTAATTCTAGTCGGTAATGGATGAAATTACCGAATTTCGGCTGTTACCGACTGGAATTAGGCTACTGAGATGTAGGTGCCCAAATTGCTAATTCTCTAATTTACCGATTCGGTATTTTAAGAAAACAGTAAATTACTGATTCCTTAAAATACCGAATCGGTAAATTACCGAATTAGCAATGTAGGGAGCACTCAAATGAGTGCCTTCCCTTTTTTTGGATTCGTTATTTACCACCAACTACAAGTTGGTGGTAAATAAATAAAAAATAAAAAAAAGCAATTTTATGCAAATTGCTTCAGTGCCATGTTGCAGACATACATGCCCTAAGGGCATGTATGTCTGCAAAATGTGCACCCAAACACAATTGAGGGGTGCAACAGGGTGTCAAAGTGACACCCTGCCACCCTTCAATGTTTCCCCCAATTACTGAATCGGTATTTACCGATTCGGCTGTAATTACCGAAATTTACCAATTCAGTAATTTTTTCAGTAAAATTACCTACATCCCATTTGCCTGTTCTTAAATACCGAATCGGTATGATTCGGTATTTAAGAATCGGTAATCTGGGATTACCTACATCTGGCCCTTAATGTGGTTTAACGCTGCCTTTTAAATAAGGCCCACATTCACGCTATGCTTAGCGTGAAAGGGGAGTGCAATGGGTGTCGCTGTGGGCGTTCCACCAGAACACCCATTGATTTTGACAATGCCCCATATTTACAAGGGCAGTGTAAATATGGGGCAGCGCGAAAATTAAGACCAGGAAAAACCTGGTCTTACCCTGGCGCAATGAGGAGAAATGTTTAATTTCTCCTCGTTTTTGCTGTTTTCATGTGTGCTGCTTTGTGCAGCACACATGGAAACAGCAAAACGCTAATGATTGTTTATGTACAGGAATTTAAAAAATGCTGTTTTGCAACTTCTATGGGTGTTGCATTATGCAGCACATATAGAAGTTACAAAATTGCATTTTAAGATTGTTTATATGAAGGAAGGGGTCCTTCCTGTACATAAACAATCTTCCCCTCAACGCAAACACCTTTGCACTATGGTGCAAGGGTACCTGCGTTGGCGCTAAGCTGCTAAGTTTAGTGCCAGCGCAGGGAGAAACACAGGGCTGAACAATTTTCTTTTAAATATGGTGCAGACCCGAGTTTCTGAAGTGGCGGAGTGAGGTGTTAAGCCAGGAAGGCTAACGCCTCACTTCTCCACTTCCCTTGTAACTACGCCCCTTAGTATTTTAGGATCACTCAAGAAGCTCTCTGGCTGTGACTCCCAAATCGTCCCCAATAGATCTCAACATAGTGCAAACATATTTGAAATGTTGGTCATAAACAAATAATGAAAGGCATGAGAACATCCTATCTAACTCGTTGGAAACCATCATACATCAGAGAACTGTCCACTGTTAGCACATACTTTTCACTTTGTCGCTAACTTTGATATTTAGATCAACTACACAAAGGCACAAGAGCCCTGGCTGGCTGCTCATCTTTTGGATCCATATTATGGGGCAACAAATGCTGCATCTCTAGTTCTAACGGGGCCAGCAATGTGCAGCCAGGGTCTGGGGTGTCACAGTGGGGGAGGTTAGCGATGCAAAGGGTCCAAACAAAATATACATAACACCAGAAATTAGCATTCAAACAATTACTATTACTGAGAACAAGGTACCAAAGCAGATGTGCTTACATCCATTCTCACGTATGATGAAAGGGTGGGATCTTTTGCCTGTGAGTGACGGACATCTGAAATCACGCAGGTATGAAGTCTTCAGTGCCCGAAACCGTGATGCTGATCGCGTCACAGGCCTACTGGGTGCACACCACCACAGACCACAATGAAAATGAAGGGCTTTACAACAGAAAGCCCTGCGTTCTGCGTCACATTCTAGAAAGTTGATTTCCTGCGTGGCTTTCATGTCCTGCTTCGGAACGACACATAGCAGGCAGCCTGAAACATACAGTCTAGACTTAAATACACTGGTTTGTTCAGATATACAATTGTATCTCTAAATAAATCAATCTATTTAATATATTTGTATGTAAATGTGTAGGAATTTAAAAGGGGCCAGCGCGGGTCTGTTCCCTAATGGAGAAACTGTCCCTGGTTAAGGGAGCCCGTCTTTTTCTCTACTCCCGCTTGATGGATTACAGCGAAAAAAGAGCACCTCTTTGGAAAATGTTGTGAAGATTCGTCAAATGATCCCAAAGTTATTAGCAAACCACCACATATATATATGCAACTTATATTTAGTGTGCAGCTTACACTAGCTATTAGTGTTAATTAACATAATGGAGTGGACCCGTATGCATGGCACAGATCATCAGTCAAGGAGGACCCAGCAAGTGTTTGGTCAGAACTGACTGAGCAGTGACAGGTAAAATAGACTAATTCAATCTTTGGTTCAACCATAGACTTTGAAACAAGTAAGGCTGCAATGGAAGCCTCTGTTCCATAAAGGAACATACACATGCCTCCTATCCTGTTTCATTCCGATAGTGGGCTGCCAGTGAATATTTAAAAGACTGCACTGCATTGTGTAACGCTTCTATGGGAAAGAGAAATACAAAGGAAAATGGACACCACACTTTAAACTTGTAGCATACACCAATCAACATTGAATACCAAACAGTGATGGTTCGTGTGAAGGCTGGGAGGGTCAGTTAAATTAAACTGCATGTTTAATACTTGTTTGATCATCACCACAAGTCACTGGGATAGCTAATTTACTTGATTGTCCATCACTGTGTACATTCTTTTGAGACCACTAAGTTTAACTAGACTAAACTAATACTCAATTTCATTTCATTTTCTTGTATCAAAGGTAATTCTCTTATCGGGTAAAATCCTAAAGTACTATTGACAACAGCCAGAAGAATGACCATTGCATTGCTACTTCATCGGGAAACAAAAAAATTAAAAGAAGCCTATACCTGTTGACTGCATTAATTAGGAAAATGCAAGCTAATGGCTCAAGTGGAAAACACTAATTAAGTGATTGTGGTGGACGTCTGGTAAATATGTCACATGATGGACACACATAATGTTGGTATTGTTTGACTGATCATGTGCATGCATGCAGCTAGCTGTAATGGTGTCTCTAGGATTATTGAGAGATTGGTTCTAATGGCACACCACTGTGGCAGCCTATTCTCCGCACACTGGTTCCTCATAGGCCATGCTTACCTTGACTCTTCAATATTGTAATTTTTATTTTGCATTCCAGAGATGTTTCCTTCTGTAAGAAAGCTCCATTGTCTTCCTAATCTATGGTTCAGCCCTGCACCAAGATTAACAATGACAGAAGATTGTATGATGAAACCCTGCATGCATTTATCCGCATGCCTTTACAATGCAGTCACTACCTTGATTGAGGCGTTATCACGCATTAGCTTACCATGCAAGTCGTTGCAATGAGTTGCTTTACAGGGCATTGGACTTTGGAATAGTATAAATTACTATTCCAAATCCAGTCTATGCAACACTAGGGAAAATATTGGACTTAAAAATCTAAATAATCAAGGGGAGAATGGATCACTCTTACCTGTAATACCAGGGTCATGTGTGGTTACCCACTTAAAAACCCTCATTCATGTACAGGAGCGATGGAGCAGTATATCTTGGTTCTTCGCTTCTCTTAGAACGTGAAAGCATCATCATAGGGTCTTGTTTTGATAGTCTGCTTTCCTCCACCTGGAGGTTGACCAACTGGTTTTGACAGTAGTGATCAGGAATAGAGTGAACAAAAGTGAAGTGGTTTAAATTGCTTAGCTCTCCTTCCCAAACAAACTTTATTCGGTAGAAGAGGTGGCAAGGGTAAAAAATAAGGTGGTGCGTGTGTAGGAGTGCTCTTGTTCTACAGCACCTTGTAGTCCAAGCAAAAGGTTGACATGTTTCAGCCCCTAAAGGTGCCCAAAGGTTCGGGGGGCTTTTTTCAGGACCTATTTCGAGTGCTAGGGTGCTAAACTGTAAGCATCCTATAAGGGTAGGTAATTAACTCACCCTTCTTCTTAGCAACAGGTCAGTAGTACCTGTAAATGGGAAAAAAACATACATTACATGTTAAATTACAAGAGTAAACTTATTATTTAACCCCAGGTGAGTAAACAAAAAATTAAAATATTAATTATGCATGACAGATTGCAATCTCACAGATGAGTGGCAGAGATGGTTGCAATAAATAATGTTACAATACTACTGCTATTGTCTTGTTGGTTGTTATGCCTCAGACAGTGCTGGTATGTTATTGAAAACCTTAGAAAACCCCACGATCACGATGCGCATTGCCGTTCGTTAGGTTTTGCTTCGTTGAAGATCTAGGGGTGGGGCATTTGAAAGCGCTTGCTAATATCAGCGCTCTAGGAGTCAAAACCGCTTTATACCAAGGGCCATATGTATCAACAACTTGATTTGCGATTACCAAATAGCGATGTTTAAGAAATCGCTATTTGAGAATTGCAAACAGGTATGTATGTACAAAATTGTGTTTTTTTTGTGATTTCCTGAAATTCCTTAATTGCGATTAGCAAATTTCGAATCGCATTTAAGGAATACTTTCCCATTCTTTTCTATGGGCCAGGAGGCACATAGGAATGAATGGGAAGTTATTCTCAATTTGCGATTCGCAATTTGCGAATCGCAAATTGAGAATAATTTCAAGGGTGCAGGGGTGTCCAAAGGACACCCTGACGCATCCCTGAAATATGCATGGTTGCACATGTGGCGCACATACATGCCCTCAGGGCATGTATGTGCGTCACATGGCACTTTGAAAAATGCAAAAATTTGCATTTTTCAAGGAATTCGCAACTGTAATTTGCGATTCCTTAAGGACATTTTGCAAATTGTTTTTGCTTCATACATTGCATTTAAGGAATTGCAAAATTTGCTATTCCTTAAATGCAATTGCAAAATAAGGAATCGCAAATTTTGCAATTCCTTGTTTTGCACCGCATTTTGCTTCATACATACCATTTAGCAAATTCGCATTCGCAAAGGCTGAAAATCTGCCAATTTCAGCATTTGCAAATTTAAATTTGCTTGATACATATGGCCCCAAATGCGGTAGAGGACGCAAGTGACATTATCCAAGGTGATAATGACGTAAAGTTAACATGAACATTTTTAAAGTCTGGCTTTACCGTGCACAAAAAGATAGGGTGTCATTTAAAGCTTATGTGCCAGAAAGCGTAAATAAATACTGGGTAGAGTTATAGGGCTAGATGTATCAACATACCCTTTTGCGATTTCCAAATAGCGATTTTTAAGGAATCGCTATTTGGGAATTGCAAAATGGCATGTATATAGAAATTCACAATTTTTTAGCGATTTCTTAAAATTCCTTATTTGTGATTAGCAAATTGCTAATCGCAAATAAGGAATAATTTCCCATTCATTTCTATGGGCCAGGAGGCCCATAGGAATGAATGTGAAATTATTCTCAATTTTCGATTCGCAATTTGCTAATCGCAAATTGAGAATAATTTCAAGGGTGCAGGGGTGTCTCAAGGACACCCTGCTGCACCCCTGAAAATGACATGTGTGCGCATATGGCACACATACATGCCCTAAGGGCATGTATGAGCGTCACATGGCACCTTTACAAATTGCATAAAGTGCATTTGTAAAAGAATTCGCAAATTACCAACTACAAGTTGGTGGTAATTTGCGATTTTTTACCCAAAATTTGCTAAGATGAAATGTTTCATAAATAGCATTTAAGAAATCGCAATTTGCGATTTCTTAAATGCTTGTGCAATGTTAAGGAATCACAAAATTTGCGATTCCCTAATATTGCTAACTTTTTGCATGATACATCTCATTTCCCGTTTTTCTTGTCGCAAATGCTGCTATTTTGCGAATCGCCGCGTTTGCGACAAGAAAAAAGCTTGATACATCTACCCCATAGTTATGCTTGACGGCAAAGCGCAGTCGAATTATTACTTCGCATACCTTATCATCGTCGTATTTGGCCTCCTCGGGTTGACCGGCAGGCTCAGACACCTGATTGCAGAGGGAGACAGGTTCAATAAATACAGCTAATAGGCATTGTCTCCTACTGGTCACTAAAAGGGGCTCTCCATGGAGAGTGGTACTTGATGTTGCAGGCTGTCTTGCTTGAGCTCACTCCAGATACAGTGATGCAGGGTAATAGCAAGCAGATTATTAAAGCAGTGATGAGCATGGTAGAGAGACTGTCTGTCTCGTCTGCCTGCGCGTAGTAAAAAAATGGAAAAACTTCTTGAATGGCCATCTTTGTGTGAATTAATTGAAGGAAGTTGGTGATTATAATTTACGGATAGAATTAATAAATTACATGGGCCCGATGCGAGCAGATTATAAAAGTGGTGATGAGCATAGTAGAGAGACTATCTGTCTCTTCTGCCTGCACGTTGTAGCAAATGGAAATAGTTTTTGAATGTCCATCTTTGTGTGAATTGTTTGCAGGAAGCTGGTAATGATAATTTACGGTCAGAATTAGTAAATGACCAAAAAAGGTCTTCTCAAGATGTCGTGGGGGAAAGAAGAAAGACTATCACAAAATTCTTCATTATGTCATTATTGTCTTGCTGTGACCTTACGTGTACATATATTTGAGTGGGTAGGGTGTTTGTTCTATTAGGCCCAGAACGGGTAACCGTGCACGGTAAAGATATTCATAAACCGGACTTAGTGGTAATGGTGTGCATCGTATGTAGGTTATGTTATGTTATGTTATGTTAGTGCTATTTGTATTGTGCACGGCTGCTCCAGCGAAGGAGCGTCCCGGCGCACCGACAAGGTGGCGAACACAACACAACTGGGGAACAGAAATAATTATTAAGAAATTGGGGAGTGAAGGATTTAACAAAGCTCAGAAAATAAATGAGTTTTAGCGGCCTTGCGGAAGGAGAGCAGGTCACCAAAGGTCCGGAGTTTCAAAGGGAGAGCGTTCCAGAGTGCGGCTGCCCGCACCTTAAAAGAGCGACCCCCCCACCCGACTGAGTTTGAACCGAGGGGCTACCGCTAATTCTTGGTCTAGCGAGCGCAGAGTGCGGCCCGGGATGTAAGGGCGCAAGAGTTGGTGCAGTAAGGGAGGTGATAGGCCCTTCAGAATTTTGAAGGAAAGGCACAAAACTTTAAAGTGGATCCGCTGCCTAACGGGTAACCAATGCAAGGCTCGCAAAGATGGACCGGCCGAGCAAAACCTAGGAAGACCTACGATCGCTCTGGCCGCAGCGTTCTGCACTCTTTGAAGTCGGGTTAACTCAGCCTGGTTTAATCCTATAAAAAGGGAGCTGGCATAGTCCAACCGCGCCAAAACCGTTGCTTGCACCACCAATTGACGAGTTGCGGCATCGAAGTATTTAAGGGCAGGGCGCAGATTGCGCAGGATGCCGAAGCAGCAAGCCGCCGTCCTTTTGGTGTGGCCAACGAAGTTGAGGGAAGGGTCCAGCCAAACACCAAGGTTTTTGATCTCCGCAACCGGAGTGGGGGTCGGCCCCAGCTCAGAGGGCCACCAAGTATCTCCCCATAGGTCCGTCCGCTTCCCAAAGATCATCACCTCCATTTTTTTGGCGTTTAGTTGGAGACAGTTGGACGTCATCCAACCAGCCACCGCCCTGAGTCCTTCTCTGAATCTTGGGGCATCCACCCCAGAGTCCCCGCTGATCGTGACCGCTAGCTGGGTGTCATCTGCGTACGACACCATGGTCATACCACAGAGCTTCACAACCTCAGCCAGCGGCCTCACGTAGATGTTAAACAACGTGGGGCTCAGTGAGGAACCCTGTGGGACCCCAAGAGACAGAGGATGACATTTGGACTGGTAGGGCGGGGACGCCACACAGAAGGAACGATCCCTGAGAAACGAACGGAACCACTGGTGTGCAGTGCCGATCACCCCTATCTCCTCAAGACGTTGCAGGAGAATGTCATGGGAGACCGTGTCAAAGGCGGCGCTTAGGTCTAACAAAACAAGCGCCGCCGTTTGACCTGCATCCAGAACTACCCGAAGGTGCTCGACCATAGATAACAGTGCTGTCTCCGTACTGTGGCCAGCCCGAAAACCATTCTGGGTGTCGTCCAGAATGTTGGCACGCGACAGATGACCAGTGAGGGCGGTGTTGACATGCGCCTCCGCGAGTTTGGCTGGCCACGGGAGAAGCGAAATCGGGCGGTAGTTCTCCGATTTTGTAGGGTCGAGAGATGGTTTTTTCAAAATGGGCATTACTACCGCATGCTTCCATTTCAAAGGCACCTGGCCGGATGATAGCGACGTGTTGATTAAGTCGCAAACCGGGCGAGCAAAAACCTGGTCTCTGAACATAGGTGGCTTAAGCGGGTCGTCCGGCGACCCCGACTTAACTCGGAGAGCCAAGGCCGTGTAAGACTCCAAAGAGAGAGAGGGGAGAGAGTCTAGCACCACCTGATCCAACCGGATGGGAGGCCCCATACTGGTTTGTGCAGTGGAGGAGGGGAAGGCCCTATATATGGTCTGGACCTTCTCCAGGAAGAAAGCCGCCAGCGCTTCACAATGAGTATTGGAGCTGATGGAGTTACCGGCCGGCTTCCTTGCCACAAGGTCTTTAAGGGCCTTAAAGATGGTTTTAACAGGATTCCCACTATTGCGAAACTCCAGAGCGTAGTATTCAACCCGGGTTCTACAAACCGCGCGGTGATAAGACTTGACCGCAGCCATATACAGGGTTTTTTGCTGCTGTCATACCTCTTCCTCCAGTCTCTCTCTGCACGTCTGCAGACACTTTTCAGAGCCCTCAGATTGCCATCATACCAGGGACTGGGGGCGCGGGAGCCACACTTACTGGAAACCATCGGGATAAGGGAGTCGAGGGCCCTGGTTACCCATCCGCAGAAATGGTCATAACCAGACTCCACGTTCTCCACTGCACCCAGTGGGTCGTCAGTGAGAAGGCGGTGGAGATCTTCCGCCTTTAATTTGCTCCAGCGCCGTCTGGGCATGGCTCGCAGTGGCACCTTAAGTGGGGCTTCATCAAGAGGACAGTGAATGGTCACGAGTGAGTAGTCTGACCAGGTCAGGGGGAGGGGGGGGCCACTGTAACCCCTTCTAAGTTAGAAAAAAAGGGGTCCAGAGTGTGGCCACCACTATGAGTGGGGTCCGAGACCAGCTGGAACAATTGAAGGGCCTCAAGGTCCGCCACCATCCCTCCCACAGAAGAAAGACACAAAGTGTCAAAATGGAGATTCAAGTCACCAATGATAGAAAAATTGGCAGACCCTACTGCTAGTGAACTAACCGCCTCAGGGAGAGCCTCTCGAAATGCCACTGAGCTACCAGGTGGACGGTAAATCAGCAATCCTGACAAGGTAAAGAGCGGAGTAACCGCAACCTTGAACAGGGCGCTTTCGCAGCCCGTGATGATCTGCACACTCCAGGCGCAAGAATAGCACGATTTAACAGCAAGAGCGACGCCACCCCCTCTCGAAGAGCGGTTGAGCGTGTAGATGGAATACTCAACGGGGAACGCCAGATTCAATACCGTAGAATCGGTGTCTTGCAGCCATGTATCTGTCAGACAAAAGATGTCAGGGGGGTCATTGTCCACAAGATCAGCAATATCCTGATAATGCTTGACCGCCGATCTGACGTTTAAATTCCAGATGGTGAGATGTCGCGAAGAGACCTTACTGCTTATGGCAGGCTGCACTATACAAGACCCCAAACAGGAAGGGGCTTCGAGTAGCCAGCCGCCACAAGCACAGCGATGGGGGCCACACAAAGGGTCAACGCGGACTTCGGCGCAGGGAGGCAGACAGGTGTTAAATGCCAGGAGACTATCCCTGGTATACATAAGCATGGTTAGAGATGCACCTGATGTGAATATCGCCGCGAAGCCAGTGCAACCGAGCTCGGACGGGCGCAGACGGGCAGGACTCTGGCACGACTCCGGCCACGCGAGGACACGCCCGCTGCGCGATCCCGCTGCGCTAGGGGAGGAGCCTTACATAGGTGTTCCCAGGCGTCACATGTGCATTCAAGCGCTGTCAGCTGGAAAAGCCTCACTCCACTCACCCCACTCCAAGATGTCTGCCAAAAACGAACCAGGCACCCACCCCAGGACCAGACCCGCCAAAACGGCGGTGAAGGGGCACAATTTATGGTGCAGGTAAGGGGCAATTTAAAAAAGGGTCAAAATTACCAAAACAAACAAAAAGAATATATAACGTTTTTAAAACAGCAGTTTTACTGCAAAAACGCGCAAGCGCTCTCGCAGCAGCAGCTACCTTGTCAGGGGCTGAAAGCAGGAGGGACTCGCCCTAAATAGGTGTTCCCAGGCGTCACATGTGCATTCAAGTTCTCAGTATTCATACAAAATGTTGGGATTGAAGGGTAAACACCATTTTCACATTGAGACTAGATGGCATAGTATAGAGAATGGAAGGATGTATGGCCGCTGTTGTAACTCTCATCTTCACAGCTTCATCTCCCGGGGAATTCACTTGTTTATTAAAAGATACCGAACTTTGAAATTCCAAAAGTCACAATTGCTTTCTATGTAAGTGTATGTGTCTCGAGGTGTTGCACCCTCCTTTGTTCTTTCTCATACAGGATTTTCTCAACATTGTGAGTTTTAGTCTGCAATGTCTTAAAAATTATCCATCTGAGGTCATAAATGATGTGTTTTGATTCACTGAAATGGTTACTCAGTTTGGTTGCGGCTTTCTGACATTTATTATTACTTCTGTGTTAGCAGATTCTCTGTTTTATCTTGCAACAGGTCATTCCTACGTATTGCAAATCATGTGGGCAAGTAACCATATAGATTGCATGTGTTGTATTGATATTGTATGGTTCCCATAGGATTATTAATGGGTCCTAAACAAACACAAAGGCTCACTTTTTAGGTCGAGGACCGAAGGCTGCGCTTGCGCAGTCTCCGGGAGGAGATTTAATGATTTGGAGTATGGGGGCTTGAACCCGCCTCTCTCCTCCTCTCTCCTCCATTGGCTGGCTTCCTAAACGGAGGCCAGCCATTGGAGGAGACAGGCGTCACTCCAATAAAGCTCCGTCTCTTTCGATTTCAGGGGCGTGTTTTTTTGCGTTCTTTCGACTGTGACGTCACCTGTCACTCAGAATGCCAAAACAGGCCCCGAATCCGAAATTTGTGGACGTTTGCGGCCGCCATTTCTATCTGCTCTCTTGTAGCGTGCTCCTCTTTCTACAGGAATAGCTGGTGGCAAGAGCGCTTTATCAAGCGTGGATCGACCTAAAAAACGTAGCCACTTCCTTTCCTAAAGTCCGACAATATCACAGATTAAAGACATCATAATGTACTACGAAACCACTTCACAATATAGTGGCATGTAAGGTTAACAATGAGCATTATGGAGCATGCACTGCTTCCCAGAGCCACTCTTATCACCCGGGAGAGGATGGGCGACTAAACTGGTCCTTCCTCTGGTTCATCCTGACGTCATTAGGTACGGAGGGTGCGCGTGGAGGCAGCGGAGGTGCCGCTCCACAAAGCCACTGCAGTGCTGCTCGCCACACCTCAATCCGCTCTCATATTGTACTCTCTAAGCGTTTTACTCTCGTCTCGGGTGAGGGCTCCTCTTTCAGCATCTGTGACGTGTGCGCCTGGACATATCTCACGTCCCTTATGGCGGCCATCTCCATCCCGCGCATTTCGCAGGCGGTTTATCAGCCTGGCCAGGGCCCGGGGTGCTGATGTGTTGCGCAGATTGCCATCGCGGGCCCTGCGAGAGGCGCACGGATCCACTGTCCGGCAGTATCCCCTCGCAGGACAGCTGGGGGTGATGCTAATGCGGCCTCCATTTGCGGCAGTCGATTTCAGAGTCTGGGATCTCCTTTTTGATGACAGGCGCAGGCCTTGCAGGCCTTCTGCTGCGCGTCCGCACGCAGCCAAAGGCCGCCGCGCAGCGCCCCCTAGGTGCGGATGTGCGCGTGTGTTCGGACCCCTTGGTGTGTGTTTAAGCCCATAAACCGGGTCCCTAGCATTGGCAGCATGTATGACTGAGCGCATGAAACAGGGAATGTCTATGTCGCGATACTCTTGCAGGTGGGTGCCCTGTTGTGGCCGCTGTATGATGAATGCATGTCGTGACTTGTTGGGAAGTAAGACTTGAGTGCTTTAACCTTTGACTGGAATTCCATTCCCACATCTTTGTTGTTGTTCGCCTCTCGGATTGTGGCATCCTCTGTGAACTGGGTGCAACAAGTACCTTACAGTTTGACTGGGTTCGATGTTCTCTTCGGAAGTGTTCTGTGGAGAAGTGTAATTGCGTACTTGTAATAACTGAAATGGCGACGTTCGTATTACCCCGGAGTTAGCATGCCCCTGGTTGTCTGCGTTTGCGTCCCACCCCCCTTCCTATGTCGTCTTGTCGTGTTTTATTTCACACTGCGCTCGGGAGTCTGTCATTGGTGCTATGGGGGGTGACTGAGTCTGGAGCACAAGTAGGCGCGTAGCTGCCATTGGTGCAGCTGGTGCAGTAGCACCGGGCCCCAAAGGCTTCCCTGAAACGTGATAATATATGTATATTATCATTGAAACAGCAGCCAGGGAGTCCATTTCCCTCCTTGCACCAGGGCCGACACTGGCTACGCCACTGGGCCCGTGAGGGAATTATCTCAAAAGACCCACTTTCAATGTAATTCACTCTTCCGCAACAATCTGGTAAGAAGAGGACTCCTCAGTGGAGGCAGGAAGAGGGCAGCCTTGCTGAGGAGGGTGGACGTTCACTTGTGTTCGCCAATCTCTGTCCTTTCCACGTCCTCACAGCATTTTTCAGGTTTTCACCTCTGTATCTATGACACATTAAACATGTACTGTGAGTGCCGATTCCCACGAGGTTAGCCACCATGCCCTTGCCAATTAGTTCGTATTTACTCTAGTCTGTGTCTATACCGTACGCGATGACGTCATCTAACTCTTTAAGGACAGCGGTCCTGGAGCAGTCCTGTTCCATTGGGTGTACAGCCAGCATCGGCTAGATTTGTTTTCACCTGGATGTAGCTGCCAAACGTGTATCCTTGTGACGGTGTAGTGTTTGTTATAACTCTCCTCATCCTTTTGCCAATCAATGCTGTTGTTTACTCTAATTTCATGGGTATGTTTCAGTTTTGTATCTTAAGTGACATCAAGGCACAGAAGCCAGCTGGCAGGTCTTGCATGCAGCAGCCAAACTAGTCCTTCAGGAATCATGATTAGTATCTGTGCAGTTCTCTAGTCCCCATAATACTCATTGGACTCAAGATGCTAGTTAATTGCTAGCTAGGGGTGGGAGAAATTTGCGTTACTTGATTTTGCATACTTGCACGAAATTACACATAATTACATGAAATGCAAAAGTGGCATTTGTGATGTATTTTAGTACGAAATGCATTTGGACGTGAGGATACATTTCACTCTACCTAACCGTGCAAAAAACAGAACCCACCACAAATAACAGCAGCTTCTGTTCCATTGTTCGCGTAGTTCCTGTGTGTTGACAGAGTACAGAGCATAATTTTGCCGTGTGGCATAATGGTATAATTTTAGGAATTTTGTGAAACAAGAGTAACTCAAAATTATGCTAATGGGGGTTTTGTCTGGCTGATTGGGTCACTGTGCCACAGGTCAGCTGCAACTTGCATCTGAGTGTGGCCTTCCTTAGAAGGAATACTAGTAGATGGCAGGGCATTAGTACAGTGCCCTACAGTAGAAGAGTTATCATAGAAAGCCGGGTCCACCATGGAATCAGAAACAACACTGGTGCTTTAATGCACACAGCATCATATCAGTAGGAAAACAGCAACACTATGTGCATGGGAAAGTATTCTGACACAAGTGAACTAGGCTGGCACAGCTCTGTGCCTGCTTAGATATAAACCATTAGGGCAGTATGCATTAAGGCCTTCGATCATGAGCCCCTGCTTCAGAAAAAAGTGCATAAGTAAGTCTCATCTGTGGGTTGGAGAAGACGCCCCCGCCTCCTCAAGAGTTTACCCTTCAGTAAACTGAGACTGGAATCAATGTACATGAGGTAGTTTCACACCTCCTTGGCAGAGTCTGCCATTTGAATGATCTCAGGCGCAATAGTCCTGCTAACCTCAAGCAAGAAAGCATAGCACTAAGGATAAGTGTTAGGGTTTTAGAATCACTTGTTCTATAGTAGAATGGGAGAGAGGGATTTTTCTTGCCTCTGCTCCCCTGATTGTGCCATTTATCTTGCCTCTGCTCCCCTGATTATGCCATTTTTCTTGCCTCTGCTCCCCTAATTGTGCCATTTTTCTTGCCTCTGCCCCCCTGATTGTGCTCGTTTTTTTGCCTTCTGCCCCTGATTGCACTTGTTTTTCTTGCCTTCTGCCCCCTGATTGCACTCGTTTTTCTTGCCTCCGCTCCCCTGATTGTGCCATTTTTCTTGCCTCTGCTCCCCTGATTGTGCCATTTTTCTTGCCTCTGCCCCGTTGATTGTGCCATTTTTCTTGCCTCTGCCCCCCGGATTGTGCCATCTTTCTTGCCTCTGCCCCCCGGATTGTGCCATTTTTCTTGCCTCTGCCCCCCTGATTGTGCCATCCCTGCCCCATGACATGCAAGTATGGAATAGTTAAGTGTGTTGGGGGCTCTCTTGACATGTCACCCCAATGTTAGTTCAATGCTGATATTATAGTGTGGTATGAGGAATGTCCTGGCTGAAGTCCATTACTCTCTGCTAGGGAGTCAAACAACAAGACTGCCTTCATGGTATAAATCCCCTGTGTCAAGAATCCCGGACTCCTTCAAGTGTCTCAGTTCATGGTTGGTGATAGTCGTGGGTCCTCTGGATAAACCCAGCAATGGTAGTGCAGGGGCATATGGTTTTGTATCTTGTGTAATCAACACGCTTCTGCTATAGCATCTGTATGCTACATTAAGCAGTAATTGCGCTGGAGCTCTCTGCCGGGTACATGGGTGGAATAATGTGAGAAGAGCTTCATGAGATGAGAGTGATGAGTATGTTGCAGTGTCCAATAGGTAGCGCTCGGAGAACCACAGAGCCACCCATTGCAGTTGTGCTGTGTGGGTGGCTTTGTATGTGTGGCTCTGTGTGGGTGTAAATGCAATAGGTCATGCATTTGCAAGCGAATATGCTATTGGCATTGTAAATGACAATGCCATTTATTTAACGATTAAGCTATTGGCAATGTAAATGACAATGCAATTTATTTATGATTTAAAAAAAAAATGTCATGAGCAATGCCAATAGCTCTACCTTTCATAATGCTGAGACCATTGCATTGTAAATGCTTGTTTTAGGGAGAGTCCAAAACAATTACAGAGGAAGAAAGAAAGGAGTTTCCTCGACAGAACAGGAGCTAACATAAAAAGCTTTCAAGTCATACTGATGGAATAGCAAGTCTTTGAGCCAGCTATTGACATGTAATGATAAGTTACAATGGCCCTACTCTTATCCTGAGTTCCACCCTGAGTCAAGATGAACCTCAAAGTATACACCCCACCCCAAATAATGTTCTATGAATACTTTTTTCCTTGTCAATGCAGCACCTAAGTATAGGATAAGGCACTTTATAATAAAACATCAGGGTTTGGCTAGGCTTACGTTTGGATATGGACTGGTTGGATGTCATGTCCTAGTAGGCTTAGTCCCATGGTTAATAGAAGGTAGAAGATGAAATAATAATGGAAGCCACAGAAAGTAATCACTTAGGCAGAAACTGTCAGAGAAACGTGGCATATGCCAAGATGTATTGTGATTCGGGATTGTAATTTCTAAGGTGGCTTGGCCAGAATAGGGGTAAAGATAGGTGAATGGGCCCAGCGCTGCACCTTTTCTTCTGCCAATGGTAGAGGTGATGAGACAGAAACATAGGAGGCTGGATAATTTATGAAAGGATTGCTAACTGGGCTTATAAAAAAGGAAGGAATACCTTAATAAATGCAACAGTCATCACTTAGAAAGGAAAGAAACTTAGGGCCAGATGCATCAAGCGAAATGCGCTCGCAAAAGGGCCAGATTCTCAGAATCTGGCCCTTTGCGAGTGCAATTTTTGCATTTGGGATGCATCATCCCAAATGCAAAAATCGCAAAGAGAGAATTCGCTAAATTGCGATTGATTGCATTTAAGGAATCTCAAATTGAGATTCCTTAAATGCAATGCATGAAAGTATCAAAAATAGCGAATTCGCTAATAGGGCACGCAAATTACCACGAAGTACAACTTCATGGTAATTTGCAAAAACTGTGAAAAATGCACTTTTGTGCATTTTTCAAAGTTTCATGTTGCGCACACACATGCCCTAAGGGCATGTGTGTGCGCAACACATGTGCACAGATCACATTCAGGGGTGTAACAGGGTGCCCTTTGGACACCCCTGCACCCTTGAACTCGCAATCTCAATTTGCGAATCGCTAATTGCGATTCGCAAATTGAGATTGTCTTCCCATTCATTCCTATGGGCCTCTAGGCCCATAGGAATTAATGGGGAGGTATTCATTAATTGCGACTCGCAATTTGCGAGTCGCAATTAAGGAATTCTAAGGAATCGCTATTTTTATAGTGATTGCTTGATGCATTCCATTTTGCTATTCCTTATTAGCGATTCCTTATTTTTCGCTAATAAGGAATCGCAAAATGGATGCTTGAGGCATCTGGCCCTTACTATTTGTTCCAGCAGCCACTCATTTCTCTCACACAGGACAGTCCCTGCCCTCCTCTTCAGGAGCCTAGACTACATATAGCCAGATTCATCAGTGTCCCGATTTGCGAGTCCTTAATAGCGATTATTAAGGAATCGCTTTTAATGACTCGCAAAACGGGATTCATGTAGAAATCACAATATTATTTGCGATTTCTACAGCTTCCTTATTTGCGATTAGCAAATTGCTAATCGCAAATAAGGATGCGATTTCAAGGGTGCCAGGGGTGTCCAAAGGACACCCTGTAGCACCCCTGAAATGTAAATGTAGACTGATGTTGCGCACACACATGTCCAAAGGACATGTGTGTGTGTAACATACAACTTACAAAAATGCACTAAAGTGCATTTTTCTAAGTTTTCGCTATTTACCACGAAGTCAGACTTCGCGGTAAATAGCGGCCAAAAATAGCGATTTCGCAATTCAAAAAAGGTTCATGAATTGCATTTAAGGAATCTCAAATAGAGATTCTCTAAATGCAATTCCTCGCAATTTAGCGATTTCGCAATTTGCGATTTTTGCATTTGGGGTGATGAATCCCAAATGCAAAAATTGCCCTCGCAAAGGGCCAGATTCTCAGAATCTGGCCCTTTGCGAGCCAATTTTACAATGATGAATCTGGCAGTTTATGACCTAGACAAAAACATAACCCTCTTATTGTGATATCTAGAACAAATATGTTATTTGGCATGTTATAAAACCAATACCTCACTAATGCTAAGGTATCTATGCAAAATCTCACTTTTAAAGATTTAATTGACATTTTAAATACCTAGGGGCCTCATTACGATGAGACTCGGTTGGAGGCTTTGCAGGTTTTACTTTCAACTTTATGAGGCAGACGGTCAATCTGGCCGGTCATTCCACCTGGATTCTGACTGGCTCAAGGAGCGAGTCAACAAGTCAGAGGCCTAACCATAATCCCTATGGACAGTGTTTCCGCCGTTGTAATTACAATGTCGGTTTCCGACAGGCTTTCTATGTTCGGCTTTCCCACATAGAAAGGCTGTCGGAAACGGACTTTGGGGGCCCCTAGCAGGGCACCTTGCGGCCTTCGGTAAGGGACTGAGGGGACGCCTAGGGTGCCCTCCTGTTAATCCCTGCACCGAGTCATAGGCACTTTGAGGTGTCTGCCATGCGGTGCAGGGATGAACAGAGTCTCCCATTTCTCAATGGGAGCTTCAGCTACATTTGGTTTATGGCCGCAGCACAAACTCTCATAGATTAATGGGAGCCTGCAACAGCACCATGTGCAGTTGGATTGTAATGCTGTGGTCAAGTCCGCCGACCAGAGATTGGTCGTTCCCGAATCCACAACAGTGTGTCCGCCCAACATTGTAATAAGGCTCCTAGTTCTTAACAATTAAACATTATAATTATTTTTTTTCATAATTTATGGATATGGCTTACGAGAGAATCAGAAAAACAATTAGGATTTAAATGGGAATGGAAAGGATATATGACATTGCTAACCTGCTATTCTGGCATCATGGAACCTTGTATGACAACCTGTTGGGGTCAATGATGACCATCTCTAGTCCTATACTATGGAGTTGTCTGATTGTTCAATAAAACAATTCTTTCAGCTTACACATTGTAAATACTTAGACCTATATTCCTATGTTAGTAACAATCTTCTGAAGAAAGTGCCTGAGAAGAGGAAGTCCACTACTGAAATGAAGGGAATATAAATGAAAACATAAAGGTGTTTAAAACAGACATTAAAGTAGGTGGGGGAAGTTGGAGAGAATGGAAAATACAGGAGACCATAATACATAATAGTTGTTAAAATTAGGGGAAACGTGACGTGCCAGCAGCATCAGCAGGAATTGCTGGTGTGGAGGCTGTGTTGTGCTGATGGGACAAGTGGGGTGGTGGTGGTAGTGGAGTGTCATGAAACCAGGAAAAATAAAGAGGAGATTGAATAGTACATATGTGTGCTACTCTTTAAAAACTGTTTTTACAGTCAAACAGACCTACTGCCTGAGTATGGAATATTTTACTTCCCTTTAGTTCAGCCCTAAAACTAACATAGTTCCCTATCTTACACATAGTATTCTACAAATGATATTGCTCCTCCATTTGCTTTAAACACTTTTGCTATTTAGCCACTGAAACCTATGGGCAAAGTCAGTCTCCCTTCATGTACTGCATGCACAGCGACAGAGAAGGGATAAGTGGGAGGGGGAAAGTCTTATCCACCTGTGAAAAAAGAAGTCTGCAAAGAAAGCTACAGACAGGATGAATTCAACAATGGAAATCGGGAATCTAGAAGCCTAAGGAACTATGTGGGGATAAAGAATATTACAGTAGATCAAGGGAAGTTATGAAATTGGAAAATACAGAAGGCCATCCTACATACTAGGTGGGAATAGCTCAAAGTAAAAAATAATAAACATGACTTACCTGCATTTGCAGGCACAGCTTCTTCCGAGTCTAGAGCATCTGCTGTTGCACCATGGCCATGTGCCCCAGTTGTGCTGCTGATGTTGCTGGTGGCCTACCCTCTTGGCCTACTTGGTGCTCTTACGTTCTTCTGAAAGGAGGAAAGATAAAGAGGACAATGATTAGTTGCACTGTCTACAAAAAGTCATATTTACAGGCATAGTATATTATGGTCTGACTAACCAATCTTATTCCTCTCTTCACAATCCACCCAAAACTTAGTTCTCGGTCCTACACATTGTTTGTTTCCTAAAAATGATATTGCTACTCACCTTGCTTCATACATTTTTGCTATTCAATGGCAAAATCAGTCATCCTTTATGTACTGCACCTCACTGAGATAAAGACTGTATTATCAACATTAAAGTCACCATCCCTGATAGCAGACCATGCTACTGACATTCCTTAAATTAGACAAAGCAAGCACCTGGCTCACTGTGGAGCAGAATTTGGGCAATACGATTCACTTGATGTACACTACACATTCTCTCCCAATCCTCCAGTCCTACACCCTTCTCGAAAGGTTGACAACAATCTCCACTACTCTGTGGACCACATGCACTCCGCAAAGTGTATAGACAAACTCCAATGTATTACATGCCTTCTCCTTTGAAACAAAGACAGCGGGCGCAGGCACTCTCTAATGCAAAAAGTGTATTTATTTATTGGAGTGGCAAACACCAACATGAAAACAGCTCTGAAATGAGCTCTGTGGTAGTATATAACACATAGTGGAGGATAAAAGGAGCCAACAGATCTCATGCTGAGATCCGACTGGCTGCCACCACATCAACAACGATATGACGGCAACCATTTTAGGACTCAGGACCCGGGGCCAATATTTTATCAAGAGTAGGGGGAGACACAAAAAAAGAAAGGGGAGGTGGCCCACTCCCCAAACTTCTAAGGGCCCCCAGGGACCCCATCCCCTTAGCCCATATTGTAATAAAGGGGAGGGGATCTGCAGGGCTACCCTCCCCAAGCTTAAAAGGGCTGTTGTGTCCTTATTGCCTGGGGTCAAAACTTTCTAAATATGGAGGGGACCACTACATTTCACCATTTAAAATTATCTAAAGTAAGGGTGCTACTTGTAGTTACCTTAGGCTTTGAGGTATAGTCACTTGCAAAAACTATAACTGGTGAATTTCAGTGGTTTTGTACGTTTAAAATGACATGTCTTGACTGGCATCTTTACCTAAGTATAACGTGACTATAAACTTTGTTTTATTCAGTAAAAAAAACAAATATATATATATATATATATATATATATATATATATATATATATATATATATATATATATATTCACTGAAAAAACAAGGTAAAAACAATGTTATAGTTAGGTATGGTGTACTATTTTTCTTGATGTTAAAATAAAACTTAGAAGTCTACTGAAAAAAACAAAGGGGAAAGTGATGTGATATTTAGGTTTTAAAACAATCTTAGAATATCACTGAAAAAACAAAGGGGCATATTATCAAGGGGGTTTATCTCCACTTTTTTGTCTTTAAAAGCCAAGAAAGCGGAGATAAAATTATCTCCCTATTACCTAGCTGTCGCTAACACCAGTTAGCGACAGCTAGTAGGAGATAGCGACCATCTTGGGCCCCACTTTGCATGTCAGTGATATTTATCACTATTGACATGCAAAGTGGGCGTGCCAAGATGTTAGCGACTGAAAACAGTCGCTAACATCGCTATCTCCTATTACCAACTTTTGGAGATATTCGTGCTAAGCACGAATATCTACAAAAGCTAACACCTGCCCTGAGCAGTTCTTAGCCATGTTATCCAATGGGAGGTGGATAACATGGCTAAGAGCATTAGCTCGGTAATGCATGAATATCGCTGACTTTTCAGTGATATTCATTCGATGACTTTTCAGTGATATTCATGCATTGCGGCGATTTTTATTGCATTTGCGATAAACCTTGGTAATACCAAGGTTTATTTGCGGTAAAAATCGCCGCAGCTCAGCGGTACATTTTTGTCTCTAACCAAGCAATAGCGATGATTATCGCTATTGCTTGGTAATATGGCCCAACATCTCTTTAGACTGCTATATGGATATACTACTGTATCTACAATTAGCTCTGCACACACACTGGATTTTTGCATATCTTGCGCTCCTGCGGGGAGCCATCACAGCTTCCTGTGCATTCGCAAGCCTCTAGCAGGATCGATAGATACAGACAAAAAAAACTCACACAACTGGGAGGATCCTTCTAAGACACCCTAAATGTACCAGGGGGTCATGGCACCCCTACCCAACCCCCTTCTACTCTTTTTTATTTCAATATATTGATTTATTAACATATCACATAAAACTTACTAATTTATATTTTCATTTTTATTGAGCGAATTCATAGGGTAATTAGCAATACACCGATTAACTAATCACTGCTTTATCTACAATGTACATCATTAATTGAGGCATTGGTTTCATATGGACATTAAACTAGATTTTTACTCCAGTCATAAATATCATAGTGGGGAAGTATTGGGCCATTTCAACAAAGTGCAATTGTGGCTAAAAATAATCATACCAACCACGTTATTTGATATTTGAGGAAAGTGTAATACATTGACATTTTCTGGATTAAATGCAAATGTGCCAAGAATATGCTTATTTGTATATACCTACAAACAGATGTTTCATTTTAGCAGCTAGATATATATATATGCATCCCAGCGCGGAAATATTTGGACATTTGGACAAATTGCAAACATGCCTAAAAATACACATATTCTAATGATCCTAGCAACCATGTTATTCCACAGTTGAAGAAAGTGCAAAACATTAATCTATTTTAAATAAAATGCAAATGTTCCTAGAATATGTTTCTTTTTATATTTCCTGTAAACAATAATTTTTCTTTTTATAGAAACAATCATTTTTAGCAGCTTAAATAAGTTGGGCCAACCCTGGATCCACGCTCTACCTGTTAACAAAAACCTTCTACCAAGTATGAAATACCAGTGGGCATATTATCAAAAACGTTGATAAAATTATTGCTGCTTTAGCGGCAGGAAACTGCTGCTAAAACAGCGATAATGGGCTTGATAATATGCTATTGTGAATTCCCACAGCAGCCCAGGTTAACACCAGAACCTGGGCTGCTATGGGAATTCACAAGAGCATATTATCAAGCCCATTATCGCTGTTTTAGCGTCAGTTTCCTGCCGCTAAAGCGGCAATAATTTTATCGACGTTCATGATAATATGCCCCCAGATCTTTAACATTTATTGTTAATTTCAAGACTGAGCTTAATAAAAACTGGTATTTAATTTTCTGGGCAATATGTATCACGCAAAATTGCCTTCGCAAACGCCGAAATTCGCAGAATTTCGGCGATTGCAATTTTGCTAAATGGTATGTATTAAGGCAAAATAAGGAATCGCAAAATTTGCGATTCCTTATTTTCCAATTGCATTTAAGGAATCGTAAAGTTTGCGTTTCCTTAAATGCAATGTAAGAAGCACCAAAAAAGTGCAATTTAGCCTTACGGAATCGCAAATTACCACCAACTTCAAGTTGGTGGTAATTTGCGATTCCATTTAAAAATGCACATTTGCATTTTTCAAAGTGCAATGTGAAGCACATACATGCCCTTAGAGCATGTAAGTGCGCCACATGTGCACCCAAGCTTATTTCAGGGGTGCATCATGGTGTCCTTTTGACACCCCTGCACGCTTGAAATTATTCTCAATTTGCGATTCTCAAATTGCGAATCACAAATTGAGAATAGCTTTCCATTCATTCCTATGGGCCTCCTGGCCCATAGAAAGGAATGAGAAAGTATTCCTTAATTGCGATTCGCAATTTGCAAATCACAATTAAGGAATATTAAGAAATCGCTAAAAAATTGCGATTTTTTACATACATCCCTATTTGCAATTCTCAAATAGCGATTTCTAAAAAATCGCTATTTGAGAATCGCAAATCAGGATGTTTATACATATGGTCCTAGATCTTATGCTACTGCATTTTCAAATCCCTCCATAAACTTCCATGTAGCTTTTAATCTTTTAATGCTCCCTGCCCTTTTTGCGAATGCCTCCTCATCTTATTTTGCCACTCTTGATACGTTGGTACTCTAGTTGTCTTCCAATTCTGCAGGATTAGAGATTGAGCGACAAAAGACTCAATTGCGATAAATGATCCAGCCCCTTTATCCATTATAAAATTCTGCCTCTGCCTAAAAGAGGCAAAGAGTGCTACGCCTGACCCCGTTTCAATCCATTTTTGCAATCCTAATCTTAGAGCCACAAATATGTGTTCCCAAAACCACTCAACTCTGGGACAGATAAAAAAGTATGTACCCAGTTACCCTCCCCAAGCTGCTGGTAGTGAAAGCAGGGATCCTCCAATTCTAGAGCATTCTAAGAAGGGCCTTAGGAGTATAATATGCAATCCAGCATGATAAGAAAATTCATTCTCTTAAAGTTTGCGGAATTTAGGGCCTTATTGCCTAATTGCAAGATCACCTACGACTCGACCTCGGAAAAAGTGTCAGCGCAAACTTTTTCAAAACTTTTTTCACCAGATGGCCCTAGCCTTGGCCCCACAGTCATTTGTATCAATTGCCCACCTCCCTTAGCTTTTACCCAAACAGAGCGGAAACTACATTAGGCTAAGAACACAATTTTTTCAATTAGTGCACAATCTGCTGAGATAAAAAAAAAGAGCTTGCACCTATCTCCACACCTAGCTTGAAGGTCCTGCTAAGTTATACAATTCCATCTTATCAGAAAATGTCCCAGTTCTTTAAACCCATTTGAATTCCAAAACCTTAAATGGCTATTTGGTATATGTAGGCCCAGAACTTTGCATTCCCTAAGCTGCAAGTATTCATGTCCTGCAGACTGACCATTCACAGAATAAAATGTTTGAAGTCTCCAACAATATTAATGCAATGTATTATACCTCGTCTTTTTGGGAATTTTTGCCGTCTTTTTAAATATTGAAAGTTGGGACCCGGTATCCTGCACCATCTCCCCCCCCAAAATAAATCCAGAGACCCCATAGCATCTATTGACCGAACTAATATTTCTATAAGAGAGGTTTCATAATATCTACGTATCTGAAGCAGTGCCAGACCCCCCCCAGGTTAATATCTAGCTGAAACACTGACATTTTAACTCTCTAGACTTATTTATTCCATACAAAGCACCAGAAAAGTGCCTCCAATTCTTTAAAATAAGTAATTCTGATTTTAATCGGCACATTAGTAAAAAGAACAAGTGTAAAATAAACAATTTTATCAATGCGACTCCCCCTATTATTTTCAGAGGAAAAAGTGACCATCTATCCATAAATCTTGGATATTTTTAATCAACACTTCGGAATTCAATTCATAGAGTTCTGCATAATTATTAGGTACAATTATTACCAAATAACGAATTGGGTTGCAATTGGATGCCTGCAGCTGAAAGTCTAAAGGAACAATATTCGGAGGGGTATTAAATAAAAGCAATTATGTTTTATTATGGTTAATTTTATATCCACCAAATTATTGTAATTGTTCTAATGTTTTCTTAAAGCTTAGACATTCCCATATCAGTGGCACTATACCCAGGGCAGCCTTAATCTTCGTTGATAATAAAAGTAAATAGCTTAGGAGACAAAGAACAATGCTATTTATTTCAACGATTCCGGCTAAACTTGTATTTATAAATACCTTTCCCAGTGTCCCTTGATATATATTGTGATGCAAAATAAAAAAAACTGAGAAAGAAAGACACATTTTCTGAGGCGATAGAAAAGAGCATCCCAGTTTACCAGGTCCAATGCTTTCTCAGCATCTATCATCATGATCAGTGCGGGCGTCTGATTTACTTAAAAAAATCGAGCACATGAACTAAGAACCTGGGGCCTTATGTATGAAAAGTGACGTATCGCTGCGAGTCAACAGCGATGCGTCACTTTTCATTGCGACCTCCTTGCGACCCCAATGATGCGTCATATTTACAATATGACGCATCATTGCGCAAGGAATTACAGATACGTCAATATTTCTGACGTATCTGTAAGCGCATAAGTGACGCATTGCTGGAGTGTGTCACAAAAGTGACGCAACACCAGCAATGCGTCCTTTCACATGGGGAAAGCCCCATGTGAAAGGGCTTGCGTCAGTCTTACGCCTGCTGTGAGACAGGCGCAAGATTTTGACGCAACAGCGTCCTAAAAGTGACGCAATGAAATCTCATAGATTTCACTGGGTCACTATTACGAAGCTTTTTGCGGGGGAACGCCCTCTCTGCATACATTATACCTGACGCAGGTATAATGTAGCGCTGGGGTTTACAAAGTGACGCATCTGCTTAGATGCGTCACTTTGTAAATAGTGCGCAACAGGAGTCATGTTTTACGACGCCAATGTGCCACAAAAAGTGACGCACCGGCAGCGTAAAAGTGTCGTACGGCCTCATAAATGCCTCATTGCAAGGAGGTCGCAATGAAAAGTGACGCATCGCTGCTTTCTCGCAGCGATGCGTTACTTTTCATAAATGAGGCCCCTGGTACTAGACGACATCAGCCTGCCAGCCACAAACCCAATCTGATCCATATGAGTTACCTTCTGAGCTACTGGGGTGATACGATTCGCCCAAAGTTTCATAAAAAAAGTTATAATCAGTGTTAATTAGGCTAATCAGCCGATATGAGTTCACATCTATAGGGTTTTTTCCTTTAAAACATGAGAAATTGTTGATTCCTTAAAAGTTGATGGACTCTCACCACCTTCTTTAAAAAAAATTAAAAGCTCAATCAGAAAAGGCATTAATCTTTAGAAAATGTTTTAAAAAAATTCTGTTGGAAGTCTGTCATTGCCACACTCCTTTCCACAAGGCATTGAGGCCAGGGTCTGCTGGATTTGTCATGCAATAATACCAGCTTCCAGTCCCTCTAATTGTGTAGTTGTCAATTGTGCAAATATGATAGACTGAAAATATTTATCTACAGTCTCCTTTGAAGCAGCGTATTTCGTGGCATAGAAATTATTATAATGCTGCAATTTTTTTTATATTTCATCGCTTTCAGAGACTATCCCCCATGCCTCTGTTTTCTGCAACTCCGAAATTATTGCTGCTTCCTGTTTAACCCTGGTTGACCAGGCCAAAAAGGTCACTACCATCTCACTTTTGTCACATAGTGCTGCTGATATCGCCATGAGCTCTGTATGCACTCTAAAATAAAAAATTTGCTTAACTCCTGCTTAGCTTAAGACAGCTGCCGAACCGCTGATATTAGTGCCCCCATATGCCAGTTCTTTTTCTGGAGAGCCGTATTGACTGCTGATTGGAGTTCAGAAACATGAGCCTGCCTGATCTTGGCTTGTGAGGCCATAAATGCCAACATCTAGCTGTCCATTGTTGCCTTTAACCCCTTTAGTGCTGTCGTCGGTCAACGGTCGTCGTGAGCACTACCTTGCCAGTGCTGCGCACGTCCGTTGGCCGACGCGGCCGCACCCGTTTCTTCAAACATTCAGCACTGGTGCAGAACGTTCGAAGGAACAAACGGGTTAAAGCCCAGCAAACTGAAAATTAAGATGCAGTAGCTGTATTATTCTGAAAAAAGTCTTCTATGTACTTTTTCATACTTATTACCCATTCCTGATTAGAAAGAAGATGACAATCCATCTGCCACCTGGGCCTTTCCCTCCTCTTTCCCTCCACTTCCAGGTCAATACCAACCAGTGAGTGGTCTGAAAATGAATTTGCCAAAATATTTGAGCCAACACAATTGAGAAAATGGGAGATAAGAAAAACGCAAGTATATTTCAAAAGATCCGGATGAGCGGTACTCCAAGGGTTGATCAATTGATGACCCTGCCTCATTATACTCAAAGCCTTTTTGGTATTTGATTTATTTATTTGTTTTTCATTTATTTGAAATATAGTACATTACCATACTGAATGTTGCATTGTTAAAGATTTTGACACATTTCCTTATACTGACTGCAGATCTTTCCCCACCCTTCCCAAGGTCATTGATCACCTAAAGCATTTCAGTCTCCTCCATCTAGCGGGATATGCTCCAGTGTCTGCGGGTAATGAATCATAGGGCCCCATGTATCTTTTAATCTTGAAGTCTCAGGTAGCTCCTCAATGTACGTTGTTAATTGTTCCTTACAGTACACCTGTGTCTTTGATCCAGCTTTTGGCATTTTGAGTTCTTCAGCTACCCCAGTGGATTGCTATATGACTTTTTGCTAGTAAGCAGCAATCAAATCCATCGAGCTACCTGGTTCTCTAATTTCGACAATGCTCTGCCATAGTTCTCACAATTTATTCAGGGTTCCTATGAACCCATATCCCTAGATACTTGACGGAGTCTGTGCTCCAGATCAAAGGGAATTCAATATTGCATTTCTTTGTGCAGGGGGTCAATGGTGTAAGCACCGATTTCGCCCAATTTACACCCAGTCCTGAGAATCTCTCATATTTAATATATATAACAATGGCTCAATAATATTTGCTGGGTCTCATACATATAGAACCATGTCATCTGCATACATCGATATACTAAGTGCCCTTAATCTAAATCTCAGTGCTCTGTTGGCTTGTTCTATCTTACACGCTAGGGGTTCCAGCGTCAAAGCAAACAGAAGTGGTAACAGAGGGCAGCCCTGTCCCCTTCCTCTGTGAATGGCAAATGGTTCAGCTGTGTTCCCATTCACCCTCAGCCTCACCACTGGTTCCATATAAAGTAGTTGTACCCAGCAGAGGAATGTCTGAGGTAGACCCATTCCACGCCATATTACGAACATTTACCTCCACTCCACTGAGTTGAACACTTTCGTTGTGTCTAAGTATAGTGATTAGTAATGCTTCCCGGAACGTAGGGGGAGAAGGCCCGCTCATAAGCTTCCTTATACATTTCAACTAATTGCGGCACCTATAGCTCCTCGAATTCCTTATAAAATTCTCTGTAATAGGCTGCATAAAATATTCCCCTTTCCCATCTGAGAGGCTGGTTATAGCAATAGCCTGCAGATAGTCCTCTATCTCTGCCTCTGTGGCTTGTAAGCGCGTGGAATATAGTTGTGCATAATAATCCGTAAAAGTATTGATGGAGAAAAGGAAGTTAGGCACATAATTAAACCACCATACTTTTACTTATTGGACATCCCATTTACATTAGACAATAATATTCAAACTTTAAGACCCATTGTCCGTGCACCCTTCTTCCTCTTGAGCCTTCTTTTTTTCCTTAAAATGTTTTTAATATAAAATGTATTTTCAAGATTATGATGCCACAAAAATTCTGTTCATTTTTACTAACCGCTCACCCCCTCCCCATACACCCCCTCTGCCCCACACCTCCCAGACTCACGCCAGAGGGGAAAGGCCTACATTACCCCTTTTACTATGGCCTTCATCCTTGTTGGGTACAATGGTGGTGCAACCCGAGTGAACTACCCCTCCCCTTAACCCCACAGTTACATATTTATTATAGTTTCCGATTTCGCCACTCTTTTTCAAAGCCACATATATAACTGGAAATCTTTTGCAACAGCTCCTGGGCATCATCCAAGTTAGCAAACATATGAGATTTTCATTTCACCAAAACCCTTAATTTAGATTGTTGGGCAATTGCTGCCTGTGCGCCCTTAGCTTTGAATAAGTATAGTAACTTCGCAAACTCTTTCCTATGGCATGCTGCTGCTGCCGGCATATCAGAGAAAATACGACATCAAGGTACTTCATAAGTGGAGAGCTGTTTCCTTTGAATAGCTCTGGCCGAGATTTGCTCTTTTATATTGAAATCCACAAAATGTATCAAAATTGTTCGAGGTGGGTTTGAGTTTGGATATGGACCCTATGTGCCCTCGCAATTGTGAGATATTCTGGGTATTCTGGTAGAATATTCTTTTTAATGAATGTCTCAACCCATTGAAGGACTTCCACTCCTTAACACCCTTCAGGTACTCCTACCAGCCATAGATTGGAGCAGCTTGAATGATTTTCTTACTAGTCAATCTTATTTTCTAATGAATATGTTTTCTTCCTTGCTAGGTTTACCTGTTGTTGCATGACATTAGTCTGATCTTCAAGCTGCGAGATCCTTGACTCAAGTTCCTACATTCTTGCGGGGAAGCTACCCACTGCTTCTTCAATTTGATCCAATCTTTTATGCAGAGATGCTATTTCACTTGCTTGTGTTACTTTTATTGCTATTATTTAGCTTATAAAGTGCCTGGTTGCTCCAAACCGGAGTGTCCCCGGGCTAAAACACCAACAATCCCTAGCACCTGACCAGAATAGCAGCCTTAGCATAGCCCCAGACTACCAACCGTCAAGGGGCACTACTTTTGTTATCCATACAAGCGTTGAAACAGCCAGGTTTTTATTTTTTTCCTAAACAAGGTTTCCGGTGAACACAGCCATAGGTCCATAGGCAGATCATTCCATGCCTTAGTCGCCAGGAGGCCAAAGGATCTCCCTCCTGCTCGAGCCTTTTGTACCCTGGGCACAGTCACTTTGAAAGTGCTCAATAATCTTAGGTTACAAGTGGGTCAATACGCAGTCATAAGAGGGAGCAAAAATCTCGGCCCCTTTTGATGGAAGATCCTATGTCCAAAGCATAGGGCCTTAAAAGTCACTCTGGCTTGTATGGGGAGCCAATGGAGTTTCAACCGAGCCTGGGAATATTCAGAATCAGCCGAGCTGCTGCATTCTGAACTTTCTGCATCATATTCAAATTCCTGGCGGTCACCCCCAAATAAAGAATGTTACAATAATCAAGACTTGAAGTAACAAGAGCCTGTACAATGGTTCGAGTAGCATCCATAGGAAGAAGGTCCATAATTTTTGGCAGCATTTTAAGAATGCCGAACCAGGCTCCAGCTACCACAGATATCTGCTGAGAAAAGGACAGATTTTCGTTAAACCTCACTCCCAAATTTTGGACCTTAGCTTAAGGGACCAGACGGGTCCAACTTCCTCTGGCCACCATAGCTGGGACCAAAGTGAGGGCTGTTTACCAATTACCAACACCTCAGTATTGCCCGTATTCAACTGAAGACAACTGTGTTTCATCCACTCAGCAAGCGCACCCAAACAGCTCTTAAAATCGGATGCCACTTCTGGGAACACAGTTCAAACACCCTGGGTCCTCTCCGTCTGATTAATGCAAGTTGATACTGCTATGTGATAGTCTTCTTTTTAATGAGTACCCCGCTGAGCAAGCCCATACAGAAATGAAGCTCCCACGTGGGCTCAGCGATGGGACCCATGCCACTGATACGAAAAGTCAGAGCCAAATTGAGCCATGCTCCTCTATTTTTCAGGAATCTACACAGACCCCAGCATGGCTCCTTCAGTGGCACTTCAATTTCAGTGGCTCATTCGCCACGCTGCAAGCACTACCTGTTCAGCGCTGTCTCGGCTGCATCCCGATCATGTCTTGGGACCTGGTAGCTTCACAAATCCAGAAGCGTAAACTGAGACTGTGAGAAGGGAAAGGACCAGTTACCTAGCAGCACTGCATATGGGATTACCCGCCACCTACTTATAAGCAAACCATACTGACTCATTTCGGCCATCAAGATCTACCCATTCTGGGGCATTCTCAGATTTGAGGTTTTTGAGATTTGCATGCTTTTTTTATGGTCCATCACAGTAATTGTAAAACCAGCCTCTCACCAGAAAATGACATTTCTGGTTTACAAGTGTTATTTGAATGTACATTTTTACCACTTTCTTACATTAACATTTACTTATTGAAGACAGTTCCCAATCAGTAAATTATCTTACACAGAAAGTTTTATTTGAAATGTTTATATATGATAGTTACAATCAGGTCCGACCAAGATCCTCATTCATTGTAGATGGTTATATTTACCAAATTGGTTGATACTGGCTACCACATCCATTGGCCAGTTTCATTTCTCCATACACATCAGGCACTCATTGTATCCTATCAGTTCCTCAGGGGCTTACCATAATTTCTTCTTAGGTGGTCATCACCAAGAAGTATAAAAAAGATCTCAGGTGGACCAGAATGGGATAAGTTCAGGGCGTAAAAATTATACCATTACTCAGAAACAGGAAATAGACAGGGAATCTGATTCAACACATTTCTTTTCTTTGGTTATTTTTCTGTCATAGCTCTATCATAAACCAAGTCTGGGGGCAGATGAAAAACCGTTTTAGTGGTCACAAATGGAAAATCGGGACCTTTGTGACAGCTAAAAAGGGTTGCAGTATGTACAAACCCTTTTTTGCAAGTCAGTAACTATTACTGAATCGCAAAACAGGGTATGTGAGTCACTATTAAGAAGGGGCGTACCGAGGGAGTCCCTTCCTCATAGGGAGTTGCAGGGGAATGTATAATTGTTTTGCAATCACAAATGTGGTCGCAAAAAAAACACAGTTTACCAGCTACTTCAAGTAGATGGTAAGCCGGTCCCAAAAGGGAATTGCTCCCGAGGGACACCTTCCCCTAAGTCAATATTTGAGAAAATATTAAAAAAAAAGAAAATGTTTCATTTATTTTCTTTTGAACGCCTCTCGTTTTCCTTTAAGGCAAACGGGCTGCATTTTTTAAAAAAGTTGCTTTATTTAAAAAGCAAACACAAACATGGTGGTCTGCTGTCCCCAGCAGGTCAATATCACTATGATTGTAGCCCATTCCCAATGAGTCGCAAATTGTGAACTGCTTCATGAATATTGATAAGCAAGGTCATTTGCAACCCCATTAGGAATAGCTAAACATGTCTGAGACACATTAGTACATTCCATTTTGTGGGTCACATATTTAGAGTTGCAAAAAATCGCAATTTGCGATCCCCAAAACAGAATGGCCGTACATCTGGCCTAAGGGCCAATCTTACATCTCCCTGCAACTGGCTATTAGGAAGGGACGCCCTTGGCACAGCCCTTCCTAATAGTGACTCACAAACCCTGTTTTGTAATAGGCTACTTACTCACAAAATAGGGTTTGTATATACTACAACCCTTTTTAGCGGTCGCAAACAGACAGATTTTCTGTTTACCACCACTAAAAACAGTCGTACCTCTGGCCCTTAGTGGACTAATGTGACCACTGCAGGGGCCTCTGTTTGACCTCATAGTCACAGGTTCAACTTCCAGGGGTCCACTCATCCTTTCATCCCTCTGGGGTCAATAAAATGAGTACCGTTGAGTAACAATAAACATCTGTCAGGTCTGGGTGAACATCTGGGTGAACGTGCGCTTTACAAATACACATGTTATGTTAAGTCTGCATTTTCACTTGGCGATCTCGCTACTTTAGAAGCTGGAGTCCCATGGGAGAATTGTACAGTTAAGCAGTGTTTCTGCAATAATCCCAATCAGAAAGGGCCTAATAAGCAGGCACACTGGTAGGTTTACAAGTCACTAATAATGATAGTCAGGAACTTTCAAGCAAAGTCTACAGCAACAATTAAATGTTGAAAGTTAAATTAATTTAGATTGAAGTACCTTCCATTTACCATGCAAGCGCACTCCACACTATTTAAACAACTGTAAAAACTAAGGACCTGATTTATAGTTTGGTGGATGGGTATTATGTCACAAATGTGACAGCTATCCGTCAGCCTTATTACAAGTGCATTACATGCCTCAGGGGGACAGAGTAACCCATTTGCCAAACTCTAAATCAGGCCCTATGTCAACACCTCGTATTTATGAATAGCAGTTATCTCTCATCCATCTAGTTAATTGTAACAGATGAGCATTCTTCCTACATAAAATTGAGGAAAGGCAGTAGACCCATATTATTTAATAAACAGTGACACTGGAATTTGCATAATTTTTATTTACCTGAAAAAATTGTCCTAGAATACAACAGATGTATCATAGGCCGTTATTCTCAAAAATAATGTTTTTGTACATTTTATTATTTCAGAAAAATGGGTCCATAATATTTAACAGCAATAATAATTAACTGTCGAACATACCCGTCTCACTGTATTATTATTGCACATTGTACTTAAATCCCTATTTGACATCTTGCTGCACTGATAACAAAATCAAATCAATGTAACAAAATCGAGTTTTGTCTGTGTTTATTTATATAAATTAACAAAACAATAGAATGTTATAACTTGTGTTTCCCTGCTGCTCAGCTTGTATGTATGATGTGTGGAATGTTAGATGATTGGAATGTTGGTGTGCTGTGAATGTCAGTTGAGTGAGGGCTGAGCAGCAGGATAGCTGCTCCTGATGGGGTTAACATTATATCTTAACTAACTAACTTAAATAAAGTAACTTGATCTACCTTACATGAAGTATCCATCTTCTCTTTGAGTACAACATTTTGGCGACATTTGGGGACTTTACTGAAAAGAATCAACGCGTGCAAAGGAAAAAGACTATATGAAAACTTCATTCTGACCAAGGAAAGAAGGGAAAAGGTACTGGTAAAGAGGAAGAAAGAAGACTAAAGGTAACAAAAAAGAAAATTTAAGTTTGGATGAAAAGTGCGTGTGTGCCTGGCAAACAAACCCCATCAGTGACCCAGACATCGGTCGCCCTGAAACCAAGGTTTGCCAGATTGGATTTGTTTAATTTACCAGCGGAAGTGTGGAGTGTGAAGATCAGTATTTGTCATTTTGATAAGGCAAATGACATTACCTCTGTGACTTTTAAAAAAAGAAAATACTTTGACAAGGCACAAGAGATTAGCGCTGTAACTGTCAAAAAACGAAGAGATTAGCGCTGTGAGATTAACACTGTCAATGTTAAAAGAAAATAAAAGGCAGAAGAGATTAGCGCTGGGACAGTTAAAAAAAAAAAAAAATCTTTGACAAGCAGAGGCAGAACTAGCGCTGTGACTGTTAAAAGGAACTGCTCTGTTACTGTTAAAAGGAGGCAGAACTAGCGCTGTGACTGTTGAAAGGAAGTGCTCTGTTCCAGTTTAAAAGGAAAATAAAACTGGGGCAAGGCTGAAGAAATTAGCGCTGTTACTGTTCAAATGAGAGTGCGCTCTGTCACTGTTAAATGGAAATAAAGCTGGGGAAAGACTGAAGAGATGAGCGCTGTGTCTGTTGAAATGGAAAATAAATCTTAGCAAGGCAGTAGAGATTAGTGCTGGAACTAAAAAAAAAAGGGAAAAAAACTCTCTCAAGGCAATATAGATTAGCGCTTTTGGGTTTAAGATCTTGGACAAGCATGTTGGCAGTGTATGAACATTTCTCGGAAGGAAGAAATCGGCACTTTCCTAGTAGCGAGTCCTCGAGCATTATTTGAAAGTAAACTTAAAGGGTGGCTCGAGCGGAGAGGCGCGCGTGCCAACAAAAGACTCACTGTTTGAATCTTTGGAATGATGCAGTGCGTGGAAGCATTCTTGCGATCCTGAGAGCGGCGCTGCAGGAAGCGGAAGCGGCGACATCTTGGTAAAGGGATCTCTAGCAATTGGAAGCAAGAACAGGAAGCGAGCGTCACCACAGGAAGCGGCAGTGACGCAGTGAGACTGTATTGCTTTACTTGTTACTAGGCAACCCGTTTTTGCAGAGCAGTGCGTATGGGTGAGACATGAAGATACCTGTGAGTTGTGCAGTAACAAGTGCCTATCTGCCTTTAAGAAATAAACTGGGAACGTGTAAAGAAAAGTCAGTACTTGCATTTTAAAAGGAAGCGAGCGTTACCACAGGAAGCGGCAGTGACGCAGTGAGACTGTATTGCATTACTTGTTTCTAGGCAACCCGTTTTTGCAGAGCAATGCGTATGGAGAGACATGAAGATATCTATGAGTTGTGTAGTAACAAGTGTCTATCTGCATAAACTAGGAACGTGTAAAGAAAAGACAGTACCTGCGATTTAACCGAGGATCACCACTGTAGAAGTCAACTGTATCAGCAATGGAGAACCATAATGTTATTATGCCGATGCAGACACTTTGATGGGACAGTTGTCGCTAAATTTGATGTACAGTGCATTGCTAAAGGTGCTCTTGAGGATGGGTGTAGTTTACTGCTGTGTATGAGTGGAGATCTAGGGAATGTCTCATATTTTGCTTTCTGTGCGAGGGCTATGTTGGTGTTTGATGTTTCTTTAGGAGTTGTTACACAACTAGTATTGTGTGTGGGTCGTGTTTAGATGTCAGGCGACCCATTAACTCATGTTGGTTGTGGCTATGTGGTATATGGTCACGCTTTGGTTATTTGAGGGCTATGCTGTATATGGTCACTCATTGGTCATTTTGTTTTGTGTTGGTGATTGTTTCACCAAGAGTTGTTACACAACTGGTAATGTGTGTGAGTGTCTCTAGATTTTTAGGCAACTCATTACTTATGTTTGTGGGGGCTATGTGGTATATGGTCACCCCTTGGTTGTGTTGTTTGGGTGTTGAAGTTTATTTAGCAAGAGTTGTTACACAGTTTATGTTGTGTGTGAGTTTATCTCGACTCATTAACTCATGTTTGTAGTGGCTATGTGGTATATGGTCACTTGGTTATTTGAGGGCTATGCTGTATATGGTCACTCATTGGTTATTTGAGGGCTATGCTGTATATGGTCACTCATTGGTTATTTGAGGGCTATGCCGTATATGGCCACTCATTGGTTATTTGAGGGCTATGCTGTATATGGTCACTCATTGGTTATTTGTGGGCCATGCTGTATATGGTCACTCTTTGGTTATTTGAGGGCTATGCTGTATATGGTCACTCATTGGTTACTTTGTTTTTGGTATCAATGATTGTTTCACCAAAGAGTTGTTACACAACAATTGGTGTTATGTGTGACTGTGGGTTTGTTGTGTGCACCTGGTTTCCCGGTTACCCATGTGTTTGCAGTGTGCACGTGTAGTGCTGAGGTGTGCTTGTTGTGAGTGTATGTTTTCCTGTAGTATGGATGTGTCATACGAGTACTGTTACTTATGGTGTGCTCGTTGTTTCCTGGTATTTTTAGCATTAAGTTTGTTCCTTTGTGTCTTGCTTCTTATACTGGTCTGGCCAGCTTGTATGATTAGTGGCATAAGGATGTAGGATGAAGATAGTTGTTTATGCCAGGAAGTAATGCGGTGCGGGATGTGTTAAAATTTATTGTATGTGTTGTTAATTTGTACTTTAGTGCATTGTGTTTACATTACTGACTATTTGTACTAGAGTGCATCTCATTGACAACCATTTCATTGCTTATTTGCAATTGTACCCATAACGAAGGGAGATATGTTATAACTTGTGTTTCCCTGCTGCTCAGCTTGTATGTATGATGTGTGGAATGTTAGATGATTGGAATGTTGGTGTGCTGTGAATGTCAGTTGAGTGAGGGCTGAGCAGCAGGACAGCTGCTCCTGATGGGGTTAACATTATATCTTAACTAACTAACTTAAATAAAGTAACTTGATCTACCTTACATGAAGTATCCATCTTCTCTTTGAGTACAACAAAAATCTCTTAATTAATTTCCCGCCTTAACCCTAGCCACACAATTTCACTCCTCAACATAAGTTATTCCCTTACACACCACAGAAACTGTGTTAACTACTTTCCTACATTAAAACCTTTTTTAATATGCAAGAAGAATTTTCGCTGCTGGTAAAACCACAGTCAAAAATATAAGCAATATGTAATTTATACCCATGAAACACAATCAAAATAAACACAGATTTGAAGTGTACATTACTCAAACGTTTGTTCTATTGTGAAAGACAAGCACATTTTACCTTCGAAAAAGGTTGTCGCCTATTCTTTCTAATAGACAATTAGGGGGCATATTTATGTCGCGTTCACGCAGCGCAGCAAGCCACTTAGCTACTCTGCTCTGCGTGAAAGGTAAAGGGCAGGAGTGCTCCATGTTTAATGTAATAAGACGTATTCCTGTCCTTACCTTGTGCTGGCACCCTTTTGGCTACCTGGTGCCAACGTAGGAACCTTTGCGCTGTGGTGCATGGCTGTTTTTTTTTTCGTATACAGGATTGTTTTCATGCAGGAAGGAGCACCTTCCTGCACAATCTAATCCTCTGACACTTTGTCTCTTTCTATGTGTGCTGCAGAAAGCAGCACACTTAGAAAGAGGAAAAAACAAGGAGAAATTAAGATATTTCTCCTCAGTACGCCTCCACTCGGGAGGAGTAGCATGTTGATGCATTCCCAGGTTTACCATTAATGGTAAATCTGGGAATGCTCCAAAATTCATGGGAGGATGCGTGGGAACACCCACCCTCCATCCATGGAATGTCTCCCTGGGCAGAGTAACGCTGCAATTTGTGCTGCATTGTGTTACTCTGGATTTATTAAGCCATGAAGAAGTACACAAGGTGACCTTGCGTGGCTTGATAAATCTAAATCATGTTTTGTGTAATCCTTGCGTGGCGCGAGGGAGACATAAAACCTTCATAAATATGCCCTTTGTTTTCACATGACTGTGCCCTCATATTTGAGCTCTTACTAACGAGGTGTTTGAGCCAATATTTATCGGACATAATACAATCTGAGTCAGAATTTATCTGAATTTATTGTGTCCAATAACTTTCCCAATTGTGAGTTTGTATGTGATAATGGGTACCAAATATAAGGCATTTATTCTGTGATAAATGTTGGCAGGCTTTATCTGCCACAATTTACCATGGGAAACTGTGGGATTGAGGTGTTAGTTGCTATACATTAAATCACAACATGGGTTGTAACAAGAGTTACTGTACATATCGAAATTAACAAGGTCATGTTTAATGCTGGCCTTAGTGATTTATTCGTATGAAATTACTCCGACTTCAGGATTAACACATTGGTAGAGGTGGAGTGGTCACAGCCCTCTATGTTCAACTTCATGATAAAAACATATACTCTTAGAATAAAACAATGTTGTCGCTGTCATCACCTGTACACTGCAACACCAAGAGACGTATTACCATGAAGTTGTCACCATACCTGTCTGCCTTCCTCTATTAGCGATCCCTCGATCGCTTCATTGACACCACTGCTAAATTCTTCAGTTCACGTAATCACTTGAACCTATCTGCACTATTACCAGAAGCAAATATTTTCAGGCAATTAAAGTTATTCCCTATTTTATAAAGTGTTACCTTCTGTGCCATTGTAACCAACACCCAGTGATTTTAAGGATTTGCAGTGTCAAATCCAAGACATATTTTGGGGCCCCCGTTAAGAAACAAGTTTTGAATATTATACTAATTTCCTGTTAATTCAAGCCAGCATGATGCCAAATAATGCTAAATTATATGTGCAACTTTAACAGGGTCACATATAAACGCCTGAAATATGACTTACCTGGGTCCCCAAGAATACATTCAATGGCACGGGGTAGAGGGACAGAGTCAGAGGTAGAAGTAGGCTTAGTTTGAGAAATTGTATAGACAGAGATGAAAGATAGAAAATCCCTTTCCCAAGGAGGCCCTTTTAAGGTGGGGGGTTTGGGCAATTGCCCCCTTTGTCCACGCTCTAAAACACCTCTGAACCAACCATTATCTATTTTTGTTTTCAGAAATAAATGATTGTAGCTGACATACATGTGTTTTTCTCATGTAACCCATTGATAGTTGTTTTCCTGCCTGTGGCTTTCATTCCTCACATGTCCGTTCTAGCATAAAAAAATGCGATGGAGTGCCAATACTAAGGGGTCCATTAGGATGGTGTTGGGGGCCGGTACCATCCGCCACAAGGGCGGAGGAACCATGCACCCAATTAGGATGAACCCGCCACAGTGGCGAGTGCATACCACATTTTTAACTTTGTGGCGGATGGTGCTTAAAGCACCGGCCGCCGCAATGTGAAAATTGCTTGTTGTGCGTTTCACAGCACAACATGACAGGCACCGCGCAGTGCCTGCCATGTTGTGCTGTGAAACCCAGGGGGGTACCATAGGTACTCCCCATGTGCACCCCCCTCACCCTGGGGGCCCGCAACGGGCCCCCAAAGCAGGAACCGTATGCCTTTTCGTGGCGGCAAAGGAAAGGCATACCCCCCAGGCCATCCTAATATGGCTGGCGGTGTCTGATAGACACCGCCACCATATCAGGCCTTTTCCTCCGCCACGGTCCCCCCACTATTGTAATATGGCTGGGGGAAGAAATGGACGGACGGGCAAGGATGGCGGACGGATCGCCACCGCCTGCATGGCGGTGGCAATCCGTCCGCTATCCAAATGGACCCTTAAGTACAAAGGAAGGGATAGCCTTCTGTTGCCAAGACCCGGTGACCCGGAGGCAGACAAATGACAAGGATTTAGGGTTCAGCTGAGGTTCTACCATAAGAATCCTAGTGTTTGGGCTGCCAGAGAGGTTTGAAGTCTTGGGCAAAGTGGGCAGCTGCCCAGGGCCCCCTTTCCAAGGGCCCTGTGAAAAAGGGATTTCTCTCTATCAAATCTACCAGTTTACCTCAACTACTTCCATTCTGTCTGTGAATCAGGCCCCCTGTGCTGAATGACAACAATCCTTTTTCATCCTAATAGATTACCGAATACCCCCCAAAATTAAAAAGTGTCATAGCACATCACTCCATGCCAAAGTACTTATGGTGACCATACCAAAGCACTTATTTTGAGGCACGAGAAGAATGCTGCATTATGGTTAGAAACGTAGGTATTTCCAGTAGCCTGTCACTACTGGCTTAAGAGCATTCTAAACCTCTTGCCACTTAAAAAAAATGCAGGCAGCATACTGGTTATGTCTTTTGCTTCTGTCATCAGCAACTTATTGTTTAATTGCCAAGACCACCTAAGAAAACAAAAATTATGTTTTTTCTTTCAGAATTTGGCCATAAATTAGAGTTTGACAGATGGGTTACTCTGTCACAAACGTTCCAGATGTCTTATGGCACGGGTAATCCATCCCCCAAATTCTAAATAAGGCCCTTAGTCTACTTTATATGTAACAATCAATTTACAAGGGTAATGACATAAATAAAACAAGGCAATTAATAAAATCACATATAACTGCATTTCATTTCATGAGTTCCACCATGGATCGTGTAAGGTTAGTGTGCCTAAGAAGTACCTGGTCTCCAATGCTCACTCTTCATCGATGTGAGGGCTCATAACTTATGTACGTGTCTCCAAGGGTTTTACCATGGATCACTACCTCCTTCTGGCACATCTTGAAGGAACTATACAGGTATGTGGTGGCACTTGCAGATTCTTCCTCAATGATCATTATAATGGTGTATTTGAAAACAATTAGAGGTGTCATCCCTTTCAGAGTAAATCAAGATGGCATCTTTTCAATGTTTTCATAAGCTCTTTTATTATTGGACAGAAGGTTTCATCTTCTGATAAGGATGCAATATATCACTTGATTTATAAGTATACAATTGCAAGAAGCCGACTTGTATTTCCCCCCGTGACTATTGAGCCTAGGGTTTTCTTAAGGCTCAAAGTTAACAATTTCAATTACGTCATCTTAGTATGTGCCTAGTCTAGTTATATCTGGTCCGGGGTCAAATCCCTTGCTATGGTTGATGAAAGGCAAATGGCAGAAAAGCAAATGTGTCCAGAAATAGTATATTGTGTGAATGGTAGGCACACACTGGAGGAAATTAGCATTGAGATTTCTTACTGGCGGTGTTAGAGGTCTAGCCACCCTCATCTGCTGGTGATCTGCGTGGACATCCCCTGCTGCAGGGGGGCAGGGATGCACAGCTGCAAGGCCTGGGTGGCTTGCAGGTGGTTCTTTGGGTGACAGGGCTTCCCTTCCTGTGGCTGTGGCTGATGTAGATGGCTCTGATATTGTAGGACCACAGGAAGGGATAGATGGTGCTGGAAAAGCCCTGCACTTGTGGCTGTAAATGTCCTGTAGCACCCCAGTCAGGGAGCCTATAATAGAAACAAGGGGCTCCATCTGGTGGTTGTATTCCCTCTGCAGCTGCTCATCTTCTGGTGTGCCGTAAGCACCAGGCCCCTCATATTTTGGGACTCAGGGTAGGCTCCCAATACTTGGTCTCATGACCCCTAACGCCACTACCCTTGGCCCAGTGAGCCCCATCAGACAAGGTCCATGGTGAGCTAGAGGTGGTTTAGTCTCAATTTCAACCAGGACTGGGGGGCACACAATTGCTGCCACAGTGGGAGGGACACAGGAAGTTGAGTCTTCTTTTGCTGAGGTGTCACAGCTGAGGTTGGAGGTGTTGGTAGGGGTGCAGGGAGTGTTATTGGACTCGTCGGCCCAGACTGGACAGATGTACCAGGCTTCTCTAACTCCTCCTTATCACCAGAAGTGATGTCCTCACTGAATGTTTGATCTTCACTGAAATGGTGGTTCCTTCAGTGGCTGGAACCTGCCCACGTGCTAAGCCAGTTTGACTCATTGAGAAATGGAGAACATTCTTATTAGAAAAAGTGTGTATAGTACATTCAAATCTTTTGAGATGAACAATGTAGATACCTAAAAGACAAAATAGATTGAGATAACTGTGATTATAGCTTACAGGGGTGTTGAACATATTGCACAAACAATGTGGACGGACCCTGTTATAGAGTGAATCTATCAATCACTAAGTAATGGTAAGACCAAGGACCCATTAGGTGTATTTAAAAGACCCCTCACACACCAACCTGGTTGGTGTCATGCTTCATCATTGGGGTCCCAACCGGGTGGCTTAATGCTGCCCGGTTGTGCTACGATGCCTGATTACCGTGGATCGGTGTGGTGTGAATGTGTGATGTGAGTGTTAAAAAATACCTCTGAAAATCCTTGCCGAATAATTTTATTGGTGGAGGCTCAGGAATGGTTAAAAGGCTGTGGGCCAGATGTAGGTAAATCTCATTTACCGATTCTTAAATACCGAATTTTACCGATTCGGTATTCATGAATCGGTAAATGAGATGTAGGTAAAAAATCGGTATTTTTTACCGATTCAGTAAAATTCGGAATCGGACGTTCGGAATTTACTGAATCTGTATTTACGGAATCGGTATTTACCGAATCGGTATTTCCCATTCATTCCTATGGGCCAAAAGGCCCATAGGAATGAATGAGAAATACCGATTCGGTAAATACTGATTCGGTAAATACCGATTCGGTAATTTCCGAATCGGAAAGCAAGCAAAAGTGAAACTTAAGAAAACAGCCAATCAGGTGCTACCACCCTCCCCATCCCTACCAGGAAGTGGCTACACAGGCAGCTGCAACTAATTAGAAGCTTCTGGAGAGGCAGTTGGAGCAGAGAGACTGGGGGCAGCAGCAGAAAGAGTTTGTGCAGTTTAATATCTGTAAAATGGCAACCAGCAAAGACACAGAGCAGCCAGAGAGGAAGAGAAAGCTGAAATTCAGCAGCATGGAGCTACAGGTCCTTGTGGAGGAGGTGGTGAAGGTGCACCACAAACTGTTTGGCAGCCAGTCCCTCACTGTGGCTGAATCTGCCAAATGGAAGATTTGGCTGGATATCCTGGACAAAGTTAATGCTTTAGGAGTGACCACCAGAGACACAGAGGACTTGAATAAGAGGTTCTGTGACCTGAGGAGCCTCAAAAAAAGAAATTGTCAGACCACCACAAGCAGGCATCGAAAACTGGTGGAGGAAAGAACACAGCACCCCCACTCACTGACCTGGAGGAGATGGTGGCCTCAAATTTAGAGCCAGAAAGCGTCTGCAGACTGGAGAAGTGGACAGCTCAGCCAAAGCTGCAAGCAGAAAAGGTAAGATGCATGCACAGCAATCCCCCTCACACCCTCATCCTTCCCCCACCCCTTGAAGCTAAGTGACCCCCAGTCCCGGTGTTGCAGCACTATACAGTAGCAATGCATCATGGTACATGTAGTCAGTTAATGAAAGACCATGTCATACAGCACAGCAACCACCAAGTTAGGCAAATGATTGCAGACATAATGAAGGGCAGGCAACATGTACATTGTGCAATTTGAAAAGATTTAATTGTTGTGGCTGTGAGATATTTTCGCTTAGCTGATATACGCTCATATGTCCACAGGTCACACATCCAGAAGGCGGTCACAGGAGACTGAAGGCACGGCACCTGAGAGGGATGAAAGTCTGGAGCCAGGTCCCAGTTCATCACAGGACACAGGTGTACCGAGTAGCCAGCCACCTTCCCAAGAGCCTGAAATCACTCAAGATCTGCAGGCATCCCCACGACGAACACAGTCCCCTCTGTCAATGTCTTCACCAGATATGCCAGCATCACTGCATGTTGAAACACCTGCAGCACAACCAAGCAGGAAGCATGTCATTGCCCCACTGATAGAAATGGAGACACCTGCAGGTGAAATGGAGGTGGAAGACACACACACCTTGCCTGGAGATGATATCTCTGCCATACTGCAGTCCAGTGCAGAGGTTGTCCGTAGTAGCACAAGTCGCCGCAGAGTCCAAGGAAGGAGTGTAGGTGCACGTGGTGAGGGGTCCAGTGTGTTCCAAGGCCTGGGGGGGAGCATGGTGAAGATCCAGAGGATGCAGGGAAAGGCCATCATGTCCTGTCAGCGCCAAATGCACAACCTGAATAGCAATATGGAAGAAATTGGAAAGGGCCTCAGGGAACTGGTGGAAGTGAACAAGAACATGGCTACAGGGATACATGAAATTACACAATCGGTGCAGCTACTGTGCACCAAACTGGACACAGAAATAGCATCAAGGCGCAGGGAGAAGCAGCGTGCACAACAACACAACAAAGCAATTCACCGCCTGGACACAGCCACATCCCTGCTATGCAGGTGAAGCATAAACAGTCAGGAGTGTTTTACGCAAAACAGCAATGAGGAGACAAGGGGCATAGCCAGGATGACAGGTGCTCTTGAGGCGCTAATAAATGCTCAAACAGCACAAACTGCTGCTATTGATGTGCCAGAGAGTGAAGGAAGCACAAGTAGGAGCAGCATGGCAAGCCCCCTTGGTGTAGAGACAAGGAGGAGCAGCAGGCGACATGGTGAGGCTACAGCCCAAACGCCCAGCGAACACAGTGAGCCACATACATCTGGCAGTTCTAAGCGTGGACGTAAATGAACAGTTAATATTATGGGTAAGTGACCCTGGACATACAATTTGGAAAGTTCAAAGTTTGTGTTGCACATTTGTGCCTTAGATACCTGCGTAGTGACAAAATTAAATTACGTTGGGTGCCTACTCCACCTGTCTGTGTCTCTTTACTTACTTAAAAAAAGTTGTGTGTGATCTCTTCCCGTCTGTGTCTGCCATCTGTTGGTGTTGCATGTCCAGATGTCTGTGGGTCAGGCAGAGCTTGGTCATCATCATGGTCCTCGAAATCTGATAATTCCACTTCAGTGCCCTTCTTAACTGCAAGGTTGTGCAACATTGCGCAGGCTGCAATCATTTTGCAGCAGGTCACTGGTGTGTACTAGCGTGCCCCTCCACTCTTGTGCAGGCACCGAAACCTGCTCTTCCACAGTCCAAAGGTGCGCTCCACAATATTGCGGGTGGATTTGTGTGCCCTGTTGTACCTCCTCTGGCTGGGTGTTGAAGGGTTGAGGTAGGGTGTGAGGATGAAGGACCGAAGGGCATATGCACTGTCTCCTATTTGTAAGAATAGAAATACATTACTCACATGCACATATCCACATACAGCAGCAATATGTATCAAGGGAGATTCACATAGTGTATTACCTAGCAAGTAGCCTCCGCCAAATTCCCCCGCTGTCAGCCGTGAGTAGATGCCACTGTTCTGAAAGATGTAGGAGTCGTGGGTGCTCCCGGGAAACTTGGCAACTATGTCCGTGATGATAAATTTGGAATCACAGATTACCTGTACATTTATGGTGTGTGTGGATTTCCTGTTTCTATAAATGTACTCTGTGGCAGCAGGTGGGCATATTGGGATGTGGGTACCATCAATGCAGCCAATGACATTGGGAAATCGCGCCATCTGATAAAAGTCAGTCTTGGTCCTGACCAGTTCAGCGTGCGTTGCAGGGAAGCTGATGTACATATGCATTCTCTGCAACATGGCGTCCAGAAATTTTCTGAAAAACCGGGACAGGCAGCTCTGGGACACCCCACCTATCGATTAAATGACACTCTGGTAGCTCCCAGAGGCAAGCAGGTATAGGCTACAGAGCACCTGCACATGGGGTGGGATGGCATGGGCCCTTGGGGTTGGGTGCTCCAACAGTGGGTGGAGGTCCCTCATTAGGTCCAGGATTGTTTGGGGGTCTAGCCTGTACCTTTGTAGGATCTCTGCCTCAGTCTGTTGGAATATGGTGATCCTCTGCCTGTACACCTGCTCCTCTCTTCTCCATTCCCTCTCTCCTTCTGCCTGGATCCGTAGCCGCCTCGCAATCACATAGAATGCCGCCATTCTGGTAAAACTGTTGCATTTTGGGCCCTTTTTTATGGCCTGCACCTGGTTACCACCTGATATCAATCCATGGTAAATACTAACTCTTAAATACCGAATTTCATGCAAATTCGGTATTTAAAAGGTTACCTACATCTCAAACTTCATTTTTACCATTTCTTATTTACCGAATCAGTAAAATTACCGATTCGGTTAAATTTCCGATTCGGAAACTTTACCGAGTCAGTAAATTTACCGAATCAGAAACTTTACCGATTCGGTAAATTTACCGATTCGGTATATTTACCGATTCAGACGATTTTCTGTCCCCTACATCTCAAATACCAAATACCGGTCGGTAACTGCCGAAATTCGGTATTTTCGGCCGTTACCAACCGGTATTTGGTTACCTACATCTGGCCCAGTGTGATGCAACTAACAAGAAGTAATGATCTGTAGTTGTCTAGGTGATGTGGTCTACATGTTTCAGCCCGTTAAAAAATTGAGGTGGGCTTTCTTCAGGACCTAGAGGTGAAAATGTGAGTGGCAAAGTGAAGGCCACATGAAAAGGTGAAGTACCAACACACGCGCTAAGGTGTGAGGACTGGGTGTCGGTATACTTACAGACACCGTTCAAAAACCTGTAGAGGATAAAGAAATAGACAAGACATGTAGTTTTTTGAGCAACATAAAATGCAATCTTATAAAGCCACAAAAAATGCGATCTCAAAACATGCCGTGATAGTCAACGTGACCACCACTGTGTTAGTGATAGAGTAATGATGGCACAGCATGCAGGTATATACAGTATGCTTAACAGGAAATCGGAAAATCGCTGTGAGACTGGATGATCACAGAGGAGCATCGTAAAATGAATAGCACACCATGCAGAACATGCACCCGAAGCTGAAACGTGAATTAGATGGTAACATGGGAGCATCGTTGGGCGAGTGGCTGAAATATGATGTATAACTTATGCTGGTATGCTGCGGGCGGCAAGTGGTAATTACGCGCTAAATGCAGGGTGCTGACTAACCAAGTCATGCGGAGTGGCGTGCAAGAAGTGAGTCACATTTGTGGCCATGTAAACGCCTATAATTGCATAGGTTACGTGTAAACAAAAATGTGTGTTTAAAAAGGTAGAAGCAGCTGTGGCAGCGTAATGCCAAAGAATCGAAATTTGCCTAGCATTGTAACGGTAAGTTTCAATTCTATTAAGGACACGGAGGCGAGGATTATGCTTTTTCCTTCTTCGCTGTTTTATTTACCCAGCACACAGCAGCCAAAAAGCGATAACACAAGCCCTAAACCTCCAAACAAGGTAAAAGGGCTAGAACATTAACAAACTTTTAACCAGAAACTACAAGTCCCATGCAGCAAGCCAGGCAGTCCACAGCGTAGTCCCTCTTCCATGTCCATACAGGATAGAAAGGACGTCCTCTCTGTGATTACTTCCTCTTTCTTCGCGCGAGTCACGCCATAAAATCACTGGTCTTGTTTTGCTCCATCATTGCCTGGCAAGAAAAATACATAAAGCGTCAGTGGTGCAAGGACAAGAATCCCTATGAACACCATCAAGAGAAAATCATGACTGTTACAATTAAGATGATTACAGCTATACAGTAGTGGAAAATTGACTACTTACTGTAGTACGGGGGGGAACTGCTGCCACCGCAGGCCCGGGAGGGATAATCCTCGCCTCCGTGTCCTTAATAGAATTGAAACTTACCGTTACAATGCTAGGCAAATTTCGATTCTATGTCAGGACCGGAGGCTTCAGATTATGCTAGTTCAAAGCTTACTTACTACCAATTGTGCGATATCCACCACCGGTTTAAAATAGAACCTCTTAAAGGTGGAATCCGAGGACCAGTCCGCAGCGCGCATGAGGTCCTCCAAGCGGGCTCCCAACGAAAAGGCTTTCGAAGCCATGGCCCCTCTGGCCGAATGGGCCCCGAACTGCTTCGTATCAATACCTGCTTCTTGCATTATCCACCGTACCCATCTGGCAATGGTGGGAGACGAGACAGCCTTGTGCGGTTTTCGCAACGCAATCAGGAGCTGTCGCTCGCCCGCAGGGCGAAGTTCCAGGGTCGCTTCCTCATACGCTTTCAAGCACTGCACCACACAGAGTTTGGGGACGTCAACGAAATATGGGTAGGAAATCGTCCTTGATCCACATTTCGTACGGCGCCCCAAAGTGAAGACGACCCCATCGGGGGAAAAAATCCTCGCGGTAACATCCAAAGCTCGCACATCCGACTCTCGCCTGCAGGAAATCAGGCATAGAAGCATCGCTAATTTAGCTGAGAGCTCCTTCAAGGACAGGTACCTATTCTGCTGCCAAGACAAAAATAAATTCAACACAAGGTTAACGTCCCAGAGAACCGAATATCGCGGTTCTGGGGGCAAGGCAAGGCGAATGCCTCTCAAAAGTCTACAGACAAAAGGATGTGCCCCAATCGGTGCACCTTCCACTGGGCCGTGGCCTGCTGAGATCGCCGAACGCATTGCATTGAGAGTGCGATATGCCCGGCCGGCCGAAGCCGAGTCTGCTAAATAATTTAGAAGTGGCACGACGCCTGCGACCATGGGATCCAGGCCCCGTCGAAGACACCAATGAGACCACTTATTCCAGGCCGAACGGTATCGCTTCGCTGTGCTACCGGCCCAGGCCTTGGAGAGGAAAGCCTCAGCCGTTCTCGAAAGGCCTGGGAGCGACCAGCGTCGCCCGAAAGCCTCCACGCCATGAGGTGGAGAAAGCTCTGCATCACCAGAGGATGGGGGTCCCCGTCCGCGTTGAGAAGAAGACGCGGAAACCGGGGGAGTAGGATTGGAGAATCCCAGGAAAGTTCCAGAAGAACTGGAAACCACACTTGAGATCTCCACCAGGGGGTCACCATGATCACCTCCGCTCGCTGTCGGCGGAGCTGGGCTGCCGCCCTCAGAATCATCGAAAACGGAGGGAAAGCGTACGACCTCTCTTGACCCCAGTCCTGAAGAAACGCATCCGTGGCTTCCGCGAGAGGGTCCGGCCTCCAGCTGAAGAACCGCGGCAGCTGGTGGTCCAGGCGTGATGCAAAGAGGTCCACCGAGAACTGACCCCAAACCTCGTCCAGCCACCGAAAGACCCGTGGGTCCAGCTTCCACTGACTGGAGTCCTTCAAGTGTCGGGAGTGCCAATCTGCTACCTGATTGTCCCGGCCCGGCAAGTACTCCGCCGTCACCGAGACGTGGTGTGCCAGGCAATAATCCCAGAAATCCTTTGCTAGATCCGCGAGGGTTTTGGAGCGAGGTCCACCCAGATGGTTGACGTAGCGGACAGCAGATAAGTTGTCCATCCGAAGCAGGACACAGGAACGAGCTGATTCTTTGGTCCAACAGCGCACCGCGAAGGACCCCGCCAACAGCTCTAAGCAGTTGATGTGCAGTTCCTGCTCCCCGGATGACCAGGCGCCGCCTGTAGAGAACTCCCCGCAACGGGCGCCCCAACCCGCTCTGCTGGCGTCGGACTCTATCACCAAATCCGGGACCGGGCCGAAAATCGCCCGACCATTCCAGGCTTCCATGTGAGCAAGCCACCATGCCATCTCCTCCTTCACTTCGGCCAAGAGTGGGACCACCTGATCGTAGGACAACCCCGACGTAGATGATAAGCCTTGAGGCGTTGAAGGGCCCGATAGTGCAAGGGACCCGGGAAGATTGCCTGGATGGATGAAGAAAGCAGCCCCACCACCCGGGCAATCTGCCGGAGGGAAGTATGAGACCTCGAGATCGTCTGGCGCAAAACGTGACGGATCTTGCCTATCTTCCTGGGAGGCAGACTCAGGGTGCATTGTACCGAGTCCACCGTAAAACCCAGAAAAACCACAGACTGAGAAGGAGAGAGAACCGAATTTTCTTCGTTCACAACAAACCCCAGCCCTTGGAGAAGGCACACTGTTTGCTGAAGTTGAAGTAAAAGCTTCTTGGGACATTGTGCCATCAACAGGATGTCGTCTAAATAGACAACCATCCGCACCCCTTGGCTCCGCAAGTGTTCCACCACCGGGTGGAGCAGCTTGGTGAAGCACCAAGGCGCCGAGGAAAGTCCGAATGGAAGGGCGGTAAACTCGAAAACCCGGCCCCTCCACAGGAATTGAAGGAAACGACGGTGAGGAGGGTGGATGGGCACCACCAGATACGCGTCCTTGAGGTCCAGCCTGACCATCCAATCGCCTGGAAGGAGCACGTCCCGCAACAGATGGATACCCTCCATCTTGAAATGCCGGTAAACCAACCATCCATTGAACTCTTTGAGGTTGATTACCGGGCGTTTGCCCCCATCCGTCTTTTCCACAAGGAACAGATTGCTCATAAAGCCGGCAGGGTGTCGCGCCGAAAGACAAATGGCTCCCTTGTTCAGTAAGTCGGAGACCTCTTTGTCGACCAACTGCGCATCTGCGTGAGAAAAAACGATAGGACGTGGAGGCCTTCGCTGATAGGGCTGATCGTAAAACTCTATGCGAAAACCTCGGACGGTCTGCAAGACCCATGAGTCCGATGTTATCGCGGCCCAAGCCTCCGGAAACAAAGCCAACCGCCCCCCAATGCGGACTTGAGCCGCCGGGATGACACTCACCGTTTGAACTGTTTCCAGCGGAGCTCCTGAAACCACCTCTGCCTCGGAAGCGCTGGCCTCTGGTGGGGTAGAAGGTGTTGAAGTTGGAGGCGGTGTTAAATTGCCCCCGCCCGGAGCCTTGATTCCTGTTGCCAGCCTGCTGCTGACCGCCACGGCCGGTCGCGCGGCCCCCACCGCGACCAGCCCCCCGGGAGAAACGCTGTTGAAAAACCCTTTTAATGCTTGACTGGGCCCTGTCCAGGGACGTAAAGGTGGAAATGAATTTCCCCAACTCTTTGATGAAAGGGTCCCCGAAGAGTCCCCCTTGGGCAACCGCCCCCGCCTCAGAAGAGGCCAAGTCGCCCAGCTTCGGGTCCAACTTAATTAGGAGGGACCTACGACGTTCGGTGGAGAGGGCGCAATTTGCATTGCCTAGGAAAACTACCACCCTCTGAGCCCAATTAGACAGTACGTCCGGAGAGATGGCCGTCCCTGACACTTTGGCCTCCTCCGCCATGTCTAATATCTTTGTGATCGGGCCTATGGCATCCAAAAGTTTATCTTGGCAGGACCGCCAGGAGCGATCAATGCCCTTGCGAGGATCTTTAACGAATTTCGCAAGGAAGGTGGCCATCTTCGGGTCTAATTCTGGGGTGAGGGCCACCTTGCCCTCCAATGTTGGTCTAGGACACTCTCCCCGAAGGCAGCTCCTCGCCTCATTCGCTAGGGGTTTGCGGAGGCGCCCTGCGACAAACTTCGCCACCTTCTCCCCCGGGGTCCAGGCAGCCGACCGCGGATGCATTATTTCATCCGGGTCTAGCATGCCTGAGCTGTCCTGGGGCAGGTCGGCCGCGGAGCCCGAAGGGCGCCAAGAGCGCACAGAGTCCTCCTCATCATCTGTGTCCGCCGGTGACAAACCACCCGGGGACGAGGGAGCTGTCGTTACGGACCCCGAAGGGCCCGAGGTTGGTGGAGGCGCAGGGGTAGACGCGGTCGCCTTGGCCAAAAAAGCGTCACGCAAGCGCTCAAAGGCGTCCCGGTCCACACCCTGTGCCTCCCCAGAAACCCCGTCCTTACACAACTTCTTAGGGGCAGGCGGGGCACTGCTAGCCGGAACCACTGACGGGTCCGCGACCCTTAGGTGGGCCTGAGTGACCCTTTCACACTCCTGACTAATGCGGGCAGACAGGCGGTCCTCCATAGGGCCCACTATCTCCTGCACACAGCGGTAAATAGAGCTGTCAACCGCAGTGTAGAATTCCTCATCACTTAAGTATTGATGGGATTCCCCATCCTCATAATAGCCCTCCTGATCCATGGCCCAAATAGCAGGGGAACTGCGAGGCAAAACTAGGGCAGCAGGCGGCACCTGCGCAAAGTGTGGTGCAGACAGAGTCTGCCGCTTTTGGCCCCGGTGAAACCGGAGGGGGGGCGTGGGGGAACACAGACCCCAAGCGCGCTGACCCTTGCTGGAACCGGGTCTAACCACCTCCCTGCGCGCTTTTAATTAAGGTATGGAAGCAGGATTTTAAATGTGTCCCCAGTCAGCAAAAACGCCCGTAGGCGGCACCGCGGTAAAACCGCTATACAGACCCCAGCGGGGCGTCACAGAAACTCGGGGAAATTGATTTTATACAGACCCAGGCGGACCCGGGCGTAGCGGTGAGGCGGTGACAGGCTCCGGCGGCTCGCTCTCCCCAGCGCGGTTTCTCTGAGGAGAAAGACCGCGCTGGGACCAGCGAGACGCTCCGGCGCCCTCTAGCGGCCGGTGGCGGCCGCGAACTGGGAGAAAGTCGCGTAAGGGACCGCGAATGTCCCCGCGACGTACTAGGGGCTCTGAAAAGGAAACAGAGCTAACCAAAATACAAATGCATCAGTAAAAACCCCAAAGTAACGAGATACCAAACTCCCACTACCCCAAAAAAATGAGGAGATAAGGAGAACACTTAACTGGCTGCGAAGCAGCGAAGAAAGAGGAAGTAATCACAGAGAGGACGTCCTTTCTATCCTGTATGGACATGGAAGAGGGACTACGCTGTGGACTGCCTGGCTTGCTGCATGGGACTTGTAGTTTCTGGTTAAAATTTTGTTAATGTTCTAGCCCTTTTACCTTGTTTGGAGGTTTAGGGCTTGTGTTATCGCTTTTTGGCTGCTGTGTGTTGGGTAAATAAAACAGCGAAGAAGGAAAAAGCATAATCTGAAGCCTCCGGTCCTGACATAGAATCATATTTACTATGGAGCTAAAATTAGTGCAGCTAATCAGGGCATTGGAAGGGGTCTCTTCCGGTATACCAATCTGCAAGGAAGGAGATGGCATATTAGTGAAGGACCGTGGATCGTGGAGCTGGTCGCCCGTTGTCAAAGGATGCGCAACATTACTTGGTTCCGTGAGGATTCCCGCTGTGCAACCTACTGCGGTCTCCCGATGTCCCGGCTGGTAAGAGACGCTTACCCTAGGAACAACTGCCAGATGTTGGCCCATAGATCAAAGTTGGCAGGAGGGAGTGGCCAAAATGCCAGGAGAAGAACAGTTCAATATTTTAAAAGCACTGCATAGGGAATTAAACTCCACGCGCTTGGCCACCGGCAACCAATGTAGTTGGTGATGGCACTAGAGGTAGAGCAAGTTCTCTGGAGGCCAAGAAGAGTTCTGGTGGCCGCACTGTAATCTCAAAATCTCAGATTTATTGATCCCCAGATAGAGCGAGCTAGCCTAATCCAATCTTGACAGAATGGCAGCCTGAATTATAACCTGTCGAGTGGACGGATCAAAGTAACCTAACAATGGTTTGAGCCCCTGCAGAATGCTGAAGCAGGTCCCTGCCACTTTCTTGGTTTGGACCTGAAAGTTGAGGGCTGAGTCCACCCAGACACCCACATTCTTTACCACCTGTTTGGGGGTGGGAGTACAGCTCCACAGCTCTACATCCCATCCAACCAGCAGGACTTCAGACTTATTTGCGTTGAGCTGCAAACAGTTGGCTGGCATCCACCCAGCAATAGCTGCAAGATCGCTCCGAAACTTGGAAGCATCCTGTATGAATTGCCAGAGAGTGCCACTACCAAATGTGTATCGTCGGCATATGATACTATTGTCAGCCCTCTGCCCTTGCCACAGCTGCTAGTGGTTGAACGTAAAGCTTGAACAGCGTTGGACTCAGTGCTGGGCCCTGTGGCACCCCTTGTTTGATAGTATGGATCCGAGAGGAAAAAGGGGGAGCTGTCACCTGGAGGGTCCTCTCAGAAAGAAAAGAGGTGAACTAATCCAGGGCGGAGTCCACTACACCCACCTCCTCCAGCCATTGCAGCAGAATCTGGTGAGAGACCGTATCAAACGCGGCACTACGGTGTAATAGAATCAGTGCCGAAGTACGTCCCTCATCCAGTGTGACCCTCAGATATTCAGTCACAGCTAGCAGGGCAGACTCCGTGCTGTGGCCCGGATGAAAGCCATTCTGAGAGGGGTCTAAGATATTGTTGTCTTCCAAGAAGCCTGTCAGAATGGTATTAACATGTGTCTCAACAATATTAGATACCCATGGCAGGAAAGATATGGGGCGTAAATTCTCCAGTTTGGCTGTATCCAGGGAAGTTTTTTTTTAACAAGGTTATCACCCTTGCTTGCTTCCAGGTCCTAGGGGCAACTGCTATGGACAAGGACATATTACTCACATGGCTCAATGGAGAGAGGAGCCTGAGTAAAGAATTCATAAATTGCTCCGGATTGAGGGGATCAGCAGGAAAGCCTGATTTCCTGGGATATTGATGGGAGGGCCACAAGAGTGTAGGTGGTGCAGGGACTAAGAACAGAGCCCGAAGATGTAGCAGCTAGTGAGAAGAATCTTCACAAAGAAGGTGGCGAGAGCGTCACATTGCTCATCTGATGTCATACGAGGTGTTGGGGGTAACCCCGCCCGTTTAAGATCTTTAAGTACGCCAAAAATACTTTTAGCAGGGTTCTTGCTGCCCCTGATCTCGGCTGCCAAATGAGCGGCTCGGTCTGACTGGATGGCCCTGTGGTAGTTCTTAATAGCTGCCTGATAGCGCCCCTTCGAGATCGAATCATAATCGCGTCTCTGCACCCGCTCCAACCTTTTGCAAACTTTACGCATTCTGGCAAGCTTGTCACTGTACTACGGACTAGACTTGGTATTGTGACACTGGGACCACTTAGCTAAATTAATTTGGGGGAATAGCCATGTCTTAAACATTTTTAGGCTGTAGCCTAATTGTGACCAGCACCTTATTCCAAAATTTGGCTGCCCGATAGGATAGGCTTTTCCCTCCCCATCTGGCTCTTTGGATTTTGGGGACCAGACCTAGCCCTGTGTGGGCTGATCTAAGATCCTGTCGCAGGGCGAACCAGAGAAAGAGTTTCTGCATGTCCAATGCTCCCCCACTATACAGTGCCTTATGTACCAGGCAGAGGGCTTTAAATTTGACACGCTGATGAATCAGAAGCCAAAGAAGCTGCTGATACTATCAGAGATGGAATGGTATTTAGGAATGTTAAGCAACACTCGCCCTGTGTCTTCTGCCAGAGCTGAAGTTTAGCTACCTGGTACTTGAAAATGCCCAGAAACAATGCGTTGCCTTAGTCTATTTTTGAGAGTATTAGCACAGCTAATACTGTTCTTCTTAGATTCTGGGGAATGAAAGTCAGAATCTTATGTAGGATCTTCAATAGGAGAAAACATGAGGAGGTCAGTAGATTGATCTGTCCTGTGAAATTAACTGGTTGTCGAACATCACTCCTAGGTTTCTTGCCTTAGAAGATGGGAGGGCGGAAATTACCTGCCTCCGTAGGCCACCATGCTTGATTCCATATGGGTGGACCCTTCCCAAACTCCATGACCTCTGTTTTTTCTGTATTAAGTTTGAGAAAATTCCGATTCATCCATCCCATAATGCACTTCGGACACTTATGAAAACTGACAGCTGTGCTTTCAACACTCGAAGAGATAGATATGACTAACTGAGTGTCGCCAGCGTAGGAGATCAGCTAGAAACCATACGCTCTGATTAGTTTGGCCTAAGGGGTAATATAGGGCCCGATTCCCAGAACTAACTTAAGACAAAATCCTAAACTTACTACTTTTGGTATTCACAGAAGTTAGGATTTTGTCTTAAATTTGTCTTAAGACAGACTTTAGACAGACTTAAGTTAGGATTTTGTCTTAAGTCTGTCTTAAGTCTGTCTTAAGACAAACTTAAGACAAAATCCTAACTTCTGTGAATAGATAAAGTAGTAAGTTTAGGATTTTGTCTTAAATTAGTTCTGTGAATCGGGCCCATAGATGGTAAATAAGGTCGGCGATAGTGCTGATCCTTGTGGAACTCCACATGGGAGACAAAATCTCTCTGATTTCAAATTGTCTCAACACACCCTCTTCTCCCTAGATGTCAGAAAAGAGGAGAGTAGGTTTCGAGCCGTCTTATTAATACCTATTGCCTTCAGCTGCCGTGTTAGCACCGAATGGTTCAAGGTGTCAAATGCTGCTAATAGGTCAAGTAGGGTAAGGACGGCTCTTCCTGCACCATCCAACTGTTTTCAAATCTCCTCTGTGGCCATTATCAAGGCTCACGCTAGACCACTGCTACAGCACAGTCAGCTGATGAGCTCAGGCGTTGCAAAGCTTAAATTAATGGCTGGACGCATAGAAAATATCAGGAGTTTTAGGTTGTGCTTGAAGGAAGCAGTAACCTCATGATCATAGCAATGGTAGAAATTGCATGAATTTATTCCGACCTATTGTTTCTTAATTTTTCATTACTTCTCGAAAGACTATTACTTTCTCTTAATTGCTGCTTGAATATTTTCTTTCCCACCTTTGTTGATTTCTTAATTGGTATAAAGGGCTTGAATGGTCACTTATCCCATAGGCACTTCCCTGTGGCAGTTTGCAGCCAATAAAGGCCAGTTTTTTGGCTCGCCGCTGATGCACCGTCACTCGCTCTACCTCCCCAGGGTTTGTTGCAGTATGTACTGCAAAGGAGAGGAGACAAAAGGAAGGGGTGGAGGGAGAGAGAGCAAGAGGGAAATAAAGAGAGAGAAAGAGAGAAAGAGAGATAGAGAGAGAGATGGAGCGAGAGAGAAAGCGAGAAACAAACAGAAATCTTCAAGCTGCGGGATCCTTGACTCAACTTTCTGCATTCTTCCGGGTGAGCTACCCACTGCTTCTTCAATTGTAGCCAATCTTTTATGCAGAGATGCGATTTCACTTGCTTGTGTTACTTTTAATTCTCAAATTTCTTTGAGAATCAAGTTCAGCATGGTCTTAATATCCCACTGCACAGTTAGCTCCTCTCCTTGTTGCTGTTTCAAACACTGTGGGGTAATTTTATGTGTCCTTGCATCACTTTTGCACCACCGGTGCGTCACTTTCTGTGATGCAACAGCAGTGTAAAAAATGCGCCTTGTTGCGCTATATTTACAAAGTGATGCATCTAGGTACATGCATCACTTTATAAACCCCTGCACCACATTATACCTGCACCAGGTATAATGTATGCAGAGTGGGCGGTCTGACGCAAGTAAGCCTCGTAGAAGTGATGCAGTGAAATCTATGAGATTTCACTGCGTCACTTCTAGGACACAAATGCGTCAATATCTTACGCCTGTCTCACAGCAGGTGTAAGACTGACTCAGGCACATTTGAAATGGGACTTGTACATGTAAAATGACCCATTGATGGATTTGCATCACTTTTGTGACACACTCCAGCAATACGTCATTTTTGCACCTACAGATATGTCAGAAATACTAACGTATCTGTACCTCCTTGCGACATTATGCGTCATACTGTAAATATGTTATGTTATGTTATAGAAAGCTTGTATCGTGCACTGATACTCTAGAGTGTCCTGGTGCGGAAGTGAACTAGGGCAAGGCAGATGGAAACCAATTAAGGGAGCTGACGGAAAAGGTGTGTCTTTAAGCTTTTTTTTAAAAGTTGAAGATCCACAGGAAGCGAATTCCAAGCCACTGCTGTTTTAACAGAAAGAGACTGGCCTCCCAAGCGAGCTCTGCGGAAACGTGGCATTACCATCCGGCATAAAGAGGCAGACCGCAGAGATCGATTGAGAACATACAGGGCGAAGCGTCTCCTGAGATACACAAGACAAGAACCATGAAGGGCCCGGTGCGCGAGGGTGAGAGCTTTGAATTGTACTCGCTGGGCCACAGGCAGCCAGTGCAAATCCTGCAGATGCTGTTGGACGCTAGATTTCCTAGAGATGTTAAAAAGGAGTCTAGCAACAGCATTCCGTATGGTTTGCAGTTTTTTAAGCAAATACCCAGAGCATTTGTATAATCAAGACGGGAGAGAATCAGAGTGCGGGCTACCGTCTCTTTGGCCTCTCTAGGGAGCAGAGGAAAAAACTTTCTAAGTGCCTTGAGAGTCCCAAAGCAGACACCAGTCAGTTTTTTAATATGGTCAGAGAACCGAAGATCCTCACTAAACCATACCCCTAAGTTCTTTGCCGGGGCTCCCACAGAGTTAGGGCATGGGAAACCAGGGGTCCACAGAGATTGTCTAAACGTCAGAGGAAACTGGCCATACAAGAGGACCTCCGATTTGTCCTCATTGCACTTCAGGAAGGCATGAGCAAGCCAGCGAAATATGGACGCAAGGCATGTCTGGGCGATGCTGGTGTCCAGATCCGAGCCCCTCCAGGTGAATAACAACTGGGTGTTGTCCTTATACGCTATCATTTTTGCCCCAAGCTTCTCTGCCAGATAAATCAAAGGGGTCAAATAAACATTGAAAAGCAGAGGGCTCAGAGTAGAGCCCTGAGGCACCCCCGTAGCGAGTTTGCTGACAGAGGAAAGACAGGGAGCCATGCAGACCTGCTACGTGCGAGCATCCAAAAAAGATTTAATCCACTCCCAAGCCAGGCCCTTAATGCCAATGGATGAGAGCCGGGCAAGAAGTATCTGGTGAGGCACCGTATCGAAGGCGGCAGAGAGGTCAAGTAAAATTAGGGCCACTCTGCCACCCCCATTCAGGCACTCCCTAATCGCCTTGGACATCTCCACCAAAGTGGTCTCCGTGCTATAGGCAGTTCTGAACCCGGACTGGGCTGTATGCAAAGCTCCAGAGGTTTCGACAAAAGTCTCAAGCTGCCGAAACACAACCTTCTCGCAAACTATGGCTAAGGCTGGTAGGAGAGAGATGGGCCGATAACTAGATGGCACCAAAGGGTCCAGCGAAGGTTTCTTGAGCAGGGGTAACAGTTTTGCCTGTTTCCATCTCACGGGAACTGTGACGGTCTGAAGGGAAAGATTGACAATCGCCATTACTTAGGGACAGACTTCCTCAGCCACCCCAGCAAGTACACGAGCCGGACATGGATCACTGGGTGAGCCAGACTTTAGAGATCTAAGAATGACCAAGATGTCGGACTCAGCCGAAGGCGAGAATGAAGTTAGCCGAGGGATAGGAGCACTAGGTATAGGGGAAGACACTACCATGGCACAACCAGCATGTAGCAAGGATGGCACAATTAAAAGTGATGCATCGCTGTTTTCAAGCAGCGATGCATCACTTTTCATAGACAAGCCCCTCATCTCTTGGGGTCCATCTGGTTCAAGATGGGCTGATCTTGCTGTCCCATATCCGAGAGCCTTGCTGGAGGCTGACAATGTGTAACCATCAAAGTTTTGCTCTGGACAGCAGAATACTGCTGGATATCACCTTCTTCTGACTGTGCAATCTGGTTAGGGCTCTGGACAGGTGACTGTAAAACAAGAGATGGCCCAGATTCGACACAAGAAGAAGACCCCTGGGCATGATAGATGTTGTTTTTCCTTTTGCAAAGAATGGGTACTCTTTATACTTGACTTGAGTTATACTGATGCTACCTTCACAACTCACCCCACATGGTTGATTTTTTTTACCTTTGTACTTTCCCCCTCTGCTGCCTGACTACTCTCTGGCCAGGGATTTGTTATCTCATTTTGTGTGGGAGATTCCTCCCTCCTTCTGATGTCAGTGACTTCTGTTGTACATTTCATTTTTCTGAGCAGTCCCCACAGATTTAGCTTCTGCTCCATTGTCCAGCATATCTTCTTCTGAACTCAGAGGACTTAACAATATTACTGAGTCTTGACAGGATTTTAGGCTGCTCTTTCCGCTGTGGAAGCTACCTTCATTTGAGCAGTTCGTGTTTTAGCTTTAAGAGCCACACCATTTCCAAATTACTGATTACGTTAACCATTTTTAGATGCTTCCCCATTATGATGGATTACAGACCACCCTTGTTCCAGCTTTAACTAAGAAGGGGGAAACCAGCCAGCTACCCACAACCAGGAGTCCTTATAAATGTACCCATCTTCGATCAGGTACTTACCCCTGGTGTGAAACCTGGTGTCTCACTCCCTCAGTGACCTCCACTGTTGTGTTAATGCTGGGGGGGGGGCACTCAAAATCAAAGCTAGGACCTCCAACATCTCTCTTTTTTTTCAACTCCAGGGAGCACAGTTCAATTACACTGGGTTCTTTCCATCTGGTTAATGCAAGTTGATGCTGCTATGTGATATTCTTCTTATTAATCAGCCACACTGATGAGCAAGACCATAAAGAATTGAAGCTCCCACGTAGGCACAGCGACGGGACCCATACCACTGTTATGAAAAGTCAGAGGCAAATTGAGCCACCCTCCTCCATTATCCAGGACTCCACTCAGACCCAAGCATGGCTCCTTCAGCAGAACTTTATTTCCAGTGGCTCACCCGCCATGATGCAAGCACTACCTGTTCAGCGTGTCTCAGCTGCATCCCGATCACGTCTTGGGACCCAGTAGCTCCACTACTCCCGAAGCGTAAACTGAGACTTCGCTATGACTTGTGGGGAGGGAAAGGATTAGTCACCTAGCGGCGCTGCATGTGGGATTGCCTGCCGCCAACTTCTAAGAAAACTATACTGACTCATTTCGACCATCAAGACCTTGGCCATGGTTGGTAAGTCACTTTTTAATTTGAACATTTTTAACAAATGCCCCTCCTATCCATTCTGAGGCATTCTAAGATATGTAGTTTTTGAGATTTGCCAAAACACAAAATTACATTTGATCACTCTCTGGTTTGCAAGTGTTATTTGAATTTACAGTTTTAACAAATTATTACATTAACATTTACTTATTCACGCCAGTTCCCAATCAGTTAACTATCTTATACCAGCAGCTTTATTTGTAAGTTTTATATATGATAGTTTCAATCAGGTTCACCAAGATCCTCATTCATCGTAGATGGTCATATTTACCAATTTGGTTGTTAGTGGCTACCAGATCCATTGGGCAATTTCAGTTCTCCATACACATCAGGCACTCATTGTATCCTATCAGTACCTCAGCGGCTTACCTTAATTTCTTCTAAAGGTAGTGATCACCCTGAAGTATAAAAATGATCACAGGTGGACCAGAATTGGATAACTTAAGGCCTGAAAAATTAGGCCATTACTCAGAAACAGGAAAAGCCAGGGAATCTGATTAAAAAAAATCTGTTTTCCTTGGATATTTCTCTACTATAGATCAATGATAAACCGGGTCTGGGTCCAGATGTGCAACTGTTTTAGTGGTCTCAAATGGAAAATTGGGCCTTTGTGACAGCTAAAACGGTTTGTAGTCTGCACAAACCCTATTTTGCAAGTAGGTAACTATTACTGATTCGCAAAACAAGGTTTGTCAGACACTATTCAAAAGGGGCCTACAGAGGGTGTCCCTTCCTAATAGCGAGATGCTGGGAAATGTATGATTGTTTTGCAACCACAAATGTGGTCGTAAAAAAAATCACAGTTAACCAGCTTCTTCGAGTAGATGGTAAGCCAATCCCAAAAGGGTAGGGGTCCCCAGGGGACTCCTTCCCCTGTGATTAAAGGAGAAAAAAGTTTTAAAAAATTCAAAGATAACTTATCATTTTTTTTCCTTCTAAATGTATATCATTTTCCATTAAGGAAAACGGGCTGCATTTAAAAAACAAAAGTTGCTTTCTTTAAAAAGCAAACACAGACATCGTGGTCTGCTGTCCCCAGCAGGCCACCATCCCTGTGATTGCAGCCCATTCCCAATGAGTCGCATATTGCAAACTGCTTCATGGATATTGATGAGGCAGGTCATTTGTGACCCCACTAGGAATCCCTAAATGTGTCTGAGACACATTAGTACATTCCATTTTGTGGGTCACATATTGCGAGTCACAAAAAAATCGCAATTTGCTACCCCCAAAATAGAATGCTCATACATCTGGCCTAAGGACCAACCGTACATTCCCCTGCAACTCGCTATTAGGAAGGGATGCCCTTGGCACAGCCATTCCTAATAGTGACTTGCAAACCCTATTTTGTGAGTCGATAATAGGTTACCGACTCGCAAAATAGGTTTTGTATATACTACAACCCTTTTTAGCGGTCGCAAGCGGACAGATTTTCTGTTTGCGACTGCTAAAAACTGTTGTACCTCTGGCCCTTAGTGGACTAATGCGACAACTGCAGGGGCCTCTGCTTGAGATCATAGTCACAGGTTCAAATCCCAGGGGTCCACTCAGCCTTTCATCCCTCTGGGGTCAATAAAATGAGTACTGTTGAGTGACAATAAACATCTGTTATTCAGCCCAAGACACCTTCTGGGTGAACCTGAGCTTTACAAATACACGTTATGTTATGTCTGCATTTTCACCTGGCGATCTCGCTACTTTAGAAGCTGGAGTCCCAAGGAAGATTGTACAGTTAAGCAGTGTTTCTGCAATAATCCCAACCATAAGGGGCCTAATAAACTCATGTTAGCAGGCACACTGGTGGGTTTACAAGTTACTAGTGTTGATAGTTAGGAACTTTCAAGTAAAGTCTATAGCATCAATTAAATGTTGAAAGGTAAACGACTTTAGATTGAAGTACCTTCCATTTACCATGCAAGCGCACTCCACACTATTTAAACAATTGTAAAAACTAAGGACCTGATTTAAAGTTTTGTGGATGGGTATTATGTCACAGATGTGACAGCTATCCTGTCAGCCTTATTACAAGTGCATTACATGCCTCGGGGGGACAGAGTAACCCATTTGCCAAACTCTAAATCAGGCCCTATGTCAACACCTCGTATTTATGAATAGCAGTTATCTCTCATCCATCTAGTCAATTGTAACATATGAGCATTCTTCCTACATAAAATTGAGGAAAGGCAGTAGACCCATATCATTTAATAAACAGTGACACTGGAATTTGCATAATTTTTATTTACCTAAAGAAATTTTCCTAGAATACAACACATTTATCATAGGCCCTTATTCTTAAAAATAATATTTTTGCACATTTGATTATTTCAGAGAAAATAGGACCACAATATTTAACAGCAATAATAATTAACTGTCAAACATACTCGTCTCACTGTATTATTATTGCATATTGTACTTAAATCCCTATTTGACATCTTGCTGCAATGATAACAAAAGCAAATCAATGTAACAAATTCAGGTTTTGTCTGTGTTTATTTATATAAATTAACAAAACAATAGAAAATCTCTTATTTCATTTCCCGACTTAACCCTAGACACACAAGTTCACTCCTCAACATAAGTTATTCCCTTACACACCACAGAAGCTGTGTTAACTACTTTCCTACATTAAAACCTTTTTTAATATGCAAGAAGAATTTTCGCTGCTGGTAAAAACGCAGTCAAAATATAAGCAATATGTAATTTATACCCATGAAACGCAATCAAAATAAACACAGATTTGAAGTGTACATTACTCAAACGTTTGTTCTATTGTGAAAGACAAGCACATTTCACCTTCGAAAAAGGTTGTCGCCTATTCTTTCTAATAGACAATTAGGGGGCATATTTATGTCGCGTTCACGCAGCGCAGCAAGCCACTTAGCTACTCTGCTCTGCGTGAAAGGTAAAGGGCAGGAGTGCTCCATGTTTAATGTAATAAGACGTATTCCTGTCCTTACCTTGTGCTGGCTCCCTTTTGGCTACCTGGTGCCAACGTAGGCACCCTTGCGCTGTGGTGCATGGCTGGGTTTTTTTTTTTCGTATACAGGATTGTTTTCATGCAGGATGGAACACCTTCCTGCACAAAACCAATCCTCTATTACTTTGTCTCTTTCTATGTGTGCTGCAGAAAGCAGCAGACATTGAAAGAGGAAAAAACGAGGAGAAATTAAGATATTTCTCCTCAGTACGCCTCCACTCGGGAGGAGAAGCATTTTGATGCATTCCCAGGTTTAACATTGTTGGTGAATCTGGGAATGCGCCAAAATCCATGGGAGGGTGCGTGGGAACAGCCACCCTCCACCCATGGAATGTCTCCCTGGGCAGAGTAACGCTGCGATTTGTGCTGCATTGTGTTACTCTGGATTTATTAAGCCATGAAGAAGTACACAAGGTGACCTTGCGTGGCTTGATAAATCTAAATCATGTTTTGTGTAATCCTTGCGTGGCGCGAGGGAGACATAAAACCTTCATAAATATGCCCTTTGTTTTCACATGACTGTGCCCTCATATTTGAGCTCTTACTAACGAGGTGTTTGAGTCAATATTTATCGGACATAATAAAATCTGAGTCAGGTGGGTCGGAATTTATTGTGTCTAATAACTTTCCCAATTGTGAGTTTGTATGTGATAATGGGTACCAAATATAAGGCATTTATTCTGTGATACATTTTGGCAGGCTTTATCTGCCACCATTTACCATGGGGAAAACTGTGGGGTTGAGATGTTAGTCCCTATACTCCAAATCACAACATGGGTTGTAACATGGGTTACTGCACATATCGCATTAACAAGGTCATGTTTAAAGACGGCCATAAATATTTATTCGTATGAAATGACTCCGACTTCAGGATTAACACAGTGGTAGAGGTGGAGTAGTCACAGCCCCCTAAGTTCCACTTCATGATAAAAACATATGCTCTTAGAACACAACAATTTTGTCGCTGTCATGACCTGTACAATGCAACATCAAGTGAGTTATTATCATGAAGTTGTCACCATACCGGTCTTCCTTCCTTTATTAGCGATCCCTCAGTCACTTCATTGACACCACTGCTAAACAATTCTTCAGTTCGAGTAATCGCTTTAACCTATCTGCACTTTTAACAGAACTTTCTCAGGAAAGCCTCCTTTATGACTGACCTAATTTTCTTCAAGCAAATATTTTCAGTCAATTAAAGTTATTCCCTATTTATAAAGTGTTACCAAATTATACTCCACATAATTACACAATTTTCAAATTTCACAAGACAGCTTAATGAAAAAGAAGTATCCGATTTCAAATCCCTCAGTTAATTGACCTTTAAGCTGATGGAGCGAGGTGGAGAAACAAAATTTTGTATACCCCTTGTGAATTCATTTCCTCATAAGAGTAACTTTTATTAATTGTGTGGTGTGGAAAATATTAACCAATGTAGTATAGAGTGCACACACAAATACACGTGGGAAACACTAATCTGCTTGCATGGAGAAATATAACTAACTAATTAATGGTGTTGTTGTGATGTTTATTAATGCAAAGCTTTAATTTAATCAAAAGCGGCATAAATGTGCTTTTTGTGCATGTATTTGTGGCAGAAACCGAAGGATAAGTGAGTATAAATTGCATATATGTTGCTTGTTTGCTAGGTAATAACTAACAGGGAAACCTTAGTATGGGGGGAGGTAAACAGAAGGGTTACATTCAATAATTAACATTTATTTGTGTTTGTTTCTATGATAGTTCCCATTCTGACTCTTGAGGCCTACCTAAAAAATGGAGGCTTTCGATTACTACGACAGTGAAAGATACTGCGCACGCGAAGCAAAAGCCGACATTGAATGTGAGCTGCTTGTGCATGAACGAAACCAGTTCAAGGACAACATGGCCTGGAAGTCCTGATGACTGCCTAAAAGAATGGATGTTTGAGTTACTCAACGTTGGAAAAGTTCATGGAGTTGCTAGTTGAGGATGTGACTAGGCCAAGGACTTTCTTAAACAAAGGACTCTTTAAAATTCAGCTGACACAACAGAAATTGAATATTAGAATGATGAGGTGATGCTCATCTACCCCAAATTTGTCCAATCAGAATCAGAGTTCATATTGATAGTTACTTTTTAGATAGATAAAGTTAGTGAAATAGTGTATAAAACCCCCAAACCCCCCGACTTTACTTAAGAAAAAACTCCTCTTCGATTTCCTCCTGAGATGCTGTTGGAATGCTGATTTTCCTGAGATGTAGGATTTTCTTGAATAAATGTTTTATTTCTTTGAGTGAGAACTGAGCTTTAGATGAGGTTATTAGTTAGGGAAGTTAGGAGAAAATTAATTTTTGGAACTATCGGTCTTTTGCTAATACTTGTGTTCTGAAACCTAAATAATAATGTCTATTTCTGAATTTCTGAAATAAAATGAATATAACAATTTGAGATAAAACTTTCTTCTTTAAAGTTACTTTGAATAAGGAAATAAATGAAGCGAATAAACTGTCAGACATGCTAAAGTTTGCTTTTAATAAAAATTAGATAAATGGAGAATTAAGCTGGTCTTGTATTTTCCTACGCCTAATTTTTACTAGCAGATTCATCGATCTTATAGGTGGTGTGTCTGAATAAAATGTCTTATTAATAAAAACCATGGTAAAGCTCATTTAAACTTCAGGTGTAAATAGTATAAACATTTAGTTTTGATTTAGGCACTCCGCCATGATACAGCAGCTCTCCCTTGAATTTCACCGATCCATGAAGTAGGATGGAAGTGTTTTGTGAGTAACTCGCAGTGTTATGGGCCCCACTGATGAGTAGATGTATGATTTGGTACTTCAGGGAAAAGTGATATGGTTTTTGAAAATATTTCCGGAGTAGCACTGCATCAGTAGATTACTTGGTAGCAGAGTATTGGTTGTTATAGAATTAGCTAGGATTATGTATAAAGTGTTATATAAGGATTTTTGATGTACAGAATTATGACTAACACCGGTGAGTTCGTATTACGTTATATGCAGTCCTGAAAAGGTGTCCGAGGATTGCGTGAAGCTAGTCAGTCTGTCTGCAGGCAGAGGAAGTGTGGCAAGTGAAGTCGCACATCGCAAAGTCTGTTTCAAAAGTAGTATTGTCGTATACTACGGTGGTTTCGTTGTATATCACAAGTGGTGTCGTCGCACATTACAAGTTTAGGGACCTTTACGTGTGAAAGGATAAATGCATAGCGAGGACAGTCTATAAAATCTTGGCCTTCAATTATAGGGATCATTGCGTATCCTGCTTTAAAACTTACTGCTGGGAGAGTAATAGAGCTTAGCCCGAGCTTGAGAGAAGGGTAAGGTAGAGGAAGTGGTGCTACTTTATCGGCGAGTCTAACATTCTGTGGTAGAGAAGAGGTAAGCGCTGGAAATACAGAATACTTGTGTGATTGAAATTTCTATCACTTTGTTTAGCAAAACAGACGAATGGAGTTGTTTTGTGTAAGTTACTAACCGATTCAGTTGTATTTCTTGTAAATACAGCTTCTAGATAAATCCTGTAAAGGAGGGGTCAGTCGGCGCTGCAGAAGCTGGAGCGCTGGTGACGTCAAAAGTGTCACGTAGGGATTGGTTCTTGTGACTAAGACAGAGTAAGGGCTGATTGGTGCATCACAAAAAGCAGTGAAACTATTGCTTAAGCACTAAGAAGACGTATCTTGTTCTAATTGGTACGCTAGTGTAAACTGCGCTGTGATAGGTTGGTGTTATGGAACAGCAACAGAAAAGCATGCGATCTTTTGAAAAACAGGGAATTTACAGAAAAATTGATTATTATTACGAAGAGGAAAAGAAGAAATCTTCTTGGTTTAAGAAATTGAAAAATGTGTTCGTGAAGGATAAGGTGATAGTAACTAGAGAGGGAAAATTACTTCCTCCGCCGAAAACGCCTGCTTCCTATATATTGTCGAAATATGGTTACCATACATGTGTTTGGTTAGAGAATTGGGCAAGGTATACCAAGAATGTTGGTGCGTTAGCTTTCCCAGAAGTCGGATCTTTTAATTTGGCAGTTTTGCGAAACTTGAGAGAGAGGATGATGAAGCTTGAGCCAAGACCTAGACCGACTCAATTTGAAGCTCTAATTGAATGGGAAAATGAGATTAAGCATGGGCGGAAAATCCATTCCGTTCGCGGATTTTATGGATTTTCTGTAAATTCGCAATCTGTGAGATTCGCGAATTTCCCGCAAAATCAGTGAGCGGATTGAATTGGGTCAAAAGTTCAAGCTGACTTTTGTAACTCTTTTAGAATGGTGCCGGCAAGCTGCCAGAGCCATTCAAAATAGTTACAAAAGTCAGCTCCAACAGGAAGCTCTAATAGATAAAGTAAAGCAGGTGCTCGAGTTGAAGCTCAAATGGGAACACTTCTACTGCAGGATTTTGCCGTGAACCATTGCCCTCAATTTGTTTGGATCTGCGGTTACCTTCTGCTTCGCTGCTCGCCGCCGGAGCCATTTCGTAACCCGCCTCCCGCCGCACGCCTCCATTGACACCAGGAGAGCTGTCGCAGAGTGGAGGGCGGGTCAGGGGCACTACAACCCCCAGCAGGCATAGCGCCCACCGTGCTGCATCATCCACAAGCGCCAGGAGGCGCATTAAAAAGGCACACACCCTCCCTCACGGGACGCGAGCGGGACGCCGGGCGAAGCCCGGGCAAAGGGCGGGCCCTCTGTGGCCCTCAGTGGCCGAGGTAGGCCGGGCTGGGCCCTGTTATTTTCATTTTACTGTACAAGTAAGACCTAATAGTGTTTGAAGGCGTGTGAACTGTGGATGTATATCTTATTGACTGTTCATTTATTCATTTACATTTAAAAAACACTTACAATTACTGCCTTATAAGCCTGCTGCCTGGCTAGTCACCTTTCCACACAATATGACAGCAAAGAAACTACGCTCCGGAAGAGTCCTAGGGGGGAGGTCTTGTATAAAAACTAGATCCAACCCCTTAAGGAATAAATATGAAAATAGCGTACAACTTAAGGGACAGATGCAGTTGTTGAAAATATGGGAAAAACCAGTGAACAAATCTATGGAAGCTCCAATAATCACTGACGATGAGATGATAACAACGATGGAACCACAGTGTGAAGTAGTGAAAGAAATCAAGCTTGAGCTAACTGCGGAAAAAAACTCGCCTACCCGGTTTTCAAATACTGATGCAATCCTCCCACTATGTTTATCCAAAGGAGACCACTCTGACCCTACGAAAGCAAATTCGAAAGTTCTTCAGCTTAACACTCTTAAGGAAACAGAAAATCAGGAAGTGGATATAAAAGAACTTTCTATTCCGTCCAGTATCGATCTCGAACTTTGTGGTCGCTATATGGACGAGAGAATCCTGAAACAGCCTGAACTCAGTAAAACTCCAAATGGAGCAACACCATCGGGATTATTGCTATATAGTAGCACTCCTTCTATAACATCCACTGATATCCCTTCAATGCAGAGTGATTCGAAATCTCCGCAACTTAATCTATCAGGTATCTGCTCCCTTACTGCATCTGGATACCCAAAAAATTATAAACCTATTTCAGATTCCTTGATAGCACTTGAACATTTACTGGCTTCCATACTTTTTTTATTAGGCAAATTTGTTGGGAGTTCTGATTGTATTTTGGACTCAGTTACTGAGATACTGAAAGTATTACATGCTAAGAATACTGAGAATGGGTCTATTTTCCCCACTGAAACTGTTGTCCAGAAGGACCTGGACAGCAATAAATCATTGAGTAAAAATGCACCAGAGGGGATGTCGCTAAAGGTAGATATTCACGAGCCCTCTAAGACCCCCACTCCATTTTCCTTACACCGGAGGAAAGAACCAGAACCAACTTTGAAGGAAGAAAGTTTGGTAGAGGTTAACCAAACCACTGCGAAAGAACTTTTCCCCATTTTTAATCAGGATAAAAAAGACTCTGAAGGAGCTGTAATGACTAAGGGGTTAGTAAAAGAAAAAAGTAGAAAGAACAAAGGGAAAAATAGGAAACCTATCCGCAAGTATAAGAAGAGGAGACAGAGACAAATTATCTTTCAAAAGCACATAAATACAGAAGCACTTGATGTAATAGAAATTGCAGATAGTTCACTATTGGATACTTCCTCTAATGAGGCTGTTGTTTGTTCCACTAACCCTGTAGTAGAAGGTCCCCTTGATGTCAGCACTATGAATGGGGGAGTTCTATGTTCCGAAGTTGGTGAGATAAATCCCCCAGAACCCGTGGAGGAAGTGACAAGAAATATGCCTATTGTAACAAGGGTACTTAATCCATCAGCACCTAATTTTCACCCATTTGCTGATGTAACTACAAACATAACCATTGCACCTTTAAAAATTCCGAACCCATGTGTGGATACCTTGACATTGGATTTTCTTCCCTTATTCGATTCTGACCTAAATCTGAATAGGTCATGGTTGCTCAACTGCTTTAAGGAAATTGAAAGCTTAAAACTTATTTTGTCAAGTGATATTGACTTGGTTTCAGTAATAAGGTTTGAAATGGGCAACGAGCATGGGTAAAATTCTGTTCAAAAATAATTGCTAATCTTGTCCTCCAACAAGCGGAAGCATTCCAATGCAGAGGGATTGATGTGTTACCCTTTTTTAATAATGGAAAGCGTATCTTCTCTAGAGAAGGAGTTTCAAAGATGGGTCTTAGGCAGGAAGATCAATCCTTCTATAATAAAGACCTAAAAATCTGGGTCTCTAGAGGTAAACGCATGGTTTCTCAGGTACATCCCATTCCTGAGAATTTGGATATGCCTCTAACAGAAGATAATCAACAGTGGAATTGGCTACCAGGAGTCTTATCTAATAACACATTCAACAACCCAAGCCTGTTTCAACATCTTTAACAGACAATTAAAAGTCATATCTTGGAATGCAGCAGGACTACATAATTGCCCAGAGAAGCTTGATTTTTTATTTTCCTTGCACGCAGATGTGATATGTATTCAGGAAACATGGTGTAAAAACAGCCTATATGGAGGGAAAGATTACTTTGTCCTTGAGGCCGCCGCTACACCTTCAAAAAAAGGCCATGCGAAAGGTGGAATTGCCTGTTTCTTATTAAATTCACTACAATGGCAATTTTCCCATTATACGGACAGTAGTAATCTCTTTCAATCAATAACTATTAATAATATAGAGTCTGTAGGAAGACGTTCTTCTCTTGTAATTCTAAATGCATACATTCCACCTGAAGATACTTTTAACATTGTTTTGAAGCAAATGTTTTCCTATGTAAAACAATTATTAGAGCTCGATCAGCCCCCTTATATCTTACTTATGGGTGATTTAAATAGCAAAGTGTCTAATTCTAGTACATATATGTTTAGAAATAAATTCAAGGAAGAAGCATATAATATACCCCAAGCAATCTTTCCTAGTAAAATAAAAACTAATAAAAGAGGAAAGATATTACTTGAAAAACTTAGCTATTTAGAGGGGCTAATCGTAAATGGTAGGATGCCTTCTGACATTCCCGCTAACTTTACACATAGGTCATTTAGGGGTGAATCCATCCTGGATTACGTGATTACGGACTATGATACGTTCCCTTTCATTCAAAACATAATGATCTCTCAATCCTCCTTGAGTGATCATAATGTGATTAACATAACTGTCTCATTACAACCTCCAGACACTGACTCCTGGTCTCTAGCCAATAAAGGAGTTTCTATTCATTGTAAGTCTGGTAGGTGCTTCTGGGACCCTATCACTATGAAGGATGTACAAAATATTCTTGCCCAAACTTTACTAGAATTAGATGAATGGCAGGGTAGGGAATTCTTATACTTCGAAAACTTTAAGAAGAAGCTTACTATGACAGCTACGAAAACAAGAAATCCTAAGAAGTTGCATTGCCCTCCTAGTATATTACTACCTTTAAATAAGGAAATAAATAAACTTGTGAGGCAACAGTACCTTAGCAGATCTAGGGAAAATGAGCATAAGTTAGCCTTACTAAGAAGAAGGAGGGCCAGACTGAAAATAAAATTAAAAAGAGAAAAAGAAGATTCCCTCTGGATTAGGTTAAGAGAAGCATCGGCCTTTAATAATTCTAGAGAGTTTTGGTCCATAATAGGGAAGGGATGTGGTGCAAGAACCACCCCTATCCCCATCTCCATTGCTGAAGATGTTTGGATACTATTCATATCTAGGGGGCTCATTAGGATGTCGGGCGAATTGCCTCCGCCAGGGTAGCGGTGGCCACCGCCACCCTGGCGGAGGCAATCCGCCCGACATCCTTCCCTGCATTCCCCCCCGCCATATTACGATGGCGGAGGGGACCGCAGCGGTCGGAAAGACCGCCCGCCTGTTTTCCGCCCCGGTCGCATAGCGGCCGGGGCGGAAAAGGGATAACATGGTGGCGGTGTCTATCAGACACCGCCAGCCATATTAGAATAGGCATTTCTCAATGCCTTTCCGTGGCGGCAATGCCGCCACGGAAAGGCATGCGGTGTTCACTCTGGGGGGCCCCTGTGGGCCCCCAGAGTGACGGGCAAAGGGGGGTGGCACACGGGGGGGTCCCTGTGGTACCCCCCTTCATTTGCATAATCGCAGCGGCAGGCACCGCGCGGTGCCTGCCTCTTCGAGTATGCAAATGCGTGCATTTGTTTTCAACATTGTGGCGGGCGGTGCAGTGAGCACCGCCCGCCACAATGTTACTTTGAGGAATGCGCCCGCCACAGTGGCGGGCGCATCCTAATGCCAATGTCGGGACCCCCGCCCTTTAGGCGGGCGGTCCCGATCTCCGTTAGGGTGGCGGGCGGACTGTTTCCGCCCGCCATCCTAATGGACCCCCTAGTCTGTACGCATCGAATGGCGTAGAGGGTGATAATTGGGACCTAGCCCCGAATAGCAAGCATAATATAGAGCTCCCGACCGAGAAAACCATGGCTTCGGTGATAAAGAGTATGCGCTCTTCCGGAGCTATGGGTCCGGACGAGTTGCCTATGTCATTAATGAAGCAAGATGTCACCTCCTGGAGTAGGATTCTTCTCCCAGTGTTTCATGCATGCCTCCTATCGAGATCAGTCACTGACTCATGGAGGGAAAGTATATTAATTCCCATATTTAAAAAGGGAGAGCGGGATAATCCTACGAATTATCATTTAATAGCTCTATTGGACTCAATAGGAAATTTTTTTGCTAAATATCTTCTAATATTAATTACTGAATGGATAGAACTAAAAAGCATTTTACCCTTGGAACAAACCGGATTTCGCAAAGAGCATGGCACACTTGATAATTTAACAGCATTACAGGTGATTGTCGACAAATATGTACGTGTTCGAGGTGGTGGAATATATGTGGCATTTATAGACTTCTCCACAGCGTTCGACAAGGTGGATCGTCCAACGCTGGGGAGAAAGCTTGCAGCTTTAGGCATGCCAATACAGTTACTTGCACTTGTAAAGTCTCTTCACTCGAACACGTGGTGTAAGGTACTACAAGGCGGAGAAAGGGGTCTTTCTCAATCTATCCCTTCTCCGAATGGGTTGAAACAAGGGTGTATACTGGCCCCTATATTGTTTTCACTTTATACGGCAGACCTACCTACTTCCATTTCTGCTTGTGGTGGGCAAGCCCCTAAAATTGGAGGATCATCTATATCGGTTTTAATGTATGCAGATGATATCCTCATTTTAGATTTAACCCCTAAGGGCCTCTTTAACCGCTTACATGCATTAAATCAATTCGCAGAAGCACATTATATGAAGATTAATGTTTCGAAAAGCAAAATTATGTGCATTTTTGGAAAGAAAAAATGTAGGTCTGAAAACTATAGTTAGGCCATAGGAAGACAGAAACTAGAGGTGGTTAAAACCTACACTTTCTTAGGTAAAATAATTTCAGCAAACCTAAGTGAGAAACCCCACATTGAGCACAATTCAAGTAAAGCATCGGCTCACGGTATGGGGTTGTGTTCCTTGTACAACGTTACAGAGAAGAGACACTTTACACTATTTTGGATGTATTTAGAGCAAAGATCCCTGCAACTCTACTGTATGGATTAGAATTAGTGGAGTTAAAACATTGGGGATTCTTGCAAAAAATGGAAGTAAAGGTGCTAAGAAGAATTTCTTCCCTAAATACAGCTTGCTCTGTATTCTCATGCAGGCTGGAATTCGGACTCCGAAGTTGTTGGGTACAGGGGTTGATTGCCCTCGTAAGGAGGGTGGCCCGTTTAGCGAGAGGGAAACCGGGTACCTTACGGGAAGCCATTAAAAATGAACTTCTGGGCAACTTTAACGAGTTTTCCATGTTAGTAAAAAACTTTAGAAAAGCAGTAACTCTGTTAGAGTTGGATGTAAGCACATTGTTTTCACTTACTCCTTCTGAACTAAAGTCTAAATTAAAATGTGCATCTTGGGAACTCAGTTTTAAAATGGATATGATTGCCCAACAAGGAAAAAGAGAAAGGCAATCACTGTTAAACACATACACACCAAAGCTGGCCTAACAATATCTCACTTGTAATATCCCCCATAGAGTCCGTAGATTATGGTACCTTTTAAGACAAGATTTGCTCGCACTAAATCTCCTTTTTGCAAAATGGTATGGTGTATCTCCTATATGTAATCTTTGTTATAGTGCCATACAGGATCGTAATCATGTCTTGTTTATCTGTCCCGCACTACGCCCATTGCGTCTTAAATGGTTAAAACCTATTTGTCTACAATTAGGAATTTTAAATGTAAAAACTTTTTTCCATCCATGCACTTTACTGTCCGCCAAATGAAATGTTCTGTTTCAGAATTTTTAACTTTTTTAAAGGGTTTTTAGATATTTATTAATGATACATAGAGAAGTGTTAGATGATTGTTTGACCAGTGAATACGAAGTGTTTCCTTTTGTTCTGTGGCTTGTAATTTTCATTGTAAATTAATATTGTATAATTGTGTGCTTATTTTATGTGGCCCTCATTCGAGAGCCAAAAACATAATAAACTTAAACTTGAAACTTGAAACTTGAAGCTCAAATTCAGTTACACTATCATTAATCACCCCAAACTTGGGGTGATTAATAATTGTGTAACTTAATTTGACCTTCAACTCGAGCACCTGCTTTACTTTATCTATTAGTGCTTCCTGTTGAAGCTCTTTGTAGCTATTTTAGAATGGCGCTGGCAGCTTGCCGGCGCCATTCTAAGTGGGCTGAGGGCAGAAGGGCACAAAAGTGGGTCAGAGGGCAGAAGGGGACAAAAAATTAGTGGGGCAGAGGGCAGAAGGGCACAGAAACGAGTGGTACAGAGAGCAGAAGGGCATTAAAAACGAGAGGGTGGCAGTGATTAACCAGGAACAAAAAAACCCTGCAAACACGCAAAGTGCCCTGCGAACACCCACGAACACGCAAAAATAAAAAAATCCACAAATTCGCACGAACTCGCAAATTTTGCGGATCGCGAATTCGCAAATCCGCAAATTCGCGGATCGCAAATTCGCAAAATTTGCCCATGCTTAGATGAGATGCATGAAAAGGAACGAGAAAGGTCAGAAATACATCTCAGACCGAGAGGTAGATTCCGTGGATTATGGGGAGAGACACATGAGAGTAGAATGCGCAGATGGAGAAATGCTGACATGTGTGATGGCATGTATCCAGTTAGATTAGCGGATGAATATGAAGGGCGGAAATGTACAGAAAAGAAAAATGTGGAAACAGGGAAAGAAGGTTATGGTGATAGTGAATCAGAGGATGCTGAACTGGAAGAAATTTTAAATAGGAGACCGCCACCATATCAACCAGGTTCTTTATGGACTACACCTAATGCCCCACCAGTAGAGGACAGAATTAATGAAACCCCAAGGCAATTTTCAAATTTTAGAAATATACCAGAAAGAGTGGAAGCGAGATATAATCCCAGTGTTTGAAAATCAAAAAATAAAGGAGCCAAGTTTAACAATCCCTTTACATCAGAGTTTGCAAACGGTAAAAGAAAATATTTATCCAGACTTGTCAGAAATCAGACGAGCAAGTAATATAAATCCACCTGACTTAACTTTTAATCAGAGTTTACCCTATAAATATGCAACTGGAGCAGAATCTGATTCTGCTACACCTGAAAAGAGTATTGACAAAATAGATTTAACACAAACCAAGATAGGTCCATCGGAACAAGAATTAAGTGATTGGCTTGAAACCCTAAAAGTAAAAAATAATGAACCCAAAGTGATAGATGTCGCTAGATTAAGGGTAGACATGGAAGAACTAATTATAGGAACTATTGGAACTGACAGATTAAAAGCCTATCAAGATGATGAAATAATGTTCATGTGTAAAAGTATTACTTGGAAAACAAAATCTATACATGATCAGCTGGAAGGATGTGCCAGTGAATTAAAGGTAGATTTCACAAAATTTAAAACATTGCAGAAGATGTATAGAGTAGATTTTTCAGAAAAATACATTGAAAATATGAATACAGCTGGAAGAATAACTCAAATAAAAGAATTAATTGTGCTACTAAGAAAGTTGGGAGACGTGAATAAGTGGAGAGTGAAATGGGCAAAGAAGAAAGAAGAGGCTAGTGATAAATCTACATTAGCGTTCCCAATCAGAGAAAAAGAAACAGCAGTAAATGAATTTCCTATGAGAGAAATACCGGGAGGAGGATATGTGCATGTTCCTTAGAGTAGACAGGATGTACTATCATTCACGAATAATTTCCCCAGATTGAGAGAGAAACCAGTAGAATGGTATCGACAGGTAGACAGATTTGTGAAAGTTTCAAAAGTATTATGGGTTGATCTGGATGGATTATTTGATATAGTTGTACCAGCAGATTTGTGGACTGAAGTCCAAGATAACTGTATATTGGCCAAGAGAGGAATATCCACGAGACAAAGTAACAGGTGCTCCGTCACCTGAAGTAATGCGCAAGTACGAACAAGTAATAGTGTTTTTGAAGAATAAAATTCCACCAAAAGAAACTGATTGGGTTGAAATAGACAGAACTACACAGGAACCGAAAGAATCTGTACATGCATTTTATGAAAGACTGTTGTTGGTATTTAAACAATACGGTGGCTATGAGGAACTGAGCGAAAAGGACATGAGTCATTTTGTATATAGATTTGTGTACGGATTAAGACCAGAAATCGGAGACATGATTAGGCATAGTATGATAGGATGGCAATCCAATACTGTAGATGAGGTTTTGAGGCAAGCTAAATATTGTAGCGAAGAGATTGATGCCAAGCAAAAGAAGTTAAACGAGAAAGCGATTTGTGGACACAAGTGAAAGTAGCAGAATACCAAGTAGCACAATTGGAGAATAAAAATTTAGATAGTCAAGGAAAATTTAAAGGAAATTTCAACAAAATAAAATTGGTAGGAAATATAGAAGAGCTTAAGAAAATGTTTCCTTGTCATAATTGCGGCAGAATAGGGCAAAGAGTGTAAGTATCCACCAAGACTTAATCCCGAAAATACATCATTGAATCCACAGGTGCAGCATGAGGTAATTCAACAGCAACCACAACAACAGAAGATAGTTACTCAGCAAAGTCAGGTGCCACAACCGCCACTTTCACACAGTGTAAATCAACAGAGATACAGTACAGAGACAGGATTCAGCGGAGGCGAGCAGGTAAACAGATCGCTGAGAGTGAATGTGACTCCCCAGTATTGGTTACAAGAGGAAGGTGGGAGTGAGTCGGATGAAAGTTTCTGAAAGTGCCTGAGAGAGGGAGAAGAGTGTGTGCTTTGAGCCACTCTTGAAGTAACTCAGTCTGGTCCATTTGTAAATGGAAAAGTGAATGATGTAGAAATAACTTTCCTAGTGGACACTGGTGCTACCCGTTCTACTGTTAGATCAGTGGAAGTTCAAAATCTTCCTCTCTCGGGAGAGCACATCCAAGTTGTAGGTGTAGCTAATAGGAAGATTAAAACCTCTTTAACACAACCAGTTGAAGTAGAAATTGGAAATTACAAAGACATGCATCGATTTGTGGTGTGTGATAGTAGTCCCGTAAATCTGTTAGGACGAGATCTTTTGTGTAAAATGAACTGTGCCATATACTGTTCACCAGATGGCATAGAACTGCAAACTCCAGATGAAGATAGCCTGTATAAAATTACCATGCTCATGATTGAGGCAGAACAAAATAAATTGTTTCCTGTGTTTGATCGAGAAAAGATACCTGATGAATTGAAAAAGGTAGTGAAAGAGAAGGTGTGGGATTTCACAGGAGAAGATATAGGATTAATGAAAGACGTAGATCCTGTAAAAGTCTCTATAAAAGAAGGTGTGACTTACCCGGACATTGCCCAATACAAAATGACAGCAGAAATAATTGAAGGAATAACTCCAGTGATAAAAAAAATGATTGAGCAAGGCATACTGAGAGAGATAGAAAGTAGTCCTTGTAATTCACCGATAATGGTATTGAAAAAGCCAAACGGAACATTTAGGATTGTACAGGACCTTAGAAAGGTTAATAAAATTGTTGTTCCATGTTGTCCAATTGTACCGAATCCAGCAGTGATTTTATTTCAAATTCCCCATGATGCTGAATGGTACACTGTGATCGATCTGTGTAATGCGTTCTTTACAGTTCCATTGCACCCAGAAAGCCAGCCAATTTTGGCGCTCCGATTCAGAGATTGTATTCTGGCCTGATGCCAAATTCCTCAAGGGTACACTGAAAGTCCATCTATTTTTAATCAGTTGCTAAAGAAATGACTAGAAAGTTTGAGCATGCCTGAAGAATATGTATTGGTTCAGTACATTGATGATCTCCTAGCGGCATCGAAGACAAAAAATGCATGTGTAACAGATACTATTGCATTGCTGAATCATTTGGCAGAGGAGGGACATAAAGTGTCTTCATCTAAATTACAATTCTGTCAAAAAAAAGTACAATGCTTAGGTCATAAGATTGCCAAAGGAATCAGACAAGTTACTGCTGAAAGAATTAAAATGATACAAAGAATGCAGCCATCAAAAACCCAAAGACAAGTAAGAATGTTCCTGGGAATGGTAGGTTTCTGTAGACAGTGGATTAGCGGATTTTCACTGATCGCAAAACCATTACGGAGATTAACCAGAGCAGATATCAGAGACCCTATAGTTCTGACCAAAACCGAGATGGAAGGATTTGAACAGCTGAAAAAAAGCTTGTGTCATGCACCAGTTTTAGGGATGCCTGACTATGAAAAAGAGTTTGAACTGTATTGCAGTGAACAAGAAGGATGTGCATTGTCAGTATTAATTTAGAGACATGAAAAACTGAGAAATCAAATTGCATATTTCTCAGCTGTTTTGGACCCAGTTGCAAAGGCATTGCCAGGTTTTCTAAAAGCAGTAGTAGCTACAAACGTAAGTCTAGAACAAAGTGAAGGAATAGTGATGGGATTTCCTGTGAGGGTGTATGTACCTCATTCTGTGGAGAGTCTCCTCACTGGGGCAAGAACACAGTATCTGACCAACACTAGGATGACAAAGTATGAAAAGGTAATTTTGGGAGCAGAAGATGTGACAATCTCCAGATTTGTAAATGGCAATCCTTCTACGCTATTGCCTGATACCATGGAAACTGAAGTAAAAAATGAGGTTGATCACAAATGCCTAGATGTTCTTGAATACTGTACCAAACCAAGACCAGACATCAGAGATGAGCCATTGCCTGAATCAGATTACGTAATGTTTGTGGATGGTTCGTGTCTGAGAACAAATGAAGGTGTTCTAAGTGCAGCATATGCAGTTTGCACGGTGGCAGATGTTTCGGAAGCATCTTGTCTGAAAGGAATTCGTTCTGCTCAGGTAGCAGAATTGATTGCTTTGATTCGAGCATGTGAACTGGGAAAGGAAATTAAGGTTACCATAGTGAATGATAGTCAGTATGGATTCTGAGTTGTTCATGATTAAGGACAGCTATTGTCCCAAAGAGGTTATTTGACTTCTGCAGGATCACCAATACGTAATGCCGAGTTTGTGAGAATGTTGATAGATGCAATCCAATTGCCTGACAAGATTGCTGCAGTGAAATGTGCGGCTCACAAGAGGGGGGATGATTATATAACCAGAGGTAACAGGTATGTAGACTCAGTTGCAAAATACTGTGCTAAAAATCTTGCATCCATCAATCGAGACAGGGAAAAGGAACATTTTTCAAGTTCTTTAATGCTAACCACAGTAGTTGAGACTTGGCAGGAAGTGAGACAAATGCAGGAAGAAGCAGATGAGGAGTAGAAAAATGTTTGGTTAACAGCAGGATGCAGACAAAGAGAGGAAGATGAAATTTGGGTTTACAGAGATGAAAGACCAGTAATGCCCAATAACATGATTTCAAACATGGCCCGAATGTATCATGGTCAAGCTCATGTTGGAAGAGATGCCATGCTTCGTCTATTTAGACAGAGGTGGTACAATCCAAAGTTCAGGATGATTGCTGAAAGTCTGTGCCAGAGATGTTTGGTACGTCAGCAATTTAATCCAAACAGAAAAACAATTGTGAGTTTGGGAACCATAGGACGGGAGGGAGGTCCATTCACACGAATGCAGATGGATTTTATTGAACTTCCACCTTGTAACAGACTCAGATATGTTTTAGTGATCATTTGTCTGTTCTCTCGCTGGGTAGAGGCTTTCCCCACAAGGAGGAGCGATGGGCTAACTGTTGCATAATTGCTTTTATGTGAGATAATCCCAAGGTTTGGATTTCCAGTAACGATCGAAACTGATCGTGGAACCCATTTCCAAAATAAACTTATGCAAATAATCTGTGAAGCTCTGGACATTCGCTAAAAATTGCATTGTACCTACAGACCTGAGGCTTCAGGGGTAGTTAAACAAGTGAATGGAACAATAAAAAAAGGGTTTGTAAAAATGTGTTTGGCAACAGGACTAAAGTGGCCAGATGCCTTACCAGTTGTTTTGATGACATTAAGAAGTATCCCTGACAAAAAGACTGGATTGAGTCCACATGAGATTTTGATGGGCAGAGTGATGAGACAAGCATTTGTGCCAGTTGATAAATTGTTGACAATTAATGTTGACATCATACTGGACTGCTGCATAAACCTGTCTGACGAAGTGACTTCTGTGTTCCATCAGGTGGGAACTGAATCAAACACGAAAGAGAAAAATCCAGCTCATGATCTAGTTCCTGGAGATTGGGTTCGGATAAAGGTACATCGCAGAAGAAACTGTTTGGTGCCTCGCTGGCAGAGACCAAGACAGGTCATATTGGTCAGGACCACTGCAGTTCAATGTGCGGGAGTGAAGAGATGGGTGCATGCAAGCCACACCATCCGTGTGCCTGAACCTGAGAATCCAAACGAGGAAGGTGAAAGCACAACTGATTCTGACTCTGAAGGTGAACCAGAGAGAAGTCCAGATACTGAAGCTCGACAAGAACGTCGATATCTGAAAGTATCAGATGCTAGCTCTGCATCTGAAGGAGAAGGAGAAATTGACAAAATACCGAATTCTGAAGATTAATCTGAAGATCGAGATTTGATAAAGACTTTCACCAGTAAGGACACTGAGCAATGTGGAGATAAACTGGTGAACAAGAGAATACTGTGGAACAGTCTAGAAGCAGGAACGAAAATCCTGACATTGAAAAAGAGGAAATAACTCATGATAAGGATGGGATTCCAAGTACCATCTATGGAGATGTTCCTAACAGAGTGAAAGAATTGTCAAAAGAGAAAACTGTTCTTGAAAAAGACATTATAACGTTTGTCATAAATAAAACTGTTGAAGAGATTGAAAGTGAAACTGACGACAGTGCAGATGAGACTCCATTGAGAAAGAGTTCAAGAAAAAGAACTTGGAGAGTGGAGCATAACACCACGGAGCCTAAGACAAAAAGAGTTTGTAAAGGAGATAATTGGCCAAAAGAGACTGATGGACTGAGCTTTAAACTGGGTAACAAAGCTAGAAGATCAAGTAAATGAAATATCCAGTCAAAAGGAGTCGTTGGGAAAAAGAATAGAAGTTGTTCAAAGGCCAAAAAGAGTGAGAAGACCAAATCAAAAGTACAAATCACCTGAATGGACATACATAGTGTTACCTCCGATTGAGGAAGTAAACAGTAGCCAAGAGAACTTATATTTCCCAAAGCCAATTGGGAAAAGTGAGTAAAAGAATTGAATCACAAAGAAAAGTGATAATTGATCAAAGGTATAAAGTAAAGACAAGGCTCGAAGTCATGATATAAGGAGAACATTGTAAGTGAAAGGCAAGGGCCTATAGGTGACAAAAAGTCGAAGAAAATTTGCTAGAAAAATTGCTGTGTAACTGTGAGAAGTTGGCCTGATATATGATGTCTCCAATTCTGGGGGCACCTTGTATCAGTCCAAACAATCCCTTATGGTGGTGGTTGTAAGTCAACCTTATAGACAAGCTATCCTAGGGGTAGCATGGACGAAGCAGCCTTCAGGCTAAACTCAAGAGGGCATGTGAAGCCAGCTGTTTTACCAAATGCAATCCTGTAATATCAAATAAAAGGACACCACACAAGTTATATATTATAAAAATATATGTATTTAGTCTCAGAATAATCCCCTGTACTCTTTATGAGTATAGAAGCACAAGCGTTTAAACACAGTAAAACATATGAAAGTTGACAATTTGGATGATGCCAGGGGCCACGCAAACCATATACTAAATAAGTGGTATAAGTATCACTAATCGAACAGTGGTCAGGCCTAGGGCCTGGGGAATCGCTGGGACTAATCGGGACTAGCAGTGATGAAGTCGGGAAAAGCCTGTGGGATTTGGGTGCAGAGCTAAAAGCACACGCATGCACCAATGCAAAGTCAATGGTGCGTAAAAGTTATCGAGTTTTAGGATCCTTCCGACTGGACTAGAAGTACAAAACCTTAGACTTAGACACTAGAGGTGTATACCACTACAGGAGCACCGGCGTTCAAGAGTTACCTCACCCACAGGAAGCGGGTGCACAGGTGCAAAGTTGTGTTGGCTTTCGTCGTGTAGATCTATGGAGCCTGGCGATGAAGATGCTGCAGGCGGCCAAAAGAGAAGTGTCCGGTGCGATTCAAGGGTGGATCGAAGATGAAGAGTACCTGAAAGCAGAGGGGACAGAGTCTGGGTCACTCAGCAGTGACCAGGGTGGAACCAGGAAGGAACCAGGCAATGTTGGGCGCAATCAGGTGGTTGTTGTGAAGCTTGCCTCCGCTGCCACATTGACTCTGGGGCACCGAGGATGTCCAGGAGTGGATCACGAGCTGTCCCATGAAAGTTCTTGCTGTCGGCGGTGTCGGCTTCCGGATTGGAGCAAACAAACCTTGGCAAGTGCAACCCACCCAGGATTCAAAGATCGCTTCTTACTCGGACCAGCAAGGACAGAGCGGGTGCTCCTTTTCAGGGGAGCGAGGGCCAGTCCGGAGCAACTAGAATGGCAGAGCAAATTCAAAGGTTCGTTGGTACTGGGGCTGACAGCTAACGGGCAAGTGACCGGACCAACGCTTCAAGCAGAAAGATGCTGAAGGGCCCCACGCAGCACTCAGTGAGTGTGGAGGGGTGAGCTTTGGTGCAAAAGTTGCTTGGGGCTGGGGCTTCTCAAACTCCAATGCACAGCGTCAAGGAATCCTCGAAAACTGCACGGTCAGCACTTTGTAGTTTTTTCAAGATGGCTGGCCCCACGCTTCAGGTCGCCTCCACTGGTCTCAGACTTGCTGGGACTGTGGGTCGGGCTGTTGGAAGGCAGGAAAACTGGGTTTTGTTGATCTCTGTTGCTTGAGTTCTGGCGGGAACTGCAACAAAGCAAATGGTGAGGCGCTGGATGGTGCCTGTTTGCACAGGGTGGTCACTCCTTGACCACAAGGGAGATTCTTCAGTCTTCCACATCGAGTGGAATGTCGAAGGGTCCAGAGTTTAGTTTCATAAGTTTCAGTCAGGATAATCTGATGTGCATCTGCACAGCTCCTACCTTTATTCCAAATCAAGGGGCTGGATTACCTGCTAGGTCCCTCCTATGGGTGGGACCCAGGAAGGGGGTGGTTACACCACTTTCCCTTTGTCCAGTTTCACACCAGAGCTGGGACTGGAGGGTCCCAGCACCGGTTTGAACTGGACTATGCATGGGAAGCCTTGTGCTCCCCAGGCAGTGTCTAGTTTCATTTAACCCTCCCTGCTACAATCCACTATCTCCTGTCTGAGGTGGTGTGACACCTCCCTATGACAGGATATCTATTGTCCAGGCCTCCCCTGCCGGAGTTTTGGTCAGCAGCAGGAGGCCAGACTCGTGTCTGTGGCAGCAGCATCCATTTTGTGATGCTGGGGCTTTGGTTAGATTTAACCGCGTTTAAGCAAAGTAACATGTATTCTCCCTCTAGAAGGGTGGAATGCTACACCCGTCACCAGGACTGGCGAGGGGGAAGTATTCCAAAGCTTATGATACCTTACACGACATGTTTTGATAAAGCCAAACCAAAGTTAGCAAGTAACCGCGAGGATTATAATGCACTTAAGAGTATATGGTATGGCAATATCCTGGAACAGCTAAGGGAATTGGTCCCAACAGCTGCAGACAGGCTCAGCTCATGCTAGAGCACCATCTCACATAAAACCAAGCACTCTGCCTCCAGGATTGTTAAGGCCTGCCATAGGAGTGACTTATAGGTATATATGTGTCCAGATATAGTTTTAAATATAGGTATTCTATATCTAAGCAAGGGGTGATTACACCACCTTGCCCCAGCTGAGTGATCAGCCAGTTGTGTCAATTTGGATAGCCAGCCAGGGGTGGCAAAAGATATGCTGCAGTCCCTGGTAGGCCTTGGATGGACCTATGCCCTGGGCACCTATAGTGCACTGTACAGGGGCTGATAAGGTGACCCAAGCCAATTTAGTTATGCACCTAGGGTACATGGAGTCCATTTTACATAGAGAGCAGATAGCCTTGGGCCCTGATTAACAGGGTCCCAGGCCAACTAAGTCGAAAACGAGCTAAACACAAGCCAAAAAATCTGGGGTAACCTTAGTCAGGTATCCACTTTCCTACAGTAACAAAAAAAAGTCTAGTAGTGATCACAAAACGAAATGTTCTATTTTTAGAAAATGGTGTAGATCATGTTTGATATGTACAGGATTAATAATATTGGTATGGATATTCTTAGCAATTGTCATTCCTTTCCAGGGCAACTTAGTGAAATGGAAACATAATGTGAGTTCAAGTGGACAAAATGTGGAGTCAAAGTCTAATAAACAACATGTATATAGACCAAAAATGCATCAGGATAGGTCCATTAGTGATTATACTAAGAATACTTTTTTCAAGGTTGTTGTTTAAATATGTTAAGACTATGAATGCCAGTGACTGTTATGCTTGTGTAAAATTACCTGCATCTGTTTCAGAAAGGGTTACGTATCACCATCTTCCACTTACATATGGTGTCACGTGTAGTGTGATTGCAAGCCTGTTTTATCAAACAGGAAAGTTATAATATCATTATTCAAATTCGGATGACATTTTCGCGAAGTTAAAAATTGATAATGCCCTGAATAGAATGAAGCCTGCCAAAGTAATGGGAGAATTATTTTTGGAAATAGATGAATTGAGCCATGAGTACGCCTTCAAAAATAATTTGACATGCAAAATGAGACTTGAGGAGAAGGCATTTTAAAATATGGTTGAAGAGAGAAGAATTGCTTATAAACGTAGTGAAAAGGTAAAGCATGAGAAATCCAAATATTGGACATTTGAAGATGAAAACATTGATGAAAGAAATGTGAATGTGGCTATAAATATAGATACTCCATTGTAAGGGAAATTTTGTATAAGAAGAGACAACACTGTGTATGACAAGTATTTTGTGGGAGCGAGTCAATGTAAAGACACCTATAGAATTTTAGGGGGTTGGGGATTTAAAGGGGGAAAAGATCCAGTTTTTCCGGGTATATTTTTTATCTGTGGGAACAAAGCTTACTATAGATTACCGGACCATTGGTATGGGACATGCTACGTGGGTCTGGTCTTTCCAAAAATCTTTCATGTAGATAGGGGTACAAATGGAATAAGTGAGATAGGTAAACCTGTAAGTCGTAGAAAAAGAGAGAGTGTAATAGAAATAATAGGTGATATTTTTGGAGCACTGATACCAGCAGTGGGAATATCTTTTAATGCAAACCAAATTCGAAGATTATGAACGATAGTAGATCGTTTGGCAACAGACACAGCAGAAGGATTCTTAATGGTAAATACTGAAATGGTTGCTATGAGAGCTATGGTAATGCAAAATCGTCTTGCTCTTGAAATAATATTGGCAAAAGAAGGAGGAGTTTGTGGAAATTTGAAGGTACAGCACTGTTGTACCTATATTCCAGATAAAAGTCAAAATATTGAAAAATACATTACAGACATTATAGAGTTGCATAAAGAAATTACCACTGGAGGTTGAGGGTGTTCTTGAACGACTTTGTAAAAGTCTTACAGCAGTTAAACATTGCTTCCAAGAAATAGGTAGTTCAATTGTAGGTAAGATACTAATGTAACAATAATAGTATTAGTGTTTTTGATGATAAGATTATGTTGCATATATAGAAAAAGAAGGAATGTTAGAAAGTCAATAAAGAAAGCAATTCAAGAAAAACAAGAAAAAGAAAGAGAAAACTGTGATATAGAAATGGAGGAATTTCGAGAAAAGGTTTTTAAAGAAACCAGAGAAAAGGATACTAAAGTATAAACCATAATAATCTGACGAGCTCAAAACATGTTTTGATAAAAATTTGCAAAATTTTGGGAGATATTTGATGATAAGATCACCAAAGGAGGGAGTTGAAGGAGCGAGGTGGAGAAACAACATTTTGTATACCCCTCGCGAATTCATTTCCTCAAAACTAACTTTTATTAATTGTGTGGTGCGGAAAATATTAACCAATATAGTATAGAATGCACACACAAATACACGTGGGAAATACTAATCTGCTTGCAGGGAGAAATATAACTAACTAATTAATGTTGTTGTAGTGATGTTTATTAATGCAAAGCTTTAATTTAATCAAAAGCGGCATGAATGTGCTTTTTGTGCATGTATTTGTGGCAGAAACCGAAGGATAGGTGAGTATAAATTGCATATATGTTGCTTGTTTGCTAGGTAATAACTAACAGGGAAACCTTAGTATGGGGTAGGTAAACAGAAGGGTTACATTTCAATAATTAACATTTATTTGTGTTTGTTTCTATGATAGTTCCCATTCTGGCTCGTGAGGCCTACCTAAAAAATGGAGGCTTTCGATTACTGTGACAGCGAAAGATACTGCGCACGCGCAGCAAAAGCCAAGATTGAATGTGAGATACTTGTGCATGAAATAAACCAGTTCAAGGACAACATGCCCTGGAAGTCCAAAAAGAATGGACGTTTGAGTTACTCAACGTGGGAACAGTTCATGGAGTTGCTAGTTGAGGATGTGACTAGGCCAAAGACTTTCTTAAAGAAAGGACTCTTTAAAATTCAGCTGACACAACAGAAATTGAATGTTAGAATGATGAGGTGATGCTCATCCACCCCAAATTTGTCCAATCAGAATCTGAGTTCATATTGATAGTTACTTTTTAGATAGATAAAGTTAGTGAAATAGTGTATAAAAACCCCTGACTTTACTTAAGAAAAAACTCCTCTTCGATTTCCTCCTGAGATGCTGTTGGAATGCTGATTTTCCTGAGATGTAGGATTTTCTTGAATAAATGTTTTATTTCTTTGAGTGAGAACTGAGCTTTAGATGAGGTTATTAGTTAGGGAAGTTAGGAGAAAATGAATTTTGGGAACTATCTGTCTTTTAGTAATACTTGTGTTCTGAAACCTAAATAATAATGTCTACTTCTGAATTTCTGAAATAAAATAAATATAACAGTTTGAGATACAACTTTCTTCTTTAAAGTTACTTTGCATAAAGAAATAAATAAAGCGAATAAACTATCAGACATGCTAAAGTTTTCTTTTAATAAAAACTAGATAAATGGAGAATTAAGCTGGTCTTGTATTTTCCTATGCCTAATTTTTACTAGCAGATTCATCGATCTGTAGGTGGTGTGTCTGAATAAAATGTCTTGTTAATAAAAACCATGATAAAACTCATTTAAACTTCAGGTGTAAATAGTATAAATATTTAGTTTTGATTTAGGCACTCCATGATACAGTAGCTCTCCTTTGAATTTCACCGATCCATGAAGTAGGATGGACGTGTTTTGAGAGTAACTTGCAATGGGCCCCACTGATGAGTAGATGTATGATTTGGTACTTCAGGGAAAGGTGATATGGTTTTAGAAAATATTTCTGGAGTAGCGCTGCATCAAAGCTCATTTAGAGATCAGTAGGTGGCTCACCAACTCGCTGGTGTCTCAGAGACCACCCTCATACCGACAATCATACATAACCTTTTGAGATTCCAACGTGTAGCGGTGATTGATTTGATGAAAGTGCTACAGTTGGAGTGGTGGGAGCTAGGGCTGGACTGGGAACAGAAACCAGCCCTGGCAAACTGCTCGACCAGCCCTCCTGCGGGGGCAGGGGGGTGCTGTTGAGCTCTCTGCTAGGGCCGGTTTAGGCCGATGTTGTTACCGGGGGCCGATATTGCCAGCCCCGGTAACAAAATTGGCCCTCATGGGCCCAAACCGGCCCCCATCCTGGCGGCCCACCAGGGAAATGCCGGGTGCCCGCTACGGCCAGTCCAGCCCTGGTTGGAGCACTTTCATCACAGCGTGAATGCAGATGGCTTCGTTGCCATGGTAACCAACCCTGTGTCATCCTAATGATTTGCAGTGCTGGAGCCAAGACATATTTTGGGGCCCCATAAGAAACAAGTTTTGACTTTTATCCTCATTTCCTGTTAACTCAAGCCAGCATATGTCAAACAATGCTAAATTATTTGCGCAACTTTAACAGGGTTGCATAAAAACGCCTGAAATATGAATGACATGGGTCCCCATGAATACTTATGATGACAAGGGGTAGAGAGACGGAGTCAGAGAGGTAGAAGTAGGCTTAGATTGAGAAATTGTATAGACAGAAATGAAAGAGAGACAATCCCTTTCCCAGGAGGCCCTTTTAAGGTGGGGGTCTTTGGGCAATTACCCCCATTGTCCATGCTCTAAATCATCTCTGAACCAACCATTATCTATTTTTGTTTTCAGAAATAAATAATTGTAGCTGACATACAGGTGTTTTTCTCATGTGACCTATTGATGGTTTTTTTCCTGCCTATGGCTTTTATTCCTCACATGACAGTTCTAGCATAAAACAATGTGTTGGAATGCCGATCCTAAGTTCGAAGGAAGGGATAGCCTTGTGTGGCCCAGACCCAGTGACCCTGAGGCAGACAAACAACCAGGATTCAGGGTTCAGCTGATGTTCTACCATAAGAATCCTAGCATTTTTGCTGCCAGAGATTTTTTAAGACTTGGGCAAAGTGGGCAACTATCCAGGAGCCCCCTTCCAAGACCAGTGTAAAAGTGAATTTTCGCTCTCTATCAACCCCTGATTCTGAAAATGTAACACATAATTTCAGTATTGCTCGGCACCTTGAATGAACAGAAAATAGGTAATGAAATTCAGCATTATTGTGCAAGGAGGCCCCAAAAAATACCTTCCTTGAAATATCAAGAATTGTTAAGATGACACTGTATTTTGCCATGGTGGAAGTGCAGCTGATTTATGGTGAGAGTCCCTCTCCACAAAATACTAAATGATTCTTCTGTAGGCTCCAAACTATAAGCTTGCAGAAATCGAATAGCCAAACAGTGTGCTGAATCACAACAATCCTTTTTCATCCTAATAGATAAAAAAATACCAAATAAAATTATAAAGTGTCATAGCACATCACTCCATGCCAAATTACTTATAGTGACCATGCCAAGGTACTTATGTTTTTAAATTTTCTAATTTCCCAGAGCAAAGTCAGGTGCGCTTTTTTTAAAAAAAAAAAACGCACACATTTGCGAACTACGAATCCAGATGGCGGCAAGAGCGAGGGGCAAACAGCTCAAGCCAGAGCTGGGAAAGGAAGTGAAACTTCCTACTCCGATTAGCTCTCCATCAACTATAAGGGGGGAGAGAAAAAACAGAAGGAAAAAGCAACAAAAAGAAGCTCTAAAACAGAAAGTAATGGAACTTAATGATCAAAATAGAAAAAATAAGTATAATGTATTAAGGAAACAGATGGAGGAAGATAATGATATCAACGAGGACAATGAACAAGAAGAGGGCGAAGAGGATGAAGAGGCAGAGAGCCTGACTCTGTCGGAATTGTCAGCAGAATTGAGCTTGCACACTGCCGGCGACAAGGGGGACAAGGGGGAGGAGGATGGCAGAGATAAGGGTACAAAAACGGACCAGGGGGGGGGAAACGTTGTCAACGTGGACCAACCGGTTAAGGCCGCTAATAGGTCCCCCACTATGCGCCCGGAGAGTCGATCTAGCCCCAAACAATACCCTCTCTTCTCAAAACCCCTTTTGCAGCAGGGTCAACTTTCAAGCACTCCTTCACGAGGGGAGAGAGAAAAAGGGGGTACAAGAGTCACTTCAGAACGGGTGTCCTCCAACACGGCAGGGAGAGCAGGCAGCCCCACAATGCAAAAGTCGCCACAGAAGACTCCGGTGCTAAACATCGCAGGGGCAGCAAGGCTGGAAGGAGTAGCAGCGTTGCCTACACCAACGGTTTCCGCCTTGGATGCGGTCCCTCTCTTGCACCCCCTGTCGTCGCCGACCACAAGTGCAAACTCTAGTCTAGCCCCAGGCAATAAGCAAACTACGACAGCTCCGAACCAAGCCCTAAGCTTAGAGAATACCTTGACCTCCCAGGATGATGTCCTGCTCGTTCTCCCGAGTGCCACAAAAGCAAATAAGATGGAAGATATCTTAGTTACGATTCTCCAGGAACTAAGAGATTTCAAATTATCTCAGGCTCAGGAAATCTCACTTCTGCACAGCAGGCTTACGAAGATGGAAGAGTGCCTTGGGAACATTCCTCTGAGGGTCTCTGAAGCCGAAGTCCGAATATCATCTCTAGAGGACTCATTGTCTACAATTCAGAAAAATATTACGGAGGCCAACAGAGAGAAAACCCATCTAGAGGAAAAGCTCCAGGACCTTGAGAATTACAATAGGAGATCGAATCTATGATTAGTAGGCATACCAGAGGGCCTTGAAGACAAGGATGTAGTTAGCTGGTCAGATTCATTATTAAAAAAAGCTATCCCTGAGCTACAAGGTGACTTGACTATAACAAGGGCGCACAGAGTTCCTGCACATAAACCCATTAATTCAAAATTCCCCCGTACAATCCTACTCAACTTTGCAGACTTTAGGGTAAAAGAAAAAATCCTAAATACCGCATTTTCTAAAAGAACTTTTAATGCAGAGGGGGTGAATAATTTCAGGATTTTTGGCGATATGTCGGCTGCGTCTGCTCACAGACGCAGAGACTTTGTGAAGCTCATAGACCCCTTTAAGAGCAAGGGAGCCCAGGCCATGATAGTGCAGCAATCAAAACTTAAAGTTCTGGCTAAAGGAACATTCTTTATATTCACAGCCCTACATGAAGCCCAGACACTACTTGACAGCCTTGGGGGATAATAAATCAAGTTGATGTACTCTGCTGAATCTATCACTAATCACTAATGCACGGCGGATACTTGCTGGAAACAGGAAGCACACAAGGATGCAAAGAGATGGCATCCAAAAGGAAGAGACAAGAGAGTAGGACGGAAGTGGGACTCTGGGGTCTCCGTCCACTCAGGGGGGGAGGGAAGGGGGGTGAAGGGGGGTGTCGCATGGGGGAAAAAAAGAGAGTTCAAATGCAATATGTTTTTCCATACTTTTATGACTACGGTATGAAGGTTATTCATCGATCTCTAGCACATGTCACTTTGGCTCATTTTTGGCTAACGATAAATTGACAAGATCCTATAAATATAGTTGCCCATTTTGCACTGGGAGGTGTCTCAAACTTATTGCTAATTGTTTTTGTGTGAATTGATTGGCTGCTTATTTGCATATCTTGCACAGACAAGGGTACTCTATTGTATATCTATCTCCATGTCCAGTAAAATGAATGGCATGTCTCCTCATACATCACTCTACACTTTTGTCCATAGCTTGCATATTTGCACATGGAAACTCAGATTTTTTATGAAAATCTTTATGAACTTTTGCTGCTATTGCTCTTTATTGTTAAATATTTTTATTAGTTATCATTTATCTATACTGCTGCTGCTGTTTATACGTTTGCTCATTCCGCACACTTGCACTTCAGCTAGGGGCTACGTCCAATGTCTTGAATATCTAAATTTTCAAAACCGAGCAGCTATTTCTTCTATCTTCATGTTTTGTGTAATGAATGATGGGTCTCCTCAGATAGCACTTTACATTCTAACTGCTCGCTCGCATATTTGCACATTGAACTTTAGATTTTTCATGATTTTTTCCATGAATATCTGCTACTTTTGTTCTTCATTGTTATATATTTGTATTATTTATCAGTTTTTCATGTTGATGCTGCTGTTTGCATATTTGCTCATTCTGCACTCGTGCACTTTAATTGAGGGCTACGTTCAATATCTTGATCATCAATGACATGGTGAAATTTATTTCATTAAATGTTAATGGGCTGAATAATGTTCGTAAAAGGAACGCTATTGAATGCTGGTTAAAAAATCTAATACCTGATGTCATCTATTAGCAGGAAACCCATCACAAAGAGTCAGCTAAACTCTTTAAAAACTGGACGGGCTATAACATATCTGCTCCTGCAGGGATGGCCCAGAGAGGAGTTTCCATTCTAATAGGAAGACATGTAGGTTTCAACCTTGAAGGATCGTGCATAGATCCTAGAGGCAGATGGGCAGTCGCACACGGTAAATTAAATAATGTCAACGTTATCCTTGCCACAATTTACGGACCTATTTTGGACCTCCCACAACCTATTTTACAGGTTAAGCAGGCATTAACCGGCCTTTCTGGACCAATTATTTGGGGGGGTGATTTTAACCTATTACAAAACCCTCGATTGGACTCTTCCAAGAAAGACCGTCAACAGAATAACCCCAAGTCTCCTTAGCTGTTCAAAGCTGCAAGATAGATCTTGACGTTATTGATCATTGGCGTAATTTGGGCTGAGTATGAAGCGATAGGTAGTATTCATAACTCACCCTTTTATATTACATGTTAAACTGCAATGCAACAAGAAGATATAAATAAAGTAAGAGTAATATCTTGTTGCGCAGTTTTGTGTGTGTTATATGTTGAACGTTGTTAGTCCGTGTCACATATATGTTGTTTGTACACTGCACCATTCACTGTTACTTTCCTTACTTTGGGTTTTGGACACGTTTTCGTTAAGCTATTTGACACCGATGATGAGAACAGGGCCGACCTGGTGAGTACCAACCAGGGGCCCCATTGGTGGTGCGCCCGTGAGGTGTCATCTAGCTATTCACACTTTTTTCTAAATGTTGTCCCTCTAGTGAATGTCTGTACTGTGTTGGACGGTTTTTTGTTTATCAGAGATGGGCTCATTTTTTAACGTTGGCAATTGACTGAAACAGTGTTATAATCTCTATGAATAGAGATATAATTAGAGTGCTCTATGGACGATCTAGAACTGTTTACAGCCTCACTTATTTTTGTGTTGCCTTGAGGACTGGGTCATTTTTTTGATTAATGTTGGATTGAGTGGAGGGCGATCCAGTCCTTTCTGCCCCTCTTGACTCCTAGTATTTGAATGTAAATTGAATCCCACCAAGCGTGAGTACACATGCCATTCAGCAAAATATAATTCTGCGTCAAGGCTGGATTTTTTCTTGTCCTCCCACGATCTAGAATTATATAATTACGCTTACCTACCCAATGCCTTTTCGGATCATGCAGCTCTTTGCATGGAGGTCAAACTGGGGAACTATGAAGCAAGATCTATAAAAAGATGTTTTTTTAACAAACTCAACCTCCTTGACCAACAACGGTGCACTGATATTAATGAAAAGATCGAGCTATTTTTTTCACAGAATAGAGGTACAGCTCCTTTAAACATAATCTGGGATGCATTTAAAGCTACTTTACGTGGAATAATCACATCTAAAGAGATCCCCAAGCTTAAGGCAAAACGGGAGGAGAAAATCAAACTTCAAACTGAACTGTCACAGGCTACCCAAGAGCATTATAGGGTTAGATCCCAGATTTCCAGCCACAATCTCCATGAGTCGAAGCGTAAGATGAAGGAATTTTATTATGAACTAGGTGAGATAAATAGTAATTTTCAGGCACAATAAATCTATGAGGAGAGTGAGTACACAGGAAAGCTTCTGGCCTGGCAATCTAAAGAAAAGCAGGCTCGAAACAGAATAGATCAGTTAACTGACCCCATCACTAAAAATCAAGTTAAGACCACCACTGCCATTGGTGAGTTGTTTTTAAAACACTACGAGGGGATATATCAAGCATCTGCGGGGACCACACCTGAATCTATCACAGATTTTCTTCAGCCATTGGAAATACCTCAAATGGATGCTGAGGGCAAGCACTACCTCACACAGGATTTCACATTATCAGAACTAGATGAAGTGATAGAGTCTTTCCCCAAAGGCAAAGCCAATGGTCAGGATGGCCTTCCCATTGAATTCTTTAAAAAATGTGGGGGAATATTGCGTAAAGAATTCTTGGAATTAATTAATAATTTACTTCAAGGTGGTACCCCACCGGACTCTTTTCACACAGCGGTGGTGGTCAGTATTTTAAAAAAGGGAAAGGACAAGGAAAATATAAATTCTTACCGACCGATTAGCCTTCTAAACACAGATTATAAAACTTTTACTAAACTTTTAGCAAACCGATTAAATAAACTAATAGGATCACTAATAGCTTATGATCAGTGCGGTTTTATTGCAGGCAGGCATCTCCAATCCAATACTACATTTTTACTGGAGGCGCTAGACTATTTTAAAAGTAACAAGGTGAAGGCTCAAATTTGGTTTTTAGATGCGGAGAAAGCCTTCGATCTAGTCTCCTGGGATTGTTTGTTTGCAGTTTTACATAGTTTTAATTTCCCGAATGCTTTTATCTCTCTTTTACGACACTTGTACACGAATTCTAGGGCACAAATTATCATCAATAATACCAACATTGGGTCCTGTGAGGTCACTAGAGGCACACGACAAGGCTGCCCCTTGTCCCCAATTTTATTTGCACTTTTTATTGAACCTCTAGCGATCGCCATTAGGAATATCAAAGCTGAGACCGCCCCAATTTTAGGAATGACAAATATAAAACTATATGCGGATGATATTGCCCTTTTTTTAGACTCTAAACCCTCAAGTCAATTGAAGATTCTAAAAATCTTCTCTGACTTTCAAAAGCTAGGGCGTTATAAAATTAATGTAAACAAAACAGAAATTATCCTACTTAACTGCACTACAGACACTTTAGTTCCTGAATTCAGGCAGATATACAACACGGATCCAAAGAGATATCTTGGTATATTTATATCCGATAGCCTAGACGACCTTTACTTACTAAATTTTCTACCTTTATTAAAAAAGGTGGGTTCACTTTTAGATCGTTGGAATCTACTACCCCTGTCTCTTATAGGGCGGGCATCGCTAATTCGAATGTCGGTATTACCCCTTTTTAATTTCCTTTTCAGTGCGATTCCCTGTGCAATCCAGGCCTCATATTTTAAAAAAATAGAAGCTCTGATTTCCTCTTTCCTATGGGCAATGAAATCCCCCAGACTTGCACTGAGCACTTTATATTTATCTTCCACACAAGGAGGGCTGTCCCTCCCAAATATCAAAGAATATTATTTTGCGTCTTTTGCACATTACAGCCATAGGTTTTTTTTTTCTCTAGATTGTCATGAGACAGATAATTTTTTTATGAAAAGGATGTTGTTGGAATTGAAAATCTATGATCCGGTTAGAACCACGAAAGACCCAAAAAAAGTACGATATAAAACTTTGCAGTGGATTTTTAAGGTCAAAACTCAGCTTTTTAGATTTTATGATTTACCCAATGTAAGTAATAAGATGAATTTAATGAATTTTAGCCTGGGAGAAGCAGGTTGTACGGACAAAAATATAATAACTCTTTGGAAGCAAAATGGTTTTGAAAAAATTGAAGACTTCCTACTAGGAAATAGGTGGAAATCCTGGGATGAAATTTACAGCCAGTTAATTCACTCGCACACAATTCTGAACTGGTCATTTATTACGATAAGTCCAAAACTCAGGGAACTCAATATAGGAAATTTATCCCACAAAGAAAATATTTCCAGTACCCTTAATAATAAAACACAAAAGAAAATGAGTATCTGGATCAAAATATTAATAGAAAGTAAGGACCAGGACTTTTACAGCAAGATAATTGAACGATGGAAAAAAAGGGAAGATATTATAATTAATCAACAGGTTTGGGACAAAATAAACAAATTCAATAAAACCATCTTTGGAGGAGCAAACTTTAAACGTATGCAATTCTACAATAAATGGTTAATATATAGAACCCCATCCTTTTTACATAATATCTTCCCCCTCGTAGCCGATAAATTCTTTCGATGTGAAGAAAAAGGCCCCTGGAAACACATTATCTGGGAGTGTCCAAAAATCCAGGTTTTATGGAAGGAAATAGAAAAATATCTTTCAATCGTCCTTAAAACAAATATTATATTCAACGACCTAATTCCCCTCCTAGGCTGCTCTCCTTTCCACACCCAATATGATGAGCCCCTTTTTATAGCTTCTCTAATAGCTAAATCCCTTATATTACAGTCCTGGAGAACAGATTCTGTCCCATCCTTCCAGGCATGGAAGGTAAAATTACAATGAATCCAGGGTAGGGAGAAAAAATATGCCCTTTGATCAGGGGCTCTCAGAAAATATGTTAAATATTGGGGTGTGTTCGATGTCTAGATTTCTCTTGTTATTACTTAACCTGATTTATGCTTTATTGAAAATATTTATTAGTCTATTACGACGGTTCTACCTTCGCACGCTGCACTTTAGAACTTAGCTTTGGAATATTAAATGTGAACACGTTTATTATATATGTGTGCTATGTACTCTTTCAATTCTAAACAAAATCTTTTGGTTATTCAAACTAGTTCACTAATTGTCTGCTCTTACACAACTTTGCACTTTATAACTTAAATGTTAAAACGACAATTTGTATGAATGTTTTCCAGTATTTTCCTTCCTCGTACTGTACTAATTGGATTTCAATTGTATTGTATTGCTATATTTGAACTCTCAATAAAAATAAAAAATAAAATAAAAAAAGGTACTTATGTTGACCCACAAGGAAAATGCTACATTATGGTTACAAACGTAGGTATTTACAGTAAGTAGCCTGTCATTACTGGTGTAAGAGCATGCTAAACCTCTTGCCGCTTAACAAAATGCAGGCAGCATATTGGTTATTGCTGCTGCTTCTGTCATCAGTAACTTATTGTTTAATTGTCAAGACCACCTCAGAAAACAATAATTATGTTTTTCTCTCTTTCAGCCTTTGGCCAAAAATTAGAGTTTGACAGATGGGTTACTCTGTCACAAACGTTCCAGATGTCCTATGGCACTGGTAATCCGTCCCACAAATTATAAATCTGGCCCTTAGTCTACTTTATACTTAACAATCAATTTATAGGGCTAATGACATAAATAAAACAAGGCAATAAATAAAATCACATATCCCTGCATTTCATTTCATGAGTTCCACCATGGATCGTGTAAGGCTAGTGTGCCTAAGAAGTAACTGGTCTCCAGTGCTCACTCTTAATCAATGTGAGGGTTCATAACTTATGTACGTGTCTCCAAGGGTTTTACCATGGATCACTACCTCCTTCTGGCACATTTTGAAGGAACTATACAGGTCTGTGATTGCACTACTAAGTGTTGCAGATTCTTCCTCAATGATCGTTATAATGGTGTATTTGAAAACACATTAGAGGTGTCCTCCCATTCAGAGTAAATCCAGATGGCATCTTTTCAATGTTTTCATAAGCTCTTTTATTATTGGAGAGAAGGTTCCATGTTCTGATAAAGATGCAAAATATCACTTGATTTATAAGTATACAATTGCAAGACGCCGGCACGTATTTCGCCCCCTGTTGGCTATTGAGCCTGCGTTTTTCTCAAGGCTCAAAAGATAACAATTTCAAATAGGTCTTATGTGTATGTGCCTGTTCTAGTTATATCTGATCCTGGGTCGAATCCCTTGCTATGGTTCATGAAAGGCAAATGTCAGAAAGGGAAATATGTCCAGAAATAGTATATAGAGTGAATGGTAGGCACACACTGGAGGAAAGTAGCATTGAGATTTCTTACTGACGGTGTCAGAGGTCTTGCCACCCTCATCTGCTGGTGATCTACGTGGACATCCCCAGCTGCAGGGGGGCAGGGATCCACAGCTGCAAGGCCTGGGGGCTGCAAGTTGTTCTTTGGGTGACAAGGCTTCCCTTCCTGTGGCTCTGGGGCTGATGTAGATGGCTCTGATGTTGTATGACCACAGAAAGGGATAGATGGTTCTGGAAAAGCCCTGCACATGTGGCTGTAAATGTCCTGCAGCACCCCAATCAGGGAGCCTATATTAGAAATATGGGCCTCCATCTGGTGGTTGTATTCCCTCTGCAGCTGCTCATTTTCCAGGGCGCGGTAAGTACCAGGCCCAACATGTCTTGGAACTGAGGGTCGGCTCCCAATACTTGCTCAATGATGGCCTGGGTGTCAATGACCCCGATAGACTCGGTACACTTCCCCACAAACACCATCTCATGACCCCTAACCCCACTGTCCTTGGCCCAGTGAGCCCCATCAGACTGGGTCCTGGGTGAGCTAGAGGTTAGTTGGTCTCAACATCACCTAGGACTAGGGGGCACACAATTAGTGCCACAGTGAGAGGGACACAGAAAGTGGAGTCTTCATGTTGCTGAGGTGTCACAGCTGAGGTTGGAGGTGTCGGTAGGGATGCAGGGATTGTTACTGGACCCGTCGGCCCAGACTGACCAGATGTACAAGGCTCCTCAAACTCCTCCTTATCGCCAGAAGGGCTGTCCTCACTGAAAGTTTGATCCTGGGCATAAATGGAGGTTCCTTCAGTGGCTGGAACCTGCCCATGTGCTAAGCCAGTTTGACACATTGAGAATTGGAGAACATGCTTATTATAAAAAGTGTGTATAGTACATTCAAATCTTTTGAGACGAACAATGTAGATACCTAAAAGACAAAATAGATAGAGATAACAGTGATGATAGCTTCTAGGAGTATTGAACATATTACCTAAACATTTTTCTATTTTCAACAGTAGTACTTCAAATCAGCAGGTAAGCATATATCTTGAAATGTTCATGAAGTGTGAAGGGAGTATATCTGACATCTCCCAACCATTTAGCCCAACACAGTGGAGAGGGAAATGTGTAATTGACAATCCAAGGCCTTGATGACTTCAAAACAGACATTTCTACTACATGGAAGGATGTTTTGTATCAGTCATCATGTAAACAGTGCAGTATCAATATTTGCAAGTACCACTTAAATTCAGCATAGTCTTTTACATACATGACAAATTTTGTGTCAACTATGTTTGATTAGTGAAACTCATGACATCAATAAATTGGTTGAGCGGAACAGGACAACATTCAGAAAAAAACAGACCATTTTTATTAGAGAGCACTGAAAAGGGATTGATCACTACATGAAACGTGTTTAAATCTGTTAGGAAAGAGAGAATGAGTAACATGACATAGCAATATTCTTTAGAGGAAGGAAACAGGGCATCATGGTACTTTTAGTAATTTCAAAGACAACTTCCAAATACCTGAAAAATGGTTATTGGAACATACCTGTGGAATATATGCAGTAGAATAGGGCCAGAAATTCATATTTTGACACACAGGTGGTAATGGGTTATTTGGTGTTGTAAAATGTACAGGCACCATACCATCACATTGCATGTAATGGAGATTGACACCTGGGGCTTATTTACAAGCCCCTATCACAATCACAATGTCACTTTCAGTGACGTTGTGATGGCAATAGGGGCATCATCTTATTTACAAGGCAGTGTTAAGCTACTTAGCGTGGCTTAACCCTGCCTTGTAAATAATGCCCCCTTTGCCACAATACTTAGCGTGAGAGGGGATGGCAATGGGTGTTCCTGTGGATGTTAAATAAAGTTCAGTTTTCATTTCGGATTTGGAAATATTGAGGTTGTTTTTGAGAGAGCTTGCAATTTGAGAAAGCAAAACTGTAGAGACCATCAGTATAATTTGTAAGTAATGATAGTGATTTATTTTGTACTTCAGGTGAACAATCTAACTACTGCATGGCTCAGTAAGTAAGTAAGTAAGTAAGTAAGTAAGTAAGTAAGTAAGTAAGTAAGTAAGTAGCATATTTGTAGAGTGCACAAATGTTGAGGCATCTTGGCGCTGAAAGTAACAAGTTGTATGTACTCTAGGGACAGTAGCTTAATTACTTTGGGGAGAATAGCAATGTCTTAACCATTTTCTAAACTGAAGTCTATCAGGCTGTATCCTAATCGTTACATGCAGCTTATTGCAAAATGTGGCTGCCAGATAGGATAGGCTTTTCGCACCCAATTTGGCTCTTTGGATTTTGGGGACCTTAACTAGTCCTGTGTTGTCTGATATAAGAACCCATCGCGGGGAGTACCTGAGAAAGAGTTTCTGCATGTCCGATGCTCCCTCACTATACAGTGCCTGCCTATGTATCAGGCAGAGGGCTTTAAATTCGACACACTGTTGAATCAGAAGCCAATGAAGCTGCCTGATACTATCATAGATGGAATGGTATTTAAGATTGTTAAGCAACACTCGCGCTGCGGCATTCTGCAAGGACTGAAGTTTAGCTACGTGGTACTTGTCAATGCCCAGAAACAATGCATTGCTGTAGTCTATTTTTGAGAGAATTAGCACATTTATTACTGTTCTTCCTAGATTCTGGGGGATGAAATGCAGACTCTTACGTAGGATCCTCAATAGGAGAAAACATGAGGAGGTCAGTAGATTGATCTGTCCTGTAAAATGTAACTAGTTGCTGAACATCACTCCTAGGTTCCTCACCTTGAAAGATGGAAGGGGGAATTTACCTGCCTCCGTAGGCCACCATGCTTTACTCCATATGGGTGGACACTTCCCAAACTCCATGACCTCTGTTTGATCTGTATTAAGTTTGAGAAAATTCTGATTCATCCATCCCATAATGCACTTCAGACAGTTATGAAAACTGTCAGCTGTGCTTTCAACACTCAAAGAGATAGATATGACTAACTGAGTGTCGTCAGCATAGGAGATCAGCGAGAAACCATGCGCTCTGATTAGTTTGGCCAAAGGGGTAACATAGATGTTAAATAAGGTCGGCGATAGTGCTGATCCTTGTGGAACTCCACATGGGGGACAAAATCTCTCTGATTTCAAATTGTCCCAACACACCCTCTTCTCCCTAGATGACAGAAAAGAGGAGAGTAGGTTTACAGCCGTCTCATTAATACCTATTGCGTTAGCGCAGAATAGTTAATGGTGTCAAACGCTGCTGATAGGTCAAGTAGGATAAGGACTACTCTTCCCGCACCATCCAACTGTTTTCAAATCTCCTCTGTGGCCATTATCAAGGCTCACGCTAGAGCACTGCTACAGCAAAGTTAGCTAATAAGCTCAGGCGTTGCGAAGCATAAATTAATGGCTGGACGCATAGGAAATATCAGGAGTTTTAGGTCGTGCTTGAAGGAAGCAATAACCTCAAGATCATGGCAATGCGAGAAATTGCATGAATTTATTCAGAGCTATTGTTTCATAATTTTTCATTAATTCTCGAAAGGCAATTACTTTCTCTTAATTGCTGCTTGAAAATTTTCTTTCCCACCCTTGTTTATTTCTTAATTGGTATAAAGGGCTTGAATGGTCATTTATCCCATAGGCACTACCCTGTGGGAGTTTGAATCCAATAAAGGACAGTTTATCGGCTCACAGCTGATGCCCCTGCCACTCCCTCTACCTCCCCGGGGTTTGTGGCAGTGTGCACTGCAAAGGCGAGGAGACAAAAGGAAGAGATGGAGGGAGAGAGAAAGAGAGATGGAGAGAGAGAGAGAGAGAGAGAGAGAGAGAGAGAGAGAGAGAGAGAGAGAGAAACAAAGAGAAAAAGCACACGCAGAGCTGATATGAACATTTTTTCCAGTGCTGTGTTAGATTCCTAGTCTGTTCTTGAAGGTTTATCTGCCATGCAATACTCTATTTCACTTTTAGACTTGTTTAGTTCTGCCGAGTAATCCTAATATATCTGTGAACGTCATTCATTTATGAAACACATATCAAGCTTTCATTTTGTTTAGAATTAGATGCTAACTATTTTCCGACTTTGTACATATACTTTTTATTTTTACTAGCTCAAACATTTTAAATCAAGAAGAGGTGCAGCGTGGTGGGCATCAGTTGATAAAGTTTAGAAAATCCTTGAACCTCTTGGTAAAACACAAAAGGGTGAAAAAAAATAAAGTCAGACAAACTTAGAAGTGTTATTTGATGGCAAACATGCAGTCTAACCTCTCAGTGCTCATGACGGCTCATGGCTGTCATGTGTCACGGTAGGCGTTGCCGCTCCTCCCACGCTCTGTTAATTCCCCTCCTGTGTGGGAGTAATAATCAGTAGGCGGAGTTTGGACGGCTCCCGGCCATCATGAGCACATGCCCACCGTGATTTATGACGGCCGGGAGCCGTCATGAGCACAGCAGTGCCACTCCCACCCCCTACCCCCTTTCCGCACCGCTACTGAATTTGCGCTGCGGTGAAGGGGCTAATGGCACGCACCACATGAGACGCATCTGGTAGTTGTCAGGCAACAAACTAACTTGACATGACTGATCACAACCTCTGTATCAACAGGAGCTGCAAGAATCCTCACTTTGTACATGACCACTTCAGCATTGCTAGGCTATGCTGAAGCATAGCACTGCAGTCCTCTTGTGGTTCCACGAGGACTCCTGCTTCCTTCTACTTCTGGCCTAACAGCCCGCCATGGAAAACTTTCTTGGCCCCGCCGGGCCTTAAAATAGTGCATCCAATTCCCCTGACGCTACCTCCAGATTTTAGGACAGGGGTAGATCAATGTACCACAGAAGCACTCAGCACAAGTAAGTGACATGAGGAGCCAGCTGTTAAGTCTCTCTGCTATTTATATGGTGGCAATATTTATCTCTTTAATTTTTTCACCACTGCAGCACTCGTTGAATATTAATGCTTACACGTGCCACAAGCCTTCATTGAGTGAGTCTCATCCTCAATATGAGAATTCTCTACTCATTGTGGAGATTCTACCCCGAGTGCGGAAACTCCTGCACGACTTTGGGATCTCCGCATTGAGTGTAGAGGCCCATTGTGAATCAGGTTACAATGTCTCGCAAACATTTTCTGTCACAACTTTCTAGCAACTGGTCATACAAAATTATGACCTCTCTTAGCTGATCATAACCCATCTTGGGCAACTGCAGTCAGCTCTACTTAATTGCAGCCCAATCCCCTTTGTATCCACCTTGTCATTCCCGGGGTGTGATGCAAAATACATTTAGTGGCATATTTACAAGGCCTCAGCACCACTGGACTGTCACTTTTTGGATGATCTGGGGGCGCTCTATGCTAGCTCACATTTACAAGTTCGTGCTAAGCCTCTTTGCGTGGCTTAACACAGTCTTGTAGATATGGCCCTCGACAACACAGTTGTGTTGCTGTGGGCGTTCCCAGCAACACCCATGGGTTTTTGACACTGCTTTAGATTTACAAGGATCTGTAAATCTGAGGCAGCACTAAAAACGATCACCTTAATGTGGCGTTAATGTGGTGCAACAACGAGAAATACTTTTATTTCTCCTCCTTTTTTGCTCTTTCGATGTATGCTGCAGAAGAAGGAGCAAATAGCCAGGCATCCTTGCACCATGGGAATCCTTGCACCATGTGGCAAGGGTGCCTAGGTTGGTGCTAGGTAGCTTTTTTTAGCCCTGGCGCAGGGGTGAGCACAGGGATGCTCCGAGTTCTTGTTAATACAGTGCATCCCTGCTTTTTGAAAGTGACGCAGCTCAGCGCAGCAAAATTGCTTGTGCACTGCACTGTGCCATTTAATGTAAAAATGCCCCTTAGGTGCTTAGCAATATTACAAAAACTGGTAATGGACAATTACAACAAATGATTGTGACCCAATACGAATTTATACAAGAAAATCTTAGTGATGCAGTGGTCCGTACAGGTGTTACGTAACTGCTGCACATCTATCAAATTTGGTCCTATGTCTTGTATGAAAGAATTATCTAAACTATATATTGCAACAGAAAAAAGGCATTTCCTGTAATGAAATAGAAAGAGAAATATAGACAGGCCGATACAGTTACAGTTTTAAAACACTGAAATTGTGTTGTTGAGGGTGTCTGGACACAATGAAATCGACACGCCCCTTTTGAGAAATTTCACACTAGTATTAAAGGGTGCGTTACTGTTACAACGCAACTTTTACGTCGTAATGCTGTTACAACGCAGCTTTTACAACGCAGGTTCCATTACAACGGATGCTATTACAACGCAGGATATTACATAGCAGATGCTATTACAACGCATACCATTACATCGTAAGTATTGGTAAGTATATAATTTTTTTATTATTTTATTTAATTTAATTTAATTAATTTAATTAATATTAATTATAAATAAATATATTTATTTATGTTTTTTAATATTATAAATTAAATAAATTAATTTAAGTAATTTTTAAAATAAGTATGAGTATAGGAGTATATTTTTTGGGGTACTGAGGTATATGTTTTGGGGTGTTTGGGTATTTTTAGGTTTCAGGGCAGGGTTTGGGTTTTGGGGTACAGGGGTGTTTTTAGGTTTCAGGGCAGGGTTTGGGTTTTGGGGTACAGGGTGTTTTTAGGTTTTAGGGCAGGGTTTGGGTTTTGGGGTACAGGGGTGTTTTTAGGTTTTAGGGCAGGGTTTGGGTTTTGGGGTACAGGGGTGTTTTTAGGTTTTAGGGCAGGGTTTGGGTTTTGGGGTACAGGGGTGTTTTTAGGTTTTAGGGCAGGGTTTGGGTTTTGGGGTACCTGGGTGTTTTTGGGATTCAGGGCAGGGTTTGGGTTTTGGGGTACAGGGGTGTTTTTAGGTTTCAGGGCAGGGTTTGGGTTTTGGGGTACAGGGGTGTTTTTAGGTTTTAGGGCAGGGTTTGGGTTTTGGGGTACAGGGGTGTTTTTAGGTTTCAGGGCAGGGTTTGGGTTTTGGGGTACAGGGGTGTTTTTAGGTTTCAGGGCAGGGTTTGGGTTTTGGGGTACAGGGGTGTTTTTAGGGTTTATGGCAGGGTTTGGGTTTTGGGGTACAGGGGTATTTTTAGGTTTTAGGGCTGGGTTTGGGTTTTGGGGTACAGGGGTATTTTTAGGTTTTAGGGCTGGGTTTGGGTTTTGGGGTTCAGGGGTATTTTTAAGGTTTATTTTTTTTAAAGTACGACTTTAAATAAATTAAAATAATTATTTAAATTAAAATTAATTAAATTTATTAAATGAAATTAATTACATCTTTAAGATTAATACAATTATATTAATTAAATTAAATTAATTAAATTTAAATAATTTCTATTATTTAATTTATTAAATTTAATTAATAAAATTATATTAATTTAAATAAATTAAATTAATTCCTATTTAAAATTAAATTAAACTTATTTAAAAAAAGATAAGAATAATACAATTATATTAATTAAATTAAATTAATTATATTTAATTTATTACTCTTAATAAATGTATTAAATTAATACAATTATATTAATTTAATTAAATTACATTAATTCCTATTTAAAATTAAATTAAACTTATTTAAATAAATTTTATTAATTTCATTTTTTCAATTATTTTAATTATATTAGTAAAATTAAATTAATAAAATTAACTTAATTTCATTTTTTTTTTAAATTATACTTACCTATACTTACGATGTAATGGTATGCGTTGTAATACCATCTGCTATGTAATATCCTGCGTTGTAATGACCTCCGTTGTAATGGAACCTGCGTTGTAAAAGTTGCGTTGTTACAGCATGCGTTGTAAAATAACGCGTTGTAACATCATAGATCCGAGTCGAAAAATTACTTAATCAGTACATTAACATACTGCTCAACCTCAAACAGGCCGCACAAAAATCACAGCCTTGCCTTTAAAAATATTACAGAATTCTAGATTTTCGCTAGGAATCAGAACTGCAAGTGTTCGTTGTAAAACTTGTCATACCTGCAAGTCTAGACTGGGCTTTAATACGGATGTGAACCATGGGATGAACTGCTGCAGAACCCTATTAAGGTAAGGACATTTTAAGGATTTGGGCTACCTTGGGGCAAAAGGATATTGGGGCCCACTGCTGGGAACAGCTTTGAGTTTATGAACAATTTCACCTTTTTTTTAATTTCATAATATTTTATTGAAAATAAATTTTACATATACAAAAACAAAACATTTGTATTATTTCTTGGCAGTTCGATTTCTTTGGCCAGGTCACTGGCAGTGCATAGGCACACTGGTCCAAATTCTAAATGTATGTACATCTAATATTTGGGGATCGTGATAAGCGTTTTAAATACTGAACACAGCAGCAGCTCACTAATATTACTGCAAATAATATCTGTGACATCCTCCCATTTCTCAAATGCCAGGTCCTTGTGTTGATCTAAAGCAATTTGTTTATGGATGTTGCATGCAACATAAACACAACATTTCTCTACAAAATGTTTCTAATAGACTCCCACACATCACCCACATTAAAAATAAATTAAAGGAAAACAGTGTTTAAAACAATCGGTTTAAGAATTATTCAAGGTCACTAGGGCAAGACTCTGCAGAACAGAGCTAGCTCTATCAGGGGGCTTCCTCAAAGGCTGGGGCCATAAGCCAGACCCTACTTTGTCCATGCCTTAAAACGTCTTTGTACCAAGGGCGTACCCACATCTGCTATTATCTGGAGCAATCTACGCAGCCATCCTTTCACACATTAATATGCCTTTGTGCCACATGCTGTCCTCTCGACACAGTTATTAAAGTCTTTCCCTCCAGCTAACGACACAGCAAAATACATGGATACAAAAGGATTGTAGCCAATGCTTTAAATAGAACGGTGCTCGTCAGTGCTTAATTTGAGCCATGGGTTTCCGGTGCTCGGCACAGGCACTTAATTGTCAACACCTGAACGTATGGCAGCTGCCACATGGGGGTGCTGTTTGTTTGATTTAGCGGTAAGCAGAACAACAGTTGCTATATTAATTCAATATATATTCAAAACAACTAATACCTGCCGCCCAAGCCATTCTCATAACGTTGGGGGCCTCAAACAGTCTTAATTGTTGCACTTGTAGCAGTGGGATAGTTAGTTAATGTGTAGGTGCTGTAGTGGCTGCGCTGACAGGGTCAATGGGTGGAGCAAGCTGCGGTGACCAGCTGACAAGGGCCCAGGCACTTATTGTTTTTACAAATTAAGCAGTGGTACTCACAGGTATGGAGTACCTGCACTTTCTTAATTTTGAAAGAGAAAGTACCAGCACATCTCAGCAAGTGCGCAATAGTTATAATGGGAGAGTACCAGCACTTCTCAGTATCATAATAGTACTCTGTGATATTGAGCACCTATATTTTTATATTTCCATTTCAAGCACCAGTTGCAACTGAGAGCTGGAGGCCTTGGTTGCAGATCTGTTTTTCCGCTGCAGACCAGGAATAGTTTGTTTGAAAAAGGTGTTCAGGTGACTACCGGGCAGTTTGGAATGCTGCTGAGCTGAGGGCTCATTTAATTGCAGTGGGGGCTGATTTTGTTCATGGCGACCTGCGTGTGCTTCGAAATAATGAAAGCAAAACGAATTTCGTTTAGTACACGCAGGTCCCCATCAACGAAATCACCCCCCAGCTCAGTAGCATTCCAAACTGCCTGGTAGCCAGTCCGGCACCTCAGGAAAAACTGCAAACACTTTTCTATCTCTAAGTGAGTCTAAGCTGAGCCGTTTCAGCTCTGGGCGAGTCTGTGCTAAGTTTATTGTAGATATGGACGAATCTTCCAAGTCGCTAACCAGCCCAAGGTGAGGCTCTGCTGAGTCCATTTCAGCTTTGGGTGAACCTCCCAAGAGTCTCTTTCAACTGTGGGTCAGTACAGCCGGATTCTTGTCAAATCCATACAGAATCTGTTCCTACTCTGGGTGAGTCTACCCAGAGTCTGGTCCAGCTCCGATTTTAACTGGCTGGGCTGGTCAGTTTTGGATCTGGATGTGGTTACATTTTCCCTGTGACAATTCTTGTTCGGCCGGCAGTGCACAAAGCCATCAGTGGCAGAAGATCCTGTAATCTACAGGAGAAATGACATTTCTTTCTGCTTCACTTCCAAGGTTCCAGAAACTGAAATGCCCTGTTTGAAACCAAATTTACTACAGAGGATGGTGCATACGTAATCCTAGGGAGTTTCCCAAATGGCCCAGGTGATTTATTTGTCTAATTCCATGTCGCTCCCATCTAAATACAATTTAAAAAAAACTATAACAAGTCAATCCATAAACTACTGCTCTTGCTCCAGGCATACTGAATATACAATGTTACTCTAAAGCGAACAGCTTGAATATTTGAGCACGGGAAGAAATGTCACGCTGCAATGATTGTGCAAAGTTTGCTTCCAAACACTTTCTATACACTTTTATTTAAAGCAAAAATTTAAAAAAATGGAAAATAATTATAGTTTACCAAGTGATGCTGTTACGTACTCGGGTACCTTACAATTCTCTCTTAGCTTAATCCTACAGATTAGAATACTGGGATAACCTCTGATTTAACCCTGTCAGAGAGTGACCAAGGAAAAGGGCTTAGCATGGGGCCAAGGTATAGTTCCCTCCCCATCATTTATTTGATTTCGAAATTGGCACAGAATCTACTGTCTTAGGAGCAACTAACTCCGAGATCCCCCCCAATCAGTACAGCTCCGGAAGCCCACCCTTCAGCAGCACTGATTACACCCAAATGTGTACTGAGTTTTGGATTTGCCACACAAGGGGAAGGAATTAGGGAGAGTAAAGCGTGGGAGGAGACCTGGAACGAAATGATGGCACAATGAATCGACATGCAAAGGGATTTACCCTACTAAAGATAGCCTTAATCTATGCGTTTTTCTATAAATGTAATTACAATGAAAAATAAATATTTATTTTCTGCAAATGAATTATAGTTTAATTACTTACTTCGGGTGAATTCTTCCACAGGGAATTATTCATCGTCTAAAAAATGCTACTCTTACTGTTATTATTTCTTCAACACAAAACTTGCCCCTTCAAAATGTGTGTTGACATCTTCCCAGAAACACAGGGGCATATTATCAAGGGGGTTTATCTCCGCTTTTTTGGCTTTAAAAGCCAAGATAGCGGAGATAAAATGATCTCCCTATTACCTAGCTGTCGCTAACACCAGTTAGCGACAGCTAGAAGGAGATAGCAACCATCTTGGGCCCCACTTTGCATTTCAGTGATATTTATCACTAATGACATGCAAAGTGGGCGTGGCAAGATGTTAGAGACTGAAAACAGTCGCTAACATCGCTATCTCCTATTACCAACTTTTGGAGTTATTCGCGCTAAGCGCGAATATCTCCAAAAGCTAACACCTGACCTGAGCAGTTCTTAGCCATGTTATCCAATGGGAGGTGGATAACATGGCTAAGAGCATTATCTCGGTAATGCATGAATATCGCTGACTTTTCAGCGATATTCATGCATTGCGGCGATTTTTATCGCATTTGCGATAAACCTTGGTATTACAAGGTTTATTTGCGGTAAAAATCGCCGCAGCTCAGCGGTAAATTCGCTATTGCTTGGTAATATGCCCCACAGTTCTTTAAAGCATCTGCTTTTCTGCTATCTAAACATGTCTCTAAAACATTATCTCCGTAATTATTGATTGATACGCACTAATCAAAGGAGGAGAATGTTAAAAAATGCAAATATAAATTCCCATTAAATCTTCTACCACACATTATGTCCACAGGGGCTCACAATTCGGACCGATAGAATAATGACAAGAATTGGGGGAAACAAAACATTTTACCCAAACCACTGTCAAAAAATTACACTCAGATTGCCGCTAAAATCCCAATGCTATCAACTAGTTGGCAGGAGAGATCAATCATCGAAGGAATTAGGAGGGCCTTCATGTGAAGACTGGACACTCTCTTCAGGAATTTGGTTCCACATTTGTAAAAGGTCTGACTGTTAGGGCATAGCAGCTATTCATAGTTGCAGCCCACAAAATGGCCGATGCATGATTTCACCTGTGAGCTGTCAAATAAGAAAATAGATAAAACCAGCCAATCTAGCCACATATTTACACTTCTTAATATATTAACTGACTTGATGTGTGGACATTTTAACCAAGTGGAAAACATCGCCTCTCTGCCAATGCCAGTGTTTGCCCTGCAGTGATCGCCAGTTTCTTTTTTTTTAACGGGGGTTGTTTACCCCCTTACTCCCACTCTCATTCCCAACCTGCTGATAGCCATTTCCCACCTAGAACTGCAGAGCTACTTAATTAGGTACTGCAGTGCAGGCAGCGAAATGTCTTTTTGCAGGGACAAAATGGCTGAAGTCCACATACCAACTGAAACTGCCACCATCATCTGTTGTCTTGATGGGTTTTCTACACCATGGCCTTTTCTTGTACCTTACGCAACTTAGAATACAGGTTGCTGCTTGGGTGCGAGACACGAAAAAGGAACCATGACCTCCCTCAGGGCCCTCTCAAGATGCATAAGCTCCAAGCTGAAGGCCAGGGCTCTTATGAGGGCAATTTAAGGCAGATCCTCAGAACAACTCTGCTCAAAGATGTTTTTGGCACCTGATTGTTCAAGTGGCTTTTCATGATTAGTATAGATTCTTAGACTAAAGAGCAATAGGTATCACTGACTCATGTGATCAAAAGTACATTCCTCTAATTCTGCATCCCTGGTAACTGTAGATGCAGAGTATGAGATGACTAAGAAAGTTCTTGAGAACATATTTTCTACTGGTGTCAACGGCACAATTTTGCCTAACACAAGCGTTCTGCACCACAGGCCGCATACCTCATCATTTTACTGACATAGACATTGATCACTGATGTGACAGAAGAGCTGGCAAACGCCTTTCTATTCCAAGATAAGCCTACAGAATCATCAATCCAAATGTACTTAGTTTTTTCTATTAGTGCCTGTCAGTTTCGAGATTCAGGATACTCTATCACAAGATATGAGAATAGGATTATTTTGTTTTATCTTGACCCAGTGGAGAACCTTAGGAGCAGAGAGTTTGGCTTAAAAACAAATGATTTTTCATTTGACTTCTTACCTCATACTTCTCAGTGTACTAGGGTACATGAGGTCTGAGGAAATAGCAGAGCATTGTTTCTGGTCCACTTGCCTTTGTGATATGGTGGAGGATCATGAAACATTGTGATAGAATTGACAACGGGTGCTGTATAAATTATTTAATGGTGGTCATCATTAGTCCATGTACTCAGATCAAGGGGGGAAGGATCACTTGTCCTGCATAACTTTGGGTATGCCGTGACGGTTCTGAATAGTCCCAATAAAAACCCTCATGCATGTGTTGGTAAATTTTTGCGGTGTTAGGCGGTATATCTTGCTTCTCCGCCGTCCCTCACACGTGTCTGCATAATCATAGGGTTTGTTAGTTTATGCAACCTCCATCCAGGAGGCATTGCCCATTGTTAAGAACTGTAGTGATCAGTGAAAGTGACTGTGAAGTGAATCAGTGAATAGGTAAAATTGTCTCTCTCATCCAGAAGTATAAATTGTATTAGTTCTGTTGTTGGAGGCAAAAAATATAACATTTATTCGGTGAACTGGAGTGATTATGACTCGTACATAGATCAACTTGACAAGGTTGTGATTTAGTAAAGAAAAGAACTAATCGATGTAGTAATATGGGCAAAAAAATTTGAAATGAGAACTAAGAACAAAATTGTAGGATATAAATGACAAAAAGATAAACATAGGTGATGTAAGAATGCTTAAGAAACAATAATGACTTAACTTATTTAGTCAATATCCATGAGAGGTGACATGATATGTCCATAGAAAAAAGGTACTATGAAGAAATTGGGAGGAAAAAAGTACAACACTGAGTACTATATGGCAACAAATGTGTAGAATTTCAAAAAATATGTTTTTAAATCACTTGCACTTTATAAGCACTAGATGAATGAATTTGTTATGACACAGCTCTTCTTTAATAACACAGAGTAACTGAAAATATGTTATTGTATTTTACAATTAACTATGATGAATGAGAAAATAGTCAATATTTATCATCCAGTTTGAAATATGCACTAATGTATTTTACATATATTGAAATGTGGTGCTTTTACTTTATTCAAACAAAATGTTTTTTGAGTTTATTCTATTAAGAAACTGTGGTAAAAGTGAGAAATGCGGAGAGTATTTCTTTCATGTCTATAACGATACCAACTCACGTGATTTCACTAAGCAATGCACTGTCACTTTAAATAAGCCTCCAAGTGTTAAACAAACTGTCGAGTGAACAAGCGGCGTTCGCGCTGCGAAACGCGTCTCGGACAACTTGGGCGAATAAAAACTTGAAGCACGAGAATTGGGTCCGTGTCCTGTTTTGCTGGTTCGTGCGTGATCAAAGACGCTGTGGCTGTGCAGGATTTACTGATATATATATATATATATAAATATATATATATATATATATAGCCACAATGTAGCCCAGGTTTAGACGCTGGTGCTCTTCGATGGGGCGGTGCGTTTTTTCCGGCAGGGCCACGCCAGTGAAAAATTAAAGCTGATTTTTGCCTCGCGGCAAAGAATAAAACGCACTCACTTGTAGACAGGAATTATAGCGGTTTTATTTTCAAGGACTCGCCATGCCCAACGCGTTTCGCCTTCGCATAAGGCTTGTTCACGGGATGTTATCACATGGAAAAAAGGCATCTTTTATTTCAATTAACACACAGTTACTTCCTGTTTCCCTTCTAGTGCATTGTGGTAAATGTAGTTTAGTATTTCACAAAAACTTGCTGACTACAAGTTTATTGGTGATAACAATGTGCTCTTTTCTCTGTGAATTTAAAAAACATACTATTTTATCCTTTATGCGGCATTATATGCTTTATGTCTTTTAATGTTCCTTATATTAATTGCTCTCTGGTGAGCTTTTTTACAAGTTTTCAGCATTTTCCATCCATTATTAGTAATGATTCGTTATTTGCAGCTCATGCTTCTTCACTTCATCTCATTAATTCTTTTTATTTCAACTCTCTAGTGACTGTTTGATTTGTTGAGAGATAACTGATACTTCTGTTCATGAGTGGATTCTTAGAGGTGTACGTAAAATTCTTCATTTTGGTTGAGCCCCCTCGGGTCTAAGGTCCTGAATGAGTGTATATGTTTTGATTTTTTTTGTCGTAGAATTTTCTTGCGTACTCCACCTCTCTCTGTTAGTGGGATTTGTTCTAGGGCCCAGTATTTTAAGGATTCCCCTTTGCCATCATGATGCTTTTCCATGTGTTTTGCTATGGCATTTGTACGATCCTTATGATTTGTGGCTCTGATGTGTTTGAGAATTCTCTTCTTTACTTCGAAGATTGTGCTTCCAATGTATTGCAACTTGCAGTGACACTCTACCATGTAGATTACATAGTTGCTTTTGCATGTAAGATGTTGTTTAATTTTCCATTTTGTGCCCATACTTATGTCAATTTCTCGTTTGTGTGTTGCGATGTTGCACACTTTGCAGTGTTTGCATGGCCAGAAGCCTTCTCTTTGTAGCCATGTCGTTACTGGCGCTTGTTGGAAATGGTTGTGGACAATTTTGCCTCCTAAGTTTCTTGCCCAGCGATATGTTACATTCGGATGGTCACCAATAATTGCTGTTAGAGTTGGATACAATTGCAAAATTCCCCAGTGTTTTTTTTATAATTCTTGTCAAACTCTTATTTTCTGCACTATATGTTGTTACCAGTCTTATTGTTGTAGATTTGTCTGATTTGTTTACTCTTTGTGTATTCTTGAGTAAATCGGCTCATTGTTGGTTTGATACTCTTTGTAGACTTTTATCTATTTTTTTTCTGGGGTATTTGCGTTTTTGGAATCTGATACTTGTCTCCTTGCTATGTTTGGTGAATTCTGTGTCAGCTGAGCAGTTCCTCCTCAATCTTAAAAACTCCCTGTATGGGATGCTCCATTCCAATGATTGATTATGGAAGCTTTTTCCATGTAATATCGCATTTGTAGCTGTTTTTTTGCGATGTAGTGTTGTATGTAGGGAGTTGTTTTCCACGTAGATGTTTGTATCCAGGAATGACACTTTTTTCTCACTGATTTCAAACGTGAATTTTAATTTTGACACATTGGTATTTAGTTTGTCAAAGTAGCTTTTAAATTCTTGTTCTGTGCCATCCCAGATGATCAGGAGGTCATCTATGAAGCGGAGCCATAGAATAGTCTTCGCCAGGAATCCATTAGTTTCTGGTGCCCACGCCAATTTTTGTTCGAACCATCCCATGATTAAATTTGCATAATTGGGGGAGAACAAAAAGCCCATGGCACATCCTTTTATTTGTTTGTATAGTTGTTTATTGAATAATAAGATGTTATTGTTGAGGCATAGGGAAATTATTTCATTTAGCATGGTGTTGTGTTGTTGGTACTGACTGCTTCGTTTCCCTAAAAAATATTTGCACGCCTCTATCCCTATGGAGGGTTCAATATTCGTGTATAACAAAATCACATCCATGGTGAAAAGTTTGAAAGTTGGCTGCCATATTACTCCTTCCAATTTCTGTAAGAGATCTGTGGTATCTCGTAAGTAAGAGCTGAGGTCTTTAACTAACGGTGCTAAGGAGTGATCAATGTAATTGGAAATAGGTTCTAGTAAGGAATTATTAGCGGAGGCAATTGGTCTCCCTGGAGGGTGTTGTATGCTTTTATGAATTTTGGGTAAGCAGTAGAATGTTGCTAAGGTTGGATGAATGCGGCTCAGATATTTTTGTTTTTCTTCGTCCATCAATCCTTTTTCAAGGCAATTTTGTAGGCACAAGGTTAATTTTTCCCAAGTTTCGGTAGTTGGGTCAATTTTTATTTTATTGTAACATTCCAAATCTGTCAGTTGTCTTTCTGCTTCGGCAACGTAGACTCTCTTATCAAGGATAATGATGTTACCAGCCTTATCCACGGGTTTTATTTCAATTGATGAACCTATTGTAATTCATTCAGGGCTTCTCTTTGCTGTTTTGATAGACTATCCTTCAAGTTTGTTTTTTTAATCTTGTAAAGATCATCTATTAAGGCTTCCTGAAAGAGATCTACCTTGTTGCCTGGTGATAAGGTTGGATGGTATTTTGATTAGGATTTGAGTCTGCTCTCTCCTGCCCCTCCTGATGATAATGACTCTTTTAGTTCTGTCAATGCCTCAGTTTCTTGCGATGTTGTTACAGCCCCCATTGTTAATAGAGTTTCCAAGTTTTGTACATCTTCATCTAAAAGGGTACTCCTTGGTGGTATTGCTCTTGCTGGTTGTTTTATGGATATTTTCTCTGCACATATTGTCGCTAGTTTGATCTTTCTTGTATATTTGTACAAGTCGATTCTGGTTTGGGCAATATCTATGTGAGAAGTAAGGCAGAAATTTAAGCCTTTCTTGAGGACTTCATTTTCAGTGTCAGTTAGTGAGTGTGTTTTATTCTTTGCCACGAGGCAGCACTCTGCATCAGCACAAAATTACAGGTACGAGCACCGCCTAGATTGCCAATTATTAAACAACTGTCCCGTTGTTAACGGCGACGCGTTTCGAAGTATGTCCTTCTTCAAAGGCTTCAACAGTAAAGGTGCGCTATTCCAGTCACCAATACGCACTCACTTATGCTTGATTGCACGCCTACAAATGGGCCGTCCTTAATGCTGTACAGTGCATGATGGAGGTAGTAGTGCCGAAAAGTCTCTTCCCTCAGATGGTGCACTAATTTACTGTTAATGTTTAAAATTTCTCAAATGAACCTCAGCAGGTAGTGCATGCTCTCAATCCTATTGCTGATGCCCCACATTGCGGCTCTTTGTATAATGCACCGCGTGGCCCCCTTTGTATTGTGGGGTGGTGCTCCTTGGCAGCTGGGACTGCCGCCTAACATCAACGCTTCAAGGTGCCCCACAGGTGAGGCGCACTCTGCATCAGCACAAAATTACAGGTACGAGCACCACCTGGCTTGCCGATTGTTACATAACTGTCCCGTTGTTAACGCTGCCACGTTTCAAAGTATCTCCTTCTTCTTCAAAGGCTTCAACAGTAAATGTGTGCGATTCCAGTCACCAATACACCCTCATTTATGCTTGATTACACACCCATATATAATAAACAGAAAAAAACGGGGGACTAAAGGCCACTAATGTAGTTGGCTGGCTTCAACTCCTCACTGAGTGAGTCGGAACACAAGTCACCTAAAAGCCCACAAGGACAGAAAAAACAAGAAAAAGAGCAAAAGACAAGTGATTACTAGTGAGATCCAAAAACAACTGAATGGATTCCCATCAATGTGTCGCATTGATCAATCTTCTCATTTGGTCATCCATCTATCGGGATGGTATGTCTCTTGATCATAGAGACTTGTTGCCATAACCACGATAATTGGCTGGATTGGATCAGACCCACAATCACTTTAGACCACAAATAGTAGATCATAAGGGAATTCAGTGCAGTGCAAAACACAAAAAGTGGTGAGTAAAATAGGGTGATGAGGTGAAAAAAGGGGAAACTTTTATTAGAATACCGACTTACCCCCTAGTTAAAAACAGAACAGGGCAAAAAGCAGTTTCAACAAATAACTGCAAAAGGGCCAACATGTTTCAGCCAATAGGGAGACAAGTACCTCGGCTTTCTTCAGGGCCTCTGCTCTAAAACTTTTGCTACTGCAAAATAGAGTGTATACTAACAAAAAGTGAAAACGTATATTTAAACGAGACTTTTGATAGTGAAAATACACAAAAAGATAAGAGGTTTGAACAATTACAACCTACTTGTACTAATCCTCCGAATCAAGGTATGTAGATAGCATCTAGAAAACAATTGAATTGTATAACAAGTTACTATAAAATCGCTCTCTTATTTGCTTTGTTCATGTAAGTTTGTGCCAGTTCAGAACAATTACGTGTGCTCACCCAGCTTGACCAGGGACTGGACCTCACCTCACCTGGACCAAGCTGAGAAAATGTATGCCCCGCTCTATGAAGGTAAAGCAAAGGGAAAGCATAGAGTAAAGCAAGGAACACTAGAGCTTATTAGTCCTTTGCATTCTCATTCTGCAGCCTCTTCTATCATCTATCCTTCTCAGAAAATTGCCAGTTCTAGAACGCCACAAGACTTAACCCAAGAATTCTTAACACTGAATAAACCCACAGTTTGCATGTTAAGTTATAGTCCTCCAAGAACAGAACATCCATTCATATAGAGGTGTACCCAACAATTTCACTATGTCTTCATGTCTATTAAAACACGTTATTGAGAAGAGGTTTATACTCAAGATGGAGTGACGAACATCCTCCATAGATTGGAAACCCACAAACCATCTGTACTTGGTTCAATTTTGGAATGAGGAAGCCTAAGATGGCTCTATATATAGTTAGTAGCCTCAATATAGCCCTCAACAAAGATTTTGGGCCCCTAATGATAATGCTCCTACTCCTTGTTAAAAATGCCCATGTTACCAGCGGTTCCACATTACATCAAACAAAGAAGTGGCTGTACATGCCCGCAGCTAGCCTACCTGTCCATCATTGCCTCAGTCGGATCCTGAGTCAAGGGGGAGGAAACGAATAGCTCAGGCAAGGCGTTTATATTAGCCAACAGAAAGGCTGGTGCCGGTCATACTGAGGCACGCCCCCTGACACCCAGCGTTACTTGAATAACAATTAGCCCGCCATACTGTGGCTTCATAGAACTTATATGCGTTATTATTATGAACTAAAATACCTTGTTTAGCCAAAAAGACCAAAAGAACCGCTTGTTCCTCAGAAACGCCAGTTACCAATACTTCGGCCCGGAATCTCGCGTCCCAAACTCGCGAGAGATCGCGAGACTACAAACTGGTGTCATGGTGATGACGTTTGTAGTTTTGTTATATCCAAACAAGATAACTTTATCGAAACAAAGAGAGCAAACAACATCGACTCAGCCCTTAATCCTGCAATATGTACTGGGTCTAAAAAAAAATCGGAGATGTAAAAGTATCATTGCAAAGTAGCCTTGAAATGCCTTTAGTCATCTCTTATTACACAAACTTGACATACATAATCACCCACGGTGTCCTTAGTGATTTTGCTCGTAAGCATTACCAACGGGCTGCATAAATCCATTCAGTGTCAACACAGCCCAAACCCAATGGTATCACAATTGGGGCTATATAAATAATAATGCTTATTGAGAGGCTTAAATGCACAGACCATAATACTAGATGCTGATCTTGATCAAACATATACTCACAGTATTGCCATAAACTTGTAGTAGGGCTAGTACAGGATATGTAGAGATGGGCCAAAAAGGATATTTAATTGTAAATATTTAGGATTAGACTGAATCCGATCTCTCCTGAGCCATTAGATTTAAGGGCTTTTCTTTTACAAGTCATGCGTAGATACTCGCTGTGATTGATCTTGATCAATCCATGTATACGGCATATAAACCATTGTCCCAAATACAACCTGCTAATACTTTAGCTTTACAATCTTAGGAACACCCCTGTGTATCGCACTCTATCTGAGCCATAACGCTTGTTTTACCTGCTATTTCTTCGTCTCTAGACAGTTATCCAATTGTGCATTAGGGCTGCCTGTAGTCTGCCTGTTGCATCCAATCACTAAGGAAAGAAGTAAACTATGGAGTAAACTTCCCTCAAGGGTGGACCAGAGAGTACAGTGAATAGCTTAACTCACCCCTCATCTTCAAATCTTTCAGGCTAGTCCAAGGTATGTCATCGTTAAGGCCAAGTGTATCACGACGGAGCCTGAATATCCATTTTTGCTCTATCGTGAACAGGTACTTTGAAATATCACTAATGTGTGACGTATATGAATGGTTTTTCTAATACTGTCCACTGAGAGTCCTCTTCTCCATGATTTTTATCCACAAAGTGTTTCGTGAGACTTGTCAGTGTCTTTTTGAATCTAAACGAACTTTTGTGTTCAAGCATGCGTGTTCGCACTTCGTGTGTTGTCATACCGACATATCTGGTAGAACAGGGGGAAGTCAGAAGGTAAATCAATTGAGCACTATTACAGTTCGTAAACTGAACTTGCTCCCATGGTCGATCCGTGCCTATATCTATTGATGTGGAGTGTTTGGTCTGGGGACAAACAGAGCAGCATCCACACGGATGGTGTCCAACAACTGCAGGTAAATCCCATAGGGTCCCCATCGATCTCTTAGGTGTTTCTTTGGGACGTGTGTGCCAAGCGATCGCGTATGTTGCTTGATCTTTTGAAGACAAATAGAAGGGGAGCAATTTTGTCACTACTGCAATTTAAAATCCGCCAGTGGTGAAGAACAATCTTCTGAATATTATTTGCTCTCGTACTGAAAGTCCTGACAAAAGTCAGACGGCCAATAGGAGGTTTTGGAACAGGGGGCTCAAGTAGGGCTTCACAGTGGTTATGCTTGGCCCGTTTGAGCGAACGCTTGATCAATGTATACGGATAGTGTCTAGCCAAAAGTTGTTGAGACAAACCCTTTGCATGATTCTGAAAAGTCTTTTCTGTAGAGCAATTCCTCCGAATGCGGAGAAATTGCCCATAGGGCAAATTGTCCCAGAGGGCCTTCGGATGTTGACTCTCATACCCACAAATGGGCCGTCCATAATGAATTCTGTGCCAGTGCATGATGGTGGTGTAGTGCCAGAAAGTCTCTTCCCTCAGATGGTGCACTAATTTACTGTTAATGTTTAAAAGTTCTCAAATGAACCTCAGCAGGCCGTGCATGCTCTCAATCCTATTGCTGGTGCCCCACATCGAGGATTTTTGTATAATGCAATGCTTGGCCCCCTTGTATTGCTGGGTGATGCTCCTCGGCAGCTGGGACCGCCCCTAACATCACCGCTTCGAGGTGCCCCACGGGAGAGGAGCACTCTGCATCAGCACAAAATTACAGGTAAGAGCACCCCCTGGCTTGCAGATTATTTGAACAGCTGTCCCATTGTTAACGCTTACGCCTTTCGAAGTATGTCCTTCTTCTTCAAAGGCTTCAAGAGTAAATGTGCACTATTCCAGTCACCAATATGCCCTCATTTATGCTTGATTGCACGCCCACAAATGGGCCATCCTTATTGAATTCTTTGCAGTGCATGATGGGGCTAGTAGTGCTGGAAAGTCTCTTCTCTCAGATGGTGTACTAATTTACTGTTAATGTTTAAAAGTTCTTAAATGAACCTCAGCAGGCCGTGCATGCTCTCAATCCTATTGCCCCACATCGCAGCTCTTCGTATAGTATATATCTATAGAATGTTTGGTATTTTACTCATATTATCTGGTAGTAATCTCTAGTTGTATATTTATTTATTTATTTGTATATGTATGTATTTTTATATATTTATATATGTTATTAAACTGGCAGCTATATATAGGTATAGTGACACAAATGTTTAGAAATTTGATGATAAGAGATTATGCCTTATGTCCAAAATGAAATCTATGGATTATCAACCAATGAAATTGGAGGTACCCGACATTGCTAACTTGCACAAATGATATGCATGAACATCTGTATGCGCATTCCAATCTGATAATCTCAGTAATGAATATATGAATCAGAGAAATAATAATTGGTGGACAAGTCGGAATTCAGGAAATTGATAAGAATTTAAATTGGATTATTATTATGTTTACAGCACATTGCACTTTACTCTTAGGCATTTTGTAGATTATTATACAAAAGTAGTCAGGGATACGTGAGGCGGTTGAATCAAAACATGGAAATATACTGGAATTAGGATTCAACCTGATATTAATTTGTTTTCCAGCTTTTAGTATTTTACCCATATTTAAAAGAAATGGATACAAAAATTACTTCGCTGCTATTTTTAAATTATTTAAAATAGTTGATATATTTTGAAGTATGAACAATAAGTATGCACTGGTTTTGATATAAACAAGGCATGTAAATTAGTATGTTTTCAATGTCTATGACCATGTGATGTCCCAATGGCATGTACATTTCACTTTAAATACAGCACAAACCTTAGCATCCATCTGATCAAGGCTCTACGTAGCCGAAACACGTAATGGCGACGGTTGAATAAAGAACACCTTCAGCACCAAATTGGGTCAGTGTCCGTGGTTTTGGAGAAAAGATGTTTCCAATTTACAGAGTTCACGTTATGTAATTGAGCGATAGTTCTCAGCTGATCATTCACGGACCCCCTCTTCAAGCAAGGTCGATGCACAGTGTGGGAACACTGCTTCTGAGGCAACCTGGAAGCTCATTGCAGCCGAAAAGGGAGTGCGCGTCTGACCCCCTGCAGCAATAAGCGAGTCAAGACCTGAGGAATCCCGGTGAGCGCTGAGTCGGAGGACCCGGTGGCGGCGGTGAATCTCAGGTAGGTGGAAACAGGCAGAGCGGGGTGAAGAGGAGTGCTGGTACGAGTGAAGGGCGGAGAGGCACGATATACAGCCACGCAATAACACTCAGGGAATAAATTGCAATATTTCAACATATCGGCTAACATGGTACGCGTACATGAGGAAGCACCAATGGAAATGTTTTCCAACGTGTTGCCTGCAGCTACGGAAGCCATGACAAGAGTGGCTAGTAACCCAGGTGTTAACAATTCTGTGAGAAACAAATTCAGACTACTAGAGAAAAAATTGAAGGCTGAACAAAATAAATGGTGTGAGTCACGGTCCCTCAAAAGATACATTGATGTGGAGAGGATACCTAGGTGGATGAGAAAACTCACAGCCCCTAGTTATGAAGACCCCAGTCTGAAACGTATGAGAGAATGGGCAGAATGCAACCTTGACTCATCCAGAAAATTAACCCTTATACTGATTAAAAATGCAGATATAGACAGACCAAAGTTATTGAAGGAAATCGACGATATTAATGATGAATTGGATAAAATGGAACAGAAGGAAGAGCAAGTGAAACTACGGAAGGAGATGATGACAAGAATTTAAAAAGATGAGGATAAAATCAAAGAAAGAAAGGCCTTTAAGTATTTAAGGGATAAACATGATTACGAGTTAGGGCAGATATTTACGTTTGCTAAACGCTATGATGCAATCAGGACATCTAAATTTAGGAATATCGATGGACAAATCAGAATACCCAGAGGCTAGAGAGGTCAAACGGACACATCACAATCGGATGCGAGTTCATTGGGAGAAAGTGAATCTGAGTCTGAAATGGGAAAAGTGAGTGAGGTAAGTCAAACCCCTAAACCCTCACTGGGGGAAGAATTACATTGTATCTGCCAGAAAAGGAGACAAACCTTACATCCAAGGCCTCAGCAAAGGAACAACACAGGAGATATGACAACTACAAGCACCAGCAGAGGTGCAGAGCAAATAAGAGACGTTCGGAAACCAAACAAAAGAGGTGGCAGGAAAGTTTGGTAACACTAACAGATCAAACCGAAAAACCCAATAACACCATTATCAACTTGACTAAAGTGACACTGACGAATCAGGAAATCAACATGCTACATTTGGGACTATCATACGCTCTGAGTGTCATTTTGACAATGCACCTACTAGATTAAACATCTATAAAGGGGTTAGAAAATTAAAATTAAAGAAATACCATATACAACTTAGTGCAAATCAAGAACAAAGAGGAGCTCACAGAGACCCAAATATAGGCGAGATGTCTGGTACAACAGCAACATCGCAAACGGATCAAACACTTCCCCAAACTATGGAAGAATTGTGGAATGAAAATGCAAGTGGCACTGCAATAGGCATCTGATCAGTTCCAGATAGAGGGGAAAATACAAGGGATACACATTGGACTCCTTTCAAACCAAAATCTACATTTAATCCTATTATGATTAGAGACTCCATCGATTTATTTCATGAATCCACAATAACACAGATCAAAAAACTAAATAAGGTTTTGGCAAGGAAAGAGAGTAATATGAAAAATAAAGACCAGCAATATAGGAACTTGATCAAAAAGCTAAAAAAAAACATGAAGGGGTAGTTCGTAGCAGTGAAAAAAGGGCGTAAAAATTGTGCTCTGGCCACAAAAGTTATATGAAAAGGAAGCCTATAGACAGCCTAATGACCAGGCCAACTTGAGTGCCTCATACAAAGAATACTACAGTAAGTTATCCACATGGATAGAAGCAAATCTGATTACTGAGGAAGAATACAAGTATCTGAAAAAAGAAAACCCAACCACCCTTTCATTATATTTTATTCCAAAGATCCATAAGGATCAAAACAATCCACCTGGCAGACCCATCATCTCGGCTAGGGATGGCCTATTGGAGCATACTACAAGTTATATTGACTTTTTCCTTCAAGACTATGTTAAGAAACTACAGAGTTATGTGCGTGACACAGGGGATGACTTTTTAAGACAAATCTCTGAATTTGAATGGCATGATGACTATATTTTAATTGCATTGGATGTAACGTGCACAAGCATTGAACATACAGACGGAATTGAGGCAACCAAATACTATCTTTCACATAGACTAGAGCAATTTGAACGTCACAGCAATATGCTCATAGAGATGATTAGGTTCTGTCTGCATAACAATATTTTTATGTTCAATAGCCAATTATATCAACAAACTAGAGGAGCCGCCATGGGGACCAGCTTCTCGCCCAGTTACGCTTGCCTGCACATGGGCAGGTGGGAGGAGCTGGTCCTCAGTGGCGAGTACGGACAATATATGCTGGAAAATGTAAAAATGTGGCGAAGTTACATTCATGATCTTTTTGTTGCGTGGCAGGGAACAGAATGTGAAGCCATGGAATTTGTTCAGTCCCTTAATTCTAATGACATCAATCTTAGATTTACTGCTACCATTAGCTCCTGTTCGATTGAATTCCTTGATACCCATGTGTATATTAAAAATCACAAGATAGAGACTAGGCTCTTCAGGAAGAAAACAGCGGGCAATTCAACTCTCCATGCGAGCAGTATGCACCCCAAATATCTTATAAATAGCATACCGTATGGAGAGATGCTGCAATTGAGACGGATTTGCAGTGACATTAGTGAACTAGCGGCAGCTCAAAGTGATAATAAAAAGAGATTCCTAGAGAGAGGGTACCAGGAAGAAAACTATCGACAGAGCAATCATGAGATCAATGGAGCATAGCAGAAGTGAGATCTTAAGGGAGAAACAGGATGAGACTAAGGACCAAAAAATCAATACCTTCCCTATGATTATGAGATGTAGTAACCAACATAGGGAAATACAGAAAATCATACAGACGAATTAGGCCATGGTACTCTGTGATCCAATAATAGGATCCTTGCTTCCTCAAAGAGTATTGATTACTTATAGACGAGCACCATTGACAAGAGACAAGATAGTCAGGACAAACCCAGAGGTGATTGAAAGTGGAAGCTGGTTGCAGATGAGAAAAGGTTTTTACAGATGTAAAACGTGCAAGGCATGTACACATGGTATAAACAAAAATAGCTTCAACACCCCCTTTAGTGATAGAGAGTGTAAAATCAACAAACTCTTAACGTGCAGAACAGAATTTGTTGTATATCTGTTGCAATGACCATATGGCTTGCAAAACATAGGCAGCACTGTTCTGCAAGTACATAAACGTATTCTCCAACATCTGCGCGCCATAAAAAATCAAGATAACACCTACCCAGTGGCGCGCCATTTTAAAGAAAAGCACAATTCAAACAACACAGACCTCAAGTATTACGTGAGAGATGCAGTACCTCCCAGTAGATGGCGGGGACAGAGTCATTAAACTGAGGAACTGGAAACAAGGAATATTCTGCAGTTAGACTCTAAAGTTTCATTAGGGATTCATGCAACAGAGGATCTGCATACATGCTTAAGTTGAGATGTTAGCAAATCACTATAGGGAATTTATGCAGAAATTGGTTGGTAAGATGAGAGACAACTATTGTGGCAGAGAATAAGCTTATAGATAACATACACGTTAGGGATTATACCAATAGAATGTTTAGTATTTTACTCATATTATCTGGTAGTAATCACTATTTGTATATTTTGTTTATTTATATATTTATTTATGTATTTATTTATATATGTTATTAGGCTGCAGCTATATATAGGTATAGTCACACAAATGTTTAGAAATTTGATGATAAGAGATTATGCCTTATGTCCAAAATGAAATCTATGGATTATCAACCAATTAAATTGGAGGTACCCGACATTGCTAAATTGCACAACTGATATGCAGGAACATGTGTATGCACATTCCAATCCGATAATCTCAGTAATGAATATATGAATCAGAAAAATTATTGGTGGACGAGTCGGAATTCAGGAAATTGATAAGAATTTAAATTGGATTATTATTATGTTTACAGAACATTGCACTTTACACTTAGGCACTTTGTAGATTATTGTGCAAACTAGGAGGCCTATTAGGATGGCGGACGGAAACAGGTTCTGTCCGCCATGGTCGCGGCACAAATACTCCCGACCGCACCGCGGATAATTCGCGGTAGCGATTAGGATATTTCTGTCATCACACACCGACCGCGGCGGACGGATCACATCAAAGACCGCCGCAAGCGGACAGTACCACAGAAACACCATCCGCCGCGGACACATTGACCGCCGAAACAGGCCCAACCACCGCCAGACCTGCGGAGGGTCTGACCTCACGATTAGGATAACCCCGTCATCCCAACAGAACTCACCACCTTCCTCGACCGCCGCAGAAAAAAAAGCCCCGACAAACGGAGCTGGACTGCGGAAGGACCAAACGAACATCACCCCTGCCGTCAAACCGATTAAAAAATGGCAGACGGAAGTAAATAGAAAACACAAAAAACAGGACACACACCCACCTGAAACACCCACCCCCAACAACTACACACCCCAATGACACCCCCCTACCACAAACAAGAGCACCCAAGTCACCACACCAACAGAACACCTGACTGGCAACAACCATTGGGACACAACCACCACACAGAGTATAAAATGAATCCCTCCCATTACCACAATCCTTTGCATCACAGCACAGCTGGAAGAAAGAGGCAGAATAGCACAAACAGCAGACACACACAAACACACATACAACCTGCACACCAACACACCCACCACACAAACCCCCACAACACCATCCCTACGTACCACACACCTGCATACCCCACCCCACCAACACCTTGCACATCACACACCATGGCACCCAAGAAAAACCCCAAGTTCACAGAGAGTGAGTTGAAGGTCATGGTGGATGAAATCATCCGTGTCGAACCACATCTGTTCGGTACCCTAGTCTAGCAGACCACCTTGGCAACTAAAACCACCATGTGGGACAGGATAGTGACCAGAGTGAATGCTTCAGGGACCGTGCCATGCACCAAACACGAGATCCAGAGGCGGTGGCACGACCTCAAGGCAAGGGTGAAAGGCATCAGGGCCAAGAACCACCTGCGGGCACAACACACTGGCGGCGGCACTCCCCCGGAGCCTATACCATTTTCCAAATGGGAGGAGAAGGTGCTGGACATACTGCACCCTGAGAGCCTTGAAGGAATAGAAGAGGGACTTGAGGCTGGTAAGTACAAACCAATGACCACTATCACACTTTCATGGTCTGCCTTGCACAACTGCCAAGACACATCTCCCAGGCTCCAATCCATGCATGTGGACCACACAGTCACCCAAATGTGAAGTCCAGGGCTCAAATGCACCCACCATGATCAACCACAAATGTTGCCTCCTACGTTCCCAGGCTTGCATGTTGTCAAAGCAGCTAAAACCACAACTCCCAACAGACCCCCATGTCTACATGGAGGGTGGGGGTGGGTCCAGCACTACAACTCCCAACAGGCCCCCATGTATACAGGGAGGGGGGGTGGGTGGGTAAGAGTCCAGCACTACAACTCCCAACAGGCCCGCATGTCCACAGGGAGGGTGGGGGTGAGAAGGTGAGAGTCCAGCACAACTCCCAACAGGCCCCCACGTCCACAGGGAGGGTGGGGGTGGGTGATCGGAGTGGGTCCAGCACTACAACTCCCAACAGGCCCCCATGTCCACAGGGAGGGTGGGGGTGGGTGGGTAAGAGTCCAGCACTACAACTCCCAACAGGCCCCCATATCCACAGGGAGGGTGGGGGTGGGTGGGTGAGAGTCCAGCACTAGAAGTTCCAACAGGCCCCCATGTCTACAGGGAGGTTGGGGGTGGGTGGGTGAGAGTCCAGCACTACAACTCTCAGTAGGCCCCCATGTCTACAGGGAGGGGGGGTGGGTGGGTGAGAGTCCAGCACTACAACTCCCAACAGGCCCCCATGTCCACAGGTAGGGTGGGGGTGGGTGGGTGAGAGTCCATCACTACAACTCCCAACAGGCCCCCATGTCCACAGCGAGGGTGGGGGGGCAGCACTACAACTCCCAACAGACCCCCATGTCCACAGGGAGGGTGGGGGTGGGTGGGTGAGAGTCCAGCCCTACAACTCCCAACAGGCCCCCATGTCCACAGGGAGGGTGGGGGTGGATGGGGGGCTGGGTCCAGCACTACAACTCCCAACCGGCCACCATGTCCCATTCCAGAGCAAGATGGAGTCCACCCACCATTTGCTGACCAGTGCATCTCCCCCTTCAAACTTACAGGTAGTTAGCCATCTTCACAGGGGCACCATCCAATAGCAGGACCGGACCACACATATCCAAGTATTGTCTCCCCACCTCCACACCACCATAATGCCCAGTACTGTCTACCACACCAACATGATGACACCAACAACCATGTCCTGATTCCCTAGAAATTTGTAATGTAACAACAACAAACCTGTCATGTCCACAGCATTGATTCTTACATTCTTGTCCCTCAGGTGATCGCAACTTGACAGGCGAAACCAGCACCAGTCGCCCCCCTCACAGCCAGGACTCTCTGGTGAAGATGTAAATGTAAATGTAAATGTCTTCCATGGACACCTCGGGTGCAGAGGACGATGCTGGCCCAAGCACACTCCCAGGGCCATCAGGCTCCCAGGACATCCCTGCCTCCACCACCTTGGCCAGTCTAACAACACCAACACCTGCCATTGTGAGCTGTGCAGCTACCACCACCACTCCTGCCAGTGCCACCCTGCCTGACCCTTTGTCCGATGATGGTCCATCAACATCTCAGGCTAGCAGGGAGAGTGGATGGGGGAGGACACAGGTAAGGCCACAGCTCACAAACAGGAGTGCAGGTGCAAGGCGAGGTCAGGAACAACACCCAGCCCATCCAGGGACCGAGACCCTGGATGCCATTGCCAGAGTGCAAGCCTCCTATAAGCGATCGCAGACAGAGGCAGATCGGGCACACCAAGACTCGCTACAGACCTGCCAGCTGTTGCGGTCCATGGACACCCGAATGGGACAAATTGTTGACCTCATGGGGCAGCAAACAGCTCTTTGGAGGGAGTGGTTATCCCACGCAACACCACCTCCCCCAAGTGGCCAGCGGGACAGGGCACCAACACCACCTCCCCTCCCCCAAGTGGCCAGCGGTACAGGGCACCAACACCACCTCCTCTTCCCCCAAGTGGGCAGCGGGACAGGGCACCAACACCACCTCCTCCTCCCCCAAGTGGCCAGCAGGACAGGGCACAAACACCACCTCCCCCTCCCCCAAGTGGCCAGCGGGACAGGGCACCAACACCACCACCATCACCTGAGGCCACTGACAGGGAGGTGGTCCCAGAACAACCTGCCCCAACAGCTGGCTCCGCTCCAGCTCCAAGACGGAGGGGCCGTCCGAGGCTGGATCCAGCACAGAGCAGTGACAATGCACCATCCACCCGCTCGAAGAGGGGCCGCCACTGACTTCACCCTTCCTTGAGTCTGGCATTCACTCTGGAAACTATCTTGCCCCACAATGCCAAGCATTGGCACACGTCTGTTGGACTAGGTGTACATCACACAATGTGATGTCCCCACGGTGTTGTCATCTGACATGACCTTCAACTCAAACTTCCCCCCAACACCTATTTGTAAATATGCACTAACAGTAATCCACACCTTGTAAATAAAAATCACGGAAACACTCAAGGCTGTGTGATCTCCATGTTGAAACACAGGTTTGTCTCAGTTGTTGTCATCACCAGGTGCAGGGATTAATGTTGTTTGGAATCATGGCTCTGTGTGAGTGACCTATGGACAATCAGAGAACAACAAGCACAGGTCAGGAAACTGAATCACACCCATCACACAACAAAGTACTGCAACATACCACATCCCACAATCATCTCAAAGTAAGCGGATCACAGGACACACTTCAGGGAGCATTGCTCGTACACCATGTCCCACACCCATGTGCAAACAGAACATAACAGGCAGCATTCACACACCATATCCACCCATCACCAGCAGACATACGTCACGCATTGAACAGCAGCACAAGAGGTAGTTACTCACATTCAAGGAAAGTAGCGAGCAATGAGCTGACGCCTCTGGTCCACACCTTCTTCCTCCCCACTATCCTCATCACTGGACATGGGTGGTATGGGAGGTGGAGCAACCTGTTGGTCTGCAGGGTCCATGATCAGTTCAATATTCTTGCGTAAGGCAAGGCTAGGTTGTGGAGCAACAAAAAACTATAGTAGGAGGGGACCTGGGGAAAGTTTAAAGACCAAGCTCTGGATACTCTCCCCAACGAAACATATAAACAACAATGGTACCAGAGGGTCTCAAGAAATGTGCCCAGAGAAAAAGAAAAGCCAACCTATACCTGACCTCTAGAGAGATGCGTCACAGAAGGCTCTCAACAGGATGAGAATAGTACCCATCAGTCACCAAACGGATCCGCCCTTCATCATTTGGGATTTTATCCGTACCACCCGTCTGAGAAGATCGGTGCCACACTCAGAGGTCAACCCGGTGGTAAGGGGGTTCCTCAACAGATGTAGGCAATGGCGGTGTGGTGTGCCTCTCGATGTTGTGAGTGGCCAACAATGGGACTGGGGTGTGCAGTGTTAGAAAGTGTGTGGAAGTGAAGAAACCAAGAAAGGGGTGTATTAAAATTGGTTCAGAAAGAGCACTAAACAAACTTTATTCTCTGTGTGCCTAACATACCAATATTAAAAATAAGTGTAACCCGGGGCTGTCTGATTATGTAGACCGCCTGAGGTAGACGTGGTCAACTAGTTTCTGCAATTAAGGGACTATTGCGTCCTTGCATTCATCAGGACCAAAATATAAATAAAACTACTGCACCATGTGAATAAAGTGAAGAATGACACCAGGAAGACAAATGACAAGTGCATATGGTCACCTGAATGTTCCGGGTGTCCTTACAGTCTGTGTTGATCACTAGAAGAAGAGAAGAAGGTTAGGTGTAGCTATCATTATCCGGTGGGCTGTACAGAAAGTCCATTTCATGTAAATCAGACAAAATATCACACTCAGGGTATTGATATGCAGATACTCAAAATGAGTATAACCTGATGTTAATTCATTTGGAAAGAAAATTCAAAAGCCAAATGTTATTCAGCGCTTACCTAGATCTGTAAGGTAGGCTGGCCTCACCCCACCTGGCAGCGGCTCAGGGGAAAATGAAGCACCGCTCTAGAAGACATGTCAATCACATGTAACACACAGTGAGCACATACAGAAAACATCACACCTCCTATTAAAAAATAGCCGAAAATGAATGGTCTCGGTGTATTGAGCTAAATATATTATGCAGTAGCGGAGCGGAGAACCCTCCTACAGTAATCAGGGACTTTCAGTTGAAAAACGCGCAGCATAAATATCATGTCCGCATAAGCATGTGCAGGGTGGGACACTGCAATACCTCGTACTGATAATGCATGGTATTAAAATAAACGTGCCCTGCAGTAGCGCGGTCAGGGTCCTAATGCTGAGCAGAGTAACCTACTGTTGGAAAAGGCACAGCGTTCAGGGCGGGGTCCCTCCTACCTGTCCGTCGGTACTCCAGGGCCGGCGTCCTGGCCGGCTGGGGAGGTACCGGGAGGTAGGAGCGAGACTGTTTATAAGTCGCGCTCTCATTGGACAAGCGGTCACGTGGGGCACGTCACCGCCGAACGTCATTGGCTTAGGCTAGAACACACCTCCGTTATGATTGGCCGCTCGACCGAATACCGGGAGTGGTGATTGGTCAATCGATCAATACGTCGTCAAGGAGACGAGTATCACAACAGATCGAGCATTACGTAGGCGAGGTGGCGTGGGAGTAAAACTCGCCAGGGAAAGTTAAACAAACCTTGGCAAAACGCTCTAGAAGAGAAAAGCATCGCGCTTCTGATTAATGACACCCGGAGACATGAGCAAGATAGAGGCTGAGTCTCCTAACACTACTCGGGTTTCAACACAGTCAGGCTGTATGCACTTACAAGTAATGAGTGTAAGAGAGCAACTTCTAAAATGTATAAGGGCAACAGAGCCATATACGGTTATAAGCAAGATAGAATTGTCTTATGGGCTAGGAAGCTAAGTCTTCTAACACTACTAGGGTTACGACACAGTCAGGCTGTATGCAATTACAAAATAATGAGCATAAGAGAGCAACTTAAAAAATGTATAAGGACTATAGATCCATGTACAGTTATGATGGATGTTGTCTCTCTAGCTAGTGTGTAAAGTGTCACTGGGAGGGCGGATGACTATGCTCGAACGTGTAAACTCATGTAGTAGTACTCTGGTGGTCTACAGAGTCAGGTATGAGAGACCGGGGGGTAACTATCACAGGCATAACCCAATATACCAGCTTGTAAATGTCAACACAAGGGAGAGTGTACAGACAGATAAATGTTCTAGGACCCTGCTGTTCTCTATGGTTGAATCAGAAAGTAGACCAAGGGATATCGTCATTCAGCCCATCCTTGTGAGTCTTCAATTTGAGTACCCATCTTTGTTCTTTCATCAGCAGATATTTGGTCACATCTGCTGTATGTTTTGGGATAAAAGGTTGCTCCAAAACCGTCCATTGGAATTCAGAGGGTAGGTGTTTTGCCTCTAGGAAGTGGGCAGTTAGTCTGGTGGCTTGTCTGGCACACCTGATGGTACTCTTGTGCTCAGATATCCGTATGCGGACCTTTCGAGTGGTCATACCTACATATTTGTAGCCACAGGGGCAGGTAATGAGGTAGATTACATGGTCACTGTTGAAATTGGTGAATTTCAATTGTTTCCATGGTCTTCCAGTGCCAATGTCAATCTCCAAAGACTTCGTTGTTTGTGCACAGACCTGACAATTGCCACAGGGGTGGTGTCCCTGGACAGGAGGGAGATTCCACAGTGATCCTACCGCTCTAGGCGGATCTTCACGAGGCCTGGTGTGCACCACGCCACCTCGCCTACGTAATGCTCGATCTGTTGTGATACTCGTCTCCTTGACGACATATTGATCGATTGACCAATCACCACTCCCGGTATTCGGTCGAGCGGCCAATCATAACGGAGGTGTGTTCTAGCCTAAGCCAATGACGTTCGGCGGTGACGCGCCCCACGTGACCGCTTGTCCAATGAGAGCGCGACTTATAAACAGTCTCGCTCCTACCTCCCGGTACCTCCACAGCCGGCCAGGACGCCGGCCCTGGAGTACCGACGGACAGGTAGGAGGGACCCCGCCCTGAACGCTGTGCCTTTTCCAACAGTAGGTTACTCTGCTCAGCATTAGGACCCTGACCGCGCTACTGCAGGGCACGTTTATTTTAATACCATGCATTATCGGTACGAGGTATTGCAGTGTCCCACCCTGCACATGCTTATGCGGACATGATATTTATGCTGCGCGTTTTTTAACTGAAAGTCCCTGATTAATGTAGGAGGGTCTCCGCTCCGCTACGGCATAATATATTTAGCTCAATACACCGAGACCATTCATTTTCAGCTATTTTTCAATAGGAGGTGTGAAGTTTTCTGTATGTGCTCACTGTGTGTTACATGTGATTGACATGTCTTCTAGAGTGGTGCTTCATTTTCCCCTGAGCCGCTACCAGGTGGGGTGAGGCCAGCCTACCTTACAGATCTAGGTAAGCGCTGAATAACATTTGGCTTTTGAATTTTCTTTCCAAATGAAATAACATCAGGTTATACTCATTTTGAGTATCTGCATATCAATACCCTGAGTGTGATATTTTGTCTGATTTACATGAAATGGACTTTCTGTACAGCCCACCGGATAATGATAGCTACACCTAACCTTCTTCTCTTCTTCTAGTGATCAACACAGACTGTAAGGGCACCCGGAACATTCAGGTGACCATATGCACTTGTCATTTGTCTTCCTGGTGTCATTCTTCACTTTATTCACATGGTGCAGTAGTTTTATTTATATTTTGGTCCTGATGAATGCAAGGACGCAATAGTCCCTTAATTGCAGAAACTAGTTGACCACGTCTACCTCAGGCGGTCTACATAATCAGACAGCCCCGGGTTACACTTATTTTTAATATTGGTATGTTAGGCACACAGAGAATAAAGTTTTTTTAGTGCTCTTTCTGAACCAATTTTAATACACCCCTTTCTTGGTTTCTTCACTTCCACACACTTTCTAACACTGCACACCCCAGTCCCATTGTTGGCCACTCACAACATCGAGAGGCACACCACACAGTCATTGCCTACATCTGTTGAGGAACCCCCTTACCACCGGGTTGACCTCTGAGTGTGGCACCGATCTTCTCAGACGGGTGGTACGGATAAAATCCCAAATGATGAAGGGCGGATTCGTTTGGTGACTGATGGGTACTTTCCTCATCCTGTTGAGAGCCTTCTGTGACGCATCTCTCTAGAGGTCAGGGATAGGTTGGCTTTTCTTTTTCTCTGGGCACATTTCTTGAGACCCTCTGGTACCATTGTTGTTTATAGGTTGTGGAGCATGCAGCAGGCAATCACTATTTTGCATACTTTGCCGGGTGAGTATGGCAAAGTATCCCCTCCGGTTTTATCCAGGCAGCAAAACCTAGACTTCAGCAGTCCAAATGTACGTTCCACCACCCGACGTGTCTTCCCATGGTCCTCATTATAGCGCATTTCACCTGGGGTAGTAGGATTCCGTAGGGGGATTAGCAGCCATGGGCGGTTTGGGTGCGCAGAGTCGCCTAGGTGGGGGGATCACAGACACATACATCATTACCAGGATTGGTGGGAACAGCATGACACACATACAACACAGTAGTCATCACAGCACACTCACCTACAAGCCACGCACGTTCTTGATGCAGATTAGCCATCAGTTGGGGGACAATGCTGCTCCGCAGGATGTGGGAGTCATGTGCGGACCCGGGAAATCTGGCACACACATGGGAAATGATGTTGTCAGCCAGGCACACCACTTGCACATTGATAGAATGGTAGTGCTTCCAATTGTGATAGATGGGTTCAAGTGCCTGGGGTGGAATCAGACCAATATGTGTGCCATCAATGGAACCCACTACGTGTGGAATCTGGCCCAGGCCATAGAAGTCACCTTTCTCTAGAGCCAGCTCTGCCAGACATGGGAAATAGATGTAATCATCCTTGTAACGCATCATGGCTTGCAACACATCCCGCAGTACCATGCTGAACATGGATTGGGACATCCCCCTGGCATGATCAACTGTGTACTGGAAAGTGCCTTTCGCGAAGAAGTGAAATGCCGCCATCACTTTTGCCGTGGGTGTAATTGCTTCTGGATATGGCCTGCGTGGCTGCAGATGAGGTGCGGGCGGTGGGTGACCGCCCTGTGTATTGATGTTACCCTGGCATGGATGGCCATGGCCGGTCATCTGCGACTGGGTGCGGGCGGTGGGTGATTGCCCGCACCCGGCGGTCTGCGGTGGGTGCTATGTGACTGAAAGGGGGGATACCAACTGCCATTTCCACTTGCACATTCAAGTGTATGTGTTAGCCTGCCAACCCCCCCCCCCGTGGAATGCGTGCTCCGCCATTGCAATGCCAGTGAGTAATGATTTTCAAAAGATGCACCATCCCAGTAGTGCGCACATGCGGTTGGCAGGGTGTGACCGTGATGGTCCTTGCACATGTAGCCAATTTCAAAAGCGATTTCAAAAATAGCGGAAGCCACGCACCGCTACACCAGGGCCAGTCATTGGCTCATTTTGAATGAGGCAGCCCGGGAAAACCAATTGCTGCAGATGTGTGCCACTGATATCAGCTCAGGGCCCTATAAATGTGTGAATTTCAGCAGCACACATCCACTGCTTCCAGCCACTGCTGCCTGCACCCTTCACCTCTACCTGCTGCTGCTGAGCAACCCACCAACTGCTGCCTGCACCCATCACCTCTACCTGCTGCTGCTGAGCAATCCACCAACTGCTGCCTACAACCATCACCTCTACCTGCTGCTGCTGAGCAATCCACCAACTGCTGCCTGCACCCATCACCTCCACCTGCTGCTGCTGAGCACTCAAACAACTGCTGCTGTTGTGCCACAGTCCTGGACCTTGCCATTTTGAGAGTTCGAGAGATCCGGTCTCGTCCCTTCACTGCTGCGGAGCTGGAGGTCCTTGTGGACGGTGTGCTCCGCCACTATGAATGGCTCTACGGTGCCCCCAGACTGATGGTAAGTGCAGTGGGGGACATGTTGGTGTGCATGAGGTGGTCACTGACTCCTGGCTTCTGCAATCTTGGCGGTGTGCTGTGGGACCTTCACATGTGTTGTACTGTGCATGGCTGCTGAAAGATACGCGTTGCCTCTATCTGTGTGAATGGCCAACTGTCCACTGACTTGCCCACTTTTGTCTCCCATCATGGTAGGTCAAGCTGCACCTTCGCAAGGCCGTGTGGAGGACCATAGCATGTGATGTACGGGCAGTTGGGGTGTGCAATAGGCGACACACACTCTGCCAACAGGAACCAACCAACTGCCTTTGCCGTATGCGAGCCGACGAACAGCACAGATTTACTCTGTCCCTGGTAAGCCTCATACCGATAAGACACGTTCGATACTTTAGCGCCCACTTCTGGGGGTTACAGTATTCTATCCCGTTATCTCTCCACAGATGGTTTCAATTTGCCGTCCTTTATTACGCCACAAACGACTCGGGACAAATAAAGATACAGTCTGCCTTTGGGTAAGCCTTCTCTAAAACCATGCGTTACAACAATGTGACGGTTTTTGGTTTTGATCCATTAAATCCCGTTTTTCCTCTACAGACGGTCTATCCCAACTTCGTGCGCTAATTTGCTTCAACCGAGAACGCCCATCCTATCCTCAAATTGTGAATCAATGGCCCCCCCTTTTCTATTTTTTTTTTCTTTTTTTTGGGAACCTTTATTTAGCATTACAAGCATTTACAAGTATGGGCCTACAACCATCCCGGCCGGCCGCTAAACAGAGCAGGAGTACAGCAAGCAATATGGAAAGGTATAGCAGTTCGAAAGCCGGGGTCATAAAAATACCAGGACATACCTTGTGATCAGATGTACAAGCTTGAAATCAGGATTCGAAAGGTTCATTTTCAAATAGGGAACTAAAAGAGGGGTGCCGTACAGTCATACATGGTCCTACAATACTGCGTGCAAATCAGGATATCCACAAATAGTACAAATACGAATGAAGTATCGGGGGTAAGATACACGAATCAGGAGAAATGCAGGCACAAATCCGGTATGTAACAAGTCCAAATCCCACCCCTCAAAACTAAACATACTGCAGGGATCATGAATGACGACGACACCTAAAGGGGAAGAAAGACTAAAGGGCCATAGAAACAAATACCGAATAAACACCATCCCCCGTACCCCCACCCTGCACTCCCGCAGAAGGCCATGGCCTAACCCCCCCAGCAGCGTGCCTGTCGCCCTATTGGAGACCCGAAATATAGAAAGAGAGAGAGAAAGAGAAAAAATATAAGCGGAGGAGGGCCCTCGGTCTCGCCGCCCGACCCCGCCCTTCACCCCTACACCCAGGAAATTCCCAGAAGCAAAGTAGAATATCAATGGAGAACATCAAGCCCCGGCCACAACAGCAATGGAATCCCGGTCAAACATACCCAGTGCACCGTCAGTCAGCAATAAGGCCAATAGACTCTGAACCATATCATCCCTGGCCTTGTCTGGCAATGGTACCGATAGAAGTCCACTTGTCAATTGGTTTACAGAGCAGCCTGGAGGGTCCAAACGATCCGGGCGGTTCAGGCCGGAGCGTAGCCACAGAAAAGTACAACGACCCAAACCCATCCGAGTATATACAGCGGAGATCCGGCAGTGTCGACGTTGACCCCGGGAGCTTCCAAAGTCCATACACAGTAGTACCATCCAAGAAAGGAAAGTCACACAGTTCAGCAAGCACCACAACATCGCTGGGACAGCCCAATAAGGAAAATGATATTGTTTCCCCAGCCGCCAATTGAACATGTGCCCCGAAGAGACACTCACGTGCATTACCATGTCGGCCAGAGCGGTCACAGAAACCGGTTCCTTCGGCGGCTCCTGGTACCTAGGCGGAGCTGGGACTTTCCCCGTGGACATAGTTGCGGGCTCGTCGGCACTCCCTTGGGATCGAACTGTGGCCGTTAGGGACGGCAAGACAGCAATGGCGGCCATTCTTCCGCCCAGGTCCCGAGCATTACAAATCAGGGTCTTGTGCAAAAACGTTAGTGCAGCCAATACGAACTTGGATGTGGGCTCTTGTGTACGCTGCCAGCATCCCGACCCCATCCGTGTGGCAGCCGTCCGACCGGGACATGGTCCATAGAGGAGGGCGCCAGCCGCCATCTTAGTCAATTCGGCCTCATCCCTCTTCACCTCGCTCAGGGACCAGGCCCCAATTCAGGGCGCCACGGGATGCACAACCGGGACTCAAAACTGTGAGGTGGGCTCCCGGGGGAGAGTCACCAAAAGGCTAAACAAAATCCCAGCCGCTCCCCGGGAGCCGCCCGCCTATTTCGGGGGCAATCCTTGGTTATGCCCGGGCAGAGAGATTGAGGAGGGGGCCATGAGTCATGCACCCCCTCCAACCCTGCTTCTCCACGCAGCCCCTAAAGGTTCACCGCCAGGTGGACCGGGCCGTCACTGCCATCGGCGGCCCTTCAAGTCAACGGCGCCCTCCGACCGACTCCTCACCGCCACCAGCGGCCGTTGTTGTTGCAATCGCGGCCGGCTGCATGTCTAGATCAACGCCCCGGTCTCATCATCACGAGGGCCGCAGAGCAATCGGGGACAGTTCTCAGGGTCTGCCGCATGTAGGAGCCTCAGGAGCAGACGGTAAGTGATCGTTCTCCTTCTCCTATTAAAGTACGCCTTCGTGGCTCAGGATAAGTGCCAGGATGTATGTGTGGGGCGAAAGGGCTCACTGAGCCGAGTGACTATGCGGCCATTTCGGATGCCTGCTTGGCTCCTCCACCCGCCCCCCCCATTTCTTATGTATGGTTTTTAAAAATCTGTCATCCCAAAATAATCGGTATCGTAATTAATGATATGTCCGTTCCTTTAATCTTAGACCCAAGGGCCATTTCACACGGGCATATCATGTAAGTGCTTACTACAGCAATCCCTATTAATAGATGTAATTGAATGTAAGGGTTTTTACCCATCAATATGTTCAATCATTTCTTAATTATAGGACCTGAAGTTAACTTTAATGAAAGAATTCTCCATTTCTACTTCCAACTTGGAGACGAGCAACAATTTTTTGGTATGCCTTGTCTACCATAGTGTGCTTAAATGGTTGTTTTTATTTTGACTCACCGTGTCTAATTATAATTAAAATCAATTACCTATCGATGTTTAATAAATAGGTTGCCTGCCCCTCCCCCGTCCTGATGAAGACCCCAAAGCAAGGGTACAACTAATTCCTGCGATAATTAGAGGGTCAAAACGTCGACAACTGTTTTTTGTTTATCAGCTTCACCCCATCATTTATAACATTTAATGTGTTATGTGAAGTATGATCTTGATTTAATGATGTATTGAACCCATGGTCATTGTCTGTTTATATTGAAATTGACATACAAGTACAGTTGGGCCATTTGGTTGTTTTTATTGTCACTATCCCATATCTACACCACCCACACTTTATCACTTCCCTTACATCCTGGGGCACTTTACATCCTATGATTGTTCATCTAAAGATATGACAACTAACGTATACCTACATTGTGAATAAATACAGTGCAGGCTTATCAAGTGCTTCTTTATTCATTTATATTGATTTGTTTGAATTTATTGTTGTTTGCTGGGACCCCTTTCTCTCAGTACAAGCGGTGGGACGACATCTCCAGGCTCAGCAAGAATGTGGCAGAGATGACACTGGGGATGATTCCAAGATCAGGCCGGCTGGCACGACGTACCATCACCCCTCTAATGCTCCGTATCATAGCTGTGACACATCCTGACCTGTCCGCCCGGTTGAGAGGGGAGCAGCAGCAAACTAGCGGTAAGCAGACTGAATGGGTTTGTGACTTGTGAGTGCATGCATGTATTGCTGCTCAGACACAGTAGTGACATCCGTGGTGTGTATGTTGTGCTGCAATTGCATGTTGGTGCCATTAGCGCAGTGAACGTTAGCATCCATATCAGCCAGGTGGACATACCGGTTGCATTGTAGTGCAGGGTCCCAGGACATGCCGGTGAGGTCTGTGGTCCCATGGCATCACATGTGTGGTGGTCAGCATGCACTTGCCCTGTTTGTTTGATGTACATGTTTCACAGGCACCCCCGGTTCTATGACATGAGGATGTCTGGTAGGGGTGGTTTGTGTGCAGGATGGGTGCTACATGTTGGTCAGCAGTCAAGGACGTTTTGATTTTGTAATTTGCAGTACGTGAGTGTGGCACTTAGGTATACCTCTTTTCTCTCTCTTTCAGCTTTGGCCGAGGGCACTGACCCACAAACGACGGAGCTTAGTGGTGGCAATGCATCCGGATCAGAGATCACACACACGCAGACTGAGACTGAAGAGAGCAGCCCCAGAGAGGGGGACAGAACTGTCCCTGAGGACTCACATGTGGAGACACCATCGTCCTCATCTTCAGACAGTGGTGGTGAGTCAGCACTGTTGGTAGACACAGGGAGTGGGCAATCTACACCTTCAGTCAGTACACAGCACACTGGGCCCACACTGCCACAAATGCTCAAACTGAGGCGCTCGCGCAGCCACCAGACTTCTGAGGCGTAAGCCGGGAGCTTAGATAGCGTTTGCCAATTTACGTCCGATTTTTAAATCGTAATTTACACTGATGTCTTTTTACTGCTGGGGTTAAAATTGTAATTACTGTGCCTACCGCGCTGCTATTTTCGTAGTAGCTGTGCTTAATTTTTCATTAGGAGCCACTGCTCGGGGCAAGGAAGGGACTTTGGCCGCCATCTAGGGCGAGGAGGATCTAGTGAGGTCGCAGGCTAGTGGTTATTGAACCACCTGGCTGGACACCTCCGGGGCTCCTATAAATGCTCACACTGAGGCGCCCGCGCAGCCACCAGACTCCTGAGGCGTGAGCCGGGAGCTTAGATAGCGTTTGCCAATTTAAGTCAGATTTTTAAATCGTAATTTGCACTGATTGTTTTTTACTGCTGGGGTTTATATTTTTAATTACTGTGCCTACCGCATTGCTATTTTCGTAGTAGCTGTGATTAATTTTTCATTAGGAGCCACTGCTCGGGGCAAGGAAGGGACTTTGGCCGCCATATTGGGTGAGGAGGATCTAGTGAGGTCGCAGGCTAGTGGTTACTGAACCACCTGGCTGGACATCTCCGAGGCTCCTATAACTGCTCACACTGAGTCGCCCGTGCAGCGATCAACATACTTACGGTGGGCGATGTTCTACCCATGGCCTGGACTGACCATTACCTGATTAAATTATTTCTGAAAACAGGCACTTCGGCTATTAGGACATCTAGCCTTGTGAGGGAATATGTGAGCAGAGATTGGAAGTCGCTTGGCCGGAAAAAGGGTGAGACCCCTGTGTTCAGGGTTGATAAGTGTTTCTCCCCGGACTTGCAGATTGAGATGAACTATGCCGCTCTCTGCTCAAAGATCGTCTCAGTCTTGGACTCCACTGCTCCTTTAAAACTCATAGGAGCAGGGGGAGACCTTCATCTCCCTGGTTCACGGACAGTCTAAAAGATCTGAGGCTGGTTTGCAGGCAAGCGGAGAGTAAGTGGAGACAGGCATACTTGGACAGGGACAGGCTGGCATTCAAAATAAAGTGGATAGAATACAAGAAAGAGATTCATAGAGCTAAAGCATCGTATTTTTCAACAAGATTAACGATGCCCCGAATAGCTCCTGCAGTATTTTTAATATTTTGAATAGCATTATAAGCCCGGCATGTGTCAAGAACGAGATCCCCCCCCTCCCAGGAATTGTGTGAGAATCTAGCAGGATTCTTCCAGGATAAAATTAATAGGATCATTGAAGACTTGGGGGTGGATCAGCAACAATCCAGAGTTAATAGCCTAGACTCTTCGGCATTGGCTGAGTGTGATAGACCACTGAAGCAGGGCTCAGTCACCCCTCCCTCCCATTATTACAATCTTGGAGCGGGCCGTGAACAGGGAGGAGTTCAGTCTCTTGTGGAATTTCCGCAGCTGACTATAGATGAGTTTAGAGGAGTGGCCTCCGTCATTACATCTGGGTCTCCACTTGATCCACTCCCATTGAAAATCTGGAAGGAATTTGAGGTTGAGCTTTTTCCCACACTTCGGCTTGTTTGTAACCAGTCGCTTTCCACTGGAGTGTTTCCTTCGCAATGGAAGAGGGTGGTGGTGACCCCTTTACTGAAAAAGCCCACCCTTGATCCTAAGTACTTGAAGAACTTTAGACTCATCTCGCTTCTACCTTTTCCAGCTAAAATCGTAAAGCGGGTGGTGGGAGGCACTCTTTCCAGACATCTCGAGAGACACAAGCTCTTGGAGGAAGTGCAGTTTGGCTTCCGGCCAGCCCATGATACCGAGACGGCCTTGGTGACCATGCTGGATGAGCTTCGTTGGCGAACAGACAGGGGTCAGGCAGGTATGTTGATATTGCTTGACCTGTCTGCCGCCTTCAATACGGTGAACCATGCCATCCTGCTGGACAGGCTGAGAGAGGTGGGGGTTGCTGGTAGGTCCCTGGGGTGGTTTGAGTCCTTCCTCCAGAACAGAGAACAAGCGGTGGCGCTCCCTCCCTTCCAATCCACCTTTTCTACCATCTTGCACGGCGTTCCCCAAGGCTCAGCAGTCAGTCCGGTGCTGTTTAATATCTATATGAGGCCCTTAGTTGCAATCATCAAGAAATATAACATCGATATTGTCAACTACGCTGATGATATGCAGCTGATTCTTTCCTTGGAGGGAGAGAACTCGACCTCCTTGGAAGAATTTCATAACTGTCTGCGAGATACGGCGGGGGGGGTTGAAAGCCAACTCACTGTAATTCAATGCGGAGAAAATGGAGGTGCTATACTGCACTAGGCCGAGGGTGCAAACTCTCCTTCCCTGTAACTTCTGGCCTGGGGATTATTCCCCAGCGGTACAGCCAGTGAAGGTAGTGGTTAACCTAGGTGTTAAGTTCAATACGGAGCTTTCTCTGGAGGCGCAGGTATCAAAACTAGTAGCTGGCTGTCTAGCTGTCATCAGGCTTTTGAGAAAAATTCTTCCCCTACTACCGCCTCCTGCCCGGGTTGAGGTGGTACGCTGCACTGTGCTCAGCAGGCTAGCCTATTGTAACTCCTTGTTGTTGGATTCTCCAAGCTTTCTTATGGATAGACTTCAGAGAGTCCAGTCTGCGGCGGCTAAACTAGCCCTGGGGTGGCCGACAAGAGCCTCTTCCTCTACGGCCTTGGCATAGCTACACTGGCTCCCGGTGAGACAGAGGGTACAATTCAAGTCTCTCTGTCTGACCTTTAAGGCCCTGCATGATCTGGGTCCTGTTGGCTTACAAAGGAAATTTAGATGGTATACTCCAGCCCGCAGCCTCCGATCCTCCTCTGCTGGGTTGGTGACAATACCTCGGTTCAAGAAAATCAAAGCAGGAGGAAGATCGTTTGGCGTAGCCGCGGCAAAACTGTGGAATGCTCTCCCGGCTGAGCTTAGACACATTCCTGATCTCCTCCTGTTCAGGAGGAGATTGAAAACATTTCTCTTCCCGAAACTCTAGTCTGCTACCGGCCGCCTTTTTTATGCTGTCTTGAGTCTGCCAGCGCCAGGATGCCTTTTAGGTGATAGATGCGCTTTATAAATGCAATAAATAAAATAAATAAATAAATAAGTACTGCTCGTGCTCACCAGAGTAGGGGGAGCAGAGAAGCCTTCGGTGCAGGCACCGCTGCCCCTGCCCCTGTGACACAAACTGCCCTTTGTGCTGAGGCAGTTGATCTGCTGCGACAGCTGTGTGTAGGGCTGACCAACATGATCAATGCATTCCTAGACCAAGATAGGAAGTTGGGGCAGGTGGTAGCATTCATGGAGGGGATGCATGGCGATGTTGCTGGTCTCCACAGAACAGTTCAGTCATTATCCAACACAGTGTCTGCAGCCATTCAACAGTCGCATGGACAAGGTTCTACTTCAGTTCCCCATCCACACCACTTGATGTCTCAGGGGAGAGTGACATTTCTGACCAGGACTCATTTTCTGGGTATTGCACTAGAAGTAGGCACAGGCAGCAAGGCAGGGAACAGAGGCCACAGACACCATCCCCTAGGACAGGGAAATCTTTCACAGAATACGACATAAGCTACCCTGGAGTTGACACACAGGATCCTCAAGGGGTGTTGGGGGACAGGGATTCACATGTAACACAGGCATCCCCCCTCAAAAGGTACTCTCATGGCAAGGGCACCTCCGAAGGACAGGGACACTCCCAAGGACAAGGACACTACAAAGGACAGGGCAACTCCCAAGGCCAGGGACACTCCCATGGACAAGGACACTACAAAGGACAGGGCACCTCCCAAGGCCAGGGACACTCCAAATGACAAGGACACTAGAAAGGACAGGGCAACTCCCAAGGCCAGGGACTCTCCCAAGGACAAGGACACTACAAAGGACAGGGCACCTCCCAAGGCCAGGGACACTCCCAAGGACAAGGACACTACAAAGGACAGGGAACCTCCCAAGGCGAGGGACACTCCCAAGGACAACGACTCTACAAAGGACAGGGCAACTCCCAAGGCCTGGGACACACCCAAGGACAAGGACACTGCAAAGGACACGGCAACTCCCAGGGACAGAGCACCGCCCACGGATAAGGCACATTCCAAAGACAGGACACCTCCTAGGGCCAAGGCGTCTCCCACGGCCAAGGAACCTCCCAGGGCCAAGGCTTCTCCCGTTCACAGGACATCCACCAAGGACAGGCATACATCACCCCTGCGTCCCCTGAAGCTGGTGTTGGTGAAGGAAGGTACAACACATGTGTCAGAGGTGGAGTCCCTCCATACCTCTACTCCCATCCACACCCAGGGAAGCAGAGGAAGGAGTACACTGTTGTTGCATCCCCCAGTACACATGATACAGAGGGCAGAAGGCAGGGCCATGGCAAGCATCAAGCAGGGTCCAGCACGTCCCCAGAGAGCAGACCACCACCAGCACATGAACCACCTTTGATGGGTGATGTTCCAGATGAGCCCGCACCACTTACCAGTCCAGTCATGTCCAGGGTGCCCTTACATATCCCAAAGAAACAGAGACACACACCAGTGACACCTGACCACCCCAATTTCGCTCCAGGACAGCTGTCTCCAGCTCCCAGAGCCACCCTGCCTCCTGGCCCATCCAGCCCTGTGGCTCATCATTTCAGTAGTCCTAGTGGGTCAGCTGCAGTTAACTCTCCTGTTTCAGGTACTGCCACTGTGTGTGTCCGCCATTCTCATGTCTCAGATGCTGGCATGGTATTTGTTGGTCACTGTACAGGGACATGTCCTGGCAGTGTGTCTGGGTCTATGGCTCATGTGTCAGTCACTAGATCTGTGGCTGTGTCTCACACTCCTGTTTCTGATGCTGCCAGTGAGTCTGGGTCTATGGCTCATGTGTCAGTCACTAGAGCTGTGGCTGTGTCTCACACTCCTGTTTCAGGTGCTGGCAGTGTGTCTGGGTCTATGGCTCATGTGTCAGTCACTAGATCTGTGGCTGTGTCTCACACTCCTGTATCTGGTGCTGGCAGTGTGTCTGGGTCTATGGCTCATGTGTCCGTCACTACATCTGTGGCTGTGTCTCGCACTCCTGTTTCTGGTGCTGGCAGTGTGTCTGGGTCTATGGCTCATGTGTCAGTCATTAGAGCTGTGGCTGTGTCTCACATTCTGTTTCTGGTGCTGCCAGTGGGTCTGGGTCTATGGCTCATGTGTCAGTCACTAGAGCTGTGGCTGTGTCTCACACTCCTGGTTTTGGTGCTGGCAGTGTATCTGGGTCTATGGCTCATCAATCAATCAATGAATCATCGAATTTATATAGCGCACTACTTACCCAGAGGGTCTCAAGGCGCTGGGGGGGGGGGGGGGGGGGGGGGGGGGGGGGTCTGTTACTGCTCGAACAGCCAGGTCTTGAGTTGCTTCCTGAAGGCGAGGTGGTCCTCATGTGTCATCACTAGATCTGTGGCTGTGTCTCACACTCCTGTTTCTGGTGCTGACCGTGTGTCTGGGTCTATGGCTCATGTGTCAGTCACTAGATCTGTGGCTGTGTCTCACGCTCCTGTTTCGGGTGCTGGCAGTGTGTCTGGGTCTATGGCTCATGTGTCAGTGACTGTATCAGGCTCTGCTGTCCGTCTTCTTCGGGGCAGTGTTGAGAGTCCAATACCTGCCCCCTCTGAACTGCCTCAGAGTCCGAATGCAATGATACAGACAACCAAGACAATTCAGACGTCGCGGGAAAGGAAGGGAACAGTGGGGAGGGAGATCTGAAATGACAAAGAACAGGGAATTAGAACAGCCCACCTCCCTTAACCTATAAGTGTCACCTTCCTTATGTTCCTTACAAGAAAAACCCCAAATGTGAGTAGGCTATACCTGCAAAGGAAAATACAACGGACCAAATCCAAAGGAGACAGTTGCTTGAGGAGGTATCAGGAACTATACCCAACTGTGAATATAAAACAATACACATTCAAGGTCCTCTGATAAGTAGAAACAATTCCAGACTCTCGTATGTGAGGGTATATTACACATACCATTTACTATGCATCAACTCTCTTAGTATGGGTACTTCACTGTTCCAATACTGCAATACCCCTCATGTCTCCTGAATAAACGAGATAAGTAAATAGTAATGAACCCTGCATATAGAAAGAATCCACAAAGAGAATACAGGCGTGTAAGATCCTTCGTGTTGGTATTTTGTAATTACTTCACACAATGGTTTACTTCCCCCTGTTAACATGAACACACAATAGTTCTGTATGCTCAGGCTCCGTTTAGCTGGACTGCGAAGCTCTGTGTTACTCTCACACGTATGAGTCCTATCGCACCACTCTTCTCCTCTTTGCCATAAAGTAACTGGTATATACAATCTTTGGGCAAAAGCAGTTATCGCAGGGTGTTGCCACATACACAAGGGTCTCTATCCCTGTGGCCGGATTTGCCCAAACAAACCCTCTGGTATTTTCACTGAATGTCTGATACCTGTGTTCCTCTCAGCCGAGAGAAACCACCAAGACAAGACAGCAGGGAGGGTGCGCTGTTGGGATCGGTGGTACCAACGCCTCGCACCCTAAACAGAACAAGTTACTCACGAACACGTAGGACTTGGGAAAACAAGTCAGGAATCCTACCGCGTCCTGCTCAAGAACCAAGAACGCCTCCACAGAATCGAATTATCGGCGTTTCCCCGCCGCTTACAGCAGCCCTTTATTTCCCGGTCTGCGCGCGCATCTCACGTTGTTGCGTGACGTATGCACGGCATGCCAGGAAATGTAGTCTTTAACGCGGAAAGCCCGTGTTTTCCGATGGCCCCACGCCACCGAAGCTGCAGACCTTGACAGTACATCCCCCTTCACAAGGGGGGCTGACCCCGGCCGCGGCTTATCCGGAAACAATCGGTGAAACTGGGCCACCAACCGGGGAGCCCGAACAGCCCCTGCAGGCTCCCAGGAATCCTCCTCCGGTCCATACCCCTTCCAAGAGAGCAGATACTGTAGACAACCCCTTACCCATCTAGAGTCCAGGATCCGTCTCACCTCATACTCACTATTCTGCTGCACCCAGATAGGCAAAGGAGCCCTACTAACAGGACACCTGGAGGGCTTCAAGAGGGAAACGTGGAAAACAGGATGAATGCGCAACTGCGCTGGCAACCGCAACCGAACAGCCACAGGATTTATGTGTCCCAACACTCGGTAAGGCCCAATAAACCTGGGATTGAACACGCTATGTCTCCTGAACCTGATATGTTTGGTGGATAACCACACCAAGTCCCCCTTTCTATACACTGGATTGGGTCTCCGATGCTTGTCTGCTTGGAGTTTGTATCTTGCCTTGGCCTGTGCCAGATTCTTGCGCGTATCCAAAAGCACTTTGCGTACCCGCAACAATCTGTCCCTCACCTCTGGCTGCTTCACATTGTCACTCGGCAAAAGCATAGGGGTAAATCTAGGGTGATGCCCATAGGAGCAAAAGAATGGTGAGTGTTGAGTGGATGCGTGTTGCATGCTGTTATAGGCTACTTCTGCCACCCACAACCAGTTTACCCAAGAGTCACTGCTTTCCTGCACATAACAGCGGAGATATTGTTTCAGAGACTGGTTCAATGTCTCCGTTTGCCCATCTGATTAGGGTGGAAACTGGTGGACACCGAAGACGTTATGCGCAATGCAGCACACCAAGTCTTCCAAAAACGGGCGGTGAATTGGGCCCCTCGGTCAGATACAATGTCCCTGGGAAGGCCGTGTAGTCGTACTATGTTCACAAGGAGTAAATGAGCTAATTGGCCCGCAGTGGGCACCTGCGTGCAAGCGATGAAATGGCCCATTTTGGTCAAGAAATCCACAACCACCACAATGGCGGTTTTGCCTTGGTCTTTCGGAAGTCCCACTATGAAGTCTACTGAAAACCTCTCCCATGGATGCTCTGGAGTGGGCAGAGGTTGCAGTAATCCCTGAGGCTTTTGTCTGTCCGTTTTCATCTGATTGCAGGTGACACATTCTGTCACCCAACGGCTCAAATCAGGTCTTATGGAAGGCCACCAGAATTGTCTCTGGGTTTTCTCCAGCGTTTTGATAAAACCCATGTGTCCGGCACTTGGGACTTCGTGGCACCAGGAGAACACTGTTTTACGTAAATTAATCGAGGGTATTAAGACCTGCTTTCCTCTCATTGGTATGCCATCTTTTATCTTCCATTCTGGATGGTGTCTAAGCCATGTGCGCCATACACAGGTCTGTGCTCCTCTCCTGACCCCCAACAGAAAATCACTGGTTTGAGTTGCTCCTATGACGTTGGCCGGTTCTACGATGGATCGGATGGGTTTCTCTGTGGGTAGCAGGAGATTTTCTCTTCGTGTTAGCGCGTCCGCCTTTCTATTGTTAGAACCAGGCCGGAATGTAACCACAAAGCGGAACTCCTCAAAAAACATCATCCATCGGAGTTGTCTGGGAGACAAATGTCTGGCGGCCCGTAGAAACTGCAAATTTCGATGGTCAGTGTAGACCATGACCAGGTGCTTAGCTCCCATCAGCCAGTGTCTCCATTCCACAAAGGCATCTCGAATGGCCAACAGCTCCTTTTCCGCGATCGTATAGTTAATTTCCGCGGGACTGAGCTTGCGTGACATATAGGCTATAGGATGGAGCGTTCCAGTAGAGACATCTTTTTGTGATAGCACAGCTCCTAGTGCTATTTCAGACGCATCCGCCTCGACAATGAAAGGGATGTCGGGATTGGCATGTGTTAATACCGGTGCGGTGGAGAAAGCGTTCTTTAGCTTGTCAAAAGCGGTTTGTGCTTCGTCATCCCACACAAACCGTACGTTTTTTCTCGTGAGCCGAGTGAGTGGTGAAACCATTCCAGAGAACCCGGATATAAACCTTCTGTAAAAGTTGGCAAACCCCAACAGGCTCTGGATATCTTTGACGTTGTTTGGACGAGGCCACCCCACAATGGCCTGCACCTTTCTCTCCGCCATTACTTGCCCCGACGGAATAAGCATTACCCCAAGAAATTCCACCGTCGTCACATGAAATTCACACTTGGTGATCTTGCAGAAAAGATGATGCTTCTGTAGCGCGTGCAACACTGATTTCACATGCGTTACGTGTTCCTCAGTCGAATTTGAATATATGAGGATGTCGTCAATATAAACAACAACATGATGGTCCAAATATTCGCGAAGCACTTCATTTAAGAAGAATTGAAATGCGGCCGGGGCATTACAGAGCCCAAAGGGCATGACCCAATATTCATAAAGCCTGTACCGCGTCTTAAATGCCGTCTTCCATTCATCACCCCGTCTAATACGAGCAAGGTGATATGCACCACGCAAATCTAGCTTGGAGTATATGCGCACGGCACGGACCTGTTCCAGTAACACTGGGATCAAGGGTAGTGGATACTGATTTTTTACGGTGATGGAATTCAATGCTCTGTAGTCGATGCAGCATCTCTTTTCACCATTGGCCTTCGGTATAAAAAACAACGGGGATGCTGCAGGGGATCGAGAAGATCTGATGTATCCAAGAGCCAGATACTTATCCAGATAGGCTCGCAATGTCTCGTTTTCGGGTATGGTAAGAGCATAAATTCTCCCATTGGGAATTTCAGAGCCAGGTATGAGGTCGATGCGGCAGTCATACGATCGATGTGGAGGAAGAACCTCAGCCTCCTTATCACTGAATACTGCTTCATACTCAGCGTAACACTGGGGAAGAGACACTTCTTTTTCTGCGGCTGTGGCTATTGTATGCAAAGAAGACAATGTTTGTGCCGGGCTCCAGACCCCCGAAAGACAGTGTTCCAAGCAATAGGGAGAAGGAAACTGAATCGTCTTTGTGGTCCATCTTATCTCAGGATCGTGTTTTTGTAACCACGGAAACCCTAATATGATCCCATATTGCGGTGCTTCGATAATGTTGAACTCCAGGTGTTCATGGTGGGTGTGATCATGAGTAACCTCATACTCCAGAGTATGGTATGTGATGGGTCCCGCTTGTAGTTCGTTCCCATCAACCGCGTAGACCGTTTCGGGACTTTCTTTGGGAACTAGCTGCACTCCCAATCGACGGGCCTCGGCGATATCCATGAAACATCCAGTCGCCCCTGAATCAACCATTGCTCGAATGTCTTTACTCACCTCATCAATCAAAATAGTCATGTCCAAAAAGAGGTGCTTCCTCTCATATTCCGCTTTTGGGGTAAGGGAAGGGATGATATGTGTGCTTGAATGCCTCCCTTCGTTTGCCTTCAAGCTTTGGAGTTTTCCGTCTCCTTATCATCGATTCCTGCAAAGTTTTGTCCTCCCCGAAACCTGTTAGCTTTGGGTTTCACTGGGCATTCACGTAGAAAATGTCCTTTTTTCCCACAGTATAAACATAGTCCTTGTTTACGTCTATGTTCCCTTTCACTGGCGGTCAAGGAGGCTCGCACTGCTCCTATATCCATAGGCTCAGGGGATGTAACCGTTTTGTCTCCACTACTCGCCTGTTCGTATGGCATAACGGCTCGTTCTTTCTTCTTATGTTCCCCTTTCCTTTCCTTCATTCGATGGTCCAGGCGTAGGGCGAGTTCTATCAGGGCAGAGCATGTACGGGGTTGGGGGTCTATGTGGGCCAGAGCATCTTTCATTTCTTCACTAAGGCCTTGATAGAATAAGGCTAATCTCTTGGCTTCAGGCCAATCCGTTTCGGCCACTAGTCGTCTGAAATTGTTTAAATAGGTAACCAGATCAGCATCTCCCTGTTCCAGTTTTAACAACTCCCTATCTGCCGTGAAGGTTTCCGCTCTCCTATCAAAGGTTTTTTCAAATTCCCCCCTGAAATTATCCCAGTGATATAAGAGTGGGTGGTCCCTTCTAACTATCGGAACCGCCCACTGTGCTGCTTCCCCCCTAGATATGAGATCAGGAAAGCAACCCTCGCTTGGTGCGTAGAAAACATTTTAGGCTTACACATGAAGTGCAACTGGACCTGCGTCATAAATACTTGTACTTTTTTGTTATCCCCATAGAATCGTTCAGGAGGAGCTAGAGGGATTTGTGCAGGCATCTCAACCACCACGGAGGTAGTAGGGGACGAGCCACTCGTTGCCCCCTCCTGTGCTGTAGTAGTAGTGGGCAATCTATCAACCCTGGCTCGTAATTGTGCATTCTCAGCCCTTGAGGCAGCTACCTCTCTATTGGAAACTGCCAGCTCCACTTGAACTAAGGCCAAAGCAGCCAAGACATCCTCTAAGATAGTCATGGGGGAATATCAGCACTGCCAAGAAGAGGCAATTTTCTTGGGCCGATAATTCTATCAGGCTCTGCTTTCCGTCTTCTTCGGGGCAGTGCTGAGAGTCCAATACCCGCCCCTTCTGAACTGCCTCAGAGTCCGAATGCAATGATACAGACAACCGAGACAATTCAGACGTCGCGGGAAAGGAAGGGAACAGCGGGGAGGGAGATCTGAAATGACAAAGAACAGGGAATTAGAACACCCCACCTCCCTTAACCTATAAGTGTCACCTTCCTTATGTTCCTTACAAGAAATCCCCAAATGTGAGTAGGCTATACCTGTAAAGGAAAATACAACGGACCAAATCCAAAGGAGACAGTTGCTTGAGGAGGTATCAGGAACTATACCCAACTGTGAATATAAAACAATACACATTCAAGGTCCTCTGATAAGTAGAAACAATTCCAGAGTCTCGTATGTGAGGGTATATTACACATACCATTTACTATGCATCAACTCTCTTAGTATGGGTACTTCACTGTTCCAATACTGCAATACCCCTCATGTCTCCTGAATAAACGAGATAAGTAAATAGTAATGAACCCTGCATATAGAAAGAATCCACAAAGTGAATACAGGCGTGTAAGATCCTTTGTGTTGGTATTTTGTAATTACTTCACACAATGGTTTACTTCCCCCTGTTAACATGAACACACAATAGTTCTGTATGCTCAGGCTCTGTTTAGCTGGACTGCGAGGCTCTGTGTTACTCTCACACGTATGAGTCCTATCGCACCACTCTTCTCCTCTTTGCCATAAAGTAACTGGTATATACAATCTTTGGGCAAAAGCAGTTATCGCAGGGTGTTGCCACATACACAAGGGTCTCTATCCCTGTGGCCGGATTTGCCCAAACAAACCCTCTGGTATTTTCACTGAATGTCTGATACCTGTGTTCCTCTCAGCCGAGAGAAACCACCAAGACAAGACAGCAGGGAGGGTGCGCTGTTGGGATCGGTGGTACCAACGCCTCGCACCCTAAACAGAACAAGTTACTCACGAACACGTAGGACTTGGGAAAACAAGTCAGGAATCCTACCGCGTCCTGCTCAAGAACCAAGAACGCCTCCACAGAATCGAATTATCGGCGTTTCCCCGCCGCTTACAGCAGCCCTTTATTTCCCGGTCTGCGCGCGCATCTCACGTTGTTGCGTGACGTATGCACGGCATGCCGGGAAATGTAGTCTTTAACGCGGAAAGCCTGTGTTTTCCGATGGCCCCACGCCACCGAAGCTGCAGACCTTGACAGACTGGTACTGTGGCTGTATCTCCCAATCCTGTATCAGATCCTGCCACTGTGTCCGAAGCTATAGGGTAAACAGTCCAACTGATTCTGTGCTGTGAGGTGCAATTCCCATCACTCACATGTCATTGTACTTGGTGTCTGGATTGTCCATTGTGACCACCCTTGCATTATTAATGTCCATGGGACGGGGCGCATGACACAAGTCCGTGTGCTGCTTCAGATGTACCTGCTCTGTTCTGTGCCATGGGCTGTTGATGCTCGTTGCCACTCTCATGTGCCGCATCAGATGTACCTGCTCTGTGCCATGGACTGTTGATGCTCGTTGCCCCTCTCCTGTGCCGCATCAGATGTACCTGCTCTGTTCTTTGCCATGTACTGTTGATGCTCTGTGCACCTCTCATGTGCTACTTCAGATGTACCTGCTCTGTTCTGTACCATGGCCTGTTGATGCACTTAGTCCCTCTCATGTGCTGCCTCAGATGTACCTGCTCTGTTTTGTGCCATGGACTGTTGATGCACTTAGCCCCTCTCATGTGCTGCATCAGATGTACCTGTTCTGTGCCATGGACTGTTGATGTATTTAGCCACTCTCATGTGCTGCCTCAGATGTACCTGCTCTGTTCTTTGCCATGGACTGTTGATGCCCGTTGCCCCTCTCATGTGCTGCATTAGATGTACCTGTTCTGTGCCATGGACTGTTGATGCTCGTGGCCCCTCATGTGCTCCATCAGATGTACCTGCTCTGTTCTTTGCCATGGACTGTTGATGCTCTGTGCCCCTGTCATGTGCTGCTTCAGATGTACCTGCTCTGTTCTTTACCATGGCCTGTTGATGCACGTAGCCCCTCTCATGTGCTGCCTCAGATGTACCTTCTCTGTTCTGTGCCATGATCTGTTGATGCTCGTTGCCCCTCTCATGTGCTGCATCAGATGTACCTGCTCTGTTCTTTGCCATGGACTGTTGATGCTCTGTGCCCCTCTCATGTGCTGCTTCAGATGTACCTGCTCTGTTCTGTACCATGGCCTGTTGATGCACTTAGCCTCTCTCATGTTCTGCCTCAGATGTACCTGCTCTGTTCTGTGCCATGGACTGTTGATGCCCGTTGCCCCTCTCATGTGCTGCATCAGATGTACCTGGTCTGTGCCATGGACTGTTGATGCTTGTTGCCCCTCCCATGTGCTGCATCAGATGTACCTGTTCTGTGCCATGGACTGTTGATGCTCGTTGCCCCTCTCATGTGCTGCATCAGATGTACCTGTTCTGTGCCATGGACTGTTGATGCACTTAGCCACTCTCATGTGCTGCATCAGATGTACCTGTTCTGTGCCATGGACTGTTGATGCTCGTTGCCCCTCTCATGTGCTCCATCAGATGTGCTGGCTCTGTTCTTTGCCATGGACTGTTGATGATCTGTGCCCCTCTCATGTGCTGCTTCAGATGTACCTGCTCTGTTCTGTACCATGGCCTGTTGATGCACTTAGCCCCTCTCATGTGCTGCCTCAGATGTACCTGCTCTGTTCTGTGCCATGGACTGTTGATGCTCTGTGCCCCTCTCATGTGATGCATCGGATCTACCTGCTCTGTTCTGTACCATGGCCTGTTGACGCACTTAGCCCCTCTCATGTGCTGCCTCAGATGTACCTGCTCCGTTCTGTGCCATGGACTGTTGATGCCCGTTGCCCCTCTCATGTGCTGCATCAGATGTACCTGTTCTGTGCCATGGACTGTTGATGCTCGTTGCCCCTCTCATGTGCTGCATCAGATGTACCTGTTCTGTGCCATGGACTGTCTATGCTCTTTGCCCCTCTCATGTGCTGCATCAGATGTACCTGTTCTGTGCCATGGACTGTTGATGCACTTAGCCCCTCTCATGTGCTGCCTCAGATGTACCTGCTCGGTTCTTTGCCATTGACTGTTGATGCTCTATGCCCCTCTCATGTGCTGCTTCAGATGTACCTGTTCTGTGCCATGGACTGTTGATGCACTTAGCCCCTCTCATGTGCTGCCTCAGATGTTCCTGCTCTGTTCTTTGCCATGGACTGTTGATGCACTTAGCCACTCTCATGTGCTGCCTCAGATGTACCTGCTCTGTGACATGGAATGTTGATGCACTTAGCCCCTCTCATGTGCTGCCTCAGATGTACCTGCTCTGTCTTTGCCATGGCCTGTTCATGCTTGTTGCCCCTCTCATGCGCTGCCTCAGATGTACCTATTCTGTTCTATCAAGTGCCCATGCTCCTGGCTACTCCAGGAGTCAACCCCTATTATGTGCAATAAAGCAAGTAATTCCTGTGTAGTGGTTTTGCAGTGTCATTCCTGGTTGTCTCCTTGCATTGTTGATATATTGGTGCTATTGTAAATGCTGTGTCCTTAACATGCCCCTCCCCCTCCCCACGGCACAGCCCCGGCAGGTACTCCCCTTCCGACAGCGATTGGCGTGTTTGCGTACCTGCGTCGTCGTCGGTGAGGGTCCATGACTTGCTGGTGGTGGAGCACAAAGAGGAGCGGAAATGCGTGTAGAGCTGAGTCCATGACGGCAATCTTCCTGTGGTGGGTATCTCTGCAATGTTTTGCCTCTCCGCTGTTGTGAATCCGCCGTGTTCAGGCTGGTGGTTTTTCCGCTGCGATTTGCTGTGTCTTTTCAGCCATCATGATTTCGAGGACGGTCGGAGACGTCATTCCGTACGGCGGTGTCTCTAGATTGGTTACGTCCGCGTGTATTTACACGGCGGTGCATGTTCCTCCGCGGCGTCCGGAAATTTGACAGTGCTTCCCATCCTAATATGGCGGACGGACTGGCCGCGGCTGGCAGACTGTAAAAAGGCATTTCCCGCCTACTCCAGGCCGGCGGTCGTCGTTCCGTCCGCCATCCTAATTGACCCCTAAGTTAGGGATATGTGAGGCGGTTGAATCAAAACATGGAAATATACTGGAATTAGGATTTAACCTGATATTAATTTGTTTTCCAGCTTTTAGTATTTTTTACTCATATTTAAATTAAATGGATAAAAAAATTACTTTGCTGCTATTTTTTTAATTATGTAAAATAGTTGATATAATTTGAAGTATGAACAATAAGTATGCACTGGTTTTGATATAAACAAAGCATGTAAATCAGTATGTGACCATGTGATGTCCCAATGGCGTGTACATTTCACTTTAAATACAGCACTAACCTTAGTATCCTTGCATCCATGTCATGTGATCAAGGCTCTACAGAGCTGAAACGCGTAATGGCGACGGTTGAATAAAGAAATCCTTCACCACTGAATTGGGTCTGTTTCCGTGGTTTTGGAGAAAAGATGTTTCTAGTTTACGGAGGCCACGTTTTATATATATATATATCCACTCCCAGGCTCCCTTCCACATAGGAACCACTCGGACGCTTCAGGTGCTGTTTAAAGTATTTATTCAGCAAGGGAAAAACGACGCGGTTCGGGGATTAACCCTTGATCACGCTCGTGTGTACTACTGTCCACCATGTTTAAATACATCACGTGAAAAACACACTATACACCTCATGTGATTAACAGAAGCAACAGTGGTGGCCATCTTGTAATGTGCAAATTCGCATCTAATAAATACAATTGATTTATATAGACGCAATTCCTGATAGATATTAAAGTATTCATCACTTGTATGCACATATGAAACAATAAAATGTTCTGATATGATAATATCATGTTCATGTTTCTTTCATAGTCAGAATTTGCAAAACTTTTTTATACAGGGTTTTGCTATGAACTGTATAATCGGGATTTCCAATGGCTGTGCTGGTTCAAAATAATATTCCCCGCAATGTTATCACAGATTACTATTTCCATTATGTAACTGGGTTTTTTGAACTACATTTCATAGCCATGCCCAAGTAGGCGGGATTGTCCTTTAAGTTATGCCCAAGTGGGCAAATAAGTCCCATACATCTCTGTTTGTTCAGTCCATATGTACAAGTTCATTCAATTTCAGTTCATGTTGTGCAAATCATTATATTATCTCCAGGCCGTCAGTTGCCAAAATTTTCAGTGCTCAAACATCTAAAATAAAAACATGATTACAATTACATTCAGCAAAACTGTATTCAGATAAAACCATATTAATTATATAAATGAATTGCCAATTCTTTGCTGATATTCAAACCATTGGGGGCAAGACTTTCCAAATCAACAATGTATTTCGACTCTAGTTTCCGTAGGGAGAGTTCTCGGTTCCCCCCTCTCACTCCCAAATTGACACAATCAATCACCACCATTTGTACCTGATTTTTATCGCTATAATGATTTTCAGTGAAATGGCGAGATACCGGATATTGCCTGTTCTTATTTTTAATAGCTCGCAGGTGTTCTAACACTCATTTTTTTGCTTCGTGTTTGGTACTACCAATGTACCATTTCTGGCATGGGCATATTAAAATATAAACACAGTGCCTAGTATTACATGTGAGACTCTTCCTGATTTTAAATTCCCTGTTAGAGTTAGGTACTTTCAGAGTGTCACAGTCTTTTTCTGTTTTTGCAGGCTTTGCATTTTTTACAACACCTAAAACCAACTGGCCTTAAAGTATCATTAACATTTCGTGATCGAACATGGTTGTGACTCAGTTCATCCCTCAGTGATCTACTTTTCTTAAATGTAATTTGTGGATTACTGCTTATAGATTCTTACTGAGGTGACTATCCGTTAGTAACAAATGCCAGTGTTTTTTGAGAATCTGTCGCAAAGCATTAGCCTGTCCGGAAAACGTGGTGATGAATCTGATACAATCATCCTCTTTGTTTTGCAATTTAGGGTATAATAGGTCGTTCCTAGATTTTAATTCTACCCTTTCTACAGCTTCTTTGATGATCTTCTTACTATATCCTCTTTCAACAAATAAAGGGGACTTCTATGGGTGCGATTTTTGCCCCAAACCTGGCCATATTGTTTATGGACGAAATAGAAAGGCAGGTAATCTTGTTACCATCTAATCCCTTCTTCTATGGTATCATCATGTGGCGCAGATACATTGATGACATCTTCATGATATGGAGATTAGACACCAATGTACTGCGTCACTTTTTGCACTGGATGAATAACAACTGTTTGAGCCTCCAAATTCACCTCCACATCTGATAATACTTCCATTAATTCTTGGATTTGACAATCTTTCATCAGGAAGGTGAACTGCTCACAAGGCTATTTAGAAAACCCACTGAGAGGAACACTCTGTTAGAATATACTAGTAATCACTCCAGGGCACTGAGGGATTTGTTACCATTTTCTCAATTCCTAAGGATTAGGAGGAACTGTTCCCACAGGGAGGACTATTTTAGAGAAAGTACCATCTTGGCCAACAAACTCAAAGACAGGGGATACCCAAAGAAAATTGTAAAAAAAAGCTCTGAAAAGGGCTTGGTATCGCCCACGTGAAACACTGCTTGTCCCAAACCCAAAGAAAAACATGGACAGAATAGCATGCGTTACAACTTTCTCTCCCATCTCTAACAATTTGAGAAAAATGATTCTAAAACACTGGCCGGTGATTAATGCAGGCATTCTAGAAATCGAGCGACCCCTTTTCGCTTTCAAAAAAAGTAAGAATCTAAAGGACCATCTGGTCCGCGCAGCGCTTCCCAGTCCTAACCACTCTTCCACTCTTGAGACAGCATGGGGTCTGTCCCCCATAGTTGGACATGTCAAATGTGGTGGATGCACAGTATGTAATTTGACCATTGAAGGTAAAACGCTTGTGTTCAATAATGTCACTTTTAAATATAACACTCTCACAAATTGTAACACAAGCAATGTAATTTATCTTATCCAATGTCCCTGCAACAAAAACTATGTGGGCCAAACCTCACAAAAAATTAAAACCCGTGTCTGCCAGCATAGGAGCCGCATCAGGTGCAGGACACCGAATGCCCCGCTGGTCGAACATTTCATGGAGGCAATCATGATGAAGATGACATTCGCTGGACTGTATTAAAGGCATTGAAACTTCCCCAAAGAGGGGGCAGCATGTCCAGCCTCCTTAACAAAGAGGAATTGAAGTGCATAATAATGCTGGACTCTATCCAAAACGGACTGAACCGGACAGAGGATTGGACTTCGCTACTTTAGATTTCTATGGACGTCTTGTTAGCAGTTATGCCCATCTAATGCTAAAGCAACTCATGACAAGTATCATACAAAGACTTGTACATATTCTCTCTGTAAACCATACAAGCCTTGAGGTTCAAAGAAAATAGAAAATGAGATGGAACCTATTGACTTTGAATGTTTTACCACTACCATGGCCAAAAATCAATATTGTATTAACCAGTTTGTTTTATAATATTATGTGTATGATTGTAGAGCACTAAAGGCCCTCACTCCTCACTGTTATGAGCACACAATTGCACAGAAATGACGACTCTAGATAATCACTGGCCTTTGTTTTAAATCGCACTTGGCCTAAAATACTGCATCTATACTTATTGCAAGGATAGACTGGGCTCCAGCCCAATCCATTATGGCCGCTGCAACACAACCCGATTGCACAGCCCCTCCTCAGTAAATACCACCACTCCACCATGGCTGCCAAACACAGGGGAGGTGTGCCTAGTCCTCCCTCAGTTTCTGCAATTCACCAGCCTTAACGACCAAACAACGAGGCACACTCGAACAGAGGACTCGCGCTGCCACAGTAGAGGGAGAAGACCATCGTGTTTCTTCCTCCCACCCACCGCCGCTTCCATTGTGAAGAAAGGTAAGAGCCCACCCAGTCTGCCCCAACACACAATCCCCAACTCTGTAGGGCCTGCCTTTAATGTTAATAATTTTCACTATATAGCATCGAGCTTGCGGACCTAAAAATCCAAGGAGCCAACTCACTCCGCCAAATTCAAAAGGGAGAAGACCCTCGTGTTCCTGCCTCCCACCCACCGCCGCTTCCATTATGAAGCAAGGTAAGCGCCCATCCAACCCGTGATATACGCCAGCCCAGATCTTGAAGTGGCCGTTACTAATGGTAATAATTTTTACTATATAGCACCATGCTCCCGGACCTGAAAACCCAAGGAGCAAACTCAACCCTCCGGTTAATAACCCTCCACGAAGGAAGAATCGTGACCTCACGACCCTGTATCTGGACCTGTGAAGGTAACTGCCCCGTGTTCCGGCAATCACATTAATTGCATGATCGGAACTAGCCCCCTCCTAACGAGTATTCGGTCCCTCTCAGGTTTCTGACGAAATGGCAACAGCCCCATTGCAGTTCCACGTCCAACCAAGCCTCCCACGGACTTGGCAGGTCAGTGCTCTTCTCACCAATGCTCACCGCCACCCCACTCCACCCACGTCGACCGCAACTCTCCCAAATCCACTCGGCATGCAGGACCATTTACATGTTGCTGCAATTCAATCTGAACCTCACCGATTCACTACCGCCACGAACACTCTATGTTAGATAAGCTCGGTTTTCGCCTAAACCAAATCACAGACATCTCGCCGCTCACCTATATATGCACCAGCGAACAGACTACAAATGAATCACTATATAATCACTTAGTCACCGCGCCGTTTTCTCACTGTGCTAAATTGAAAATGCACGCATGCATAAGGAACCACGATGAGGCATCTTGTCACCTATATGACATTATCACTCACCACTAGTTCAGATAAATAGTTCACTATTAGATGTATTTAGGAGTGGCCGTAAGTCACACATGGACCTTGCTGAATGTTTTCTAATTCTATGATCTCAGGCGGATGCCTTATGTTGTCTTTCCATTTTTCTTCCCTTTTTCACTTTTACAGGCGTTCGTGTTGTAAACAGGCAGTGATTTGAAACAGTCCTGATGATGATCCCGGTTCATTAGGAGCCTTAGGGATCGAAACGTTGACGCTTTAAAACAGTGATGCATGGAACTTATTGCACATATCAATCTGTATACACTGTATGTTGAGACTTGCGGGGATTGATCATTAATTCGCAAGCTACAATTGGCTCCAAAGAAATTTTTACTTGCCTGTTAAACCTCTTTCTTTACTTACCCTTTTTTCTTATTCTATGGTTTTTCTATGTTCTCGGGATAGGTACAGGATTGTGCCCTATCTAAATGTTCTTATGTGACCCCCCTCAGGTCAACTAATCTCTTGTTATCTCTAAAATAAAATATTCCTCGCCCGGCTGGGCTTGGAAGCTAAAATATAGTACTTATTGTGGTCTATATTTTCATTTACTTCTCTATTGCAACTCCTTAGGACCCTTGTTCCTTTTAATAAAAATTGGTAATCTCAATCCAAACCAGTCACAAACAAATTTCGTACGCTCTCAGGAAATGAGTCCAAAAACACGGTTCAGTTGAAACACAGGTTTAATCCACACAACGCGTTAAGCCTTGCAGCTTGTTCACGTGTAGAGGTCTCAGAGACCAAACCCAACTTGATAAAGTTGTGATAGAACATCAAAGAAGGACCAAAGGAGTGAAAACATGGCAGCCATCTTCGAGTGGTAAAGAATGAAGTTTAAACGTGAAGAGTTGTATATGCACACTTAAACACACTATGTCACTGTTAATGACCAGTAGGAACGCAGAGGATAACAGAAATAGTTATAAATGAACAAAATACCTCACAGACTTCATGGCAAGTGCCCTAATAATCAGAGGAAAATAATGTCAATTAAATTAAAACTAAGAACTACACCACGCTGTGTGTAACTCAGGTTATCATTCTGGTCAACAAAAATTACACTGGCTGCTGACATGAGTGATTTGATTCAGATAAAGGTCCAAAAGTATCAAACATGATATTACCAATAGTGAAATTGAACATGACATACGTGATCTCTGAAAAGGAGTGTAAAGGGTAGGTACGCCCCTGAAAGTGAATGTTCGTGAGTGGGCCCCTTCCTTTCCTCCTGTAGAGAAAGAAGAAAAAAGATTAAGAGATTAGGAAAGGATAAGATGAAAGAGGTAAAAAAACATAATCAATCTGTTAAGTAAATGCAGTTTAAGAAAACCTTCCAAGCAGATCAAGCAAAGCACAATATGATTTAACTCATTCTTTTAAATGTATTGCCAGTTCCTCATCCATGTTAAGACCCCCAGGGGTCTTACTTTGAAAGTCAACAATGTAGCGTGATTCTTTCTTTCTGAGGGCTAGAGTCCTATCGCCTCCTCTTGGTTTCGCAGGGATATGTTCCAATATCATGTAACTACAGTCTGAGGTGTTGGAAAAGTGGTGTTGTTCAAAATGTCTAGCAATAGGATATTTGGGATCATGGTTGGTTATGGCTCGTAAATGTTCCAAGATGCATTTTTTGGCGGCACAGGTGGTACTTCCGATGTACCACAACCCGCATGGACACATAATTACATAAATGACAAAGGTCATACCACAGGTCAAAAATTGAGTCCGTTTTTTCGTTACGCCATTGTATGTTACTGTATCTTTGTATTTACTATTTTTGCAGGCTTTACAATGGCCGCAAAGATAGAAGCCAATTAACCCATGTTGTGTACTAGATGAGGAAATAGTCACATCATTTCTTACCACCAGGTCGCGTATTTTTTTGCTGCGTCTGTATGTGATATTGGGTCTGTCAGGTATAGAGTCCCCTAGGCGAGTATCAGTTTTGAGGATGTCCCAGTTCTTGGTAAAGATTTTCTTGACTTTCTGAGAGTCAGAATTGAAAGTCAGGATCATGCGTGTGATATTGGTATCATCAGATGCATTATCATCTGATTTGTCGCAAAGGGTGTCACTTCTGCTTACACTAGTCACCCGTTTGGTGCTTTGGTGAGAACCCACTGGGGATAACCCCGTTTCAGAAATCTGTCTACAATGTTGGCACTCTCAACCTTGAAAGTAGTGTCAGAGTTGCAGTTTCTCTTGGCCCTCAGCAGCTCACCGTATGGAATACTTCATTTTAATGATTCCGGGTGGCTGCTGAGGGCATGTAGGACACTGTTGCCCGCAGTGGCTTTGCGGAACAGGGAGGTGCAAACCTTATCATTGACAATCTCGAGTTTAACATCCAGATATTCAGTCATGGTATCACTGATGTTGCATGTCAAAAGGATGTTGTATTTGTTGCTATTCAATTTGTCAATGAAAGACTTGGCTTCCTCCCCAGTCCCGTTCCACATGATGAACAAATCATCAATGTAGCGTAGCCACATGATGATTTTAGTCAGGTCATCGGAGAGGGTCGTGCTTGCAAAAATTTCCTGTTCCCAGAACCCCATGAAGAGATTCGCGAAACTGGGTGCAAAGCATGACCCCATCGCAGTACCCTTGATCTGTGTGTAGAGGGCACCATTAAAGGAAAAAATTTTGTTTTGGAGGCAAAAGAGTATCATCTCAACAATCATTTTGGTATGTTCACGATATCTGTGGGCTCGATTGGACAGAAAGTGTTCACACGCTTCAATGCCCTGTTGGTGCTCTATGATAGTATAGAGAGAGTGGACATCTAGAACCACAAATAGATCATTAGCACACCAAGCGAGGTTCTCTATTCTACACAGGAAGTCTTTAGTATCCCTGATGTAACTAGGTAGTTGGCAAACAAATTCTCGTAGAAAAAAGTCAACATATTTGGAAATGTGTTCCCCAACACTACCAATGGACGACATAATGGGACGTCCTGGAGGTTTGGTGTTATGTTTATGTATCTTGGGCAAAAGATACAAAATTGGGAGTTTGGGATAATCTCTCTTGAGATAGCAGTACTCCTCCCATGAGAGTAGGCCTTTATCTTTCCATACCATAAGTTTGTCCCAGACAGAAGTGATGCTCCGGTTGTAAATGAGAGTGGTCACAGGTATGTAAAAATTACTGTCAGTCAATTGTCGCATGGCCTCATTGATATAGTCATCCCTCTCTAAAATCACAATATTCCCTCCTTTGTCTGTTGGGCGGATTATTATGGTGGTGTCTTCATAGAGGGTTTTGAGAAACTTGCGTTGGTTCATGGATAGATTATTATTGTTCCTCATATCATCTCTCCCATGTTTATGTTTGAGATCAGTGAGGCCCTTGATCACACATTCATGAAAAGTGTCTGTACTGTCGTGTGGGAGTATGGGCATGAAGGTAGATTTCACTCTAAAGTCGGTTCTGGCTGCTGCACTCTGTTCTAGTTCCATATTGTTAAGAACCTCAGTCGCACTGATGTGCATGCTCTGATTTACGTTGGCATCATCCAATTCTGCCATAGTCATTAAAGCATCTACATCACCAATTTTAAGGTTATTAATGCCAGTGTCCTCATTGAATACAGTTCTTGCATTATGCCCCAGTCTTTTAAGTTTGTGCCATTTCTTCAATTTTAGTTTGCGCACAAACTTAAAAGTATCTATCCTAGTGTCAGTATAGTTTAAACGTGTGGAGGGACAGAAGGAAAGCCCCAAACAAAGAGTTCTCTTTTCGTAGTCAGTCAGATGTTTTTTAGATAAATTAACAATTGTTTTGTTTACCATTTCAGCATCCATTAGTACGTCTTGTTTGAGCTCGTTGTTCGGCTTTCCATGGCACCCTTTGTTTTGTCGGTATTCCCAGCGTTGTTTGAGTCGTTTCTTGCGGTTGCGGCGTTTCCCCTTGTCTTGCCTTGCCCACGTCCTCTTCCTCTCGGTGCTGGTGATGCATGTTCTCTTGTGTTCTGCCGATCTTTTTGCATCACCCTGAATTCGTCTAAAAAATTGATTTGTTTTTTAGCAATGGTTTTGTCACCTGATACACTTCCTTCAGTAATATCTGACTCCGTCTCGCTTGGAATGTTGCTTTCATTGAAATTGCTGTTGGTAATGTTTGTTTTGGCTTGTTGTGATTGACTCCTGTATAGATGGTCATATTTTTTACTGAAAGTGAGAATTCTTCCGCACTGATAGTCAGCATAGTCTCTATTCATTTTACGTTGTTTTCTGGCTTTAATTTCTTCTTCGTATTTCTTGAGTCTTTCTTTCATGCTTTCTTGTGCTTTTCTCCACAACTCTTTCTCCATTGTTTGGGCTAATTCATCTGTGATCTCTTGAATCTGTTTTAGAAGTTCATCCCTATCCAACCAAGATAATTTGATTAGAATTTCCATCATTTTTCTAGAGCTGGATGCGGAATTGTCGGACCATTCTTGGAGCATGGCTGGGTTAGGTGCTTCATGTGTGGGAGTTATAAATATTCTCAGACCGCGTGGTACCATGGCCTGGTCCACGTAATTTTGTAATGACATGGCCTCCCACCATTTCGACAGTTCGTGCGTTTCAATTTTTCCAATTTTTTAACCTTTTCCTCTAGACTTTGTTTTTTAGGATCATTGCTGGTCACTTTGCTCGTGTTGTAGAGTTGGTCGGTTTTCTACTGAAGAGAGAAAGGGAAGCCGCCCTTCTCTCAGTTTCTTCTTCCATGCTGATATAAGTTTAAATCCTGAAAACCTGTATTCAAAGTTCAAAAAATATGTACAAAGGTGCTATATGGACTCAAAATCCCCTCTCGGGAATAGAGAGTTCCCCTTGCTAGACGAATCAAAAAGTTATTAGATTCTAGCTAACAGTCTAGTTATTACCACGGAAATTCCAAAATGTTTCCGTTTCCAGACTGAAACACGCAGACAGTAGCACATCGGCCAGTGTTCATTCGATCGAGATTGTTGCCGGTGTGTTAAAGATGGTGTCAGCCCACGAGAAAGTCCGCAGTGTACCGCACAATAATTGTACAATTAAAGTCTCCCCTCGAGTGTTCACAAAACTCCACCCGGCAGTCACACGACGCACCCAGACCGCTGCCCCGGAGGAAAAGAGTAAGGTAGGCACTATCAGTGTGTTCCCAGTCCTTACCTCACAAGGGACGGACCTGATAGTGAAAGCACTTACCGGGAGGGAGGAAGGAGGGGGAGAGCTGGTTCGCCGTAGTCTGTGCCGGGTACTCGCGGATATGATAACTTGTGAATGTCAACGTGGCAGCCGGTCCAATGTGTCCCTCGTTATGAAATAATTCACAAAGAAAAGGCTCCTGCTGGGACACTGGGACCCATGAGGGGTGGCGTACACTCCGGCGGAGCGTGCCGGTAATCTCAATCCAAACCAGTCACAAACAAAGTTTGTACGCTTTCAGGAAATGAGTCTAAAAACACGGTTCAGTTGAAACACAGGTCTAATCCACACAACGCGTTTCGCCTTGCAGCTTGTTCACGTGTAGAGGTCTCAGAGACCAAACCCACATTGATAAAGTTGTGATAGAACATCAAAGAAGGACCAAAGGAGTGAAAACATGGCTGTGACATGTGACTGGTTTGGATATATATATATATATATATGTATATATATATATATATATATATATATATATATATATATATATATATATATATATATATATATATATATATATATATATATATATGTATATATGTTAATATATTTGATATTTACTATTTTGAAATATTTATATATTAGAAAATAATATTTTGTATATATTTTTCGATGTTAGTGTAAAACAATATTTTTTTCGATATTTTTGTACTTACCTCTATAAGTATAGGAAAACGATATTTTTGTGATCGATATTTTTGACTCAATAATTCTATATCACGATATTTAGGTCTTTGATATTTTTTTAGTGAACCAACGGGTTCAGTGAGTGAATCAAGGTTTCTCAAATACGCCAAACTACACAGGTGTAGCGAAAACCTTCACCTAGTCCAACACAACCTAAAAACAGAAATGTTCAAGGCAGACCCTCAAACATCAGCCAAGATCCTCCAACCACATTATACATCAATTTGGGATGGAAACATAGTACCAGATATCTGGAACGGATCAGTGTCAAGATTCCAAAGAAGGGAGGATTAACCAACTGTAACAACCGGCACAGAATGACCCTTCTGTCAATCAAGACTAAAATCCCGGTCACATTCATGGTACAGCGCAAGTCTGATGAAGTGGATAAGCAAGTAAGAAAAGAACACGCTTGGTTCTGCAAGGGTAGAGGGCATGTTGATCAGATCCTTACTTTACACAACCTCATAGAGAAGTGCACGGAGTGGCTGAGACAAGTATTCATCAACTACATTGATTTTGGGAAAGCCATGACAGCCTCTGGAGTATAGTGAGAGCCTATGGCATTCAGCAGCAGGTAGTTCTCTTAATCAAGAGTGTCTATGATAATTTTACCTGCAAGGTGGGACATAGTGAGTATAACTTCAAAGTCAAGATTGGTTTGAGACATGGATGTGTGATGCCAGCATTGCTCTTCAACTTAGTCATCGACTGATTGATGCAACACACAAGACAGAGGCAATCAGATGGACCGTATTCTCCACACTGGAGGACCTTAAATATGCAAATGGCCAGCTTGCTCTTTCACTCACAACAGCGTATGTAATAAAAGACGTCTAGCCTCAACATCTATGCGCAGCAGGTGGGCCTGTAAATCATCACAAAGAAATAAAATGTTGTGCCACTCAACATCCCGAATCCCTCACCAATCAAAGTAGATGCACCGGACATAACCATGACTGAAGTGCACCTAATTAGGCAGTACTAGCATACATGATTGAGGGGAAGGCAGTAACAACAAAAGCATACTGAACATGGCCATGAATGCCTTCAGGATGCTGAACAATATGTGGAGTTCATCTCAAGCACACCAACACCAAGGTGAGGCTTTACCAGAGCTGCGTTTTGTCCACATTCTTGTATGGATCAGATTGCTGGCTGCTGACGATGAGCGACTTCACCAAACTGTCAGCCTTCCACACCAGTAACCCGCGAAGAATCTTGCACATTTTCTGACCATGATTCATCCCCAACCAAGAGCTGCTCGCCAAATGGAAGTAAAAGGGCATGTTCACCACTATTATGAGAAAAATAAGGAGGTGGAAAGGACCCACCATAAGAAGAGAACACGATTCCATCAGAAGAACATCTACCCACTGGACCACAGACGACAAATGAAAGAGAGCCAGGCCAGAGAACAACTGAAGGTGAACTGCGGATACAGAAATGAAGACCTCGAACCACAGGTAGGGCACTGTACAGAAACTTGTCCAGACAAAAGTGAAGGTGCTTCGTTGCTGTCCTATGTGCCAGTCGGCACAAGAAGCAGCATGTAAGAAAGCACCCTTTGACAGTATGAGGTAGGCTTTCAGCAGATCTCCTTTAGATTTCCTGGAGCAACATGATCCATGTTCTTTTGCAGGAATTATAATGGGAAGCAGGCTGCGTGGGTTCTAGCAACAGTTAAGTGAACTTGTATTCAGTGAGTGAATCAAGGTTTCTCGAAAACGCCCAACTACTCTGCTGTAGCTAGAACCTTCACTTAGGTACGGCATTTCGAATGATTGAACTTGTCATTTCTAATAGGTCTCAACTGGTAAAATTAGACGTTTATTTCTCCCACAGATGATGTGATTTTTATGCTGATGACATCCATGTATTCATCCAAAACTCTAGGGACCCAAATGGCTGCTGGTAACTCATGAATTGTTAGTAAGAGTCCAGGCTGGGTGAGATGGAATCTGCATTATTTTAATGTCTTTAAGATATATTTACTTCTCTTAGAGTCCCCACCAGACCTCCATTTGAATACCCTGTTCCATAAGCCTTCCATTGCCATCTTCAAATGCCCATAGTCTGAGTGTTTTTTTATTTTTTTATTTTTTTATTTCAAAGTGTTTTATTAGAAGATGATTTTAAATACAGTACAGTACTGATACACGAGAATACCAAGATGTCAGTGATTCCATAGGACCAAAGCATTACAAAAATATTGGTTTATCATCTTCGAGAAATCATGACACTTTTGCTTTTTCCCCAAACAATCGCCATAGTGTCACTAAAGTTGATTACTGTAATAGAATGTACAGGATCTTTCCTGTCAAAATGTGGACACGCTTTAACGTGTACAAAACCATGTAGCAAGCATTATCTTGAAGCATCCAGCGCATTCTGATGTATTTCCAATGGCTCCAGGTGAAACACTCCTCCCATATCAACTTCTTGGTGCAATATTAACAAATCATACATTAAACACACCTTCAGTCAGCTGCTAGTATTTCATTGTTATATATGGCTTTCATAGAACCTCTATTGTTTATTTCAGTTTCTGAAGGTCATAACGCCTTACTATGACATCATAACAGTTGATAACAAAACTGGTTATCAACAGCTGTGATGTCATAAAGGCCTACCAGGCCAGGTGACAGGGCCCCATAAGAGCTATCTGTCTGCTTTAACTGCAAGTAGAAAGCATAGCTTCAGGATGAAGACAGAAGGAAAGAAGGAAGGCTGGGAAGGTAGTGGATTCTGGTTAAAGATAGCAGGTAAGATATTTATTTTTCACATTTCTGTCAGGGTGCAGAGGGCATATTATGTATAGCTCTCCCAATATCCTCTGCTCGTGCGCAGTTAAAGACTGTGGCAGATGATTTTGGGGGCCATACATAACATAAAATTATAGATGGGTAACAGTGCATTATGGGGACGTTTGTCACCTCGGGTTCTGAGTGACATCATACACAACTCGAACTTTACTCTCGTTGTGTATTTTACGTCACTCAGAACACCTCGGTGAAAATTATTCCCGTAATTCTCTGTTAGCCATCTATAATTCTATATTTTTTATAAATCTGCACCCAGACTTTCTTCTCGTGCTAATTAGTTGCTCCACAACAAATTGCTTGTAAATACGTTTTTCACGTTGTCTTTTTGTCACCACCAGCAACCATGTGCTCTTATCAGCATGCCTGTGAATAAGATTCGAAATGTTAAAAATACTTTCAATAACAAAGGAGAAAGAGCTCATAAGAATCCTTTTTTGTCAAAAGTTTGATTTTATACATTTTTTTCAATTTCTATGCTTATAATTCGAAAGAGAAATCTGTAATGTCCTTTTGTGGGAAAGCAAAAATGAAATAATTGGAGGCCGGCTGAAGAAATGTTTCCTGTATTTGTAATTTGAGAACCCCACCTTCAGCTATTCTTAAAAAGCCTCACCCCTTACTTTAAATATAATGGCCAATCAAACGCTTAATGTCAGCCACCAAGACTCCATTTCCATCTAGTGAGCCGGAAAGATTTTGGGATAAAAAAACATCACACTTTAGGCTCACCCCTCTCACATGCAAACAATTTTCTAAGATTCCACCAGGAAGGTCCTGAAGATGCATCTGTCCAGACAGTCTTTTGGACTACCCCCCAGATGGCAGTCTTAGCTCCAATGACGTACTGGCACCAGTTTTATCATCATGTAAGTTGATAATTACAGAGCGCTTAACTTACAATAAGCGTCGTCTGCAATGGCATTGAGGCCCGGCAGAATAAGGAGCACTCTGCACCCCAATTATGGCTGTCTCTTACCACTAAACTGTGAGTGTGACTACCAGTTCCCTAGCTTATATGGAAATATGAAAATCCCCTTGGCCTTCCCTCTTCCTTCGTGTCTGTGCTGAAGCTTTATCAGTACAACAAATAAACTCAATTACATCAAACAAAATGAGCAATATTCCCGAAAAGGAGAAGTGCCTCGCGCCCACCGAAGCAGTCTTACTCCCACTGTAATGGCACGCGCTGCACTATCACCTGGCCATCTCGTGCATTTCCGGACACAATGGAGGCTGTCTGGACTGCCTTCCGGGAACAAAGCCACCCTTCAGCATCGAGATACAGACGAAATCTAGTTCAATTCACACACCTCAGACCACTTTTTATCTCGATAGAATATCATTGCGCAACATTCTCGACAATCGCTCCCAAGGGTTTCTGCTTTCTTGAAGCTCCCTTTCACTCCCGTTTATCTGCTCAGTGAAAATAATATGTTTTTCATTATTATGTATAATAATAGCTCGTGCAACTTTTTGCTTGCTCTGCTGCACAATGAAAGAAGGCGAGTCCAACGCCTCCGGTGGGAGTTAGAAGCAAAGACAGAGCATCACAGACGCGCAGGAAGACGGCCGGAAATGGTTTAAAGGACTAAAACGTCTTTAGCCAATTCAAAACCTTGAAATTCATTTCATTGAATTTTTACTTGCACCCATGACGATTTCTGCAAGGCCTTGAGGGGCATATTTACAAGAAAAGTGACGGAGCGTGACGTTAGCCTTCTTGGTTTACACTGCGCTCTGCCACTTTTTAAACTCAGGGCTGCACCGTATTTCCAACAATATGGTGTAGTCGGACGTTTCCCCCTGCGCTGGCGCTAATTACAGCTGCCTCGCGCCAACGCAAGCAGCCTTGCAACATAGTGCAAGGGTGCCTACGTTGTGGCAATCATTGTTTATGTGAGTTAAGGTGCCACTTCCTGCACATAAACAATCTTAAAAGGCGATTTGTAACTTCCATGGGGCATATTCACAATAAAGTAAAGGAGCGCGGCGTTAGCCTTGTTGGCTTAAAGCAGCACTCCGCCACTAAAGAAACACAGGGCGGCCCCGTATTTACAAGAATACGGCGCAGCCCTGTGTTTCATCCTGCGCTGGAGCTAATTGCAGCTGCCTAGCGCCAACGCAAACACTCTTGCGTCATTGTGCAAGGGTGCCTGCGCTGCAGGGAAAGATTGTTTATGTGCAGAAAGGTGTTCCTTCCTGCACATAAACAATTACCAATGGCTTTTTGTAACTTCTATATATGCTGCAGAATGCAGCACACATTGAGGTTGGAATGCATCATTTTTTTAAAGATTGTTTATGTGCAGGAAGGTTGAAACAAACAAAAGGGGGAGGAAGAGGTCAGCTTTACTGTGAACTTAGCCTCCTGTCTAAACCATAACCAAAGAAAGTCCACCTGTACTTTTGTTCTCACTATCCTTCCAGTATTATTATTTGAAGGAAACACTAGGGGGGTCATTAGGATGCCATCCTATCGGTGATTGGGACCGCCCGCCATAAGGGCGGGGGTCCCGTGGGGGGTATAAGGATGCGCCCGCCACTGTGGCAGGCGCATCCTGCATTTTTAGCATTGTGGTGGGCGGTGCTCTCAGGACCGCCCGCCACAATGCTAAAAATGCACAAATGCATTTGCATTAACAAAGCGGCAGGCACCCTGCGGTGCCTGCCGCTTTGTTTTATGCAAATGCAGGGGGGTACCACAGGAACCCCCCCTGTGCAACCCCCACCTCTCCTTCACTCCGGGGGCCAGCAGGGTGTCCCGAATTGAAGACCGCATGCCTTTCCGCATCTGTTTTGGCCCATCATAATGTGGCTGGCGGTGTCTAATAGACACAGCCACCATATTAAACCTTTCCCACCCTGGCCGCAAGGCGCCAGGGGCTGAAAAGTGTCGGACAGTCTTTCCGTCTGCCACGGACCCCCCAGCCATTTTAATGTGGCGGGGGGTCATTTTAGTGCGGATGGCGGGTGGATTACCCCCAGCCTGGAAGGGCAATCCGCCTGCCATCCTAATGGGCCCCTAGGTTTCTTAAAATAACCCTCACCCACAAAAAGGTCCCTTGATGGCATGATTAATCATCGGATTTTTCCCGCCCCGCTGCGGGGCGGGTGTGCTAAGATTGATGAAGACGTGGGAGCACTTGGTGAAGTGTCAGCTATATAGTGATGTGAGAGTGGAAGGGTCAGAAACCAATGTGGGGGAGTAACGCTGCGAATACTCACCTGCTGGAGGGTTGCCAGCCACTCGTTCTGCCACACATGTCAGGGGCCCTGACGCTGTCGGTCTTCCCTGCCGCCACCGCAAGTTCCATCGCAGGGCCGCAGCGGGGGAAGACTACAGCTCCCAGACTCATCGGCAGACACGCCCACTTCCGACCAACAGCGTGCACGGAGGCGCATAAAGGCGAGGAGCTACCTCCACATTGCAGACGCGCGCGGGTGGAGCCGGGCTAAGCCCGGGCAAAGGGCTGGCAGTCCGTGGCCGTCAGAGCCGGGATGAGGCAGGGCAAGGCCGGTCCCTTTACATCTACGTATGGGTAAGCGTAAGAAAAATGCCAATAATGATGAGGGGGGAGTAAAGCTAAGGTGCCAAGACACTCTTACACCATCATGTCATATCTGTCATCTGTTGTGGGGGCACTTACCAAAGAGATTGCAAACGCAGAACAAGAACTGGGTCAGATATCTACCTCTCTTTCTAAAGCATCCAACATTCAGGAGACACAGTTTTCTGTTACTGCTGACGCCCCTGGTGTTCCTTTGGACCCAGTTGTTATTATTGCTAATCCTACCCCCCCAGCCACATCTGATATTGGCACAACACAGGACAATAGTCAAACACTGCATAATCCACAAAGTTCCCAGCCTAACGGTATAGCCTCATCGAAGCGGAAATGGGGAAAAATGAACAATGTAGCAGGTACTTCCACTACACCCTCGGACGTTCTGGGAGAAAAACTGGGGGCCCTCTTTGTCGCCAGGATTGAGCCCCTGCTTGTGGGCATCGCCAAAGACATTGTGGACACATTGAACACTTGCTTGGAAGGTCTCTTGAAGAAATGTTCCCTGATAGGTAGACTTGCCAAAGCTTATACCCCGCCCTCAGAGGCCCCTACCATAGGCAGAGCAACGCAGGGTGATGGCTGTACGGAGATGGTTAGCCCTAGGGGTACGGACCCTTCTCTAAGTAGGGTGGTGGCTAATGCAGACGGTCAGCAGACCATTAGTGCCCCCCTGTCGAGCCGGGAGGCATCTAGTCCCAATCTTATTGACCCAGTATGCGCTGGGAAGCAGAACAGTACTTTGATCCATAGGAGGGCGGTGGTCAGTAAATCCCATTTAGATCTACCCCGGAGGCTGCCCCCCTGGTTGCTGTCTTCATTGAAGTACCCCCACTTAGAGAAGGTGAGCGGGAATCCGCTGTTGACCTTAAGGTCAAAGCTAATACCTGGTGTGCTGATACTTGCTGCGGGGAAAACATTTCAGATAAAATCATTTTTGCTAGGAGGGTGGGCTGGATTGGGAAGCAGCCAAAGAAGCTCCAGGGGGATTGTGTAGTAATCAACTTTGACAGGGCCAACCTGGCAGATAGATTATTCTGGGATGGCTCCGCCATACCACTGAGAGATCAGACGAGACTGGTCCGTCTAGGGTATTTTTATCCTCCCATAGTGGGGAGCAACAGGAAACATCAACACCCAGAGAGAGGCCGGGTTTTGAGTCCAGCCCAGGGACGGGGTAGTTCTTGTGGGCCTACACTCCCACATTTACTGAGGCAAGAGAGTGCTACGCAGGCTTTAGATTCTCTGGTAGCCCATAGCCTGCCAGAGGGTAGTGGACTGATCTTGAGCAAACGTTTCGCCCCTCTGTCAGGCCTTGAGGAAATTGATTGACTACCTGACCCGACGCTGCCTCCTTCAGACGGAACACCTGGCCCTGAAGAGGACGCAGCCTGCAAAATGCTTAGTTGGAACGTGGCTGGCATCAGAGCCAAAAGAGAAGACGAAGAATGGGTTGGCTTTGTTACCCGCCACGATGTCATAGCATTCCAGGAAACATGGGACACCACACTCAGTTTTTGGCTAGATGGCTTCGCTAGCTTTGCCGTCGCTGCTACCCCCAGTAACGCCGGCAGAGCTAGGGGAGGCCTTATACTCCTCTTTTCACTAAAACTTAAAGGGATTTTAAGAACAGTCAAAACTGCCTCACCTAATATTTTAGTAGTAGAAAGGGAAATTACACCCACTCGGAGAACCTTTTTTTATTAATTTTTACAATTCATGGAACAGGGAGAATGGAAACAACAATATTGCTACCCTGGAATCCTTTCTAATTACTGCCAGTCAAAATAGAACTATGAATTCTGAGTTTGTCCTAATGGGCGATTTTAATATTCATCCCTGTAGTGATCCGTGTGGCCTAAGTCAATATGAGGGGGCAGCTGGACTAGAGTCTCCCCACTTTGAACACACTAAAGCTGGAGAGGAGCTAGAAGACCTGTTGGCCAATGGTAACCTATTCGAGCCAATTCCCTCGGAAAGGGGGACAAGAACAATTACCTATAAGGGTGTGGTACCTGGTACCATCATTGACTATATATTCCTGTCCCCAGGGAATCTTAATAGGGCTACTCCCTACCGAACAATTGCCTCTTTATATAGTGACCATAATCCTGTTGCACTTGATGTGCTCTGGAGGGATTTCATGGGACCAATGCCCTGCCCCGCTAAGCCGAGGCCTGCTTTACGCTCGGTGGACCAGGGGAGAAGGCTAAAGTGGGCAAATGTGGCACCAAACAACTTTTATGATAAGCTCCTACCAAAATTTGAGGCACAGATGGCGATCTGCCAAGACCCTAAGGCTCTAGATCACGATATAATAGGTGCCTTTGAAGCAATCTGTAGTCAAATCTCGCAAGATTTGATGACGAGATCGAGGAATGGCAATAAAAATCTGTGCCGTTGGTTTGACGCGAATTGCTCCAAGGCACATAGAGTTTTATTATCAGCCTTAAAACACACACCGAGGGACAAGGCGGTTATTATCGCCTTATGGAAGGAGTACAAGCAAGCCCTCAAAGCTAGAAAAGAGGATATTAAGAAAGCTGCTTGGGAGAACTTACTCCGTGCTGATGTCCTGTGGGACAGTAGTAAATTTTGGGCCATAATCAACCAGCCCTACTTCTCAGACTCGGCAAACACTGACATGGATTGTGCCATCTTAGACAACAAATGGTGGGCCATTTCAGAGCTGTGTATGGAGACACGGACACAGATAGCCAAGTGAACCCCATGTTAGTTATTGAGGCTGAACCTATGTGCTTCAATCAGAGTGAGGTGGAGAAAGCCATCCTAGCTACAACGAAGAATAAAGCCCTGGGCCCCGATGGGGTCCCTGCAGATTTTTACCTATTTTCACCTAAGCTCTGGGCTAGGGTCCTGATTAATGTCTTCAATGCCTCAAATGGTAACTCACAACCGATCTCCTGGGCCACCTCTATTATAGTCCCAATCTTCAAGAAGGGCCAACATGATGATCCGTGGTGTTATAGGCCCATATCCCTCTTGGACTCTGCAATTAAGATCCTAGGCAGAGTCCTTTTGGTCAAACTGAGGGATAGTATCGAGAGATGTGGTGGGCTATCTAATATCCAATATGGATTTAGAGAGAAGAAAGGCACTCTGGAGCAGTGCTCCAATTTGCACCTGCTGATCTCTAAATACACGGTGGCTAAGGAGGGGTCTCTATTTTTGGCATTCATGGACCTCTCCTCAGCGTTTGACCTGGTGAACAGGGCTAAACTGTGGGCTATCCTTTTAAAGATCGGGATAGACGGGGCACTAGTTAAATTTCTGGCGTCTCTACACCAGGAGCTGTTCGCCAAAGTCAGGGTTACCAACAAGGGAAGGAGTACGTCCAGATTCAATTCTAGGCGAAGGGTACGGCAGGGCTGCATTTTGGCCCCCCTCCTCTTCACCATTTATATTAACCCCTTGTATGCTGATGACGAACCCCAGCCGTCATGCACTACGGTGCTCGTGTGCTGATGACGGCTGGGATTCGTCATGGCCCGCCCCTGTTCTTTTGTTTACCGCACAGCAGCGGAAACGGGCCAGCAGTGAAGGGGTTAATGGATTAGGTAGGTACCTGGAAGAGGTGGAAGGGGACATTCCACGTGTAGGAGAGGTAAAGACTCCTGCTCTCCTATATGCGGACGATGCAGTTCTTATAGCTCGAACCGGCATCGGTCTCCAGCGTTTGTTGGACGTGTTCGGTGCTTTTATGGAACAATTGGACTTAAAGGTTAACATGAACAAATTCCACACGATGGTGGTCGGATGCCACAGAAATAAGGACAAACTAAAGACTTTCAGGTGTAAGGGGGAAGTAGTCTCTAGAGTGGCTGTTTTCCCCTACCTGGGGGTGCTCTTTGAAGGGAGGGGCTCGTGGGGCCCCCAGGTTTGGGCAAAAAGCTTATCTATGGCCGTGTCTTCAGCGGCCCTCATGGGCTTCTCAAAAAGGTTGGGGGCTAGACTGATGGACGCCTTACTGAAGGTTTTTAACACTAAATGCATCCCATTAACAATGTACGGTTCACCCCTATGGGGCTATGTACACCTTGAACCAATCCAGAGGGCAGAAAACAGGTTTTTACGCTCTTTATTGTTCATTCCCCAGTCCACCCCAACTTTTTCAATCCATGCGGAGGTGGGCCTGGTTTATGTTACGTACAAGCTTAACCTGGCACCTTTAATATTCTGGTTAAAACATTGCTCAATAAGGAACTAACCCTTAACCACGCTATAATGAATAATGTCTTGTCCCTAGATTACTCTAAAAATAGTTCCATGGCTGGAGTATCTGAGGAAGTCCTTTGAACAACTGGGCCGCCCTGAACTCTTTGCCTCCCCTTCGTGTATCAGGAAAAAGGACGTAGACTGGACAAAAAAGCACTTTATGATGAGGGCATGCCTAGACCGCGAGGAATCGGAAATGCAGAAAACCACAGTTAGATAGCACTACCTGATTTCTAATCCTACCTCGCTTGAGCCTTACCTCAATATTGTCACTAGGCCATTTCATAGGTTCCTACTGACTAAATTTATTTGTCAGCAGGTTGCCGATGACCTGAGGTTAAAAAAAGGGAAAACTTCAGCTAAGGTGGAAAGGTGGTTCGACAAAAATTGTTCACAAGCCCATAGCGCCCTACTTAAGGAGCTTAAGCGCAAACCAAGAAACAAGGAAGTAGTCCGGGCCTTAAGGAAAGAATATAAAAATTCAATTGAGGCTCGGAAGAAAGAAATTAAGGAAGAGGCTTGGGAAAAACTCCTCTCTGTTGAAGTATTGCGTGACAGTAGTAAATTTTGGTCTACTGTTAACCATTCATTCTTCTCGGAGGACAGTAACTCGGCGCTTGACTGTGTCATCCCTGATGAAAAATGGTTAACACACTTCAGGGGGATTTATGAGCTGGACTCTTGCTCACTGGGACAGGAATATATTCCTAACCCTGCAGGAACACCCATTATTTTTGAAAAGACGGAGGTTGAAAAGGCCATACGGGACATGTCAAAAAATAAAGCACCGGGTCCTGACGGGGTGCCAGCTGACTTTTATGGCCATTTCCCCCAATTTTGGGCTGGTATTTTATGTAACGTATTTAATGCTATAATTGTTGGCAGGGTCCCTGGTTCTTGGCTGACCTCAGTCATTGTGCTGGTGTTCAAAAAGGGGGACAGAGGGGACCCCACCTGTTACCGCCCCATCTCCCTGATAGACTCATCCGTGAAAATCTTGGGGAGGGTCGTGTTAGGGAGACTTAGGGAGTGGTTAGACGGCAGGGGGGTCCTGTCTGACTTCCAATATGGTTTTAGGAGTAACAGAAGTACTCTGGATCAGTGCTTAAATCTCCAGCTCTTGATTGGCAAGTACACGGTAGCCAAGGAGGGGTCCTTATTTCTGGGATTTATGGACCTCTCCTCGGCATTTGACTTAGTCAATCGGTCAAAACTGTGGACCATCTTAATAGAAATTGGTGTTGATCCTGCATTAGTAAACTTCCTAGCGGTTCTCCACTCTGATCTATCCGCAACAGTTAGAGTAAATCAAGAGGAAGGATCACAAGCCATTTTAGCTCTAGGAGGGGCGTGAGGCAGGGCTGCATTCTGGCCCCCCTACTATTTACCCTTTATATTAATGCTTTGGGGGGGTGCCTTATGCAAGTGACCAAGGATGTGCCGCATATAGGGGACTCTTTGACACCGGTCCTCCTCTATGCGGACGAAGCGGTCCTTCTTGCAAGGACGGGAAATGGTCTGCAAAGACTATTGGACTCCTTTGGTGAGTTCATGGAGTCCCTGGATTTAAAAGTCAACATCAAAAAATCACATGTCATGGTGGTAGGTAAACATTGTGGACCGCGAACAAAGAACATTTTTCTCTGTAATAATAAGGCTATTTCCAGGGTCCCAATGTTTACATACCTAGGGGTTTTATTTGACCAAAGGGGGTCATGGAGACCGCAACAGCTCCATAAAAGTAATGCGCTCACTAGGTCATCCTCTGCTGTGTTGGCATTTGCAAAAAAATTAGGAGTGAAATCAATTAAGGCTCTTCTTAACATCTACAAATCCAAATGTCTTGCTATAGCGTCATATGGCTCTTGTATTTGGGGATACACCGCCCACACTAAAATCCAATCATGTGAAAATAAGTTCTTAAGATCATTGCTGGGTCTTCCACATTCCTCTCCTACTTACTCAGTGCATACTGAGCTGGGAGTAGGATATGTGACGGACCAGCTCAGATTGGCACCTCTCATTTGCTGGGCTAAGACCTGGCTTAATCAGGAAATATCATTAAACCACCAAATCCTGACGGACTGTATTGCACTAGACAGGGCTATTTCTATCCATTGGTTGTCGTATCTTAAAACAATGTTCACGCAACTAGGACGCCCTGAGATCTATACCACCCCCAACTGTATTACTAAAGAGGACGTTGGGTGGATAAAGGTACACTTCCTGAACATGCTCAGTATGGAAAGAGAGGAGCAGGAGCTTAAGAAAGTTTCTGTAAGGGCAAATTTTTTACTATCAACATCGCCATCAACTGAACCTTATCTGATTATTGTGAATCGCCCCTTTCATAGACAGCTCCTAACGAGGTTTCGTTTTGATATGATATATTTAACTCTGGGTGATTTTCCATCCTGGGGCAAGCCGGAAGCCTGTAACCCTTGTAAATGTGACAACTTTTCAAATCAGGATACGCTACATTTTGTCATGTTTTGTGACTTTTATAAAGAAATGAGAGACAAATACTTGTTACCATTGTTGAAAGAGGCTGGCTTTATACAAGTCAGACCAGCTCTCTTATACTTACAAATGTTAAGCTGTCCTCGGGTCATGTTTTGTGTTGCGAGCTTTCTGGTGGCTGCTGTTCGGAAAAAGAAATCTTTAGTCTTCCCTTGTCTTCCTGGCACTTAGCCCTTTGGATATAAATATGACGAGAGCAGGCTTCCCAGTTGTTTTAAGTGATGAAATGTATATTATGTCCTTAGGAATTATCTGTAGTGTAAATAATGTTTTTAGTTTGATTTTTAATGAAAGTGTGTTTTTATGTAAACGGACATCTGAACGTATTGTGATCTATGTACATCCTACTTACACTGTATTTAACTATGTGTATATATTTGTATATTTGTATTTATGTATATATGTTCATGATTGTCTTTTTATGATTTTTAATAATCGAAATAAAATGCTTTGACTGACTGACTGACTGACTAAATATAGATTTAATTTGATTCATTTTTACCTGGGAAATTATCAGGCATGGGTAAAACCAGAAAATGCTTCACCTTGTACTTGTGATAATTTCTCAACGCAAGATACCATGCATTTTGTTATGTTTTGTGGTCTGTTCCCAGAGATACGGAAAAAGTACCTGTTGTCAATCTTAAGGGAAGTTGGCTTCATTCAAGTGAGGCCTACACTATTGTACCTCCTGTCCTTGAGTAATATCCGTACCATATTTTGCATGGCAAACTACCTAGTAGCGGTGTCTAGAATTAGATCACGTAATGAGCCATTGATTGTAATGTAAGAAGCCTTTTTATTAAATTTCATGTAGCACAATCTTTGACCCAATGCACAGATAATTACCCAATGTATTGTTTATTATCGTTAGTTTTAAACTCTTTTAAATGTATATAAATGTTTTATATCTTTTATGATTTTTAATGAAATCGAATAAAGTATTTTGACTGACTGACAATGTGAATTTTAAAAATACCTTGCCACATGGAACCTAACCTTTATTAAATCCTATGGCTTATAGTGTTAAAAGGGGGAGAGGGAAAAATACAATATAATGGGTGTAAGTCTCCTGGTCTACATGTTTCTAGACTATCCCCTAAGGCTTTTCGTCAGGACCAAACTAAATGATCCCTTCACCACTCCTAGCAAAATCGCCAAATTGGTCTTATCAAATATGTGTAAAATGTAGAGTGTATAATTTTCATGCAAATACGATACCTAGAAGTTATATTAATTCGAAAAAGATCTGGAAAGATAAGATGTTGTCAGATTGTTAATTCAGTCAATAAAGTTGTAGTGAGGTAAAACACATCCCCAATTGTGGAAACTGTAGTGATATATTTTTTACTAGTACATGATGATCCTTAAAATACGTTTGTGTCATGATGCCCTTTCAGGAAACTAAAAACATATTAAAATACACATAACATAAATCACACACTCTATGTGGTGTTTTTCTTAGCTGAAGGAAAACACTCCTTAAATGCATGCATCGTAACGGATTTTTTGAAAAAGGTTATTTGTATACATTAAGTGTAACATGCATAATTAATATCTACTTTGTGCCCCATGAGCTCTTCACGGGAGGGGAGGGGTGCTTGTAGTCACACACTGAAAAACATAGGAAATATCCCAAAGTTGATCGAGACTTTTTAGTAAAAGTAAAATGAAGTGATTATCATTGTTAATCCTTCTGGGGAATGATTGTTGTCAAGGCGAGAGAAATTGGCTATGCTTCTTCAAAGCTGCACCCTCAACAGCATACTTAGCATGCCCATGGCGTTGAAGGCAGCTGACATGCCGGAACCATCCTGTTAAATATTAGGCATTTCTGTTTCTTTGCGTCCTCATGTCTGTGGTATCTCGACTGCTGACTTCTCCATAATGGCCGTCTGTTGGTGGCACAGCTTGCTGTTTGGGAAATACTACCGCTGCGCCAGTTCTGGTTTCCTAGCTGGACTCAAGTGTGTTTAATAACGAGTTGGTATTTATAAGAATGTTATTTATAAAAAATGTGTATGAATGAAAATCACTTCTAGTTGTACATCCTTTGATATTGTGGTATATTACCTATGTTCTTACAATATATATTTCGAAGGATTGGGAAGAATGTTTGAAAAGAATTTCCGGGTTTCCAAGGCTTCTCAGGAAGGGATGCTGAATGCTGGGTACTTATTGCTACCTATTTTTTTCAAAGAAAGAATTTGAAATGAATGAAAAATTAATTAATGAAAAATGAAAGTAATAACGAAAATAATAATACAAATAGTAATTGGGGTCCGGGGAAAGAGAGAGAGATACACCCAGTCTTGATCTGCTGAGGTTGTTTCTGAGTCACATTTGGCTCCATATGCTGCTGTTGTTCCTTCCCAAATAATGGGTATTACCGATATCTTTAAATGAGTTATTGTTGTTTTTAGGTTGTTAGTTATTTGTAGTATTTTTGTAGATACCCCTATTAACTCCTACAAGACTGCTTGTGGCTTATCTTTGTTTTAAGCAAAATAACTTCATGGTATACCGTTATTAAATCCGTTTGTGTGAGTTGCTCGGCAAAAAACCAAGCGTTGTTCCTCCCGAAATAGCTGGGATTCATTAGGGATGCGCTCTAAGATCATCCATTTTAGATCCTGTATCGTGTGTCCTTCTCTGATGTAATGCACTGACATTTTTGTTGTGGCCTTCTCACATCCTATTTTGCTTCGATACTCACACATACCTGTTCTGGCCATGCGTCTCATCATAACAAATTAATGTAGTTTGCATGGGAAGTGATCATGTAAATCAATTTTTTTGAATTGTAATTCAAGAAACACTGTTGTTCCCAATGGTTATTATTGTTGAATGTGATACTTCTGCTCTTGGTGGTCAGATGGCAGACACTACAGTTTCTGCAAAGGTGCTGCCCTGTCAGTGGGGATAGAAAAGCCTGTGTTGTTTCATTTTCCTTGATTTGACATGGTCTGGTGTGGACAATAATATCTCTTAGGCTCTTCCCTCTTCTGTGGGAGAACATTGGCTTGGGGAAGTCCAACTGGCCAAGGTTGAGAATCCGCCAGTGTCTATTGGTTATCTTGCTCACCAGGTTAGAGGCTGTGTTGTAAGTGGTTACACAGAATGGTCTCTACTCTCTTTGTTTTGGTGGTCTCACCTCCAATAAGGCATCCCTGTTGCTATTTTTGACTTGTTTCATTGCTTTGTCTATGACTCCAATGGGGTAATTTCTTTTCATCAGTTAGTAACATAAATTCCCAGCTTGTTGTTTAAAAGTCCTTAAGGTCAGAGCAGTTCCTTCTTAAGCTCAGAAATTGACCAAACCGGAGATTCTCCCTTAGATGTCTGGGGTGGAAATTGTCATAGACCAGTAGGCAGTTCTTTGCAGTTGCTTTGACTTGTTTTGTTGCTTTCAATTCTCCTCCTTGTGGGAAGATGTTAAGATCTAGAAATACCAGTTGCTTATTTGATAAGGTGTTGGTGAATTTCAGATACCCATTTTAGAAGTTCAGCCAGGATAGGGATGGTGTGCTGTCTCTTCATTACCATTCCATATTACCAAGACGTCATCATTGTAATGCTTCCACAATCTGATATAGGACAGAAATGGGTTGCCACGGGTGAGAACCATATGTGTTTGCAAGTGATGTACATATAGTCCCGCTAGACTAGGGGCAAAGGTACTCCCCATGCTGCTCCCATGTTTCTGGACATAGAGGGTATCCTCGAATTAGAAAAAGTTTTTAGTTAATGCCCACTTGCAGCACTCCATCACAATGTTCCATGGAGTTTGATATTCCCAATCGATTTCAAACAGTACGTCTTCAATGATGGTCAATGTTTCTTCGTGCGGGAGACTGGTGTATAAGCTTTCCACATCTAAACCAATAAGACATTCTGTTTCAGGGTCCAATGGTCTATCTTGTAGGAGTATGAGGACATCTTTGGTGTCCTTTAGGTACATGTCTGTCTTCTGGATTATAGATCGCAGAAAGGCTTCCGCAAACTTTGACCCTCGTTCCAAAATGAACCCTATGCCTGATACAATTGGTCATCCTGGTGGGTGGATGTGTGAGATTCTTATGAATCTTTGGTATTGTATAGAAATATGGTTTGTGCTGAACACATAAGGCATATTTACCATAAAAGTGAAGGAACATGGCGTTAGCCTTCTTGGCATGCAGGGCTGCACCGTATTTACAACCATATGGTGCAGCCCTGAGTTTCCCCCTGCGCTGACGCTAAATACAGCTGCCTTGTGGCAAAGCAGGCACCCTTGCACCATAGTGCAAGGGTGCCTGCGTTGTGGGAACAATTGTTTATGTGCAGGCAGGTGTTCCTTCCTGCACAATCACAATCTTAAATGGTGATTTGCAACTTGTACGAGTGCTGCTTTGTGCAGCACACATAGGAGGTTCAACTCATCATTTTTAAAATGATTCTTTATGTGTAGGAAGGGTCCCTTTCCTGCACATAAACAATTCTGCATGATGTTTTACTGTTTTTATGTGTGCTGCATAATGCAGCACACATAGAAACAGCAAAAACAAGAAGAAATAAAGCATTTCTCCTTGTTGCGTCATGTTAAGGCCAGTTTTGTTTTGGTATTCATTTTGGTGCTGCCCCATATTTACTCCACCCTTGTAAATATGAGGTAGCATCAAAATTAATGGGTGTTGCAGCAGAAAACCCACCTCAACACCCATCACCACCTCTTTCTTGCTAAGTATTGCATGAAAGGGTGCCTTATTTACAAGGCAGCATTAAGCCACGTTAAGTGGCTTAACACTTCCTTGAAAATAAGGTGAAGCTTGTATCGCCACAGGAACATAAAAAAAGTGTCCTCGTCATGTTACTACTCCTGTATATAGATAAGGTGCCGATGTACTATTTATTCGTCGGTTTGCAAAGTAGTTGGCATTTTTCTGTGGCGGCAATGCCGCCACGGAAAGGCATACGGTCTTTGCTGTGGGGGCCTGTTGTGGGCCCCCATGGTGAAGGGGGTGTGGGGGTGCACATGGGGGGTACCTATGGTACCCCCCAGCGTTTCAAAGTACAACATGGCAGGCACCGCACGGTGCCTGTCATGTTGTGCTTTGAAATGCACAACATGCATTTTTGGCATTGTGGCGGACCGTGATTTCAGCACCGCCCGCCGCAATGTTAAAAATGCGGGATGCACCCAACACTGTGGCGGGTGCATCCTAATTCGAGGCATGGGACCTCCGCCCTTATGGCTGACGGTCCCTGCCCACGACAGGATGGCGGACAGACAAAGTCCGTCTGCCATCCTAATGACCGCCATAGTGTTCAAGGTCCCCCTAATACCTACTTCTAGTATTACCCATCTCCCTAAGTTGTCTTCCTTAACTCGATTACAAGTTGAACGCCCATGCCTTGCCATTATAGCTACTCCTCGAGTATTAATGGCTGAACGCGTGCAAGCAAGGAGGTCAAGCCCCAGGTCTTTTAACCACATCTGATTATTCCAACAGATATGGGTCTCCTGGAGACATAACACTTCGACCCTCATATACCTAATGAGTTTCGCCAATATGCCCCTCTTTTTTCTATCATTGAGGCAACAGCAATTTAACGAGCAGATTCTGACATTTTTATTACTGCCTGCTATACCAAGGAGTTAATTCTAATAGCCAACAGGGCACTGAAATTTTACCTCCTACTTTCCTACAGACAAAGAAAAATTTTATGAGATGTGGAATCTTATCGTAGTTGCTATATTTGTCAAAACTATACAATTGAACACGTGCTAGAGTGCTAGAGTGCACCCTCAACCCATCCTCATACCCTCTGCTCACCCCCCTGAGACCCTCCCAAGTAGAAACCCTCCCCTTCTCCCCTCTCCCCACCCCCTCCCCCCTATAAACCTCCCATTACGTGAGTCATGGGGACCTACTGTCCATAGTGATGCTGAGCTAACCTGACCCATCCCTCCAAACAGTGAGACCTTTCAACCTAAACTGTATACTAAGATAAAATAAGATAAGCAGTTTAAGCACCCAAGGAATAAAGTGATGTATAAAGGTGAGAAATAGTTTTTTTAGGCATAAAGAGAAGGAGAAACCAATTACCCCTTGCATGCTGATGACGGCCGGGAGCCGTCATGGCACACAGTGTTCGTGTGCTGATGACGGCTCCCAGCCATCATGACCGCACCTGTTATCGGAATGTGCCGCACAGACACAGAATCGCGGCAGCATGCTAGGGGTTAAAGTCATTTTCAAGTTCTAGGGAGTCAAAACTCAAGATTTGGTTCAAGGGTAAAAATGACTTAAAATGACTCAAATGCTCACTTTGAGGGCTTAAAATGTGTTTATTCTCTGCGTGAAGTGATATAATCACCATTTAGAGGTAATTCATGTTCATGCGAGAAGGTCCGATTTTTCATGCAAAACTACCAATGACCCGCGACCAGAGGAAATTGCTCTGAGATGACCAAAATGGTCCGTTTTGAAAATTGCCATCTTTCAACTAATTATGACTTTCAGATGTGGATCATCACTTTTGGAGCTGAAATGAGCATGTTTATAGTCATTTTCAAGCTTCTAGGGAGCCAAAACTCAAGATTTGGCGCAGGGGTAAAAGTAACTTAAAATGGCTAAAATGCTCACTTTGAGGGCTTAAAATGTATTTATTTACTTCGGGTAGTGATATAATCAACATACAGAGGTAATTCATGTTCATGCAAGAAAGTCCGAATTTTTATGCGAAATCATCGATGACCAGCAACCTGAGGAAATTGCTCTGAGAGGACCAAAATGGTCCTTTTTGACAATTTCCATCTTTCAACTAATATTAACTTTCAGATGTGGATCATCCCTTTTGAAACTAAAATGACCATATTTATAGTCATTTTCATGCTTCTAAGGAGCCAACACTGAAGATTTGGCGCATGGGTAAAAGTGACTTAAAATGACCCGCATGCACACTTTGTGGGCTTAAAACCTGTTTATTCACTGCAGGAACTCATATCAACACCATTTAGAGGTAATTCATGTTTCCATCTCCCCATCTGTCTCCCCCATCTCCACCCTCTCCCCATCAGTCTCTCCCTCATCTTGCTCTCCCTCATCCCCATCTCCCTCATCCCATGTCCCTCCTCATCTGTGTCCACCATCTCCACCCTGTCCCCATCTCCCTCTCTATCCTCACTCCACCTGTCTCTCCCTCATCTCCCTCATCCCATGTCCTTCTTGGATCTGTCTCCCCAATCTGGTCATCGGTCTCCCCATCTGTCTCCCCCACCTCTCTCCCCATCTCCCCATATTATCTCCCCTTAATATCTCCATTATACCTCCATTATATCTCTGTTTTATCCTCATTTTATCTCTGCTTAATCTCCATGTTATCCCTGTATTATCCTCATTTATCTCCACTTTAGCTCCATTTTAGCCCCATTTATCTCAATTTTATCCCCACTACAGCCCCATTGTATCCCCGTTTCAGCCCCACTTTATCCCCATTTTATCTCCACTTTAGTCCTATTTTAGCTCATTTTTATCCCCATTTTATCTCCACTTTATCCCCATTTTAGCACCACTTTAACTTCATTTATCCCCATTCCCCCTCCATTTTATCTCAATGTTATCCCTACTTTATCTCCAGTTTATCTCCATTATCTCTCTACTTTATTTACATTGAATCTCTGTCCCTTACAATCCAATCACAAATCTCTGCATCCCATCTCCATCTCCCCATCCTATCTCCAATTCCCCATCTCCATCTCCATCCCATCTCCATCTCCCCATCTCTTCTCCATCTCCCCATCTCCAACCCATCTCCATAAAATGAGCATGATCATTGTAATTTTCCTGATTCTAGGGAGCCAAAACTCAAGATTTGGCACATGGGTAAAAGTGACTCAAAATTACCCAAATGCTCACTTTGAGGGCTCAACACATGTTTATTCACTGCAGGAAGTGATATAAACACCATAGAGGTAATTCATGTTCATGCGAGAAGGTCCAAATTTTCATGCAAAAGGATCGATGACCCGTGACCTGAGGAAATTGTTTTGAGAGGACCAAAATGGTCCGTTTTGAAAATTTAAATCTTTCAACTAATTTTGACTTTCAGATGTGGATCATCACTTTTGGAGATAAAATGACCATATTTATAATCATTTTCATGCTTATAGGGAGCCAAAACTCAAGATTTGGCGCATGGGTAAAAGTGACTAAAAATAACCCAAATGCTCACTTTGAGCGCTTAAACCGTGCTTATTCACTGCGGGAAGTGATTTAAACAACATTTAGAGGTAATTCATGTTCATGCTAGAAAGTCCGAATTTTCATGCAAAATAACCGATGACCCGCGATCTGAGGAAATTGCACTGAGATGACCAAAATGGTCTGTTTTGAAAATTTCCATCTTTCAACTAATTTTGACTTTCAGATGTGGATCATCACTTTTGGAGCTATAAGGAGCATGTTTAAAGACATTTTCGATCTTCTAGGGAGCTAGAACTCAAGATTTGGTTCAAGGGTAAAAGTGACTTAAAATGACTCAAAAGCTAATTTTGAGGGCTTAAAACGTGTTTATTCCCTGCGTGAAGTGATATAATCACAATTAGAAGGTAATTTTATGTTTACGCGAGAAGGTCTGAATTTTCATGCAAAATAATCGATGACCTGTGACCTGAGGAAATTGCTCTGAGAGGACCAAAATGGTCAGTTTTGAAAATTTTAATCTTTCAACTAATTTTAACTTTCAGATGTGGATCATCACTTTTGAAGCTAAAATGACCATATTTATAGTCATTTTCATGCTTCTAGGAAGCCAAAACTCAAGGTTTGGCTCATTGGTAAAAGTGACTTAAAATGACCCTACTGCACACTTTGAGGGCTTAAAACATGTTTATTCACTGCAGTAAGTGATGTAAACAGAATTTAGAGGTATTTCATGTTCATGTGAGAAAGTCCGATATTTCATGCAAAATGATAGATGACCCACGACTTGAGGAAACTGCTCTGAAATTATGAAAATGGTCCGTTTTGAAAATATCTATCTTTCAACTAATTTTGACTTTCAGATGTGGATCATCACTTTTGGAGATAAAATGACCATATTTATAGTCATTTCATGCTTCTAAGGAGCCAAAACTCAAGATTTGGCACCTGGGTAAAAGTGAATCAAAATGACCCAAATGCTCACTTTGAGGGCTTAAAATTTGTTTATTCACTGCGGGAAGTGATATAATCAACATTTAGAAGTAATTCATGTTCATGCAAGAACGTCCGAATTTTCATGCAAAACCATCGATGACCAGCGACCTGAGGAAATTGCTCTGAGAGGACCAAAATGATCCGTTTTGACAATTTCCATCTTTCAACTAATTTTGACTTTCAGATGTGGTTCGTCCCTTATGGAACTAAACTGACCATATTTATAGTCATTTTCATGCTTCTAGGGAGCCAAAACTCAAGATTTGGCGCATGGGTAAAAGTGACTTAAAATGACCCATATGCTCACTTTGTGTGCTTAAAACGTGTTTATTCACTGCAGGAAGTGATATCAACACCATTTAGAGGTAATTCATGTTTCCAACTCCCCATCTGTATCCCCCATCTCAACCCTCTCCCCATCACCCTCTCCCCATCGGTCTCTCCCTCATCTCCCTCTCCCTCATCATCTCTCCCCCCTCGGTCTACCCCATCTCCACCGTCTCCCCATCAGTCTCTCCCTCATCTTGCTCTCCCTCATCCCCATCTCCCTCATCCCATGTCCCTCCTGATCTGTCTCCACCATCTCCACCCTATCCCCATCTCCCTCGCTATCCTCTCTCCATCTGTCTCTCCCTCATCTCCCTCATCCCATGTCCTTCTCAGATCTGTCTCCCCAATCTGGTCATCGGTCCCCCCCATCAGTCTCCCCATCTGTCTGCCCCATCTCTCTCCCCATCTCCCCATATTATCTCCTCATAATATCTCCATTATATCTCTGTTTTATCCACATGTTATCTCTGCTAAATCTCCATGTTATCCGTCTATAATGCATTTATCTCCTTTTTAGCTCCATTTTATCCACATTTTATCTCCACTTTATCCCCTCTATGGCCCCATTTTATCCCCATTTTAACCCCACTTTAACCCCATTTTAGCTCCACTTTACCCCCGTTTTATCTCCATTTTATCAACATGTTATCCTCATTTTATCTCAACTTTAATCCAATTTTAGCTCAACTTTAGCTCCATTTTATCCCACTATTTCCTCAATTTTATCTCCATTTTATCCCAAATTTATCTCCAGTTTATCTCCATTATCTCTCTACTTTATTTACATTAAATCTCCATTCCTTACCATCCAATCTCCATCTCTGCATCCCATCTCCATCTCCCCATCCTATCTCCAATTCCCCATCTCCATCTCCATCCCATCTCCATCTCCCCATCTCTTCTCCATTTCCCCATCTCCATCTCCAACCCATCTCCATAAAATGAGCATGATCATAGTCATTTTCCTGCTTCTAGGAAGCCAAAACTCAAGATTTGGCACATGGGTAAAAGTGACTCAAAATTACCCAAATGCTCACTTTGAGGGCTTAAAACTGTTTATTCACTGCAGGAAGTGATATAAACACCATAGAGGTAATTCATGTTCATGCGAGAAGGTCCGATTTTTCATGCAAAAGGATCGATGACCCGTGACCTGAGGAAATTGCTCTGAGAGTACCAAAATGGTCCGTTTTGAAAATGTTCATCTTTCAACTAATTTTGACTTTCAGATGTGGATCATCACTTTTGGAGATAAAATAACCATATTTATAGTCATTTTCATGCGGAGCCAAAACTCAAGATTTGGCGCATGGGTAAAAGTGACTCAAAATGACCCAACTGCACACGTTTAGGGCTTAAAACATGTTTATGCACTGCGGGAAGTGATGTAAACAGCATTTAGGGATATTTCATGTTCATGCGAGAAAGTCTGATATTTCATGCAAAATGATAGATGACCCGCGACCTGATGAAATTGCTCTAAAATTACGAAAATAGTCCGCTTTGAAAATGTCCATCTTTCAACTAATTTTGACTTTTAGATGTGAATCATCACTTTTGGAGATAAAATGACCATATTTATAGTAATTTTCAAGCTTCTAGGGAGCCAAAACTCAAGATTTGGTGCATGGGTCAAAGTGACTCAAAATGACCCAAATGCTCACTTTGAGGGCTTAAAATTTGTTTATTCACTGCGGGAAGTGATATATTCAACATTTAGAGGTCATTCATGTTCATGCAAGAAGGTCCAAATTTTCATGCAAAACGATTGATGACCAGCGACCTGAGGAAATTGCTCTGAGAGGACCAAAATGGTCCGTTTTGACAATTTCCATCATTCAACTAATTTTGACTTTCAGATGTGGATCATCCCTTTTGGTACTAAACTGACCATATTTATGCTCTTTTTCATGCTTCTCGGGTGCCAAAACTCAAGATTTGGCGCAAAGGTAAAAGTGACTTAAAATGACACACATGCTCACTTTGTGGGCTTAATACATGTTTATTCACTGCAGGAAGTGATATCAACACCATTTAGAGGTAGTTCATGTTTCCAACTCCGCATCTGTCTCCCCCATCTCCACCCTCTCCCCATCACCCTCTCCCCATCGGTCTATCCCTCATCTCCTTCTCCCTCATCATCTCTCCCCCATCTGTCTCCCCCATCTCCACCATCTCCCCATCAGTCTCTCCCTCATCTTGCTCTCCCTCATACCCCATCTCCCCATCCCATGTCCCTCCTCATCTGTCTCCACCATCTCCACCCTGTCACCATCTCCCTCTCTATCCTCTCTCCATCTGTCTCTTCCTCATCGCCCTCATCCCATGTCCTTCTGCGATCTGTCTCCCCAATCTGGTCATCGGTCTCCCCCATCTGTCTCCCCATCTGTCTCCTCCATCTCTCTCCCCATCTCCCCATATTATCTCCCCATAATATTTCCATTACCTCCATTATATCTCTGTTTTATCCACATTTTATCTCTGCTTAATCTCCATGTTATCCCTGTATTATCCCTATTTATCTCCTTTTTAGCTCCATTTTATCTCCACTTTATCCCCACTATAGCCCCTTTTCATCCCTGTTTTAACCCCACTTTATCCCCATTTTAGTTCAACTTAATCCCTATTTTAGCCCCACTTTAGCTCCATTTTATCCCCATTTTCCTCCATTTTATCCCCAATTTATCTCCAGGTTATCTCCATTATCTATCTACTTTATTTACATTAAATCTCAGTCCCTTACCATCCAATCTCCATCTCTGTATCCTATCTCCGATTCCCTATCTCCATCTCCATCCCATCTCTATCTCCCCATCTCATCTCCATCTCCCCATCTCCATAAAATGAGCATGATCTTAGTCATTTTCCGGCTTCTAGGGAGCCAAAACTCAAGATTTGGCACATGGGTAAAAGTGACTCAAAATTACCTAAATGCTCACTTTGAGGGCTTAAAACATGTTTATTAACTGCAGGAGGTGATATAAACACCATAGAGGTAATTCATGTTCATGCGAGAAGGTCTGATTTTTCATTCAAAAGGATCGATGACCCGCGACCTGAGAAAATTGCTCTGAGAGGACCAAAATTGTCAGTTTTGACAATTTCCATCTTTCAACTAATTTTGAATTTCAGATGTGGATCATCCCTTTTGGAACTAAAATGACCATATTTATAGTCATTTTCATGCTTCTAGGGAGCCAAAACTCAAGATTTGGTGCATTGGTAAAAGTGACTTGAAATGACCCACATGCTCACTTTGTGGGCTTACAATGTGTTTATTCACTGCAGGAAGTGATATCAACACCATTTAGAGGTAATTCATGTTTCCAACTCCCCATCTGTCTCCCCGATCTCCACCCTCTCCCCATCAGTCTCTCCCTCATCATGCTCTCCCTCATCCCCATCTCCCTTATCCCATGTCCCCCCTCATCTGTCTCCACCGTCTCCACCCTGTCCCCATCTCCCTCATTATCCTCTCTCTACCTGTCTCTCCCTCATCTCCCTCATCCCATGTCCTTCTCCGATCTGTTTCCCCAATCTGGTCATCTGTCTCCCCCATCTGTCTCCCCATCTGTCTCCCCCATCTCTCTCCCCATCTCACCATATTATCTCCCCATTATATCTCCATTATACCTCCATTATATCTCTGTTTTATCTACATTTTATCTCTGCTTAATCTCCATGTTATCCCTGTATTATCCCCATTCATCTCCACTTTAGCTCCATTTCATCCCCATTTTATCTCCACTGTATCCCCACTATAGCCCCATTTTGTCCCCATTTTAACCCCACTTTATCCCCATTTTAGTTCCACTTTAGCCCCGTTTTATCCCCATTTTAGCTCCCTTTTATCCCCTTTTTATCTCCACTTTATCCCCATTTTAGCTCCATTTTATCCTAATTTTTCCTCCATTTTATCTCCATTTGATCACAATTTATCTCCAGTTTATCACCATTATCTCTCTACTTTATTTACATTAAATATCCGTCCCTTACCATCCAATCTCCATCTCTGCATCCCATCTCCATCTCCCCATCCTATCTCCAACTCCCCATCTCCATCTCCATCCCATCTCCATAAAATGAGCATGATCATAGTCTTTTTCCTGCTTCTAGGGAGCCAAAACGCAAGATTTGGCACATGGGTAAAAGTAACTCAAAATTACCCAAATGCTCACTTTGAGGGCTTAAAACATGTTTATTCACTGCAGGAAGTGATATAAACACCATAGAGGTAATTCATGTTCATGCGAGAAGGCCCGATTTTCCATGCAAAACGATCGATGACCTGCGACGAGGAAATTGCTCAGAGATGACCAAAATGGTCCGTTTTGAAATTTCCATCTTTCAACTAATTTTGACTTTCAGATGAGGATCATCACTTTTGGAGCTAAAATGAGCATGTTTAAAGTCATTTTCAAGTTTCTAGGGAGCCAAAATTCAAGATTTGGTTCAAGGGTAAAAGTGACTTAAAATGACTCAAAAGCTTACTTTGAGGGCTTAAAATGTGTTTATTTACAGCGGGAAGTGATATAATCACTATTTAAAGGTAATTCATGTTCATGCAAGAAGGTCTGAATTTTCATGCAAAATGATCTATGAACCGCGACCTGAGGAAATTGTTTTGAGAGGACCAAAATGGTCAGTTTTGAAAATTTAAATCTTTCAACTAATTTTGACTTTCAGATGTGGATCATCACTTTTGGAGATAAAATGACCATATTTATAGTCATTTTCATGCTTCTAGGGAGCCAAAACTCAAGATTTGGTGCATGGGTAAAAGTGACTCATAATGACCCAAATGCTCACTTTGAGAGCTTAAAACGTGTTCATTCACTGCAGGAAGTGATATAAACAACATTTAGAGGGAATTCATGTTCATGCTAGGAGGTCAGAATTTTCCTGCAAAACGACCGATGACCCGCGACCTGAGGAAATTGCTCTGAGATGAGCCAAATAGTCAGTTTTGAAAATTTCCATCTTTCAACTAATTTTGACTTTCAGATGTGGATCATCACTTTTGGAGCTAAAATGAGCATGTTTAAAGTAATTTTAAGCTTCTAGGAAGCCAAAACTCAAGATTTGTCGCAAGGGTAAAAGTGAGTTCAAATGATTCAAATGCACACTTTGAGGGCTTAAAATTTGTTTATTCACTGCGGGAAGTGATATAATCACCATTTAGAGGTAATTCATGTTCATGCAAGAAGGTACGATTTTTCAAGCAAAAGGATCGATGACCCGTGACCTGAGGAAATTGCTCTGAGACAAACAAAATGGTCTGTTTTGAAAGTTTCCATCTTTCAACTAATTTTGACTTTCAGATGTGGATCATCACTTTTGGAGATAAAATTACCATATTTATAGTCATTTTCATTCTTCTAGGGAGCCAAAACTCAAGATTTGGCGCAAAGGTAAAAGTGACTAAACCGGTTGCATGCTGATGACGGCCGGGAGCTGTCATGGCACACAGTGCTCGTGTACTGATGACGGCTCCCGGCCGTCATGACCGCACCGGCGATTGGAATGTGCCGCACAGGCGCAGAATCGCGGCAGCATGCAAGGGGTTAAAGTCTCACAGGTTAATGCTCACAGAAGGTTCTTTCAGAAGTGAGCTCTCATTCAGTCGTGCCTGCAGTATTTTGAGACATATTCATTGACAATACAAATTCTTTAGCCTGGATTTCTGACTGAAAATACTGCATACGTCCCTGAGAGACCACCTTCAATTCGGCAGGATTGATGAGAAATGCCTGAGCCAGTTTTGCTTGGAATTCAGATATTAGTTGATGAAGAAGCCAGCACTTTTCGACCGTCTTCTGGTAAAAGTCAGGGCGACCAAAAAAATCACAACCCTTACCAGTTATTTTACGATCAGGTCTAGCAAGGTCATATAGCGATTCCCTGGCTAAAAAGTTTTTTAAAGAATTCATAATAGCCTGTGGGCGGCTGTCAGATTGTCCTGCTGCTCTCTGTTGATTGAAAGGGAAGCAATGTGCTCTTTGAATTTGCATCTTCCAATCCCATTGTGGTAAGACCGAGAAGGCCTTATCGAAAATATCTATCACAAACTGGAGAATATCAGACCCTTCTTTGCCCTCGGGAATACCCAGTATACACAGAATATTTCGTCTAGAAGGATTTTCAAAATCCTTCAGTTTCATCAGTGTTTCTTCCCTTAGCATTTGCATTGACTCAGTCGTCTTTTTCTGCGTGTTTAATTCATCCTCAAATTGAGATATCCTTGCTTCTGCCTAACTGATTCTGTTGCGAAGTCTGCACAAGTCTTGGCAATTCTTCGAATTGAGTTTTGCAGTTTCTAAAGGTCCCTTCAGTCTGAGAACTCTCAGCCCTGGTTTTCTCCCGATGAGCCAGGATGACCTGATGCATCGTAGCCAATGTTATTTCTTCAGTGCCTTGCATTGTGTTGGCAGATTCGCGGAATATCTTCTTTCCCCTCAACATCATGATTTTTTCATAAGTTTTGCGAGAAGGAGTAGTCCCATATCATGCTGCCGGTGGCTCCCTCGGTCCTGCTGATCGATGTAGGGAAGGTAGCAGCTTTTTTAATCGTGCCAGGATTAGACAGAGACCTATCATCCTCTTCCACCCAGTGCAGACTGCTCGAATCAATCCCTTCACCAGCCCAGTCCTTACCCTGACTTTCGTCCTCTGAAGAGTTGGAATGATCAATAGTGAGAAAAATGTATCAGTAGTATCCTCCTCCTGAGTAGCCATGTCTTTCTGGAGATCAGTGATCAAATCTTTTCTGCAAATTCCAGGTACATTTGTTCTCTTGACTTCATCTCCCAAGATGCAATGGGATTGCAGTATTACTGGTATTGATATTTTATTTATTATTTTTTTATTTTATTAATTGATTTTGTTGAGCGCGACAGCTACCCGTAAGGGTTTCCCGGCGCTAAGAGACAGAACGACAGCATAAGACAGAAGAATTAGAGGTCGAAGAGCCAGGTCTTCACTGCTCTGCGAAATCGCGTGTGACTATTTTCCATCCGTAGGGCCAGTGGAAGTGAATTCCACAGTCTGGGTCCTAAGATCGAAAAGGAGCTACCGCCCATTCTGGTAAGTTTGAACCTAGGTACATTAAAAAGATGGTGAGATGAAGAACGAAGAGAGCGGGCTGGAAGGTAAGGGCTGACAAGGGCTTGAAGGTAGAGGGGTACTGATCCGGCTTTGATCTTGTGCATAAAGCACAGCGCTTTAAAATTGATCCGGTTTTCAACACGAAGCCAATGTAGCTCTCTCAGGCGTTCTGTGATGTGGTCACGTTTACGACAGCCACAGAGGAGCCGAGCTGCAGCATTTTGAACTATGTAAGACGGCCTTTGGAGACCCCAGATAGAGCACGTTGCCGTAATCCAATCTGGAGGTCACCAAGGCGTTCACGACAGATCTCTGGGTGTTTTTAGGGATCATCCAGAAGATTTTACGCAGCCAACGTAGGATGGTAAAACAGATGGCTGTGACTCTGTTGACCTGATCTTTCATGGTAAGACCTCTGTCGATAATTACTCCCAAGTTTCGCACTTGTTCAGATGGAGTTGGAAGAGGACCCATGGAAGTGGGCCAATGAGTCAGGTTCCAGAGATCGGGTTTGTTGCCAAGAATCAGGACCTCCGTCTTTCCGCCATTTAACTTAAGTAAGTTGTTGTTCATCCATTCAGCTATCTTGCTGAGTCCAGTTTGCAAAAGGGAGGGGGCCGTGGGATCAATTTGGGAGAGTGAAAAAAAAATTTGTGAATCATCGGCATATGAAAAAAGATTTAGTCCCAAGCATTGCGCAACATAAGCCAAAGGTGTGACATCCAAATTAAAAAGCAGAGGGCTAAGGATAGACCCTTGGGGTACCCCATGGGGGAAAGAGCGACTCTTAGAGGATGATGACTTAGAAAAAATGTGAAAAGTGCGGTCAGACAAAAAAGATGCAAGCCAGTCCAATGCTTTGTTGCCAATGCCAAAGGCAGCAAGGCATTTGAGAAGGATGCTGTGTAACACAGTATCAAAAGCTGCGCTGAGATCGAGCAAGATCAGCGCAACTGTTTCTCCTCGATCCAAAAGCAGACGCAAGTTATCTGTAATGCCCAACAGGGTCGTCTCCGTAGAGAAACCGGGGCAAAATCCCGATTGAGAAGGATGTAACAGATTGTTGTCTGTCACAAATTTTGAAAGATGGAAGTGGATGTGTCGTTCCAAAGCTTTCGAGAATGCCGGTAGTAAAGAAATGGGACGATAATTGGCAGATATTTTTGGATCCGCCTGTGGTTTCTTCAATAACGGGGTGACCATGGCATGTTTCCAACAACTAGGAACAGTAGCAGTATCGAGTGAGTGGTTTAGCATCTTACAGATGGTGGAAAGATGTGAAGAGTTCAGAGAACGCAGAATAGGGGTGGGCATTGGGTTCAGCGGGGAACCTGATTTAATTTTGCTCAGTGTTTCTGAAAGAGTTTCCGAGCAGAGATCAGGCCACGACAGCAGTAGTGGCAGAGGTGACCCAGAAGAGTTGGTAGGCACGCTCCTAGTCTGAGGGGAGATGGGGGGAACAGGATTTTCTGATTTGAGCAAGGATATCCGGATGTATAATCGTGATTTTAGAAGTGAAGTACTGGGCAAGCTCATCGCATTTTGCATTGGATAGTTGGGGAAGTGTAGCCGTGGTCTGAGAACCAGCGAGCTCCTTCACCACAGTGAACAGGGTTTTTGATTTATTTATTGCTTCATTTATGGATTTATTGACGTGGATGGCTCTGGTTGTAGCACCCGCCTAATGATAGCATTTCAGCTCAGTTTTATAGGCGGCACCAGATGTAAGAGAGTAATCTTTCCTCCATAAACGTTCTAATTTCTTACATTTTGATTTGTGCAAGCGAAGCGACTCATTGTACCAAGGGGCGGGTGCTTTGTGAATAATCCCTTTCTTGCGGGTAATAGGGAGACAGATATTTAAGGCTTCCAAGAGCCAATCGTTTACAGAACTGGCCATCACATCCATATCTTTAGACGTAAGTAAGTTCTCTGGCTTAAGATCAGATAGGATTGCATTAAAAACATCAGGATCAAACTTTTTCCAATCCCTTTTCTGTGAATAGGTATCTGGTTTGTGAGTTGGTGTATTTACATAATTTGTGACAGTGAATTTAATTAAAAAGTGGTCAGACCAAATGAGTGGCACAGCCATGGAACACTTTACGTGGATACAATTTGAGAAAATTGGGTCTAAAAGGTGACCGCCTTTATGAGTGGAGCCCTTGTTAGATAGGCTGAGATTCATGGAAGCAAGGTCTGCAATAAGGTTGCAGGCCAAATTGTCATTCTGATCGTCAAGATGTACGTTCAGATCACCGATGACTACGAAATTGCTAGATATAGATACAGCCGGGGCTATGATTTCAGAGAGTTGTGATTGCCAGGCGTTATTAAGACCTGGCGGGCGATACACCAGTAAACCTGAAAGGGTGATTTTAGGTTGGAGAGCAATCTTAAAAAACGCTGCCTCACAGCCGTTTAATGGAGCAGGATCCAGATGGCATTGATAGATATTTTTAAATATTATTGCAACACCGCCACCAATTTTCTTGGGGCGATCATGCCTTACAATCGCATATTGAGCTGGAAGAGCTTCTGCAATATCTGGTCCAGAGCTATTACAGAACCACGTCTCTGTAAGAAAAAGTGCGTCAGGAGATTCATCCGTGAGGAGATCAAAAATCTCACATTTGTGTTTGGGTAGGGAACGGCAATTCAAGCAGAAGAAAGTGTAGCTTGAAGGAGAAAGGGTTTCTGCTCGGGGGCTAGACTACGGCATCGTTGTGGATTATCCAGATGGAAGGAGCAGTGGGGGCAGCATTGAGGGAATTGATCTAACAGATTTAAAGTAGCTGTGGGATGGTCCAAGTTAGGATTGAAGGCGAGAATTTGATCAGCGTCATAACATAGTCGTGGCGGTGCCGTTTGACCAGGGGGTATGGTCCCTGGGCCCGGAAGGGCACGGACGGGCGCAGACGGGCTTGCCTTAGGCGTGCCTTCGGCGCGCTGACGGCGCGCCCGCAGCGCCCGTCCGCTGCACGTACGGGGAAAGCACATTATTTATAGGACGGGAAGTGAGGGAGGGGCATGGCCTGTCTGAGGGGGGCGTGGCCAGTGGCCTTTGGACAATGGCGACGGCGAGGATGTTGTGGTACCGCTGCAGCTCTTACAATCAGCTGCGCGAGACTGCTAGAGCCTAGGAATTTTTACCATGCAAGTGCCCAGAAGGGGGAACAAGTGAGTAAAATACAATCAAAATACACAGTTTTAAAAAATCACAGGTTTCGCTATCTCCCGGCTTCCGCCTCAGGAGTGTAGTTTGTCTCTACTGCGCGCTCGCATTCAGCGCGATTTAAAGGTTTTGGCGGGGGCGTGGCCTATCTGACGGGGCGTGGCCAGTGGCCTCTGGACAATGGCGACGGTGAGGATGTTGTGGTACCGCTGCAGCTCTTATAATCAGCTGCGCGGGACTGCTAGAGCCTAGGAATTTGTACCATGCAAGTGCCCAGAAGGGGGAACAAGTGAGTAAAATACAATCAAAATACACAGTTTTAAAAAATCACAGGTTTCGCTATCTCCCGGCTTCCGCCTCAGGAGTGTAGTTTGTCTAGAATGATAGAATTGGACCGTCTATTTTGTCCATTGATGCTGTCTGGACCGGATTGGCCATAGGATCTGCAGATTCAGCGATGAGATCCCCTTCACCCAGTCCCCCCCGAGGGTGAAATCTCACTTGTTACTCCCCCCTCAACTCGTGCTATTAGCCTGAGTCCGGGGTCCTTTTGCCCCTTTCTACCCTTGTAGCAAAGAGTCCGTACCTTTGGGTTTCCCTGAGGGAGACTTTCCAGCATTTCCAATCACAAGATTAACGGAGTTTGCACCACAGCTTGTCATTTTATTTTTAACAAATTGAGCCTGAAACAACACCGGTACAGTTTGCTTACCGCGTGTCATGGCTCCATTCTTCAAGGTTTTCCGCTGCTCGCCTGCTCCAGTTGACTCTGTTCCAGCCCTGGGGCTCGAGACCGCGGAACCTCCTCCAGCTAAGTTCCCCGCAAGAGCAGATTTCCTGACATCTTTGGGGCCCACAGTCGAGCTTCGTCCTCTCACTCCTTTGCTGCTTGTCTTTGATGGCATCTTTACGGTCCCCTCCCACCAGCCTGGCAAGATGGACCAAACAACAGCAGAACAGCAAAGAACTCGGGACAGGAGCACACAGGGAAGCGGAGTCCTTCACAGCTCGCTCCGCACTCCACAAAGCCTCCACAGCATCCGAGCCGCCTTTAGAGCTTTCGCCTGTTTCAATGGTGCATAAAATCAGGTAGTTACTATTCCCCTGGAGGTAATGCAGGGCTCATAGACGCCATCCTGCCAGGTCTCAACTGGAGGGATTAGGTGGTCAGCTCACTCGGCTGAGCGTCCGGACGCCATCTTGCCCCCTAAGCTTTCGGCATGGAGAGTTCTCAGTAGACCTATTGGATTTTCAAATGCTTGCCAATGTGTATGAGGCAGGATTCCTTTAGAAACTACTTTTAAATGGTTGGCAATGCAGGGATGGAGGACAGTGAGGGATAACCATTCTTTATCAATGCATTCTCATTCAAATTTGTTTTATATTTTTAGGTCTCACCCACAATACCTATTGTGTACAAGGCAATATATAATATATAGAGTGTGCTTTGTGTCATCCTCTTGCACTTGATTGGATGTTTTCTTCTCTGTTCCACTTCTGTGTGCCTGATTTGATGGAGTTTCTCCCTACTCTTTTGTTTGTTCGACCCAGGAGCATTTGTGTCTCACCATATTTTGATTAAATGACATGTAATCTTCTACTGCTAATGCCAGACCTTTCATTACAGTACATATAAAGGACTAATTTATCTCCTACTCTAACTCTCCCTGATACCTCCACTTGCTGGATCACCCTCTCTCTATTATAAACTACATCCATCCCCTCAAGTCTCCCTCATGCTGTGAGCATCTCCTGCCACTGTTTTGGAATAAGTCCATCTTTAAATGTTTGTAACCATCCCAAGATGGTCACCCGTGCATGTGCATGCCCACGCATTGAACTGATTTTCTTATACTTTAAGAAAATCAGTTAAAAAATGGTTAACAAGGATGCACAAGCATCTGCGAAAGCCATCTTTGAATGGATTTCCTTATGATTCTTCCTTAATGACTAAGAACCCAATGGTCATGTACTTCTAAAGCATACCTCCAGGAAAAGTCAACTTCCCTCTGGGTAGTGCCACTGGTTTGTACGTACATCAGAAGCAGCCATCACTGAATTAATTTTCTAAAAGCACAAACATAAATAATTCATAGATGGTCAAACAATATCTATATGGAGCACAGTTATTTAGGAAAAAAACATTGGCAAAACCAAAAAGAAATTGAACGAGACCTATTGGCTTTGCCAGTTAATTTTTTTATTGCTGCTTTCATCCTAAAAACAAATAACAAAAAACATTTCCCTAGTTTATATGTTCACCTTTCACTATGTATCAAATAAAGTTGCTGTGCATGTTGTGCAAAAGACTCAGAAAGTAAATTCTTAAAATATATGCATATAATATATTACATTATTTCATTCAAACATGTATTCATATATTACTATTCTTATGTCCACAAATATCATTATAGTATGGATGACAACAAATAAAAAAGTAATATTATCTGATCGCTTTTTTGTTCTTTTTTTTACCCCTCCTAACTCATCATTATACATATAATATTTCACTATTACTTATTTAAGCCCTGATTACGATGTCAGGCAGGAGAACTTTGCGGTTTGAAACTACCCAACCATAGGCCAGAGTTCCTGACCACAGGACTATGATGAAACATCCATTTGTCAATGGAAGCTTGAGCAGCTAGGGGAAAGGCCTGCAGCACAAGCTTCCATTGACAAATGGATCTTTGTAAACATCCCTGCAGGGATGTTTAGGGGGCACCGTAGGTGCTTCCCAGGCCCCATAGCCAGAGCCAGGGGGAAGGGGGCCCTGCTAGGGGCTGCCAAAGACTTTCCAATAGCCTTTTCATGTCGGAAAGGCCATCATTATCTCAAAAACAGAGCCGCGCCTGACTCGGCCATCATTAGGGGATTATGGTGGCTTCTTATTTTCTGACGGGCTCCTTGAGCCCATTGGAATCCACCCGCTGGTTTCATCTGACCGCCATCATCCTCATATGGTGACAGGACTGAAATCTATGATCTAGAAATCTACGATGTTAGGCGGAAAGCCTCCGAGCACTGGTCGGAGGCTTTCCGCCCAACATCGTAATTTCCCTAAATTTGTATAATGCAAGAATGGAAGTGAGTTGCTAATAGTTATTGTTGCATTTCAGTGGCATAATGTAGTAAAAAACACCTTTTTCAAGACAATAATCATAAAATATTCCAGTTTAAATGGTGCTATGGAGCAATGTCATTAAACTATCATCCTTGGTTTAAAACACCCTAAACCTCTAATCGAGCAACCATTTCAAGTCTATCACTCAATTTAAATTTGTAAATAAGCCCACCATAAACAAACTATACTGCAGTAACCATAGTTAATAGATCATTCTGAGTTATCAAATCAATTTCTCAGATTTAATGATATGAACATAGCATAAAGGAATAAAATATATAAGAATCCCTGAAGATAGGGGCCAAGAGCTCATATTTCTTAGCTGTTTCCCAAAAAACGGATTATCTTTGTTATACCACATTAAGGTCATTATCATTACGGCTTATATTCCTCCACTTTACTGGTGGAACACCAAATGTATTTGGGCAAATATTGCAAAATAGAAAATATATTTTAACTTTCATTTTTGGCTTCTACATTATTCTCTTTGCTGCATATTTTTATTAGTGTAGTAATAACTCAGTCTTGTAGAATGGTTATTTTTATCGATAATGGAGTCGTCATGAAATTATTATATCCTTTGCCATGAGATTTATCTTAATCCTTTCTCAACTATTTGGAGAATGCCCTCTCTCTATTATACAAATTTAAGACAAAATTATCCTTTCCCAGAATGTGGGGGACACTTGTGCCCCTAGACATCACAGAGACTTTTAGACTTTAGTTTCATATATAATAGTCAAAGATAAAGATATACCCATAAAGAGGCTGTAATACCTCTGGTTCACTCTGGGAAAAATATTCAACCCAGCCCTCATCATTTATTCTCCTTTCATTCTGTTTCCATCCATGTTCTGTCTCTCTCATTCCCTCCTCTCTTTTTGTTCCTCTCGCTGATCTCTCTCTGTGCATTTATTTTTTTCCTCCTCTTACTTTCTTTGCCAATGTCCCTGCTCTGCCTGCAACTATACAGTGACAGAAGCACGGTGGGATTGGAAACACAGGATTTGAAAGGCACCAACCCTCCGCGGATATACCAGATTAGGTAAAAGGCCTATCCAGCCCTGTTGCAAAGTCATACAATTTCCAGTCAGGTGAGCCCTAGCTCCATCTTACCTATTGCACTAGTCAGAATAAAATGCTGTATGGGACACAGTGAAACTTAGAACTGTTGGTAGGCAAGAACCCTGACAAGTAAGCCTGACCAACCCGGCCTCAGGTCACTCTACTGCCCTCAGTCCTCTCCTCCAAATTCCCTGTAAGCCCAACATGTATTTTCAGATCCCAGAAGGACCTGGCTGCATCTTATGTATACCATGTAGTGTATCCCTCTGTCCTATATAAATTCACCACTTAATAAAGTAATCTAGGAAACAGAATGCAAAGTTTTAGGGAGGAGGCCTGCCCTGCTTTCATTGCTTTGGCAGGGCGCCAGTGCGTCATCCACTTGGCAAAAGTTTGATGCTAATCTTAGTCCAGTGAACTGTGAAATGCAAAGTAGTATACACACATTCTGCATTTATCAAACCAAACACTACTTGTTAGGTCTCGGAACTGCGAACAGATTGCGAAGCAATCTGTCGTTCCGAGACTCTTTTGCAATCATTCTTGCTTTCAAGGAGTCAAGGGAGACAGGAGACAAGTGAGGTGCACGCGCAACCTTGGAACTGGGATCAGGTCGCGCGCGCTTCCTGTCTCCCATGGCTCCTTGGAAGCAGACTCACACGCACGCACACACATACATACAGACCCCCCCCCCTCGCCGCACATACACACACTCAACACGCACACATACAGAACATTTCACACAGAGACCCCCCCCCCCTTCCCCTTCCCCTTCCTACCTCGTCTCGGCGTGTCTATGCGCTCCATGGTGACGTCACCGGCTTGCCCCAGTCGCGTGCCGTCCCTGCCTCTCAGATTGCGTGCCAGTGCTCGCGCGCAGCCGGCGTTCACGGCTGCGCGCGCCCCCCGCAGCTAAGGTCGCCGGTACGTAGGGAGAAGCGGGTTGCTTTGCCAATTGTGCCGGTGCTTTCTGGTGCTTAGCACCGGCACTGCTCCACGGGGGCCCCGCGCTCCAGGGGCCCCCTTCACTTCATCATGAATTATCCCTGTCGTGAATTAAATGGTGCGCAGTGCGCACGGCATGCACGCCCCTGGGCCCCGGCCGGGCATCAGAGGCTCATCATTAATTAGGTGCGGGTCGGGCGGGCCTCACAGGCTCGCTCTTCCTTAATCAAATGTGCGCAACTGCTGCGCACTCGCGCGGGCCCCAGCCGGGCCTCCGAGCCGTCTTTTTATTAATTACATAGTGCGCGTCATTTGGCATGAGCATTCAGCGCGCGCAATTTAAAGTGCGAGTGAGACGTTAGGTGTGGCATCCTAAGACCCAGCCACGCTCCAACGACAGAGAGAAGGACCTCCGTCACCGCCGGCCGGCGGCCATAATTTAAACTATTACTAGCCCCTGCCTTCTACTGCCTGCCCGCCGTGCCCGGCCCGCTCCCGCCTATGGCCTACCTCGGAAGCTGCAGTCCAGGCCCAGCCCTCAGGTCAGTACCTCACCTACTCAAATGTTTGAGGCAATTGTAGTTTCCATGCCCATTCAAATATTGGTATCCTTGCAGAGACTGCCAACAAGTGTCAGTACTGCACTGCTGAAGGTACAGCCGCCGTCATATACAAAGTTATTGGGCCATTAAAAAAACAACAGGCCTGCTATACATTTCTGCCTATGTCTCCATTTAAATATGGCAGTGCTGCTGAGCGGTTCTGGTACTATCCGATTAATAGCGCACTCTCCTCCCAGTACTTGCCCCTGGAAGTGTTATGTATGTCCGTTTTGTTAACAACCACGGCGGCTCCTTTCACTTCCGACCGAGCAAGTAGTAAGGGGGGTGAAAAAGACTCGGAGCCCCGGCCCCCGTCCCAATCCTGTACCTTCCGTTTCTGTGTCGACTACCAGCTGTTCAACAAGGGCACGCGTGGATTTTTAGACAATTTTAGCGCGCACAGGCTGTTCACTGTATCACTGCATTCTCTTTTATGCCCTTATTGTGGGAAAGTGTCACCATTTTTACACAGACTGTGCATTTATCGGAGGTGCCCATAAGCTGAACAGAAGTGTCTCAACATTAAAGCAATAATAATGTAGTTTTATATAGAGCTTCATACTGCGCTTAAGGAGCTGTCAACAACAAGTTTTGCTATTACTAATTGATTCAATTCACCTTCCTCTAAACAGTGAACACAAGCAACAAAATGAAAAAAAAATATTTGCGTTTCAATCTCAATTTGTAGTGTTATAATGAAATACAAAGCAATTAAAATTTGTGTTGTGAACTTGTGAGTGCAGAGTAGTGAGTGCAGAGTAGTGAGTGCAGAGTAGTGAGTGCAGAGTAGTGAGTAGTGAGTGCAGAGTAGTGAGTAGTGAGTGCAGAGTAGTGAGTAGTGAGTGCAGAGTAGTGAGTAGTGAGTGCAGAGTAGTGAGTGCAGAGTAGTGAGTGCAGAGTAGTGAGTAGTGAGTGCAGAGTAGTGAGTAGTGAGTGCAGAGTAGTGAGTAGTGAGTGCAGAGTAGTGAATAGTGAGTGCAGAGTAGTGAGTGCAGAGTAGTGAGTAGTGAGTGCAGAGTAGTGAGTAGTGAGTGCAGAGTAGTGAGTAGTGAGTGCAGAGTAGTGAGTGCAGAGTAGTGAGTGCAGTGAGTAGTGAGTGCAGAGTAGTGAGTGCAGAGTAGTGCGTGCAGAGTAGTGAGTGCAGAGTAGTGAGTAGTGAGTGCACAGTAGTGAGTAGTGAGTGCACAGTAGTGAGTAGTGAGTGCAGAGTAGTGAGTAGTGAGTGCAGAGTAGTGAGTGCAGAGTAGTGAGTGCAGAGTAGTGAGTGCAGAGTAGTGAGTAGTGAGTGCACAGTAGTGAGTAAGTGCACAGTAGTGAGTGAGTGCACAGTAGTGAGTGCACAGTAGTGAGTGAGTGCACAGTATTGAGTGCACAGTAGTGAGTATTGAGTGCACAGTAGTGAGTAGTGAGTGCAGAGCAGTGAGTGCAGAGCAGTGAGTGCAGAGCAGTGAGTGCAGAGTAGTGAGTAGTGAGTGCAGAGTAGTGAGTAGTGAGTGCAGAATAGTGAGTAGTGAGTGCAGAGTAGTGAGTGCAGAGTAGTGAGTAGTGAGTGCAGAGTAGTGAGTAGTGAGTGCAGAATAGTGAGTAGTGAGTGCAGAGTAGTGAGTAGTGAGTGCAGAATAGTGAGTGCAGAGTAGTGAGTAGTGAGTGCAGAGTAGTGAGTAGTGAGTGCAGAATAGTGAGTAGTGAGTGCAGAGTAGTGAGTAGTGAGTGCAGAATAGTGAGTGCAGAGTAGTGAGTAGTGAGTGCAGAATAGTGAGTAGTGAGTGCAGAGTAGTGAGTAGTGAGTGCAGAATAGTGAGTAGTGAGTGCAGAGTAGTGAGTAGTGAGTGCACAGTAGTGAGTAGTGAGTGCACAGTAGTGAGTAGTGAGTGCAGAGCAGTGAGTGCAGAGTAGTGAGTAGTGAGTGCAGAATAGTGAGTAGTGAGTGCAGAGTAGTGAGTGCAGAGTAGTGAGTAGTGAGTGCAGAATAGTGAGTAGTGAGTGCAGAGTAGTGAGTAGTGAGTGCAGAATAGTGAGTAGTGAGTGCAGAGTAGTGAGTGCAGAATAGTGAGTAGTGAGTGCAGAGTAGTGAGTAGTGAGTGCAGAGTAGTGAGTGCAGAATAGTGAGTAGTGAGTGCAGAGTAGTGAGTAGTGCGTGCAGAGTAGTGAGTGCAGAGTAGTGAGTAGTGAGTGCAGAGTAGTGAGTGCAGAGTAGTGAGTAGTGAGTGCAGAGTAGTGAGTAGTGAGTGCAGAGTAGTGAGTGCAGAGTACTGAGTAGTGAGTGCAGAGTAGTGAGTAGTGAGTAGTGAGTGCAGAGTAGTGAGTAGTGAGTGCAGAGTAGTGAGTGCAGAGTAGTGAGTGCAGAGTAGTGAGTGCAGAGTAGTGAGTGCAGAGTAGTGAGTAGTGAGTGCAGAGTAGTGAGTAGTGAGTGCAGAGTAGTGAGTGCAGAGTAGTGAGTGCAGAGTAGTGAGTGCAGAGTAGTGAGTAGTGAGTGCAGAGTAGTGAGTAGTGAGTGCAGAGTAGTGAGTGCAGAGTAGTGAGTGCAGAGTAGTGAGTGCAGAGTAGTGAGTGCAGAGTAGTGAGTAGTGAGTGCAGAGTAGTGAGTGCAGAGTAGTGAGTGCAGAGTAGTGAGTAGTGAGTGCAGAGTAGTGAGTGCAGAGTAGTGAGTGCAGAGTAGTGAGTGCAGAGTAGTGAGTGCAGAGTAGTGAGTAGTGAGTGCAGAGTAGTGAGTGCAGAGTAGTGAGTAGTGAGTGCAGAGTAGTGAGTAGTGAGTGCACAGTAGTGAGTAGTGAGTGCAGAGTAGTGAGTAGTGAGTGCAGAGTAGTGAGTGCAGAGTAGTGAGTGCAGAGCAGTGAGTGCAGAGTAGTGAGTGCAGAGTAGTGAGTGCAGAGTAGTGAGTAGTGAGTGCACAGTAGTGAGTGAGTGCACAGTAGTGAGTGCACAGTAGTGAGTGAGTGCACAGTATTGAGTGCACAGTAGTGAGTATTGAGTGCAGAGTAGTGAGTAGTGAGTGCAGAGTAGTGAGTAGTGAGTGCACAGTAGTGAGTGCACAGTAGTGAGTGCACAGTAGTGAGTGCAGAGCAGTGAGTGCAGAGCAGTGAGTGCAGAGCAGTGAGTGTGCAGGGTGAACAATTCCAATCCATACCACATAATTCCATTACACACCATATGCATACACTCCATAACGCATGGCTAAAAGACATTGCCATTTACAATGCCATTAGCTCTAACTCAAATAAATCCGAGACCTATTGCATTTCCAATGCTTGGTTTTATATTTACATCTGATTTAGCTCCTCAAGGCACCATAGTCTTACAGTATCAATTTCTAACCAAATAACTCAGATTTGCATGTGTACAATGGTACACAATCATTAGAAAATCTCTAGAGGACTAGGCGAAATATTTGTATATGGATGATGGATTGAGAAAATGTTTTTCTTTGAACTAGTCTCCTACCAGTAGCAATCATGATTTTTTAATGTGAGGTGTGCCCTCATATTCAGATTTCATACAAGACACCAGCTTGTACACTTAACACAGTTTCACACAATCGTTCTGCAATTTTCTGAAAATTTCACGAAAACGTTGTTTTGCCCACATAAAGGATTATCTCACAAGCCATTATAGAGCCAACAGAGACATCTGAATAAGTATAGTAATTGACAATCTATAGTGATTCATTTCTCCATCATTTTACAGCTTATAGAGGTGTATCTTATATCACAATCAAGTCTATAATCATTCAAGATTTGATTTACCTCCTGACAAATACTCTATGGTGGTACATCTATCAGCAAATTAAGAAAAGCTGACACAATATCCATGTAGACTATATTGACACAGAAAAATATTGCAAATTAAATAGTTATAACAAAATATAATTTCCTATTCCTAACTACTAAAATCACAAATATTGACAGCACAACAACACAAATATTGTTGTTAAACATTTCAATTTTTACCCATATCAAAAACACAAATATCGGAAATAAAAATATTGTTACCTTTAAATATAGGATGTCAAAAATATAGACTCACACAATATAGACTATGATAATATCACTAAAATAATTGAATTGTCATTAATAAATAATCCAAAAATAACTTTTTGCGTAATATAATTATTTAAAATAAACCCAAATCTTTTTATACATATGCTTAAATTAAATATAAATATAATTCATATCCAACATATTTACCACTCATCACAATAAATTATATAACTAATATCATAATAATACAACCCCAAAAAAATCTTACTGGTAACTACTAACATTTAGACAGCAACCTAAATACTAATAGTTATATACATATGGATACATTTACATTTAAAACCATCAAAATATAAATGACACATTATAAATAAAACTTAAATTAGTGTTTACCATAGGCCATAACTGATATGCAATCTAAAACGAAACCAGCCAATACAACAAATGTATAAGCAACTTTAATAAAAAAATAAGACAATTAAATCAATAATCTAAAAGGCACACTAATTTTAAACAACTAAAAACTTCAAAAATGGCAGATGCTGCTATCCAAGGAAGCCCTGCAGGATTCTCTGACCACACCATTAAAGAAGTAAATGAAAATCTCAACAACTACCAAACCAAGTAAATGAAAGTTATATTTAGGTTTAAATCTTTTTATTATTGAAGGGCAGTGCAACGCAGTACAATAAGTATTGTATTCATACCAGGTACATGTATTAATTCTCAGCAGAGGCATGATGTTTAAAGCAATACTAGCAATAACAGCAATGCCCAACCTGTCGGGAGTGAAAATGCACTGAGCCAAGAAGATATCAGAACAAGAAAAATCCAAGAAAAACTCCCCCCACCCCCAGCCCAACCCCCCCTCCAAGCCCTCGCCGTTCCCCACCCAGTCCAGAGCTCCCAACAGTCTCTCTGCGGCACATTCGTTCCAGTCCTGAGTGTCTCTCGCCTCAAGTACCTTAAGGGTCCTTAGCTATGGGTACCGTAAGGCGCAGCAATCTATGATATCTAGGACAGGTTATCTCTGTGAATTCGGTCAGTAATAGGGCTCTAAAGGGCTGCCAGAGTTCCTCAAATTGGTCCCCCTTCCCTGCTACAGTGAGAGACAGTTTCTCCATACCCAACACATGCCACATCCTGTGGAGCCAGCCTGTAGTGGTAGGGATGTTGGTGGTAAGCCAGTGTGTGAGGATGTTCTGCAGAGCAGACCCAAGGGCTATGGCCATTTTACGGCCCCTACAAGAGCGCAGTGGGTAGGTTAATGTGTTAGAAAGGCCCAGCAGAACATAAGCAGGAAAGCGGGGTATTTCTGCCTGGAAGTGTGTGTCCACTTCATCTAATATGTGCGTCCAGTATGATTGGAGGAGCAGGCATTCCCACAAGATATGTACCAAGGTTCCGATATGCCCACAACCTCTCCAGCAGAGCTTATCCTTTGAAGGATCCATTTCGGAAAGCCTCTCGGGGTGTAGTACCAGTATGTAGATATTTTTGGGAAAGTCTCGGTGAGTCCCATGTGGTATGCTGAATGCCGAGCCCTATATGCAATGTTTCCCCATTCCTTGTGGTTTAGGGATCTACCTAGTTCTTTCTCCCATCGTACCCTGCCCGGATTGTAGATGTGTGTGGTTGGTGTCTGAATCAGTTTATAAAGGTCTGAGATGAGCTTGGAATTGGACGTGCGTGAGAAAAGACAACGTTCATACGGAGTGAATTTCCTATCAGCCGATTCTCGAACTTGTGGCTGCAACGCCCAGTGACGCACCTGCATATATCTCATACGTTCTATTTCGGGGAGGTTATATTCCTGCTTGAAGAGCCGGAAAAGAAGCACACCTTCCGGGCTGTATATATGATACAGGAAGCGGCAACCTGCCGGTCTCCAATGTGTAAAGACCCCTTTGCCCATGCCGGGGGTGAAGTCTGGGTTATCCACCAGGGGTGTGAGTGGAGAAGGGAATGTACTCAAGCCGTAAAGCGTATTGGTCGCATCCCAGACCTCTAGGGGAACCCGAGTTAAAGAGGATGCATAGAGGTTGGCGGGCCTATAAGCTCGTGATAGAAACGGTATCTCCTGCAACGGGCGCCCCGCCACCGCCTGGTCTTGAAAGAGCCAGTGTTTGTCGGACTCCCACTTGCTCCACTCCACCAAATAGCGCAGTTGTGTTGCTTGGTAGTATTTATACAGATCAGGAACGCCCAAACCTCCTTCCTCTGGGGCCAAGGTAGCGAGTGTCCTCTTCAACCTGGGCTTCCGACCTTGCCAGATAAATTGGGCTAAGTCCGATTGGGTTTGTCGTATCCAGCCCGCTGGAGGCCGAAGTGGTAGGGCACGAAAGAGGTATAAGATTTGCGGCAGGACAGTCATCTTGACTGCCGCAATGCGACCTAGCCAAGATAGGGGTAGATGTTTCCACCGGTCTACTTCTCCTCGAATGCGAGTGCATAGAGTAGTGTAGTTAACAGTGGCCATTCTGGCCAGGGTTGGAGCGAGCTGAATTCTCAGGTATGGAACTGTATCTGTAGCCCATTGAACGGGGAGAAGGGTCTGTAGATACGCTCGTGTCGGGGCTTTAAGGGACAGGTCCAATGCTATAGATTTGTCCATGTTCATCTTGAATCCGGACACTTTAGCAAACGCCTCAAGTTCAGCAACGCACACCGGTAACGCAGAGCGCGGCTTGTCCAGGGTAAGTAGGACATTGTCTGCAAAAAGACTGATGGTGTGGAGATCGCCACCAAATTTGATGCCAAGAGCATCCTGATGTTGCCGAATCCGATATGCGAGGGGTTCCATGTATAGGGCGAAGAGGAGTGGTGAAAATGGGCACCCTTGCCTCGTCCCTCTCTCGATGGGAAACGGGGTCGATGTGTAGCCATTAACTCTCACTACTGCAGAGGGCGCACTGTACCGATATGGAGGCATGCAGGAGATCCGATGGGATAGCTCCTGGATCAGCAAACAAATTAAATAGGCGGGTGAGCAACGGCGCCAGGGTGGTGCAGATGGTCTTGTAGAAGGAGGATGAGTAGCCGTCTGGCCCAGGTGCTTTCCCCGCTTTGAGGCATGCGATTGCAGCAACTACCTCCTCAATGTGGATGTCCCTCTCTAGCCATTCCGATTGTTCCGGTGTCAGAGATGGGAGCATAACCGAGTCCAGGTACTGTGTTGTGGCTATGACATTCAGAGGCATGCCCTCGTAGAGTTCAGCATAAAAGTCCCGCAACGTCTCCGCTATTTGCTCATCCTCTGACACAATAGACCCATCAGTGCGCGTGATTTCCTTCACTTTCTGATGTTGTCGGGCTATTCTGAGCCGATTGGCCAGTAACCGGCCACACCGATCCCCGCTGGTGTAATAGGCGTGCTTCAGCCGCAGTGCTGCATATTCTGCCCAGTCGGTATCTAGAGCCGCAAGGTGACCCCGTGCCACCATGTGTTGATTCCAGGCTCTCGGGGCCCCTGTCCGCTGGTGCATGCATTCGAGTTCCTGAACTTTCAGAGTGAGTTCCTCTCTTTTTTCTTGTCGCATTCGGTTGTCGGCCGAGGAGATTGCAATGAATTCCCCCTGAAGGACTGCCTTCAACACGGCCTTCAACATTGGGTTGCTAGCGTGGTGTCTGAGTTTGCATTGTGCTGTAGGAAGTCTTGTATGGAGTCCTGAACCTGTTTCACCACATCCTGTCTGTGTAAAAGCGTTTCACGGAGTCGCCACATTCTGGGAGATGGGAGATACGGCGGGGTGGTGACAGTCATGGAGACCGGGGCGTGATCCGACAATGATATGACTCCCATATCTACCGATGAGGTGAGAGAACTCACTGGACCCGTCACTAGGAAGTAATCTATGCGTGCATACAATTTGTGTGCTGTGAAGTAGTAAGAGTATTCCCTTTCCCCGGGGTGCCGCTGCCGCCATAGATCATGTAAGTCAAGGTCCCGCAACCTGTCAGTGTATGCGGTAGAGAGGCTTCCAGTATGGTGGGAGCGAGGAGGAGACCGATCAAAGGTTTCATCAAACACGACATTCAAATCCCCGCCTATTATAATGTGTCTGTCCGAAGTCGCCGCAATTTCTGTGAGGGCAGTGTGTAGGAATTACTCCTGACCCTCATTGGGACTGTACAAAGAGCCTATTGTAAAGGTCAACCCCCCCACGACAACACGGTATGCCAGAAGCCTACCCCTTAGCTCTGCTATTTTGTGGAGAACTTCCCCCTTGAAATGTCTCTCTTCCGACCTCGTCCGGCGGAGGGCTGGAACCTGCTAGCAACTCGTCTCAGTCCGGGTCGCCTGGAGACATCACCACCCTCAACGGACGACTGTTGACCATCGGTTCGGATGCCTCGAGCCTACGGAGGGTCGGCGGAGGTTCTGAAGCTCCCCCCCTCCCCCCCTGCACCGGATTATGGATACCTTGAAGGGCTCTTGCTCCCGACGAGTCTCTTGCCTACGGAGGGTCGGCGGACGATCTGAAGCTCACCCCCCCTGCTCCGGAGTGTGGATACCCTGAAGGGATCTTGCTCCCGACAAGCCTCGAGCCTACGGAGGGTCGGCGGACGATCTGAAGCTCACCCCCTCCCCCCTGCACTGGATTGTGGATACCTTGAAGGGCTCTTGCTCCCAAAGCCGACACCGTCGCCCTAGCCCCACCGGCTGCCGGATTCTGGACGACAACACCACCCTCGTCCTGGCCCCATCGGTTGCCCGCCGCCAACCTCTCGCCTCTCTTAGTGGCGGAATATCAGGGCCTGGATATCTGAAGGTGTTGAGAAGCGCCTGGGTAAACGATTAAGAAAGAAAAACAGCAGCCACGGCGTGCGTTCCACCGAACTTCGGAAAATTTAAAATGGCTGCCGCAGTGGAACGCAAACTGTCGGAGCTCCGAAATAACCTTTAATGACCCCGCGAGGAGTACTTTCATCATGTGTCTCTCGGCGCTATAAACCCTCTGCTGAAGGCGACTATCGGCGCACTGATGTCTAGATTATATGCAGATCGGTTGACCCACACAATGAAAAGTGCAGTTGACACCAGCATTGCCGTCTTGGTCTTCGCCTCGCAGCCCCTCGCTGCCCCCCACTGCCCCCCAGCTTCCCGCTGCTACACTGGTGAGCTTGGCATTCAGGGCTTCTCCGGTATGCCCTGCATGCATGATCGGGCAACTACAGTGCATCTCTGCTGTTAAAGCCACGGTGCAGCTCTGCTTTGAAGTGCCTGAACTGCGGCGTGGGGGTGCCTGCCTGCTGCCCAGACCTACAGTCTGGCTCTTCTCCTTGGTTCTGTTTGCATCGTGTTTGTTGTCGACCCCGACGTCAGGAACCTTTAAGAATATAAGGTATTTACATTCAAATTGTAAGCTCTGACTTTCATTTCATTTTTGGTCTATCCACGGCCCAAAATGGCCGGGGCCATAAACCTGGAGCAATAAATCGCCTCCATGGCCCCCAGATGTCCACGTGGCTGCACAACATCTCGGCCAGGGTTCACCAAACACAGATAAGACTTTCTCCTCCCCTCCTAGCATCTGGACTAACTCGACCTGCCTCAGATTAGAAAGGGAAACTAAACTGTAACTACAACAGACAGAGGACTTCTATTCTTGTCTCCCCCTCTCCTTTTTTGGAGGCCATCTTAGACTAGTCTTCCACTCTGGTTATATTATTATTATTTTATCTTATTCCCACAGCACGGTACTACACCTACCCGCTCAAACCCCCCCTCACCTACCTACACCTTCCTCCCCAGTGTGTTCTGGTAGTTTGATTTTTTAGTGTTATCCCAATACCTGTATTGTTCCCTTTTGCAATTTGCACTCATCACTTTTTTTTTCTTGTAACACAGTGTCTGCTACCTCACACATTTTACCTGCTATAGATACTTGCACAAGTGCCACCATTGCCTACGTAACGTTTGCTCTTGTGCTGGAGTGTCTGCCTTTCTTTGCAGTATTTTACCTCTATTTGTATTTTATACGTTTTTTGTAACCTGCACACGTACCACTTTTCTGCTGTAATGCACCGACTGCTACCTCATGTATTTTTGGTTGCTCACTAGTGTCCCTTTTATCCTCGTAATTTAATGCTTGTTCTTCTAATTTGTTCCTTTTGAGAAGCGCTCTGACACCTTTGGGTAAAGTCTGCACTACATAAAATTGCATAAATAAATACACCACCTCTCCCAACATGGAACCCACGGGCAAACACACATATAAAATTACCTACCCACCAAAAAAAACGCCAAACGCTTCAAACACAACTTCCTGAAGGCCCACCGGGAAATCCCCTTCGTGGACACCTACTTCTCACTGATCAATGGAGCCACGAGCACCAACATCATCTTCTACACTATAAGTAGAGCACAATGGAGGAAAGCGTTCCTCGCCTCTCTCACTGTCTCCACCACTAGAAAATCCGCCCATGGTCTAACACTTTCTATCACACCATCCCAGCTCTTCCCAGGCAAAGCTACCATCATTATCTACAACAACAGGATCATCCTGTGTCAATCCACAGATAGGAACCTTGAACTACTCGACAATTTGTTCCCCACCCTCAAAGATCATATCTCCAACTGTCGGATCTCCTATCCTAGCTCCTCAGACTACACAACACCCCCCACCTCTAATCACCTATCTAACTCTCCTAACCCAGCACAGCATCAGAATGACACGCACCTCTCCCCTCCCCCCAATGCTCTAGTCACTCACCCACCCACTGCACTACTACACACCCCTCAACCACAGGCATAGAGCACTCCTCTTCCTCTTCTTACATTCTCCACACCCACACCCCCCCACCCCCCACCTCACACCTCCTACTAGTCCAGCAGAACCCCTCAATGCCCTTAACTTATCTCCCCTGCCCCGCAGCAGGATCATCTCCCACCCTATCTCCCTACCCACGCTCAGTCCCCACTTCCCCACCCTCCCAACTAGTCTCTTAGAACACACCACCTCCTTTACCCTAACCCCTCCTCCTCTCTCCCCCCTCATTCTCAGCCCTCACCACCCTCCATGCACCTCCACCATCCCAAGCCTATACTCATCCCCCAACTCGCCTTCACTGCCTCCCGCCAATGCCCTCACTTATACCACCAACCTCCCCCCTACCTCACCCACACCTTTCACCCCCAAATTCTCTCACCTACCGAATTTCATACCACTTACTAATTCCGCAGAGCCCTGCACTAACACTAGCGCACCCCTCCACCCCCCTCGCCAGTTCCCTATTCAATCACCCTCGGCTCTCTTCCCCAACACCATCCCTAATCCCACAATGGACATGATTATCTCCACCCTCTTACAAGTCAAAGAAGATCTTCACACCATCAAAGAACTCCTCTTCATACACCCCAGACATCCCCCACCCACCACCACTTCTGCGCTCAACAAGCCCCCCACCCGCCCCACTGACCCCCTCACTCAACACGCCCCACATTGGCTATCCCCCACGCCCCACAGACATCCCCCACCCACCACCACTTCCGCGCTCAACAAGCCCCCACCCGCCCCACTGACCCTCTCACTCAACACGCCCCACATTGGCTATCCATCCCCGCTCGCAATAACACCAACCGCCCCCAACGCGCCCTCAATCCCTTCTCGGACCATGACATACACACCCTCCTCTGTTCATATGTCCCAGCTCCCCTAAACAACACAACCACCACACACCTTTCCATACCCACGATTCTCTCAAATCCCCTTAGGCCCCCCACACAAAATAACAGAAGCTCCATCCCCAAGAACCTTAGAAAAGTCCCCCTCTCTCTAGAACCCTCCACCACCCTCTTCACCCCCAGACTCAAATGCATCCTACTCAACTGCAGATCGGCCCCTAGACACTCCTTCGTCATCGCGGATCTCATCATAACAATGGACCTTGACCTAGCTATTCTGACCGAAACCTGGCTATCCGAATCTTCTACACCTATATTGGACATTCTAGTTCCCCCCAACTACCACATCATTAGACTCGACAGGAACAGCAAGACAGGCGGGGGAATCGCATGCATTTTTAGGAACAACCTCTCTGTAACTAAAGTCACTGTCCCCTCACTCTCCTCCTGTGAACTCATCTGCCTCGAGATCACCAGCGGGGGCAAACCTGTTTGCTCCTTACATGTCATCTACCACCCACCCGGGGACAACCTCACCTTCTCCCAACAACTCATGGACCCGATTTCAACAAACTCCGGACGGCAGAACACTCAAATCTACCTGGGTGACTTCAACCTCCACTGGAACGATCAGAAAGATGCAGTGGTGAATAGTCTTAAATATTTCCTTAATGCGCTTGATCTCACCCAAATCTGCGACAGCCCGACACATGACAAAGGCTCTATCCTCGACCTTATCATCGCCAAAGAGGACTCTACCCAACTGGGGGCAATCCAACCCTGTGACTGGTCAGACCACCACATTATCACATTCTACATCAACGAAAAGGTTAAACTTAACCTGGTTCAACCCTCCAAACCCAAGATCTGGAAAAGGGACATGAAGAAGCTTAACCCCAACTCCTTGCCTTCCCACAGCGGCAGCCTCCTCCTTCCCCCTACCGGCGTCTCTGACGTGCAATCTCTGACCGACCTATACCTCAACTCTATGACCTCAATAATCAATGAAGCCGTCCCACTGCAACTGAAGAGAGCCTCCACCAAGATCTCGAACCCATGGTATGACGGCAGACTCAATGAAGATAGGCGTGCCATGCGAATGGCAAAGCGCACCTGGAGATCAGATCCCTCAGCATTGCACCTTAGAACGCTCAAGAAAAAGAGGAACGCCTACTTTAGGAAAATCAAGCGCTCGAAAACAGACTTCTTCAGCCTCCAGCTCGACCAAGCAAAAAATCGACCAAGAAAACAGTTTGAACTAGTCAAAACTCAAACCAAGGAACAACCTCTACAATCAAACAGCACAACAAGTAATATACCATCCTGTGAAGACTTTTATGCTTTCTTTAAGCAAAAAACTGATAATATAAAAAGCGAACTTCTCAATGATGTAAGCCGATACTCCAGCCCCATCAGCAGAACTACCGCTCAACCTAAAAATAACGCGGCATGGTCATCCTTCGACACCTACTCAGAAGAATCAATTAACAAACTGCTCTGCACCTTGAAACCCTCTAATCACTTCACAGACCCCTTACCTGCTAATGCTGTAAAAGACTTCACCCCCTTGCTCCTCCCACTCTGGACTGAAATCATTAACAGTTCCCTACAACAAGGACTCATCCCCGACTCCCTCAAGGTAGGACAAGTCATGCCTATACTCAAGAAACCTACAGCTGACCCGGCCGACCTAAACAATTACCGCCCTATCACCAATATCCCCACCTTGGCCAAACTGCTGGAAAAATGCGTACAACTCCAACTGACAAAACACATTGATCAGTTTGACCTCCTCAACCCTCATCAATCAGGCTTCCCAGCAAGACACAGTACGGAAACGGCTATGACGCACATAATTGATGACGCCCTCCAAATCCTTGATCACAATGACTCCTGCCTCCTCATCCTACTTGATCTCTCCTCAGCATTTGACACAGGCAAACATGGGAATCTACTTGAGCTGTTAAACACCAGAATGGGTCTATCTGGGACTGTTCTCAAATGGTTCACTTCCTTCTTACATAACCGGTCTCAGAAGTTCAAGATCAACAACGTGTTGTCCTCATCTGTACCTGTAACATTAGGCGTCCCACAAGGATCTTCCCTATCCCCCACTTTGTTCAACCTAGTCATGGAACCACTCACCACCTTGCTTCAAGCATCTAATGTACACTTTCACATGTACGCTGATGACACTCAACTCTACCTCAAACTAGAATCCTCGGAAGACATCAAACTTCTGAACTCCACACTCAGAAACACCCAATCATGGTTGGCCGATAATCACCTCAAACTTAATGCGCAGAAAACTGAGTTCCTTCTGATCTCACCTCCTGCGAAAATCTCCACCACCCAATCCTGGCTCAAGCACCTAACCGCACTCAATATCCAACCCACCATCGTGGACTCAGCGAAATCCTTAGGCATCACACTTGACGCCAATCTCAACATGCAGCAGCATATTAGCAAAGCAACTAAAGGAGCTAACTTCGTAATCAACACTTTGAGGAAACTTAAACCCTTCTTCCCTGCTAAGGACTTCCAAACCGCAGTACAAGCCCTAGTCATCCAACGCATAGACTACGGAATTGTGGCTCTCAGCGGACTTCCCCTATCTACAACCGCACCACTAAGAGCCTCCTTGAACGCTGCAGCGAGACTGATCACTGGATCAAGAAAACATTCGCATATTTCCCCTGACTTAAGATCCCTGAACTGGCTGCCTTTCGAAGCCAGAATACAGTTGAAAATTGCCTGCATGACACACATGGCTGTACACCACAAGTCACCCAACTACCTCACCCAAAAGCTGACCGTATCAGGAGGCTTGAGAACCAATAGAAGCTCAAAAAATCTCCTCCTGAAACCTCGAAGATTCCGGAAGGAAAAAACATACAAACGCTCCTTCTCAGGAATGGCACCCAGGATCTGGAATGCACTCCCTCCCGAAACGAGGCTGATCTCCTCCACTGCATTTTTTAAGAAAGAAGTAAAAGCCATACTAATGGCTAAATTTACCTGAACTCTATTTTGGCCCGATCTAAGACTTTACACCGACTCTGTATTAGCTGTTTATTTGATTATCTACATGTATTATGCTTTTATCTGATTGCGATCTTATTTTGTTACTCACGTACTACCTATTACCATTTTGTTACAAAAAGTCTGCTTAATCACCCTCTTGTTTCCCTTACCCCTTCTTTCTGTAAAGCGCTCTGATATCTGCAAAGATCTTGTTCGTGCTATATAAAACTTTGAAAATAAATAAAAATAAATACTAGAAGTGCTACCCCAGCAGTTTTTGTGGACCCCCAGGAGAAGTATTGTCCCGGGAATGCTCGCGAGCGAAGCCTGTGACAGTCCCCGGCTAGCAGGTGCGTCTCCTGGAGGAGGCAAATATCTGCGTGTGCGTTTTCCAATGAGGAAAGGATCGCTCGTCGTTTAACGGGTTGTTGAGCCCCCTCACGTTTAGTGTCAATACCTTAAAGGTGTTAGGCATCTTGGTGTGTGTGGTAGTGGAATGAGGCTATGACATCTGGCAAATGACCCATGGCAATGAGGGGGAAGGATCCCCTCCCATTAGCGGTTTCTAGGTCGTGTTGAGGTGTGACCATTGTGTGTGTGCAAGAATTGAGCTCTGGACTCTCCCCCCGACACCTCCCCAACTCCCTCCTGATTCCCTCCCCAACCCCAACCAGCAGTTCCCCGAAGAACAACATTGTCCTGGACCGGTCACAAGTTCGTGTAGGCCCATAGGTCAGGTCAGTATTGGGAAACCTGGCACCGGTGACCTTTGCAGCCCCCCCGTCAGCCCCCCATAGACCCGCTAGAGAAGAAGGCTAAAGAAAGGAAAACCCCCTCCCCCTTACATCTAGTTCAAGGAAAATAAGTGTTCTGAGGCAGTAGTATCCTTGGAGACTTCCTGGATGGCGGCTTCTCGCTCCTGTGCTACCAAGGCTGGGTCTGGCTTGTGGGCAACTGTAGACAATCTCCGTCGCCGTACACGCTGCCAGCCCTCTCCTGCTGATCGGGAGGGCTTCCTCTGTCATGAGTCGTCTCCACCCGAGTTGCTTGCAGAATCGTCTGCTAGGTAAATTCCCAAAAGCGCACAAGTGTCTTCCAAGGATCGCAGTTGTTGTAGGACTCCATTCCACCTGAAGACAGGGCAGAAGGGGTTGCCCCAAGAGTATTGGATTCCTTTGTCCTTTAGGAAGGCTGTAGCCACTTTGAATGACCTTATTTTCTGCAAGGTGATCGCCGAAAGGTCTTGAAATAGCGCTACCGGGTGCCCTTGGTAGCGAGCGGTTGTTTCCGGCGTGCTTCCTGCATGATGCGCCCCTTCAGCGGGAAGTCGGGGAGGAACGCCAGTATATCTGGAGGTGGAGCGGCCTGTCGGCGAGCAGGGCCCACACTCTGTGCCCTGTCAATACAAATGACAAAGTCCCGGTTCTCTCCCAGTATGTCCCTAAAGAGCCCCTGCAGGTAGGCAGTGATATCGTTCTCTTCTGCTTTAGATGGCACGCCTCGGACCCTTATATTATTCCTCCGAGAGCGGTTCTCAAGGTCCTCCGCGTGGGCCTGCAAGTCTAGTTGTTGCTTCTGCAGTCGCAGCATCTCCTGTTGTAAGTGCGCCACTTCCTCACTTCGCGACTGCTCCACATCGTCGACCGCCACTACTCTTTCTCCCAGGCCGTCCACGTCACACCACAGTTCTCGATGTTCACTTGCCATGTCTTGCCGAAGGGTCTGGATGTCATCTCGCAGTGATTGAAAGAGGGATTCCATAAAGGCCTTGGTGATTGGGGCGCTCTCTTCCTCCCGCTCGGTCGAGGCTTTGGCCGGCGCTGCTCCTGAAGGACTCTTCTCACCCTTGCCGGGCCCCTTTGCAACATCTCCGGTATGGTGCGGCCGCCCTGTCTCCGGTTCCCCGACATGGCGTGAGTGCACGGGCTCGTTTAGTGGAGAGGTTATATGTCTGCATTTCCGGGGCACAGTGGGGCCCCTCACCCCGTGTGGGACTGGGTCACCAAGAGTTCCCACTCCTCCGATCCCTCTCGGACCACACTGCTCCGCTGCCGTCCACTGGTGGCCTTCGTTCCTCGGCCCCCGATTCCTAGGGGGCACGCTCTGACTTTCCCCAGTGGGGTCCGGCTAGGCCATGCGGCTGCGGGCTAAAGTTCTCCGTCTTGAGCCTCCTCCTCCCTCCCGCTCTCCTATCCGCAAGTGGCGGAGCTCCTTGGTTCTTTGCGGCTGGCCTCAGTCTCCCTGTATGACCTCCCGAGGGTACAAGTAGCGTCCGGGGGGCCAGGGCCGGCTCAGTCTCCCTGTTTCTGAGGCCTGTGGTTCCCCCACACTTCACTTGGCGTGCTCTTCGGCGAGGTCCGCTGCTAGGCCGAGACCGCAGGAGTCCCGAGGGCCGCCCTCTCACCTCCTCACTTCGCTCCGTAGTCCATCCAGTGCCTGGGGGCCGAAGTGGTCGCTCGTCGCAGCGTGTCTGAAAGGCCCCTCATCAGATTCTCAGGGGCCCCTCACCTCACTGCCGCGTTCCCGGCTGCACTGCTCCAGAGGTAGGGCCGAAAGCCAGGGCCTCGATTTTGGCGTCCCCGGCGTCCACCTTCGTCGCGGCTGGAGCCGCATTCCACCGCTCGCCTCTGGCTGCTGGGTCGCCGGGCCGCCGCCGCCGTCCGCTGCAGGGGTCCGCTATTCCCTCGTTACCGGTCCCTGTGCCTTCGAGGGCGGGGTCCCCACCTCAGGGAAGCACGGAGTCTGGTCTCCAGCGGCGCCACTTCGGGTATGGTGCTCTGGGGAAGCTATGGCACCTGGGCTCCTTCACCGGTCCTCCAGCCCTGTCGAGGGTGGCACCGCTATCTTCGGGCTCCGGGCGGCGGGTTTAAGCTACAGGGAAGGGGATTTGGTGCTGGATGTGGGTCGCTAACGGGGCTTGGGCCGGGAGCTTCACTGACTCGCGTCTGCTCCGGTCGCCATCTTGGCCACGCCCCCCTGAAAGTAATATTTAAATTAAAACATACTTGTTAATAAACTTAGAAATGTAAAAAATTAAATAATTAATAAATCACTCTACAACTCTTGATAAACTTCCAGAAAAAAACAACTGTCACAAACCAGCAAAAATATAAGAAAGTAAGTGTACATAAATCAATACAAAATTATAAATTCACCCAAATAGAGAGTAAAAATAAACCAAATTACCTCAACCTCTAGAAACTGCCAACCAATTACTTTTTAAATTGAAACTGACTTTTTTTTATCCAACAGAAAAGAAAGCACCTGCTCCATATTTAAACACCCCAATGGAAAAGCTACAAAACATTTTGAAACATCTAAACAGAACATACATGTAAGTATACAAAATAGAAGTAGTTTCATAACTTTACATGTAAATAACAAATGTACAGAGTTTAAAATATTGTATATATTTGAACTATTACATAACTTTCAGATGCACTGATGGAGGCAGCAAAATACATAACATCCCAGAAAGAAAGCATTTACTAAATCACATGGGCTACACCTACTGTCAAGAAAGTGCATCAACAGAAAATATAAATTGGAAATATACCAAATATTATTTTAAAGCATGTAATTGCAGGGTAACTACAAAGGATGATGTTGTAATTCATGTAAGAGAGCACAACCACCGCCCCAAATGTAAGAGAAATAGAAGTAAGAGGGGTACTGCAGAATATAAGGGAGGCAAGCACTATCTCAAGGAACCCACAACATAAACCATCAAAGATATAATGCCTAAAGTCCCCAAGCACATCACAGGTTAACTACTACCTATACTCACCTTAAAACATTTAATTGCACAAACTAAAAAAGACACAAGTGATACTCCTCCTGCCACCAAGATACAAAGACATAGAAATACCTGAGCATCTAACAGTGACATAATGAAAAACCTCTCCTTCACATGACAACCTAAACAATAAGAAACAAAAATGAATATTCTCTTCGGCAAATAACAAAATGTGTCCCAAGCAATTCACTCAGATCTAAACCATACATGGTGAATATTAAAACTCAAATATCCCTTGTATATATTCCCTACTACCAAATAAACAAAGCAGTACTTACTATGACCTCTTAAACTTCATGAAACATATAACAAATAACTAATACCCCCAAATACTAATCATAGACATTGAGCAAGCATTGATTCAAACCATTCTAAAAATGTATTCCCACACAACCCTACAAGGCTGAGACTATCATTTCAATCAAAGCATATGGAAACACCTCTAACAATGTGCACTAGATGTAGAATAGTCTATAAACAGCCAATTTGCCTTTGATATATAAAAATGATAGCATTAGCCTATGTCCCTGTCACAAGGTAGCTAACCACTACTGTCTACTAATACAAAGCATGTCCTACTAAACAAAATAAGATAAGCCCCCTAATAGATTATGTCGATGACACTTGAGTTGGCAGAATTCATCGCCCTGGAAACAGATGACAACTAAAATTCAAAATAACATGGGGGAAGGTATATTACAGCACCTTGGCACAGGAAATAAAAACAAACAATGCAGTGAAAGGTTGGCACAATTATTTTCAATCCACACTATAAAACCTAAACTACACTCTAAAAATCCATAGAAGCATTACAAAAGAAGCAAAGCACCATCAACCTCGAATGAAGCAGTCTGTTTACCAAATTGCACCTAAATTTAGCAAACAAACCAAAAGAATGTAAGACATGCTACAATTTAGCAAGTCAAACTCTTCATAAATAACAAAGGAGTAGATTACTTAGTAATTACAGCCAAAAGCATATAATAAAATAAATAGTAACCCACCAAAGTCCCCCCAAAATCCCCAAATCTAAACCAACATGACAAATCATTTTTTTGATGAATAATAAATATAATCTTTAATTACATCAGTCTAAAAAATAAATAAAATATCAATGTTAATGAAGACTGAGATAATAAAATAATATATAAATCATTTGAGCGAAACATTTAATCGTCACCAACTAAGAAACTAAAAAATAAACACAATCCCTCACATAAATTAATAACAACACATAAAACACACTACTCCAAATACCAATCACATAATATTTACACAAAATAGAAAATATTAAATTTACCACCCAAATGCTCGAAATAAATAAAACTTACTATTCTGTAGCTGAGCCCTTCCTCAGTATTCATATAGTTAAAAAGAGTAATCCACCAAAAATGGGAAAACTATTCTTCAAAAAGCCCTTCCTCGGTATTCATATAGTTAAAAAGAGAAATCCACCAAAAATAGGAAAACTATTCTTCAAAAAGCCCCCCAAAAATCCCAAAATAAATCTAATCCAATAGAGATCCTTCAAAGCAATTCAAAGTATCTAGGAACCATAAAAAATGAAGAAGTGTTTACAAAACTGGTTATTATAAACAAAAATTAATTCCCTTTAAAAAACAAATAAACATTTCCAATGCCTATAGGAAACATTTGTAGAGAAAAAGCTGTAAAGTAAATAAGAAAACCGTCCGACAAGACACATTACATTCCCAAAAATACAAACATATATCGCATTTACTCATCAAAATATAAGTAACAGAACAAAAATTATCATAATATAAGGAGACATTGCTAGAATAGTATATGAAGAAACCAAAGCTAGAAACTGGTGGAAAACACTACTATTAATATATCTAATCAACAAAAACCTACATAAAACACTATAACTAACTTCCAGACTCCCCACTAACCCCCAAATCCTCCATACCCTCAAAACTTCTTAAAAAGGACATACCTGTTCCAAAGAACTGCAGCACCTTATTGCGGCCTGGTTCCAAGAAAAGAAACTAAAATATAACAAATAGATTACAAAATAGAAGGTAGCAGTAAAAAAAATGGCCACTAAATGAAACTGAAATAAAATACTATTTCCCCATAGAAATGAATTGCAAATCATGTAAGAATTTTGAATAGATGTTTGAAAAAATGTAAACTTGTAAAACACATGAAAAGATGTTATCAACATGTTTAGAAATTGTATAGTAAAAATCAAATAGTATAAAATATATACAATTATTTTATTTATACCTAAAAACATGTTCAAATTATGTTGAAAATATATTTATTGTCATGGTTGGCTTAGGACCTGGAGCCTGAGCCGAGCAAACTACGAAAATGTCCACCGCACGGGGACGCGCATGCGCAACGACCAGACAGGTTAAAGCGCAGTCGTCCCCGAGTCGCAGCGCTTTGCGTTCCACATTAGGACTTACCTTCTGGTTACTTCGCCTCCTCCAGGACATCGGGAGTTGAGTGCCTTCTCCGATGTCTCCCAGCCTTCAGCATGCAGCCACCTTTTTTCCGGACCTCTCTTCGTGTTCAGCATTCAGCGTCTTGTCTCCCCTACCGAACCTCTGTCAGTGCTCCATTCGTCGGCCGCCTCCCTTACCTCCAGTCCTCCGTCTTCAGTTGAGCTGCCTGAAAACAAAGGAGAAAAAGACAGAAAGCTTTGTTAAGCCTCCATAGGGTAACAGCTGTTCTTACTAATGTTTTACTGAACTCCTGCATACTTATCAAATCTAGTGTTCCTGTTGCTGTGGGCCCCTTTCCTTCTTTAATTTGTTTTAATTTAGTGACCTGCAAGCAGACAGAAAAATACATTAGAAAGATGCCAAATTTTAAGGTGGTGTTAAATTTCTTACTTCAACACTCTGCTTCTGAAGAATATTTACATTCAAGAGTCTGGTGAATAGGTGGGTTCTAGTCTAGAGTCTTCTTATTTATGTATTCTTCAATATTGTTTTTGCTCTAACTAATATTACCATATTTTTCCTACTAGAACCAGACACTTCCTTGACTACATGATTAATTGAAGGATTACGAAGAAGGGAAATCGTTAGGTATTTAATACACCCATTAGAGAGAGTAGACATTTAGACACCCTCTACATACTTTGTTTTCTCTCTTATGCAGATGTTGTGCCTTGTCCTTGCTTGGTCCTATCATAACCTGGAGTTCAATGCATGACCTCTTCCTTCCTTGTTTTGTTTCCCCTTCTTCCCCAAATTACCATTGGCACTTTGACTTTGTTGGGTGCAATTGGTGATTCGGCGAAGTAGGGGATTCTTCTTCAAATCCATGACGTTCCTGACGGAAAATAAACAGTAGGTGAGACCTAACATTTATTAAGCAATTTAAGAAATATTTTGAAAGTGCTAAACAATGGAAAATAAAAGCGGAAAATGTACAACATACAATAGTATTTAAATATAATCTACATTTTCTATTTAGTAATAAAAATCATTAAAAAAAGTTTTCCTTAATTGTATATAAATGTTTATTTTTAAGTTGAGATATAAATGTCTAAATATGTAAAGATATACATTAAATAAGCTTTAAAAACATAAAATGAGTAACATGTTTACGTCTCTATTCTATAGAAATATTTAGTTAATTATATGATTGCTTACAAACATGCAAAAAATTGTATTATATGTCTAAACACCAACAACTCTAACTAAATGACTCAAACTATTTCTACTATATACAAATAAAATTAAAACAAAGGATTTCAGACTAAAATTAAATAGTCACCCTCCAACATGAACTATTTTTAACAAAGTGTTGGATACTAAAAGGGTGTCATTTACTATTCCCACTTCAATCTATACCAATTTAGAGAAAGTGTTGGACACTTATGCCTAGATGCATCAAACTGATATGCATTCACAAACGGAGCGAATCGCATAATTCATGTATTTGGGATACATCAAGTTTAAAGTGTTTTTTCGCAATTTTAGGAATTGCAAATCTAGTTGCGATTTCTAAAAGTAATCGCTAAAGTTGCGAATCGCATTTTATTGCGAAAAAAAGCTATGCATGAAAATTCGCAATTTGTGATTTTTTAAGAAATCGCAAATTGGAATTCTTCAAATTAGAAGAAGTCAAACCTGGTGGTAATTTTTCCAACTTCATTCACAACAGGTGTCAATCATCAGGGCTGCATATAAGGACCTCAGAGACCATTACAGTGCTTTTCAGAATGCCAGCACTTTACTTTTTGGCACGCAGGTAGCGGTTGAGAGTAGCTGCAGGATGGAGGAGAAGGCTGATACAAGAGAGAATCTTCAGAGTGCGCATTACCTTACTAGGGCAGACTGAAGCACAGATCCATGATAGGTATAGGCTCAATGCTCATTTAATTTTAGATTTAATTCAAGAATTGGACCCAATCTTACAGAGGCAAACACGCAGGACACAAGCTATACCAATCCATGTTCAGGTATTGTGTTCACTGCACCTCCTTGCTTCTGGGTCATTTCAGGGTGTTATAGCCATTGCTGGTGGTGTCTCCCAGAGTTCACTTTCCAGATTTTTTAATGCCTTCCTAAATGCCATGTTGCAAAGAATAAGGCATCACATAAAATGTCCTACTTCACAAAGTTAGATTTCTATAACATGGCTCATTTCCCACATGTCATTGGCTGTGTAGATGGCACACATGTTCCCATTTGCCCACCCTCTGAAAATTAGTATATTTTCCGCAACAGGAAATGCTTCCATTCTCTGAAGATTCAAGCCATTTGTAATTCTAGAACTATTATCACAGACATAGTGGCAAGTTACCCTGGAAGTGCCCATGACTCCTACATTTTTAGACACAGTGCCATCCATGCTCCACTGCTTGCAGGTCAATTTGGAGATGGATACTTGCTTGGTAAATATAATTTTTAAAATTTAAACACACTCTTCCTTTACCTACACATTTGTCTTCCTTGCATGTTAACTGTTTTTCTCTATTTTTGAAGGTGATAGTTCCTATGCAGTGACGTCTTACATTTTAACACCATACCTCAATCCAACTACCAGGAAAGAGCAGCAGTATAACCAGGCTCACATAACTACCCGCAATGTGATTGAGAGAACCTTTGGTGTGATGAAATCTAGGTTCCGCATACTGCATAAGACTGGTGGAGCATTACAATATCCTCCAGATATTTGTTGCAAAATAGTAGCTGCATGTGCAATGCTTCACAACTTAGCAACTGAGAGAGGCATAGAACTGGATGAAGCAGATGTATTACCTCAAAATGACAATCATCTCCGCAACCCCAAGCAAGAGTACATGGACCAGAAGCAGCAGAGGGAAGAAGGAGAAAGGCAGAGATAACACAACATTACTTCTGAAAGAGGTAGGAAGCACACAAGAGAATGTTTCAATCAACTGAAAATTATTTATTTATGTAAAGTCAAAATAAATGCATTTACTTCATGTAATGTGAATGCTTCACCATGAATGTATTAATGTTTCTGGCAGCATTTTAATAATGAAAAACTTTGAACCATAAATGATTTTGGCATTTTCCTCACAAACAAGTGGCTTCACAGAAATTATGTTATTTCTTGCGTCATTCTGTTTTCTATTGCTACGGCGTGTGCTAGTTAGGCAATGCTCAAGTATGCCACTCACAGTACTTCCTGCTCCACTATCCTCCATTGGTATCAGTTTATCAGGAGCTGCATTGCTATGTGATTTATCAATAGATTCATGTGTCCCCATTCCATTGGCAATCTCTGTAAATATTTTCTTCAAATCCAACTGCATGGAAAGTGTCTGTTTGCAGAGCTGAGCTGTACAATTTGAAAGGCGAGACATTTGCCTGTTATGACCCTGCATGCAGGTCATTAGTCGCAGGTGCCTTTGTCCACTTTCATTTAGCTGGTTTTGTATCACTGTGCACATTGTCTCCAAAGAAGTGGCAATGCGGTCCAGCTTCTCTGACGATGTTTCATGGCCTGTCTTAATTACATTTATCATTTTGTTCATACTGTTGTGCATGGCACCAATTTGTTTGCTGATATGTCCAAGTTTACCTTTCATGATTCTAATGTCTTTGCCTTGCAGGCGCTGCAGCTTGAGGATTTTGTCTTCCACAACACTGCCTGTGCTGGTGCCCTCTACAACTCCGCCACCATCTGCTACAGATTCTCCGTCCATCACCACCCCCTTTTGTACCGCTTTTGGCCACCATAAGTGTGGCAGGGTATGCTCAGATGTGAGTCCCTTGCTCACTTTGCCACTGGTTTCATGCAAGCCGGGCTGAAGACGGCTGGAATGCCAGAAACCGGTCCTCGGAAGCTTGTTTCTGGTCCAGGGAAGACATGGCTTGGCAGTTCAGGCTGGACTGTTCCCATGAGGCACAGGGTCAGACTGATTTACATATAGCCACGTCTGAACTGGGGTGGCAGAGTGGGCTAAAGAACGGTGATGGATTAAACCCAGATCTTTTGACTGGGTGTGAGTGTTTGATTGATTCAGATGCTCCGTCCATCACCACCCCCTTTTGTACCGCTTTTTGCCACCATAAGTGTGGCAGGGTATGCTCAGACGTGAGTCCCTTGCTCACTTTGCCACTGGATTCAAGCAAGCCGGGCTGAAGACGGCTGGAATGCCAGAAACCGGTCCTCGGAAGCTTGTTTCCGGTCCAGGGAAGACATGGCTTGGCAGTTCGGGCTGGACTGTTCCCATGAGGCACAGGGTCAGACTGATTTGCATATAGCCATGTCTGAACTGGGGTGGCAGAGTGGGCTAAAGAACGGTGATGGATGAAACCCAGATCTTTTGACGGGGTGTGAGTGTTTGATTGATTCAGATGCTCCGTCCATCACCACCCTCTTTTGTATCACCATCTGCTACATGAGCACGGCGTCTATGAAACTGCTGAAGTCTCCTTCGGCTACTTAGCCTTGTGTTACTGACTGTAGGAGTAGGTTGAGATTGCCTTTCATTAACATTTCCAATGTCTTCCTCTTCAGAATCACTTTGAAGCAGTCAGTTGACGCACTCTCTGTCTTTCGCTTCTTTGAGAAAGGGATGCTGATGTGGTTGGTGCATTTTCCTCATCTGTGTCTTGACCTTCGTGGGTGTTGAAATCCCTCAAATCACGTTCAATTATTTCCTGAGTGTTTCTATGGTTGAAAAAGTGCAAACATGATGTTATTTAAAAGTTTGCACTTAAGAAAAATGTTTCAAATAAAGGTTGAATTACATTAAAATAACCTGCTCCTTGTCTACTTTCGTCTCATTTTTAAATGGAAATCAATTCAAGTGATTTGTATTGTTAAATAATATGTAGTTCTAAACTACACTACATCTCCCATGATGCACTGCTTTCAGACTTTCAACTGTTAATACCTTGATTTGGAAATCGAAAATGAAGTAATACAATACTGAAGAAACATTCCAGCAAGTGCAACTACTTTGACAACCCTCTTGCACTCTCATTGCTCACTTCATAAAACTAAAAACATTAAAAGTACACTTACCTTCAGAAGGGGTTGGAAGCTCTGAAGTATCAATGTCTATCACTCCAACTACAGCCTCAGTCAACAGTGTGCCTTCCACCATGTCTTCCAGGGGGGTAATGGGTCTATCCCTGGGGGGACCACCACCAGTTCTTTTTGCTGTTTTCATCCTGGGTGCTAACCTCTCTTTTGCACGACTGCACAGGTCATACCATCTTTTCTGTAAATTATTAATGTCACAATGTGCTACACCAACTGCATTAACCTTTGCTTGGATAGCAAGCCATAGATTTCTTTTAACAGCTTCTGGAACCTTCAGAGACTGCTTCCCAAAAATTTGTTCCTGTCTCTCAGTCACCTCCTCAATCAGAATTTCCAACTCTTGGTCTGAAAATGTACATTTCCTTTTCCTGGCTAGCCCCTCTTCAACAGGATTTTCATTTGCCATTTCTCCACAGATTTAACAAACACAGACTGCAGCAGCAACCTCCAGGGAAAGCTCCAAAAGCCAACTGCCAAACCTCTACATCAAACCAGGGAGCAGCTGTCACTAATTGCTGTACTGGCTTCCTGGCTGTTAACTCAATGAGATTCATCATGTGTGCGTTTTCGCATTTTGCGAATTCGCAAAATGCGAATTCGCAAATAAGAATTCGCATATTTCTTGCGATTCGGTAAAAAATGCAATTTTTTCCGAATCTCAAAAACATAGCGAAAAAATTGATGCATTGGAAATTGCGATTCTTTATTTGCGATTCCTTAATTTTCGCTAATAAAGAATCACAAAATCCAACGTTGATGCATGTGCCCACTAGGGCTGGATTACGATGCTGTTCGGACAGACAATCCGACCGCCGTCTTTGGGAGCCAGTGCAGGTTTCTCAGGTGGGGCGTGATGTGGCTGTACCGGGAGAAAGCGTCGGACACTAAAGGGGTGTCATTTACTATTCTGACACCAATCAAAGGATATTTGAAGGTGATGTACACTAATGAGGTGGCATTTCCCATTTCCACTACAATGGGAAACAGCCTTAACAACGAGGTTTTCACCACGTTGTACCTTTAATTCAAATTTTTTACCACGTATGTCTTTACATTTATGCCTTAAAAATGCCTGCCTTTACCACACATTTAAGAAAAGTTCAGGGGTGTGGGGGATCTCCCCCCACAAATACATTGTTTATATATATAAGTTAAATATACATATATACATACATTTGGCGTCTGCCAAATGCGTTTCACGGACTGCGAGGACTGAGCTGTGTGGCACTTAATAAATCCCCTGTTGTTACCCGGAGCTGTGTCCTGCTTGTTTTCCAGTGGAGAGGAGCAGTGGTATGGATATATATATTACCTACTGGCAGTAGGTAGTTATAGTTAGGATTATTTTCAATGCAAAATCTCAACATTCTATTGTGAATAACTTTGGCGCCGGTTGAGGAATCTGCCTGAAAATTTCCTCAAATTTGCCTCGCGGCGCCCCGGTCCTTCCCTGAAAGTTTGGGGGGGATTTATGAAGCGGGCCGAGATAAAAGGTGGGTCCCAAAACGTGTTTTCCCCATAGGGCGGTCGACCTCACTTTTAGCCAGAACGGCTGAAATTCTGATATGCAGTCTCCCAAGATGGCCACCAGAGACAAAAGAGCCCAAATGTAGCCCAAATATCAGCCAGATGTAGCCCAACTATAGCCCAATGACAGAATGTCCCAGAGTGTTCTAAAAAACAACTAGAACGCTAACAGTATTACTTATGACAAAGGTATGGCACACCTGAAGTCATCTTGATTGGAATAAAGTGGTAACACTTAATACATTTAATTTGAAAAGGAACACAATGAGGGGTTTCATTTTGCCATAGAAATTTTATATATATATATATATATATATTTAATCACCAATTCGTTCCACAGAAGGTGCACACCATTACAGTCGGTGCCAGACAGCAGGGATGAACGTGTCCCCACAAAACATCTTTCACCAAAGTAGAAAATAATGTCTGCACACATCCATTGCTTTATGCTTGGGTTTTAATCAAGAGACTCAAGGAGCCCCATTCACCTACGCGTTTCGACCGCAGGTCTTGATCACAGTGTTGCCACTTGTCTTTTTTCTATGGTCATAATTTATACATTCACTACCCATCAGCTAACAATGAAGCATCCTGGGAGATGTAGTTTAACAAATACATGTGGAAGTGCGAAACGTTCTAAGCTTTACATTTCATTGTATAAACCCATTCAAATGTTTATCACGTTTACTTTTTTATCAACAGTGTATTAGAGGAAGTGGGCAAACATTTCAGGAATTATGAATGTCGGTTTTAGTACATGGAATGCTTCCATATTACTAATGTATTAGTTATACCGACGCATAGTGCATCATCTACCAATTGTTTGGATGGAATCACTAGCATAGACATTACATCCAAAAAATTGGTAGATGATGCACTATATATATATATTCACTGAAAAAACCATAGGTTTCACACCAGTTATAGTTAGGAATTAGCATTTAAAAAACCTATTACATTCACTGAAAAAACCATAGGTTTCACACCAGTTATAGTTAGGTGGAAATTTTACTCGCATAAAACCATTGAAATTCCCATGTTATAGTTAGTTGGACTCACTATAACTTGCGCGTGCAATGCACTGCTGATGACGTCACATATTACATCACTCATGACATGGTCAGTGACATCACTCATGACATCACTGATGACATCATCCAGTGAATGTGTATCTTTCTGAAAAATAAATATTTTTTATATATGTATATCTAAAGGTTGATGGAAGAATAAATGGGTAAATAAATGTCTAAATGGATGTTGTTTTTTGTGTAAAATTGATTGGTTAACTGACTTATTAAATGTATCTTAGTGAATACATATATTAGCGAGTAATGTTTAAATATTTAAATATCTGTATCTCTGTCTCACTTTGTGTATAAGTGGCTGCATGGGTTGGTGAGTAGCTACATGAGTGTGTATATGGGTTATTAGTAGCTTGTTTGAGTATCAGTATCAGGGTCTGTATGGTTCGGTGGGGGATATTACTTAGAGCACAGATGCATGAATGAGTGACTCACTATTTGTATGTATTTTGAAGACATTTACAAAAAGGGGTGGTGAGGGACAGAGTCTCTGAATTAAGCAGAAAGCTCTCACCCAGTCAAAAGATCAGGGCTAGATCCAACACCGTTTTTTAGCTCACTGCACCATCCCAGTTTCAGAACCTGGCTGTATGCAAATTAGTCTGTTCCTGCCCCAGTGCATGATGGGAACAGGACAAACCAAACTACAGAAGCCAATTCTTACACTGGGAAGGAAACAAGCTCCCGGGGACCGGTTTCTGGCATTACAGCCGTCTTCGGCCCGGTTTGCTTGAATCCTGATGGTGCAATGAGCAAGGGTCTCACATCTGAGAATACCCTTCCACGCTTAGGGTGGACAAAAATATTTACAAAAAGGGGTGGTGAGGGACAGAGTCTCTGAATTAAGCAGAAAGCTCTCACCCAGTCAAAAGATCAGGGCTAGATCCAACACCGTTTTTTAGCTCACTGCACCATCCCAGTTTCAGAACCTGGCTGTATGCAAATTAGTCTGTTCCTGTCCCAGTGCATGATGGGAACAGGACAAACCAAACTACAGAAGCCAATTCTTACACTGGGAAGGAAACAAGCTCCCGGGGACCGGTTTCTGGCATTACAGCCGTCTTCGGCCCGGTTTGCTTGAATCCTGATGGTGCAATGAGCAAGGGTCTCACATCTGAGAATACCCTTCCACGCTTAGGGTGGACAAAAATATTTACAAAAAGGGGTGGTGAGGGACAGAGTCTCTGAATTAAGCAGAAAGCTCTCACCCAGTCAAAAGATCAGGGCTAGATCCAACACCGTTTTTTAGCTCACTGCACCATCCCAGTTTCAGAACCTGGCTGTATGCAAATTAGTCTGTTCCTGTCCCAGTGCATGATGGGAACAGGACAAACCAAACTACAGAAGCCAATTCTTACACTGGGAAGGAAACAAGCTCCCGGGGACCGGTTTCTGGCATTACAGCCGTCTTCGGCCCGGTTTGCTTGAATCCTGATGGTGCAATGAGCAAGGGTCTCACATCTGAGAATACCCTTCCACGCTTAGGGTGGACAAAAATATTTACAAAAAGGGGTGGTGAGGGACAGAGTCTCTGAATTAAGCAGAAAGCTCTCACCCAGTCAAAAGATCAGGGCTAGATCCAACACCGTTTTTTAGCTCACTGCACCATCCCAGTTTCAGAACCTGGCTGTATGCAAATTAGTCTGTTCCTGTCCCAGTGCATGATGGGAACAGGACAAACCAAACTACAGAAGCCAATTCTTACACTGGGAAGGAAACAAGCTCCCGGGGACCGGTTTCTGGCATTACAGCCGTCTTCGGCCCGGTTTGCTTGAATCCTGATGGTGCAATGAGCAAGGGTCTCACATCTGAGAATACCCTTCCACGCTTAGGGTGGACAAAAATATTTACAAAAAGGGGTGGTGAGGGACAGAGTCTCTGAATTAAGCAGAAAGCTCTCACCCAGTCAAAAGATCAGGGCTAGATCCAACACCGTTTTTTAGCTCACTGCACCATCCCAGTTTCAGAACCTGGCTGTATGCAAATTAGTCTGTTCCTGTCCCAGTGCATGATGGGAACAGGACAAACCAAACTACAGAAGCCAATTCTTACACTGGGAAGGAAACAAGCTCCCGGGGACTGGTTTCTGGCATTACAGCCGTCTTCGGCCCGGTTTGCTTGAATCCTGATGGTGCAATGAGCAAGGGTCTCACATCTGAGAATACCCTTCCACGCTTAGGGTGGACAAAAATATTTACAAAAAGGGGTGGTGAGGGACAGAGTCTCTGAATTAAGCAGAAAGCTCTCACCCAGTCAAAAGATCAGGGCTAGATCCAACACCGTTTTTTAGCTCACTGCACCATCCCAGTTTCAGAACCTGGCTGTATGCAAATTAGTCTGTTCCTGTCCCAGTGCATGATGGGAACAGGACAAACCAAACTACAGAAGCCAATTCTTACACTGGGAAGGAAACAAGCTCCCGGGGACCGGTTTCTGGCATTACAGCCGTCTTCGGCCCGGTTTGCTTGAATCCTGATGGTGCAATGAGCAAGGGTCTCACATCTGAGAATACCCTTCCACGCTTAGGGTGGACAAAAATATTTACAAAAAGGGGTGGTGAGGGACAGAGTCTCTGAATTAAGCAGAAAGCTCTCACCCAGTCAAAAGATCAGGGCTAGATCCAACACCGTTTTTTAGCTCACTGCACCATCCCAGTTTCAGAACCTGGCTGTATGCAAATTAGTCTGTTCCTGTCCCAGTGCATGATGGGAACAGGACAAACCAAACTACAGAAGCCAATTCTTACACTGGGAAGGAAACAAGCTCCCGGGGACCGGTTTCTGGCATTACAGCCGTCTTCGGCCCGGTTTGCTTGAATCCTGATGGTGCAATGAGCAAGGGTCTCACATCTGAGAATACCCTTCCACGCTTAGGGTGGACAAAAATATTTACAAAAAGGGGTGGTGAGGGACAGAGTCTCTGAATTAAGCAGAAAGCTCTCACCCAGTCAAAAGATCAGGGCTAGATCCAACACCGTTTTTTAGCTCACTGCACCATCCCAGTTTCAGAACCTGGCTGTATGCAAATTAGTCTGTTCCTGTCCCAGTGCATGATGGGAACAGGACAAACCAAACTACAGAAGCCAATTCTTACACTGGGAAGGAAACAAGCTCCCGGGGACCGGTTTCTGGCATTACAGCCGTCTTCGGCCCGGTTTGCTTGAATCCTGATGGTGCAATGAGCAAGGGTCTCACATCTGAGAATACCCTTCCACGCTTAGGGTGGACAAAAATATTTACAAAAAGGGGTGGTGAGGGACAGAGTCTCTGAATTAAGCAGAAAGCTCTCACCCAGTCAAAAGATCAGGGCTAGATCCAACACCGTTTTTTAGCTCACTGCACCATCCCAGTTTCAGAACCTGGCTGTATGCAAATTAGTCTGTTCCTGTCCCAGTGCATGATGGGAACAGGACAAACCAAACTACAGAAGCCAATTCTTACACTGGGAAGGAAACAAGCTCCCGGGGACCGGTTTCTGGCATTACAGCCGTCTTCGGCCCGGTTTGCTTGAATCCTGATGGTGCAATGAGCAAGGGTCTCACATCTGAGAATACCCTTCCACGCTTAGGGTGGACAAAAATATTTACAAAAAGGGGTGGTGAGGGACAGAGTCTCTGAATTAAGCAGAAAGCTCTCACCCAGTCAAAAGATCAGGGCTAGATCCAACACCGTTTTTTAGCTCACTGCACCATCCCAGTTTCAGAACCTGGCTGTATGCAAATTAGTCTGTTCCTGTCCCAGTGCATGATGGGAACAGGACAAACCAAACTACAGAAGCCAATTCTTACACTGGGAAGGAAACAAGCTCCCGGGGACCGGTTTCTGGCATTACAGCCGTCTTCGGCCCGGTTTGCTTGAATCCTGATGGTGCAATGAGCAAGGGTCTCACATCTGAGAATACCCTTCCACGCTTAGGGTGGACAAAAATATTTACAAAAAGGGGTGGTGAGGGACATCACTGATGACATCATCCAGTGAATGTGTATCTTTCTGAAAAATAAATATTTTTTATATATGTATATCTAAAGGTTGATGGAAGAATAAATGGGTAAATAAATGTCTAAATGGATGTTGTTTTTTGTGTAAAATTGATTGGTTAACTGACTTATTAAATGTATCTTAGTGAATACATATATTAGCGAGTAATGTTTAAATATTTAAATATCTGTATCTGTGTCTCACTTTGTGTATAAGTGGCTGCATGGGTTGGTGAGTAGCTACATGAGTGTGTATATGGGTTATTAGTAGCTTGTTTGAGTATCAGTATCAGGGTCTGTATGGTTCGGTGGGGGATATTACTTAGAGCACAGATGCATGAATGAGTGACTCACTATTTGTATGTATTTTGAAGACAGCATGTGTGCAAGACTGTATGGGTGGATGATTGTGTGTATGGGTGGGTTAGTGAGTATGTGTTTTTATAATTGATTGTTTAAGAGAGTAAATATGTTTCCGTTTCTGTAGAAGTATGTGTAGTGGTGTGTATATAGCAGTATAATCAAGTAATTGGTTTTTTGATAGTTTATTTGCATGTGTGAATTTATGTGTGAGTAACTATATGGATGAGTATTAGTGTGTAACAGGATGTATAGGTGTATGAGTACATATGATGAGTAAGTACATGTATGAGTGACTATATAGAACTGTTGGTGAATGAGTGGATGTGTATGTAGATGTTGGAATTACCTAATAAGTTGTTGTAATTGGTATTGGTTTCTCCTTTTTTAAGAAAATGTTAGTTTCTATTTTTGAATGTGTGTGTCAAAGGTTATTTTATGCTGATAGGAGGTCTGCCACTTTGACACAAGGATGTTGTCATCAGTGATGTCATTTGAGATGTCATCAGTGATGTCATGAGTGATGTCACTGACCATGTCATGAGTGATGTAAATGTGACGTCATCAGCAGTGCATTGCACGCGCAAGTTATAGTGAGTCCAACTAACTATAACGTGGGAATTTCAATGGTTTTATGCAAGTAAAATTTCCACCTAACTATAACTGGTGTGAAACCTACGGTTTTTTCAGTGAATATATATATATATATATATATATATATATATATATTACCTACTGGAGATAGCCAGTAGGTATATATAGTTAGGATTTTTTCTCTATGGAACTTTTGAAAATTCTATGTCTAATAACTTTGGCGTTTGTGGATGGAATCGGCTGAAATTTTCAGGAAAATGGCACATTTTGTTTCTGAGCAGCCCCTGAAAATTTGGGGGGGGGGTCGTCAAGGGGGGGCCGAGAAAAAAGGGGGGTCCCAAAACGCGTTTTTCCCATGTTAATTTCCATAGGGCGGTTGGCCTCACTTTTAGCCCGAACGGCTGAATGGATTTCCACCAAACTTGGCAAAATTGTAGGGACTTTTAGCCCGATGTGCCTTTGCTGGGTCTCAATATATGTGCTCCAGTGGTTTTTGAGAAATTAACGTTTAAAACAAGATATATATCTGTAACAGCGCTCCGGGCAGCGCTCCGGTTCGCGTACTTTTCGCGTACTTTTCGCGTACTTTTCGCGTAACGGAACTTTGCGATGCGAAGCTGATTGGCTCTCCGGTGTCTGTCAACATTCTAAACAGTCCGGAGCGGCCGCCATCTTGTCTCTCGGTAGGATCGAGAGACAAGAGGAGGCCAAAACAAAGGGGGAAATGAAGGAAAGGGGGCAAGGTAGACCCCTTCTGACCCCCTAGGATTGATGAGGGGGATATTATAGAGCCACGCGGGGCCCAAAAAAAACAAAATCCGATTTTTTCGCGGTAGAGGCGCGCCCCGGTACGCGAACCGGGCAGCTAACCGGACAGCTAACCGGGCAGCTAACCGGGAAGCTAACAGGCAGTGTAACGGGAGTCTGAGGAGTAGCTGATTGGCTGTCAACATTGTAAACAGTCCGGAGCGGCCGCCATCTTGTCTCTATATAGTTAGGATTTTTTCTCTATGGAACTTTTGAAAATTCTATGTCTAATAACTTTGGCGTTTGTGGACGGAATTGGCTGAAATTTTCAGGAAAATGGCACATTTTGTTTTTCTGAGCAGCCTCTGAAAATTTAGGGGGCGGTCATCAAGGGGGGGCCGAGAAAAAAGGGGGGTCCCAAACCGCGTTTTTCCCATTCATTTTTCCATAGGGCGGTTGGCCTCACTTTTAGCTCGAACGGCTGAATGGATTTGCACGAAACTTGGCAAAATTGTAGGGACTGTTAGCCCGATGTGCCTTTGCTAGGTCTCAATATATGTGCTTCAGTGGATTTTGAGAAATTAACGTTTAAAATAAGATATATATCTGTAACAGCGCTCCGGGCAGCGTTCCGGTTTGCGTACTTTTCGCGTAACGGAACTTTGCGATGCGAAGCTGATTGGCTCTCCGGTGTCTGTCAACATTCTAAACAGTCCGGAGCGGCCGCCATCTTGTCTCTCGGTAGGATCGAGAGACAAGAGGAGGCCAAAACAAAGGGGGAAATGAAGGAAAGAGGGCAAGGTAGACCCCTTCTGACCGCCTAGGATTGATGAGGGGGATATTATAAAGCCACGCGGGGCCAAAAAAAAAAAAAAAAAATCGGATTTTTTCGCCGTAGAGACGCGTCTTGGTACGCGAACCGGGCAGCTAACCGGGCAGCTAACCGGGAAGCTAACCGGCAGTGTAACGGGAGTCTGAGGAGAAGCTGATTGGCTGTTATCATTGTAAACAGTCTGGAGCGGCCGCCATCTTGTCTCTCTGTGGGATCGAGAGACAAGAGGTGGAAAAAAAAAATGTGTAAATGAATGAAAGGGTTAAGGCAGACCCCTCCTGAACCCCTAGGATTGATGAGGGGGCTATTAAAGTTCCCTGTGGGGCAAAAGAAAAAAAATTGCGATTTTTCGTGGTAAAGGTGCTTCCTGGTACGTTAACTGGGCAGCTAACCGGCAGCGTAACGGGAGTCCGACATATTGTGTTTTTTGAACGTTTGTGATATGTGCACGTGTGGATTTTGTCTAATTAAGGTTAAAAAAATATATATATATCTTTAAGCGTGTTCTGGCGCGCTTACGTTTTGGGTTTGGTTTGCGCTGCAGAGACGATACGTCACTGTTATGCGATGCATCATGAGGCGTCTCACGGGCTACGTGATACGTCACTTAATAAAGAATATATTTTACAGCTATAGATATTAGCTTTTAAAAAACCAATGAAATTCACAGAAAAAACCATAGGTTATAGACCATATATAGTTAGGAATTTGCATTTACAAAACCTTGAAAATTCACTGAAAAAACCATAGGTTATAGACCATATATAGTTAGGGATTAGCATTTAAAAAACCTTATTTTATTTGCACAAAACCATTGAAATTCCATATATAGTTAGTTGCACTAACTATATATCGCGGACCCGCAATCCACTGCTAATGATGTCACATATTACATCATTCATGACATGGTCAGTGACATCACTGATGACATCACTGATGACATCTCAAATTACATCACTGATGACATCACTGATGACATCTCAAATGACATCACTGATGACATCACTGACATCTCATTTGACATTACTGATTACATCACTGATGATATCATTTATGTGATAATACATCTTCAGACTCTAATATAACCTTAGATACACTCAGTGTAAACAGGCACTCACAGACTGTCACACATCCATGGAGTTACTCACACACCTAGTCAGTCATGCAAAGAATCAATCACATCTCCATTTCCTCAACTATACAGTTATACACACCTTACTTATTCAAATATATACTAACACATATTTACTCTCTTATACAATCCTTGATACAAGTTCACAATGATTCATACAGCCACTCTCACATTCACTGGCTCTTATTTTCAGTTATTTATATATGTCAACTCTCACATGGAGTGTGTTTTACATATGTACTTACTTTGACATGTAGCACTGAGATATCCATTTACTCACCAATATACTCATGCACACAGTCAACTGTCCATACAGCTGTTTCTACATGCACTTTTGAACCCATACACCTAGGGAATCAACTGCTCACACATCTATGCACAGATTTATACACCTCCCAGCCACCCACACACATACTCAGTCTCCCATACAAATACTTGGGCAACCATTCAATAACCCATATAGTTTCTGATATAGCTACTGATTTAAACATGCAGCAGTTTACAGAACAACATAAATAATAATTGCCAAATTAAGACACTTTAATCACTAACCCATGCACTCAGTGAGACACATTTAATCATTCTCTCATACAGTCAGTCATGCACCTACTAAATCCTTCATCCAGACACTTATACATCCACTCATTCTTCAATATGTAAGACATATTTTAACTTTACAGAAACATACAGTCACTGGGTGTTGTCATCAGTGATGTCATCAGTGATGTCATTTGAGATGTCATCAGTGATGTCATCAGTGATGTCACTGACCATGTCATGAATGATGTAATATGTGACATCATTAGCAGTGGATTGCGGGTCCGCGATATATAGTTAGTGCAACTAACTATATATGGAATTTCAATGGTTTTGTGCAAATAAAATAAGGTTTTTTAAATGCTAATCCCTAACTATATATGGTCTATAACCTATGGTTTTTTCAGTGAATTTTATATATATATATATATATATATATATATATATATATATATATATATATATATTAACTATGCGTGGTAAAAGCATACATTGTAAAAGCATATGCATTCTAAAAAAACATGTGGTAGTAAATGCGATGTAAAGGCATGCAAAGTTTTTCCCTGCGTTGTTCCATCATACACCCACTACAATCTAAAGCATTTTGAACAAGATAATACAAATTACGCATTTTATATACAATCAATACTCAATATGTACACACAATTATTTATCTATAAAATAAACTAGAATTTAATCTAGAAACACACTAACCAAAACTGCAAGCAGGTATATTCATATTTAAACATTAACTTATAAAACAAATATTTCTATTAATATTAATAATGAATATAACTGTACTTATTCCTTAAATGTAAACTATTTAAAAGTCATAATAATCCAAATTTAGGAATCAAATAAAAAATTGTATTATAAAAAAAGGCAACTATTTTTTATATAAAAAATGTAATTTGACACATAAAATATTTGTAATATTGAAATAAAATGTTTGCAAAACTTATAATATTTGAAATTTTTATATACAAACATTCAGATTATGTTACTTTATTTAAAATACTTTCAATATATTTGTAACTGCTATGTTATTTTTGTAATTTACCTTTGTTTAAGATTTCAAATATTTTAATGTAATATAAATACATATATATATTTTCACTAAAATTTATCAAAAATATTAAAGTAATGGAATGAATAATAACATTGTAAAAATGTATTTATTTATTAGGAAAAAAAGTTTTATTGGCATTTTCTGCTTAATAACAGTACACATTTACAATTATCATATCGACTGTCACATATATCTTCTCTCCGTTTCCTTTTATTTTTATATCTATATCTTAACATTTTTATTCTTAAAATGTTCATTCTTTTACATACATACTTTAGTTTGTTATGCCAGTTTAACAATAAACAAACAAACAATGTTGTCCCCACTCTCCATTGTTGTGTCAGATCTCTGAAAGAGAAGCAAAACAATCTTCCCATTGGTCATATCTTACATCCATTGCGTTCTCTATTGTTTCTTCATCTGGTCGCTCCTTCCTTACCCTACCTCTCCTTTCTTTTCCCCCTTGGTTCCTCACCCGAGACGTGGGGTTCTTTTATGTCTGCTAACATAAGGGAACAGGCATGAGCATCCTCTTCTACCTTTTCACCTCTACTGACCCTTTTCATTCTAACTTACTCTGCAATTGCCTATTCGGTCAGGTCTTTAATCCATCCCTTCAGTGTGGGGGGATCTGAACTGAGCCATCTTCTCGCTATACTCCTCTTTGCCAACACCAGCCCTAGTTGGATTAAGGCTTCTGAAGCAGTCCTAATATTACTACTGGTATTGTTGTTGATATTTTCCATCAAGTGGCAGTTTGCACCCAATCTATTACGTTTCCCCAGTATTGTGTCAGTGCTGGACAGCACCATATCATATGAATAAATTGTGATTCTTCCTGTCCGCATCTAGGGCATTTATTAGTGCGGTCCGTGTATTTTCTATTTAGGATCTGCAGGGTCAGATAAGTCTGCTGTGTAATATTATATTGTATAAGTTTAAATCTCGCATTTGAGCTTACCAGTTTAACTCCCTCACGTATTTTTGCCCATTCTTTATCTGTCAGGGGTTCACCTAACCTTTTTTAGGGGAGGTGGTCTCAGAACGCCCTATATATATGTGAGACTAGTCTACGGCCTCCAGGCAGGCCAAAGTGGCTGTAGGGTCGATGTAGTGGGCAGTTCTTGCAGATATGTAGGCCATATTTCACGGGCAATTGCTGAGATCTTTGCATATTGTAAAAACTGTATAATTCTCCCATTGTGTGAGATCCTCCTTCCATCCATCGGTTAATGGACATTGAGGTGTTGATTCCGAATCTGGAAAAAGCGATCCGATTAGCTGTACGGAGCATATTTCCCATACGAATCATACACCTACAACGTCCCCATACGTACGAGCAAGTGCGATTCGAACCCAAAGCGCCACTCCGTACGACTCGTACCAAACACCGTACAACTGCAAAGTACATACGGATTGTCTCCGGGTGACGCTATACGCTACGTCCGTACATAAATAGGCAGCCATTTCTGGAAAAGGAAGTACGATCTGTGTTGACGACACTCCATACGACCCTTTTGCTACGAGAGCCGTAAACAGCTGTAAAACCAGAGTCCGGCCCGAACTGCACCCCGGTACGTGACATACACGACATGAACCCCCTCAAGCGTATCATCCCAGCCCTGTACGCCTACGACCTCGTATATAGAAACTGACGACGGCACAGACGGTGAGTACAACGTACCGCAACAACGGAAGTATACCTGTACGGTCCGCCAAACGCTAGCGCATATCACAATTACAATAGTGATATGTGCCGCACACACGTCAGAAATGTCGGGGTACGGTACGCCACATGCTAGCGCATTTCACAATTGCAATAGTGATACGTGCCGCACACACGTCAGAAATGTCGGGGTAGGGGACGCCACATGCTAGCGCACATCACTATTGCAATAGTGATATGTGGCGCACACATGTCAGAAATGTCGGGTACGGTGCGCCACACGCTAGCGCATATCACAATTGCAATAGTGATACGTGCCGCACACACGTCAGAAATGTCGGAGTACGGTACGCCACACGCTAGCACATATCACAATTGCTATGGTGATACGTGCCGCACACACGTCAGAAATGTCGGGGTACGGTACGCCACACGCTAGCGCACATCACTATTGCAATAGTGATACGTGCCACACACACGTCAGAAATGTCGGGGTACGGTACGCCACACGCTAGCGCACATCACTATCGCAATAGTGATACGTGCCGCACACACGTCAGAAATGTCCGATACGGTACGCCACACACTAGCGCATATCACCATTGAAATAGCGATACCTGCCGCACACACGTCAGATATGTCGGGTACGGTGCGCCACACGCTAGTGCATATCACAATTGCAATAGTGATACATGACACACACATGTCATAAATGTTGGGGTATGGTACGCCACACGCTAGCAAATATCACAATTGCAATAGTGATACGTGCCGCACACACGTCAGAAATGTCGGGGTATGGTATGCAACACGCTAGCGCACATCACTATTGCAATAGTGATACGTGCCGCACACACGTCAGAAATGTTGGGTACGGTACGCCACACGCTAGCGCATATCACCATTGCAATAGTGATACGTGCCGCACACACGTCAGAAATGTCGGGTACGGTGCGTCACATCTGAGTGATGGGTAATAAAGACCCCCAGCAGTGCCCAGCAGTATAGGGGTGGGTGCACAGGACGCCCAGCAGTGCCCAACAATATAAGGGTTGGGTGCACAGGACTCCCAGTAATGCCCAGCAGTGCCCTACAGTGTAGGGGGTGGGTGCACAGGACTCCCAGAAGTGCCCAGCAGTGTCTAGCAGTGCCCTACAGTATAGGGGGTGGGTGCACAGGACTCCCAGCAGTGCCCAGAAGTGCCCAACAGTATAGGGGGGTGGGTGCACAGGACTCCCAGAAGTGCCCAGCATTGTCCAGCAGTGCCCAACAGTATAGGGGGTGGGTGCACAGGAATCCCAGCAGTGCCTAACAGTATAGGGGATGGATGCACAGAACTCCCAGTAGTGCCCAGCAGTGTCCAGCAGTGCCCAACAGTATAGGGGGTGGGTGCACAGGAATCCCAGTAGTGCCCAGCAGTGTCCAGCAGTGCCCAACAGTAAAGGGGGTGGGTGCACAGAACTCCCAGCAGTGCCCAACAGTATAGGGGTGGGTGCACAGGACTCCCAGCAGTGCCCAGCAGTATAGGGGTGGGTGCACAGGACTCCCAGCAGTACCCAACAGTATAGGGGTGGGTGCACAGGAATCCCAGCAGTGCCCAACAGTATAGGGGGTGGGTGCACAGGACTCCCAGCAGTGCCCAACAGTATAGGGGAGGGTGCACAGGACTCCCAGCAGTGCCCAGCAGTGCCCAGCAGTATAGGGGAGGGTTCACAGGACTCCCAGCAGTGCCCAACAGAATAGGGGTGGATGCACAGGACTCCCAGCAGTGCCCAACAGTATAGGGGGTAGGTGCACAGGACTCCCAGCAGTGTTCAGCAGTGCCCAACAGTATAGGGGGTGGGTGCACAGGACTCCCAGAAGTGCCCAGCAGTGCCCAACAGTATAGGGGGTGAGTGCATAGGACTCCCAGCAGTGCTCAACAGTATAGGGGGTGGGTGCACAGGACTCCCAGCAGTGTTCAGCAGTGCCCAACAGTATAGGGGGTGGGTGCACAGGACTCCCAGAAGTGCCCAGCATTGCCCAACAGTATAGGGGGTGGGTGCACAGGACTGCCAGCACTGCTCAGTCATTTGGGTGTGCATGTCCAACATCGTACATCAAGTACATGCCAGTATGTGTACATCCCTAACTGGGAACACTCATGATAGTTGCATATAAACACATCACACACAGCAGTGACCTACTCCACGGAGAATGGTATCCTTTCACACACTGGGTGAAACACCACATGTGGGTGTATTGTCAGATCCCACATGTACATCCACCCGTCTAGTTCGCTGGCACACACCCCTCCATCATGACTCAATAGTGTGTAGTCATGTAACAGACCACCAAAGAAATGAAGCACAAACGGTCTAATAAAGTGTCATGTACATCCCGGACATGATGTGGTTGTCCAGGTGGTACAACAGGTACGCCCTCATGGATGTGACAGGGTAGAAATCACCTAGATACCAAGAATCAAAATTTATTTTGTGTGTCCAAATATAAAACATGTACAATCTGAATCATAATGTCAAGGCTGATAACATTGTCATGCATAGTCTGATAAAGTTTGATGGTCTCCTTGAAGGCATTACTACATACTACAAACCCAAGCACAGTGAGTAGCATGGATGGCACTGACCAATTATCTGAATTAGTTTGTGAGCAGGCAAGGCCATTGCCGAATGGAAGGTACAAATCTATAGGGAATCAACAGAAACGTCATCACAACAATTGTGTAACTGTCCGTAGTGAACCTCACATGTGTCACTGAGGAAGGGACACTCTTTGGGACAATGTCTGCATGCAAACTGCAGACACACCAATCTAGATGGTTTGCTGCAACTTTGGGCTAGCACAAACATACAATGGTCCACCTCATTACCATCAGGAATTAGACATATGTTACTATACCCAAATATGAACATTACACCAACTTTTAGGGACACAGCAGTCAAAGCAATTTCCTGAAATGCAAAAGTTCAGAATGAAAAAAGAAAAGCTTTATTCAGCGCCAAAATCAAAAATACGAAAATAATGAGTCCTGGCTCACAGAAGGCCAATGGCCAGTCCAAATAAATGTCCCCAACAGTGGTGGCGTTGTGGATGTTGTCACACCCAAACTTGCCTGCACATTGAGATCAGATGTCTGTGGACACATGGGGGGCATCATCGGGGTAATTGTTCGGCACCGCAGGGACAGGAGAGGGAAGGGCAGGTGTAGTGGGTCCAGGTGGGGTGGATTCCTCCACAGTGTCCGGTGCAGCGCCAAATGATGACAAATATTCAGCGCTGCACACTGCTGCCAGTTCAGACAAACTACCACCTGAACCCGGGGACACAATGGGGGTGGAGGTAGAGGGCTGTGAGTCAGGTGTTGTGTGTCTGTGGATGCGTGTGTGATGTCTGTCCCCTCTCCCTGTGGGTGTGCCTACATCCCCTTGAGATTGGGTGCATGGAGATTTGCGTTTCCACTGCCGTGTGGGTGTGCTGGGTGTGTCTGTTGTGGTGTCTGACCTGTGGCGTCTGCATGTAAGTTGGACAGGTATGGGAGAGGGTGATGTGGATGGGTCTGAAGGAGTGGGGGGGGGGCTGACGCTGCAGGATGGACAGTGCTGCCGTCAGTGCAGACTCTATGGCTGCCAAACTCCGACTTTGGCCAGACATGGCTGATGACATGCCCTCCATGTATGACAAAAACTGCGTCATGATGTGTGTTTGGCCATGGAGGACAGTCAGCATTGATGCTTGACCAACTTGGATCTGCCGGAGCAGGTCACAGACTCAGCACTGAGGGCAGCAGGGGAAACAGGGGCAGGGGCTGCGGTGCCGGGGACAAAGGAGACACGGGGGTAGCACGGACCCTAAGGACCCTAACAACTGGGAGGGTGGAGATGGTTCCAGAGGAGGGGACAGGCATAGGTGTTGTAGTTGGCATAGCTGCATACTTCCCCTCCTCCTGGGAGTCAAAATCCGAGCTGTCTGCATGATATGAGGTGTCGTGCTCATGAGGTCCGGCCGCCTGACTCCCCTCACCCTCTGTGCCACTACCTCCCTCCGACTCCTCAAAGCTGGTGGCAGTGCTGCTGGGTCCCTCTGTCCGGTCCATGCCTGTGTCTCCTCCAGAATGTGGTGATGATGCTGTTGGCAAGGAGAAAATGTAAAATATATCAGTCAGCTGTACACATCAGACATATCAGCAACAAATCATTTGGGGACATTTTGATTCATGGCATGCATCATGAGTCACATGCCACATAACTCAACACATATATAAGTCTAGTAATGAGCAATTGTAATAGACACAAAGCTCACTGTATACAAAGATACAAGTAACAGACAAGGCCACAACTTGTATGAGAGTCACAATGATGAGCCACTGCCTGTCAACAGGATAGGTGTGGATCAATCACCGTTCAGTTGCCCACTCTGCCACCCAAGTCCAGACATGGTCATGTTCAAATCTGTCTGACCCTGTGCCACATGGGAACAGTCCTGCCCGAACTGCCATGTGATGCCATCCCTGGACCTGAAACAAGTTTTCACTCACCTCTCACTGGCATCACAGCTGTCTACAGCCAGGCCTGTGTGAAACACAGATGTATATATAAACAAGCATGGCTGAAGACGGCTGTAATGCCAGAAAGTGGTTCCAGGAACCTTGTTCTCAGTCCAGGGAAGGCATGGCTTGACAATTATGGCTGTACTGTTCCCATGAGGTACATGGACAGACAGATTTGCAGATGACCATGTTTGAACTTGGGGGGCAGAGTGGGCAACAGAGTGGTGATGGATAAAACCCTGACCTGTTGACTGTGTGTGAGTATAGGATTGGTACAGAGGCTCCCTCCATCCCCACACACTGTAGTGACACTCCTCACAGGGGCAACTATCACCACACCATACAGTTGCTAGCACAGAACACATACTGGCTGTCAATTGAAGTGGCACACATGTCCAAAATTCAGAAAATGACAAAGCTAATGTGCCTACAATTTTGAATGTGAAAAACATTGATGCATTCTTGACACACCCGCAACCACATGGGAAATCTGAATACTGTAGAGTGCACACCAAGAAAATACTGTGTTGCACCACCAATCCATACATGTAGCAATAAACGATGTGAAACAATCATCTCTGGAAGCCAATAACATCGCCTGTAAATCCAACAATGACTGCATTGTTCAGCAGCACAGACTAAATGCAGAGTGACAATTTCCCATCAGAAATAACATACACAGCACACCAGTGACAAGGCCAAACAGCCAGGCCCATCACACCTCCCAGGCACAACACCCCCAATCACTCCGTCAATGTGAGTGATAGAGCTCAAGTAGTGAGAACTCATAATCTGGATATCAATAACTGGTCAGCTATATCAAGTAAGCCAAGGTCACATTGTGTGGATGCCCATCAATATTACTTACAAACAACCTGCAACATTTCTTGTGAATATGCACACACGCACTGCCCAGTGGGAGTATGCACCAGCCAAATTTTGTATACATGGACAGTGTGCACATGTAGTTAACACATGAGAAGTACAAAGTATACTAGGGAAAAAGTCCACTGAGGCAGACTCCTGCTGAACTCCATGTAGAGACTCATGATCAGTGCCAAAATATCATGAAGGGCAAACACAGTGCACATGTCGTGCAACAGTTAAGGTACCAACACGTGTCACAGACCTCCTTCCAACATGATGATGTGATAAGCAATATGCAGACTAACACATTGCACCCTAGGAGGACATGCGCAAAAATGAAAGACCCAAAGCAGGGGACAAATGTGGAGGAGGGGAAGGGATGTAAAATAGCATCTGCTGAATATGGGGCATTTAAATGACAATGCATAAAGGCCTGTCTGACCACACCACCCCCACTGTGGGAGTGTTACTTGGCTTCGGAGCACTGCAGCTAGCATGTGACACACATGACAACAAACAGACATGTACCTACCCCCTCCTTGCTGCTGTCCCTCCTGCAACTGCCTATGGAGGTCTGGGAAAACCACTTCCAGGACCCGGAGCATGTGGGGGGTGAGGTGACGGGTGCCGCCATGCTGGCGTGGAGCTTCAAGCTTCAGCTGGACCCGGGCGATACGGCAGGTCCAGCACCCGATGTCCTGTCACCTCTTCCTGATGGTACGGATCCTCCGGCGAGAGCCCCCCCACTCCTGACCGCCCTGGCTATGTCCAGCCAGATCTCTCCCTTCTCATAGGCAGATACCTGTCAGGAAGATAAAGTGAAACAACATCAGTACACCTGGTCCATGTCCCAAAGACACACACTTGCACCACATTGACGATGACAACAGGGCATAGGATGCTGACCGGACTTGCATCATTGTCCATGTGAATGTGGCCTGTGAGCAAACACCAATGCACTAAATGTCTTTGAAAAGCTACAGATGCCATAAGGGCTGCAAACCACTCACTGAGCATGGCACACACTGAACAAGATATGCTACTTCAGGGTGTTGGACAGCACGTGACATGCTGTCACATATCCCACTACACCTAAGAACCATCAGCAGACCACACATGCACACCCTGGCACAGATCATTTGCTTGTCATTGTCAACAGTGTATACAACCTCTCTTTGCACATGTCACGCTTTAGGAAGATGTGACACAGGCCTCATGCTAACTGTCCAAGTCATGTACACGGCACTGCAAACTTGTCACATCAGATGGGCACAGCTGTGGCATACGTCATGCATCAGTGTTGCTAAACAGCACATACACAATTAGCCAGGTGACAAAGAACATTCACACTCTTCAATGTCCATGACTTCAAAACATGCATTTGTCCAACATCCACACAGGTGATGAATAACAATCATCAACAGTGAGTACATTCATCTGTCACTCTGGGGGAAACGCTGTCACACCTCAGTAAATCATGCCACAAAAACATGCAAGGTGTGGTACAGCAGAAAGCGTGATTCACATTGCATTGAAAGACACAGTTAGCACAATGCAGGTGAGCAGTAAAAACTATTTCACCACATCATTCACTGCATGGGAGATACCACAATGTACACACCCGGCACTCACTCAAAACAACATTGCATCTCAGTTCCATTAATACACAATGGCTGTAGTGTCACACACACAACAGGTGCACAGTCCAAGGTAGTGCAGTCATCACTCACCTGCTCCCCTGGTCTCCCATACAGCTTGCTGTAGTTTGGCAGGAGGGCATCCAGCAGGGCCTTGTTCTCCTCCTCACTGAATGCAGGTGCCCTCTCCATGCTCAGCAAAATCAGGGTCCAGGGAATGCAGAGACAGCAGCAGTGTTGTCCACTCCAATGTTGTGCAGGCAAGTGCCCTTCCACAGCCACATGCAGCCTTAAATCAGTGCTGCTGAGGGGCTGTCAGCCCAAGGAGTACAGTGTGATAGGCCAGATAACTTTGCATCCTATGTTTCATCCAATCCCATTACACATAAGGCCATGACACACATTTGCATGGTTTAAAAACTGAGCTTGAGCACCACAACACATTTTGCAACATTGTATAGTTTTGCCCAACTGATTTTTCCAGAACACCTGTGGAACACACTCAAATCTCTGTTTCCTTGACAACTAGCCTGCATTCTGGGCATTCTACTCGTCCCCTAGATGTTCCCTATGTATTATCTGGAATCCCCACACAAATACGGTGCGTTTTCCGTCGGGAATGCAATTTATTCAATAGGTAAACGACCCGTACACACGCACATAATATTGGGGTACGCTCTGCTCACGTATGTCTACAAAGCAATAGGGAAACGACCCACACACACGCACGTACTATTGGGGTACGCTCTGCTCGCGTATGTCTACAATGCAATAGTGAAACAACCAGTACACACGCACGTACTATTGGGGTACGCTCTGCTTGCGTATGTCTACAATGCAGTAGTGAAACAACCCGTACACACGCATGTACTATTGGGGTACGCTCTGCTTGCGTATGTCTACAATGCAATAGTGAAACGACCCGTACACACGCACGTACTATTGGGGTACGCTCTGCTCCCGTATGTCTACAATGCAATAGTGAAACGTCCCATACACATGCACGTACTATTGGGGTAAGCTCTGCTCGTGTATGTCTACAATGCAATAGGGAAACAACCCGTACACACGCACGTACTATTGAGGTATGCTCTGCTCGCGTATGTCTACAATGCAATAGTGAAACGACCCGTACACACGCACGTTCTATTGGGGTACTCTCTGCTCGCGTATGTCTACAATGCAATAGTGAAATGACCCGTACACACGCACGTACTATTGGGGTAAGCTCTGCTCGCGTATGTCTACAATGCAATAGGTAAACAACCCGTACACACGCACTGACTATTGGGGTACTGGGCGTTTCACACGCTCTAGTGAATGCATGTGTACAGTGCATTCAACAAGCTCACGCATGGCACCATTACTATAGTGAGAACAGGAAAACACATGGCAGGGATGTGGGTGTGGGGTACTCATGAGGATGCCCATGTATGTGTTGGCATGGCATACTTACATGAGCAGGCCCTAGGTGGGGCACACAGTTCTATAGCAGAGGACATGTGATCTGGTGGCACAGTTGATGTGTGATGGGCTGTGGAGACATGACATTTGTGATTGGCCACTATGTCGTTCACATTACCTTCACACTTGTCACATGAGTAACATCATGAACATGTTGTCATTCACATGAACACTGGGATGTCACACTCTTCAGTACGGGCATCTGTCACATGATGCCAGGGACAGGGGCACTGTCTCACTTGACCAATTGACGCTCAGCATTACCCTGTGTAACAATGTAATGTGTGTGCCATGTAACAGATTGGACATGCTGTTTGTATCCGGTAAACGCAATCCTCTTTAGGTGCATCTGTGATGGGTCTGTGTTGTGATTGCAAGTGTCTCTCATGTACGCACACCATGCCACAGGGGCATTTCTACAGCTCAAGTGTGTGATGGCCTCATAGAGCATTTGTCCACAGACATACATATCTGGATTCTGAGGATGAGTGTGGTGTTGTTTACTGGTAAACAACAAGAGAAGAAGGGCTTAAGGACACTCTACCCCTGTTCAATTATATCTAACAACAAAGGAGTGACTACTGTTATGACTAATCTAAGGTTTTAGCCAACAAACAAATGAAACTACAGAAAAATGAAGTGTGTACAACGTGAAAAACCCAAAAAGTTTTTATATAAAACCCTCACTCACCCGTCTACTGGGTGACATGCTTCATCATCGGGTTTCACCGGGCGGGCCGAATGCCTACCCGGTGTGCTACGACACCTGCAGTTGCAGTGGAGCTGGTTTATTTCAGTGTTAATGGTGCTGTACATGATTGTGGTGAAGTTTAAAAGAGTGCGAACTTTAACCAAGACCAAACTTTAATAAAGGTTAAAGTAAGCACACGTTAAAATAGTTGTGGACCCGCTTGACTATAAATATGAGCCAAATTGTCCATTGGGTGTGTCAAAAGGTCGACATGTTTCTGCTCAATATAGCCGAATCGGCCGAGCTTTCATCAGGACCAAGACAAATAAATAGTGAAAACACTGGGTGGTGTACGCACGCTAAGGCATACCCTAACCTCAGTGTAAGAAAAGAAGTAGAACTCACGGTTTCTTTACCGGACCGCCCTGGTATTGCCAGGTGTCCGAACGTGACAGCACTTTGTGCCTCACTTCATGGGACCGGTGGCAGGGGTTACATCACATCGGAGAGTGTTCACTCGAGATGGCTCCCCGCGTGTGACCTACAGTGGTTCACATCCACCGCCCAAATAATTATTCCTTTTCTTACACTGAGGTTAGGGTACGCCTTAGCGTGCGTACACCGCCCATTGTTTTCACTATTTATTTGTCTTGGTCCTGATGAAAGCTCAGCCGATTCGGCTATATTGAGCAGAAACATGTCGACCTTTTGACACACCCAATGGAAAATTTGGCTCAAATTTATAGTCAAGCGGGTCCACAACTATTTTAACGTGTGCTCACTTTAACCTTTGTTAAAGTTTGGTCTTGGTTAAAGTTCGCACTCTTTTAAACTTCACCACCATCACGTACAGCACCATTCACACTGAAATAAACCAGCTCCACTGCAACTGCAGGTGTCAAGGCAAACCGGGTAGGCATTTTGCCCGCCCAGTGAAACCCGATGATGAAGCATGTCACCCAGTATTGGGGTGAGTGAGGGTTTTATATAAAAACTTTTGGGGTTTTTCACGTTGTACACACTTCACTTTTCTGTGGTGTAGTTTAGTCAAATGCACAACTCAGGCACAATATCACAGAAATATTAAAAATATAGCACATGTGACGTGGGTGTGTTCCTTGCAGTCAGCTGTCTGGATGTGTTGATGACCTTCTCATGCAGGTCACGTGACGTGTGTCACTGACGTGATACATTGTTCTGGTAACTCAGACCAGCCCAGCTGAACATTTCAGTGCATGTCATGTCCATTTCACTGACAACAGGTGAATCAGTTTTGTTGTAGGAGTGCCAACTAGCTGGCATAAGTGTCCATGATGTATAGCCCACGGCAGAATCATTTGTGATTTTATGTGTTGAAGCAGTGTTTATTGTGCTATGTACATTGTAATTGTTGTTTGCTGGTAGTTGTACACCTTTCGCCCCAAGCATGTTGTGCAGGGCACCCCCTCTGGCAAGGCCGTTGCCTGACTTGGATGCCATGAGGGTACGTGATTGCATACGCCGCTACAGATTCACTTGCGAGTTGATTCAGAAGTTGCCGGACAGGCTGGAACCACATCTCCAACCGCAACACAGGTATCCAACTGCGCTGACACCCAAGGTAAAGGTGATGGCAGCCCAACATTTCTTTGCCACAGGTACGTTCCAATTCACCATAGCTGATATGTGGGGGGTGTCCCAGACCATGTTCAACCGTGTACTACGTGATGTCTTAGCTGCTATGTTGGAGCACATTGATGAATTCATTAAGTTCCCTACTCCAGAAGAGTTGACCGATGTCATGGGTGAATTCTATGCCCTGGGACACATGTACATGTAATTGGGTCCATTGATGGGACACATGTTGGACTGGTGCCACCACAGGCTCAGGAGCAGGCCTACCGCAACAGGAAACATTACCACTCCATAAATGCCCTGGTGGTGTGTCTTGCTAACATGATGATTTCCCATGTTTGTGCACGTTTTCCAGGATCGTGCCACGAAGCATTCATCATGAGGCGGAGCAGGGTACCAAAGATGATGCTGCAGCTGCGCAACCATCGTGCATGTCTTGTTGGTGGGTAAACACTGTTTCTCATGTATGTCTTAATGTAATTTGTCTCTCTCACAGCTTCTCATTACACACTCATTGCCATGATGTATTGTTGTAGGAGACGCCGGATATCCCAACATGCCGTGGCTCATGACTCCACTACGCAACCCCAGAACTGCTGCAGACCAGCGGTACAATAATGCACACGGGAAGATCAGGCGTGTGATAGAGCGTACGTTTGGACTCCTGAAGAGCTGGTTCAGGTGTCTCGACAAGACAGGCAGATCCCTTCCATATGCCCCGCTCAAGGTGTGTAACATCTTCATTGTGTGCTGCATGCTGCACAACATGGCAGTTGAGAAGGACGTGCCACTCATCCTGGATCCTGATGATGAGGAACATCCACCCGTTGAGGATGAAGGCCTTGGCCAGGATGCTAGCGATGAGGAGGATGATGATGATATCCGGAGTCAGCTCATACGCAACTTCTTCTCATAACGGTGAGTACCTGTAAAATAGTGTTCATGCTACTACCATGGAGTGACATGTGTAGCATACTGTGTGTCCAGCAGACTGTCTACAATGTCACTTTGATGGTTGTGGTGCAGTGTCACACAAGTGCCGAGGTGATGCCACACACATGAGCGAAATGAGTGAACTTTGAATGTACAAGTGTACTACATTGTTAGTGTTCTGTACATGACCATGTCAGAATTAATATATCCAGTACGTGACCCCTTGTGTGCCTGTCCTTTCCAGGTCGCCCTGCCTGTTGTCTGTTTGTGTCATCTTGGTCCTCCTGCAATTCCTCTTGATGATAGCAACGTCGGATGAACTTGCGTTCCCTGCACGGACATGTGGAAATGTAAGTTTTGGTAAGGATTACAAACAGGCAGTTTATTGTTGGTATGGTTCATAAATGTGTGGAAACTGTTCATGCGCATGTTGTAGGCCCATACATACATTGTCACGTTACCATGTATCAATTTTATGTTGCACCACTCCAATGACAAGACACTCACCTTTCTTGACAGTCATCTGTAGTTGAGTATTGACTTTGGTGAATGCATCAATGTGTGGTAACATTGACCCTGACACATTGCGGGTAACACGGCTTGCCATTGTGTGTGACATCACAAACACAGGCTCCGTGGAGAATTGAACCCTCACTGTGTGCAGCAGGATGTGTCCGAATCATCCACTCAACCTTGTGGGCCAGTACAGTTTGATTTCCAGAAAACAATGTTGTGTCAGTGTGGGCCAGTGTATGTCCCACATGTTCTGTCAACTGTCCTCTGAGTCTGATGGAAGGGATGCATTGCCCCTAGTGGCATTATGTCATGTCACTGTCATGTCGTTACCTCAGTGCCGGTGGAGAACACTGCTTCGCTAGCCTTCTTGGTGATTTGATGTTCACTTTCCATTCCCATGATGCCAGGTATGTTGCGCTGATGTCATCACTACGTTAGGCTGTAGCAAATGTTAAATCTCTGTGGCACCAGTCGAGTGAGGTAATTTACATGATTATCTTGTGCCGTGAGGCATCTCATGGTCACGGTAGGCTTATTTTTGTGGCTTTGTTCCTCATTACTCGCTGTTGAGTTTGGTCAAACCTGCTTGTCATGTTTAGCATAGTGGGGCACAGTTGCAAGAGCCAATGACTGGCTCCTGTGGGGCTTCCTTGTGTTTAGGTCATTCCTATCCTCATTTGAGGAGCTGCTAACGGCTCTTGCGGGTGATGTCTACTTTCCTGTCATGGCCCTTACAGATTCGCAGGGCTACATACGGATTGTTGGCCTTGTGTCAGTAGCACTGCTATAGATTAAATTTTCTGAGAATAGGACCCTCAATCATACACTGTGAAATATTTGATGGCCGCATGGATCTAATTGCATAGTGGCAGCCTTGTAAGCGTTACACTTGCTTTGTTCAGATGAGAAACTGTACTACCTATTTATCTGTTGGTGTTCAAGCAACTGATCTAGTCTCATTGCTAAATCTGTAATCACACATAGGGTACAGTGCCAGTTGGCTACTATTATCGGAAGCCTTAGAACCCGTGTCTCGCTCCCAGTCTCTACCGACGCTGATCTACGTTTACTTCGGAACGTTCTTCATATGAAGAAGACTCCTCTGCTGCAATTTGTGCAGTATCTATATAAATTGAGCATTTTTTGACGCAATCAACTGAAAAGACTGGGAAGCGAGACAGGATTTCAAATATTTTTAAGTCAGAATCTGTGCATTTATCAAGATTAAATACTTTCAGCAACACAGCAACAGGAAGTTGGTTGACGACATTAACTCAGACCGTCATTAATCTTCTATCAGAAGCCATTCAAAAAGGTGGTTCATTTCGCCAATTTGGAAATTGAGTACGAATCGAGTGGGTTCTTTGCATCGATAAACATAAAAGGGGGAACATTATCGAATTAAGAACCCCACCGTCTTAATCAACTATTAGTGAGACAAGACAGTCTTGAATTTAGATCAGCTTTTCCTGTTTTATCTGCTAATCACCTTTAGAAAATAATTCGCTTTTTGAGGTTATTCTGTGACTAAGTTCAAGCCAGAATATAAAACCTTTATGTTTTCATGCTGAGGCTTCATGAAATCAGGTTGCTGTTCACTTCTTAAATTTAAGACATACGTAGCTACTCCAGAAGAAGGCGCTGGTCGCCGAAATGCGAGTAGAGAACTATCTGTTATGCCACTTTTTAAATTGTGAAATGTTATTTTTGAATGTGCATAAATGATGCATTGTTGAATTTATGAATACCTTGCTAGAGTCTAAATTGATCATTTTATTTGATATGTTTTGCAATTAGTGTTTTTAAATCAGGTCAATAATAAACTTTGAGTACAGACCTACTACTTCTTCTTTAAATTTATTTAGCTTACCATTAAGAATTTCTAGTTCAAGTGCCGTGGTTGTTATTTCACATGCTACAGTGCCAGTGGTTACACTTCACAGGTGTGACTGGTACAGTGTAGGTCCAAATGCATTCTGTGATTCTGTGACAAATGTATTGAATACTTATGCATGTTTAACTTTGTTTCAGATCTCCCTCCATGCAGTTCCCATCCTCTCCTTCCCACGCCTGATCTCCCTTTTGTGTCTGTCATTTGTACTCAGACCAAGGGGCTATTTGGAGATGGAACCCTTTCAGCATCGCACCACTCTGATGATCAAAGGTAGGGCCAGTCCCTGGGAGTCGTGTGGAGAATCTTTCAGCCGCATTACAGGTGACATCATTGCATGACTGTTATTGTCTTCAGAGCAATGCCACTGGGCATGTACAATGGATAATGCAGCATGGCCTCACAAACAACATTATCCTATTGTGTAGTAAGTGTGTTTAACACTGTACATTGTGCCTCATTGCTGTCAATGCACATCTCTTGCCAGTCTGCATGTGTTCAATATGGCATTGTTTACGATGGTTGTTCATATGTCATTACGTGTACATTGACAACATGCATGCTGTTGGTAATGGCAAATGTACCATATAGTGCCTGACGTACATGGTTGTGTATGTGTTGTTTAGATTGCTACACATGACGTGCATGCTACACCTGCTGACGCTGTGTGTCCTGTCCCCTGCTTGGCCTTAGGCTGCCTAATCCTGTGCCCATGATAGTTGGCGACTGTTCAGACATTTAGCGCTCAGTGAGCCATGGGTAACCAGACACTCCAGCCTTCACATACACATGTCACTTTGTGCCCTGCTAGAATCCTTGGATTTGTGTGCTTGTTTAGTATGTTGTCACACCCCTTCTGCCGTCATGTATTCACTCATTCATGCTGCTGCATCCCCAGCCACAACACAGCACCAAGTGGCCCGATCCTGCACCACACACAACTACAAAACACTCCTCCATCCATCTATTCTTAAAGCATGCCACAGCTTGTCTGTGCCACTGTTCCACAACCTCCATGAGAAAGGCAGGTCCGTCAGCACCGGCAACAAGCACACTGCAAGACGCTCACCTCTTTTCATGACTCATGTGACACAACAGACTCTTGCTCCAGCCACCCTCCAGACAGTGAACACCAGACTATCATCCACCTGGTATCACGCTACCACAAACACACCCATGACAGCTTCTCAGCCTGTGTGTGCAACTCATACTGGCAACACGATGCAGCCCCACCTAACAGTGCATCTACGTGCAACCAGGATATGAGCCTCGTACAGCTCACACACAACTTCCAGCAACACCACATTGTACTGTGTTACCTCGTCAACACAACTGCACCACATATCGCCTTCATTACTGTAACGTGGTAGTACGCAACATCAGAACACCACTTCTACATAGCCATCACAGACGGATAGTCCAAAACCCACAGGGACCACAGACCAAAACCAGGATTATGATTGGCCCAACTTAAGGAGGTACACCCTCAGAGTCACATACAACACCAAGGACACACTCCGCATTGTCAAACATCTGCACATCCGGGATCACACCAACTGCCTGTCCACCCTCATTGTAACTATCATCTACAGCTCTCCAATCCTACACACACAATTTGGCTAAGCCATCTATCAAACAATCAATCTATTCAGTTTGTAAGCGCCCTATCTACCCTTAAGGGTCTCAATGCGCTGGGGGGGGGGCTGCTACAGATCGAAAATCCCAGTCTGGTGAAGTCTTCTGAAGGCCAGTAGGTCCTGGGTAAGTTGTAGCCTTGTAGGGAGTGTGGTCCAGGTCTTTGAGGCAAGGTAGGAGGAGGATCTGTCACTGACGGTGGTTTTCTGGAAGTGAGGGACTGTGGCAAGTGCAAGGTTTGTAGAGCGGAGGCTGCGGGTGGGTGTGTAGAAGCTGAGTCGGTTGTAATGGTATGCTGGTCCGGCGTGGTTAGGTGCTTGGTGTGCGTGGATGATGAGTCTGGAGGTGATCCTGTTGTTGAAAGGGAGCCAGTGCAGGCCTCACAGGTGTGGTGTGATGTGACCATGATGGGGACATCGACGATCATACGTGACGAGGCGTTCTGGGTGCGTTGCAGCCGTCTCATGTGTTTGGTTGGTGTAGCTGCATAGGGGGCGTTCCCGTAATCCAGTGAGCTTGTGAAGAAGGCCCAGATGACTGTTTCTCAAGAGTTTGAGGTGATCCATTTCAAGATCGTACTGGGCATGCAGAGTGTGTTGAAGCAGGAAGATGAGATGGTGTTGTCCTGCATGTTCATGGTGAGGGAGGATTTGAGGATGACCCACAGGTTGCGTGCATGGTTGGTGGATTCTGGGGTAGTTCCTAGCGATGTTGGCCAACACGAGTCGTCACAGGCTGAGGTGGTGGGGCCGTGGATGAGGTCCTCCGTTTAGTCAGAATTGTGCTTCAGCCTTCTGTCCTTCATCCATGTGGCAACAGCCTTCATTCCTCTGTGGAGGTTTCCTTCGGCAGTCTGTGGTTCTTTGGTGAGGGATATGATCAGCTGTGTTCATCACCACCCCCTTTTGTGAATCGATTTTGGCCACTATAGGTGTGGCAGGGTATACTCAGACATGAGTCCCTTTCTCACTGCTCCATCAGGATTCAAGCAAGCCGGGCCGAAGACGGCTGAAATGCCAGAAACCGGTCCCCGGTAGCTTGTCTCCTTTCTGGTAAAGAATTGGCTTGGTAGTTTAGTCTGCCCTGTTCCCATGATGCACTGGGCCAGGGACAGACTGATTTGCATATAGCCAGGTTCTGAGCTGGGATGGGGCAGTGAGATAAATAACGGTGATGGATCAAGCCCTGATCCTTGGACTGGGTAAGAGTGGTCTGCTCAATTCAGACACTCTGTTCATCACCACCCCCTTTTGTGAATCGATTTTGGCCACTATAGGTGTGGCAGGGTATACTCAGACATGAGTCCCTTTCTCACTGCTCCATCAGGATTCAAGCAAGCCGGGCCGAAGACGGCTGAAATGCCAGAAACCGGTCCCCGGTAGCTTGTCTCCTTTCTGGTAAAGAATTGGCTTGGTAGTTTAGTCTGCCCTGTTCCCATGATGCACTGGGCCAGGGACAGACTGATTTGCATATAGCCAGGTTCTGAGCTGGGATGGGGCAGTGAGATAAATAACGGTGATGGATCAAGCCCTGATCCTTGGACTGGGTAAGAGTGGTCTGCTCAATTCAGACACTCTGTTCATCACCACCCCCTTTTGTGAATCGATTTTGGCCACTATAGGTGTGGCAGGGTATACTCAGACATGAGTCCCTTTCTCACTGCTCCATCAGGATTCAAGCAAGCCGGGCCGAAGACGGCTGAAATGCCAGAAACCGGTCCCCGGTAGCTTGTCTCCTTTCTGGTAAAGAATTGGCTTGGTAGTTTAGTCTGCCCTGTTCCCATGATGCACTGGGCCAGGGACAGACTGATTTGCATATAGCCAGGTTCTGAGCTGGGATGGGGCAGTGAGATAAATAACGGTGATGGATCAAGCCCTGATCCTTGGACTGGGTAAGAGTGGTCTGCTCAATTCAGACACTCTGTTCATCACCACCCCCTTTTGTGAATCGATTTTGGCCACTATAGGTGTGGCAGGGTATACTCAGACATGAGTCCCTTTCTCACTGCTCCATCAGGATTCAAGCAAGCCGGGCCGAAGACGGCTGAAATGCCAGAAACCGGTCCCCGGTAGCTTGTCTCCTTTCTGGTAAAGAATTGGCTTGGTAGTTTAGTCTGCCCTGTTCCCATGATGCACTGGGCCAGGGACAGACTGATTTGCATATAGCCAGGTTCTGAGCTGGGATGGGGCAGTGAGATAAATAACGGTGATGGATCAAGCCCTGATCCTTGGACTGGGTAAGAGTGGTCTGCTCAATTCAGACACTCTGTTCATCACCACCCCCTTTTGTGAATCAGCTGTGTGTAATTGGCATAGGAGATGATGGTGAGGATATGTTGTAGTGTAACATGGGTGAGGGTTGCCATGTGGATATTGATCAATGTCGGGCAGAGGGATGATCCCTGTGGGAAGCTGCGGATGGTCTCAGTGGTCTTGGAATGGAAGTGTGGGAGGCAGATGCTCTGGGCCCTGCGGGAGAGGAAGGATGTTGCCCAGGCCAGGGCAAGCTCTAGGATTCCGGCGTCATGGATGCGTGCTGTTAGGGTGTCTTGGCAGACCGTGTGGAAGGCTGGTGAAAGGTCTAGAAAAATGAGGGCGGCTGTTTCTCCATTGTCCATGAGGATGCTGATGTCGTTGTTGGCAGTGATGAGGGCGGTGTCCGTGCTGTGGCAGCAGCGGAATCCAGACTGGGATGGTCCAATGATGTTGTTGTCTTCGAGGTAGAGGGTCAGCAGTCTGTTGACGATCTTCTATGTGACCTTTTCTGTGAAGGGGAGATGGTCCACAAGTTCTTGAGGTATTTGTGGTCCGCATTTTGTATATTCACTAAGACATTGAGCTCAGCATTCTCCCAGCTCCCACTGAAGGTAGCTGTCTGGAAGGTGATGTGGATTGTTTTTGGGAGAAGAGGTGAGCTGGCTTAGCTGGATTTGTTGAAAATGTTGAGAAGCCATGTGTCAGATGAGGATCCGGAGTGGATGGAGTCCATGGTCCTGATGGTGTCTTCATTGCTGACGTAGTACCGGGCGGTCAGGTTATTTTTGTGGATGTTGGTCTAAGGGGGGGTGCACTCGTTTGTGGGGGGTGTAGCGGAGTGGAAGCTGTTGTGGATGTCAATGATCTTACAGGGTCAGAAAGTGGACAGTGAGTCACACAGGTCTTGTGATGGTGCTATGTCATTGGTGTTGTAGGTGGGAGTTGTGAGTTCAATCGCTGTTTGCTATTATGTGCGTTGCTGTCTAGGCTGTCCTGTTGGCGGTCCTGATGAGTTGGTGGTGTCTGCATGTGGTGCTCTTGTGTGCAGTATAGCTGTAACGTGTTTGGTTGCGGAGCCAGCTCCTCTACAGCTTCCAACAGGTGCACTTGTAGGTCCTGAGGTGTTTGGTGAACCATGCGGCTATCTTGTTGTTGTGATAGGTGGCGGAGGCCTTGAGTGTGGCGAGGATGTCGGCGCAGTTTTTGATCCACTGTTTGAGGTTGATGGCAGCAGAGTCAGGGTAGGTGTGGTCGGCGGGTGGTCCCAGGGCGAGGGGGCGGTCAGTTAGTCCACGGTGGCCTTGCACCAACAGCGGCGTGGCATGTAGTGTGTGCGGGGTGGTGTGGTGGGTTTACCGTAGATGAAGTGGAGGCATCTGTGGTCTGTCCAGTGGTGTAAGGTGGTGTGGTTGAAGGGGACGTGTTGAGTTGCAAAGAAGATGGTGTCCTGTATGTGTCCAGCGGTGTGGGTGGGTGTTGTCATGAGTAGTTTTAATCCGAGGTTGACGTGGTTGTCGATCATGGCAGTGGAGCTTGCATTGTTGTTGTTCTCAAGCTGGAAGTTCATGTCCCCAAGGAGTATGGAATCCGTGTAGCCAAGGCCGTGCGTGCTGATGAGGTCAGGGTTGGAGTTGATCGTGGTCATGGTCCAGGTGGTCTGTTGATGAGTGTTCCTCTGAGGGTGTTGTTGGCGTCAGTGTGTATCTGTAAGTGCATGTGCTAGGCGGTGTGGAGTGTGTCGTTGGTGTTGGTAGTGACTCTGGGAGTGTTCATGTGGATGATGGTGGATCCCCCTTCCACTCTGTTGGTGCGTTGTCTGCAGGTGATCTTATGGTCTTTTGGGATGGCTATGGCGATGTCTGTTGATGAGGTTGTATTCAGCCTGGTCGCCGTCAACGACACCAGCCAGCCTAACTACAGCAAGAACCTCTACACAGGTATAAGTACCAGACTCCAGGAGTATTTGTGCAACTCCAGGGTGCATGCACACACCTCACCCTCAACATCCCCTGCTACTGCCACATGACCGTCCACTTGAGATACCTACAATAGTCCCACAGTCAACTGCAGGATCTCCTTCATAATCCTCAGCCACACTCAGTAGGCACTCCACAGGCCCAGGCCAATACACTAATATGGACGTCTACCATCCAACACCCCGTTGCCCGCAGTCCGTCCTACCACCCTTGGCCTGGACACCACTCTTGACATCCACAGTACAACTGCATGAGGCTGATAGTTCTCATACCTCTGTACACAGATCCTGGTACTCCCTCCGTGGACACCTACATATTACCCATGATCTGTACACCTCCAAGTGACTCTTCTGTACCGGTCTGTAATTGCAGTATTCCAAGCCAACCCCCCTTCTGCATTTTGTAACCATCACAGGTGTGTATTGCTATCCATGTATGTAGTTGTTGGAATATTGTGACCTATGTGTGTCCTCAACCGGACTCAGATCCCAGTGTGTGGATGGCTGCAGTTTGTTCAAAACTCTTGTACTATTTCCATGTCCCCACACATATGTTTTTGCATCTGGGTACAAAAACGTCTCCACAACTGCGTATTATGTTATTTACATTTATTTTCAGATCTTGTGCGTGAGAAATGAGTAGGTGCTGTACAAAAAGGGGGGAATCCAAAGTTCACAGCTGTAGATTTGATGCCTTACAGGTTGAGTCAACAGAGTCCAGGCCACAGTGCTTGGCATCACTGCAACCAGCAAGTCCATGTGGGCGAGTCAGAAAGTCAATAAGGTGATGCTGTTGCACATAAAGGCAGGATGCCAGACCAGGTGACCTGGGAGTTGTGCATGGCCCTATGCCTCTCAACGTCCGTGGACGACCCACCTTCCTTGGGGGACCCTCACGTGCAGGCCTTGACGATGCGTGGGATGCTCCGTCTGGCAAATCCTCCTCCTCCTCCTCCTCCCTCCCTGTGCCTGTTGTTGGTCTTTGCCTAGATGTTTCTGGCCTTGTGACACAGGGAGGGTGCTGCATGTTGGCAGCAATCAGACGGAATGAATGGTTAATTTCCCTATGCACCGTCATGAGCTCATCCAGTCTTGCATCCATACGTCCCTGGTGTTGTTCGTGACTGGCATGTAGCTGGGCTAGCTGATCTGTCATTTTGTTGAGGGCCTCCAATACCAGGCTGAACTCTCTGGTGTCCCGCCGGTATACATCCATGATGTCTCTGAGTTCTGACATACCGGGCCCTGCAGCTGGCTAGTCAGGTTCTCGCCTCGGCCTTGCACCACTCCCACCATCCCTGGCCACACGAGCATGGCCTGCATTTGTGGGCACATCAGGTCGACGGGACCCATGAGTGCTGGCAGTGGTGGTGTCATCTGCCACCTCGTGGGTGCCCGGCGAACCATGTCCCTCATTGTCAGACTGGCTCTGTTGTGGTTTATGGTCAGGGCTTCCAGATGTCTGCTGGGATGTGGCGGGAATGGGTGTGGTGGTTGGCAGAGATGTATCTGATCCAGCTGCTGCATAGGTTTGGGATCCAGAGGGGCCGGGTTGGTTGGGGTCAAGCACGGTGTGCTGAGAGGGGTCGCTGTCGGTGGGGTCAGGGTCCTGCTGAGCCTGGGACTGGGATCCATCTACCCCCTGGTTGGGGGTAGTTTCCACACATTCCCCTGTGGGTGTGAGAGACAAACACTGTTAATGTACTATCATGCAACATCCAATTTTAAAATCCATTGCCGTTAGCACTGTTCCACCTGCTTTGGATTGTTGTAATTGTTCACTTGTGTATGGGTATGTTGTGGGATGAGATTGACATGTGCTCGGGGGTGCTTGACATGTTGGGTACTGTTTACGGTGACTGGCAGAGCCATTGCTGTGGCTTGTGTCGCAACCACCACACAGATCCAGCTGTGCACTGTGTGGGCCAATCTGCACAATGCAGGGTCAATCCTAATGCCTGGTTCAAGCATGCACAGGGTTGTAATGCAGCATGTTTATGATGTAGACTGAGTGGAATTTTGCTGATTTCATTCAGCAACTTTTGAGAGGTGTTGCTGTGCCGTAACGGCCACCCACTGCCAACCCCCCAGGACCAGTACACCTACTTCTGGCAGAGGGCTTTAGAACGTGGCACTTCTCCAAGATGCATTACCTTGTCAATACCCAGGTCCATGGTGCTACTTGAGTGCATCCACAGCGTCACAAAACTGTGGCAACAGCATTGTATGAATGGCGCAAAGGACTTGTGATTCAGCACTGTGCCTTTTTTGCTTGAATGCGTCATCAGAACAGTATTTTGTATGTTGTATTACATGATGATTGTGACAGTGGTGCACTCCATTGCCTGTCCCCAGGGGATCAGTTCCTGTAAGGGGTGTGTGTCACACCCCATGCTAGTAGTTTGAGTGTGATCTGCAAGTGGACGTCCCTCGTGGTGTGTCTGTCCCCCCATGAAGCATGCTGCCATGATAGTCGTTGTGAGTTCCTGTGCAGGATACCTGACCTTGTCCTGGTGTTAGTGTTTGCACTGGTCACAGGAGGCCCTTGTGCTGCCTACACCAGGGCCCAGTGTCCAATATCTTGTCGGTACTTTCACACTCCATGTGCATTGAGCATGGTGCATGGGTGTGTACCTGGGCCATGTGGGTTGAGTGCAGCCTCCTACCCTACACCTTGCACCCTCTCACCCTCCCCCTTGCAGGCTTTTGGCACTCTCCTTGCACCCACCCCCATACTGTTAGGCACTGCTGGGAGTCATAGCCACACGCCCCACACCACCCCCATACTGTTAGGCACTGCTTGGAGTCATGACCAAACACCACCACACCACCCCCATACTGTTAGGCATTGCTGGGAGTCATGGCCACACACCCCCACACCACCCCCATACTGTTAGGCACTGCTGAGAGTCATGCCACACACCCCATACTGTTAGGCACTGCTGGGAGTCTTGACCAAACACCCCCACACCACCCCCATACTGTTAGGCATTGCTGGGAGTCATGGCCACACACCCCCACACCACCCCCATACTGTTAGGCACTGCTGGGAGTCATGGCCACACACCCCATACTGTTGGGCACTGCTGGGAGTCATGGCCACACCCCCCACAACACCCCCATACTTTTAGGCACTGCTGGGAGTCATGGCCACACCCCCATAACACCCCCATACTTTTAGGCACTGCTGGGAGTCATGGCCACACACTCCCACACCACCCCCATACTGTTAGGCACTGCTTGGAGTCTTGACCAAACACCCCCACACCACCCCCATACTGTTAGGCATTGCTGGGAGTCATGGCCACACACCCCCACACCACCCCCATACTGTTAGGCACTGCTGGGAGTCATGGCCACACACCCCATACTGTTGGGCACTGCTGGGAGTCATGGCCACACCCCCACAACACCCCCATACTTTTAGGCACTGCTGGGAGTCATGGCCACACCCCCATAACACCCCCATACTTTTAGGCACTGCTGGGAGTCATGGCCACACACTCCCACACCACCCCCATACTGTTAGGCACTGCTGGGAGTCATGGCCACACACCCCCAAACCACCCCCATACTGTTAGGCACTGCTGGGAGTCATGGCCACACACCACCCCCATACTGTTAGGCACTGCTGGAAGTCATGGCCACACACCCCCACACCACCCCCATATTGTTAGGCACTGCTGAGAGTCATGGCCACACACCCCATACTGTTAGGCACTGCTGGGAGCCCACACATGTTACATGAGTAGTTTGAATACTCACCAGGCTCCACGGCTCCTTCGATTCCGTGAACTAACACCGGTGGTAGCAGGGCCATGACTTTCTCCTCCCAGGGATGGTATTGTAGAGGGCTGCGGGGAGCACCACCTCCAGTGTGGTGTGCATTGGCGTAGTCTTGGTCCATCTTCTTCTTGACCATCCTCCTCAGATCGTACCACCTGACCTGGCATTCCTGTTTGGTGCGCTTGATGGGTGCAACAGCATTGATCTTATCAACTATCCTCACACACAGGCGTGTTTTGTCTGCTATGCTGGTCTGTCTGACCAATGCGCCAAACAGCTGTGGCTCAACTCTGCTGATTTCATCTGTAAGGATCTCCATCTCCGGGTTAGTGAACTTTGGATTCTTTGGTGTGGTCATGGTGTGGGGTGTGTGTGATTGGGGGGGTGATGGTGTGTATAGATGAGGGTGTGTGGGTCTGATTGTGAAGGGGGTGGTGTGTGTGTGAATGCGATAGGGTATATGTGTGAAGGTGTATGGCTACAGTTGTTGGTGTGCTATCAGTGTCATTGCGCAAATAGGTATGTTGCAAAGGATGATGGGTTGTATGTGTGGGCCCTTTTATTGGTCCATTTGTGGGTGTGGCTTTTGTAAAATGTTTAGTGGGTGTATTATAAAGGGTGGGTGTGACTTGGGCCCTCTGTTTGCATGTGGCCAGGACATTGTTATCCTATGGTGTGTGCACAGGAGACATGTTTTGTGGAGTTGTGCGACTCTTTTGCACCCTCCTTGTGCTGGTTTTGGGGTTTGTGTGCGCTTTATTAGTGGGGGGTTTGCAGTTCGTTTTTGTTGTTGTTGCTGGCTCATAAGGGACGTTTTTGGGGTGTTCGCGTATGCTTTATTGAGTGATGTGCGGGTCGTATTTGTTGGTGCGGCTGGCTGTTATGGTCTGTTTTCCGAGTGGGGGTTTGTGTACGCTTCATTGAGGGGTGTGCGTGTCGTATTTGTTGGTGCGGCTGGCTGTTACGGTCCCTTTTCCGGGTGGGGGTTTGTGTACGCTTCATTGAGGGGTGTGCGGGTCGTATTTCCTGGTGCGGCTGGCTGTTACGGTCCTTTTTTCCGGGTAGGGGTTCGTGTATGCTTCATTGAGGGGTGTGCGGGTCGTATTTACTGGAGTGGCTGGCTGTTACAGTCCATTTTCCGGGTGGGGGTTCGTGTACGCTTCATTGAGGGGTGTGTGGGTCGTATATGTTGGTGCGGCTGGCTGTTACGGTCCGTTTTCGGGGGGGTTCGTGTACGCTTGATTGAGGGGTGTGCGTTTCGTATATGTTGCTGCGGCTCGCTTATATGCGATGTTTTCCGTACGAATCATGATTCATGCGCGACTTCGTTTGCCCGTACAAATCGCGTACTTGGTCCCTGGTCTGGATCATACTTGCTAGTTCGTACGGCATGTTTACAAATCGTACGGTTTGGGTTACGAATCCATTTCGTAGGGGTCTTCCATTATGGTTCATATGGTTCGCTGATATTCGGACGTATTTTCGGGATACGGATCGAACTACGCAGTTTGGACGGTCTTTTACCATTCGTACGGAGACGGCTACGAATACGAGTCGTACAACGTTTTTTTCTCCAGAATCGGAATCGGCCCTAGAATGTACTATTTTTTTGAAGGGTTTCACCACCCATAATGGCATATCTGGGGCATAGGGTGCATGTTGAACTACCTTTTTTACTGCTGTTGCCCATACCACTGCAGCATGTTGAATAATATATGTATATGACCCAAGCACCCCTGCCCCCATCATAAGGAGCTCTGGTAAGGATACCCCTCCGTGTGTACCTGCTAATAGTTGTTTCTCTGATTTATTATACTCATCTATCCAATGCACAGCATGCTGAAGTTCAGTGGCCATGTAGTTAAAATCTAGGCATGGAACCTCTATTCCTCTCGCCTCCCATTTTTGTTGGAGAGAATCTAGATTTACCCTCTTCCTCCTGTTTCCCCATATAGTTAAAAAAATAAACGTTCTAGTTTTGCAAAATATTGGTGTGGGATTTTATACAATGAATTCTGCAGAACATATAAGTACCTTCATAAGATGACCATTTGTTTTAGTGCTATTCTTCCCATCAGGGAGAGTGGAAGCTCCTTCCAGAATTCAACTGAATTACTGATACCATCCACTGCTCCCCTAATGTTTTTTTCTAGGTAAGCAGTGGTAGTATGTATTACTTTTATCCCTAGATATCTGACCCCCTGTGGCAACCATGTTAGCCCTACATTGGGTAAATCATTTTCTGGTTTCATGGCTAGTTTACCCAAAGGGAACAGTTTTGACTTTCCGGGGTTAAGGTGAAGACCGGATATTGCTCCAAAGTTCTTAAGTTCTGTAAGGAGGACCAGTACCACTTCATCTGGTTGGTGCATATATACCAGTGGATCATCTGCATACATCGAGACCACGTGGTTAGTATTCCCTAGTTGAATTCCCCCTCTTCTTAGCTTTCCCCTCAATATAACAGCCAGGGGCTCCATTGCCATGGCAAATATAAGAGGGGGCAAGGGGCAGCCCTGCTGGGTGCCTTTCGTTAACGCAATTGTTCCCGAAACCTGTCCTCGTAACTTCACTCTAGCAGTTGGGTTGGTGTAGATTATTTTAATCCATTGTATAAAGTTTTGTCCCCTCCCCATTTTTTTGAGGGTCACCCATGTATGTTCCCATTCGACAGAATTGAAGCCTGTTCCATGTCCAGTAGAGGCAGGAAACATTTCTCGTCATCTAAATTTGGAGCATGCCACAAGAGTGCTAATCTTCGTAAATTGTGCGTGGGTTTCCGCCTGGGTATAAACCTAGCTTGGTCGGGGTGGATAAGTTGGACATGTATGGCAGTAGTTGGAACACCAGGATTCCTCTTAGAATCTTGGCATCTAGGTTTAGTAGGGATATCGGTCTACAGGAGTTCAAAAGTAGGGGATTTTTACATGGTTTCAGGATCATAGACACCACTGCTTCTTGCATAGTTTTTGGTAGAGATATTTTCGTTAGGGCCTCATTAAAAACTTCCAATAAATGGTCAGCTAACAGTGGGGCAAACCATTGGTAAAATTCCACCAGTAGCCCGTAACTACCAGGGAATTTCTCTGTTTTCAGTTTTTTAATGGCTGTTTGTAGTTCTTCTTTTGTAATAAGTGCCCGAGGGCTTCGGCATTCTGTCTTACTGGTAAGGGTAGTTTTGTAATATTTAGTAAGTCTGGCGGTGTCTGTGTGTGTGGGTGGAGGGTATTTTTGCATACCAATTCTAAATGTAGTGCTAGTTCTCCTATAATCGCCCTTTGTGTCCAGACGATGTCCCCGTTCTTATTTTTGAGTTGTAATATAGGTGTAGATCTGTTCTAATGAGTCTGACCCTTCCATATGGAATCACTGTCCATATGCTATATATGTAAATGTTTCTAATCTATGCCATGATTCTAAAAATTCTTCTCAAACTTTATTCCATTTAGTCCTGTGCTATGTCATTGTGTGTATATCGTCTTCTGGCTTCTTCAACTGCTTTTCTTTTGTTTCTATGTCCCTTTCTAGTTGTTCTATCACACCATATGTAGTCCTCATGCACACCACCCTTATAACCACCTTCACAGCCTCCCATTCTGTTGATCTGTTTGTCGCTGACCCCCAATTTTCCTCAAAATAATGGTGTATAGCCCCTGACACTGGCACTGACAGTGATGTCATTTGAGATGTCATTAGTGATGTCATGAGTGATGTCACTGACCATGTCATGAGTGATGTAATATGTGACGTCATCAGCAGTGCATTGCAGGCGCGCGAGTTATAGTTAGCTGAACTAACTATAACGGGGGAATTTCAATGGTTTTATATGAGTGAAATGTCCAGCTAACTATAACGTGTGAAACCTATGATTTTTTCAGTGAATTTCTAAGGTTTTTAAATTCTAATTCCAAACTATAAGGTGTGTGAAACCTATGGTTTTTTTCAGTGAATTTCTAAGGTATTTTAAATGCTAATTCCTAACTATAATGTATGTGAAACTTATGGTTTTTTCAGTGAATTTCTAAGGTTTTTTAAATGCTAATTCCTAACTATAACGTATGTGAAACCTATGTTTTTTCAGTCAATATATATATATATATGGCTCAATATTTCCGTAACTTCAACAGAAACCACAGCACTCAGGAGGGTAGCTTGCTTCACAGATTTATTTTCTTACAGGAATCACACACAGACGCCTCAAGGTAGGTAACTGCTGGCGCTTGATGTGCTGGAGTCTTCCTTAATCTCACAGACTCCAACCCGTTAGTGCGCCCTGCCTTGAGGGTGCTTGTGGACTTGAAAATATGACGGCCGACCCGGCCGTGGGGTGCACCGCCACTTGTTAAGGCGGTTCCGCTCCTGGTTTGAGTTTTGGCAGAGCGGAACGAACTGGTGAAAAGAATATTGTGGAGGATGTTCTGAGGCACACCAGCGATTGCACATTGTTATGGTACAATTTGGCTGTCACAAGCCCACTGGGGTTATATTTCTATGGACTTCCAGTCCCATCATGCACCAGTATTTTACTCACCTGAGTTTGATTGTTGGTATGGAAATAAAGGGAGAACGCTGGAAATACCAAGTTGATGGCAGTCATTTGTATGCAGTGAAACCTATGAGGAAGAGTGTAAACTCGAAACACGTCAGGTAACTGCTGGCGCTTGATGTGCTGGAGTCTTCCTTAATCTCACAGACGCAAACCCGTGAGTGCGCCCTGCCTTGAGGGTGCTTGTGGACTTGAAAATTTAAAATATATACAGGGCCCAGTCGAAATCACAGCTCAGGCAAGGGAAGATAGGTTGAACGCATGTGAAAAAGGAGAATCAAGACGATAGTCCATAAGCTGCACTCAACGTTGCAAGAGGCAACGCTCCATAGTAACTAAGCATTCAGTTGCAGACCAGCAACAACCGAGAAATATTATCGTCAGCTGCAAGTTGTGCATCCATATTTAACTAAGCAAATTAATACAAGCACACCTGCAACTAATGTGAGCATTAAGCACAATTCACCAAAGATGCTGGAAAAAATTGAATGAAAAAACACCGACAAGACACCAAATATAGTTTCTACAGAAGTCACAATGCCAATGCTTATAACTTTTAAAAAGTAAGCTCACCCCCTACTAGAGGACACATTAAAGATAGTCTAAATTAACTCCCTATAATTCCAGCGCACGTCTGTATTTAATAAAGCATACACTTCTGTGCGGGTGTTTGCTACATGAAGGACAAATGTTTCTGTAGCAGATATAACAGCGACCTCTTTTTGAGACAATAACGCTCTTATTAGGCTCATTTGGTTGACTCTTCTTTCAAGGTCAGAATCAACGGCCAGATGGAAACATCCAGCTTCCCATGCAGAGGAGTAAACACAACTTTTTTATTGCAAAGCACACGCTCAGTTACCGTAATCATGTAAGCAATGCCTGCTAACATCGCACAATAAGCCACAGAGTTGAATCGGATCTCCAATAAGTGACCACTTCTAACTATTCTCATAGCGCGCCCTGTGCTCTGATTTGACAGTGAGAGAGTGATCACACCATAGTTTCTACTGATAATCATTCTCAGCATACCCTACGAATATGATAAAACAGCGATAATTTTAACACTGGTCCTTGATAATATGCCCCGAATTTCGAAGCGCTCCCTGCATCGCAAAATGCGATGCAGGGCACGGAACGAAGGGGCATATTATCAACAACATAGGGCGATACATTGTCGTCGCTTTTATCGGCAAGAAACTGCTGATAAAGCGGCGATAATGGGCTTGATAATAGGCCCTTGTAAATTCCCATAGCAGCCCAGGTTCTGGTGTTAACCTCGGCTGCTATGGGAATTCACAAGGGCATATTATCAAGGCCATTATCGCTGCATCGGCAGTTTCCTGCCGATAAAACCGTTGTTAATGTATCGCCTTATGTTGTTGATAATATGGCCCGAAATTCGTTTTATTAATTTATTTGTTTACTTACCTACAATCATCCAGATTCCGTTGTTTATCACCCCCCACCGTGCCCCTCCCCCGCCCCGCCTGTCCCACCGCAACTCCCTTCAAGGGCCGCGTCTGGGCTTTATAATACGCCCTTGTTAATTCCCACAGAAGCCCATGTTAACACCAGACATGGGCTTCTATGGGAATTAACAAGGGCGTATTATCAAGACCATTTTCGCCGTTTTATCGGCAGTTTCCTGCCCATAAAACGTCGATAATTTTAACACCGGTCCTTGATAATATGCCCGTCAGTGCCATATTATCAGCAAAGGGCGATACATTATCGCCGCTTTTATCGACAGGAAACTGCAGCTAAATCGGCGATAATGGGCATGATAATAGGCCCTTGTAAATTCCCATAGCAGCCAAGGTTCTAGTGTTAACCTGGGCTCCTATGGCAATTCACAAGGTTATATTATCAAGACCATTATCACCACTTTACCGGCAGTTTCCTGCTGATAAAAGCGGCGATAATGTATCGCCCTTTATTAATAATATGGCCCATAATCCCTTAATGTACAGAGACGCACAAACTGATATTAAACAAAAAACATAACAGCATGCATTATAGCAAAACACATTTGCTACTATAAAACGTTTAACAACGGACAAATATAGGGGCATATTATCAAGACAGGCGATAACATTATCGCTGCTTTATCAGCAGTTTTCTACCCATAAAGCGGTAATAATATTATCGCTTGTCTTGATATACCCCATAATTCCTTAATGTACAAAGATGCACCGCACACACTCCCATACAACTTATCAACTCACCTTTCAAATTGGTTTGTAGATTAAGAAGAATACCACTCACACAGTGAATATTCTTGTACAGAATCTCTCTAGTTCCGTGTGTGCAGCAGAACCGTCAAATGGAACATTTTCCCTCTCATTTTGCACATACATACATATAAATAACCAATTAAAATCCTGCACACATTAATTCAAAACAAAACACACATTTCTATTGTTTAAACATTCCAAACCTTTCCAACTGACATAACTTTCCACCCTACCCCCAACAGATCAGGTAAAAGTCAACTGTCAATAGAGGTCAAAAGTTCAGCACTGTGTAAAACACTGCTCCTCAACAAATTTAGACTATGCATAAGCACTTACTTATAAGTACCAATAAAGCAAAAACGTCTCATTACAAGCAACAAAGATATAAACACATAAACTTGATAAATATCTGTAAAAGATTTATTTTTAATTCATTTTTCTTGCTTACGTACACTTATGGAATAACTTTCAAAATTCGCACTGTACACGCACAATAAATATACCGTAAAAAAATAAATAGCATACATCACTATTTTTTTACAATCACAAGACACCTCATCCACCAAGCCTCAAATATAACGTTCAAGACCGTAGGTAGAGCCCAACTCCACCACGGTACCAGCCGTCTCCCTGCATCATTCGGTAGCCAGCATTGCTTTTCCTCATAGAGAGCAGCTTACATGCTTACATTCTAATTTCAAACATGATTTCAACAGTTTGTTATACATTTTATAAAATAATATAGTACTGCACGCTAAAGCAGAAAAGTCAGCATAATTATGATAGAATACAAAATAGAAAAAAATATATATACTTCTACACTCAACAAACTCGTAACCAGAGTACACAGTTTAATTTAAAAAACACCCTACCACAACTAGTTTTTCAAACGCATTGTACAATAAAATGCGTCACAAAATAGGTTACATACATGATGACTCTATAACGTCACATAGAAAAAAGAAGGCCACTCTTACGCTACCAGGAAAACGCAACAAATGTACAAGGCCCAAACTTCCATTGTACTGATTTCTTAGTTACAGGTCTAGTTGTCAGATCAACACACACACTCCCTCATGGCTGGGTATACACCCACACCACACCCATTCAGCGCATCCGTCACTACACACATGACCCTATCTATAAAAAAGACAGAGCGCACGTGTTGTACGCCATTTGAGAGTTGTTCCCAAAACACAGCTGTGGAGCGGGGGTTAGGGCGGGCCGGAATAACAGGCGTGGAGGCCGTATGAAGTGCGCTATGATTAGCGAGAACTTTATTGGTGATACAAAAGAAACTTAGTTCAGGAGGTACGGATGTCCGGGTGGAAGTCCAGGTGTGGGTGTAGGGACGAGGTTCCGGGAAGATGTCGTCGGGGTGTCCGCCGCTGGGCTGAGGTCGTCTTTCAGTGGTGTAGGTAACGGTGAGCCCCTCGGAGGTAAAAGAGAACGAAACAGGGCGATTAGTCCAGAGGGCAACAAAGGTCGTAATACAGTCACCAGCACCGGGAAGTGAGAGGGGTTGAAGTGGTCGTGAGGGAGGGTGGTACGGTAGACAGAGGGAAGGGAAAAACCGGGTAACGGGAAGAGAGTGTGACCGGGAGGGAAAAACAGTGCGCAGTTCTATACAGTGTCGGTGCACATTTATACAGTGAGGGTGGTTCGGGAGACTATTTACGCTATGTACACTGCTACAAGGGGGAAACACGGAGAAAGGTAACAAAGTACTCACGTGCCCCGCCGTAACTCTCCTCCGAGTTACGGCCGCTCTCCAGCCACCTCCTGAGGACGCCACCAGTCCTCACACCAAACGTCTTCTTCGTCTTCTTCCTTTCGGTTCTTCGTTTCTTCACTGCTTTCCGCTGCTGGTTCTCCGCGTTCTGCTAAGTCCTGCCACGAGTCCGCTGTTGGGAACCCCGAGTCCTCCAAGTCGCCGGCTTTTCTACTCTCCAGCCGGAGTCCGGTAGAACGACTTCCGGGGTCAGGCGTGGTCACTTCGGGTCCTTCATTACCTTTCACACTTCCGGGGTCACGAAAGGCTGTTTCCGGTCCGCCATGTACCGGTGTTACCGATGGTGCCTGTGGGAAGACAGAGAGAGGAGTAGTTCCGAAGGCATGAGAGTCTGCATCGGTCCACTGCCCCCTCGAGGTAAGGGTCAACCCTTCACAACCGCACAAAGGGTCCACTACTACATGCGTGGCCTCTTTAGTCACTGAGTTAGTAGTGCCCGAAGCACTGAGCGGGTGAAGAACCTGCGATGATGATGATGATGGGAGCACGAGTTTGTCGTGAGCCATAGAGGTATCAAGACTCAGCAACACGTATGAGACTTCTTGGTTGAAGATCGTGACTACATCATGAAGAAACTCGTTTCCACAAAAGGTGAGCAGTGACACTTGAGTACACATCAGGAGTCAAAGAGTTGTAGCTGACTACATTCAAAAATCCGACTTAATATTTTAGACGATAGCACTCCTATATAATGTATTAATTTACATATTTAATTTTTTTCCCAATAGCAGTAACGTTTTTATAATCGCTGAAATGTCCAGAATATATTTAGAATACAAACAGACATATTATCAAGGACCGGTGTTCAGATTATCGCAGTTTTATCGGCAGGAAACTGCAGATGAAGCGACGATAATGGGCTTGATAATATGCCCTTGTGAATTTCCATAGCACCCCAGGTTCTTGTGTTAACCTGGGCTGCTATAGGAATTCACAAGGGCATACTACTAAGCCCATTATCGCCGCTTTATTGATAGTTTCCTGTCGATAACAGTGGTGCATCTGCAACAGTCTAACTACGGAATATTAAGAACCCACATTAAAATTCACTTTTGACAGTAGTTACGCAACTCAGTTTACAATGACTAATTAAAATGTCCTTTTGTTTCCTTCACCAAACATCCTTCAGAAGCAACCACTGCCTATCGACCAACAGCAATGGAATTGTCTGCAACGTATTGAATATACTTTGACGTATAGAAGCAGAGTTCAAGTCGAGTGGTGAACTCCGGTGGCCGCACTGTTTATACAAGGTAAGCACAGCAGCCTACATATACAATGCCTTCATAGCAATGCATTAGAAATAAATCGGCATATTTACAATGCCGTTATACCACTTTTGCGTCAGTAACGCAGTAGGCACTTTCATATAGACACCACTTGAACGCGGCACTATAACAAGTGAAATGTACCAGGTACACTGCACCCGTAAAACTGTAGTGTTATCTTTATTTGTGAAAGGAGAGAGGACCATAATTTCAAGCCTGGGCGACAAAATTATCGCCACTTTATCGGCAGGAAACTGCCACTAAAGTGGCGATAATGGGTTTGATAATATGCTCTATGGAATTCCAATCGAAGCTCATGTTAGATGAGAAGGACATCTAACATGAGCTTCGATTGGAATTCCATAGAGCATATTATCAAACCCATTATCGCCACTTTAGCGGCACTTTCCTGCCGATAAAGTGGCGATAATTTTGTCGCCCAGGCTTGATAATATGGCCCAGAGTGTGTAATGTACAGCAGCTTCTCTGTAAAATCAGATACGTTACAACAGTCTGACAAACAGATCCACAACGTTATTACGCCACTTTTGAGTCACTTTTAACATGGGTAAAGTGACGCAAGGAGATTATAAATCTAAGTCTGACTTTTCAAGAAAAAATATCAACTCCAGACTCTGCGACACAGTTTTAATGTTGTTTTCTCTCTCTTTCTCTCTCTCACTCTCTGTGACATCATTTCTCTTTCTCTTTTATCCCCTTCGATGCTTGTGACGGAACGGTTCCATCACGAGCGCCGGTTGGGCTGTGCTTATGACGGAACCGTTCCGTCACGGCGACGCCCGTTTCTTAGAACCTTCAGCACAGCGCGAAAATTCGCACCGCGCTGAAGGTGTTAAACGTATAGACACTGCTGTCTACTTGGACGTGTAGAAGAACAGCCCAACTGAAGTTGTGAATTCCACTGTCTGAAGTGTTTGGCCGCAGTGTTTATACAACGGTAAGCACAGAGGCCTAGATCTACAAAGCCTTCAATCAATGCATTAGAAATAAGTCAGCATAAGGGGCGTCAGTAACGCAGTAGGCACTTCCATATAGTCACCACTTGAGCGAGGCACTATAACAAGTGAAATGTACCAGGTACACTGCACTTGTAAAACTGTAGTGTTACCTTTATTTGTGAAAGGAGAGAGGGCCATAATATCAAGCCTGGGCGACAAAATTATCGCCACTTTATCGTCAGGAAAGTGCCGCTAAAGTGGCGATAATGGGTTTGATGATATGCTCTATGGAATTCCAATCGAAGCTCATGTTAGATGTGAAAGACATCTAACATGAGCTTTGATTGAAATTCCATAGAGCATATTATCAAACCCATTATCGCCACTTTAGCTGCACTTTCCTGCCGAAAAAGTGGCGATAATTTTGTCGCCCAGGCTTGATATTATGGCCCAGAGTGCGTAGTGTACAGCAGCTTCTCTGTAAAATCTCTAATTACCTCCGAGCAGTGACAACAGATAGGTTACAACAGTATGACAAACAGATCCACAACCTTATTACGCCACTTTTGAGTCACTTTTAACATGGGTAAAATGATGCAAGGAGCTTGTAAATCTACGTCTGACTTTTCAAGAAAAAATCTCAACTCCAGACTCTGCGACTCAGTTTCTATGTAGTTTTCTCTCTCTTTCTCTCTCTCACTCTCTGTGACATTATTTCTCTTTCTCTTTTAAACTTATAGGCACTTCTGTCTGCTTGGACGTGTAGAGGAATTGTTCAAAAGAAGTTGTGAGTTCAACTGGCCAAAGAGTTTGGCCGCAGTGTTTATACAACGGTAAGCACAGAGGCCTAGATCTACAAAGCCTTCATACCAATGCATTAGAAAAAGGTCAGCATAACAGGCGTCAGTAACGCAGTAGACACTTCCATATAGACACCACTTGAATGCGGCACTGTAACAGAACTGAAATGTACAAGGCACACTGCACACGTAAAACCGTAGAGTTACCAATACTTGTAACGCTTCAGCTCATTTACTCACATCTACATATTTCTAAACTCTAATTTTCTTTTTTGTTTTGCAGATTACCAATAGGACATCTTTTGGAGTCCATTTAACAATTTGTTTATAATATTGGTTGTTTTTAAAGTTATTTTTCTAGTTGCTTCTAATATAGTTATAATTCAGTTTCGTTTACATTTATTGATTTAATGAAAGTTAATTAAAAAAACGACATACTTCTTTTATTTTGTGGGGGAGGGGTATGACGGTCCACAATAAAAATAATGTTGAAATACTATAGTAAGATATTCAAGACTAAGATTGAAAACTACTGAGTTCTAAGTAACAGATATAATAGATATAACGGTGAAAAACTACTAAAATGGCGTTGGACGGAGTACGCAATCAACGTTTGGCGCCTCGGCACTACCTTTCAAATAAATATAGAAAAAATATGCTTAATAATATATTACAAAAGTACAGCAGCGGATGACACACACGACCTGGGAAAAGAAAGCAACACATTTACTATCTGAAATAAAGAAAGGTTTGATTGTTGAACTTGAAGAAAAAACGTGGGCTTCGAAACTAGGCTGCTCATGCGTAGAGTACAACTGCTACACAAAAAAAGGAAAGTTTTACATACTATCATAGAAATGAAGGGGCATATTATCAACAAAAGCCGATTAATTATCACCGCTTTTATCGGCAGGAAACTGCTGATAAAGCGGCGATAATGGGCTTGATAATAGGCCCTTGTTAATTCCCATAGAAGCCTATGTTCTGGTGTTAACATGGGCTTCTATGAAAAATAACAAGGCTGTATTATCAAGCCCATTATCACTGCTTTATCTGCAGTTTCCTGCTGATAAAAGCGGTGATAATGTATCACCTTTTGTTGATAATATGGCCCATTGTTCTTTTTTTGTACCAGTAAACTTAGGTGCATATTATCAAGGGCCGGTGTTAAAATTATCGCCGTTTTATTAGCATGAAACTGCTGATAAAACGGTGATAATGAGCTTGATAATACGGCCTTGTTATTTCCCATAGAAGCCCATGTTAAAACCAGAACATAGGCTTCTATGGGAATTAACAAGGACGTATTATCAAGCCCACCCTCCCAACATTAATAAAAAAAAACAGACAATGCAGGTACCCGGAGCTGGAAGGTCATTTTACATGTTACTGCCCTAGAAAGGTGGAGTTCCCCGGGACGTGAACGGGGAGAAAGAGAAACAGCTCAAGACATATTTTTTATAAAAAAACACCGAGGCGTGCCGCTCCCCGAGACTGCGGCGAGTAGGACTGCAACGCCCCCCGCATACTTCAAAATAAAACCAGAGGAGTGCCGTTCCCCAGTGCTCAGGGCACCTTATAAGCCTCCATTATGCAAATAAATTGCCCCCGTAATTTGCCCCCCGAGACCAAATGAATAAAACGGACTTTATTTTGTGGGAGAGGGGTATGACGGTCCACTATAAAAATAATGTTGAAATACTATAGTAAGATATTCAAGACTAGGACTGAAAACTACTGAGTTCTAGGTAACAGATATATTAAAAATAACGGTGAAAAACTACTAAAATGGCGGTGGACGGAGTACGTAATCAACATTTGGTGCCTCGGCACTACCTTTCAAATAAATATAGAAAAATATGATTATTAATATATTACAAAAGTACAGCAGCGGATAACACACACGACCCGAGAAAAGAAAGCGACAAATTTACTACCTGAAATATTGAAATGTTTGCTTGTTGAACTTGAAGAAAAAGAAAAACATGGGCTTCGAAACGAGGCTGCGCATGTGAAGAGTACAACTGCTACACAAATAAAAGGAAAGTTTTACATACTATCATAGAAATGAAGGGGCATGTTATCAACAAAAGGCGATACATTATCACCACTTTTATCGGCAGGAAACTGCAGATAAAGTGGCGTTAATGGGCTTGATAATAGGCCCTTGTTAATTCCCACAGAAGCCTATGTTCTGGTGTTAACATGGGCTTCTATGGGAAATAACATGGCTGTATTATCAAGCCCATTTTTGCCGCTTTATCTGCAGTTTCCTGCCTATAAAAGCGAGATAATGTATCGCCTTTTGTTGATAATATGGCCCATTGCCCTTTTTTTTGACCAGTAAACTTAGGTGCATATTATCAAGGACCGGTGTTAAAATTATCGCCGTTTTATTGGCAGGAAACTGCAGATAAAACTGCGATAGTGAGATTGATAATACGGCCTTGTTATTTCCCATAGAAGCCCATGTTAACACCATAACATAGGCTTCAATGGGAATTAACAAGGACGTATTATCAAGCCCACTCTCCCAACATTAATTAAAAAAAACAGACAATGCAGGTACCCGGAGCTGGAAGGTCATTTTACATATTACTGCCCTAGAAAGGTGGCTTTCCCCGCGACGTGTACGGGGAGAGAGAGACAGCTCAAAACATATATATTTTTTTCAAACACCCGAGGGTTGCCGCTCCCCGAGACTGCGGGGAGTAGGACCGTAACCCCCCCTGCATACTTCAAAATAAAACCATAGGAGTGCCGTTCCCCAGTGCTCTGGGCACCTTACAAGCCCACAATATGCAAAAAAATTGCCCCCGTAGTTAACCCCCCCCCCCCGAGACCGAATGAATAAAACGGACTCCTAGTTTTTTTTCACCTTTTCCACCGCGTACCAGTGCTGCACGAGTACCCCACCATTTTTTATTTAAAAAAAATAAAAATTGAGCCTAAAGATCCATGTACCACCCCCTGACCAAGACTATAGGTTCAGAATGTTTCTTTTGTGAATACCTTTTCTAATTTTTCTAACTCTGTTAAGAAAAGTATTAACAAACATTGGCAGGTTTTGAAATTAGCGGACAATGTATTTCCTCGACCTCTGTTCGCATACAAAACGGAGTGCCAATTTGAAGGATAAATTAGTCCATACTCCGCAAGGGACTAAGGACACCAGGGTCCAGACAACGTTATGGAATCTTCCACCTGTGGTAGGACATTTTCCTTGCGGCACTTGTACGGTTTGCCCTCAAACAGAAAAAACTCTAGAAAGTGATATTGGAACCTCTCACCCATGGAAAATTAATAAACACACCAATTGTATCAGCGAGCGACTGATCTATCTGATATGGTGTCCCTGCCTGCTTCATTATGTGGGGATGACCACTAGAAAAATAAAAACTCGAATCCAAGAACATAAAAGTGCGATCAGATGTGGTAAACGTTCCACAAAGTTGACCAATCACTTTCTGGATAAAAGCCACATTGGGTGGTCTTAGAACATCTACATTGGGTGGTATTAGAACAGCCTTGGATCCCACCGCATTTGACTGATCCGGCTAGGTTCTTATTCTGCAAAGAACAACAGTGGGTCTACAGACTCAAAACAGATAGAACAGGCCTTAATGATGAAATACCTTGGGCTTCTCTCTAAAGCAGTATTTAAAAGTAACTCCCATAATACAAAAGGATTGATAGATCATAAGCACTGAATGACTGATTTATCACCTGAACCAGTTGGAGAATAAGTAATATGTCTCTGCATACAACCTTGGAGGCCCCATAGCAGACTGGTGACAACAGACGCCCAATGCTCTCACAAGTATTAGTCTAGAGAAGCTACACAGCTTAGATAAAGCGTATTGGTTCATACGCATGCGCGCGTCTAGAGGAGACGGCGCATACGTTTGGGAAAAAGGGTCGAGCTATGACCCATAAATAACCAAACACGTCTTCTCTGTAATGAACGAGACATTAAGTGAGATGAGAGTGTGACTAACAAATACATGTACCGTGTTTCTAATTTCCACGGAGTCCATGAGTCTGTATTTTTCGCATTTCGCTCACAAGAAATGCAGAGAGAACAACATTGATCGGGCGCGCATGCGTGGAAAGTAGTGTCACCCACACAAACAAGCCTAATAGAATGTACGGTTCTCCTGGAGAGAACGAGGCATTAAAAATGCGATTATGTGATTCATAGGAAGGGGTACTGTGAATTTAGTTCCTTTTGTGGTGCATGTGTCGACAATTTTGTCATATCGGTTCCAAGAATGCCTTAAGAATGATGCTGGTTGAGTGCACATGCGCAGAAAGAAGTGTCATCCTCAAGGACTCATGCACAATAGAAAATACAGGCTATGGCGAGGACCACTATAAACATGAGGACCCATTTCTCACACAGCAGCAGGCAATCATGCCGCATGCGTATAAATATGAGCTCGCCGTCACGTTCGGTACCTCCCAGGGTGAGCTCTCTTTTGAGTCGAGGTACCGACGGACAGGTAAGCGATTTTGCAGGGGCTATATCGTTTTTGTGATTTTGATTGCTGCAAGTCACAAATGAGTGGTACTATCCATTTGTTAAGTAGGATATAGTCTTTTTACTCACGATAGAGTGTCTGTCTATTCCATGAATACCCTCCAATTTAAATCACAGAGATACTCAGAGGAGTTGTCTGATAGGTCTCCTTTAACTACTTGACCTAGATGTACTTATTGGCCTCCTGGTTTACAAAGAAATAAGGACTCAAGTGTAGATGGTGTAGAGATCTCTGACACCTTCAACACTTTTCTTTTTCTCCCGCAGAGCGGGGTCTCCTTCCAGAGCAGCCTTTCAGGTAGAGGTGAGGCAGGGCTATCCTACAATTGAGGGTAAGTCCATATTGATTGTGACTAATAAGAAGCATAAATAGACTTTTGACATAGTGACAATCCACAATGCTTAAGTTATCATGTGATTTATTGTTTGTGCCCTTTTTCTCTTTCTCTCTCTCTCGATCCCCCTCCCTTTTCCCCACTTCCTGTTCCTTGTCTTCTATCCATAGATATCTTGGTATAACATGAGAAAAGAAGGATAAACGGGAATACCGGTGTTGTATAAACTTTATTATTTTCACATTGTTGCAGCAGCAATAGCACGATTATATCTGGTCCTGAAGAAAGCCGCTGATACAAAGTTTGATCAACAGGCTGAAACATGTTGACCACAAAGTGACAGTGGTTGTACATCAATACCACTGTGCTGGCTCATTTTAACCCTGTCAGGTAGAACACATTAATAAAGCAATTGTCAGTGATTTCTATCTAGGCAGTTTTAACTAACTTTCTATCTTTATTTCACACAGCGCTGCAAACCTCACTACACTCATCATCTCACAAATGGGATTACTATCCATCTCCTTACCAAAAAACATCTCTGAGCTCCTTCCTTAAACTCCGAAGTAGCAGCTCCGAGTGTTGACTAGGTTTTCTACACTGGTAAGGAGGACCCATATGATGAAGCATGTCACCTTCAGGTGAGTGAGGGTTCTAATCCTTAAGGGATGTCTCCCCCTAATGATAAACACCACTTAATTCAGTTTCGAGAGAGGTAAGGCTTTACTGCATATGATGCTTTCAAACATATGAATGAGACTATAGGTGTGTATTTTGGTATATAGAGTTATTAACGAGGAAACACACTGGTCTATAAACTTTCCCCTTTGACCCCTAATCTACGGTAGTGATATAACATATTAGAACGGCCTTTGGTCGTGGGTTTATCTATAGCTTAGTTATCTTGTTAACTGAGCTACTTTTTCTCCTCTTCCTTCTTTGTACCCCCCAGGGTGGCTGTTTGCATATTAGGGTCTTGCAGGTGTTGAGGCCTACGTTGAAACTCAAACGTCTGTCGTAACTATGGCAGAGAGACTGGGACTTACCTTTGATGAGGAAATGACACGTGAGATTTTGAGTACCCCTAGTATTCTTGAAATTACCCCCAGCACCACGATAAGATCTAATGATGATTGGGCTAAACTTTCAACACTCAAGAGGTCACATTCTAGAACACAGGTACACGGGCTAGTAATTACTGAATACTTTAGGGCAAACTGTGCTCCATCAGGTCTAATAGTAACGAATGCCCCGTGTCTTTTCTTAGACGACAAAACCTTTTTACGTGATTGGTCTCTGATTGCATGGAAATGCACCAGAAACTGGTTAATTCTAATAATCACAACAGCAAAAAAGGCAGCGGATCTACTCCTAATAGAAATACAAACACTAGAAGCGAGCATTAAATCAGTAATAGTAAGCTCAGTGTACAAAAAACAATCTGATAAAAAACAAGCTGATGAAACTTTCAAAAAACAAGTTGATGATACAAACAAAAATAACATAGAATTTAAGGATTCAATTCTAGCAACTAAGATTACGAAATTCAAAAAAGATCTGGACAAGTTGGTCATGGAAAAAGTGTATCCGTACACAAGTGATGAATATGTTCCGCCACAACTCAATCGTTAAGGGGGCAGATACGGATCAAACTACTCAACATCATCGAGTGAAGATGACTCCAGCAATGATGACAACTTGAATTTTGGAGGCCAAACTGGCAGACCAATGAACCGATGTGGAAGAGGTAGAGGCCCAAGAAGAGGTAATTGCTATGGACAAGGACCTAATCCATGGTGGCCGTCTGCACCTTTTGGCTTCCAGCCTGGACATCCACAACAACCACAATTTTTCCCTTACCCTCCATACAACAATATGATGCCACAGCAGCCTTTTTTAGGGTTTGGCCCCATCAACCAAAGGGGAAGAAGAAGGGCACCAAAAACAAGGGTGAGTTGGAATTCACTGGTAGCAACAACGATGACTGCACAACCTCTGGGAACAGCGACAACGAGCAGCACAAACAAATGATTGTAAACCTCAGTTCCTATGTTCCTACCGAATCGGAGCTCCAAGTCCTGGAAAAAGGACTTGGATATGTTCCCATATTTAAAGGAGATGCTTTTCAGACGCGCCAAGAATCGACATCATTCTTCAGAAAGATTTGTCTAAATGCATTCTTCAAAGACAAGGATACTGGAGAGACACGTACTCTTAATACTGGGTTACGTCCTCAATCTACTTTTAACCCACCGGCGCATCTGGTCCCAGCACTCATCATAGCTTTTGAGGAAGCAGTGCTCTATGATTTTGAGAAAATTTTGACTAGTAATACTAGCCAGTTCCAGAACCTTACTAGATCGGAGAAGATATCTCTACAAAATTTGGCAAACAATTCAGAAATAGTGATAAAACCCGCGGATAAAGGGGGCGCGGTGGTACTTCTGAATAAAGAGACCTATAGAGACGAGTGTCTCCGAGAACTGAGTGACCCTAAGTCATATCAAAAGTTACAATAAGATCCCTCCACACGCCTGAAAAAAGAGATTAGCAAGAAAGTGGAAGAGGCAAAAGAAAAGAAGTGGATTACGGATAATGAAGCACTATACTTGGTAGCTACAACACCAATAGATCCTTACTTTTATGTATTACCTAAAATACATAAAGCCACTAGACCTCCACCAGGCAGACCGATTGTTTTGGGGATCGGCTCTCTACTTGAACCCCTGTATTGCTTCGTAGATGTCTTTCTACACCCCCTGGTATCGCAGATGCCAACTTTCATTCAAGATACAAAACATCTACTTACGGATATTCAAGATGTGCCTTTTGACACAGAACAGGATTGGTTAGTGTCCTTCGACGTGGAATCTCTCTACACGTGTATTCCACAGGAAGAGACACTGACCACAATAAAGGGAATGTTGGAAGCACTGACTTGGGAGAGTATAACACCCATTGAATTTGTCATGTTTTGTGCAAGAATGGTGCTTAAAGAGAATTTTTTCAGATTTGAGGATCAACTGTATCTTCAAATATCAGGTACATGTATGGGAAGTGTGTGTGCTCCCAGCCTAGCCAACTCATATGTCCACAAATTCGAACAAGAGACGATACTGACACCGGGCAATCCGTTCTTGAACCATCTACGTACCTGGAAAAGGTACATAGATGATATTTTTGTCATCTGGAGAGGTGATGAAAAGACATTGAAAATGTTTCACGAATGGCTAAACAATCAACATGATTTCTTGAGGTTCACCCTAGAATTTTCTAAGATTAGTCTCCCTTTTCTGGATTTGCGGATCATACCGAGAAATGGTGAGCTGATAACAGAGCTATATAAGAAGCCAACTGCGTGTAACTCCCTTTTGTCATTTCAGAGCTACCATCCACGAGCCCTTCGTGAAAACTTACCTTTCGGGCCGTTTTTACGTATAAGACGTAACTGTACAGAGTTGGAACAATAAGAAGAGCATGCAAAAGCACTATCACGAGATCTAAGGGAGAAGAAATACCCTAGCCATGTAATTTGCAACTCTAGGAAATGAGCAGCTAACATCAATAGAAAAGCGCTGTTGGAAAAGACAAAAAACAAAAGAAGCAAACCAAAGATTAACTTTTGTGAATACCTTTTCAAATTTTTCTACCTCTGTTAAGAAAAGTATTAACAAACATTGGCAGGTTTTGAACTTAGCGGACAATGTATTTCCTTGACCTCTGTTCGCATACAAACGGAGTGCCAATTTGAAGTATAAATTAGTCCATACTCGACCGCAAGGGACTAAGGACATCAGGGTCCAGACAACGTTATGGAATCTTCCACCTGTGGTAGGACATTTTCCTTGCGGCACTCGTACAGTTTGCCCTCAAACAGAAAAAAACTCTAGAAATTGATATTGGAACCTCCCCTCTATGGAAAAATAATGTACACACCAATTGTAACAGCGAGCGACTGATCTATCTGATATGGTGTCCCTGCCTGCTTCGTTATGTGGGGATGACCACTAGAAAAATAAAAACTCGAATCCAAGAACATAAAAGTACGATCAGATGTGGTAAACGTTCCACAAAGTTGACCAATCACTTTCTGGATAAAGGCCATCTAGATACTGATCTGCATTGGGTGCTATTAGACCAGCCTTGGATCCCACCGCATTTTACTGATCCGGCTAGGTTCTTATTCCGCAAAGAACAACAGTGGGTCTACAGACTCAAAACAGATAGAACAGGCCTAAATGATGAAATACATTGGGCTTCTCTCTAAAGCAATATTTAAAAGTAACTCCCATAATACAAAAGGATTGATAGATCATAAGCACTGAATGACTGATTTATCACCTGAACCGGTTGGAGAATAAGTATTATGTCTCTGCATACAACCTTGGAGGCCCCGTAGCAGACTGGTGACAACAGACACCCAATGCTCTCACAAGTATTAGTCTAGAGAAGCTACACAGCTTAGATAGAGCGTATTGGTTCATACGCATGCGCGTGTCTATAGGAGACGGCGCATGCGTTTGGGAAAAAGGGTCGAGCTATGACCCATAAATAACCAAACACGTCTTCTCTGTAATGAACGAGACATTAAGTGAGATGAGAGTGTGACTAACAAATACATGTACCGCGTTTCTAATTTCCACGGGGTCCATGAGTCTGTATTTTTCGCATTTCGCTAACAAGAAATGCTGAGAGAACAACATTGATCGGGCACGCATGCGCGGAAAGTAGTGTCACCCACACAAACAAGCCTAATAGAATGTACGGTTCTCCGGGAGAGAACGAGGCATTAAAAATGCGATTATGTAGTTCATAGGAAGGGGTACTGTGAATTTAGTTCCTTTTGTGGTTCATGTGTCGACAATTTTGTCATATCGGTTGCAAGAATGCCTTAAGAATGATGCTGGTTGAGCGCACATGCGCAGAAAGAAGTGTCATCATCAAGGACTCATGCGCAATAGAAAATACAGGCTTTGGCGAGGACCACTATAAACATGAGGACCCATTTCTCACACAGCGGCAGGCAATCATGCTGAAAGCATATAAATATGAGCTCACCGTCACGTTCGGTACCTCCCAGGGCGAGCTCTCTTTCGAGTTGAGGTACCGATGGACAGGTAAGCGATTTTTCAGGGGCTATATCGTTTTTGCGATTTTGATCGCTGCAAGTCACAAATGAGTGGTACTATCCATTTGTTAAGTAGGATATAGTCTTTTTACTCCCGATAGAGTGTCTGGTTGTTCCATGAATACCCTCCAATTTTAATCAAAGAGATACTCAGAGGATTGTGTGATAGGTCTCCTTTAACTACTTGACCTAGATGTACTTATAGACCTCCTGGTTTACAAAGAAATAAGGACTCAAGTGTAGATGGTGTAAAGATCTCTGAGACCTTCAACACTTTTCTTTTGCTCCCGCAGAGCGGGGTCTCCTTCCAGAGCAGCCTGTCAGGTAGAGGTGAGGCAGGGCTATCCTACAATTGAGGGTAAGTCCATGTTGATTGTGACTAATAAGAAGCATAAATAGACTTTTGACATAGTGACAATGCACAATGCTTAAGTTATCATGTGATTAATTGTTTGTTCCCTTTTTCTCTTTCTCTCTCTCTCGATCCCCCTCCCTTTTCCCCACTTCCTGTTCCTTGTCTTCTATCCATAGATACCTTGGGTATAACCTGAGAAAAGAAGGATAAACAGGAATACCGGTGTTGTATAAACTTTATTATTTTCCCATTGTTGCAGCAGCAATAGCATGATTATATCTGGTCCTGAAGAAAGCCGCTGATACAAAGTTTGATCAACAGGCTGAAACATGTTGACCACAAAGTGACAGTGGTTATACATCCATACCACTGTGCTGTCTCATTTTAACCCTGTCAGGTAGAACACATTAATAAAGCAATTGTCTTTTTTTTTTTTTAAAGTAATTTTTATTATTGCAAGATTCGACAATAACAATTACATTTCAATTCCGTAAAGTAAATCAGTTTTTAACAAAAGAATACCACTGGTACCGTTTTAAGAGATAAACGTATACGAAAGAATACAGTAGTAGAGTAGAGGTGAGGAAACCGTTTAAAACTTGAAAAGAGATGTACATTTTACCAAAAGAGTTGAGAAAGCTACTTTCTTTCTGGACAAAGTTAGGAAAATCTACCAGGCGTTTCCGAGCACACTGCCACCAGTGATTCCCTGGAGCGGCTCTAGTAGCTGTCCATCGCTGCACTCCCTTCCTACTCTTTCTAATGAGGAGTTTGCTAAGTGGGCCCTGCGAGTCAAGTCTGGCTCGCCTGCAGACCCGGTAAGATCCGCTCTTTTCAGGGATGTTGCTTTTCAGGGACGCACAGTAGTATGCTCTCTGATTAACCTCTCCCTGACTTCTGGCCTGGTCCCTGCCAAGTGGAAGCAAGCGGTGGTTTCCCCGATCCTAAAAAAAACATCTCTGGATCCGTTGAGACCAGAAAACTACCGCCCTATATCTTTGCTCCCTTGGCCGGCCAAGGTCATGGAGGCCCATGTAAATCTGGCCCTCACGGAGCATATGACCCTAGTGAATGTCCTGGATCCCACGCAGAATGGGTTTCGTGCTGGCCACAGCACTGAGACGGCCCTTCTGGCAATGGTTGAGCATTTGCGGATGGTGCTCGATGCAGGTCAAACGGCAGCGCTTATTTTATTAGACCTGAGCGCTGCCTTTGACACTGTTTCCCATCGCATCCTGCTACACCGCCTGCAGGACATTGGCATTTGTGGTTCAGCTCTGCAGTGGTTCCGCTCCTTCCTCAGTGATCGCTCCTTCTGCGTTGCCACCCCTCCATTTCAGTCCAAGTACCATCCTTTGGACCTGGGGGTCCCTCAGGGCTCCTCGCTGAGTCCCACGCTTTTTAACCTGTACGTGCAGCCGCTGGCTGAGGTCGCCAGGCAATGGGGCCTAACCATGGTCTCCTATGCTGACGACACTCAGTTGGCGGTTACGATCAGCGGGGATGCCAAGCAGGATGCCCTCAGGTTCCGAAGTGGACTGAGAGAGGTGGCCAGCTGGATGAATAACAACTGTCTCCAGCTGAACGCGACAAAAACGGAGGTGATGATCGTTGGAAGGGAAGCGGACCACTGGGGGGACGAATGGTGGCCTCCGGAGCTGGGATCAGCACCGGCCCCTGTCCTGGAACTCAGGAATCTGGGAGTATGGCTTGACCACACGCTAAGCTTTGTGACTCACACGAAGAGAGTGGCGGCCTGCTGTTTTGGAGTATTACGCGGGCTAAGACCCCTGCTCAGATTCTTTGATGCTCCTACAAGACAGCTGGTCATTCAAGCAATGATTATCTCTCGGCTGGACTACGCCAGCTCACTCCTTTTAGGAGCGAACCAAGCCGAGATTCTTCATTTACAGCGAGTCCAGAACGCTGCGGCTAGGGCGGTGGTTGGTTTACCTCGAACCTGCCCCACCTCTAACACTCTGCGGTCCCTGCACTGGCTCCCGATAAGCAAGCGAATCCAATTCAAGGCTCTTTGCCTGGTTTTTAAAATTCTTAGAGAGCTGGCACCCGTGATACTCAACAAACTGCTCTCTCCCTACGTTCCTACCCGCTCACTCCGATCCCTTGGACAATCCTTGGTGGTTGTCCCCCGTTTTAGACTTAGTCGGATGGGGGGTCGCTCCTTCCGCGTGAAAGCTGCAACCCTCTGGAATGCGCTCCCCTTGGAAATCCGCCTCTCGGATGATTTAATATCCTTTCGTAGGGCTTTGAAAACCTTCCTGTTTTAAATGTTCTTTGTTTTAATGCTTCTGCTTTTTTGTTACTGGATTTAGTGTTTGTGTTGTGTTTACCTTTCCCTGCGCCAGGACGCTCCTTCGCTGGAGCAGCTGTGTGCATTAAAATGCAAATAACATAACATAACAAAGTTAAAAAAAAAAAAAAAGCTTTAGAAGCCAATCCCCACTTCTTGTCCTTCAAAGAAATGCTTCCAGATCCTTTCTTTTCTAATAAGGGCTTTTGGACCTCTATATTTGGCTAGTGAGAGTTCCATGGTTCTGATTTCATGAACCAAAGCAAGCCACTCAGCCGCTTTTGGAGGTTCCTTAGAGATCCATGCCCTAGCTATAGTTAGTCTTGCGCATGCTAACAAAATCGTTATAAGATCCTTATTGGGACTATTAATCTCCTGAATGTCTAGTAGGACCAAGTGTGCTGTGAGCTCCGGTATGGTTATCTGGTTAATTCTGAGATAATCAGATATTCCGTTCCAAAAAGTAGAAAATGCTGGACAAGAAAATAGCATATGTTCGATGCCAGCCGCAGCTGTATTACATTTGACACATATAGATTTGTCTGAAATCGGGTTCCCTTGTGCCCAAATGGATATTTTTTGTGGTGTATAGTACAACTCAGTAATTGTCCTATATAATTGCATTCTGAGGTTAGAGGAATGTACTATATCGCTTAAATGTGTTAAAGCATTTCTGATCTGTATTGAGTTTATATCTAGATTTAGTCTACGAGACCATTTAGCTGCAATTTGGGTAGTGTTTTCTCCTTTATCTTTAATTAACCATTGGTATCCTAGTTTTATTAATGATTTGGTTTTATCAGATTAAATACACTCGAGAATATTTGAATGTTTAGCTTCCGTTATTCTCATTTTACTATGGAAAAAATCTCTCAATTGTCTATATCTAAAGTGCATATCATCTGTGAGCCCGTTAGTAATTTTCAGGTTTTCGAAGTCAATCAAACCATTGGTACCATAAAGGTCTCCTAGTGTGTTTATTTCATGTCTAATCCAGCGATTCGCCAAGCCATCCGAGAATATACCCGGGAGACCAGGATTATTCCATATTCTAAGTTCGGCATTGTAGAATGAACTGTTGCTAATGTGTCGAATTTTGTCCCAAATTTTTATAGCGTGTTTTGCAGTCTTAAATTTGACCCGCTTAAAGTAGTTTGGATCATGGACGCGTAGTAGGAATTGATTAGAATCGGCGCCTAACATATACTGATGGAAAAATAAAGAAGGCGTATTTTTTAGTAAGCTCCTTATTCGAAGAAAAAAAGTAGCTAAAAAATATAAATTAAAGTCCGGAAGAATAAGTCCCCCTTTAGAAATTGGCAGTGTCAAGATTTTAACCGCCCTTTGTGCTCTTTTATACCCCCATATGAAGCTACTGCATATACCGTCTAGTTTTTTAAAAAAGAGTTTATTTGGTTGCAGCGGTATGGCTTTAAACAGATAAAGTAACTTAGGTAAGATTTTCATCTTTATCAAATTAAGTCGCCCTAATAAACTGAGAGGTATTTTGTGCCATTTTTTGAGACTAGCGGTAGTTTCTTTTAAGAATGTCTCGTAGTTTATTTCCAAAATTTCCCCCACTTTAGCAGTAAGTTTAATACCTAAATAAACGGCTTCTTTGCAAGTGTCAAAGATATGTGTATACGGGGTATAGTTAAGTATAATTTGGGTTTTACTCACATTCAATTTATACCCAGATATTCTCCCATAATTTTGTGCTTCCTTTATAATTTCTGGCATAGCTTTATTAATGTCGGTTGTATAAATTGCTATGTCATCAGCAAAAGCGGTTAGTTTAAGAGCTATGTCTCCATGATAAGCTGGGATAATATTGATTTGGTCATTTAGAGCGTTTAAAAAGGGTTCTAAAGACAAAGCAAAAAGTAATGGGGAAAGGGGGCAACCTTGTCTTGTACCTCTTGCTATCTTGAAGTTGACTGAATCTTTGCCTCCATAACTTATCATAGCCCGTGATTCATCGTACAGTGACCTTACCCAATCTAAGTAGGAGCCTGTAATGCCCATTTTACTTAATACTGCCCACAGATATTCCCACCCCACTCGGTCAAATGCTTTTTCCGCATCTAACATTATCATACCGAGTGTGGTGTTGGTGGTTTCTGCTACATCAAAGGCTGTAATTGAAGTGTTTACATGCATAGTAGTATCTCTGCCCACTTCAAAACCATGTTGTTGAGGGTTGACAATGTCCGGCATAAAGGGAGCTAGACGGTTGGCTAAAATTTTAGCGAAATTTTTTACGTCAGAATTAAGTAGAGATATGGGCCGGTACGATCCACACTCTATTTCGGGTTTTCCCTTTTTCAAAAAAAAGATTATTTTGGCAATTTTCCATGATGCAGGTGCTTGCTTAGAAGCAATAATTGAGTTTATCACATTTTGTAGTAGCGGCAGCAGTTCTTGTGAACAAAGTTTGTAAAATTCCACGGGTATGCTATCTTCTCCAACCGCCTTCCCTAGGGGTAAATGATCGATTGCCCGTTTTATCTCATCAAGTGTTATTTTTTAGTTTAGTTGTTGGAGTACTTCAAGATTCATAGCCCGCGGTGGAATTAAATATTTGTCAAGATATTGAAAAATATCTGCTTTGTGTGGTACAGCCTCTGGTGTATAGAGTTGTTGGTAAAATTTAACAAATTGATTCAATATTTGATCCTCTCGTTCATAAGTAATTGAATCTGATCCTATTATTTCCTTGATTTTTGTTTTAGCTTTTCTATCCGCGGTTTTAAAAGCTAGTATTTTCCCAATACGATCGCCGCCTTTGTATTGATCAAGTTTATATTTTTGTAGTTTTGAGATATATCTTTCTCTCAAAGTATTTTTTAGTCCTGCTTGTAGTTCCGCCAGTTTTGCTCTAATCCTCTCTATATTGTTTTTTGAATGCAGTGTTGCCTCAGCCAGTTGTACTTCCAAGTCTAGTATTTTTGATGTCAATTTTTTATTTTTATTACAACTCTCAGCATTAAGCCTGAATACATACTGTTGGACAAACCCCCTAATACTGCACTTACATGTATCCCATACGGTGTTTAAGCTAGCCGAGTTAATATTTAATGTGATAAACTCCTGTATGTGCTTTTTGACTAGTGTAATAAATGTTAAATCAACTAGTAAGTGTCTCGGAAAAGTGAACTTTCGTGGTTCTTTCCTATTTTGATCTTTAATTGTAACTTCCAATACCAAGGGATTGTGATCAGATGTGACTTTAGGGCAAATTTCAATCTCGCAGTTGTCTAAAGTTTGATCAGAGGCCCATATCATATCAATTCTAGAGCAAGATCTATGTGGCGCAGAATAGTGAGTGAAGCCTGCCAACATAGGATGCTTAGACCGCCATAAATCTCTGATATTATTCAATCTTGCTAGTTCTAAAATTGCTGCTCTAACTTTGTACATTCTTTTATAGTTATTTGGCCCCGTAGAATCTATTTTGTAATCCATGACACAATTAAAATCCCCGGCAATGATAGCTTCTCCTTCCCATTCAAGTAGTTCTAGACTTAGCTCTTCGAAAACTTTGGGATCATCAATATTTGGTCCATATACTACACATAATACCAGTTTCACATTATCGCCTTGCATCTGTGCTATTGCCCACCGTCCTCGAGTGTCTGAGGCAGTTTTGGTTATTTCTAATGGGACTCCTCTTTGTTTTAGAATAGCTACCCCCCTTATAGTCTCGTTTAAAGTAGAGCATACAACCAATTCGTAACTTAGCTGTGATAGTAGCTTTCTGTCTTGATATTTTATGTGGGTTTCTGAAACCAGAACTATATTTGGATTGTACAATTTAATCTCTTCTTGTACCAAATTTCTTTTACTTTTGCTATTTAAGCCATCTACATTCCAACATAGTATTCTTAGTTTAAGCATTTATCTATTGTAGTGTTACTCTTATACAAATTGTTCCCCTCTACCTTTACTCGTTTCTCAATAGTTAAGTTTTTCTTCCTACTACTCCTCAAGAAAAAGTTGAATCCTGCAATCAAATTTTTCCACCATATTTCCGCCCACCACCCTCGACACCAGTTGTCGCACCCTCCCCTGCAACAACCCCACCCCCTCCCTCGCAGCAACCCGTCCCTTAGGGGGGAGCACCCCTCTAGCATTTGCTGCCGCTGAAGGGGCAGCGTAGTGAAAGTGCATACATGAGAGACTGCTCGTGCCTCATCTTAATTGGATCCTTATTTTATCCATATTTGCTCACACCCAAAGAGAGAAAAAGAAACAAAAGGAAAAGAGAGGTTAAGCCCACCCGCCGAGAAAGCGAAAAAGATGTGTGGTTGTACAAGTAAACAGAAAATGGCCAGTTGCTCATTAAATACAAGTTCAATAAAGTGTACTCTGCGGGGAAAGAAAAAAAAAACAACAAAAAAAAAACAACCCCGAGACGCTAGATAGTGTTCTCTTAGAATGCGCTCCTGTTTTTTCTTTTTTTCTTTTTTTTTTCTTTTTCCCTTTTTTCCTCCCTTTCTTCTTCCCCCATTAGTTTTCTTTCTCTTTTTGACTTCTTTTTTCATTCTCCCGAGAGAATTTTTCCAGAGTTTGTTCAGCTGATGAAAGATCAGTGAAGAAAACCGCTTGGCCATTTCGAATGACCTTAAGGCGAGCAGGTTCTTGAAGATAGGCCATACAACCTAGATTTTTGAAAGCATCTATCATCTTCCGAAGCTCCCACCGTTTATCCATTGCACTCTTGCTTAAGTCCGATTTCACAAAGAAAGTGAGATTATCAACGGTGACAGGGTTGTTGGGCTTAGCCTTAAATGCTACTGCTTGCCGCAAAAGAAAATTACCAAAGTAGATCAAAAATGGTCTAGGAAATTTGCTATTTGTATTTCTTTGAATTAAGGGAAGTCTATGTACTCTCTGCAACTGGGAGTCCCAATCCCAATCAGCAAGGTCCATAAAGGCTCTTTGAAAAAGTTTCACCATGAATGCTCTCGGGTCGGACCCCTCCATACCTTCTGGTATACCAAATAATCTAAGGTTTTGTCTTCGTGCCCGATTTTCCAAATCCTCCACTTTAGCTTCCAGCTGAGAAACTCTTGATGTATTCTGTTTAACAGATGACGTAGTCTGGTTCACATCTTCTTCCACCTCCACAATTTGTTGTTTTATATCCTCTATATCTTTCGTCACTCCTCCCAAGCCTTGGCAGATATCTCTCATAGTTCCTTGTAGCTTAGTATTGTCTTCTCTTAACTGTAAATATTGCTGTTGGATCTCCACTCTTTGTTCTAAGAGAGTCTGCATAATTGACTCCATTGATATACTCGTTGGGACTGAGGAGTTTGAAGTATCTAGTGAGACCAATTGAGAGGTTTTTTGAACGGGTAAGGATATAGGACCAGTTATTGTTTTTTGAGGTTTGAGATTTACATCATCCATCTCCACCTCTACAGATTCTTGTTCTAAAGTTTCACCTGTATTATCAACAGAATTCCCAACTGGAAGTGGTTGAGTTTTCCTCAAACTAGAAACTATAGATTCCATGACTTCGCTTGGCTGGTCTACGTTATAGGCTAATAATTCGAAGACTTGATCATCAGCTTCTTTTTCCACTTCATTGTGTGTGGAAGGAATCAGAGAAATAACGGAGGTGAAAGTAGGGGAAATTGTTGAGGTTACCGGGGAGGTCCCTGCTCTTGGCTCGCCAATCGCTTCTGTGTTAGCTGTGTTCATGTATCTAGATGTCTCTTGGTTTATAGATAGTGCACTTGGACTAGAGTCTATTAAAGGATCCGTGGAGTCATTTGCGTTTTTTGCGTTATTTAAGTTGCCCCCCTGAATGTTATGCACTTGCACATGCACCTTGTCGGGACTGGCTCCAGAAAGTCTTAAGGCCATATTCTTAACTCCCCCTTTTGCCTCTATCCATCTTCTCAAAGGGCTGTCGTCTATTAGGCGACTTTTTTTATTTCCTGCCAATTCTTTATTAGTTGTCTTTAGTAACAGGTTTTTTTGCTTAGTTTTGACCTTCCTCTTGATTTTCCTTAATACAGAATTTTTACTTGTTAAAGCTTTAGGTGTTTCGTCCAGCCCCTCTTCTTCTTCTGATAATTCCTCGTACTCTACATTTGAATCTTCATCTGATTTGGTCTGAGATTCCTGAGACAGACCGCCTCCGCATTTCTTCTTTTTTGCTTTATTCTTGTCAATCTGTGAATGAGCATTAATATTAATATTCAGATCCTCAGGGTCTGCCCTTTGGTTTTGTACCGTATGTTGTAGCTCCTCTGTTGTTTTTGTTATCAAAGTATCCTTTTTGTTTCCACTTTCGCTCGGTTTAGCCAAATTAAGTTCATTTGTTTCTGAACCTATAAGCACCTTAGCATTGGGAAGCTTATCCGAACCTTTCTTTCCAATCCTCATCTCAACTCCCAGCCCTGTATCTTGAGCCACTCTCTCGATACTATTTTCTACCAAAGTTTCCACAGAGTTATTAGCTGGTAGAGTAGTTGTTGTGTTCACATGGATCTCCTCATCTTTATCGTTCATTTTCCTTTTTGTTTTAACTGCTGGAGCACATTTCGCGTCATGGCGCTTGTCAGCTTCACTTTTAAGGAGAGTTTTTACATTGTTATGTTTAGATATGCCACAATTGTTAGTTAAACTTGTAGTCTGTGCTTGTGGGATCTCGGTATTATCACCTGGAGACCCTGCTGCCACTATCCCTGTAACCGCTGCTGCAGCCGCCATCGTACCTGTGTGAGCTTGTTTCCCCGTCTGAGCGGTCTTCCGATTCCGTGTAGATCTTGTCTGCCGCGTGGACATCAGCTCTTGCGCTGCCTCCGTTTCCTCCGTCTCCTCCGGTCTCCGCAGCGTTATCCGCGCAATTGGGTGTTTCGTCAGGTGAGCACCCAGCTGCAACGGAGTTGGAGACGCCCAGCTAGCTGCAGTCGCCGGCGCTCGAGTAAGGCTCACTACGTAGCTCCAGGAGTGAAGCAGACTCCTGCTGCAATGTCGAAGCAGAACCCTCAGCATTGGATCCGTTTGTGTCCAGTAGTCCTCGCAAGCTCTCCTCGCAAGGAAAAAAGAACAGGGCAGCGGTGCAGACAGAAAAAGAAGCAGCTCAGCAATCCAAATCTGCGAGCTGTAAGTCTCTCTTTTTTTTCCTTCCTCCACTCGCGTGAATGAAACCTTCTTAGCGCTTCTCCAAAACTTTTATTTTGCTAACTCTCCATTTTAGCAGTTAGGAGCGACAAATGATGTTTCCATCGGCTGTAGCGTTCTTAGGCAGAGCAGAGCAACTCATGCAGCAACTTTCACTCGGCGGAGTCAGCCCGCCATCTTGACTCCTCCCGACTCGACACAATAAAGCAATTGTCAGTGATTTCTATCTAGGCAGTTTTAACTAACTTTCTATCTTTATTTCACACAGCGCTGCAAACCTCACTACACTCATCATCTCACAAATGGGATTACTATCCGTCTCTTTACCAAAAAAACATCTCTGAGCTCCTTCCTTAAACTCCGAAGTAGCAGCTCCCAGTGTTGACTTGGTTTTCTACACTGGTAAGGAGGACCCATATGATGAAGCATGTCACCTTCGGGTGAGTGAGGGTTCTAATCCTTAAGGGATGTCTCCCCCTTAATGATAAAAACCACTTAAGTCAGATTCGAGAGAGGTAGGGCTTTACTGCATATGATGCTTTCAAACACATAAATGAGACTATAGGTGTGTCTTTTGGGATAATCAGAATGTTTCTAGCCTGTGCTACCGAGGCGCAAGATGGCCGCCAACACTTCCTGGTTTCGAGTGTTGACAGACAGTTCACAGCCAATCAGCATGTAGCTTGCGCTCGTAATTGAACGGATATCCATACGCGTGCTGAACGCAGTCTCTCGATATCGCTATGATTTTACTTGTAATTTTCTCAGAAACTACTGAACGGATTTACACCATTTAACATAAAGCACAATCTGCGAACCGAACTCGACCTCTCTGCCAAATGTGGTGTAATTCCGTTCAGCAGTTCGGGCTGTAGCCCTGGCTAAAGGTCCCTATGGAAAATAGCATGGGGAAAACACATTTTGGGACCCCTCTTTTTTTCTCGGCCCCCACTTGACGAATCACCCCCAAACTTTCAGGGAAAGAGCGGAACCGAGCAGGCCGTTTTCTTATGTAAACTAGGTCCTAACTGTAACTACCTATTGGCGACCGCAAGTAGGTAATATATATATATATATCAATACAACTAAATACCAAATTTCAACAATTTCATAACTAACAAATTATCATACTAAAAACAAACATTAAAAACAATATTTTTACCTAATATATTCCTATTGATTATATTTTTGACATCCCGATATTCTTGGCATGACATTTTTGTATCAAAATATTTTTTTCAAATACTTTGTCCAAACACCACAAATTACCTGGTCACTGACATAAATAATTCTCCTACCACATTACATAGACCACAAACATGTAGGCACCACCTCCACCATATACTACTTAGGGCCTTATTTAGTTTTTGGTTGACAGGATACTCCATCAAAATGTGACAGGTAACCTATCAGCCATAATACACCTGTCATAGGCTATAAGGCATTTGCAATACATCATAGTGACATCTGACATCATTACAGTAAACAGACATAAATAGTTCTTACATGTCACATTACAGTAGATAGTAGACACACAGGAATTATCTACCACAATCTCAAAGAAGGAAGCTTTAATCTAAAGGGTCTAAAACCACCTACTCCACAACCCCCCACTTCCTGTAGGAGGGACAAAACAAACAGACCGAAGAATATAGGGCTAGATGTAGGTAAATAGGATTTACCGATTCAAAAATACAGAATTTTACTGATTCAGTATTTTAGAATCAGTAAATCCTATGTAGGTAATAATTCGGTAAAAATTACCGAATCGTTAAGATTCGGTAATTACCGAATCAGTATTTACCGATTTGGTAATTACCATTCATTCCTATGGACCTAGAGGCCCATAGGAATGAATGTCAATTGCCGAATCGGTAAATACTGATTCGGTAAAATAGGGAAATAGTCAAGGGTGGCAGGGTGTCACTTTGACACCCTGTTGCACCCCTGAATAGTGCTGGTGTGCACATGTGGCTTACATACATGAGCTGTCTGTCACATGGCACAGGTGTTAATACAGAGATTTGCATTTACACAGGAATTCCTTATTTACCACCAACCAATAGTTAGTGGTAAATAACGAATCCTTAAAGCACAAAAGCACTCTTTAAAGTGCTTCCTACATCTCATTTACCGATTCAGTAAATACCAAATCGGTAAATGATGTAAAAACCAATTCGTTATTTACTGAATCGGTAAATATACCACCTACATAGGAAAAGCCTATAACCGGTCGGTAACGGGCGATTTCGTCCCTTTCCCGACTGGTAATAGCATACCTACATCTGGCCCATAATCTCTTATATCCTCCCCATCTTATGATACTTCTGTAGACAGCGGTTATTGCTTGCGAAAGAGCCAAAAGTGAAAATAAACTAATCTGAGCCTTGCCGCTCTCCGAATGATAGTGGACAGCCCTCTGCATATGCTGTATGATATCTCTGAAAAAAATAGTAATTCAATACAATATTGAAAAAAATATTGATTACCAAAATATAGTAAAGCCATACAAAACCCACAAATCCACAAATATAGAAAACAAAATTATCACTCTCAAAATAATCTAACATAAGTAAAAACAAGACAAACTTATTGGTAAATGAAATATTCCTAACTCATTAAATAAATACAATACCAATCTAATATTGAAAACTAAAATAGCGTTAACAAAAATATTGACCAAAAAAAAATTATAATAGCATAAACCATTTTTAATAACCTATACAACAATATAAAAATCTGTAAAAAAAAAATATAACATCTTATCGGAAAGTGGGACCGCCTGCCTAAAATGCGGTGGTCCAACAGGGCTGATTACAATATTCCATATTTTACATTGGGGTGGGTGCTGCTAGCAGCAGCACCAGTCGCAATGTAAAAACGGCCCATTTCACATTTCCCTGAACTACATGGCAGGCAACATGCGATTCCTGCCACATGCTGCATGGAGATGTTGGGGGGCACCCCCACATGAAAGGATCTGGGGTCAAGGGGGGGCAGTTACGGGCCCCAAATGTCCATCCCCACTAGCCTTTCCATGGCAGGTGAAGCGCCATGGAAAGACTGGCGGGGATGGACCATTGTACTCTCTACGGCAGTGCCTAATAGGCACCGCCTCCATTGCAGGGATTAGGTGGCCTCCTCAGCACCGGCAGGCTCAAGGAGCCCGTTGGATGCGTGGTGGTCGGAGTTTCCAACTGCCTCGGTACTGCCCGCCTATCTAATATGGTGGGTGGGAAAAGGCCTCACGATGGCGGTGAACCCACCACCGATAGCCTGTCAATGGCAGGTTCACCACCATGGTAATCAACCCCTATATTCTTTAAAATATTATGATTGCTACAACTTAAAAATCATCTATATTACGTTACAAAGATTTCAAACATTTAAGCAATAAATACACCAATAAAAAACTATAATGAAATACATAAAAATGTGTGATTATTATATATAGATATATCTATCTATCTATCTATCTATCTATCTATCTATCTATCTATCTATCTATCTATCTATCTGTATATATATATCTATATATATTATATATATATCTATAATTCACTGAACAAACCATAGGTTTTAGGCACGTTATAGTTAGGAATTAGCATTTAAAAAACCTTTGAAATTCACTAAAACAAACATAGGTTTCAGGGACATTATAGTTAGTTGAACATTTGGCTCATATAAAACCTGAGAAATTCCCCTGTTACAGTTAGTTGAGCTAATTATAATGTGCGCGTCCGCAATGCACTGCTGATGATGTCACATATTACATCACTCATGACATGGTCAATGAAATTACTGATGACATCACTGATGACATCTCAAATGACATCATTGATGACATCACTCATGACATCATCCAGTGAATGTGTGTTTCTGTAAAGGTTAAATATGTTTTATATATATATATATGCCAGGTTGTATTAAAGAATGAATGCATTTACAAGTGCCTAAAGGAATTATTTCATATTTACGTGACTGACTGTTTAAGTGAGTGATTGAACGTGTCTTACTGAATGCATGAGTTAGTGACTAAACTGTGTAAAAGTCTGTTTTAGTCTCTCCGTTGGTGTGTAAGCAACTGAATGGATTGCTTAATAGCTACATGAGTGTCTATCTAGGTTATTGATTTGTAGTCTGAGTATCTTTATGGGTCCCTGAGTGTCTGTGTGGGTGTTTGCCTGGGGGGGGGTGTATGAGTCTGTGCATAGATGTCTAAGTGGGTGATTCAGTGGTTGTATGGATTAAAAAGTGCATCTGCAAAGGGCTGTATGGGTGAGTTAGTGGGTCTATGGGTGTGTTGATGAGTAATAAACGTCTCAGTGGTATATCTGTGAGCAACTACAAATGTTTTAAGGAAGTAGATGCGAGAGTTGGAGTATATTATTGACTATACATGAGAGTAAGTTATTTTAATAGAGGGTGTATAAATAAGTGTCTGCTTCTATCAGTGATTGTATAAGACAGTAAATATGTGTTAGTATCTGTGTAAATAAGTGACGTGGTATGTCTAAAAATAACAAAGTTGGTGTGTATAACTGTACACATGACTAAATGGGTATGTGATTGATTCTTTGCATGACTGACTAGGTGTGTGAGTAACTCTATGGAGGAGAGGCAGAGTGTGACTGTATGTATAGATGTATGAGTGCATATTATAGTCCTGTATTGACGAGTAACTACAAGTATAAGTGACTGGATGTGCGGGTCGACCTAGAAAATAGTGAGTGCTATGTAGTATATGGCATTCTTCTGTGTATGGTTTCAAAAAAAGTAGTCAGCATTTTAGAATGGGTGTATCAAAGTTTACATTAGAGCATCAGTATGTGCATCAGATTGTCACATGCATGATGTCATGAGTGATGTCATTTGAGATGTCATTAGTGTTGTCATGAGTGATGTCACTGACCATGTCATTAGTGATGTAATATGTGACAGCAGCAGCAGTGCATTGCGGGCACGGAAGTTATAGTTAGCTCAATTAACTATAACAGGCGAATATCTCTGGTTTTATACGAGTCAAATGCTCAACTAACTCTAACGTCCCTGAAACCTATGGTTTTGTTAGTGAATTTCTAAGGTTTTTTAAATGCTATTGCCAATTCCTAACTATTACGTGCCTAAAACCTATGGTTTTTCAGTGAATTTCTAAGGTTTTTTAAATGTTAATTTTATATTTTAATGTTTCTAAAACCTATATTTTTTCACATTTTTAGAAAATATTTTGCAACTCTATTATACTTTTTTTAACTTTAAAAATTATGTAATGTTTTATATCTTCCCCCAAAAAATATATTATTTATTTTCGGAGAAAATTGCACTCCCATACCGGTAGCATACTAAGCTCCATCACCACGCGAAACCTATCCGCCATATTAATAAACTCGTAAATGATGCGCATTTCATGATGTGTACACCATCCTACAATCATCACTCCACCTGAATTGTGAGCACTGCTGCCTGTAGTGTTTGCTCACACTGCAATGACCACAGGTAAGCAGAGCCGCCTGGGTGCACAGGGCCTCCAATTGAGTTAAGTGTGGCAGGACGGGTGGGGTGCATCACCCTCGCTGTGCAAGGGTGAACAAACGATGTTGTCGTGCGTAATGATGTGATCTCTGACCTGATTCAGTCTCATCTCTGTCTCATTTTAAAGACCTACTGGACCGTATTGTAGGCCTGAGCCAGCGGGCAGTGCTGCCCTACAGACACCTCTTGAGCGCGGTGCTGCGGGAGGGGTGGGATGCATCAGCCTGAGTGCACAAGTGCAAATAAGAGATGTTGCCGTGTGTAATGATGTGATCTCTGACCTCATTCAGTCACATATCTGTCTCATTTTAAGAACCTGCTATACCATACTGTAGGCCTGAGCCAGCGGGCAGCGCTGCCCTACAGACACCTGTAGAGTGCGATGCTGCGGGAGGGGTGGGGTGCATCACCCTGAGTGCGCATGTGCAAAAAAGCGATGTTGCTGTGCATAATGATGTGATCTCAGACCTCATTCAGTCACATCTGTCTCATTTTTAGGACCTGCTGTACCATACTGTAGGCCTGAGCCAGCATGCAGCGCTGCCCTACAGACATGTGGCGTTGGCTTTAGTGAGCTTGTTACTAAGTGTACATGCACACAGGCTTCCGCCACTGCATTACATACGCACATTATGCTTCTAGCAAACGCTCTGTTCCTTTCTATATAAATCTTCGAATAGCGTATTATTATTTAACCTTCTGAATTCTCAAGCACTCCAACTCCTCTTTGCACCACGATTACCACTAACAGTTGGTAGATCATACTTCAAAAACAAAGGATGCACTCAACTCCTGTTTTCTATCAAGCTTGAAATAAACCTTCATTTACCTCAAGACGTTTCCACCATTAAATAATTTCTCCCTTTTCAGACATTCAATTGATTGCCTCAAGAAGGGCAGAGCGGGAGCTGACCCTCATAATAATGCCCTGGGCATTCTGACACCTTCCATCGTGGTATCAAGACACAGTCCCTGACCGGAGACCTGGTCTACTGTACAAACATACCCCAGACATGGAGCTTGCACCAACACGTCGTGGGACACACTGGTGGTGGCAGGTGAGCAGTGAAGCCTCGGTTGCAAGACCTACAATTGAGCACAGTGTGGGGAAGGGGCTATGGTGCAGCACCCTGGGTACACAGGTGCATGCATGCGATTTTCCCGTAGCTAATAATGTAGGAATATATTATCAAAGAACGGCAATAACATTATCTCCGCTTAAAGCGGCGATAATGGGGTTGATAATATGCCTTTGTAAATTCCCATAGAAGCCCAGGTTCACACCAGAACCTGGGACTCTATGGGAATTCACAAGGGCATAATATCAACACCTTATCGCCGCTTTAGGTGCAGTTTCCTGCAGCTAATGTGGCGATAATGTTATCACTGTTCCTTGATAATATAGCCCCTTATTCTCTGGCCTCATGTTTTTCATTTTAAGGACTTGCTGAACCACACTCTTTCTCGGGGACCCCAGTGACCTAGACAGACAGGTGACGGGAGGGTAAACACTAAGGGCTGGGTGCAGTAGGCCGATGCGATGTCTCCTCCTCCCTCTCTTCTTTTGACTCTCCCTCTCCTTCTCCCTTCCACCCACTCCCCCTCCCTTCCATTCTCACTATCGTCCTTTCATTCAGACTACCTTTATTTACCTCTTCCACATAGCACACATACTTATGTTTCATTTTTTCTTGCAGGTTTCCCACGCTGCTTTTACTGGAGTGCAACCCACGTTTTTATATTATACTGTTTGTTCTATTAAACTTACGTTTCAATTTATTTGTGTTTTAATAAATGTTACTTTTCTTTCAAATAAATAACTGAGTGTATAGGTCTTCTTTTTCTGACAACACTTGTCTACTATTTATTGTGAAAACCATCAGTTTATAGGAGATTTCAAGGGCAAACTTTTCTAATATTACAGTGTACCTACCAAACATAATCTAACTGACTATTAGACAAATGAAGCCTCGGTAATTCTACAACTGCAGAAGTTCTATGAGTGTATCACTTTATAACACCATAAGTACTGCCCGTGTGATTACAGAACAAATAAGGCACTGCCTAGGACCACAGAGGATTCAGGGACTGCCGAGGCCCACCCTGCATATTTAAATAAAGCCCCGGAGTGTGGCGATCCCCGGACTTCATTTAGCCTCGAACCCCCCAAATAATTAGTAAACAATACCCGGGAAGGTGGAGGTCCCCTAGGCTGCAAAACGTCTCTGTGCCCTTCCGTGCCTAATTTACATGTGATATTAAGATACCCAGTCCTACAGAGACCCCGCATTATAATAATTGGATTGGCCACACCCACCAGGGGCCTCATTTAAAAGAACGGGTGAGACCCCGCTTTTTTTCTGTTTCTTTTTTTCTCTCCATTTTTACCTTCCGCATCCCTTCTATTAAAGTGATACAAGGTTTTCCTCTTATTGCTTCAAGTAGTCAAACACTCATTTGCTATCACAGGGTGGAAGCCATGCACCAGCCCTCTAATAGCAAACACAAATGTCCCCGAATGCACACCCCGGAACATTGTATGAGCTGCGCCTGACTTGTCGCCCTCCCTAGGACCATGATGCATTTGTTAGTATAAACGCCTTCTAACACTACTTACACACGTGTAGTACAGCGACCAGAATGTAGTGAAGAAGCAGAGGAAGCGCAAAATCTAAAATATAAATCCTACCAGAAGTTGGATGACATCGTTCAATGAGCCGACGACCCTGGCATGAGTAGAAACAGCTACACGAAGGTAACGGGTCTTCAGCACAACGCAAGCAATTTTGAAATATTGGTGAGTGGTGCTTTCTTTTTACCTTCTTCCGCTCGTCACCAAATTTATGTAGTGAAGAGGCAGACAGCAGTGGATGCAATAAGTAGGTTTATTACAGAAAAACAAGACACCTGAAACAGCCAACAACAGAAGCAGACAGCAAGCCCATCGTCTTCTACAGCACTGTGTACAAACTCCGTAAGGTTCCTCTCATGATAGCCCTACATTCTAACATTACATACTTAGATTCTAGTAGGATTACATACTAACATTCTACTGTGACTTACATTGGAATACTACACACAGCACATGACTTTACAGCAATGAACTCATGGCTCCATCCACGAGTCTTGAGAGTATTTCGCTTCCCACTCCCTATATTGTATAAACGCAAACTAACACTACTTCCACAGGTATGCTACAGCACCCAGAGCACATCACTTTACAGCAATGAGCTCACAATTTAGGCTCACGGTTTAATCCAGAGTCTTCACACCAGTAGGGGTGAGTAGTTCCCTTCCCACTCCCTATATACTATAAACACATACTAACACTACTTGTAAGTAAGTAACATTATTAACTGCGCAATTACTTAAAATCTTTATAGTATAAAACACCTAAACAACACCCCCACCCAAAGTACCCTTCCCCCAGTAAAAACGCAATGTTCAGCTTTAAAATAGCACCGTGGCTGTGCGGGCTCTATTTACTACTTTGTGTCCGTTAAAACATTTTTTTTATTAAAATGATGAGTTAGCACCGTTTTGCCTCTTTGCACCTCCAAGGATCAAATAGTTGTAAAAGAGTCCAACAGGCTTGCTCTCTCCATAATGCTAATTGTCAATACGATAAATTCTTAATGAGACCCTGTCCGGCCCCAAGTTGGATTTCTGATTCCAGTGATTCCAGTGGCTTTGCAAGAAATCCCTAAATTAGGTGACGACTAACAGGGTTAGTGCACCAGATAATTTTCATTGCAGAATGACAGGACCCCTGAGTTCTGTGGCCTTTTGATGGAAATTAAGTGCAATTCTAACTTGATGGATACACTTGCCCACCATGGCAAGTAAACAAGTTGTGGTTTCTGAGAAGCACCAGTCTGAGGCCTCCCTGCAAGTTCTGAAGCCCAAGTTCCTTAGGGCCGGGCGCAGCAGACGATGACGATCGCTGGCCAGCTTTGAACAGCAGCATAAAAGGTGTAGCCAAGATTCTCTGTGATAGTTGCATAACCGGCAGGATATAGTATTGTCAGTTCGTGCCCATTTTGGGTTAAAATCCAAAATCTTAAGGTGCCAGGAGGTGCAAATGCAGAATTTTCTTTCTTGCTTGAGTTGAAAGTGAATCTTGCAAATATGGTTGAAGTTTGCCTGGAGTATATGACTTGTCCAGGACCAATGTGAGAGGGTTGTACCGGAGTGATGAGCGATCCAGTTCAAACGAGATGGTCTGGACTTGGCGCTTTACAGCTTGGGCCCAGGCAGAATAAGGAATTTCCTGAAGGGGCATGCTCTTTCCCTCGATGTTCACTAGGCCAAATCCCACATGAGACCTTCACAGCTCTTGGGTGCTATCCTAAAGGTATCCAACTCATCAAGTTTTAGACCAGTGAGTCCTGCCCTGGAGGTCTATAAGACCCAAGCAAGGGCAGCTGATCTCTATGGGGGTGAGCTTTGGGGTCACTGTGCTGCCCTTGAAATCACCAAAGTGGAGTACAAATTTGCAAGGCGATTACTATCACTTCCTCAGAGTACTCCATTAACACAGCTGAGGTTAGACCTGGGACTGACGCCTATTGCAAATGAGTTAGCAGTAAAGCCCCTAAGGTTCTGGCATAGACTATGGACCACTCCAGGTCTTTTAAACTATAGGGATGAACTTAAACAGATCCTTAGTTTTAATTGCGGAAGCAAAATCCCCTGGCTTGCGTTCATTAAGTGCGAACTTTTAAGTCTAGGACTATAATCCATGTGGAAAGATCCAGATGGGGCATGTGTCCGGATATCACGAAAGATGCTTACCTTAATTTATAAAGGGCAAAAGCTGGAACTTTTAATCATGGCCCCTAATGCAGGTTCCCTCACTAACTCTTTTTTGGAATTCAAAATTCTTATTATTTCGAGGACTTCATGGATGTTGTCTTCCCGATTTTAGCGCGCAAACTTTTTATTCAATTGCGACATGGCACTTTACCCATCAAGGCCGTCACAAGCAAGTGGTCGGCATCCTCTAATAAGTCTCGCCCAGGCTGCAGCTGTGACTTAGAAGATGAGCTCCATGTTCCCTTTTTTTGTCCAGCTTATACCAAACCAAGAAAATATTGGCTGATACCATTGTGCAGAAATCTGGGCTTTAAACATTGTCTGAATGCTATTAGAATTTTTAAAACCAGGCCCTATTGTTTTTGCACTTTCCAAATTTTTGCTAGCTATGTGGTGCAAGCGGCGTAAATTAATCGATATTGATTACTAGCTTTAATGTTAATGAAATGAGTGTTTGGTACCGGATGTATTTTTAATTATCCATAGATGAGAGGGTACTTTTACCTGTACGATAATATTGCCATGTGTATATAAATGAATTTTATTGTTATTTGCTTTCGTTTCCCCCCATCATCCCCACTGTTTTATTCTGTACCCTTTTATGGCCAAATTGGCCGAAATAAAGAATTTTTGAATCTTGAATCTTGAATCAATAGATCTATTGCTTGTTCCAACTTGGAGTGCCATGGGGAGTCGCTACTCTGAAAATAATATTTAGAAAGTGTTGTTTTCAGGGGCTTTCAGTACCCTTATGTAGTATTTTATTAGGTCCCCCTGTAGTACCAACTCCGGGCGGTTCAAACCTATTTCCAGCCTTAGCCTGGTGTTCCTTGCTTGTCTGGGAGCTTGTAGCACAGTCTTGTAAGCTTTCATCTGGGCGGCATTGATGACTTTCTCAAGTGCTCCTGGGAAGGCTAAGTGACCATACATGATAGCTGGAATCAGTTTTGCCCTAAGTACAGTCAACATGGGTTCTATTGATGGACTAACTAAGCGATGGCTTAGACGTCTAAAAGACAGGATTATTTTGTTAATTCTCAGTGTTAACTCCTTTATGTGTTTACACACTTATACTACAGCGGCTAGTATCCTACAGCGCCCAGCACCCATCACTTTACAGCATTCAGCTCGGTTTGTTCCCCGAGTCTCCACAGCGGTAGGCGAGAGCACATCACTTCCCACTTCTGATATATTATAAACGCACAGTACCGGTCAGTAGTTCGCTTCCCACTCCCTGTATGGTATAAACCCCTACTAACAATACTTGCACGCGTATACTACAGAGCCCAAAGCCCATCCTTTTACAGCAATGACCTCGGTTTCATCCCCAAGTCTTCACACTGGTAGGCGTAACTACTTCGCTTCCAGCTTCCGGTATACTATCAACACACAGTAGTGGTCAGTAGTTCGCTTCCCACTCCCTGTATGGTATAAACGCCTACTAACACTACTTGCACACGTATGCTACAAACACCAGACCACATCATTTTACAACAATGACCTCATGGTTTAGACTCTCGGTTTCGTACCCGAGTGTAGCACCATATCATATCAGCACCATGTCACTCTGAGCAACACCGCACTGTCAGACCGGTAACAGTGACTACATCGCTTCGCACTCCCCCACAAAGCTAACAGTTCTCCTACCCTTCTTTCCTACTTTTTTCACCCATTTTTCCCCTTACTCGCTTCAAAGGAATCACAAAATGGCAGCAAACACTTCCTAATTGCAACACCATCACAGCCAATAAGCAGCAAGCTCCTGCTCGTAACGCCTCAGCCAATCCGATGGCAGAATTCCCAAATATCGATATCTGTAAATGTTGATATTTCTCATAAACTACTGAACGGATTTACACCAAATAAACAAAATCCTGCTTTCTACAGCAAGACCCTTCTCCCTGCCAAATTTGGGGTAATTCCGTTCCCCCGTTCGACCTGTAGCCTTGTCTAAACTTTCCTATGGAAATTAACATGGAGAAAACACATTTTGGGACCCCCCTTTTATCTCGGCCCCCCCTTGAGGAATTACCCCCAAACTTTTAACACAGGAACTGATATGAATACAGAAATAGTTACAGTTTCATAAGTCTTTATTTTGGTAAAATTAACCATAAAAGACATCACAAAATAAAACACACAGTATAGCATTAAAACCAACATAATACTTGAATTACACAATACACGGTGCATCACTGGCTGTTCAATAATAAAAGTAATAATGATAATAATAATAACAAAAGACTGTCAAACTAGCAAATGCTTTGCATATCTAACTCTAATTAGCCAAGACCGGCCTAAAAATTTGGCTACTGATATGGCCACTGGGAGAGATGTACCATCCCTAACAATCTTAGGGCCTCGTCTGCCCCTCTCGTCTTGAGCTTCCGACAAATCGGTTTTAGCAATATTTTCCGTTGGGCAACATATGCAGGGCATACAAAAAAGAAATGACCCAAAGTTTCCTTCTGGTCTTGACACCATGGGCATGAATCCCCTACACCCCCCTCCATTTGTGTGTGAACGATCTCAAGGGTAACGTTCCTGCTCTAAATGGATGGAAAAGTTTTCTATCAATACTCTTTGTTATGGCATCCCAGTAGTTCTCCAAACTTGTATCCACTTTATGGCTCAAAAATCTACCAGAGAGGGTAAATGAGCTATGTCCATAATCAGTCTATTTCTATATGCGGCCCAAAACTGGTCTTTGAGATCCTTTTTTCCGGGGAACTCGCTGGTCCTGGGGTGGGACCATAGCTGAATAAGGCCCATATCTGACAGGGTGGATTTGACCGCTTTAAACCAAGGGAGATTACCACTACCCACTATTCGTCTGAGGTCTTCTATACCCACAGCAAAGGAGGCCAATTCAGGAGTTACCCATATTCTCCTCCATAGTAGGATAATTCTCAGTTTGGCTAGTTCCTCTATTGGATAACAACCCAGGTCCAACATTAAAGGAAGCATGGGGGTCGATTGAGGGAGACCCACCAAGTTTCGTAAAAATTTATTTTGTATTTTCTCAAGTTGGGACAAGTTAGCTTAACCCCATAGGTCCGCTCCATAAACAATTGCCTATCTAATCTTAATATTGTATATTTTGAGTGCTGGGCTCACTCTCTTAGTTAGAGAGGATCTCTGCTCCTTAACCAGTGTCCCACTCAACTGTGAAAATTTTAATGACAATGCGTCCAACTGAGCAGACCATCTTAATCTATGGTCCAAAACCACCCCCAGGTAAGTCATCTCATATACCTGTTCCAAATTTACACCATTAAGATTAACTTGTCCCAATCTTGGTCTATTTTTGGTAAAAACCATAAACTTGGTTTTGCTTGTATTAACCTGTAAGTCGTTGGCATCACAAAATTCTACAGATTTGCTAAGTGCCAATTGTAGCCCCTTTTGGGTTTTTGAAAGTAAAAGCGTATCGTCTGCAAAAATTAGAAGCGGAACCTTCATACCACCTAAGCTAGGAGCGTCTGTGGGAGTGTCCGAAAAATAATCAACAACTCTATCAATAAAAAGGAGAAAGAGGGTGGGGGCAAGGACACATCCTTGGCGGACACCTTGAGTCACTGGGAACTTTTTGGTGACTTGGCCCTGCATACCCCAACGAACCTGTGCATAATTCTTCTCATGAAGTCTTATAATGAAATCCAACAGGTCCATAGGCAGACCCATTTGTGACAGAGCCTCCCACAATTTGGTTCTTGGTACCAAGTCGAAGGCGGACTTAAGGTCCACAAAAGTCGCATAAATCACACCTTCACTTAAGACCACCACCTTCCAATTGATTAATAAGAATCTTAAAATCTGATCTATTGTGCTTACACAAGGCCTAAAGCCGGCCTGCAGGGGTGATAGAATAGACTTTTCGTCCTTCCATGCTGTGATCTTAAATAGCACCATCCGAGAGATGATTTTTTGGATGGCGTCTATAAGACTAATTGGACGGTAATTAGTGGGCAGGGAGCGATCCCCCTTTTTAAAAATTGGAATGATTTCCGCCCCCTGCCAAGAGTCTGGTAACGGGGAACCATCTGCCACAGCATTAGCTATCTTCAATATGTAAGGGACCCAAGATGCCTGATCTGATTTAAAGAGATCTGAGGGAATGCAATCTATGCCGGGAGCTTTCCCACCTTTAGTCTGGTTTAAGGCCAGCTCCACATCTAGACGATCAAAGAGGGGATCATGACTCAGGATTTTTAGGGGGGCCTCCCGTATGCTTGCAACAGGGGCTACTAGAGGGCCAGAATTGCTAAATTGAGCCCCGAAATGTGCAACCCATCCATCTTCAGCTACATGATTGGAGGGAAGTTGTGATTCATAAGAATTCCCCCACTTAAGAACGTGCCAGAACCTCGATTGATTAGAGGATAGACTCGCCTCATAGAGATCCTGCCAGTGTTTGTCGTCCCAAGCCGACTTGGCCTCTTTCTGGCACCTTTTGTATTCCTGCCTGAACTTTCATATGCCGGCACTGTCACGCGATTTAAGTGCTGTGAGTAAGTCAATATGGGCTTTGCGACAAGATTGGTTATACCACTTTCCCCCACCCAATGGTATTCGGTTTTTTTCCCCAGATTTGTTGTTTGTTTTTGAGAAAAGCGATTTCAAAAAAGGAAAAGATTATTGTGTAGCCCACAAATATCAGCTGAATCAGTCTTTGTCTCCATGGCGGTCAAAACCTCCACGACTTTCCGTGAAATTAAACTTAAAGTCGCGGGTTCCTCAGCTACACTACTCCACTGTACCCTTCTACTGTCATTCTCTAGGAACACATCTGCTGTAGCACAATAGGGGGGGGCTCCCAAGCGGTAATTGCGGTCTAGTGCTAGCCTGAGTACTAGGGGGTTATGGTCACTCTCTGGGCGATCCTCCACCCTCATATCGACCAGAGAGGACCAGTATTCCGCCTTGATAAGAAAGTAGTCGATCCTACTCGTCCTATGACCGTTATCAAAAGTGTGCTTCCCTTGTTTGTCTGACGGGGTTCGCCCATTCACGGCTCTCAGTCCCCATTCTAGGCAGAATCCCAGCCAATGGAGGGCTGCTTCTGTCCCTTTCTTGATAGGTGGTAATTCTAGGGGCGGAATCTTTCAAAGTTTGTCCTCTTCTGCCTGGAAGTCCATCTCTCTATCAGAAAACGGCTCAAAGGTGCAGTTAAAATCGCCTGCCAAAATAACAAAGGATTCCCTTTCGATTTGATTAAGTATTAGCTCCAGATCATTGAATATACCAATTGGGCTGCGTCCACCTGGGATACCCCTAGCATAGACGTCTATAATAACTATCGTCTGGGAGCCTGGATTTGAGAGCTTAAGCACAAGAATATCAAGATTAGTAGTGGACATGTCTGTTGTATGATAGACCAATGACTGTCTTAACCAGACACATAGACCCTCTGAAGGTCTACCCACTCCAGTCCTACAAGCTGGTTTATAGAAATTTAGAAACCCAGGAAGGAAAATAGGATCAATTGCCCAGGTCTCTTGGAAAATCAAAATGTCCTGAATATTCACCAGCTCCACCCACTCCTCAATTTGAAGCCTACTTCGCAGGCCAGCTATGTTCCACGAAATAAGTCTCAATGATGTTGGGTGGTTGGCCGAGCCCGACCCTGCGGAAACATTCATGCTAGATGATAAAGGGTTTCCCCCCCTTTGACTTTGAATAACCTGTAAAGGTACATCATCTCTCCTGAGTTGGAAACAGATTTTATCATTTTCATCCGCTCCGCGAACAACCATCTCAGGTTCCTGGATTCTATCTTGAGTCCCTCTATATGTGCTAAGCTCCTTATTTCCAACCTCTGATGCCAGCCCATCCTGGACCTCGACCTCATCTACTACCAAACTCTCGCCCCAATCCCCTCCAGTAAGATCGAGCTTCTCATTCCCTATATTAAAAGACATTGCATTCTGTACTTCATCAAAAAAGGGTACTGAATCTGGGGTAGCAAAAATACCCGTACAATCTTGGATGACCTCTAAATCAAAGGGTGGCAGGTCAAGTCATTCATTTAAATCCAACCCCGAAATGGGTTCATAAAGATTATACAGCGGGATATTCCCGTACTCGTTGTAGTTAGTGTGATTAGTATAATTGTTTGATAGGGGGAAGCGTCTGGGGGGATATTGACGTAAAGGGAGTGGGAAAGGAATGTTTAAATTATTAACGGGGCGAGGAAAAAGTGGTGTACAATGAGCTAAATTCTGAGGGTTAGAATTTCTACCAGTTCTGGAATAAGTAGGGGGTCTAAGCAGGGCCTCTGGATAAAAATAGCTCAGGTTTCGAGTTGAGACTCCTCCCTCATTTTTTCCTGGATACCAGTCACTTATGTGTGTAACGACTCTGTGATCCTTAAAGTTAACGATCACAACGTCTCCTTCAATATCTTTCGGTCGGGGGCCCACCCAGTTGCATCTTCTTACAGAGATTATATCTCCATTTAAATGGGCGGGGAGGGGTCTGTTGGTTCTCAACCAAAAAATTACTTTATTTTTCAGATTGTCATTGTGTTCGAAATTTCCATTATGAATAGGGGGGACATCTGTTAAAAGGATCACAAAGTTAGCTGACTCTGGAGGTAAGTCCACTGTAGTCCTACGATTTAGGGTGGCTCTTTGGGTTTTAGCTACCCCCGGGAACATAGTAGGCAAAATCGTTGGAGGGGGCGGTTTATTCGGGACCAACAATTTCTTCTCTTTGGCTGGCTTATGTACAGCCGTCGGCTTAGTAGAAATTGGGGGAGCACATTTATTATTAGATGTTAAGTTTCCATTTGTTTTGTGTGATCTACTTGGGTTCGATGTATTTGAACTTAACTGGCATTTTGGTCGGGGCTGGTCCTTGGGTTTCACAAAGTCGGGAGTTGTGCTCGAGTGAGCAGCTGCCAAAAGGCAATCCATTTTTCCCCCCAAAATTCTAACTCTCTCCATAAGTGGGAGCATATAAGATTTTAGAAGCTGTTCAAATAGTTCTATTGGCTCTTTGTTGGACATAGTTAATAATTCTCCAGGGAGAGGTGGTAATAGTTGAGTACCTGGTAAAACATCACTCACTAGTAGGCTAGCTGGTTTAGTTTTGGGGCCTACTAAAGGAGGTGTAGTACTCAAAAAATGTTCCCCTTTTCTTTTTACCCCGCCTTTTCTCCTTTTTTTCCTTGGCGGAGAGTGAGGTACCCTCCGCGGATTCCTAGGATTAATTTTGATCTTGCTAGCAGTATGTGATGAAATTATCTCAGAAGATTCGACAATATCAATTGAATGATTAGAAAAGGTTGAATGAAGTTGCGTGACAAGATTCGGGGGAGCTGAAGAGTTTAGATCAATGAGACTATTAGAAACAATAGGAGGGCTAATTATATTGCCATTGCTAATGTTATCAGAGTGAACAGGGGTTGTACTATGATCTTGAAAGATACTAGGAATAGGGTCGGTGCTGAATAATTCAGTATCTACTTCCAACCTACCAGTACTGCCCAGTTCTTGGGTGATAGTTACATTTTGGGGGGTAGTCAGTGGTTTCTTTTTTAGTAATTCTATAGAGCGACAACGCTCTGCACGTTTCTCCGCTAGCAGGAGTTCTTTGTCAATTTCTTTATTTGCCCTCGCAAAATATTTATCAAGAGGACCAAGGATAGAAACCTCAACACTAGAGGGTAGAGAACTGGGCATGTCTGTAGGCATCCTTGATACTTGAGGTACCCCAGAAAACAACAAACCTTTAACAGCAATAAACAAGTTACAAATGTTAGGGACCAGGCCCAGCCCAGCCTCCTTCAGCCCCTGACGGCCACAGACGGTCCCGCCCTTGTCCCGGGCTACTCCCGGGATGCCCCCGCGCAGTGGTAAGTCCTGCTCGCTATATGGGAGGAGAGGCGGAGGGAGTGGTCGGGGCGGGTCAGGCTGACAGGTAAGAGCGGACCAGGTGGTGGTGGTGGTGGTGGTTCACACAGGGCCTCCTGGGAAATTGAGTCCCTGTGGTCGCAACGCTCGCAGCCCTGTTGTGCCATCGCCTTACCCCTTGGTGAGAGTTGGATGTAGAGTCCTTAGCCCACGATGCGGGACCCGCATAGCGGGTCCGGCGAGTTGTTGCGGTATCCTCGGGCAGCAGGTAAGTCTGAAAAAACCTCCTCACAAAGATTCAGCCAGTGAATTACAAGAGCATCCCTCTGTTGCTCGGCGCAGCTGACTTAAATCCTTCCTTCGTGGTCGGGGGCGGATCCGGCTGACAGGGAGAGCGGACCAGGTGGTGGTGGTTGTTCACACAGGGACTCCTGGGAAACTGAGTCCCTGTGGTCGCAACGCTCGCAGCCCTGTTGTGCCCTCGCCTTACCCCTTGGTGACAGTTGGTTGTAGAGTCCTTAGCCCACAATGTGGGACCCACGAAGCAATAGTTTTAAAAATGTCATGAAGATTCATCAAATGAAGCCAAAGTTATAAGCAAAACAAAAAACGTTCTTCCTATGGAAACTCGGTCCTAACTCTATACCTACCTACTGGCGACCACCAGTGGGTAATAAAGAACAAATTAGAATAGCTCCTTGATTCTTTTAGCTTTCAAAACTTCTCTATATTTCTGTCTTTCTAATTTTCCTTATAAACAATGTTATTAATGTTCAAGTACACATAGAAGTCAGAAATGCAACGTATTCTATCAACACACTTTATAAAACATTCCACAACCCGTGGAGGTTAAAAGTTCATCCATTTTTTTAAACCTAACGATATTTTTTCGCAACATTTTCCTGAACATTTAACGGCACGTTAAATGTTACATATACATATATAAAACATATTTATTTTTCAAAAAGACACACATTCACTGGATGGTGTCATCAGTGATGTCATGAGTGATGTCACTGACCATGTCATGAGTGATGTAATATGTGATGTCATCAGCAGTGCATTGCAGGCGCGCAAGTTATAGTGAGTCCAATTAACTATAACGTGGGAATTTCAATGGTTTTATGTCAGTAAAATTTCCAGCTAACTATACCTGGTGTGAAACCTATGTTTTTTTCAGTGAATTTAATAGGTTTTTTAAATGCTAATTCCTAACTATAACTGGTGTGAAACCTATGTTTTTTCAGTGAATTTCACAGTTTTTTAAAATGCTAATTCCTAACTATATATAGGGCCTCAAACCTATGTTTTTTCAGTGAATTTCAAAGGTTTTTTAATAGCAAATTTCTATAGCTATCAAATATAATACTTTTTATAATGAATCCTATATTGTATATTTATGTAATAATATTTTATTTATGTATATTGTTCATGTTTTTTTTTCTTTTGGTTTTTTTTTGCCCTGGAGCGCTCCCGGTGCGCGTACCGGTGAGCGCACCGGTAAGCGCAGTCTTCCGGAGAGCCCCGGTGCGCGTACCGGTGAGCGTCCCGTTTTCGCTATTGCCGCGAACGAAAACATCATCGTGACGTATCGCGTAGCAGCGTCCGCCTGATACGCGCGGCGTAAGTGCACCCGGAAGCATTCGAGCGCATACAATCGCGCTACATAAATACCGATTCGGTAATGCCCATTGATTCCTATGGGCTTCAATGCCCATTGGAATCAATGGGCATTACCGAATCGGTATTTACAGGATCGGCAAATACCGAATCTTAACGATTCGGTATTTACCGATTCTGTATTACCTACATCCCCCCCTCTATTTTACCACTTCTTAAATACCGATTCGGTATCATTCGGTATTTAAGAAGTGGTAAAATAAAATTACCTACATCGGGCCCTTAGTGAATTGCTTTATTGCTCTCTCTCTGGGATGGTTCGAGAACCCCTGTTGACACTACAAGGGAGGTGAGGGGATCATGGAGCAAGATATTACGGATTCAGAGTGGCATAGGATATTGGTGTACCCTTAGAAGGTCTCCAGGTACATGAGAATGAAATATACCCATTTTAACTATGTCCACATGACATTTATGAATCCACATACAATCTAGGTCTTTTATGGTGGGGAGTCGCACCCATGCCCAAGGTGTAGACACTTGGATGCAGACTTCATACATATGGCCTGGTGGCCACTAGATTTTTAGATCTGGTCGTAGTGTTGACCAATAGGGATGGCCCGGAAATCCACCATGGGACCAGTGTTAGGAAAATGGATGACGAATGTAAACCAGTGGGAGAGAGCTGAGGAGAGAACCCTGCTCAGGGAGAATGCTAGAGGGGTATGGAGACACCCCATTGCAGGCCTGTGGTTGTGGTTTTAAAGGCTTGGGAGCACCCAGAGGGAGAGTCGGAGGAGGACCCTGAGGATCCGGAGGACCCGACGGTGGGGAACATGGCTGGCTCCCAGAGGCAACCACCTGGGGAAGACAATACACATTGAATCGAAAAACACGCTGATAAGCAGTGATCTGGCCAACCTGTGTCATGGAGAGGTTGACACCAGACCTACCCCTTCACATACCAGTGCAGGAACTCAGTTCCTGCCACAGAGGTCCACCACCGACAGCCCTGAAGGGGCTGCTTGACAGCGCCAACTCTTATTTGCGAATAGGCCCTACCTGAATTAGCAGAATGTAGCGATCCCTGACCTGAGTTGATTGCCTTGTGTTTTTTAGTTTGATATCTTTCTCTCCCCTTATTATTCTTTTTATTGTGATTTATATTTATCAGTCGCAATAGTGTTCTTTCTAAATTTTTTATTAAATTACACTTCAACTAGGTTGAAGGTCCTGTCTTGACGTGTCTTTATGTCCAGTTACTTTTGGCTTTGCAATAAATGAACTAACTTTACATAGTAGTCTGTGGTAACCATGTGTCCAGAGAAATTCCTTTTGAATTGATGGGCATTGTTAAGGATTTTCTCCCCTCCGCACTAGAACTTTTGTCCCCATAGGAGTCACTTAAATACTTTTATAAATTCTTAATTTGTCACCACAGTGATCTATCATTCAATAAATGCAAGGAAGATACAGTATTTTACTGCTATTTATTTGTATAAATTATTTTCATTATCAAAAGATGCAAAATGGCAACATAAATACTACTCTGTGTACCAATTTCGTTTCAAGTACTATATAACACATTTTGCTATTAACATGGAGAAACAAAAATACCATGTGGAGAGGAATTATAATGCATTCATTGTAACATCACAAAAAATGGTACAAATGAAAACAAAGCGGTGTTAGGCGTCGACGTTTTGGTCCCTCGTCGGTTTATAAAATCCATAGGACCATAATGTCCAAATATCTAAAAAATACAAAGTTAGCCCCTTAAGTGCTGCCGTCGGCCAACGGTCGCCGCGAGCACTACCTTGCCAGTGCTCGTTCTTCGAACGTTCAGCATTGGGCGGTGAGCGTTTGACGCCCCTATGAGGTTAATACCGACGTAAGGCTAAAGTAGAAGCATAAGTCAATCTGTGCATGGAATGAGACACCTAGAAACTATACTTACAGATTGCTTCAGTCAATCAATCAAGTTATTTCGTAAAAATATTGGCCCTGTATCAATACATAAAGGTGAGCCCAACATCAGTTACACTCTCCTATTCAAAGTTCCTTAACAAACCCGACCAACACCCATCGTGTATAAAGGTGGAGTACTCACAGCCAGAGCAAATCATGGGCGTATAAATCACCTGAAATCAAAAAGACTTGTTAGCAACTGTCAGCCCGTCAAGCGGAACTACTAAACCACAACACTGTGCATATTGAAATTTGAATTTAATGAAACCGCGTTGCTCACACTTACTTTTTGAAAGAAGGTGCAGCGTTCAACTTCCTCTTGACACGTTGGTCCAAGAATGCCGATCCCGGCTTTCCGTATACATAACCCTTGCCCTCTGCAGCGTCATGACGTAAGATGCATGATATGTCTCGATGTCACAGAAATCGGTTGATGAATTTAAAACAACTCTCATTAGCAAAAGAACTCTACAAAGTCAATAAAAGGCCACCTACCTAGGCATAGCTACCGAATTTAACTTCGGTGAAAGCAAACTACTCTAAGACATTATATATCGGATTTACATCTACACACCGGCGGCCATCTTGGAACGGAGTCCGTTGTATGCGAAATACGGTACTGAACAATTCAGATACTTCAACTGCTCACCACCAACCCATAAAAAACTGGAAGTACCAATAATTGCATCTTTTGATAATGAAAATAATTTATAAAAATAAATAACAGTAAAATACTGTATCTTCCTTGCATTTATTGATTGATAGATCACTGTGGTGACAAATTAAGAATTTATAAAAACGTATTTAAGTGACTCCTACGGGACAAATTGTAATTTTGTTATAGACAAAGAGGGCTCCATGTTGTTGGATAGCTGCTGAACAAAGTCTCTGTGAAGCCATGAGTTATGGCGGTAAAGTTTAAAATGGGTGAAAGTTGAATTTTTTGTGCCCAAGGAAGGTTCTTCGTTGTACGGATACTTTTTGCACTTTTCCCCAGTAAATATTTTTACCTTCGGACTTTCTCAATTTTTTGGAGTCCGGATTCTAAGTGTAGAGCAAGGCTGCAGGCAGGAGATGCATTCTCTGTGAGGCCTCTGTGACTGGAGTTGCTGTTGTGAAGAAAAACATAGTGGGAGCAACCTGAATCCTTGGCCAAGCTCAATTCACCTTTGTTGGATCGGCTTGGCAGATTGGTCCTGGTTTTCATCAGTAGTCAGAGCAAAAATGTTGCATAAAGTTTCTAAGTCCCAGGATTTAGGAAACTTCAGATGGAGTATACTTTAACACTAGCCAAAGGTCTAGGACATTGGGAACAGCACCTAGAAGGCCCAAGTACTAGCTACATCTGCCTGTGATAGCGTAGAACCCTTTGAATTTAATTAGGTACCTGGGCACAGCCCAGATGGTCAGCCTGCCAGAGAAACAGCACACCTCCCAACAACCAAGGCCTTTTTCATCTCTGGGTGGTAGTTCACACCTCATTAAGGTTGCTATAAAGCTCCTGTGTGACAGTTGAAAGCTCATGCAAATGGGTTTCTCGAGGCTTCAGGCAGTTAACAGGAAACTTTTTTAAATTACCTTTTTCAAAATAATTATTAAAAATCTAACTTTAACAATGAATTGAATTTGCAATAAATATTTTAAAATGTCCAAGAAGGAACTTAGCAGCTGTTTCCTAAGCAGAGATAGCAATATGTAATGTAATAATGTATCCCAATGCGTCCCTATCTAACTGCTAGCCCTGCTACAGTCAAAAGAGTATTTTTGACCATTTGACTCTAAGTGTATGTTTATAATTAAACTTTTACATGTCCTACTCTTAAATCCCAAGAACCGAGGACACGTATTTAGAATCTTTCAATACGAAGAAAGTTGGCAGACTAATTTTCTTATTGCAGGGCCTTATTATGACTTTGGCGGTCTTGGAGTGGGGTCACCATGTTGCCGCCCCGCTTCAAGACTGCCAAAGCCATTAAAGACCGCGTGCCAGCGCTCGACTTAATTTCACTCTGGCTGGCAGTTCTTTGTGATTCCCACTACGGTGCCTTTGAAAAAGGCACCACAATAAGAGTGTTAAAAGCAGTTCCTGCGAGGCATAGGCTGCACAAGTCCTTGCCCTGCTGGAATTGGGGGTCCATGCACAAGGGGGGGCACAACATGTGCCCACCTGCATGCCCCCCATGGTGCAAAGGCAACAGTAGGGCCTTTGTTTGTTTCCTCACTGATACACTTTTCATGGCGTTCACACAGCCATGAAAAGTGTGGCAGATAGGAAACTCCTAATATGTTTGGCAGTGCCGCAGCAGCACCACCAGCATATTAGGGGCGCAGACCACTGTGCCACCGCCATGGAGCGTCGATCCCTGGTGGCAGCAGCAGTTCTGTGATGGTCCACTGTGGCGGGCAGTCCGGCACCACTGGTTCAGCAGTCCATTAGACTGCCAAACTCGTAAGAAGGGCCTAAGACATTAAACATAATTTATTCTCTACTCAGAGGGGTTACCGAGGATGATGAAGAAAAATTAGAGGTCTTTTTGGAGCTCTGCAGTCACAGTGTCCAATTAGATTTGACCAATCAAACAAAGAGGAAAATCTTCTGGTGGCTTATACTCCTCACAACCCTCTCTCCAGTGGCCAATGTCCCTGTGCTTGTTTCCAGAATGTCTTATTTGGCAGTGTAAAGGTTTTCTTCGCAGAGTCTTCTATTATTTCATAGACAAAGTATGTCTGATTCCCTTTAATACCTAAAAGAATACTGAAGTCCTTTTCCATCCCTTTTCATAAGTGCCAGAAGGAAATTAATCTGTTCCATATTGTGAATCCCATCCTCCTGTGCCTCTTCATTAGGGAGAGTGTAGGAAGGGGGAGTCTCTAGTTGGCGCAGTGCAACACTAGCGACAAGCAGGGACTCTCCTCTTCCTCGTCAGGGCGGAGGGTTACCTTCCAGACAACCTCTGCTTACCCTCTAGGTAGTGTGGCTTAAGCAGTCGCAGGCTAATCTTTGGGGCATATAGGTTAAACACTTGCAATAGTACACCTTTACAACCAACCCACCACACAACGAGACCAGACTGTATTCTGTAAAAATATATATCTTTATATAGATTTTAAGCAGGCTTGTGAATACAGTCAACGTACTCTATGATAACGGTTGCAAATTACTCAGTTCAGGTTACCACAGTTCTTATAGCAGTTCTCTTTGGGCCCGTAGGCCGGTGTTAACCAAAGTTCTTGTGGAACCGGCGGCTTCCAGGGGATCTGTCCCACGTCGCGTTGCCTTCCCGGGGTCGCTGATCGTTGCGGCTCTTCAGCCGAGCAGGTCACTGGTCATCCGGGGCGGCGGTGTTCTCTGGCGTCAGGGTCCTCTCCTCGTCGTCCGCTCCGACCCTGGAGGCGGCGGCTGTGCGGTGGTGGCAAGTGGCAGTACGGTCCCCAAGTGCAGGACGTACCCAGCCAAATGCCGGTGCAGCTGTGGGCTCACAGCTGGGCTGTCGGGCAGGCTACCGACCTTGCAGATTCTCACAGGGCAACTGTCCGTCTTTGCAGGTGAGTGGCTGCTCGTTATGCAGTCACCTCGAGAGCTCGGACCGGACGGGTCCTCCTTCGCTTTGCTCTCGGGCTCCCGGTGCAGTTGCGGTCACGGTGTTCGGGCCAGCGGCGGCTGGTCCTTACTTTGTTCTCGCTGTTGCTTTGGGCCCCGGTCACGGTGGTCAGGTGGATGTCGTTGCCTTGGAGGAGATCCCTCCGTCGGTGCTGCGGCGAAGGTCAGCACCCGCAGTTGCTTTCTTCCAAGGGGGTAGCGTCCACTGGTCCTGGGACGCTGGTCAGGGGGCAAGTTCAGTTGCAAGCCCTTGGAGATCTCTTTAGCAGAGTTTGGCACAAAGTAAAGCAAAAGTCTTCTCGTAGTCTTTTCTCCTTCCTCTCCTTCGGCAGCAAGGCACCAGACACAGGCAAGAGTCAGCACCCTTCCTTGTCTCTCACGGTCCTTCTCGTCGGGCAGAGTCCTTCTGTGGCCCAAACCGGATCTAGTTTTCAAGGAGCAGGGCTCCTTCTTTTATAGGCCAATTCTTTTGTTCTCGCAGGCCAGGGGGGCCTTTGCATAGCCACTCTCAGTCCTTGAGTACCCCGGCGGGTGTATTCCGGCTTCGGCTTTCAGTGTGAGGGGCAGGCGCATCAGACGCCCCACATGGGGTGGAGCCAGCATTGTGCGGACAGGGGCGGCCAGAGTACCTTGTTGATGGGGGCTTCGCCCTTACTGGGCCAGGTGCCGGCAGAGTCATCCGCCGCTCCCCAGGAGGGTGGAGCCCGCATTGTGGTGGCCGAGCACAGCTACAGTTCGAGTCAAGAGGCACTCCTACCTCCCACTAAGGTGTAATCTGCGCATTCACCACCCGTCATCCCTCCAGCCCTGTCACTCACACATCCCAGACAGTCAGATACACATACCAGCAGAGGCGGGCTGAAATGGTTAAGCAAGCAAATGCTAACTTTCTAAAAGTAGCATTTGCAAACCCAGGACACTAAAATAAACTTGACTACAAGAAATATTTTATCATCCTGAGTTCAGGCATACTAAACATGACTCGCTACCGTGCTCCTTGAGCCTGCGGGAATTATAGGGTGTAATAATTCCAGCAGCTCAGTCTGGCCTAATGGAGCAGGTAGCCTTCAATAGTGAAATACGGTCTTGGTTGTAAGTCACTACTAGGACATGCCACACACATCAGGGCTTGTCCTACCTTACACCTACAACGCACCCTGCCCGCAGGCCTACCATAGGGGTGACTAATATGTAGTCAAGGGAAGGGTCGAGGCTGGCAAGTGGGCGCACTTGCCCAGCTAGCGTGACAGTACGAGACCGCACGCGGGTTCTGCGGTCGCAGTTCCCAGACACAACTTTACGGCTGCTTCGGTGGGTGGCGCAACCAGCGCTGCAGGCCCACCAGCAGTATTGGCATCTACAAGCCCCGGCACTCTCTAGTGCGCTTTACTAGGGACTGACAGTAAATCCAATGCACCAATCATGGATACCAATCGTATGTACAGTTTTTACAGTAGGGAGCACTTGCACTGCGGCACGGATCAGCCGTGGCGCAGTGCCCTGAGTATCGGAAAACCAGCAAAACATCGGAGGCACATCAGCAAAAAGTGGAAGGGAGACTCACGCCAAGAAGCCAGGTCTAACATGTGTCCCCTCCAGCTGAAATGTGGGGGGAACTACCCTTCCCCAGGGAGTTCCACATCACTAAGGCGGAAAAATCTGGACAGACCGTCAGCGTTGGCGTGATCGGTGCCAGGGCGGTGTTCCACCGTAAAGTCCATACTCTGTAGAGAAATGGACCACCTCAACAGTTTCGGGTTCTCACCCCTCATTTGCATCAACCATCTGAGGGGCCTGTGGTCCGTCTGAACTCGGAAGTGAGACCCAAACAAGTAGGGTCTTACGGCCTGATTCATGAACGGGCCGTTTTGCGAGGCTCAAATAGCGAATCATAAGGAATCGCTATTTGAGACTCGCAAAACGGTATTCATGTAGGAATCGCAATAGTAATTGCGATTCCCACTGATTCCTTATTTGCGATTAGCAAATTGATAATCGCAAATAAGGAATAACTCCCCATGCATTTCTATGGGCCAAAAGGCCCATAGGAATGCATGGGGAGTCATTCCTCATTTGCGATTAGCAATTAGCTAATCGCAAATGAGATTGCGAGTACAAGGGTGCCAGGGGTGTCCAATGGACACCCTGTAGCACCCCTGCATGGAAATTAACACAGGTGTTGCACACACACATGTCCAAAGGACATGTGTGTGTGTAACGTGCAACTCAGAAAAATGCATTTAAATGCATTTTTCTGAGTTTTCGCAATTTACCGCGAGGTTTGACCTCGCGGTAAATTGCTGCCCGAAATTGCGATTTCGCAATTGTAAAATGGATGATGAATTACATTTAAGGAATCTCAAATAGAGATTCCTTAAATGTAAATCCTCGCAAATATGCGAATTAGCAAATAGCGATTTTTGCATTTGGGATGTTGAATCCCAAATGCAAAAATCGCACTCGCAAAGGGCCAGATTCTCAGAATCTGGCCCTTTGCGAGCCGATTCGGCCTTGATGAATAAGGCTGTTAGCTTCTTCAGTGCCCAGACCACAGCAAATGCTTCACGCTCTATTGCACTCCACCTACTTTCCCGTGGAAGTAACCTCCTACTTATAAAGGCTACGGGTTGGTCAAAGCCCTCCTCAGTCATCTGTGAAAGAACAGCCCCTACACCATGCTCTGAAGCGTCTGTTTGCACAATGAACTCCTTGGAGAAATCAGGGGCCAGGAGCACGGGCGCCGTGCACATGGCAGTCTTCAGGGTGTCAAAAGCCTTCTGACAGGTGTCAGTCCAAATCACATTCCTGGGCTGCTTCTTCGAAGTCAGCTCTGTCAAGGGGGTCACGATCGTGCCATAGCCCTTGACAAACCTCCTGTAATACCCAGTGAGCCCCAGGAAGGCTCTCACTGCAGTCTGGGTCTTGGGGGGTTCCCAAGCCAGGATGGTCTCGATTTTGGGCTGCAAGGGGGCTACCTTGCCACTCCCAACTTGGTGTCCCAAGTACACCACGGAACCCTGCCCAATCTGGCACTTGCTTGCCTTGATTGTGAGGCCTGCTCTGCGCAGGGCCATCAACACTTCCCAGAGGTGTCGCAGGTGTTCGGGCCAGGTACCGCTGAACACTGCGATGTCATCCAGGTAGGCGGCACTGAACTCGTCCAGTCCAGCCAACACCTGGTTGACCAATCTCTGAAAGGTGGCAGTGGCATTCTTCATTCCAAATGGCATAACCCGGAACTGGAAATGCCCATCTGGTGTAGAGAATGCCGACCTCTCCTTTGCCCCATCGGTCAAGGCGATCTGCCAGTACCCAGACGTTAGATCAAACGTGCTGAGGAACCGGGCAGCCCCTAGCCGATCAATGAGCTCGTCAGCTCTGGGGATGGGGTGCGCGTCAGTCTTCGTGACTGAATTGAGTCCTCTGTAGTCCACACAGAACCGGAGTTCGGGTGTGGCTCCCGGCGCAGCAGCCTTCGGAACCAAGACCACGGGGCTGGACCAAGGACTGCTGGAAGACTCAACCACCCCGAGGGCAAGCATCTTGGAGACCTCCTCCTTGATGCAGGCCCGGACCCTGTCAGTCACCCTGTAAGCCTTATGCTTCACCGGTAAGCTGTCTCCAGTGTCCACATCATGGACGCACTAATCTGTGACACTCGGAACCAGGGAGAACAGGTCTGGAAACTGCCCCAGCAACTGGCGGCAGTCCTCCTGTTGTTCGGCGGTCAGGGTGGGTGAGAGGTTAACTCCATCCACTGACCCATCTTTCTCACAGGCCACCAAGAGGTCAGGAAGAGGCTCCGACTCCTCCTCCATTCCGTCATCGGTTGCCAACAACATGCCCACTTCGGACCTTCGCAAGTGGGGCTTGAGGCGGTTGACATGCAGGACCCGCAAAGGGTTCCTGGGCGTCTTCATGTCCACCAAGTATGTCACGGGGCTCTTGCGCTCCACAACCTCAAATGGTCCTGTCCACTTATCCTGAAGGGCACAGGGCTCCACTGGGGCCAGGACATACACCTCTTGTCCAGGCTGAAGCTCAACCAGAGTGGCATTCTGATCGTACCACCGCTTCATTTCCTCCTGGCTCGCTTCCAGATTTGCCTCGGCAAGTTGTCTGAAGCGTCTGGTCTGGTTTCTGAAGGCCAGCATGTAGCTATATACATTCTGGGGAGGTTTCCTGGGAGATTGCTCCCAACCTTCCTTTACCAAACTCAGCGGTCCTCTCACGGGGTGACCGTACAGTAGTTCAAAGGGGCTGAACCCTAGGGACTTCTGTGGCACCTCGCGATATGCAAAGAGCAGGCATGGAAAGAGGACGTCCCACTTACGCCTCATCGGACCTTCCAGGCCCATGATCATGCCTTTGAGGGTTCGGTTGAATCTTTCAACCAACCCGTTACCTTGGGGATGGTAGGGCGTGGTGAACTTATACGTTACGCCACACTCCTGCCAAAGGGACTTCATATACTTCGATATGAAATTGGTCCCCCTGTCGCTCACCATCTCTAGAGGGAATCCTACTCGAGAGAAAATTCCCATCAGTGCACGCCCCACCACGGGAGCCGTCACTGTCCTCAGAGGGATGGCTTCAGGGTACCGGGTGGCATGGTCCACCAAGACCAGGATGAACCTGTTGCCCATGGCTGTCTTGGGGTCCAGAGGCCCAACGATGTCAATACCCACTCGCTGGAATGGCGTACCGACCACAGGGAAGGGTTGGAGGGGAGCCTTGTTCTTCCCTCCCGTCTTCCCACTTGCCTGGCAAGTCGGACAGGTTCTGCAATACGCATCTGAACTCTTATGCATTTGGGGCCAGTAAAAGTGGGTGACAAGCCTGTCATAGGTCTTGTCCATCCCCAAATGTCCTGCTAAAGGCACATCATGAGCCAGACCCAGTAGGAAGGCTCTGAACTTCTGGGGTACCACCAGCACACGGGCTGACCCAGGTTCAGCAGCCTTAGGCTCCGAATACAGGAGGTCGTTCTCCCAGTACACGTAATGTGTTTTGGCCTGAACACCATTGGCCTGGTCTGCAGCCTGCTGCCGCATACCCGCGAGAGAAGGGCATTCTTTCTGCTCCTTGCAGAATTCCTCCCTGGAGGGTCCTCCTTCTTGCTGCCAATGGGTCAGCTCAGGCAGGTCCCCCAGTTCGGCGATCTGTTCCCCTGTAGGCTCCAGGGCATCCCCCTCGAGGTCTGCTTCCTCCTGGACCGTGGGAACTTCAGGAGCCGGTTTCCCGCGCCCCCTGCGCCTTCTCCCTAAGGCCGGTTCCTGGGCCTCTCCTTCAGGCCCCAGGACCTCTTGATCACCCCTACTGGCTGCCATTGACCGGGTGGTCACGCACGCCCAGTCAGGCAGACCCACCATCCGCAGGTGAGTCGTCTTCTCCACCTTTTCCCAAGGGGAGTGCTCCAAGTCGTTCCCTAGCAAACAGTCAACAGGCATGGTTTTTCTCACACAGACCTGCAGAGTACCAGAGACCCCCCCCCCACTCGAAGGGAACTTGAGCCATCGGACACTGACTCTCTGAATTATCAGCGTTGATAACCCTACAGTAGGCATGGGGTACAACCTGCTCTTGAGACACCAGGTGCTGCCTCACTGCAGTCACACTGGCTCCTGTGTCTCTAAGAGCCTCAGCTTCCTTACCATTGATGATCACCACCTGCCCATATTTCTTAGTGTTAGAGGGCAGGTAGTTTGTAGGGATCATCTCGCTGTCTCCTAGCGAGACCAGGGTCATGTGAACGGGATCTCCACCCCCCGGGACCATCATTTCTTCTCCCAGGTGAACGCTAGTCACTTGTCGGGGCGGAGCACCAGTGGGTGCGGGTTTTCCAAACAGGCGACACTTGGGGTCACTGGATATGTGCCCAGGCTCGCCACATTTGAAACAATTGAAGGGCCCCTTTGGAACAGGTTTACCCGTCGGGGCCCCATTCTGCTTCGGAGGTGGGGGAGGCTGAGAACCCTGCTGCGGGCTCCCTTGGGAACTACTTTGGGGGCCTTTTGGAACCCTTTCTGTTTTCCCCCCTTGTCCCCCCCACTCTTCTGCTGGGGACCCTGCCCACTCTTGGCGGAGTCTCCCACGGGACCCTTGTGGACCCTGGTGCTGAGCCATCGGTCCGCCTCCTCAGCAAGCTTCCTCGGGTTGGACAGCTTGCTATCGATCAGGTGTTGGCGTAACTCAGGAAAACAGTGATCAGACAAGTGCTCCCATGCAATTAAATCAAAGAGACCTTGAAAATCATTAACTTTGTTACCTTTCACCCAACCATCCAGTGCTCTGCAAAAGTAAGTCACATACTCCACATACGTATTCCCAGGCCGCTTAGTACATCCCCTAAACTTCTGTCTATACATTTCAGGGGTAAGCCCGTACCTGTTCATTAAAGCTTCTTTCATGTGGGCATAGGATCTCTGATTTTCAACGGGCAAATCTAGCAAGGTATCTCTCCCTTCGCTAAGGAACCTTCCCCACAACCCCGCTCCCCAATCCTTGTCAGGGACCCGGTGGGAGGACATGGCTACTTCGTATGCCCTAAACCACTGTCCTATGTCATCCCCCTTAAAGAACTCCTTAACTACGTCCTTCGGGATGTGCACTCTTGACTCTACCTGCACTGGCGATGCGCTGCCACCAGAGGGAGGACGATCCAAGTCTCTCTCCTTGAGACTTATCTCCCTCATTTTTACTTCATAATCCATTTGGTGCTTTCGCTCTTCCAGCGCCATTCTTTTCGTTTCAAGCTCCAGTTGGATTTTCAATTCTGCCAACTTTCTTTCGTGATTCCTCGTTTCCTTCCTGTCCGCCAGCTCCTCTGGCGACAGGCCTTTACCAAAGCTGTGCTCGCAGTCTTGCCTCTCGAGGTCGATCAGATCCCTAAGTGCATTCTGCTCCTCCGTTGCATTCTGCTCGGCGAGGGCGTCTTGATCCTCCGGGGTCTTTCGGGACTCTATCCAGGCTTTCAGGGCCTTGGAGAGCTGTGTCTTGTTTTTGCAGCCAGCGTGCGGGACCTTGAGTTTCTTGCAAAAGAACTTCAGTTCGTCCTTGGAATATTTATCCACTTTGGCGGGGTCCCACTCCACCTCCAACACCTCGGAGGTCGTGGACTCTGCTCCATCCAGGCTCTTTGTGCCCGGCATGGTTTCTGCACTCGGAATCTTTCTTTCGGCAAAATTCAAAAGCAAAGTCTGTGGCTACGTAACTGGACCGTAATCCTTGTGTAGTGGTCAGAAGCTCAGGTATAGATATCGCAAGTGTAAATTCGAAAATCCTCACCGCTGCGTCCAATGTAGGAAGGGGGAGTCTCTAGTTGGCGCAGTGCAACACTAGCGACAAGCAGGGACTCTCCTCTTCCTCGTCAGGGCTGAGGGTTACCTTCCAGACAACCTCTGCTTACACTCTAGGTAGTGTGGCTTAAGCAGTCGCAGGCTAATCTTTGGGGCATATAGGTTAAACACTTGCGATAGTACACCTTTACAACCAACCCACCACACAACGAGACCAGACTGTATTCTGTAAAAATATATATCTTTATATAGATTTTAAGCAGGCTTGTGAATACAGTCAACGTACTCTATGATAACGGTTGCAAATTACTCAGTTCAGGTTACCACAGTTCTTATAGCAGTTCTCTTTGGGCCCATAGGCCGGTGTTAACCAAAGTTCTTGTGGAACCGGCGGCTTCCAGGGGATCTGTCCCACGTCGCGTTGCCTTCCCGGGGTCGCTGATCGTTGCGGCTCTTCAGCCGAGCAGGTCACTGGTCATCCGGGGCGGCGGTGTTCTGTGGCGGCAGGGTCCTCTCCTCGTCGTCCGCTCCGACCCTGGAAGCGGCGGCTGTGCGGTGGTGGCAAGTGGCAGTACGGTCCCCAAGTGCAGGACGTACCCAGCCAAATGCCGATGCAGCTGTGGGCTCACAGCTGGGCTGTCGGGCAGGCTACCGACCTTGCGGATTCTCACAGGGCAACTGTCCGTCTTTGCAGGTGAGTGGCTGCTCGTTATGCAGTCACCTCGAGAGCTTGGACCGGACGGGTCCTCCTTCGCTTTGCTCTCGGGCTCCCGGTGCAGTTGCGGTCACGGTGTTCGGGCCAGCAGCGGCTGGTCCTTACTTTGTTCTCGCTGTTGCTTTGGGCCCCGGTCACGGTGGTCAGGTGGATGTCGTTGCCTTGGAGGAGATCCCTCCGTCGGTGCTGCGGCGAAGGTCAGCACCCGCAGTCGCTTTCTTCCAAGGGGGTAGCGTCCACTGGTCCTGGGATGCTGGTCAGGGGGCAAGTTCAGTTGCAAGCCCTTGGAGATCTCTTTAGCAGAGTTTGGCACAAAGTAAAGCAAAAGTCTTCTCGTAGTCTTTTCTCCTTCCTCTCCTTCGGCAGCAAGGCACCAGACACAGGCAAGAGTCAGCACCCTTCCTTGTCTCTCACGGTCCTTCTCGTCGGGCAGAGTCCTTTTGTGGCCCAAACCGGATCTAGTTTTCAAGGAGCAGGGCTCCTTCTTTTATAGGCCAATTCTTTTGTTCTCGCAGGCCAGGGGGGCCTTTGCATAGCCACTCTCAGTCCTTGAGTACCCCGGCGGGTGTATTCCGGCTTCGGCTTTCAGTGTGAGGGGCAGGCGCATCAGACGCCCCACATGGGGTGGAGCCAGCATTGTGCGGACAGGGGCGGCCAGAGTACCTTGTTGATGGGGGCTTCGCCCTTCCTGGGCCAGGTGCCGGCAGAGTCATCCGCCGCTCCCCAGGAGGGTGGAGCCCGCATTGTGGTGGCCGAGCACAGCTACAGTTCGAGTCAAGAGGCACTCCTACCTCCCACTAAGGTGTAATCTGCGCATTCACCACCCGTCATCCCTCCAGCCCTGTCACTCACACATCCCAGACAGTCAGATACACATACCAGCAGAGGCGGGCTGAAATGGTTAAGCAAGCAAATGCTAACTTTCTAAAAGTAGCATTTGCAAACCCAGGACACTAAAATAAACTTGACTACAAGAAATATTTTATCATCCTGAGTTCAGGCATACTAAACATGACTCGCTACCGTGCTCCTTGAGCCTGCGGGAATTATAGGGTGTAATAATTCCAGCAGCTCAGTCTGGCCTAATGGAGCAGGTAGCCTTCAATAGTGAAATACGGTCTTGGTTGTAAGTCACTACTAGGACATGCCACACACATCAGGGCTTGTCCTACCTTACACCTACAACGCACCCTGCCCGCAGGCCTACCATAGGGGTGACTAATATGTAGTCAAGGGAAGGGTCGAGCCTGGCAAGTGGGCGCACTTGCCCAGCTAGCGTGACAGTACGAGACCGCACGCGGGTTCTGCGGTCGCAGTTCCCAGACACAACTTTACGGCTGCTTCGGTGGGTGGCGCAACCAGCGCTGCAGGCCCACCAGCAGTATTGGCATCTACAAGCCCCGGCACTCTCTAGTGCGCTTTACTAGGGACTGACAGTAAATCCAATGCACCAATCATGGATACCAATCGTATGTACAGTTTTTACAGTAGGGAGCACTTGCACTGCGGCACGGATCAGCCGTGGCGCAGTGCCCTGAGTATCGGAAAACCAGCAAAACATCGGAGGCACATCAGCAAAAAGTGGAAGGGAGACTCACGCCAAGGTGCCAGGTCTAACAGAGAGACATTCTTCTTTCAATGCAGGCCTGGTAGAACACGTACAACAATCTTCAAAATTTTTGAATGAACTGCAGCTTCCATCAACAAGACAGTGGTCTTTCGTACGAGCATCAAAGTAGTCCTGCTTGTTGTGGATAAAAAAAATTTTTTTTTAATTTTTAAGCAGGATGCTTTGCATCTGCAGGATGCTTTCAATTCATGGGATGCTCACCGTCATTGCCACGGTAATCACTATTGATGCAGTGTTCGCAATCATTGAGGTGTGAATGGAGACTGTCAGGGGACCTCACTGTTGATGAGAGGATTTCTGCTGAAAAGGACTTAGGTATCCCTTCTTTAGTATTTAGAAAAGAATGTTTCTTTTCAGGAGTTTGTTAGCATAACTAGACTTTAAATGTAATTTACTTGGCCTTTGCCTGTTTGCACTGACATTCATTTTAAGGTTTAAGGTTTAATGGCTTGTTGTTTTGTTTGCTGCAATACTGCTATGCATTTTCCTTGTTTGTAGTATAAAGGGTATGTATCATGATGAAGGCGTTTTCCAAGTAACTTATTTCATGTAGCACAATTTCTACAATGTTGATTGGTTCATATTATGTATCTCTGTTATTACAGCCCTGTGTTAACACTTCATGCCATGTTGAGTGCTTTGTTTTTCACTTCTCTGAAACTAAAAATGTGTCCTTTCTGGGATTTGTGCCAGACTAGACTTGCCAAAGATGTTAACTGACTTTACAAGTAGACGTTTCAATGCCTTTTAGCTGAGCTTTGTCCATGTTAGTCTATCTCTTGATGTATCCCCTTTCTCTGAGGCAGACTACATATTTGATTTCTTGCTGATTTACATTAGGCTATTCCTTGATTTACAACCTTATCAGATTTATGCTGTCTAATCAATCCCTTATTTAGCATCTCTCACAACTGGATTTATTTTATGAATTATTTAATCTGATTTTAATCTGAATAAACTAACTACATTTTGCCATCTGTAATGGTTGTGATAGTTAAAACGTTAGAATCCCTTTGGAAAGCCACTAAGGATTTAAATGGGCCGTCTTCATCTGTGCAAGCCAGGCCAAATCCACCACTTTTATCATTCCCCTCTCCTTTAAAGACTTCTCCAAACTGATATCCGGCTCCTATGGATTCCTTAATTGTCTTGCTATGAACAATGCCAACATTTTCTTTGGAAGTTGAGATGACGGATCGTTTAATCAATTTTTTGAGATGTTAAACCAAGACAATTAGGTGTATACACCACCATACTGCTATCAGACACACAATAATTTCATCAGTACTCCCACCCCAACAAACGGTGCTTTCCCAAAACATGTTTATCCATGAAACATCCATTGCTGGAGAAGTCAGTCAGGGTTCATGAAGCAAAATTGCTCCAATTTCAGATCAAGATCTCTGAAGTTGGTCTTCAATGTTGCACCTGGTGTTTGAGCCCATGTTGTTTGCTGAAGGGGATTGCTTGCATACGTTTGCTGCGGTTATTATGAGGGTGCCTCTGTTCTATCCTAAAATATTCTTCATATACAATTATTTTATTTATTTATTCTTTTATTTATTTATTTTAAAAGTTTTATATAGAGCTGGCTAGACCCGGAGGTATCAGAGCGCTTTACATGAGAAAGAGCATTGTTTCAGAGCATAGTTACCAGTTACATAGTTAGCAATTAAACATATTCTGAGCATAGTTACAAATTGCTGGAGCGTAGTTATATGCGTTAAAAACATATACGTAAAAGAAAAAGCAGGCAAGGGGAGATGTTAGAAACGGGACCCTGGCTGGCCAAGACTCACGCCAAAGTCAGTCAGGGATCACGATTCCTAAGGTCAGGGCAAGGGAGTTACACGCCAAGATAACCCCTGCTCACCCTCTAGGTAACGTGGCGCGAGCAGCAAGGCTAAACTTGGAGGCGGTATGAGTTAAGTATTTGCGCACGCAACCCAGCAACAACACCCAAGGCCCACCACAAAGGAAACTCCACACAAGGTTATATAAAAAATAGCCTTTGTATTATAATAAAAACACATTAGATAACACACAAACTTTACAATGTGCCAGAGGCACGGGCAGAATTTACAAGGGAATTATGTACAGGACAGGGCCACATGGACCACTGTCAGGGGTAGGCACTTGATAGAAAATAATACTGGTAGGTATACACTTAGCACATAAACATATAATGATTAGCACCAAAATAGGACATGTAGCACACAACCAGTAATCACTGGTTAAGAGTAAATACCTCCTACGCAACCCTAAAACACTGTAGGAAAATCACGCAGGGAACTAGGACCTTATCATCAGGACCTAAGGAAGGAATACCAACACCTAAGCAGGTCACTCTTAGCAAAGGGAAGGAAACCTAAACATAAAATGGGACATCAACAATCCTCTATGCAGGTCACACCTAGCAAAGGGGATAGACATAAAATGGGACATCAACAATTGCACATGAGGCATTAAACACATTCAGAGGTGCAGGTTAGAACTTTTGCGCAAGAATCACATAGCAAAGAAATCACAATGCACAGGGTGCACATAGCACAACATTTTAACTTGTCCCTCAGGCCAACTGGCCTCGAAAGGGGCGGAATGCCCTGAGTCTCAATGTCAGGGGGTCTGCGCAGGCAGCACAAACCACAAAGCCTAAACGTAGCAACTGTCCACTAAGTGCTGGACAGTTGTAAATCAGAACTGGGCAAACGTTGGAGCCAGGTGGGCTCAAGAACAAAGGTGACTGGCACCTAAGAGCTCAGCGCTCTAAACTAATGAAATGCCCCAGAGCCTCTCTCAGGGCTCTAAATCAAGATGGGTGATGAGCCTCGCTGGGCTCGCAGAAGGAAATGTGCACTTTTAGAGCTCCTGCGCTCTACAACAAGACTACCGTCTCACTGGGCAGTGGGGTCCTCCACGGGGGACCTAGGAACACTGGAAGAGCCTCTCTCAGGGCTCACACAGCAATGGGCACTCGAGCCTCTCTGGGCTCGTAAGGCAACTGCGGGCGGGGGGGAGCCTCTCGGGCTCTAAATGAACAAATGGCCCCCAGGAGCCTCGGGCTCCAATCTAAATTGCAGGCCTCGTTGGAGTCCCTCACGGGGGACTCGAAAACAACACAAATGCCCCCAAGAGCCTCACCGGCTCTTTACACCAACGGGGAGGGGCGGGCACCGGCAATGTGCCCCGACGCCCTCCTCCCCGGTTCTGTACTCAGCGCTCCACTCACCGGCTCTCTGCTCCTCGGCGGCTCTGCTGGGGCCGCGGGTGGGGCTCCCCTTCACTCGGGAGCCTCGGCAAGACGCGGCAGGTGGCTTCCTGTCTCCCGCCTGGCCCCGTCACTCGGCAATCCGCCTGACCTCCGCCGGGGCCGCCAATGGCAGCGCGGCCCTGGGCGTCAGGAGGCTGGACTTCCGGGTCGCGGTAGGCAGCGACCCCGCAACGGCTTTCGGTGCTCCTGGGCTGCGGCGGTGATCACGGGGCAATGCCGGGTGGGCACCGGCTTGTAAATAATAAAATATAAGCGAGGCAATGCCGGGTGGGCTCCGGCCTTAAAATAAAGACAAAGCGAGGTGGCACTCGCTACGCCGAAAATCGGCAAAACAGAACGGGCAGATGCCGGGTGGGCACCGGCTGCACACAAAGCGCTCCCAAGCGCTTAGGGGCTAAAGAAAGCGCTCCTAGCACTAGAAATATAAGCAAAGTGCGCCCAGCACTGAGGGGAGAAATAAAGCACTTCCAGGCGCTCTGGCAAAAAGCAAAGCTCCAGCAGGGTCTGGAGGCGAGCAGAGGGGCAAGGCAGGGCCAGAGCCAGCACACTGGGTCTCCAGGCAGGGAGACAGTCCAAGTGGCGGTCCTCCTGGCCCCAGCAGCAGCAGCCCCCTCTGGCAAGGATCCACAAGCAGAACCAAGGACCAAATGTATGGGGACACAGCCCCTTCTTATACAGTAAATTCCCTTTGTCTCATGGGTGCAGGGTGGGGGAAAACCAGTCGCAGCTGGTTATGAAGTACTCTGTTTACCTCAACCACCCTCTCTATTCACTGGCAGGGCTAGGGACATCAGTCGCACTACAGGGGGTGGAGCCAGCATTGTCTGGGGAAAGTCCAGGCCCATCAGGGACCAGGTGCACTCCTCCCAAGCCATCAACATGCTAATCTCACACTCACCACCGGGCAGACCCATCCAGCCTTCCTGGAGCCAGGCTCACCAGCCAGCTCCAGCCAATCACACGGCAGGCATATTTTACATTAATATGCCAAGTCCTAGAAATGACATTTCTACACATGACACACACATACCACATACACCATTGCGAAGCATTCATTCCCACGAACTCGCACATACCAAATTCGAGCATGCACTCCCCACGCATCAGGAACTACTAGGGACACAGACATTCCCCATGCATCCCTATGGGAGAGCAGGCCACTACATGCACGCACTTTACTCTGGGACACAGGGAAAAAGTGCGCACAGACCAGAAATCATCCACACAGATCACAGATCTAAAAGCAAAAAGATTAGGGGTGAACCTGCCTTAAGGGCCAAGTCCAACACAACCCCCTTCCAGCCAAAACGCAGGGCAGACCAATCACCACCGTGATGGACTTCCCTGCTTGGGGCGATAAAACACAGACGCGGGCCCGCAACTGCAGGGACACCCTCCTGTTTTACGCCACGGTGAACCCCTGGGGTTCTTTCTAAAACTATGGTAGGGACTAACTGGACTACCCCACTGGTACTCTCCAGCTGCCCTCGGCCAGGACCAGGCCCTAGGCCACCCAGGTGCTACTGGTTCCTGCCTACTCACAAAGTGGGGGGTAGTATCCCCTGGCACATAATAGCCATTTTCCACTCTTCCTGTCTGCAAGACAGGGCTAGACTGCCACTGGTTCTCCAGCCTAGGGTCTACAACCTTAGGTGGACCAGGAGTCTCAGGGAAGGCTCTCCTCCCCTTACCTCTTCTCCTAGGGTTCCTCCTCCTGCGAGGGGTACCCTCTAAACACCACTCTCCCAACCTAGGGTTTAACCTCTCAGGTGGTACCGGGGTCAGAGGTGGGCTCTCCCACCCTCTGCACACCCTTCCAGAGTCCTGCTCCCTCCCAACCGGGGCGGTACCTCTGGAGAAAGAACTGGTCAGGACACTGATTACAGTATTCCCACCCTTCAGGTCAGGCTAACCCTGAACCTGGACCTCCAACCTCCGGTCTAAAACCTTTGGTGGAATTACTGCCTGGCACTCCAGGACTTCTGGGGACTCACATCCTATCCCGCAATCACTCCTTTCACTGGACTTCTGTACTCTCCTTACTGGAGCAGTACTGCCAGACTCTACAACCATAGAAGCTCCACTCACAGATGCTCCAGGTCCTCCACATACAAGGAGATCTCCCTCAAGTGGACTAACAGGTAAGCTTAGGTCCCCACCCTGGTGTTCCCTAAAGAAACCATCCAGGCTCTGAGGCAGGGCTTCGGGCATCTGGGGACTCTCGGTCTCACACTCACTCCCGCTCTACTGAGACAGGCAGTAAGCCCCTACACCCTCCTCACTATACTGAGACCTAGCTGGGCTACTCTCACCCTCCTCCACCACGCTGGGTTGGAGAAAACCTGACCCACTATTGTTGGAATCACTCACTAGCGATGCTAAGGAACCTCTTGCACCTTCCCATCGGTCTGCTTCCTCTGCAAGTTCATATGGTTCAGACAATCCACACCCTACTAGGTGTTGGCGCAATCCTGGATAAACAACCCTGAGCAACTGCTCCCTGAGAAACATATCAAACAATATGTCCCAATCACATTTCGTGGGCACCCGTACCCAATCACACAGTGCTGTACAACAGTCATCCACAAAATCTTCCCAAGACTGATGAGACGGTTTCCTAAGGTTCCTAAACCTCAACCTATTCTCCTCCTCTGGGGAAACAGGAACCATACTCGGGGAACTGGGAGTGGGACTGTTTACACTGACATTTAAAAAGCTGTCACCACTGGACTCCACCCTCCCTGGGGAATCCAGACAATTACAACTGCACTCAGGGGGTAACCTACTCTCTAGGGCTAACTTCTCCCTGAACAAGGCCCTCTCAGCCACTAGCTTGGCATGCTCCAACCTGAGCTGTTCCATCGCTAGCTGATACTCCCTCTCTTCCTTCCTATCCAACCACTCCTCTGGGGACAGGGAAAGGGATGGGGCGCTGGTACTGACACTGGACCCAGCAAGGGACTCCCTATCTATGGGGTCCTCACTATTTGCTGACATCCATACACTGTCATCACCATCCAACTCACATTCTTCATCAGAATCTTCAGGGCTCCCCACAGACTCACCACCCTCATGGCGTGCGGCCCGGGCCCTATCTCTCTCACTGTGCTCAAGATCCCACTGATCCTTTTGCCACAGGATCAGGCTGTCCCTAAGCTGGGACTGAGTATCCAACTCACTCACCTCTATGCCTCCCTTTTCACAGAATCTGACCAGCTCTAATCTACTGTAACTAAAAAGACCACAGAGATCAAAAACTGGCTCCATTTTGGCGGACGTTCTCAAGAAAAGTTTGACACAGGGAACCTGGGGGTCTAAGCTAAGCAGGAGAATACAATCAACACAATTCAGCAAGATTCCTATCTCAGAGAACTTGCTCTCCACTGTCCAGGTAAACACACACTCATTCACACACAACCCTCCCCTCGGACTGGTAAGGCAGTTTCTACCACCCCTGATTTTCTCAACCTGACCACTAGCGACACAGGTACCAAACTCTGGGAGCAGGGCGGGGAACAAGGTACTGGACAAAATCACAAAATGATACCTTTCAGGAGAAGCAATACTGAACTTCCCTAAAAAACAATAATCCCCAAAAATGTGGTTATCTAAAAATGTAGAGCTTTGAAGTGTGGCCTGTCGCCACTGTGGTACAACGCAAACACAAATCCTTATCCTCACCGCTTGCCACCAATGTTAGAAACGGGACCCTGGCTGGCCAAGACTCACGCCAAAGTCAGTCAGGGATCACCATTCCTAAGGTCAGGGCAAGGGAGTTACACGCCAAGATAACCCCTGCTCACCCTCTAGGTAACGTGGCGCGAGCAGCAAGGCTAAACTTGGAGGCGGTATGAGTTAAGTATTTGCGCACGCACCCCAGCAACAACACCCAGGGCCCACCACAAAGGAAACTCCACACAAGGTTATATAAAAAATAGCCTTTGTATTATAATAAAAACACATTAGATAACACACAAACTTTACAATGTGCCAGAGGCACGGGCAGAATTTACAAGGGAATTATGTACAGGACAGGGCCACATGGACCACTGTCAGGGGTAGGCACTTGATAGAAAATAATACTGGTAGGTATACACTTAGCACGTAAACATATAATGGTTAGCACCAAAATAGTACATGTAGCACACAACCAGTAATCACTGGTTAAGAGTAAATACCTCCTACGCAACCCTAAAACACTGTAGGAAAATCACGCAGGGAACTAGGACCTTATCATCAGGACCTAAGGAACGAATACCAACACCTAAGCAGGTCACTCTTAGCAAAGGGAAGGAAACCTAAACATAAAATGGGACATCAACAATCCTCTATGCAGGTCACACCTAGCAAAGGGGATAAACATAAAATGGTACATCAACAATTGCACATGAGGCATTAAACACATTCAGAGGTGCAGGTTAGAACTTTTGCGCAAGAATCACATAGCAAAGAAATCACAATGCACATAGCACAACACTCGAACTTGTCCCTCAGGCCAACTGGCCTCGAAAGGGGCGGAATGCCCTGAGTCTCAATGTCAGGGGGTCTGCGCAGGCAGCACAAACCACAAAGCCTAAACGTAGCAACTGTCCACTAAGTGCTGGACAGTTGTAAATCAGAACTGGGCAAACGTTGGAGCCAGGTGCGCTCAAGAACAAAGGTGACTGGCACCTAAGAGCTCAGCGCTTTCAACTAATGAAATGCCCCAGAGCCTCTCTCAGGGCTCTAAATCAAGATGGGCGATGAGCCTCGCTGGGCTCGCAGAAGGAAATGTGCACTTTTAGAGCTCCTGCACTCTACAACAAGACTGCCGCCTCACTGGGCAGTGGGGTCCTCCACGGGGGACCTAGGAACACTGGAAGAGCCTCTCTCAGGGCTCACACAGCAATGGGCACTCGAGCCTCTCTGGGCTCGTAAGGCAACTGCGGGCGGGGGGGAGCCTCTCGGGCTCTAAATGAACAAATGGCCCCCAGGACCCTCGGGCTCCAATCTAAATTGCAGGCCTCGTTGGAGTCCCTCACGGGGGACTTGAAAACAACACAAATGCCCCCAAGAGCCTCGCCGGCTCTTTACACCAATGGGGAGGGGCGGGCACCGGCAATGTGCCCCGACGCCCTCCTCCCCGGTTCTGTATTCAGCGCTCCACTCACCGGCTCTCTGCTCCTCGGCGGCTCTGCTGGGGCCGCGGGCGGGGCTCCCCTTCACTCGGGAGCCTCGGCAAGACGCGGCAGGCGGCTTCCTGTCTCCCGCCTGGCCCCGTCACTCGGCAATCCGCCTGAATTCCGCCGGGGCCGCCAATGGCAGCGCGGCCCTGGGGGTCAGGAGGCGGGACTTCCGGGTCGCGGTAGGCAGCGGCCCGGCAACGGCTTTCGGTGCTCCTGGGCTGCGGCGGTGATCACGGGGCAATGCCGGGTGGGCACCGGCTTGTAAATAATAAAATATAAGCGAGGCAATGCCGGGTGGGCTCCGGCCTTAAAATAAAGACAAAGCGAGGTGGCACTCGCTATGCCGAAAATCGGCAAAACAGAACGGGCAGATGCCGGGTGGGCACCGGCTGCACACAAAGCGCTCCCAAGCGCTTAGGGGCTAAAGAAAGCGCTCCTAGCGCTAGAAATATAAGCAAAGCGCGCCCAGCGCTGAGGGGAGAAATAAAGCGCTTCCAGGTGCTCTGGCAAAAAGCAAAGCTCCAGCAGGGTCTGGAGGCGGGCAGAGGGGCAAGGCAGGGCCAGAGCCAGCACACTGGGTCTCCAGGCAGGGAGACAGTCCAAGTGGCGGTCCTCCTGGCCCCAGCACCAGCAGCCCCCTCTGGCAAGGATCCACAAGCAGAACCAAGGACCAAATGTATGGGGACACAGCCCCTTCTTATACAGTAAATTCCCTTTGTCTCATGGGTGCAGGGTGGGGGAAAACCAGTCACAGCTGGTTTTGAAGTACTCTGTTTACCTCAACCACCCTCTCTATTCACTGGCAGGGCTAGGGAAATCAGTCGCACTACAGGGGGTGGAGCCAGCATTGTCTGGGGAAAGTCCAGGCCCATCAGGGACCAGGTGCACTCCTCCCAAGCCTTCAACATGCTAATCTCACACTCACCACCGGGCAGACCCATCCAGCCTTCCTGGAGCCAGGCTCACCAGCCAGCTCCAGCCAATCACACAGCAGGCATATTTTACATTAATATGCCAAGTCCTAGAAATGACATTTCTACACATGACACACACATACCACATACACCATTGCGAAGCATTCATTCCCACGAACTCGCACATACCAAATTCGAGCATGCACTCCCCACGCATCAGGAACTACTAGGGACACAGACATTCCCCATGCATCCCTATGGGAGAGCAGGCCAGCCTAACTACATGCATGCACTTTACTCTGGGACACAGGGAAAAAGTGCGCACAGACCAGAAATCATCCACACAGATCACAGATCTGAAAGCAAAAAGATTAGGGGTGAACCTGCCTTAGGGCCAAGTCCAACAGGAGAGATATAGGAGACAGGACAAGAACAAGATGTGATATTGGAATTACTCCGATGCCATCTCAGTCTTGGTCATTCCGAGATAATTTCCCTTCGTAATAGATTCTGTCAAAAACGGGCACCAAAATAATTTCGCAGCATTGTAATTTGCTAGCATGAGACTAGTTTCGTTCCAATCTGACCGGTGTTGGTTCATTTTTAATAACAACTGAGTCAAATTGCTTTTTAATCTCCTTTAACTCCCTTTACATACTAGTTGCACAATTGTGGACTGCAGTGCAGACGGTGTTTCGCTGGTTAGACTCTGACAGTTCACATCCATTATTTGTTTGCAAGTTTCCCTTTTTGGTGGAAAGATGGCCTGCCCTTTACCCATCGCCTCTCTATCTTGCGCAGTACTCTCACGTTCTGAAAGTCCATTTGACGAGCAAGTCATATTACTTACTTTCTTACTGTGAGCTCCTGAGGCTGGTGAAGCTACTTTCCCCGTCATTAAATTAAAATTATGCAAGCTTTATTGCAAATGCGTCATAGCGGTACCTCAGCACGATACCACTCTAAACCGACTGACATTAGAATAATGTTATGTTTAATCCTTAAAATTTAGGCTAGACGCTAAATGCAGTCCCTATGATTAATAGGGTCATCATACTAACGTATACGACTTCCGGATAATGGATAAACAGCACCATTATGTAAGTGCCGCATTGCTATCTTACTGCCGGCAGTTCTACTCTTTGTCTAAACATGCTTTGTAGAGCTTCTCTTTCTGTGAGGCACAATGCTCTGACGGTTCTGGCAAGAAGACATCCCCATAGAACTGTGTCTGGCGATAAAAGCGAGAGTTTGAGCCCACGCCAGTGTAAATCTACAGTGCCTTTTGATTCCGTTATTCCATAAGCATGTTGCCCCGTCGCTAGGATTTCCAAATAAAAAGCCCAGCTTTAAATCTACTGAAGATAAGCCTGTTTTTTTGCATTTTTTTTTGTCATTTGACTGCTTTTCAGTACTGGTCATTTTCCTGTATCAATTTTCTACAGCCTCCAACGTTCTTTCATATGTTAAACTGTAATTCATATGCTAATGCCCAGTTTATAGCGATGTAATTATTTTTGCTGAATTTATTATAAGGTGTTCGGGGAAGGTTAATTCGTGTATCCCGTAAACTTGTCTGAATGGGCCCCATGCCTGAGGTGCGCTGTTTCACCTCCCCCGCAGGAGCACGGGTGCCGTCACGAGCCGGCCTGTTACTAGGAAACAAGAAAGGAGAGACGCAGGTCAGTCGCTGATGAAAAGCGTCTCTAATTCTGACATTTCATCATCTGCTCGTCCGACTTTATGTCACAAGCTGCTAAGTGTGACTGAGGCCTGCTGCACTTGACACTCTATCCGTGTTACTTCTCACTCAGTTCAGGTAGTTCTGATCCTACTTTCTCGTCATACTGCTGGGCTGGGGTCATCATGGTCTGTGGTGAATATTCTGGTGGATACTGGCTCCCATATGGGGGTAAAAATCTGGGGTCTGGGATTTAGGGCTGATTTAGATCTTGGCGGATGAGTTACTCTGTCATAACGGTGATGAGGCATCCCGTCCGCCTAAATTTAATTCTCATAGGATATAATAGGATTTATATTTCCCATAGGATATAATGGGATTTATATTTCCCATAGGATATAATGGAATTTATAGTTCGTCAAACGGGATTTCCGTTAACCCATCTGCCAAGATCTAAATCAGGCCCTTAGTCTGTTTTCCTAACAACTCTGTCCAGTTCTCTTATCGTTGTCTTAGAACAGCATTTTCTCAGTGTTTTTTTTTTTACAGGGTTCTGATCTCATGTTACCTGAAAGTCATCACTTGTTCTATGGGTTGTTCTTACAACACAATGGTCCCAGAATTGTAATTTGAGAGAGTTGCCTCATGATTCTACTGCCCGTGTCTCTCTCTGCAAGGGTTAGCTTCATGGCAGCCCTGTCCCAGTGTCTATGCGAGTAAGAGTTAGCCTCATGGTACCACTGTCCCAGGGTGTCTGTCTGTAAGTGAAATCAATACCACTGTCCTAATGTCTCCGTAAGCAAAGGTTGACTCAGGACACCACAGTTCCAGTGTCTCAGTTTGTGACTGTGGGTGGTTCTCATTGCACCACTGTTCCAATGCCTCTCTCTGTGACTAAGGCTTGGACACATGGAACCAATATCCCTATAGCTCTGTCTGTAAGTTAGGGTTGGCTTCATCCTATCACTGACCCAAAGTCTCCACCGCTGTCCCAGCTTCTCCATCTGTGACTGTGGGTTGGTATCATGGCACCACTGTCCCAATGTCTCTGTCTATGACTAGGGCCTGATCTCCTCTGTGTCACCGTAGGCAAGTAGAAAGGAGGAACGGGGGAGGGTGGGCACAGAAAGAAATATGTTGGGGGCCCCTGATTTGAATAACTCTGAATTTTGTTTATCAATTTCTGCATATTAAAGCCCTATGTTGCCTAACAATATCGAATTATACATTGAAGATTGAGATACAGTAATACACCGAAGTGAGCTAGACAGAAACATTACTTTACTTCGGGGCCTTTAGGTGGTGGGAGCCCTGTGCATTTGCCATCTTTGCCCATACCTTAAAAAGTCTCTTGGTCTCATGATACCAGTTTCTCCACCTGTAAGTGAGTGAGGGTCTCATGATACACTGTCCCAATGTCTCTGTCTATGAGTGAGCATTGTCCTCATGAAGCCACTGTATCAGTGCCTCCATTGTGTGAGAGCGCTAGTGTCATTGTACCTCTGGGCCAGTGTCTGTGACTGAAGTTTGGTCTTATGGCCCGACTGTCCAAGTGTCTCTCTCTGCACGGGCTGACCTCATGATACCACTGTCCCCTTGTTTCCATCTGCAAGGGCTGGCCTCAAGATACCAGTGACCTTGTTTCTTCATCAACGAAGTTTGGCCTTATGACACTACTGTCGATGTGTCTCCCTCTGTGATTGAGGCTGAGACTGTCCTAGAATGTCCATCAGCAAGTGAGAGTTAGCCTCGTGATTCCACTGTCATAGTGTCCCCACCTGTAAGTGAGGATTGGTCTCATGATCGGTTGTATCTGGCATCTGTAGGGAGTGGTGGGGCTGGCAAATGGGTGAAGGGTAAAACCAAAACGTACCTTTAACATGCCCTCCTACTCACTGTATGTCCAACTCCTGCTGCTGCAGTCCAAGGTAGGCCCCAGTCATTTGCCTTAACCAATCCTGGTGCTGCTCTCACCAGCAGGAGAGAAGAGTCAGGATTGGAGGGAACAGCCACTGTCACCACTCCCAAGAGCACTGGAACCCTGCACTTGCTATAGCCCAGCTGACTTAGGACAGGTGGATATTGTTGTCCCAATGTCTCTGTCTGTTAGAGGGCATGTTGGTCTCATAGTATCTTTCTGCCAGTGTGTCCCTCTGTGACTGAGTTTTGATCTTATGACACCACTGTTGCAGCATCTCCATCTCAGACAGTTGACCTCATTATACCGCTTTCCCAATTCTCTGTCTGCGAGGATGGCCTCATGACACAACTCTGCGCCAGGATACCCTTACAGGTGAGAGCCATGCATTTTAAACACAAATACAACTGTGCCAGTTTCTTTTCTGTCAGGTTTGGCCTCTCAACTGTCCACGTGTCTCCTTTTGTGACTGAAGCTGAGACTGTCTCAGTGTGCCCCTCTGTGAGTGAGAGTTGGCCTCATGAATCCATATCGCTATGTCACTATGAGCGATGATTGGGGTTATTGCATCACTGTCCCAGTGCCTATGCTTCAGAGGGTGGCACAATAAGTGCTACCCATTCTGAGTGAGGGTTATTATTAGGATAGCACAGTCTCAATGTCTGTGTCATTGAATGAATATTGGTCTCAGACACCACACTCCCAGTGCCTCCGTGTGCAATGATTTACCTTGTGATACCACAGTTCGCTACTTTGAAGGGGGGGAGAAAGGAAATCAGGAAAATTGTCATGCTTGTTAGAAAAATTATAGTGAGGAAAACACCATCATCCTTTTGAATCAAACTGACTTCACTAAGCATTTAGAGACAACAACTAACATCATTGACCTTTTCTGGGACGCAGCACGAGCCACAATATAAAAAGGGATGTTTCTGACAACCTACACGGTGGTCGCATCACAATATGGTGTGTGGAGCTACCAAGTACTTCTCAGCCGGTCTCAATCCTGATACGATGGGGATCGTCCACTCGTCCGATTGCCATCGTAATGAGGCCCTAGGGGTTTATTTTGTGGTCCCACTGTCCAAGTACCTCTGTGAATGAGAGTTGCTGTCCTGGCACAACTGTTCCACTGTGTCTGTCTGTGAGTGAGGTTCATCTTATGATACCATTGTCCAAGTAACTTTTGCCTTTAAAAACTGGTCTCATGACACCCCATATCCATGTATTGGCATCTGATGGACCATGTATGGACGTAACGTGGAGAATTTTCACGTAAATGGTATTTGCATACTCTAATTGGAGTGACACGAACGATGACGGAACATGCTGTGGCAACCTTATGATAAGTTATATGTACGTTAATTCACAGGAGTGTGAAAATAGGATCTAATTGCTTGATTTACCTGTTGTATTTGTGATTGTCCTGTTTCCAGGATGACACATAAATTCCTGACTTGATGGTAGTGATTGGAGGTTCTCTGAGATCCTTGGCCCCTGGAATTCCATTTAAATACTCAGTCCAGAATATAGCCTGACCATAATATTGGGACTTTATGAATGCAAAAATTTAACAGGTAAGTATATTTTTTGATTACTTTTTATCTAATTATCGAAAATGACAGCATGGTGTACTTCAATATTGCTTTTCAATTATTTTGTGTTATTCCATTGTATTATGTTTTTATTTCACTACTATTTCGAGTTGTTGCGTTTATTGGGGGAGTGGGTGGGTAGCATATGTTTATTTATATATTTATTTTAATAGATTAAAAAGTTTATTAATATTTTTTAATTGGCCTTTATTGATTTTCATGTTTATTTTTTTAAATGATGGAAAACAATGTAACTTCAGGTAGTGGCTTTTATTGGGGCAGAATAATTTAAAAATTGAATGTTCACACATTGATACTAGATGTTTTACATGATGATTATGGTGAGCATTTGGTTTGAAATTGTTAGTTGTAAATATCTCTATTTTTTAATTAAAAGTATTTGCTTATATGTTTATTTAAACAAATATATTTTATTACATGGTTGTGGAGTGTATTTGAGTTTTAGTGAGTAATGTGATTTTTAAATTGGGTTTTTTATTGTTGTCAATTGTTTGATATATTACTTTTGTAATGTTAGACCTTGCTATTTATTTGTTTATGTAATTCATAATTTTACAATTATTTTATTATTTTTCATTTCAGGGATGTGTTTTTTTTTAGAGGATTGGTAGGGCAGTTTTGGCAGTAACATATACACTAATTTACATACATTGATGTATCTATTTATTATTCTAATTCTAACTGATTGTTTCTTTAACATGTTAATTCTCTCTTAAACTTAGAATTAATTATTTATACATTTAATTTGAAATTAAAATGATTTCATTTTTGGTATAGGTTGACTGTATATCGTGGAATACTACTGTATATAAGGTTTTTTAAAGTAATAATATTACATTATAATTAATGAAAGCAAAACATTTCCAATCATTACATTGCAAATCATTATTTTCATTGTAAAAATTATTTTTATAATTAAAACAGCCTTTATTATTATGGTTTACTCAGTGTTTTATGGCAGTATGAGAGATATGGTTTCTTTAAAAAAAAAATGTATTTATTAATCTGAAATGTTGTTTTCAATTTTGATGTATCTGTAAAATTTGTACACTTAAAAAATATTGTAATGATTTTTAAAAATGTTAAATATTCAGATGAAATTTTGTGTTTTAAAAGCTTATATTTCAATTTCTGAAATAACTTTTAAAAAGTACATACATTATTTTTTTGCACTGAATATTCCCCTTCTCAAGTGTCTCTAGCTCCCTAAAAACCTATGCATTTTTACACGTTATTGTTTCACATGGTGCGGTTGCAAACTCCCATTTGTCCATGGGAACTTGTGCTGCAGCCTTAACAGGCCGTAGCACAAGCTCCCCTAGACAAATGGGAGGATCTGTTCATCCCTGCACCACGTGGCAGGTTCCTCAGGGTGCCTGTCACATGGTGCAGGGATCAACAGAGAGGCATCATATGTGACCCCTCGGCCCCCAACGGAGTCCGCAGGGTGAAGGGGGCCCTGCTAGGGGCCCCCAATGTTGCTTTCCAACAGGCTTTCCATGTCGGAAAGCTCGACATGGAAAGCCTGTCAGAAACCGACAACGTAATCTGAGGCTTTCCGACCGAAATCAAAATAGGCCCATAGTCTCTTAGGTTAGTATATATCTGTTAATACACCTTCTTCTAATCTCTGAATGAGTGCTCAGTTTTTATCCTTATTATTTCATCACATGATGGAAGAAGTGTTGCAAGTCTTGAAAATATAGCTATATTGAAGTATGCATAACATTATAAAGCTAATTTTAACTAGTTCTTGTCTGTTAGCTTTTAAGGTCAAAACTCAGGCATCTTGGAGGGCGCAAACAGTGAGCCCAGACAGTGCTGCAAGCCATGCTCACAAAGTCCTGGAGTACAAGCTGGTACTTTGTTTTTCCGATCCTTATATGGGAGCAAAAGATGCTCCTGGGCGCTGCTTATTGTTGGGAATGTACATATGTTCATGTGAGCTGTCACAAGCGCTCAGGTGTGTCTGGTAGCTCGTGACATTCCATCTTGTATGATAACAATTGATGATGTGTGTCTGGAAATTTTTGTAGATTCGTGTACATGGTATACCATCATTTCTCTAACTGTTTTTCGAGAAAAGTTTCCAAATAGAAAGTTACTCGAATCTGATGTTTCTCCTGGTGGCTACACTGGCCACAAGATTGACCTAATAGGTTATTTTATTGCAAATATACAATTTTCTGACCGACACACATCTGGAAAAATTTATGTGTCAAGATCTGGGTTGTCACTTTTAAGTTGGCCACACCAACACCAGTTAAGTATGAAAATTGATCCCAGAGCTAATCCTCCGGTTTATGTTGTGCAACCGTTGAATGTATCAAGTGTTGCTGGGGATAGTTCACTGCTGGTAGAAAGCTTACGCAAGTCCTTTCCTAATGTTTTTAGTGGCACTCTGGGTCGTTATAAAGGGTTCGAACATGTCATCAAATTGAATGAGAATGCCATTCCGGTTAGACATAGAGTAAGAAATGTTCCTCTATCTTATAGGGTCAAACTTAAAGAAATGCTAAAAGATTTATGTGAGAAAAATATAATTGAACCGATTGAATCGTCACCTTGGGTTTCCCCTATTGTAATTTCGGTTAAGTCCACTGGCGAACTTAGGTTATGCATTGACCTCCGCAGTGTTAATGGTGCCATTTGGGTGGATTCCCATCCTTTACCCAATCTTCATGAAATGGTTTCGACCCTGGCAGGTGCACAAGTTTTCTCGTGTGTAGATTTAGCCAGTGCCTATCATCAGGTGGTACTAGCTGAGGAGTCTAAGAACATAACTGCATTTATCACGCCTGAGGGTTTATACAGGTTTTGTCGCATGCCTTTTGGGTTGGCGAGCGCAGCTTCAGTGTTCCAGAGGCTCATGAAGGATACCTTGGAGGGTCTGAGTGGCGCTATAGCATTTCAAGATGACATTTTGGTGCATGGAAAAGATGACATAGAACATGACAATAATTTGAGGTGTGTGATTGCTGCCTTAGCGGAGAAGGGTCTTACACTACGTCTTGACAAATGCAAATTTAGGCAAAAAGAGGTGGAATACCTAGGGCATACTATTAGTGGAATGGGAATCAAACCCAAGAAAAATCATGTCAAGAGTATCATGAATGCTCCCGTGCCCACTTCAAAAGAACAATTAGTGGCTTTTTTAGGTCTTATCGAATTTTATGCTAAGTTTATCCCAAATTTTCAGTTAAGGTTGATCCTTTCAGGGGTTTATTGAAGAAAAATGCTAAGTTCGTTTGGACTGATGAAATGACAGATGCTTTTCAGTCTTTGAAAATGTTTGTTGTGAATGCTCCGTGTCTCAAACCTTTTGTGGTTGGTGTGAAATGTATTATTATGGTAGATGCTAGTTCTTCTGGTCTGGGTGGAGTGCTTCTGCAGAAGGATAATGAGAGAGAATGGGTTGTTGCCTATGCGTCAAGAGCTTTGAGAGATGCCGAAAAGAATTATTCTGTCATAGAAAGAGAGTTGCTGGCTTGTGTTTGGGGAGCTGAGCACTTTAGACCTTTCCTATGGGGTACGAGATTCTTGATTAAAACTGATCATAAGCCCTTGGTCTATCTCATGGCCCCAGGTGGAGGCAGAACTATGTTGGCGCGTCTTGCAAGATTAGCTTCAAGATTGCAGTCTTTTCAGTGCAGTATTGAGTATGTTCAGGGTAAGGCGAATGTACATGCTGATTGCATATCCAGATTATTTTCTGATACGAATTCCCCTGAAGTTGTTAAAGAAGATGAGTGTGAGGTTGCTTTCACTTTTCATGATGTCAATTTAGTGTGTGGTGAACGGTTTGCCTTGCAGGAGGATGTTTGGAGGGAGGAGATGAGTAAAGATTTGGAATTGTGTAATGTCAAGAAATATCTTGTACATGGTTGGCCGGAACAGAGGAAATTATCTGGAAATATGATGGGTTTTTTTAAAGTTCAGGAAGAACTTGCTGTGGAGAGTGATGTAATTCTTCGGGGTGACAAGATTATTCCTCCTTTTTCTATTAGGAACACTTTACTTGAGATTGCCCATGAGGGTCACTTGGGGATATCTTTCACCAGAAGACGTTTAAAGGAGTTGTTCTGGTGGCCAGGGATTGACTCTTGTGTGGACCATTTTGTGCGTTCATGTTCTTTTTGTTCTAACAGTGACAAAACAGCGGTTGCTTTACGTCCAGAACCTTGTCCTATTGACTTACCTTCAGGCCCTTGGCGGAAATTGGGGATAGACATTATTGGTCCGTTTAGTTGTTTTCCCAAACAGGAAGCTTTTGGTATTGTTCTTATTGACTATTATTCCAAATGGCCGGAGGTCAAGATGGTTAAAGAGGTTACTTCTCATCAGGTGATAGAGTTTTTGGATGAAATTTTTTGCAGAGAGGGCATTCCTCAGGAAGTTGTAACTGACAATGGCCCGCAGTTCGTGAGCAAGGAAATTGAACAGTTTTTTGTTAAATGTGGGATTATTCATAGAACGATTGCAGTTTTCCATCCTGAAGCAAATGGCCAGGTTGAACGGTTCAACCGTGTGATCAAAGAAGCCATTCAACTTTCTATCAAAGGTAATTTGAATTGGAGAGTTTCTTTACAATCTATGTTGTTGGCTTACAGGACTTCACCTAACTCAGTAACTTTGGTCACTCCTTTTGAGCTTTTAAGAGGACGGAAGCCTAGTACAAAGCTAGTTCCTTGGTGGTTAAAAAAAAACTTAGCTGGTTTTGAAAATTGTTTGAAGGTAGATTTTGAAGCTGTTCAACACAGGGTTCAGTCGTACAAGGATAAGATGAAACATGACATGGTTAAAAGAATTGGTTCTACGTCCAGTCGTTCTATTAAGGTGGGTGATTCTGTTCGCATTAAAAAGAAAGAGGGTGTGAGTTAAGGTTTTCCTGTTTGGTCAAGTCCAAGGGAAGTTATTGAAGTTTTTAGGAATGCGGTCAGGGTTGATGGTGGTTCTGTGTGGAATTTGAGCAGAGTTTCTTTGTTTAATGGGACTAGTCAATCGGTGGATGATTTTGACAGCAATGTTTTTTTGGATGTTGGGTAACAGAGAGATAATGGGGAACGTTTACATGCTGAATGTAACTCGGACAATACTAGAGCTATACGTTCTCATTGTTTACCTGTTCGGTTTAATGATTTTGTGATGAACTAGTTTTTTTTTGTTGTTTTTTTTTTTTTTCTTTTTAGGGGGGAAGGTGTGTTGGGAATGTACATATGTTCATGTGAGCTGTCACGAGCGCTCAGGTGTGTCTGGTAGCTCATGACAAGCTCGTGCATTGGGGACACTGTGTTGTCCTTTGAATGTGTAGAATGTGGGGAGTTAAGGCTGGGGACTGTTATCATTATTACTGACTTGGAACTGAAGACGAGAGGGACTGAATAAACTCCGTCTATCTTCTACTTTCTTCCTGCGTGATTATTGACTTCCCTACACTTATTAAAGCAAAAGCACCAAAGATAGCAATGGTGCAGTGAGAAAAGGTAATCTTATGGGACTTATAGGTGGGGTATTCTTTAATCCCATAAGAGCTAGAGATCCTACTGGTCCTGCTGGTGCAATCACAAGACCAAGCAATAGTTAAGGTTCTGGTTATTCTATTCTGTGACCCGCAGACCCCACACTGCATTTGCACACTTGATCTAGCGTGAGGTTGAATCTAGGGACACAAGAAATGTTGCTGAATGCCACACTGAGTTACTGCATACAGGGGGTTAGAGTGACCGGACTGAAGTTCCATTGTTATTTTGCAGCCCAGGGACTGATGTTGGATAGAAAGCGGGGGCAGTGAGGGATAAGGAGTATGATAATATATTGTTTTTTCCTCTTTCAAAATGAGCTTGATAATGTCAGTCTATTTGTAGAAGAAAAGGCTGAAGTTGTAGATGATGTATAGTATGGGGGAATGAAAGATTTGAAAAATAGAGGCACAGTTATGGACCCTTGAAGTGTCCGTGTCACGAAGCTGAAGGGTGAAGGTTGGAAGGTCTGATTCCCTGAAACATGGCTGTGATAACAAAGATGAGATAGAAACCATTATTGTTGATTGCATTTTAACCTTCTTTAACCTCAGTAGTAACAGGGATGGAGATTTGTACCTAGTGCTCATTAGAGAACAAGTAGGAGGATTGCAACCACCCCATTCTGGTTCAATGTTACCATAAGTTCATCCCAGAATGTGGTTAGTGATGAGCTTGTGCTGCATCCCAAAGAGAACCATGATAATGTAGCAGCTATCTTAGGGCGAGTTTTGACAGTACATTAACATGAAGGTCTATCTCCTGATACCTCCACCACAATATTTCTGTCTATGGCAGGATCCAATTAGTGTCTTGACCTTAGAGCTGTTTGTCCATGACCATAGGACTGAAGGGCTCAAAAACAGAACAATTGGACAGAATGCATTGAGTTCACAATCTCTAATCAGTTAGGGCAAGGATGTACTAAGGTCAGGTCACACTGAGTGTTTTTTGCACACCTCTGGTTTGCACTCAGCCTACATCTTGCACTGAGACTAGTGTACTACTATAAGAAATGAGTCACAGTTGCATGTAAATCTGAGAAGTCCCCTCTGTATGCTTTCATAAGATGTCATGAGCCCGGAATTTCAGGCATGTGACAGAGTCTGGCAATGCTTCTGGTTGAAGTGCAATTCTGCTAAATAGGCCTCTTACATAGGCTTCCTGATTATTTTGAAAGTATTTTATGACTGGTCTTTTATTGTGACAATACACACTCCATATGGATACTTCTGTATGTATACTATTGTGAGTTATTTGATCTCCACATGTATTCCTTTGTCCTCAGGTCTGCCATGCCAAACAGGTACTGAGACACAGCTGAGGAAGTTGACTGATCCAAGACTCGTCTCTTTTACAGTCTATTTCCCATTTGCCTTCCCCCCTATATTCTTTCACCGCCCCATGATAGTAAATGAGTGGATGTTGGACTGAAATGAAGTTAGGAACAGACATCTCTTCTGCTGCGAACAAGAACCATAGTTATTTTCTACGCCTTTGTAGCAAAATTACCTTTATGTTGTGTTCGCAGTTAATATTAATTAATGTGGAAAGATTGTGTGTGGATTCTTCCAAAAAAGGTTGAAATACAAAGATGTACACCTGAGAGCTAGAGCAGATCTCTCTCCAGAAAATTGCATTCACAGGTGCCAATATCTTTTTTTTGGGGGGGGGGGGGGGGGGGTGCAGTACGCAGCTTTCTCCTGAATCTGAGTCTGCTCCACCCCATTCCGGAGGCCACATTCACAAGGCAGAAACTGTTGCTTGGGGGCAGATTCCCTTTGGAGATAAATTGCATACGTTTATGGGAGTGGAGATGTAATTGTAAATTGATACTTGTATAGCGCACTACTCACCCGCAAGGGTCTCAAGGCGCTTGTACGAATACCGCTGTGGAACCCATCCTGGCTTTCACTGTGAGGCGTCCACTCCTGGGTACCCCCAAGGTGGAGACCAGGCATCCTTAGCGTTGTGAGGCCGTTGTGGAGATTAAGCAAGCTATTGCCCAGAGTTGCAGAGTGGGACTGATTGGAATAGGCACAGAGGCGAGAATCATCAGGTCCGTGGAATTTTGAGCCCAAGACACGCCGAGGCGGGGAATCACACCCAGGTCCCGGGCTAGACCTCTGCATCAGGGTCTGCCGCTCTACTCATTGAGCCACACTTCTCCACGATTAATGGTTTGCAATCGTAATTGTTGTCCAAACCTTTAATACATAGTATAGGGAATGAGGTGGAAAGCCATTTCTGACCCAAAAAGTACCAATTGTACATTGTGTTTAACGTTTTTGGGGTCGCAAAGCCTACAATATTGCAAATCACCGACTTTGTGACCTCCAAATGCTTAGAACATAAGATGCTTTCATTATGTTCACAGTACAAAAGGGGGTGGTGATGAACTGAGCATCTGAATCAATCAAACACTCACACCCAGTCAAAAGATCTGGGTTTAATCCATCATCATTCTTTAGCCCACTCTGCCACCCCAGTTAAGACATGGCTATATGCAAATCAGTCTGACCCTGTGCTTCATGGGAACAGTCCAGCCCGAACTGCCAAGCCATGTCTTTCCTGGACCGGAAACAAGCTTCCGAGGATGGGTTTCTGGCATTCCAGTCGTCTTCAGCCCGGCTTGCTTGAATCCAGTGGCAAAGTGAGCAAGGGACTCATGTCTGAGCATACCCTGCCACACTTATGGCGGCCAAAAGCGGTACAAAAGGGGGTGGTGATAAACGTAGCATCTGAATCAATCAAACACTCACACCCAGTCAAAAGATCTGGGTTTAATCCATCACCGTACTTTAGCCCACTGCCACCCCAGTTAGACATGGCTATATGCAAATCAGTCTGGCCCTGTGCCTCATGGGAACAGTCCAGCCCGAACTGCCAAGCCATGTCTTCCCTGGACCGGAAAGAAGCTTCAGAGGACGGGTTTCTGGCATTCCAGCCGTCTTCAGCTTTGCTTGCTTGAATCCAGTGGCAAAGTGAGCAAGGGACTCACGTCTAAGCATACCCTGCCACACTTATGGCAACCGAAAGCGGTACAAAAGGGGGGGGTGATGAATTGAGCATCTGAATCAATAAAACACTCACACCCAGTCAAAAGATCTGGGTTTAATCCATCACCGTTCTTCAGCCCACTGCCACCCCAGTTCAGACATGGCTATATGCAAATCAGTCTGGTCCTGTGCCTCATGGGAACAGTCCAGCCCGAAATGCCAAGCCATGTCTTCCCTGGACCGAAAACAAGCTTCAGAGGACGGGTTTCTGGCATTCCAGCCGTCTTCAGCCTGGCTTGCTTGAATCCAGTGGCAAAGTGAGCAAGGGTCGCACGTCTGAGCATACCCTGCCACACTTATGGCGGCCAAAAGCGGTACAAAAGGGGGTGGTGATGAACTGAGCATCTGAACCAATAAAACACTCACACCCAGTCAAAAGATCTAGGTTTAATCCATCACCGTTCTTTAGCCCACTCTGCCACCCCAGTTCAGACATGGCTATATGAAAATCAGTCTGACCCTGTGCCTCATGGGAACAGTCCAGCCCGAACTGCCAAGCCATGTCTTCCCTGGACCGGAAACAAGCTTCCGAGGACCGGTTTCTGGCATTCCAGCCGTCTTCAGCCCGGCTTGCTTGAATCCAGTGGTGAAGTGAGCAAGGGACTCACGTCTGAGCATACCCTGCCACACTTATGGCGGCCAAAAGCGGTACAAAAGGGGGTGGTGATGAACTGAGCATCTGAATCAATCAAACAATCACACCCAGTCAAAAGATCTGGGTTTAATCCATCATCGTTCTTTAGCCCACTCTGCCACCCCAGTTAAGACATGGCTATATGAAAATCAGTTTGACCCTGTGCCTCATGGGAACAGTGCAGCCCGAACTGCCAAGCCATGTCTTCCCTGGACCGGAAACAAACTTCCGAGGACCGGTTTCTGTCATTCCAGCCGTCTTCAGCCCGGCTTGCTTGAATCCAGTGTCAAAGTGAGCAAGGGACTCACGTCTGAGCATACCCTGCCACACTTATGGCGGCCAAAAGCGGTACAAAAGGGGGTGGTGATGAACTGAGCATCTGAATCAATCAAACACTCACACCCAGTCAAAAGATCTGGGTTTAATCCATCACCGTACTTTAGCCCACTGCCACCCCAGTTAGACATGTCTATATGCAAATCAGTCTGGCCCTGTGCCAGAACTGCCAAGCCATGTCTTCCCTGGACCGGAAAAAGGCTTCAGAGGACGGGTTTCTGGCATTCCAGCCGTCTTCAGCCTGGCTTGCTTGAATCCAGTGGCAAAGTGAACAAGGGACTCACGTCTAAGCATACCCTGCCACACTTATGGCGGCCAAAAGCGGTACAAAAGGGGGTGGTGATGAACGTAGCATCTGAATCAATCAAACACTCACGCCCAGTCAAAAGATCTGGGTTTAATCCATCACCGTACTTTAGCCCACTGCCACCCCTGTTAGACATGGCTATATGCAAATCAGTCTGGCCCTGTGCCTCATGGGAACAGTCCAGCCCGAACTGCCAAGCCATGTCTTCCCTGGACCGGAAAGAAGCTTCAGAGGACGGGTTTCTGGCATTCCAGCCGTCTTCAGCTTTGCTTGCTTGAATCCAGTGGCAAAGTGAGCAAGGGACTCACGTCTAAGCATACCCTGCCACACTTATGGCGGCCAAAAGCGGTACAAAAGGGGGTGGTGATGAATTGAGCATCTTAATCAATAAAACACTCACACCCAGTCAAAAGATCTGGGTTTAATCCATCACCGTTCTTCAGCCCACTGCCACCCCAGTTCAGACATGGCTATATGCAAATCAGTCTGGCCCTGTGCCTCATGGGAACAGTCCAGCCCATACTGCCAAGCCATGTCTTCCCTGGACCGGAAACAAGCTTCCGAGGACGGGTTTCTGGCATTCCAGCCGTCTTCAGCCTGGCTTGCTTGAATCCAGTGGCAAAGTGAGCAAGGGACGCATGTCTGAGCATACCCTGCCACACTTATGGCGGCCAAAAGCGGTACAAAAGGGGGTGGTGATGAACTGAGCATCTGAATCAATAAAACACTCACACCCAGTCAAAAGATCTAGGTTTAATCCATCACCGTTCTTTAGCCCACTCTGCCAACCCAGTTTAGACATGGCTATATGAAAATCAGTCTGACCCTGTGCCTCATGGGAACAGTCCAGCCCGAACTGCCAAGCCATGTCTTCCCTGGACCGGAAACAAGCTTCCGAGGACTGGTTTCTGGCATTCCAGCCGTCTTCAGCCCGGCTTGCTTGAATCCAGTGGCAAAGTGAGCAAGGGACTCACGTCTGAGCATACACTGCCACACTTATGGCGGCCAAAAGCAGTACAAAAGGGGGTGGTGATGAACTGAGCATCTGAATCAATCAAACACTCACACCCAGTCAAAAGATCTGGGTTTAATCCATCACCGTACTTTAGCCCACTGCCACCCCAGTTAGACATGTCTATATGCAAATCAGTCTGGCCCTGTGCCTAATGGGAACAGTCCAGCCAGAACTGCCAAGCCATGTCTTCCCTGGACCGGAAAGAAGCTTCAGATGACAGGTTTCTGGCATTCCAGTCGTCTTCAGCCTGGCTTGCTTGAATCCAGTGGCAAAGTGAACAAGGGACTCACGTCTGAGCATACCCTGCCACACTTATGGCGGCCAAAAGCGGTACAAAAGGGGGTGGTGATGAATTGAGCATCTGAATCAATAAAACACTCACACCCAGTAAAAAGATCTGGGTTTAATACATCACCGTTCTTTAGCCCACTGCCACCCCAGTTCAGACATGGCTATATGCAAATCAGTCTGGCCCTGTGCCTCATGGGAACAGTCCAGCCCGTACTGCCAAGCCATGTCTTCCCTGGACCGGAAACAAGCTTCCGAGGACGGGTTTCTGGCATTCCAGCCGTCTTCAGCCTGGCTTGCTTGAAACCAGTGGCAAAGTGAGCAAGGGACTCACGTCTGAGCATACCCTGCCACACTTATGGCGGCCAAAAGCGGTACAAAAGGGGGTGGTGAGGAACTGAGCATCTGAATCAATAAAATACTCACACCCAGTAAAAAGATCTGGGTTTAATCCATCACCGTTCTATAGCCCACTCTGCCACCCCAGTTCAGCCATGGCTATATGAAAATCAGTCTGACCCTGTGCCTCATGTGAACAATCCAGCCCGAACTGCCAAGCCATGTCTTCCCTGGACCGGAAACAAGCTTCCGAGGACCGATTTCTGGCATTCCAGCCGTCTTCAGCCCGGCTTGCTTGAATCCAGTGGCAAAGTGAGCAAGGGACTCACATCTGAGCATACCCTGCCACACTTACTGCGGCCAAAAGCAGTACAAAAGGGGGTGGTGATGAACTGAGCATCTGAATCAATCAAACACTCACACCGAGTCAAAAGATCTGGGTTTAATCCATCACCGTTCTTTAGCCCACTCTGCCACCCCAGTTAAGACATGGCTATATGACAATCAGTCTGACCCTGTGCCTCATGGGAACAGTCCAGCCCGAACTGCCAAGCCATGTCTTCCCTGGACCGGAAACAAGCTTCCGAGGACCGGTTTCTGTCATTCCAGCCGTCTTCAGCCTGGCTTGCTTGAATCCAGTGGCAAAGTGAGCAAGGGACTCACGTCTGAGCATACCCTGCCACACTTATGGCGGCCAAAAGCAGTACAAAAGGGGATGGTGATGAACTGAGCATCTGAATCAATCAAACACTCACACCCAGTCAAAAGATCTGGGTTTAATCCATCACCGTTCTTTAACCCACTCTGCCAACCCAGTTCAGACATGGCTATATGCAAATCAGTCTGACCCTGTGCCTCATGGGAACAGTCCAGCCCGAACTGCCAAGCCATGTCTTCCCTGGACCGTAGACAAGCTTCTGAGGACCGGTTTCTGGCATTCCAGCCGTCTTCAGCCCGGCTTGCTTGAATCCAGTGGCAAAGTGAGCAAGGGAATCACGTCTGAGCATACCCTGCCACACTTATGGCGGGCAAAAGCGGTACAAAAGGGGGTGGTGATGAACTGAGCATCTGAATCAATCAAACACTCACACCCAGTCAAAAGATCTGGGTTTAATCCATCACCGTTCTTTTGCCCACTCTGCCACTCCAGTTCAGACATGGCTATATGCAAATCAGTCTGACCCTGTGCCTCATGGGAGCAGTCCAGCCCGAACTGCTAAGCCATGTCTTCCCTGGACCGGACACAAGCTTCTGAGGACCGGTTTCCTGGCATTCCAGCCGTTTTCAGCCTGGCTTGCTTGAATCCAGTGGCAAAGTAAGCAAGGGACGCACGTCTGAGCATACCCTGCCACACTTATGGCGGCCAAAAGCGGTACAAAAGGGGGTGGTGATGAACTGAGCATCTGAATCAATCAAACACTCACGCCCAGTCAAAAGATCTGGGTTTAATCCATCACCGTTCTTTTGCCCACTCTGCCACCCCAGTTCAGACATGGCTATATGCAAATCAGTCTGACCCTGTGAATCATGGGAACAGTCCAGCCCGAACTGCCAAGCCATATCTTCCCTGGACCGGAAACAAGCTCCTGAGGATCGGTTTCTGTCATTCCAGCCGTCTTCAGCCCGGCTTGCTTGAATCCAGTTGCAAAGTGAGCAAGGGACTCACGTCTGAGCATACCCTGCCACACCTATGGCGGCCAAAATCGGTACAAAAGGGGGTGGTGATGAACTGAGCATCTGAATCAATCAAACACCCACGCCCAGTCAAAAGATCTGGGTTTAATCCATCACCGTTCTTTAGCCCACTCTGCCACCCCAGTTCAGACATGGCTATATGCAAATCAGTCTGACCCTGTGCCTCATGGGAACAGTCCAGCCCGAACTGCCAAGCCATATCTTCCTTGTACCGGAAACAAGCTTCTGAGGACCGGTTTCTTTCATTCCAGCCGTCTTCAGCCCGGCTTGCTTGAATCCAGTGGCAAAGTGAGCAAGGGACTCACGTCTGAGCATACCCTGCCACACCTATGGCGGCCAAAAGCGGTACAAAAGGGGGTGATGATGAACTGAGCATCTGAATCAATCAAACACTCACACCCAGTCAAAAGATCTGGGTTTAATCCATCACCGTTCTTTAGCCCACTCTGCCAACCCAGTTCAGACATGGCTATATGCAAATCAGTCTGACCCTGTGCCTCATGGGAACAGTCCAGCCCGAACTGCCAAGCCATGTCTTCCCTGGACCGGAAACAAGCTTCCGAGGACCGGTTTCTGGCATTCCAGCCGTCTTCAGCCCGGCTTGCTTGAATCCAGTGGCAAAGTGAGCAAGGGACTCACGTCTGAGCATACCCAGCCACACTTATGGCGGCTAAAAGCGGTACAAAAGGGGGTGGTGTTGAACTAAGCATCTGAATCAATCAAACACTCACACCCAGTCAAAAGATCTGGGTTTAATCCATCACCGTTCTTTTGCCCACTCTGCCACTCCAGTTCAGACATGGCTATATGCAAATCAGTCTGACCCTGTGCCTCATGGGAACAGTCCAGCCCGAACTGCCGAGCCATGTCTTCCCTGGACTGGACACAAGCTTCTGAGGACTGGTTTCCTGGCATTCCATCCGTTTTCAGCCTGGCTTGCTTGAATCCAGTGGCAAAGTGAGCAAGGGACTCATGTTTGAGCATATCCTGCCACACTTATGGCGGCCAAAAGCGGTACAAAAGGGGGTGGTGATGAACTGAGCATCTGAATCAATCAAACTCTCACGCCCAGTCAAAAGATCTGGGTTTAATCCATCACCGTTCTTTTGCCCACTCTGCCACTCCAGTTCAGACATGGCTATATGCAAATCAGTCTGACCCTGTGCCTCATGGGAACAGTCCAGCCTGAACTGCCAAGTCATGTCTTCCCTGGACCGGACACAAGCTTCTGAGGACCGGTTTCCTGGCATTCCAGCCTTCTTCAGCCTGGCTTGCTTGAATCCAGTGGCAAAGTGAACAAGGGACTCATGTCTGAGCATACCCTGCCACACTTATGGTGGCCAAAAGCGGTACAAAAGAAGGTGGTGATGAATTGAGCATCTGAATCAATAAAACACTCACACCCAGTCAAAAGATCTGGGTTTAATCCATCACCGTTCTTTAGCCCACTGCCATCCCAGTTCAGACATGGCTATATGCAAATCAGTCTGGCCCTGTGCCTCATGGGAACAGTCCAGCCCGTACTGCCAAGCCATGTCTTTCCTGGACCGGAAACAAGCTTCCGAGGACGGGTTTCTGGCATTCCAGCCGTCTTCAGCCTGGCTTGCTTGAATCCAGTGGCAAAGTGAGCAAGGGACTCACGTCTGAGCATACCCTGCCACACATATGGCGGCCAAAAGCGGTACAAAAGGGGGTGGTGAGGAACTGAGCATCTGAATCAATAAAACACTCACACCCAGTAAAAAGATCTGGGTTTAATACATCACTGTTCTTTAGCCAACTCTGCCACCCCGGTTCGGACATGGCTATATGAAAATCAGTCTGACCCTGTGCCTCATGGGAACAATCCAGCCCTAACTGCCAAGCCATGTCTTCCCTGGACCGGAAACAAGCTTCCGAGGACCGGTTTCTGGCATTCCAGCCGTCTTCAGCCCGGCTTGCTTGAATCCAGTGGCAAAGTGAGCAAGGGACTCACATCTGAGCATACCCTGCCACTCTTACGACGGCCAAAAGCGGTACAAAAGGGGGTGGTGATGAACTGAGCATCTGAATCAATCACTCACACCCAGTCAAAAGTTCTGGGTTTAATCCATCACCGTTCTTTAGCCCACTCTGTCACCCCAGTTAAGACATGGCTATATGAAAATCAGTCTGACCCTGTGCCTCATGGGAACAGTCCAGCCCGAACTGCCAAGCCATGTCTTCCCTGGACCGGAAACAAGCTTCCGAGGACCGGTGTCTGTCATTCTAGCCATCTTCAGCCAGGCTTGCTTGAATCCAGTGGCAAAGTGAGCAAGGGACTCATGTCTGAGCATACCCTGCCACACTTATGGCGGCCAAAAGCAGTACAAAAGGGGTGGTGATGAACTGAGCATCTGAATCAATCAAACACTCACACCCAGTCAAAGGATCTGGGTTTAATCCATCACCGTTCTTTAGCCCACTCTGCCACCCCAGTTCAGACATGGCTATATGCAAATTAGTCTGACCCTGTGCCTCATGGGAATAGTCCAGCCCGAACTGCCAAGCCATATCTTTCCTGGACCGGAAACAAGCTTCTGAGGACCGGTTTCTGTCATTCCAGCCGTCTTCAGCCCGGCTTGCTTGAATCCAGTGGCAAAGTGAGCAAGGGACTCACGTCTGAGCATACCCTGCCACACCTATGGCGGCCAAAAGCGGTACAAAAGGGGGTGGTGATGAACTGAGCATCTGAATCAATCAAACACTCACACCCAGTCAAAAGATCTGGGTTTAATCCATCACCGTTCTTTAGCCCACTCTGCCAACCCATTTCAGACATGGCTATATGAAAATCAGTCTGACCCTGTGCCTCATTGGAACAGTCCAGCCCGAACTGCCAAGCCATGTCTTCCCTGGACCGGAAACAAGCTTCCGAGGACCGGTTTCTGTCATTCCAGCCGTCTTCAGCCCGGCTTGCTTGAATCCAGTGGCAAAGTGAGCAAGGGACTCACGTCTGAGCATACCCTGACACACTTATGGCGGCCAAAAGCAGTACAAAAGGGGGTGGTGATGAACTGAGCATCTGAATCAATCAAACACTCACACCCAGTCAAAAGATCTGGGTTTAATCCATCACCGTTCTTTAGCCCACTCTGCCACCCCAGTTCAGACATGGCTATATGCAAGTCAGTCTGACCCTGTGCCTCATGGGAATAGTCCAGCCCGAACTGCCAAGCCATATCTTCCCTGGACCGGAAACAAGCTTCTGAGGACCGGTTCCTGTCATTCCAGCCGTCTTCAGCCCGGCTTGCTTGAATCCAGTGGCAAAGTGAGCGAGGGACTCACGTCTGAGCATACCCTGCCACACCTATGGCGGCCAAAAGCGGTACAAAAGGGGGTGGTGATGAACTGAGCATCTGAATCAATCAAACACTCACACCCAGTCAAAAGATCTGGGTTTAATCCATCACCATTCTTTAGCCCACTCTGCCAACCCAGTTCAGACATGGCTATATGCAAATCAGTCTGACCCTGTGCCTCATGGGAACAGTCCAGCCCGAACTGCCAAGCCATGTCTTCCCTGGACCGGAAACATGCTTCCGAGGACCGGTTTCTGTCATTCCAGCCGTCTTCAGCCCGGCTTGCTTGAATCCAGTGGCAAAGTGAGCAAGGGACTCAAGTCTGAGCATACCCTGCTACACCTATGGCGGCCAAAAGCGGTACAAAAGGGGGTGGTGATGAACTGAGCATCCGAATCAATCAAACACTCACACCCAGTCAAAAGATCTGGGTTTAATCCATCACCGTTCTTTAGCCCACTCTGCCAACCCAGTTCAGACATGGCTATATGCAAGTCAGTCTGACCCTGTGCCTCATGGGAATAGTCCAGCCCGAACTGCCAAGCCATATCTTCCCTGGACCGTAAACAAGCTTCTGAGGACCGGTTCCTGTCATTCCAGCCGTCTTCAGCCCGGCTTGCTTGAATCCAGTGGCAAAGTGAGCGAGGGACTCACGTCTGAGCATACCCTGCCACACCTATGGCGGCCAAAAGCGGTACAAAAGGGGGTGGTGATGAACTGAGCATCTGAATCAATCAAACACTCACACCCAGTCAAAAGATCTGGGTTTAATCCATCACCATTCTTTAGCACACTCTGCCAACCCAGTTCAGACATGGCTATATGCAAATCAGTCTGACCCTGTGCCTCATGGGAACAGTCCAGCCCGAACTGCGAAGCCATGTCTTCCCTGGACCGGAAACATGCTTCCGAGGACCGGTTTCTGTCATTCCAGCCGTCTTCAGCCCGGCTTGCTTGAATCCAGTGGCAAAGTGAGCAAGGGACTCAAGTCTGAGCATACCCTGCCACACCTATGGCGGCCAAAAGCGGTACAAAAGGGGGTGGTGATGAACTGAGCATTTGAATCAATCAAACACTCACACCCAGTCAAAAGATCTGGGTTTAATCCATCACCGTTCTTTAGCCCACTCTGCCAACCCAGTTCAGACATGGCTATATGCAAATCAGTCTGACCCTGTGCCTCATGGGAACAGTCCAGCCCGAACTGCCAAGCCATGTCTTCCCTGGACCGGAAACAAGCTTCAGAGGACCGGTTTCTGGCATTCCAGCCGTCTTCAGCCTGGCTTGCTTGAATCCAGTGGCAAAGTGAGCAAGGGACTCACGTTTGAGCATACCCTGCCACACTTATGGTGGCCAAAAGCGGTACAAAAGGGGGTGGTCATGAACTGAGCATCTGAATCAATCAAACACTCACGCCCAGTCAAAAGATCTGGGTTTAATCCATCACCGTTCTTTTGCCCACTCTGCCACTCCAGTTCAGACATGGCTATATGCAAATCAGTCTGACCCTTTGCCTCATGGTAACAGTCCAGCCCAAACTGCCAAGCCATGTCTTCCCTGGACCGGACACAAGCTTCTGAGGACCGGTTTTCTGGCATTCCAGCCGTTTTCAGCCTGGCTTGCTTGAATCCAGTGGCAAAGTGAGCAAGGGACTCACGTTTCATCATACCCTGCCACACTTATGGCGGCCAAAAGCGGTACAAAAGGGGGTGGTGATGAACTGAGCATCTGAATCAATCAAACACTCACACCCAGTCAAAAGATCTGGGTTTAATCCATCACCGTTCTTTAGCCCACTCTGCCACTCCAGTTCAGACATGGCTTTATGCAAATCAGTCTGACCCTGTGCCTCATGGGAACAGTCCTGCCCGAAATGCCAAGACATGTCTTCCCTGGACCGGAAACAAGCTTCTGAGGACCGGTTTCTGGCATTCCAGCCGTCTTCAGCCCGGCTTGCTTGAATCCAGTGGCAAAGTGAGCAAGGGACTCACCTCTGAGCTCGTGCTCGATCAACTGACGGATCGAGCACGAGAGGAGCTACGAGAGGAGCTGCGAGGGGAGCAGGGAGGCCGATTCTTAATAACAAGGTCAAATTGATAAAAGACACTGTATAAAGATATTCAGCGCTGGTAGCAGATTTAAAGGAATCCAGTGACGCTGCATTGAGGGCCATATAACCCCGCATTGAGGTGATTTTTTTGTAATAATGCGGTGGCCCCCCCTCCAGCAATATCCTCTTCATCACTGAGTTCCTGAAATTTAAAGAAAGAATGTTACACTGGAAATAATAGACCAGATCCTCTATCAATTGAGGGACAACGATCCAAACTACATCCAATTAACACGAGAGGGACACATAATTTTCCGCAGAATTGTTTGTCCTGATGAAGGTGGTATCATTATACACCGAAACGCTGCGTCGACAACCTTAACAACTGTGATTTTTATGATATTTTTATCTTTGTATCTGTACCGACAACATTTTTTTAACAAAGGACGAATTTAATATTTGGGTGGTTGGTTAGTATACCATACAATCCTGACATTACTCCCTTGAGCCGTGCCAAAGTAAAGAGATCGTCCAATACAGGGAAGTTTTTAACGTCCAGGGATGAGGACTGAGGCATTGCCTCAAGCAATGCTGTAATTGTTGCAAAGTATGATTAGATGGGAGGTCAAATTCCTCACAGAGTAGGTCAAAGGAATTCAACTCTCCATTAAGTATGACTTGATCTAATGTTTGGATTCCTCTCAATTTCCAACTCAGCCAAATCAGCACACCACCATTTATTCTGATGCTCTCATTGGACCAAAGTGAGGCTTCAAGCGATAAGCGATCCCTAGAAGACGGTGTGCTCGGTGCCACACTTAAAATGTAGCTTGCATCTCTGGGTGCAGAGGAGATGTTCGTGGATTACATGTGCTATATATGAATTCAAGGCCATCATCACAATTAAGTAGTGAATGTTCTGTTGTGACCCACTGTGGGGAGTCAGTCGCGCCTGGGATTAAATAGACTAATTGCGAGAGGTGTGAAGCTAAAGAGTAATGTTCCAAAGATGGCAAACTAAACATCCATGGGATCGATGAGCCATTAGCTTGGCAGCAGCCAAACGATGACACAAAGATCCCAAGGCATCCACGTGACAAAGTGTAGACATAGGAACTACAGTCAGGAGCATTCCAAGTGCATAGGTAAAGCCCTTAAGAGTCATAATCCTTATTTCCTGGACTCTTTCCCACATGGAAAAACTCAAAAGAGACTATTTTGCTGAATCAGTTTCCATTTGTAGTATGAGGGGTGAGAGATTGTCTGTGACCATCCATTCCAAGCCTCAATTATTCAGAATTCCTAGGTATTTTAGTTGCAACGACTTCCAGCAAAAGTGGCAACCTTCAATTGACTATTTTGTGGTGGCCAAGAATAGCAGAAGGGCTTCCCTTCTGCCCCAATTTACCTTATAACTGGAAATGATTGCAAACCTGCCAATAATCTCAGGTAAGGCTGGTAGAGAATGAGGTAGATCTTTTAAAGTAAGGAGGATGTCATCTGTATATAGGCATATCTGAGATATGCCTCCTGCTATAGGTATACCCTGTATTTGCGTTGAGTGGCAGATAAGGGAAGCGAGGTGTTCCATTGTCAGCAGGACCAGAAGGGGAGAAAGGGGGCAACCTTATTGGGTACCTCTTCAGATTGGAAAAGGGTCTGAAATAAATGCTTCACAATTGACATGAGCTATAGGATTATCATATAGTAGGCGGATCTTGGAGATCAACTGATCACCTAGGCCAACACCCTTCATGGTGGCAAAGAGGTAGCTCCAATAAATACGGTTAAACGCCTTTTCTGCGTCCAAAGAGAGGGCTATTGCATCTTCCAATATCTCTTTTGTAGTCCATAAAGTGTTGGCTAATGGAAGATGATTCCTGGAGGAACGGCCAGGGGCATAACCAATCTGTCGGTGATGTACAAGAGATGGGATGACTTTACGAGGTTGTTCTACTACAATGCTTTCAAAAATGTTTATGTCTCCATTGATGAGAGATGTGGGACGGTAACTACCACAAGCAAGACGATGTCTACGCGGTTTAGGGATGCCCACAATCAGTGATCTGTTAGAAATAGAGCCTACTGAGGTAGCCTGAGTAGCCTTGTGAAAGGCGGAATGTAGAGTATCAATTGTCTCATCCCCAGACCGTTTATAATATTCCGCAGGGAAACCAGCTTCTCCCGGGGATTTGTGATAAGGTACTTTGGCAATGGCTTCAGAAATTTCTTCCTTGCTGTTGTCGCCATTAATCAAATCTTTACCTTCATCTGTAAGGTATGGAAGGTTAATATCAGCAAGATAGGTGGTTAACTGATCTTCAGTAAGGGTGGGCGGTAAATTCCATTCAGATCGCGGAATTTGCGATATTTCCACACGGAATGCGGAATTGCTGAAAATTCTTCGATCCGCGGGCGTAGCGGAATTCGCATGCATGGAGTAGAGGTATTGCACAAAACGGTCGCATCTTCTTGGATAAATGCTGGGCAGGATTCATTCTGGCACGATGCTCCTATCATAAAAATTAAACCTCAACAGGAAGCACTTACAGATATAAAGCAGGTTCCTGAGATAAAGCTCAAATTCGGTAACACATTAATCAGCCCAAAAAAAAGTGCGCTCGGTTGAGGCTGGGAAGGTGTGCTTTCTTCCCATACTTACCGTCAAAAATTTGCTGTGATGCTTGATTCAGGTTTTGAGATATTTCCTAAACACTGCATTGTTTTGCTGACTCTGCAGAATAAACTGAAGAGGAAAAGGAAAGAGAGGGGTCTCCACTGTGCGAATTGTGAATTTTAGGAACAGTTGCCAGACAGCCTGTGGAAGACCACTGCTAAAAAGTGAAGAAAGACAGTTATATAATAAAATGTGGTTTACTTTACTTCTATAACACCAGCGTAATTAAAAGAACTCAGAATTCTCACAAAACTTTGGGGCATATTACCAACATCTAGCGATAATTATCGCTATGTAGGCTTAGCGGCAATATTTTTATTGCCGAGCTGCGGTGATTTTTATCGCTTAGGAACCTTGCTATTATCAAGGTTTATCTCCTAAGCGATAAAAATCGGCCGAAATGCATGAATATCGCTGAAAAGTCAGCGATATTCATGCATTACCGAGCTAATGCTCTTAGCCATGTTATCCACCTACCATTGGATAACATGGCTAAGAACTGCTCAGGGGCAGGTGTTAGCTTTTGGAGATAATCGCGCTTAGCGCGAATATCTCCAAAAGTTGGTAATAGGAGATAGCGATGATAGCGACTGTTTCCAGACGCTAACATCTTGGCACGCCCACTTTGCATGTCATTAGTGATACATTTCACTGACATGCAAAGCGGGGCCCAAGATGGTCGCTATCTCCTACTAGCTGTCGCTAACTGGTGTTAGCGACAGCTAGGTAATAGGGAAATAATTTTATCTCCGCTTTCTTGGCTTTTAAAGCCAAAAAAGCGGAGATAAACCCCCTTGATATTATACCCTTAAACCCCAGCTGGTAACCTATATGAAAAAAAAAACAACGATTTGAAAAATATTATGTGATCAGCATGTTCCTCTGCTCCGCCATGTTACTCCTCTCTGCCATTTTTTATCACAGGTTTCCCACTTCTTTCTCCGAGCAGAGTGCAATGACATAATTTATCATTTCACACCTGGGGTTTGGAGGTGTTGAATCATCCACTGTCTGCAGAAGAAATAACTGGTAAAGACACTCTGTGGAAAGATGTTTCGATTATCACAAAGCGGTGATGTTTCAATGAGCCTCCATTTTTCCCAAGACAGGGTCAGTACCGTGCATGAATCAGCAGGTGGGGCATGCCTGTTCCTAAGAATAAAAGATAATTTTATGTAGCCCCTTTAAGGAGACATTTTTTTCTTTTTCACTAAGACATCTCTTTATTACAGGCTTTTTAACTATAGCATTATGTCTTTTTTTTTACTGCTGCTACCTAAGCTTCAGTGGCTGCCTTGGAAAGGGTGGGAAGAAGTCGCATACCGCTAGTGTTTGTGGGCGGGGCTTATATGCAAGTTCACATGCCTCTTGTTTATAAAAGGCCAGAGACCGATCAGAGCAGCAGATGAGGATAGAGAACCTGCTGGTCACAGGAACTACATGGGGATTGCACTGGAGAAAGTCATGGATGCAAAGACCTCCATCAAGCATCACAGCTCTGCGTAGGGAGGAGGCCCGTGGCCTAAAGAAACATCCAATCTCCCTAGAATGGGATGCCATGGTGGAAGTATTTAGAAACAACACCCCGGATTCTTCTACGAACGTTTCAAACACTTCATAGTAACTGGGATCACACAATAATGTGAGGATTGACCCCCGTGGGTAATAGTTGAAGTAGTGGAATTAGACATTGGACATAGAAACTCAAATTACCTGGAGACTTTTAATAGATATGCACATTCCATAGTTAGAGCTGGAGCCGGCGGAGGGGTGTTAGTAGGGAGGAGGGCTGGGCATTTGAGTACTGATTTGTTAGGAATATTCTGATTAATATGCTGACATCCTGGAAGGAGAACTTAATGCACAGAACTAAATGTTGGCTCAACTCTCTTGGAATGATAATGATGATGGTTAAGTAACATATTGCATACAGATATAATATCGCACAGAATACATTTGATGTATACGAAAGCATGCGCGGTATATCTGTTTTATTGTTTGGTAAACAAAACAAAAAAAAGCATCACAGCTAATTTCTGATGGTAGATATGGGGAGAAAGCACACCTGCATAGAAATCCTGGCCCACACACACTACGGTATGCAACGTCTTCCCGCCCTTTACCCCTATGATGGACAGCTCACTTAAGGGACCCCAGCGCCTTTCAGCATGGTGGCAAAGTTACAGACACACATGGTCACTGGAGACAACAATTCTTCTGGCGGCACAAGAAATTCCGCGAGCTCGTGGAATTCTGCGTGCTCGCTGAGATTATTTGCCGTTTCTCAGAACTTTGTGTAGTGCGACTACGCAAATTCTGCCTACACCTAATCTTCGGTTGCAGTAGCCCCAAGGGTGTAAAGTTTCTCATAAAATGATGCAAAAGTGTTTACTATGTCTTGTGGTTTGGTAAGAATCACACCTGTTTCAGACCGTAAGGCAGGAATAGCAATGGCTGCTTCGCGTTGTATCAACTGTGCTGCAAGTAATAAACCTGCTTTCTCTCCCTTTTCATAGTGCCTACCTTTTAGACGCTGAAGGGCATACTCAGCTTTGAAGTTCTACAAATTATTATGCACCATTTTGGGTAGCTCTAGGCATCGGCCGCTGGGCACTGTGGGATGAGAGGAATCTGACATGTGAGGGATATAATATTATCCTCAAGTTCAGTACGACAAAGGGATGCTCCCTTATTTGCTTCAGAAGCATCTCTCTTCAATTGTCCACGAAAAGTTGCTTTCACAGCCACCCAAATGGTCCTACAAGAAGTAACTGATGATTTATTATTGATTAAGTAGTCAGAGAGATGAGAGCGCAATTGGGACCTACCCTGGGGTGTACAATATCTTTGAGTATTCATACACTGTGGATTGCGGCCGGGGGACACTAAGCCTACGTCTAGAGCAAGTAGAATCGGAGAGTGATCAGAGAGAGTAGCTTCCAATGTATGCAATGCACTAGTGATTGCAACTACCAAATTAGATATGAGAAAATAATCTTTCCTGGACTGAGCGCCATAGACAGAGGAGAGTAAGGTATACTCCTGATCTACAGGGTGACAAAGGCGCCAATGATCCAACAGTCCGTGGTCCGATGTTATGTATCTCAATATAGCTCTGTCTGCCTCATTACACTTGTCTGAAGTGCCTGTTATGTATAAAACTGCATCAGGGGCCAGATTCCAGTCTCCACCAATGACATAAGTGGATGCTCCAATTTCCACTGGAAAGCGAGTCAAACTGAGAAGATAAGAGCATTTAGCACCTGTTGGAGCATATACTAAGCCAACACAGAGGGTCCTGTCTCCTTTTTTTTGCTTAGCAAAGGCATATCTACCATCTAGATTAACCCAGGCTCCGACTGTTGTGACAGGCAAAGATTTGTGCAGAATAGCCACTCCACATTTCCGTGGCTGATTCTCTTTGGAAAAAGACTGTATCATCAGACCGCAATGAATGGCTTAACCCACCCAATCTCGCTGTAGCTTGGAAGATTCCAAAGCATCCAAGTGTGTCTCTTGTAAAAGAGCAATATCAGCTCTTTTCATTTGCAGATATGAAAATACTTATTTTTGTTTAATGTAATGCATGAGACCGTGAACATTCCACAAGATAATACGGAGTGGATGAGAGGAATAAGAAACTTTCATAGCCATATGTGCGGTAGAAGTCAAGAGATGTTTTTTTGTTGAGGTGGAAATTATAGAGAGTAAGATACGAAAGAAAGTAGGGTGGAGAGGGGAAGCTGTGCAGATAAGGAGGGAATATCAGAGACAAATCTGAATATTAATGGGGAGAATTTATGCAAGGGGAGGAGGGTGGAAAAAAGGAGAGGTTAAGAGAAGAAAGAAAACTCTGGACAAGGAAAAGAGGACCAAATACAAGTGTAATATCCCATTAGAGAATTGTAAAGGTAATATAAGAGTGTTGCTTGCGTATACGTATATTTAAGAGGGCAAGTGAGAAGAAGAAAAAGCAAGGTTCTAGAGAAACTAGAGGGGGAAGGAGGAAGGTAGAGAGAAAAACAGAAATAGAGTGAGAGGGAAAGAAAAGTGGTAAATGAACTGTGCAAGAAAGGAACTGCACTAGGAGTACAGGACTGCTCTCTGCGGGTCTAAACATTTGGGCTAAGCGTGCCTGAGGAGCCCCGTCCAGCCTTAAAATGAATAGAAAGATATACCTATGCTATAAAAATGACATTATTGAGGTTGAGAAAATGAGAGTGCTCAAATATTTGAATATTCAACTCATAATATGAAGTACAGGCTTAGAAGTCAAAGAGATATGGGAAGAGAGAGGGAGAGGAAGGGAAATAAAAGAGATAAAAAGGTAAAGGGAGATAAAGAAGAAAGTATATGCCATTTAAAAATGTATCACATGTAGAGTACAATCAAACAGACGTTGCATAGTATTAATGACAAGTAGATGTTATTTTATTTAGATATTATTATAGTTCAAAATTATCATAGCCCAATATTATTATAATACTTGATAAAGAGAAAGGGAAGGGGGAGAGTACAAAAGGGAGCAAAGAGAGAGAGAGAGAACATTATAGAGTATATAAAGCATAACATTTAAGAAAAGATTAAAATATATAGTCAACAATCGAATTCATGTCATTTAAAACGTACAGTACGGAAAGTATAAGCAAACAAGATTTACATAACAATATAAGAACGATTAAACTTCATCATATGTACCTGCTAGGGAAGGGAATGGGGAAAGGGGAGGAGGGTATGGGAAAGGAAATAGGGTAAAATAGGAACATTGTAAAGCAAGCAGTACATAACAAAGCAAGTATATATTTAGATACGTATTCAATCGTCCTTTCAGCAGACTATAAGGTAGCTAACTTCCATCTTGACTTCAATGTAAAGCAATTAAATAATGAGTCAAAGTACAGGACACACCCTCCTCAGAGGATGAAGGGGGTTTTATAGGAGAATATGCCTTGTCTCTGTCTCTTTCCTGTGTGAGCAACTAACTGGAGGACCTGCACTCGATCTCCCAGGGATCGGACAAGTCTATCTGGATCTCATCCCCTACTTTGGGACCAGGCTGAATTACGTCAGGTTCCACCAGAAGATGTCTTAGAGTTCAGTGATGGAAGTTGAGACTAAAGATCAGGTATAGACACTGCGCATTCAATGTTTTGAGGAGTAAGATTGTCTAAGAATTATCAAAGATCCTCCAGATTAAAGAATTATTTGGAGATTCCATCTTTTGTAACCTGCAGGTGTGCAGGTTCAAGGAGGCCATACCTGACGTCTAGTTGACGCATGCGAGGTTGAAAAGAAAGAAAGGCTGTGCTGCGTTCATTTGTTTCTCTTGGGACGTCTGCTGCCATTTTTGTCTCATGGCCTTCAAATGTGTATGAGCCATGGGTTCGAGCAGCAGTGATCATTTGGAGAGCCTGCTCATGTTGTAGGAAGCAAACAATGAGGCTGTGTGGCCGTACATTTTTTCCACCTTTGGCCAGATCATTGTGATGTGCTCTCTGTATCGCCAATGGTGGATCAAAAATAAGACCTGTGATCTTTTGAAGGATTGTTCTTAGAAAGGATTTGGCGTCAGAACCTTCTACTCCTTCCGGAAAACCAAAGGTGAGCACTTTGCCCAGATGACTTCGATCTTCCAAGTTTGTTACCTTGCTCCTTAGAAAGAGAAGTTTTTGTTCTCTGCGTCCAGTTTAGTATTAAGGCTTTTCTCAACTACAACAGCCCTTTCAGTAAGACCTTCAAACCGGCTCTGAAATCCAGCTATATCTGTGCAGATGGATTTAGTCTAGGTCGTGAGAGTACATATGGATGTCTCCATTCCCTCTAGACGTTGTCCTACAGCAGAGATTTCCTGGAGTATCTGCTCCATGGTAGAGTCTGGTGCAGTTGCCATCATAGGGTTAGATGGTTTCTGAGTTGGGGGAGTGATATTCCAAACATCTGAGGTGGTGCGACCCTGGTTTAGAGCTTCAGAATAGAGGGGTATTTTACAGGCTTACCAGTTGTTTTGCTAGACGGCATCCCCAACTGTTCCTGTTTTAGATCCTCTAGCAAGTAAATGGTTCACTTATCTGATGTCTTCAACGTGGTAGACGTATGAGTGTGGGTATACGTAGAACAGACAAAGGAGATAGAATTCTGAATTCAGTGGCGCAGTGAGGAGCCCGACACCGCCTCAAATGCTCATGGCACCTGGTAGCAAAAAGCTTCCCTCGCCTCAATAGCGCAAGTCCAGTCAGTTCTGCTTGAGGAAGAACACGGACCAGGGTATCTTAAGTCAGCAAGCTGCAATATTATACCTATAGCACTCTCACCTAGAATTGAAAAGAATTCAGACTCTAGCCAACCAGGAGAACATTGACTAAAGAGGCGGATTTCGCTAAAGAATCATCTGTCGTCTGTCCAAGAATCTGAGTCTAGTAGTCAGTGAGCAGTGCAAAACCACCTCAGGAACTCCTGTCACTTGAGAGCCGCGTGCTTTATTTGCTTGAAGGAAGTGCGGGCCCAGTTCATACCGCTTGAGGGGAAATACAAACCAGGGTATTGCAAGTCACCAAACTTTCTGGGAAAGTCTACAGAAGTACAAGGTGCCAAAGTTGTCTGTCCCTTCCCAGCAACTAAAACCATATCCAGTGAATATGTCACAAATTCACCTCATGGGCATCTTAATTCACCCGCCTCTAGGCCTCTCTCGGTACAAAAGGGGGTGGTGATGGACGGAGCATCTGAAGGGTATGCTCAGACGTGAGTCCCTTGCTCGCTTTGCCACTGGATTCACTGGATTCAAGCAACCTGTCCTAGGAAGCTTGTTTCCGGTCCAGGAAAGGCATGGCTTGGCAGTTCGGGCTGGACTGTTCCCATGAGGCACAGGGTCAGACTGATTTGCATATGGCCATGTCTTAACTGGGGTGGCAGAGTGGGCTAAAGAACGGTGATGGATTAAACCCAGATCTGTTGACTGGGTGTGAGTGTTTGATTGGTTCAGATGCTCCGTCCATCACCACCCCCCTTTGTTCCGTCTAGGCCTCGCTCAGTTTCTCACGAATTAGGAACACTGTATGACTACACGTTCTCTGCATCCACATCTCCGGCTTCTCTGCTAACTTTTATCAGGGCATGGTTTAATATTTGCATTCCAGGAAGCTCTTTGTCGCTATTAAGGGCTCCCAACATTGCGGAGCTCTGAGAATAAGCAGCCATCTTGTTGCATGGCCAGACCATGACCCTCAATAGGCTTTTAAATGTTGTCTGATGGATGAAGAAGAGCTGTCTAAAATTAAATTTAGAACAAAAGTGAAAATTATGTTTTTCAGCAATACGCAGCACACTGGCTGTAGCTGCGGTGGCCAAGTGAATTAGGAGTGCCACCGTCACCATCAACTGTAGTGAAAAAAAGACCATTACATTTGAGAATGAGCATTCTTTCTGCCCACAAACGAGGTCCGTGCAAGCAACCTGCTTTGGGTTTCCACACTTTCTTAGACAAATTGTGAAAATACACAGTCAAAATATTGAGTCCTAATTGTCGAACTACACCTAATATCGTGTTGCAAATATTGAAGGTACAGAATTTCGATGTCAAGAATATCGTTGGACAGAATATCGACCCTAAGGTAAGTAATATCGAATATATTTATATTGATGTAAGTAATATCGAAGTTAGTAATATCTATAGCATATATATCGATGTAACTAATTTCGATGTTACTAATATCGATATTTGTATTAATTTTATGTTTTTAATTATGTATGTTTAACATGTTTTTGTTAAGTATTTTAATTATTTTAAATTATATGTGTATTATTTTTTTATATTAATAATGTTATTTTTAAGTAAATTTTATGTTTTAGTACCGGAGCGGGTTGTGGGTTTATAGGGGAATATGGTGGGAAGTAATTTAAATATACAAAATTAATTCTTAATTTTTAGGAACTATAAAATCATTTTAATTAATGTATGTTTTTACTTCTGTAGCGGGTTGTGGGTTTATAGGGGAATTGGGTGGGAAGTAATTTAATTGTAATTAATTAATTATTTTTTTATTTGTATGGATAAGTATTTTTTAATTAATTATTAATTATTAATTGGCAATTAATTATTTTAATTGATTAATTATTTATTAATTGGCAATTAGTTATATAAATTGATAAACTAATTACTATTGGCAATTCATTTTTTTAATTGATAAATTAATTATTTAATTGATATTTAATGTTATTTTTAAGTACATTTTATGTTTTAGTTACGGAGCGGGTTGTATGTTTATAGGGAAATAGGGTGGGAAGTAATTTAAATCTACTAAATTAATTAATAATTTATTGGAACTATAAATTATTCTTTATTAATTTTGTTTCTATTTCTGTAGTGGGTTGCGGGTTTATATGGGAATTGGGTGGTAAGTAATTTAATTGTAATTGATTATTGATTTATAATTTTTTTGTTACGGATAAATAATTTATTTTAAAATAATTATTAATTGACTATTAATAATGTTATTTGATAATTTATGTTTTTAATTGGTAATTAATGTTTTAAATTGTTACCCAATTTTTTAAATTGGTATTTCATGTTTGAAATTGGGAAATCATTTTTTTAATTGGTAATTCATTTTAGATAGGTAAATAATTGTGTTAGTTGGAATTAATATTTTTAATTGTTAATTATTTCTTAGTAATTGGAAAATATTTGTAATTAATTGGTTATCAATGTTTTATAAATAAAAGTATTATTTGGTATATTGTTTAATAATTTTTAATTGTGAATTAATTTCAAATCATATTTTTATGTAATGAAATTTATTTAATTCTTTAATATTTATTATTTGGTGAGTAATATTTAATAATTAATCTTTATTGGTATTGATTGATAATTTATTGTTAATTAATTATTCAAATGTAATTGCTTTTAATAATTATTAATTATTTGTAAATTATGTAGATTTATTTAAAAATGTAATTATACATTGTTATAAACATAAAAATTATTTATAAGTATATTACATTTCAATTCTACGCTATCAAACGCTTTCCCTACTGTTGCACTCTTTGGAGTTGGAATAGTAATTTTTTCCCCTACTCTATCCAACGCTTTCCCTACTGTTGCACCCTCTGGAGTTGAAATAGTAATTTTTACCCCTAGGCTATCCAACGTTTTCTGTACTGTTACACCCTCTGGAGTTGGAATAGTAATTTTTACCCTTACGCTATCCAACGCTTTCCCTACTGTTGCACCCTCTGGAGTTGGAAAAGTAATTTTTACCCCTACGCTATCCAACGCTTTCCCTACTGTTACACCCTCTGGAGTTGGAATAGTAATTTTTATCCCTACGCTATCCAACCCTTTCTTACTCTTGCACCCGCTGGAGTTGGAATAGTAATTTTTACCCTTATGCTATCCAACACTTTCCCTACTGTTGCACTTACTGGAGTGGGAATAGTAATTTTTACCCAGCCGCTATGCAACGTTTTCCTTACTGTTGCACTCTCGGGAGTGGGAATAGTCATTTTTCCCCCTACGCTATCCAACAATGTCCCTACTGTTGCACCCTCTGGAGTTGGAATAGTAATGTTAACCTTATGCTATCCAACGCTTTCCCTACTGTTGCACCCTCTGGAGTGGGAATATTAATTTTTACCCACCCGCTATCCAACGCTTTCCCTACTGTTGCGCCCTCTGGAGTTGGAATAGTAATTTTCACCCTTATGCTATCCAACGCTTTCCCTACTGTTGCACTCTCTGGAGTGGGAATAGTATTTTGTACCTCTACGCTATCCAACGCTTTCCCTACTTTTGCACTCTCTGGAGTGGGAATAGTAATTTTTACCTCTATGCTATTTAATGCTTTCCCTACTGTTCAATTTTCTGGAGTGGGAACAGTAACTTTACATTCTATGCTATCCAATGTTTTCATTAATGTAGTTTTTTTGGGACTTTAAATAGTATTTTTATTTATTTATGTATTTAATATTTGTTTGTATTATTTTAGATAATGTTGTATTTAATTAACTTTTAAAATACTGAAAGTATATTTAATTTTTTTAATGTATTAAATATAATTAAATCTTTTTATTGATGTTACTATTTTATGTGTGTAGATGTATTTGTAATTTATGGTATTTGTTATTAATTTATAATTAATTAAAATAATTAATAAATATTGTTATTAAGTAAGTATATAGTATATATTGTATGTTTATTTTTTTTCAAGTTCAAGTGAAGGTTTATTAAAGAATTAAAATTGTTGTGAAAACAATACTTCGTACAAACAGTTATTTATCAATGCATAAATGCATGATGGAATACTGTAAATATAAAAAAACAAGGCAATAAAAGTGTAACATAGAAGATGAGATGAAAACATTCATAGGTTCATAAATATTGCAAATAGCAGTAGTATGTTTATTTTTAATTAAAGTTTTAATATTAAATATGTATTATTTATTAATTTTAAACATTATTAAATATGTTTAAATATGTTTAATTTATTTATAAGTATTATTTACTTTATTTAACTCATTTTTTTTACAGAAAAAAAAGATATTTTTAATTACGATATTTTTTAACATCAATATTTTAGTTTCAATATTTTTGTACTTACCATGTAGTAGATATGGTGTCGATATACTTGCCTTCGATATTCCAGCGTCAATGTTGCTGTAGGTCATATTCTCTCCGTCGATAATCTGTCAGAGATTCCCCTGGACAACCTATACCACCATTGTCCACTTGTTGATCACCTCAAGTTTGGACTACATTAATGCTCTGTACCTCGGTCTGTCGCAATTTCTGCTGCATTAGCTTCACAAGGTGCAAAATGCTGCTGCAAGATTATTATTGTACCTTTCCTGTCAGCAGCCTATTACAAATCATTTCAAAGGGCTGCATTGATTGCCTTTTCAAAAGCTCATGCTTTTCAAATATATGATGTTGCCATACAGAGCTTTTCATAATAAAGGTTCTAAATATGTAAGGGACATATTTTGCCATCATAAGCCCAATCGATCACTTTGATAGTCTAACAGACACCTGGTAAAAATGCCCTAAGTCTAATAGACTAGAAAAGGAGGACTCTCTTTTTCGTTACTCACCTCTAGTTCAAGTTGAAGTTCATGGATTTATATAGCGCACTACTCACCCAGAGGGTCTCAAGGGTCTTGGGGAAGGGGGGTTCAATTTTTGTCGAATAGCCAGGTTTTAAGTTCTTTTCTGAAGGAGATGTGGTTTTGAGTAAGGCGAAGGTGAGTGGGGAGTGAGTTCCAGGTCTTGGCCGCCAGGAAGGAGAAGGATCTGCCACCCATGGTGGATTTTCGGATGCGCGGGACAGCGGCGAGGGCTTGATTGGACGATCTGAGTTGGCGGGTGGGTGTGTAGAAGGACAGTCGAGTGTTGAGGCATTCGGGTCCTAGTTTGTAGAGGGCCTTGTGTGCGTGGGTGAGAAGATGGAATGTAATTCTCTTGTTGACGGGAAGCCAGTGGAGGTCTTTTAGGTGTCCGGTGATGTGATCTTGGCGAGGGATGTCCAATATGAGTCTCGCTGATGCGTTTTGGATGCGTTGGAGTTTTTTCTGTAATTTTGCCGTGATTCCGGCGTATAGTGTGTTACCATAATCTAGTCGACTCGTGACCAGTGCGTGGGTGACGGTCTTTCTTGTTTCGAGGGGGATCCAGTGGAAGATCTTTTTGAGAATACGAAGTACGTTGAAGCAGGAGGATGAGACTGCGTTGACTTGTCTGGACATCGAGAGAGAGGAGTCTAGGATGAAGCCCAGGTTGCGTGTGTGGTCTGTGGGTGTGGGTGCTGTGCCAAGAGCAAAAGGCCACTAAGAGTCGTCCCAGGCAGAGGGGGAAGATCCTAGGATGAGCACCTCCGTTTTGTCTGAGTTGAGTTTTAGGCGGCTGTGTTTCATCCATTCGGCTACTTCTTTCATGCCTTCGTGAAGATTGGTTTTGGCGGTGTTAGGGTCTTTGGTGAGGGAAAGGATCAACTGGGTGTCGTCGGCGTAAGAGATGATGTTAAGGTTGTGTTGACGCGCGATGGAGGCGAGTGGACTCATGTAAACGTTGAAGAGGGTGGGACTGAGTGATGATCCTTGTGGTACTCCACAGATGACTTCAGTGGCCTCTGAGTTGAATGGGGGAAGTCGGACTCTTTGAGTTCTCCCAGCGAGGAACGAGATGATCCAGTCCAAGGCTTTTCCTTGTATGCCGATGTTGCTGAGGCGTTGTATAAGGGTGCTGTGGCAGACTGTGTCGAAAGCGGCGGAGAGGTCGAGTAGAATAAGGGATAACGTTTCTCCGTTATCCAGTAGTGTTCGGATGTCGCCTGTCGCTGCAATGAGGGCGGTTTCGGTGCTGTGTTTGGCTCGAAATCTGGACTGAGAGGGATCGAGTGAGTTGTTGGATTCAAGGAAGGCGGCGAGCTGGCTGTTGACGGCTTTCTCAATGACTTTGGCGGGGAAGGGGAGGAGGGATATGGGTCGGTAGTTTTTAAGTTCAGAGGGGTCTGCTGTGGGTTTCTTCAAGAGGGCGCTGAGTTCGGCGTGTTTCCAGCTTTCTGGGAAGGTGGCAGAGTTGAACGAGCAGTTGATGACATCACGGAGATGGGGTGCGATGATGGAGTCAGCTTTGTTGAAGATGTGGTGGGGGCAGGGGTCGGTTGGCGAGCCAGAGTGGATTGAGTTCATTAGGCGGATGGTGTCTTCGGTGGTGATTGGGTTCCAGGCGCTGAGGTTGTTGGTTGGCGGTGTGGGATCTGAGGGGGTGGGGAGGGTTGTTCGCAGGGAGTGTTCTCGAAGCTGTTGTGAATGTCGGCAATTTTGTTGTAGAAGAAGGAGGATAACGCATCGCAGAGGTCTTGGGAGGGAGTGATGTAGTTAGATGCTGCGGCGGGGTTGGTGAATTTGTTGACGATGTTGAAAAGTTCTTTGCTGTTGTGGGCGTTGTAGTCGAGACGATCCTTGAATGCTGATTTCTTGGTGGATCTAATCAGTTGGTGGTGTTTGCGGGTGGCTGCCTTGAGGGTGGCCATGTTGTCGGTGGTTGGGTTTTTTCTCCATGTTTTCTCTAGGGTGCGGCATAGCTTCTTGGATTTTTTAAGGTCATCATTGAACCAGGGAGCCTTTTTGCTGCCTGAATTGATCTGGTGCTTTTTCAGGGGTGCAAATTCGTCAGCGCTGTGGGTGATCCATTGCTTGAGTTTGGTGGCTGCTTGGTTTGGGTCCAATGAAAGGGTGGGAGGGTTTTGGTTGAGTGATGTGAGGAGTTGGTCGGAGGTGATTTTGTTCCAGTTTCTCCGAGGAATAGGTTGTGGGCGGTTGTGGGTCAAGGTGGTTTTGTAGCTGAAGTGAACACAGCTGTGGTCTGTCCAATGGAGAGCTGTGGTACGGTCGAAGGAAATGTGCTTGCTGGAGGTGAAGATAGGGTCGAGCGTGTGCCCGGCTACATGGGTGGGGTGTCGACAAGTTGTTTGAGTCCGAGATTGGCCAGGTTGTCCAGAAGGGAGTTGGTGTTGCTGTCGTGTTTGTTTTCAAGGTGGAAGTTGAGGTCTCCTAATAGAATGTAGTTCTCGGAGGTGAGGGCATGTGGGCTGATGAAGTCAGTGATGTCATCGCTGAATTGAGTGCGGGTTCCTGGAGGCCTGTAGATGAGGGTGCCTCTAAGTGTGGTCCTAGGGTCGGTGTGGATCTGGAAGTGGAGATGTTCGGCGGTTGCAAGATTATCGTCGGAGCTGGTCGTGATTTTGATGGAGTTCCTGTGGATGATGGCGATGCCTCCTCCTGATTGGTTGGTGTGGTCTTTTCGGATGATCTTGTAAGCGTCCGGTATGGCTATAGCGATGTCGGGTGCTGATGATGTGTTCATCCATGTTTCTGTAAGGAAGGCGATGTCCGGTGACGCAGTGTCGAGTAGGTACCAGAGTTCAGTGGCGTGTCTGTGGACCGAGCGGGTGTTCAGCAGGAAGCACTTCAGGTGGTTAGAGTCGGAGCTGTGTTTGGAGGAAGTGGATTTGGTGAGGGTCCTGAAGCAGGAGAACTTGCAGGTGTGACAGGCGATTGGGCCGTGGGTACGTCCTGGGGTGGTTTTGCAGCATTGTGGTGTGCATCCGTAGTTGAGGGCAAGGAGAGTTGCGGCATCATATGTGAATCTAGTGGGCTGGGTACGGCGGGGGCCAGGGGGTCTGGCGCTGGGCGCGGTCCAGGCGCAGATGGGCGTAGACGGGCTTACCTTTGGCGCACTTTCGGCGCGACCGCTGCGCGTAAGTCCATCTGTCTTAAATGGAGAGTGGAGGGGGCGGAGCGTGGGAGGGTCAGCTGGAAGGCGGGAGCGGGGAGGAGCCACGGGCCACGAGTGACCAAACAACAAAATGGAATGCCAGAAAGCGAAACTGGGGCACAGTTACACGACACAACCACAATGTGGAGGCTAAAATAAACAAACAAACCAATGCAGCGCAACTTCTAATAAATGAAAAATGAAAATGCGATGCAACGATACCAGGCGCTGTATTCGCTTCGAGGCGCTAGTAGGCGAAGTCAGGAGCAATCATGATACCAGGCGCTATGATAGCTTCGAGGTGCTTGTGGGCGAAGTTAGGAGCAATCTCTGAGGCAGGTAATGGGTAGGTGAGTCAGGGAGCGTGGAGGAGCGACCGCTACGGAGCTAGTCCAGCTGGTCACAGAGGAGTGTAGGGAGGAGCGAGCTTCTCTACCAGTGGGTGGGAAGGTCAGCTGGGAGGAGGGATCGGGGAGGAGCCACGGGCCACGAGTGACCAAACAACAAAATGGAATGCCAGAAAGCAAAACTGGGGCACAGTTACACGACGCGACCACAATGAGGAGGCTAAAATAAACAAACAAACCAATGCGGCGCAACTTCTAATAAATGAAAAATGAAAATGCGATGCAACGATACCAGGCGCTGTATTTGCTTCGAGGCGCTTGTGGGCGAAGTCAGGAGCAATCTCTGAGGCAGGTAATGGGTAGGTGAGTCAGGGAGCGTGGAGGAGCGACCGCTACGGAGCTAGTCCAGCTAGTCCAACTCTAAAATGAACTTCCACTCTGTCTTGAGGTCTGTCCTTCTGAATCAAGCATCAAGAAACTGATGAAAACCAGTGGCACAGCTAGAGCTTTTTCCGCCCTGAGCGATCCCTGTGTTTGCCGCCCAGTGACGGTCAGTGCAGGTAAGTGCGGGGGAGGGGTGACAGACGGCGACGAGTGTGGGTGAGGTGACAGACGACGAGGGTGAATAGAATGTTCAAAAAGAAAACTTTCTTTGCGCTCGTTGCCTCCCAAAAAAAGAGCTGCCCGTGGTCATCCGCACCTCCCTGGCCCCCCAGTTCCGCCAAGGCTGAAAACATGATTATTTTATGTTACTGCGACTTATAGAGCGCTAAAGCTGCCCTGGCAAAGGCGTGTCCCGGCACTGACACTAAGAAAAACTGACACATGCAGATGGAACAGACAAAGGACTATGGTGCAGTGAAAAGGTGAGTCTTGATGGCCTTCCTAAATTCTAAGTAATTACTAAGGCCACCGATATGCGCAGTAAGTGTGTTCCAAAGGATGGCCTCTCTACTTCGAAAAGAGTAACCTCCAGCACGAATTCTTCGTGTCCGGGAGACTAACACCAGGTTCTGACCCTGTGAGCGGATATGTCGTGTGGGGACATATGGCGAAAGGAGATTAGCCAGAATAGTGGGGGTGGTCAGTTTCAAGGCCTTGAAGGAGATACATAGGGCTTTAAATTCAATTTGCCTGGCCACGGGCAACCAGTGAAGACGACGGATGGCCTCGGCACTGGACAAGACCTGCGCAAACCTAAATGGGTTCTTGCTGCCGCGTTCTGTGCCCTTTGCAGCCTCAGAACCTTCGCCTTATTGGACCCCAGAATTAAAGAGCAGGCATAATCTAGTCTAGACAATACAGATGCCTGAATGATAACGTGACACGTGGGTGCATCAAAGAAGCCCAACAGGGATCCAAGTCCCCGTAGAAGTCCAAAACAGGTCCCTGCCACCTTTTTGGTGTGAACTCGAAAGTTGTGGGATGAGTCCATCCATACCCCCAGATTTTTCACTACCTAATTGGGGGAAGGGGCCCTGCAAAGGCTAGCTGGCCACCAGAGTTCACTCCACAGACCATGATGCTTAAGGATCTAACTATGTGGCAGCTTTTGAACTACACAAATGAGATTCAGTCTACTACCTAAATTTGTCCAATTTTATTTTAATTACCTCGTTCTTAACTACCTTTACTGTGATAGATCTGTACCAAACCTTAAAAAGTTTTGTAAAAAAGCTGAAAGCACAACCCCGGTTTGGTGTTGTTGCAGAGCAACTTACGAATAAAGAAAAAGATAGGCTCTTCTTTGGCAGTGTAAAAGCAACTCTTTATTGTCAAGATTGGGAGACTGGAAAGTCCACACCAGTAAAGAGGTGGTCGCAATCTGCTGATTCACAAGCAGCTTCTTTTATACAAAGTTGAACAATACTCTATTATAAAACATCAAGCAATGACTCACAACATAGTTATACATTAGATGTGAAAATGCCATCATGCCATAAATGCCATATGGCCCTAAACTTTAATATAAGTCTAACAATGCTTAACAAACCAAAGGCCCAATTACGAGTCTGGCGGTCCGAGGATCACCAGACTCATGAAAGCGCTGCAGTGGCGGTCAAACCACTGCTGCACTAGCTGTCCGACCACCCCATTACAAGTTGGGCGGTTGGACCACCCTGGGACCATAACCACTGTCAGGGAACCACTGTTCCCTGGCAGTGTTGTGGCAGTCCGAGGCCGCAATAACCTTGGCTGGACCAGTGCGGTCCCGCAAATCATATTATGAGTTTCCTCTATGCTGGCAGTGTCATGGATGTTCCTCCTCCATGTATACCATGGAATAGAGGAAACAAAGGGGGACATACAGGGCCCCCTGCGCCACCACTGAATGTGGATGAACACAGGAGGGAATAACATGTGCCCCTCTGTGCATGCACACCAGTTCCTGCACTGCATCGACTTTCGAGTCCATGTCATGCAGGATCCTTGTTGTGTGGTCCCATTGCGGTGCCTTTTTTAAAGGCACTGCCATATTTGAAAGAAGCACCACTAGGGGACCACCACTCTGCCTGCCAGACAGACAACTTTAAAGTCTTAATCTGGAGGGCAGAGGGTGGATGGCGGTGAGTCTAGGTGTTGCAGGGGCAAGGCGGTGGCGTACTACACGCTCCCGCACAGCCGAAACTCAATATCACCCTTTAGTATTCTACTTTTGAAAATGTGGGTATTTGGGCTGAATGCATGTTTGTTGGTGTGTGTGCCTTATAACTGTGCATCTAAGACCTCTTATCAGATTCAGTGTGCTCTTGACTAATTCGATCTCCTGTTCCTATTGTTTAATCAGTTTCCAATCGATTTGAAAACATGGAGGGGTTTATTTACAATAATTTGGCGTAGGGCAGCGCCTCAAGCCTTCCTGCGTTGCTGCCCTACATCAAAAGAAAAGGGCAGGAATGCATGATATCTATGAGATATGGCACATTCCTTTCCTCTTCTATTGTGCTTGCACACAGATAGCTGCCAGGGAAAATAAGGAAAATAAAAAAGAAATAAATAAAACCACTTACCTTGGGTACGCCGCATCGCCGAGTCGGCAATGCTGCGAGAGCAAGGTAAGTGGTTTAATGTATTTATTTTCAATATGCCGTCATCTGTTGACTCCCCCCGCTACTACTTTTACTGCGGATTGGACAACTTCCCATACAGAAACAGCCTTCACACCACCCCTGGGGAAGCATAGGCATTTGATGCATTCTCATGTTTACAGCATTTTGTCAATCTAGAAATGTGTCAAATTCCTTGGGTGTTAAGTGGGAACACCCACTGAAATGTCCAATGCATGCTTTCCCATAGCAGTTTGAGGCAATGCAGCGACTTGCGCTGCATTGCCTCACACCATATCTATGAGGCCATGAAAAGCTACGCAGGGCGGCTTTAAGTGGCCTTGTAGATATGGCTTAGTGTGCTGGTGTGCTGCTGGAACATTATAAAAAGTGACATTCAGGAGGCACACAGGGCTTGTAAACAAACCCCAGAATATGTGCTGTTGGGCCTGTATACTACGGCCATAAATTCCTTTAAAGTTCCTAAGTCAAGTTTTCCTTTAACCATGACCTTACAGGTCATGCACTCTATTCTGAAGTAAACTCTACACCTTTTCCATATCAGCACAAGTTTTTGGCCTGCGCTGTTTTGTTTTACCATGTATAACTGTGTGAGGTTCTCTACTGTTGTCTGCTTTTGTGCCACTTTTTTCATGTTTCACATTTTTCATAACATTGTTACTGTCTTCTGATCGAACATATCTACGCAGCATAAGTTTTCTATTATTAGTTGCTAGACCATCTTCACCCTTAATGCGTGGTGGAGACAACATGCCAAATAAGATTTTGAAAAGTACCAGCGCACATCCCTTCTAGTTACTATTCTCCAAATAGCATTCAGCCATTACAACTCCAAAGACAAATAATTTCACAAGCTCCTCATAGTCCTCAGAGAGACATGTACAATGTTCATTATTATTCCATGCCCTGATGAAAATCCTGTGAATAACTCCAGGGATTTGAAACGCGTCTGCTATTTTCATCTTTTTCCACATTGGGCTATTTGAAAACTCTTTGGGGCATATTACCAAGCATAAGCGATAATTATCGCTATGCTTGGTTAGCGGCAATAATTTTATCGCTGTTCTTCGCCTATTTTTATCGCTTAGGAGCCTTGCTATTATCAAGGTTTATTTCCTAAGCGATAAAAATCGGCCGAAATGCATGAATATCGCTGAAAAGTCAGCGATATTCATGCATTACCGAGCTAATGCTCTTAGCCATGTTATCCACCTACCATTGGATAACATGGCTAAGAACTGCTCAGGGCAGGCGTTAGCTTTTGGAGATATTCGCGCTTAGCGCGAATATTTCCAAAATTTGGAAATCGGAGATAGCGATGTTAGCGACTGTTTTCAGTCGCTAACATCTTGGCACGCCCACTTTGCATGTCATTAGCGATAATTATCGCTGACATGCAAAGTGTGCCTCTAAATGCCCGCTATCACCTACAAGCTGTCGCTAACTGGTGTTAGCGACAGCTTGGTAATAGGCCGATGAAATTATCGCCGCATTAGCGGGGAGAAGTCCCGCTAATGCGGCGATAATGGCCCTTGGTAATATGCCCCTATATCTCAGGAGAGGGCTTGTAATGTAAAATGTACCCCACGGAGCACTGACTTTCCCATGTGGCTGCAGTTCCCTAAAATTGGCCTAATGTTAGAAGTGTAAGGAATTGCTTAATAGTAGCGTATTGCTGGTGTAATTTTATGAACTTTTTCAATTGACCACTATTTTTGTAAATATAATTGCAGAGTCATATTTGTTCACATTCTAAATATTGATGTATATTATTCACGTGTCATGTATTTGAAATGTGTTGGAACTCAGACATGAACTAAATGTCTATACTAAATGTATTTTGAACTTAATACAAAAGAAATGTGAATCATACACTGAAAGCGTAAGAACTAATCAGTCATTTCTTTTTCCGCCTAAATAAATAGTGGTTTAAAATTCACAGCCAGGTACCTTGGGGCATATTACCAAGCAATAGCGATAATTATCGCTATTGCTTGGTTAGAGACAAAAATTTACTGCTGAGCTGCGGCGATTTTTACCGCAAATAAACCTTGGTATTACCAAGGTTTATCGCAAATGCGATAAAAATCCCCGCAATGCATGAATATCGCTGAAAAGTCCGCGATATTCATGCATTACCGAGCTAATGCTCTTAGCCATGTTATCCACCTCCCATTGGATAACATGGCTAAGAACTGCTCAGGGCAGGTGTTAGCTTTTGGAGATATTCGCGCTTAGCGCGAATATCTCAAAAAGTTGGTAATAGGAGATAGCGATGTTAGCGACTGTTTTCAGTCGCTAACATCTTGGCACGCCCACTTTGCATGTCATTAGTGATAAATATCACTGACATGCAAAGTGGGGCCCAAGATGGTCGCTATCTCCTACTAGCTGTCGCTAACTGGTGTTAGCGACAGCTAGGTAATAGGGAGATAATTTTATCTCGGGAGATAATTTTATCTCCGCTTTCTTGGCTTTTAAAGCCAAAAAAGCAGAGATAAACCCCCTTGATAATATGCCCCCTTGTTCTTTTCTATTAGATTCATACATCCATACCTGGTTTGTTTAGGACAAAAAAAAAACCTATTTCTACAGAAACTTGTAGTAAAGTCAGCCAATAACAGAAGTGGGCAATACATTGCCCCTTAATGCAAGCTGACTTACACAGATCTAAAAACGTTACTTAGCCTGGCATTGGCTGCAAGCCAAGAAAGAAAGAAAGAAAGAAAAAAAGAAAGAAAGAAAGAGAGAGAGAAAGAAAGAAATTAGAAAAACAAAAAAGTCAAAAGGGGATAACATAACAGTTAACTACCGCTAAATCGGCGATAATTGGCTTGCTAATATGCGTCATAGAATTCCAATAGAAGCCTAGGTTAGATGTGCAGGACATCTAACCTGGGCTTCTATTGGAATTCTATAATGCATATTAGCAAGCCCATTATCGCCGTTTTAGCAGCAGTTTCCTGCCGCTAAAACTGTGATAATTTTAACAAGGTTCTTGCTAATATGCCCCAAAAACACTGGCACTGAAGGAAAGTAGCTTATGTGCGGATGTGTTCCTTGTGAGATAGCAAATTGCAGTTACTCAAAGTGAAGTTAGCCAGTGGCTTAAGTAGGCTGACTCACCGCCCCATGATATATATGCTGAACTGGGTGGATGCGAATGTGAAGGACGCAACGACAAACCAATGGATGAAGAGAGGTGGCTGCAAGCTCCTATATGTCAGTATATTATACATATTTTAGTAAAAATCAAAAGGTCTTGGCTAATGCCATACCTAAATAGAAGCATGAGAAGTTGAGAGTTGGTGAACTAGTTAGATGCAGAACCTACTTCACTCCAAGATTCTTTTCATCTGCTCTCCAGCGCAAGGCTTCTTATGGGGCAGGAGGGCTGGAGGTAGACGAGCTCCTGGCAAGCTCAATCAGCCAACATGATGATATGCACAGTGTGTCTGCTTTGTGTTGTGTCTGTTTGAAAGGAGCACTGCTAAAATGTGTCACTTGCATGTACACAGTCCACATGTCTGTCTGTAACAGCCCTCATGAGCTGACAAGCTCTATGTGCATGAAATAAAATCATGGGAGAAAGAGAGGCACTAACCAAAATGCTAAACCCCACTGCTCTCCCTACATAGAACAGTGATGTTTTGCATATGTTTTGCCTTTAAATTGTGTTGTTGGCTGGTTCTTTATACATATTTTTTGCAGATTGCTTGCCACATTTACAGTGGTATTAAGGATAAATTGCTGATCTTGATTTTGTCCTTGTCAGTATTTTACCGGAGTGTATCCACTTGAACCCTTAGCATAGGTGTTGTCATAGTTAAGGTTCTTCTTTTTTGTTTATTGTTGGAAATGGTCCTTTCTAGGGTGCTTTCTCTTGACTTCTTGCTTTTCTTCTTCCCAGTTTTCCACTGCTCTGGGTGCTAACCTTAGGACGGGAGCACATTTGGCACTGCTGTGCAGTGGCAAAGCGCTGAGCTCGTCATATGCATACTATGGATCGGTGTATACATGATTGGCTGATTCAAGTTAGCTGTAAGCCCTTTGTCATGAGGTAAGACCTCTACCAGTGGCATGCATCTCGAATGTGCCTCCGTGAGCCTCCAGCATTGGTTTTGCCATTCATGGAGTTAGCACATCTATTGTGTCACAGATTTTCCCTGGTGGGGCCTGTGAGCACTGGTTACTGTTTCTCGGTTTGACATTCAGAAAGCTATGTGCCAAGCTTCTGCAAGTCTCCTTCTATATCAGAGTTCTCCCTGGTGACAGGGTACGGTGTTGGGAAGAGGTTTGGCAGGTGTGTGTATGTGTTACCTGTAAGAGTTGTGAAAGACACTGGATGTTGTGTTCGGTATAAGGGACTGTTTCTCACATTGGATTAGCATAACAGTGATAGGAAATCGCTGCCTAGCATTATTTCCTATGGGCAGAATAGTAACAGTATGATGTTTGTTTTTGATGAGTTTGTAATGGAAAATCCTATCCAGTAATGGGAGTGGGATTGAAATGACAGTGATGGGAATGCCACTTTGGGAAAGTAAGAATTTCTGTGTGTGTGGCTCTGTGTGCCTGGTGGCCTGTCTCCTAATTCACAACTGGGTGCTAGAGGGACAGTCTCATCTGTGCATTCTTGATAGAGGGCCATAAACTAGAGGTTCACAGGAAACTGTGGACATCTGACTCTAAAGGGCCTTTCTGGGACCGTTACGTGGGGACAATCAGCACCTGCATTGCAAGAGGCAGGGTCTTAGCCCCACTAAAGATTGTGATCAAACCTCCTGGGGTTGGATGGCAGACAGGGGGGAATCATGGAAGGGACTGTACAATTAAAAGGTGGCCTTTGAACTAATTGTATCTTCAAAGGCCATGATGGATTATCTACTGAGGCTTCAGCCTCTGAAAGTAGAGACACTTTTGGATTTGGAACCATACCACTTTGGTTTGATGCTGGGACATTGACACGAGGAATCATTAGGGCAGGTGTGACTGCAATTAGAATATCCACAGACTCATAGAGGGTGGAGCTTACCGTGCTTCAAGAATGGGACTATCACTTGGTGGATTTTGCCTGTACGTTGCTGGCCTGCAGCTTGTCAGTACACAGTAAAGTGGTCCCAGTGCAATGATAACTTAGAAGTTAAATAGGGGAATGAAAACTATTCAAAACAACATTCAAAATATATTTAAACGAGGCTGATATTCTCACAATGCTATTTATTCACATTGAAAAAAATGCATTTATGCAAGGAACAAATCTTAGTTCACATATAAGGATAGCAACTTTAGAAATGGCAGTGCCCGAAAAAAGGCGGAGGGGGTGATTGAGAAGTGATAGTGAAAGATTATGAGTGATGGTGACAAATAATCACAAGCAATTCTAGCATATATTCTTCATATGCCAAATGGCCCAGTACAATTTCATCAAAGTACACAAAATGTTATGTATCACTGCAATAAAACACAGAACTACACAGTATATTCATTTACTGTTCAGTAAATTGGCAAATGTAGAAGTGTTGATGTTTCGACCCCTCATGATGTGTAGGTATGTCAAACCTTACTCGCGGGTCTTCCTCAGGACAAGTGAAAAGTGGTAAGAGATGTGGGCACCAGTAATGCAGGGGTGGTGGGGACTCATACGTAACAATCGCAGAGGAAAGGAGGGCTCCGTAACTCTTGGATGAAGACTCTTTAAGTAGGAGTGAGAAGACATTGAGAATGTCTTTGAAGTAGTCCCCTCATTAGAGATGCATCAATCGAGATCGGGCTTTGGAGTCCCAAGAAGAATGCTAAACAATCCGAGGCCTTGAATCAATCAAGTGCGGGAAGAACAAATTCATCCCGGGGAACGGCCTTTAGGCTCTGACAGCTAGTGCCAAATGTTGAGGCCTAGGACTTAACGTTCTCTTCAAGGGCCGGTGAGTTGGCCTCCTATGCATGAAATCTCAGGGACACAAAGGATCTCACTGGTTCGATGAGATCATAAGGACTGCACTGGGTGTGGCGGAGACAGGTGGAAGTGATCATGATTGGGACAAGGACCGTCTTGACTTACACTATCATCTCACTGTAGAAGAGGAGTGTGTGTGCAAAGATCAGCAGCCATCTGATATGCTGGGATGTGTGGAGTTTGAGGAGTGCAGGGGAAGCTTGCAAAGCCTGCGGGACCTGTGCTTGCAACCAAGAGGACCTGTGCTTGCTTGTGCTCTGGAGTGTGTGGTGTCTGAGGGGTGTCGGGGGGAAGCTGAGCTGGGGGCTGAGACTGTCTCCAGCCTCCTGATCGGGTGGACAGCAGTGTCTAACATCACAGCATCTGTCCGAGGTGCTTGGCTCCCTCTCTCTGGACCCTCGCCACAGTGGGCTTTGTTTTGGAAAACATTGAGACGAGACCCGAGGGGTTCGTGGCTTGTAGGCATTGTAGATATCTGCAGCTGACTGCTGGGGGTCTATGGCACATTTGCTTGAGAGGAAAACCTTTCTCCCGATGAGGAGTGTGCTGACTTACGGATTCACAACCTTTTCTCTAGGGGGGGATAGCGATCCCGCACTCGTGCAGGTCCTGTGGGACGCCTGGAGATCTAATCCAGAGGGAAAAAACTAATTAACAGGTATTTCCGTGTTAGGTGGTTCCGACTGTCTCGTCAACAGGACAAAAGCAGGGGCAACAAGTATTGTTGGCTGGTGGAGTTGAGAGACTGAGGGGCTGGGTTGCGAAGCGTAGTCAGAGACTGGTGACTGTTTAACCTTTTTGCAATGGGAACGTCCAACAACTGCATATAACTGTAAAGTGTAGATACAATGTATGTTTTGTTTTGATTTCAACAGAGAAGCTTGACAATTGTGTATAACTGTAGAGTGTATATACAATGGGTGTCTCATTTTGATTTCAGTGTGCATGTGTAATATAAAGACTAGTGTTTTTATACATACGGTGTGGAGTCTTTCTGAGGGGGTTTTGTGCCAATGCTTTACACTTGAGGCCTAAGGCTAAGCCTGGCTAAGCCAAGCAACCAGAGGGTTCGCACAGGCTATTGTACCCATTCTATTTGGATGGTGGGATCTGACTTGCTTTGATGCATTTTAGCCAGCCCGAAACCACTAGGTCTAACTTTTATACTATTCACTATTATTAGTGGCTTACCATTTTCAGTAACCTGTTAATATCAGTTACACACTTTCCATCAGTTGCTCACTTTACTGCCCTACTTGCAATATCAATGGCTCTGTGTAAAACAAATGGCTCAGTATTATCATTGGTTCAGCATTATTAATGGCTCAGAATTATCACTGCCTCAACTTGGAATCAGTATTGTCTGTGGCTTCACTTCATGAGTGGGTTGCATATTTTGTTTAGTATTCTCAATGGCTAAATAGTCATTGACTCAAAACTTTACACCCTAATGTCGTTCCATTACAGCCTGATGTGCACGGGGTATTAAGCTGTGCAGCCCAGGGAAATGAAGCATCGAAAGCTGAAAATATTGTCAGAGAAAAGGCCGCTATAAATTCAAAATCAGAAATTGCCTGTATGGATAAGGCACAGAGATGTGAGCTGACAAGGGGAACATGTGGACTACTGCACAGCAATGTAATTGCATTTTATTTTCTGCCACAAAGTTTCTGATGGAATTTTCACCGAAAAGGAGCACTGATGAGCATTACTCAGCTAAAAAAATTATAATCGTGTTATTTCTTCTTCGTCTGCTGCAAGCCATTTGGGGAGTTTTTACATTGACAGCCAATTGTATCAGCCAACCGTCATTTGTTTTGGCAACAATTGTTGTTAGTGGGAAACACCTATGACAGATAAATGCCATTTTAAGTGAAAAGGAAAAAACTGCCCTTCGTGCTATGGAGTGTTCTGACATATATACGGTTACTGAGTTACTACATATTTAAGGCAACATCTTTTGTTTGATTCAATTTTAAAGATATTTTTGAGGAGGCCCTTATCTGTCGTGCACAACAATTCACATAGAATAATTTTTCGAGAAGAAATGTTTTTCTTGCTGAGCGGTAAGCATTGTGCCTCAGACGAATGATCGCAGTTCCTACATTCTTACAATCTGGAAGAAACGTAGGCGGTGAGCGGGGGGGGGGGGGGGGGGGGGGGGTCTGTTTGTGGCGAATTGTTCCTGTCATGTTGACCACTAATTTACCACGGGCTGTGTCAAGAGTCCGAGGCCCTCGGTGTCGCTGCATCTGACCAGGGGCTTATCTCCGGGGCACCGCTGTCCCACTGTTCCTGTCTGACGTCTTATCTCCCTGAACAGTTGTCCCAAGGTCACTGTCACCGTCGCTATCTCTCCCGGAGCGCTGATTACCTCTCTTCCGGCTGCCTTCGCTCAGGCTGACAAACTCCAGTAATTCCCCTCAACACTTTCAGCGAGGCGCACTGATGCCACAAGACACATGTTGTCGTCCCGTGTGGCAGCCAATTTTGCGCCGGTTTATGCGTCCCAGGCAGCTGGAAAGCCTTGGTTCAGGAGAGAGACATGTAAGCAGGCCCCATGCAACCGAAACCCTGGGGGTCGAGAGAGCAATGCAAAGCAATCGTTTGTACATGTGGACATCGAAGAAGAGATTTTTGAATCCGTAAAGAAAGGTCTGCAAACGTAATGGGCGACAGGAAAATTGTGCTAGCTCAGCTCAGAGAATAGAAGCATATGCTGAGCATTACCATTTTATGGCCCTGTCAGTATTTCCTAACAGTCTATCTAATGCTTCAATGACTTGCCTCTTTGGAAATGATTCCAAAAGCGTCTGTTGTCAGACAGCCGATGCCCAGGACAACACCAGCATACAAGCCCCCCCCCCTCTCTCCATCTCTCTCTCTCTCTCTTTCCCTCTCTTTCTCTTCCTCGGTCTCTCTCGTTCTCTTTCCCTCTCTCTGTGCTTATGTCCTCTTCTGCTTTGTTTCTCTCCCCATCTCTCCTCTCTCTTCGTTCTGTTCCTCTCTCTCCTCCTTCACTTAATGTCACTCTTTTTCCTCTCTCTCTCACTTTCTTTCAGTGCTTTCTCACGCTCTCTTTCCGTAATCGTTCTATCTCTGTCTTACTCTCTGCCTCTCTCACACTCACGCTCTCTCTCTCTTGACGATCTCACCTTCAATACAATAGTAGTGACACTGAACAAGCCGATAAGCCAAGGCAAAATGTTATTAACCAAGATCGGGGTTGGACTGGTAACACGGGAACTCGGGCGATGCCCGATGGACCGGTGTCCAGTTCCAGCTGTGGGCTGCTTTTTTGAGCAGTCTGGGGTGGTTTCTGCATTGTTCGGATACCGCCAGCGGCCCAGTGGGGGCCAGAGTGGCCTTTCTTGAGGCAGATGGGCGCCCATTACGTCCCTTTTATCAACGGGCAGAGGTGTCACTCCCTTTCTTTCATTTCATAACAGCTTTCAAAACCAGTCCGAAGACCAACCCACTCCACCCACCTCCGAACCAAAACTCCCCTCTAACAACCTTTGCGCCTGGAACCCAATCACCACTGAAGACACCATCCGCCTGATGAATTCCATCCACTCAGGATCGCCAACCGACCCTTGTCCCCACCACATCATCAACAAAGCAGACTCCATCATCGCACCCCATCTCCAAAACGTCATCAACTGCTCCCTCAACTCCGCCACCTTCCCGGAAAACTGGAAACATGCCGAACTCAGCGCCCTTCTGAAGAAACCCACGGCTGGCCCAACCGAACTTAAGAACTACCGCCCCATCTCGCTCCTCCCTTTTCCCGCCAAAGTCATCGAGAAAGCCGTCAACAGTCAGCTCGCCACCTTCCTCGAATCCAACAAATCCCTCGACTCCTCTCAATCAGGCTTCCGAGCCAAACACAGCACCGAAACCGCCCTCATCGCAGCTACAGACGACATCCGAACACTACTGGACAACGGAGAAACAGTTGCTCTCATCTTACTTGACCTCTCCGCAGCCTTCGACACAGTCTGTCATAGCACCCTCATACGCCTCAGCAACATCGGTGTACAAGGAAAGGCATTGCACTGGATCGTATCGTTGTTTACTGGAAGAACCCAGAGAGTCCGCCTCCCCCCTTTCAAATCAGAGGCCACCGAAGTAATCTGCGGCGTACCACAAGGATCATCACTCAGCCCCACCCTCTTCAACGTATACATGAGTCCCCTCGCATCCATCACGCGCCAACACAACCTCAACATTATCTCTAGGCTGTCCGGAATTCGGTTTAAAACGACTGTACCCGAGAAAACCCTACTGAATGAAAATCAGCTGACCTGGTTTAAACCGAGTGTCACTGATTTTCATAGTTGTTGCGCCTTTTGGCCTCTTGGTGGAGCCAAAGCATTCCATTGGCCTGCCTGTGGTGGCCTGGCGCAGAGGTGTCAGGGGAAAACACTGTGTCTGCACATGGGGAGCCGAGGTGTGAATGGCCCAAGGGCCAGAGCAACACCAGGCCCCCTGCCTGGCTCTCGTGGGGGGGAGAGGAGCTGTTGTGGTCTGCGTTATCTCTTACTGTGGCCGCAACTGAGCACTTCACAGCCCTTTAAAAATTACCATTACTTAACAAGTAGCTAGATTGTTTTCTTTCTAAAGCTAATTAAATGTGCAGGGAATGATGACGTGCCCAGCCAGGTCATGGTTGAAGGACTTTTCATTTGCAGAAGACACTACTATCCAGCCCGTCAGCCGAAGTACCGTCATACCCGGCCGAACCCATAAACAGAAGAAATCACGACGTGCAAACACAAAATGGTGAGCAGAACCACGTCGAAAACTTAGCAAAAGCGATGAGTAAATGGCTGATGTTAAATCCTCCGCTGTACATTCAAAAGGACAGTAGGAAGCACTACCAATCAGGTTTAGCGCACCGCAAAACTAAGCTACTTCTAATTGGGCACCAACTTCGGTCTGTGGGTATAGCCTTTAAAAAAAAATTCTCACCACTTGATTACATTAATTCCACCATGAGGCTTCAGGTGTTCAAGGAACTTGTTAGTTTCCCAAATTGTGTACATTTATAAAAATGTGTTGCTCATTAAGCTACCTCAAAACCCCACGAGGTGGAAGACCGGCTTTATTTTTTCCCGCAACATCTCAGTGCAGGACTCTCTGAGGAGGCACGCGGCAATCGGTTATTCCTGCAGTGGGTCGAGCTCGAGATACTGCAATTTAAAGAAGTAACTGAGAGAGCGGTGCTGCAATGCAGCCACTGACTGTGTGCGTATGATTAATTAATTCCATGAGAAAGCACGTGATCGGCAGCTGCCACAGTCAGTGGGTGCCGGTCCTGTACAAAACTCACTGTAACTCAGAAGTTTTGTAGTGTCCTGGCATGGCTGCATGTTCCACTGTTGCTAATTTATTTAGTATATATTTGCCATGTTTGAAACGGTGCTTTTGTCTGCCTAATTGGGATGAAAGGTGAAGTGGGCCTCTTTCAATTGCAAACGTAAGAGTGAAAAAAGAAATGCGTTGCTGGTATGACAATGATGTTGTAAACCTACACTATGTAAATAGGCTTAATTTTACTCTCCTCCACGGCTGAAAATGTGCCACTGTGTATTTACACACAGTAGCGCAGCTAGAGCCAAATTTCGGGGGTCGGGGGGGTGAGGGGGGCAGGCTTTGAGGGGGCTGTGAATTTGTTTGGGGGGGGGTGGACGGCTGATTATTCCAGAAATAGGCAGAGTGGAGCAGCAGGGGCTCGAGGAAGGGGTGAGAAACAACAATGCCTCATTACGAAGTAAATGGTTATTTAAAGACCTGTGAAGTACTGTGTGTTGTGTGCCAGGGAAGCCGTCTCACCTTGGCTGCTACACACGACTGTTAGACTTTCCCTAATCACTAGGTTTCCCATGCCCACGGGGAGGCCCATCCCCGTGCACCCTTCCTGTGTTCCACGCCCCTGCCATTCTGCTTCGCAGGCGCAGACCCGATCAGGCTGCACTCAGGTCCCTGTGTTGCCTGTCACAGGCCTAGAATTGCCAGCAGCTGCCCTGGAAGCCTCCTGGCCGTTTGCCTTCTGCTAAAAAATATAATAACTGGAGAAGCAGAGACTCTGGGTTGAGTCTGAGGGTATGTGTCTGCCGAGGCGTGCCAACTGATGCCTGCACAATGCTCACCTGTCATCCTGCTACTGCCTCCTGCTACCCCCACAGGGCTATGAAAGTTTTTTAAAAAATTTTAATGCATGCAGCATGTTTTTCAAAAGAATCGGCATTCTGTGATCTGGTGACCTTAGATTTCTCTCTCATAATCTGGGAAAGAGCTCAGTGCAAGGGCAATTTCCACCGGCTCGAAGGAGAAGTCTGAAACTCAGAATGCCTACTGCCTCTTTAAATGTAGAGGAGAAAGCAAACATATAAAGGATTACTTGTCACACCGGAACCATTACTTCTCACCATTCCCTGGCAACCTCAATGTGCAGAAGCATTTAGTTTATCCTAGCATGCGTGTACTAGTTTAGCATGCACAGTGGAACCTGTGGGGCACATAAAGACGGGGACCCTCAGCAAAGATGGAGCACATCTTTACTCACATTTGGGGGCCCACTGACACTACTTGTCACTGTACTCAGAAGGTGCATGGAGCTTGCCAGCTTCCAGGGAACAGCACAGTTATTCACAGCAGAGCAGATCAGTGTTCTATTTCCTAACTGATATCTCTCTAATTCAACTGAGCTGTCTAACGCATGTCTGGCTATATTTACTTGCTGCAATAGCCAAGTCAAGTGCCTCACATTTGCATTTCCCCTTCCATTTCTGCTTTTGGCCATCTCTCTCTCCTCCAATCTCACTGATACCCCTTCTATTTTTATCTCTTTCCCTCTCTCCTCCTTTTGTTTACCTCCTCCCCTCTCCCAACTCCCATTGTCTCCCTCCTTCTCTGTCTCTCCTCCTTTAGTTCTTTTTCTCTTCTTCCTTCTCTTTTTCCTTCTCATCCCTTTACCCCGCGATGGTACAATGCAATGAAACACACAGACTGTAACTTCCAACTTGCTGAGTGACCAATTAACTCTTTCATTTAAAACCAGCATTTGTAATGCAATAGGTCTCGCATTTACTTGAGTTTGAGCTATTGACATTGCAACTAACGATGCCTTGTATTTTTGTATTCGTTTTTAAAACATAAATAAAAGGCTTTGTCATTTACAACACAAATAGCTTAAACTTGCATAAATGCTAGACCTATTGCATTGCAAATGCTTGTTAAATCTGAGCTGCTGACTCAAAGGACAATGGAAAGTATTTCATGACTATGTTAAGCTTCTGAAATGTAGAGCAGTATACAATTTCTGAAGAAAAATGGAAAAAGCAATAAAAGCAAAGTGTTCCATAAACAACGGTAAAACACTATTTCAGTTACTTTTTATGGCGCGAAAATGAGTAACCACTGAAAAGCACTGTTTTTTTGAGGTATTGAAATCACTGGAAAACACTGAAAAAACACCACCAGAATTACCTAAGAATAGAAACTGAAAACAGGAAAGCCTAATTATCTCCTACGCAGACGACACCCAGCTGATCCTCTCCCTCACCAAAGACCCAAACACTGCCAAAACCAACTTACACGAAGGAATGAAAGAAGTAGCCGAGTGGATGAAGAACAGCCGTTTAAAACTAAACTAGGACAAAACAGAACTCCTCATCTTAGGATCTTCCCCCTCTGCCTGGGACGACTCATGGTGGCCACCGGCTCTTGGAACCGCACCCACACCTACGGACCACACACGTAACCTGGGCTTCATCCTGGACTCCTCCCTCTCGATGACCAGACAAGTCAATGCAGTCTCATCATCCTGCTTCAACATCCTACGAATGCTCAAAAAAATCTTCCATTGGATCTCCACCGAAACAAGAAAGACAGTCACCCACGCACTGGTCACAAGCCGATTGGATTATAGCTACACCCTTTACGCCGGAACCACAGCCAAACTACAGAAAAAACTCCAACGCATCCAAAACGCCTCTGCCAGACTCATTTTATACATCCCTCGGCAAGCTCACATTTCCGACCACCTGAAAGACCTCCATTGGCTCCCTGTCAACAAGAGAATAACGTTCCGTCTCCTCACCCACGCACACAAAGCCCTCTACGACCTGGGACCCGAATGCCTCAACACGCGTCTAACCTTCTACACCCCCTCCCGCCAACTACGATCATCCAATCAAGCCCTCGCCGCTATTCCGCGCATCCACAGATCCACCATGGGGGGAAGATCTTTCTCCTACTTAGCGGCCAAAACCTGGAATTCTCTCCCCACCCACCTCCGCCTCACTCAGAACCACCTCTCTTTCAGAAAGCAACTAAAAACTCTGGGGCATATTATCAAGGGGGTTTATCTCCGCTTTTTTGGCTTTAAAAGCCAAGAAAGGGGGGCGTGGCCAAGATGGCGGAGTGAACGGACGTGTTCTGCCCGAGCTCCCGCGCCCGCCTAGGCCCTGAGCCCTAAACATCGCTTCTCTCCCCCCTAGCCGTTCCAGGCGACCGGGTGTGGGCGAGAAGGCCCCCAGACGCAGCTGAGCGGAACTCCGGTCCTCCGGTGAGCCACAGAGCGGACAGTAGAAGCCTTGGCCGCTGGAGCACGGATCGAAGGCGACGGTGCGGGCCGCATCGGAGACCCGGCGGAAGCGGAGCCGACCCGGAGAACGGAGAGACGGGCCTGCATTAGACCGTTAAACGCCAACGGCTTTGCAGTACTGACCGCCGGGGCTGGAGGAGGCCTGGGCAGACGCCCAGCGGCACGAACGGGTCTCGGCCCCACCCCAGCAGCTACGCGAGGTCGCGGCTGCGGCCTCGCTGGAGGAGAGCAGAGGCACAGGCCACTACCGGAGCGGAGTAGCGGAAGGCTGGACCTGGCGGGACACCCGGAGAAGAGCGGAGGTATACAGGGAGCCCGGTGGTCGGTGGGCCCGGCCCGGGAGCGCACTGGCCAATGCCCCGGCGAAGAGGAGTGTGCTGGGCCTGATTCCGCCCCAAGATCTACCTGAGGCCGCGGCTGCGGCCTAGCTGGCGGAGGCCCGAGGCCGCGGGCGTCCAGCATCGGCACACAGTCCGGGGCGGCTTTCCGGAGGGCAGAGGTCCTGGCGCACAGTGGACACCGCAACCGGGCCGGGTCAGCGGACTCTGAGGTGTGGCAGTTGGACGGCGACGGCGACGGAGCAAGGCCTTGGCCCCCGACCCCCCAGTTCTGGCCGGAAGAGGTGAGGAGTGGACCGGGCGAGGGTAGCTCGGTGGAGCTAGGGCCCACGGGGCGCTGAGCCGGGGAGATCCTACCATTTTAGCGACACCCGCCTTCTTGAACACGGCTGAGGGGCGAAAGGCGTCGCGGATTTACCGCGGGCAGCACCGGAGTCTGAGGGGCATGACATCGGTGCGGGGCTGACGCAGCGCCACAGGGCCCACGAGACAGAGGCGGAAGGGGACAGTGGCAAGGCTGGGCAGGCCCATCCCGCGAGGACAGTGGCCGGTGGTCGAAGATCCTTGGCGCCCGCAGATTGCGACTGAAGGCCGGGGTGTGGCAGACCAGAGCATCGGAGCCGGGGGGCCCAGTGCAGGACCCGGGTCAGAGCTTGCCACGGCCTCGGAGACAGAGGTGAGGAGTGGGCTGGGAGTGAACTTTGGGACACGGAGCCCCCAGTAGAGCCCACATTGCCCTGAGTGAAGCGGCAGTCTGAGATATCTCACGCCGGAGTGGTCAGGGGACCGCTGCAAAGCCTGTTATTCATTAAGAGGACGGTGGAGTATCATGGGTACGGCAGCCGAGTGACACGGGGCTTTCCCTGAGTGACCGGAAGCCGGGGGCTCGAACTTGTGTCGCAGTTTTCATCAGGGACCGGCCTACAAAGCGGAGGTTCGCGCAGGTGCTTGCCAGAAACTCAAGCCTGATTGGAGTGCGGATTGGCTGGGGGCTGCTGGGGCCCGCACGCGGGCAGCGGCACAGTGAGGGAGATGGCCGGGCAAAAGGGCGGCAGAGGAGGCAGTCGCACGCTCACGGACATGCTCAATAAACCATCCGGCAAAGGAGACAAGGCTTCGACACCGTCGGGAGGCGCATGCGGATCTCAAGGAGGGAGCAACGGGGAGCCTCCGGTCACCAGATCCTTTTTAGAATCCCTGTTCGGGACTTTGAGGGACGACTTTCAGGAGCTGAAGAAGGAGGTGGCCGGTGAGGTACGGGAACTGCGCAGGGAGGTAGATGGACTTGGGGAGAGGGTTGAAGCTGTTGAGAGCTCCACACAGCGCCAGGATGATGAGATTACGCACTTGCAACAGGAGGTGCTCCGCCTCAGGGACCAACACATAGACCTTCAATTGCACAATGAAGATCTGGAAAACAGAGCAAGACGGAACAACATCAGAGTCCGGGGAGTGCCGTCTACAGAGGAGCCCTCCGGCATAGCGGCCTATTTGCAAGACCTGTTCCGCACTGTCCTTGGCGAACCTGCGGATTTCCCTATCAGGATTGACAGAGCTCACAGAGTGGGCCCGCAGCGGCGGGCAAGTGGGCCTCCACCGGATGTCCTGGCTTTCCTTCCTGACTTTCCGCTCAAGGAGCGGATTATGTGCGAGGCGAGGAAGAAACAATCAATAGCATTCAGAGGTCACCAAGTGGCGCTATATCAGGATCTAGCTGCGACCACGCTCCAGAAGCGCAAAGCATTCAAGATTGCAACGGACTTCCTACGACAACACGACACGCCCTACTCTTGGGGGCACCCATTTCGCCTAATATTCCGATGGAATGGGGAATCGCACCAATTGCGGTCTCTTCAGGACGTTTGCGAAGTCTTAGGGATCACAGCAGAGGAAGAGGAATCGTCCACACCACAAAGGAGGAGGAATTCGTCTGATGGTGGCTGGCGGAGAGTCTCGAGACGCAGGACACAAAGGGCCCCGCAGAGACCGGATTCACCAACAGTCCGATCTGGAATGGCAGACGCAATTCGAACGGCAACTGAGACCTCAGTGGTCGAGGGAGAAGTGGCGCTGACCGCATAACTGGACTCCGGGGGGAGATTGCAAGGCATTTCTGATGGAGCTGGCTTGGGGAGGAGACGGGTGCGGGAATGCGAGGGTGGGGTGCTGGTGGCAAGTCGCCCATGAAGGTAAATCACCACAGACCTGTCCGTAAGGGGCAGGCCTGGGACTATTTGGACTATGTAAGGTTACGGGGGTTGGGTTGGGGGGCTCAAGTTGAGGAATGGGGGAAGGGGAGACAGGGGTCGGGGAGTTGGGGTTCGGGGGTCTTGGGATCCGGGAGGGGGGAGTTCGGGGCAGCTCAGTCCGGTGTCTCAGTTCTGTTCGCTCTGTTTAGCCAGACCCTATGGGCGGATTTGCGGAGGAGGTCGGTGTTTGTCGCATTTGCTTTTCTAGTGCTGGAAGGTTCCATTAATCTGGTATGGCTGGTCTGAAAGTAGTGACTTTGAATGTGAAAGGCCTAAACAATCCCACGAAACGAAGGGCAGTTCTCTCGTTGTTAGAGGCCACACAGGCTGACATTTGTCTGCTACAAGAAACACACTTGCTGGTGGGTGACTGTCATAGACTGCGGTCCCGCTCCTTCCCCATGCAGTTCTTTTCTTCCCACACCACTAAAACGGCTGGAGTTGCTATATTGGTATCCAAATCCTTTAAGGGTGAGGTGCTACACAAATTAGCTGAACAAAAAGGGAGGTTACTGGCGTACAGGTTTAAGTTGGGGCTCCTGCAACTCACGGTGGGGTCGGTTTACTGCCCAAACGAACGACAGGAACACTTCCTCCGCACCACATTGATAGATGTCACAGCATCCCCTGACCAACATCTCATCTTGGGGGGGGACCTGAACATGGTGTTTGATTCCTCGCTAGACAGATCAGCGCAGCGCTTTCCACAGACTGGGGAACTATCGAACACTATGAAATCGCATTTAGCTGAACTTGACTTGCACGATCTTTGGAGAGGCTTTCACCCTGCTGATAGGGACTACTCTTATTTCTCGCACGCACACAAAACATACGCACGGCTGGACTACTTGCTGGTTTCTGGCCCGGTTCGGGACATGGCCACTGCCTCTGAGATCGGGGTCATCTCCCTGTCAGATCACGCACCAGTCTCGGGTACCTTTCTGCCCCCATCGACCCCGGTTCAGCGCGGAGTCTGGCGGCTACGGGACGCCCTCTTACAAAAAAAACCTGTGGTGCAGCGTATCACTGAGGCTGTGACTGAATTTCAACTACACAACGCTAACCCCGAGACCACATTGGCGACTCAATGGGGAGCGCTTAAGTCAGTTTTGCGGGGGGAGTTTATATCAATATCGGCAGCCGAAAATAAGGCACGGAAAGTTAAACGGGAGGAACTCACGCACAAGGTCAGGGAGTTGGAGCAGGTGCATCGGCGTACGGGGGCGCCTAGAATTTGGAGACAACTTAAGGCGGCAAGGAAACTTCTGTCGTCTCTAGACCTAGACAGGGCTGAATACGCGGCTCTCCGTCTGAAGCACGCTTACTACACCGGGGGGGATCGCTGTGGTCGGTTGTTAGCAGCTAAGCTCAGAATTGCACACCAATGCCGTCGGGTCAAAGAACTTGCGGTGCCAGGTGGGCACACGGTCTCGGAAGACGCCGACATAGCTGAGGCTTTTCGTCTGTTCTACGCCAAGCTCTATGCGGAGGACGGTACAACAACTGGGGACCCTGATGAATATCTGGACTCAGTGACTCTCCCGTCCCTAGCTCAAGTACAGACTGACTACCTGGACCGGGAGATTGGGATAGAAGAGGTTATCACGGCGATCGCTAGGCTAAAGCTCGGGAAGGCTCCGGGACCGGACGGATATACCACCCTCTTCTATAGGACGTTTTGCACTACCTTGGCTCCAATATTGACCAAACTGTTTAACTCTTTTTGCCGCCCAGGCGCTATCCCACCGGATCTCTTGCATGCCACGGTGTCGGTCATACCGAAGCCGGGAAAGGACAGGGCTCAGTGTGGCTCGTACAGACCGATCTCCCTCTTAAACGTTGACCTAAAAATCTACACAGGGATCTTGGCTGCGAGGTTGGCGCAATATCTCCCCGGACTGATTGAATCAGACCAGTCCGGTTTTATACCCGGCAGGCAAACGGTAGATAACACTAAGCGGTTGGTGCATGTACTGGAGAAGGCTTCGCGGATCCCTGGGGAGAGGATGCTCCTATCGGTTGACGCCGAAAAAGCGTTTGACCGGGTGCACTGGCCGTATCTTGAAAGGGTGATGGCTCGAATGGGTATAGGGGAGAAGTTTAGGTGCATGGTCTTTAATTGTTATAAGTTCCCGTCCGCGGCAGTGCGGGTTAATGGCTGTGGGTCGATGCGCTTTAATATTGAACGCGGCACGAGACAGGGATGCCCACTATCTCCCCTACTCTTTGCTCTCTACATGGAGCCTTTTGCCCAGAGAGTGAGATGTAACGCGGATGCTACGGGAGTACGGATGGGGGGTTATACCCACACGGTCAGTTTATATGCAGATGATGTCATTTTTGCGCTAGAGGATCCGCAGAGGGCTTTGCCCGCGTGTATGGAAGAGCTCGGGGCTTTTGCGAGAACGGCCGGGTTCAAGATGAATATGGGGAAATCCACGGCATTGGATATCTCCCTGACGCCCGGGACGAGACGAGAATTGCAGAGGCGTTACCCACTGAGGTGGTCGCGGGACCATGTGCCTTACCTTGGTATCTTGCTGGCTCCCACACTGCCGGCGATGATAGCGGTCAATTATGAGACGTTGGGTAAGAAGGTGAAGGAAGAACTGGGGAGATGGAACAAAGGGACGATATCGTGGCTGGGCAGGATAGCGGCGCTGAAGATGACTGTGCTACCACAGATCTTATACCTCTTCCGGGCACTTCCGCTGCAACCCCCCAAGGGTTGGATAAGGATGATGCAGACGGCTCTATCCCAATTTGTCTGGCAAGGCCGCAAGCCCCGGATGAAGAGAACATTGGCGACCCTGGCACCGGAGGCAGGTGGGCTGGGAGTCCCTGACCTTCACAAATATTTCCAGGCGTCTCAACTGAGGTACCTGGTGGAGTGGAGCAGATGGGAGTCGGATAAGCACTGGCTCTTCCAGGATCAGGCGGTGGCGGGTCGACCGTTGCAGGAAATACCATTCCTCCGTAGACAACACAGACCCCCGAACCTCTACGCCTCACTGGTCACTAGGGTCCCGTTGAGGGTTTGGGATGCCACTTACGAACGGTTCGAGCTTACCTCGTTCCCCTCTCCGTTCACTCCCATTGTGGACAACCCAGACTTCACGCCAGGGACTGAACCGGGTGCCTTTGCGCACTGGCGAGAGAAAGGCTGCAGAGCTCTTTTTCACGTGTACGGAGAGGGTGGGATCCTCCCCTTTGAGGGCCTTAAAGAGAGTTACCAGCTGGTGGAGGCGGACAGGATGCGATACTGGCAAGTCAGACATTGGGCGCTACAACCTCAGGTGCGGGATGCAGCGGACAGGAACCTGCTCCCCTATGAGCGATGGTTGGCGACGCGCGCCTCGGATGCGAAACTCATATCGGATCTATATAAAATGCTACAACCTCCGACCACACACATTTATAACCCCGGCCGGGAGAGATGGAACAGGGAACTGGGGAGGACACTGAGTCACAAGGAATGGGAGCAGATCTCATACCGAGCGCGACACTCTGCTTATCATGTGGGGCTCACGGAAACCTTCACCAAGGTTTCGACGTACTGGTACCGCACTCCCGAACGCTTGCACGAAATGAACGGGCTCATAGACTCTGCATGTTGGCGCGCTTGTGGACACACTGGGACACTGACACATATCTTATGGGAATGCCCCCTGTTGCAGGATTATTGGAAGGAGGTGATCGATGAAATTGATAAATGTTTTGATATAGAGTTACCTCGTTTCCCAGCATATACCTTACTGGGCCTACCTAATGCCTTGATGTTTCCGTTGAAATCCCGGAGAGGGAGACACATAGCCATCGCCCTGGGCTCCGCTGTGCAGAACATTCTGATACACTGGCGCACACCCACTGTTCCCTCGATCACGGGTTGGTTACACAGGCTGTGGCATGTATTGGGCATGGAAAAAATTTCGCTTACACTGGCTGGGGAGATGGACCAATTCACAGAGCTGTGGCAACCATTCCATACTTTATTAGTCACTGAATTCAGGGAGCTTACGTGCCCCAGATACCTGAGACTCCTTAGACTTACACCACCGATCACCTAAAAGGCTAGTAGGGAATGGATGAGTTGGGCACGCATGTTGGGAGCATAATAGGAGAGGGCTTCTGAGTTTCTGAGAACTTCCTTGCGCAGCACCGGACTGAGAGTTGGGGGAGGGGAAGGGGATGGGAATAGGGGTTGTTGGGGTAGTTTGTTACATTAACTGTGAAATACAGAGGGATTGTTATTTGCTTCCTGGTCGACGCACGACTACAATGCTCGAGGATGCCACCCATAGCGGCTCTTGCTTAGCTCAGATTGTAGAACCTTGAGGGTGGCAGTGAACTCTAGAGACTGCATCAGCATTGATTTCTCATACTAAGTGCTATCTGTTACTGCCTGGTCCTTTTCTTGTTTTACATTGCTATACTGCTGTATTTCCTTAATAAAATACTTAAACCTAAAAGCCAAGAAAGCGGAGATAAAATTATCTCCCTATTACCAAGCTGCCGCTAACACCAGTTAGCGACAGCTAGTAGGAGATAGCGACCATCTTGGGCCCCACTTTGCATGTCAGTGATATTTATCACTAATGAGATGCAAAGTGGGCGTGCCAAGATGTCAGCGACTGGAAACAGTCGCTAACATCGCTATCTCCTATTACCAACTTTTGGAGATATTCGCGCTAAGCGGGAATATCTACAAAAGCTAACACCTGCCCTGAGCAGTTCTTAGCCATGTTATCCAATGGGAGGTGGATAACATGGCTAAGAGCATTAGCTCGCTAATGCATGAATATCGCTGACTTTTCAGCGATATTCATGCTTTGCGGCGATTTTTACCGCATTTGCGTTAAACCTTGGTAATACCAAGGTTTATTTGCGGTAAAAATCGCCGCAGCGATGCGGTAAATTTTTGTCTCTAACCAAGCAATAGCGATAATTATCGCTATTGCTTGGTAATATGCCCCCTGGATATTCGATAAGTAAATCACCACCCTCCCTCAAGCGCCTTGAGACCCTCTGGGTGAGTAGTGCGCTATACAAATTTTGGAACTATATTGAGCGTGGCAGGGGGCCTGAGCAGCGTTGTATTGGGATTAAAATCGGCCCTGGCATGCTAAGAAAAAGTGGCCCACATTTGCATATTGCCTTTCTACAAAACACTGCTTCTGTGATTTTTTTTTTTTTAAACGCGGGTTGGGGTAAAAAAAGGCACAGATTAGTTTACACTGGTGAAACACTCCCGAAAACAAGTGAGGCCACTTCTGCTCAGGCCCGCTGCCCCCGCTCAATATGCATAGTCCATGGTCCTAGAATTGCTTTGAAAAAGTTAAGGAGGGGAGATAAAGCAAGGGGGTTTGGCCACCCAGAGTTTACGATTATTATTAGGCTTCCAATTTAGAAACTTTTAAACCCCTTGCTGGTGAAATGGATGGATCTTTTAGGGGTCTGCAGTTGAGAGCAGTGTTTCAACATGGAGGCCAGACAAACTTTTTGTTTAAATTTGGAGATCCTACATTTTTTAAACAGGTCAGACTGAAGGTGCTTATGGCTACTTTAAAGGGCTAGGTGTATATAAGGAAAGTCCAGGGAATTCATTACTGTGCAGATCCCGCACCAATTTGGGACTCTCCGGGTACACCTGATTTGCTTAAATATAAACCGAGCTATCGTCTTCAAAGGGAACTTGCTCACCTGGGGAGATTTTAGAAGAGGAGATGCTCGGCTCCCATGATAGGAGTTTTCTGGTTTGTCACAGGGGAAGGTCTCCACATTCAAATTTTTGCAGTTCATCTCCAGGTGGATATCTCAAAACTTGTCAGATGCAGGAAGCCTCTTAGAAAGCCACCCTTTTTGGCCTGTTTACCCCCATGTTTTGGTGCTGAAGGTAACTGGTGGTAGCTGACTCTGACTGTGTCCTGGACTCTGTTAGTCAGGCCCAGGGCCAGTGCTATGTTAAACACAAACCTATACATTGAAGTACACTTATAATTGGTGTGACCTACTCTGTAAGTTGCTAGTAGATAATAGGGCCAGGGGATGATAACTTTCTATAAGTCCCTACTATATACTAGAGCATGGGAGTTTGGAGGCCGGAAACCTTTATTTCACTTGTATGTGTGCACTGCTGAGAGCCTGAGGTCGTTTTAGAAGCAGCCCTGTGTTGCAGCACTGCCTTTAAACGTTAAATGCACTGCAAACTTGACTTTGGTGGCATGGGCACTTTAAAAGGGATAATCTACAGTATGTTTACATTGTGGGTACCCCCAAGGTGTTCCAGGAGTAGGGGGTCATGTAACTATATTCAGGGTCCCTATAAAAGTGGTTTTGTAAACACTGGTGACTGTAATCTGTCATTTTCTTTTTTCCCTGTGTAAGACATTCAGTACAAATTTGATTTTGGTGTTGTGAGCACTGTGGAATAATAACCAAAATCGTTTTTGCACATTAGGAACCCCCAGGTCTCCCCAAGGTATTCCAGAGGTAGGGGCCCTATAATTATGAGCAGGGGCTTTAAAAAAAAAGGTTTTATAAACCCTGGCAAGGAAGACATTGCACCTTTCATTTTGTCTCATTGAAGATAGTAGGCCTCATAGGTTAACAGGGCAATATGTTATGGATGAATAACTATTGCTAGGAGAGTGTGTAAAATAGCATACAAAGACTGAACAGAATGGTATAGATAAATCCACAACTTGCCATTGTTGAATCTATCATGACTTGTAAAGAAAATAAGTTATAAGACTGTCTTTTCTGTAAACCAAAATCCAAACTCCAGCACTCTTCCCTTATTAGTCAGCCCTGAAGGGATTAGAAAGGCTGCCTTGATTAGTTGATCAGCGGCCTGGTCGGGCAGAGGCTATCTGATGGAGAGACCTCTGTGGGGCACAGTAATGCCAGAGCAGGGGGTCGAGCCATAAAACATCAGCTTCAAAGGAAGATCAGGTCAAGCAAGCCTGTCAGCCAGGACCATCCCCTCTCCCTGCCAGATGAGAGGCTTAAGGAAGGAATTCACAGATATGAGTGGGGGAAGTTTATGGAAATAAGCCATACTCTGAGTTTGGTTTAGTTAGCTCTTGCTGCTCTGCTGACATTTTAGCCATGATGGATTTTGAGACAATAGTGCTTTCTGGGACAAGATTATGCCATACTTTGGAGGAAGTTGTCATGCTTTGGGGTGCTGCCCTGTACCTCATTGGACAGGGGTGCTCCCCTGCTTGTCGCCAGAGAACACTGGATAAATATGTGAGAGGTGCAGAGCCTCACAGTTCTGCTGCCTGAAACTACAAGAGTAAAGGAGGATTGTCCTGCTAGAATCCTGATCTACACCCAAGGGAATGCCTGGTAAAGTGTGTGCCTGTTGCACTATCCGGGACTACAGCTCTGAGGACTTTGCCTTGGTTCAACAAGGAGTAAGGTGTGAACTCCATGCAGCTATAGGTTAACAGAGCTTAACTGACCCTTCTCCAGCCAGAGTCTTCATCCTGGAGTTCATCCAGTGGAATTTTAGGGGGGTGAACAAATGCATTGTGGGAAAGAAGTCCAGGCCTGCCAAGGACAATCCAGGAAATTTCAGACCTTTGGATTTGTCTTTTGGATACTTGGAACTCACCAAGAGACCTTCTCCTTGGACCTCCACAAGTTTGGGAAAGTTTGAGAAACTTTATGGAAAAAGCTCCAGGAAGTGACCTACCCGACCCCAAGAGCGAAGTAATCCACTTTCAAACATGACCTGGCTCAGATTTCAGGTTCATCCCACTGAAGAGCTCCGGAGGTCAAACTTTCAGAGTTTGACCAGGAGCTCCCTGAGAGTCAAGCCATTGAGCCCTCACCAAATCCGGACTGGTGGAGAGCAGCGACGGCCCCCAGCACAAAAAAGCGAAAAGGTTTGAAGTCCGAAGGTCACATTTTGACAGAGTCTACCACATGCGGTATCCCAGCAGAGCTCCATTGAGGTCAGCCTCACACTCTGACTTTGTACAAGTGCGGCACGGCCAGATGTCGAGAAGTGGCGCTACTGGTTTCTAAGCACTAGAAAGTCACTATTGTTTAAAAATTCATATCTCCTGTTCTCTACTTTGCGCTTTCATGGTTATGGTGTCATTTTAACGATACAAATATTTCCCATTTGTATGTTTTGGTGTAGGATTTTTATTGGGTGTTGCATCTTATTTATTCAATGTATTGGTGTTTTTAAATGCTTTACATGCCTGTTTCCAAAGTTAAGCCTTAATGCTCGGTGTCAGCTACCAAGGGTTGAGCAAGGGATCAATTTATAGATACCCTATTTAGGACCCAGTACCTTGTTTGCAGCCTTATTGATGGGGATAGGTGCCTACCTACCATTCTCTATAAATCATCTTAAAAAAATGACGCAACTCTGCAACCTTCTTTACTCGGATGGGGTTCAACCGATAACCTACAAAGGACATCGCCCATTGGCAATGGGCAATCATTAATGCACTAGACAAGAAGATGGATACTCCCTACCAGCACTGGGAAGAGGACCGATCAGGAGTAGTTAACAAGCAAATATTGCAAGTATATTTGAGCCTACTCTACTCAACAGTTCAAGCTGCACCATTTAAAAGAAATCATCAGTTTACTCTGCACAGGGCTTATTGGTCGCTGGCCAAGCTTGCTAAGTTCACAGTCGGGCAATTAGGATGCAAGAAGTGTGGAGCGAAGAAGGCAGATTATAAGCACATGTTTGTTGGCTGCCCTGCTTTTAGTCCTTTCTGGGAGGAAGTGAGTCAGACCCTCACTGCCATTGTAGACTAGGAAATTATGGTAAGCTGTGCTTTGATAATATTTTGGCTGGACTTTTGTCTCTTCCCCTGCTCCATAAAGAGCAAGCGTCACTTTTATTTTTCCTGTCCTTTTTAGCAAGAAGGGAAATCTGTAAAAAGTGGCTTACTGCAGATCCCTCAATAGTAGAGGAGTGGATAAGACCCTTGATCACATTTATGGACTAGAGATGAGCTGTAATATAGCTACGGTTAAAAGGAGATGAAGCCCCTATCTTGCTTGGCAAGCCGTTTGCTCATGTCCAATGATTACACCGTAGTCTTTTGCTGAGAACAAGATTGGTTACTTTTCCTCTTGGCCACTGCGGAGGACAGAGAGATATTCAGCAACTGGTTACCCCAGGTAGTGTGGGTGGAGGTGTAAAAGGAACAGGCACACAGTGTACGGTACCAGGTGGACAAGCAGAGAAGGTAGCAGCAACCCAGGACGTGCCAAAAGGAGGTTGAAGTCAACTGGGAGTCGCTGCTGACGTGCTGCATCACCACGTGGGGGAGTGTAACGGCGACCACAAACGGGGACGTCCTGAAACACATTGGTAAAGCAGCAATAGCATATCACCCAAAATAAAAAGAAAAGTAGGGGAAACTGAGTGAGGGCAAACATCAGTACTGCCGTAAGACGGAGGGTGCACAAGAGGAGCGACGGACCTGGCACAAGACACAAAGCGGTGGAGAAAGCGAGGGTGCAGCACAGAGGGGGAGCCAAAAGAGACTACATAGGAAGCTGGGGGTAAACCGAGTGGAAAAAAAAGGGCAACCTAGATCTGAGCACTGAAATTACACAAGTGCAGTGGTAGGTGACATTACTACCTTCTGATTGGGGATCTATATGGGCACTGCTATTTCTGGGATGGCTTACCGCACCACTGTATAGACTACATTACAGCTGTGCTTTCAGTGCCTATCTGCCCACACTACAGTCCGCTATGGGGCACTTTAACTTCATCCTGAACGTCCAGGAGAACTTATGCCTGCTCCCTCTGACATACGTGTCCTCTAATGATAACCCTGAAGTCCGCGAGTTGGCATGGCATGTCATGGAACCTGGCAGTGTGGCACAAAGCATGTAAAGGGGCCAACACGAATGCAATGGCCAAGTCCAAAAAAACAGTGGCATGCAGTGAGTTTTCAGAGCCTACAGGGACACGTAAGACAACAAAGATTCGATGTAGTCACCCCACACAATGATCGTTCCTGAAATACTGCCTGTCCCTGCCTAAAATGACGGCCGCAACAAACCCTCCTGCGTCTCTCCTGACTTCATCTCTCTTCTCCTCCTACCCCTCCCCACTCTACTCTTCTCCACTTTCCTGCTACTGACCTTTGCCCCCACCTGTCTTGGCCCTTTGTCCCCACCCTGTTTTTCTGTGAACTTTCCCTCGTCAATTAAGATCTAGCTATTTTGTCTGATGCCCGATGGAGCTACCTGGTTTAGCTATAGGGAGACAGGTCGGGGATTCCCTCCTTGGATGTCACCTACCCAGTCGGTCTTTAAACAGACTTCCTTTCCTCTCTCCTGTCGTCTCTTCCCGCATCCTCTCTCTGTTAAGTCTCTCCGTCTCTCCTCTCTCAATGTATTGAGACTGAACTATTTTGTCTGATGCCCGATGGAGCTACCTGGTTTAGCTATAGGTGAGATGGGCCGTGGATTCCCTCCTTGGTCGTTACCCACCCAGTCGGTCTTTAGACAGACTTCCTTTTGTCTCTCCTTGTTGTCTCTTCCCTCATCCTCCCTTTCTCACCTCCCCTGCCCCCTCCACTACTTTTCTCTCTCCTTTCTTCCTCTCCTAATGTATTCCCTATTTTTTGATGTATTGTGTAAGTGTTGATCTCTTTCTGTTACATTGTTGATTCTCATGTAAAGCGCTCTGATACCTTCGGGTCTAGCCAGCGCTATATAAAACACTTTAAATAAATAAATAAATAAATAAATAAATAATCCTTATTGCACCTTGGCCAACATTTTGCCATGTACGCTCCCATATGCCGTGGGTAGCCCCTATACCAATTAATACATACAATATGTCTGTGCCAGAATTCTGCAGATGACAGCATACATATACCTTAGGTGACTTATATGTCAAAAGTGAACTCTAGGGGGGGCGTGGCCAAGATGGTGGCCTGAGAGGACGCAACAGGCAGAGGCTCCTCGTCCCAATCCCCCACGATCTCCATAAGGACACATTTTTTTCACCCCCATCAGTGCTCCAGAGATCATAAGCAGTGTGCGGCACTCCGGTTGCGACCTCGACTGCGATCGTAAGTGCCGGCGACCAGAGAGCGGCTCCATAGCCAACGGAACCCGCCATCCCCGGCCTCAGAGGTGTCGTGCTGGCCGGCCTGCGGGGCGGAGACGGCTGGCTGGGCCCGCGCCGCCGCCTACAAAGAGCCGTGCTGAGGCGCAACAACCCCAACCGGCCGGAAGAAGCGCGGGAAGACGTGCAGGAGGAACTGACTGCCGGCAGCCCAGACGAGCCGGCGGGGTTTATTTATTTTATTTATTTATTTTGAGAGTTTTATATAGCGCGAACAAGATCTTTGCAGATAACAGAGCGCTTTACACAGGCAGGTGGAAGGGTAGGGGAACAAGGGGGGAAAGTAGGGAGGTAGATCATCAAGTTCATGTACATAGCAAAAAACAAATTACTTATAGTATAGGTATGAGGTAGCACGGCATAGTTGGAGCGTAGGCCATCAAAACGTTGTGAATAATACCGAAATCGATAAAAAAACTGATATGAGGTAGCAAGGATCTAAGCACTTTAGACTAATATAAGTCCAGACACACGTACATAGGAATACATAGGCTGTATCATAACAGAATACTGATAATACTGTTCGCAATGAAAATCAAACGAATTGTTCAAGTGTATTTAGCCATAAGGATACTTTTGACTTCTTTCTTAAAAAGAAGGGAGGAAGAGATGAGCCTCGTTTCAGGAGGAAGTGCGTTCCAGATCCTGGGCGCCATTCCAGAGAAGGAGCGTTTGTACGTTTTTTTCCTTCCGGAATCTTCGCGGTTTCAACAGAAGATTGTTTGTGCTCCTGGTAGCTCTGGACCCACCGGACATTGTCAACTTATGAGTGAGGTAGCTGGGTGATTTCAGGTGTATAGCCTTGTGCATCATGCAGGCAATTTTCAACTGTATTCTGGCTTCAAGAGGCAGCCAGTTCAAGGATTTGAAGTCAGGGGAGATATGCGAATGTTTTTTTGATCCAGTGATGAGTCTTGCAGCCGCATTTAGTGACGCTCTGAGGGGTGCAGTTGTCGTTAGGGGGAGGTCACAAAGGGCCGCGCTGCCGTAGTCTATGCACGGGATGACTAGAGCTTGTACTGCTGTTTGGAAGTCTATTGCTGGGAGGAAGGGTTTCAGTTTCCTCAAGGTATTTATCTGGAAGTTCGCCCCCTTAGTAGCCTTGCTGATATGCTGCTGCATGTTGAGGTTGGTGTCGAGTGTTATGCCGAGGGATTTTGCTGAGTCCACGATGGTCGGTTGGACATTGAGTGCTGTTAGGTGCTTAAGCCATGTTTGTGCGGAAGATATTTTCGTGTGTGAGATTAGGAGGAACTCAGTCTTCATAGCATTGAGTTTGAGGTGGTTGTCGGCCAGCCAAGATTGGGTGCTTCTGATCGTTGAATTTAGACTCAGGATGTCTTTGGGGGATTGTAACTTGAGATATATTTGCGTGTCATCAGCGTACATGTGAAAGTGTACATTGGATGCTTGTAACAGAGTGGTGAGAGGTTCCATAACAAGGTTAAACAAAGTAGGGGATAGGCAGGAACCTTGCGGGACACCTAACAATACCGGTACTGGGGAAGACATCAGGTTTTTGCTCTTGAATTTTTGAGACCTGTTGTGTAGAAAGGAAGTGAACCAACGAAGCACAGACCCAGAGAAGCCCATTCTTGTCTTAAGGAGTTCGAGTAAGTTCTCATGTTTCACTGTGTCGAATGCTGAAGAGAGATCAAGGATGAGGAGGCAGGTATTATTTTGATCTAAGATTTGGATGGCGTCGTCAATTATGTGAGTCATCGCCGTTTCAGTACTGTGCCCTGCTCGGAAGCCTGATTGGTGTGGGTTGAGGAGATCAAACTGTTCTATGTGCTTTGTCATTTGTAGTTGGACGCATTTCTCTAAAAGTTTGGCGAGAGTGGGAATGTTGGTAATCGGACGGTAGTTGTTTAGGTCCGTGGGGTCGGCTGTTGGTTTCTTCAATAAAGGTGTAACTTGACCAACTTAGAGGGAGTCCGGGATGGTTCCTTGTTGTAGTGAGCTATTGATAATTTTAGTCCAGAGTGGGAGTAGCAAAGGGATGAAGTCTTTTACGGCGTTAGCAGGAAGAGGGTCAGTAAGGTGATTGGATGGTTTTAGGGTGCTGAGTATTCTGTAAATTTCTTCTTCAGAGTAGGTGTCAAAAGATGACCATGTCGCATTGTTTTTTAGTTTATTTGGTGTTGAGCAGTTGGGTATTGAGTAGAGGCTTGCGTCAATGAGGAGGTCGCTCCTGATATTGTCAGTTTTTTTGTTAAAGAAAGCTGAGAACTCTTCACAGGAAGGAGTAGTGCTCATGATGTCGACAGCTGGGAGTTGTTCCTTAGATTGAGATCGGATTAGCTCGAACAATTTACTTGGACGGTTTTTTACTTGGTCTAGCTGCATTCTGAAGAACTCTGACTTTGAGCGTTTTATTTTCCTAAAGTATGCATTTCTCTTTTTCCTCAGATTTTTGAGATGCAATGTCGAGGGAACTGCTCTCCAGGTGCGCTCTGCCGTTCGCATAGCCCGTCTCTCTTCATTGAGACTCCCGTTGTACCAGGGGTTGGATATCTTAGTGGATACTCTTTTCAGTTGCATTGGAGCGGCCTCATTGATTATTGATGATCTCGCCATCCGGTGCCAGTGGCACCGGATGGCGAGAAGCATTACCCAAGGCCCAGGCTTGGGCCTCCGCAGAGGTGGCTGCGGCGGCCGCTGCGGCTGGCTGCCAACCCAAGATTTTGAGGTGAGGAGCGGGCAGTTGGAGCACGCTGGGGCTGAGACTCGGGGGCGGGCAATCAAGCCCCCGGCGTAGATCGGGCCCACCATGGCCGGAACCGCGCTGCAGGAGGCCTTACCACTAGGGGCCGGGCCGCGGAACGGCGGCAGGGCGCCGTGGAAATTGCAGACCTGAGCGGCCTGGCCAGTGCCGCAGCGGGCTCCGGTGGAGGGTGAAAAGTGGCGCTGCAGAGGACAGGCCCAAGCGCTGAAGGCGCAGCTTCGGGGGGCACCCAACGGGCGAGCGGCGATAATACAGTGTGGCCCGAGAAGTGTGGAGTAGGATCAGAGGGAGCGGATACAGCCGTGGCGAGGTGGTGCGGAGCAAAAGAGAGGGGCGCAGAGGAGCTTTGGCCCGAGGGCCCAGGATCGAGCCCTTGGAAAGAATCACCTAGAAGCGGCACAAAGAGGCCTCGCCAAGGTTCGGCCGGTATCAAGCGGCCAGGGCCACAGGTCGGCCCGGAGGGCAACTCTCACCACGAGTCCCCGCGGCCTCATCCTGGGCACAAGGCCGTAGCACTGAGGGTCAGCCGCAGGGCCCCCGAGACACGGAGGTGCGCCCCCGCTGGGGTCACATATTGGGTGCTAGAGGGACGGAGACACATCAAAGGAGCGGCAGCCGAGCCATCGGTGGCCCCTCGCAGAGAGGTACGGACACCCGGAGACCGGGACCTACCGGCAGGCCTACATGGAACGACGGCTGGCCCAAAACCGCGGGTCCACCACACCGCCTCCATCTACCGCTCCATTCCCTGGCCCGCCAACATTCGAAAGACCCACCAGGGGACATCGCAGTCATAGGAGAGGCTACCAGATGCGAAGGAAGCCAAGCATGTCCTCCATGAATCGTAGAGGGGGCGCACCATCAACCGAAAGTCACGGACAAAGACGAGGGAGAAGCCCCTGCGACGAAATCATCCATGGAGACCCTATTCGCATCTCTCGGGGAGGATATTTCAAACCCTCAGGCAAGATATGGCGGGAGGCTATAAAGAGTTGCGACGCAACATAGACGAAATAGGGGAACGAGTGGCGGCAGCGGAAAACACGGAGCAGGCCCGGAGTGAAGAGGTGGAACTCCTGCAACAAGAAATCATCAGGCTCCATGACCAGCAAACGGACCTACAAGCACACGCAGAGGACTTGGAGAATCGCTCCAGACGCAACAATATACAGGTTCGCAACGTGCCATCCAAAGCGGAGGGGGGAGACATCACGGCATACCTGCAGGATCTGTTCCACGAGGTACTGGGGGAGAGCGAAGACTTTGAGATCCAAATCGATAGGGCCCACCGGGTGGGCCTAGCGCGCCAGACGCCTGCCCCCCTCTGGACATCCTGGCCTTTTTGCCTGACTATCCCCTCAAGGAGCGCATCCTGAAGGCGGCGCGCCAAAAACAACCCCTTAGCTTTCGTAATCACACGCTCGAGCTCTTCCAGGACTTGTCCACGATCACTCTACAGAAGAGACGGGCGTTCGAAGTGGCAACCACTTTCCTACGGGATAATGGGATCCCGTACTCCTGGAGACATCCCTTCAGACTGATTTTCAAATGGAAAGGAGCCCTCCACCAGCTTAGATCCCTGAGAGACACATGCACTGTTCTAGGCATCCCCCAAGAGGGGGACACACCTGACGGCGACCCCGGACAGCGGCCCTCCCAGTCAAAGTCTCCGCAGCAGACAAGCGACGGATGGCAGAAGGTGAGATGTAGACCCTCACCCAAGAAAGGGTTCAAACCAGATCCCGAAACCATGGCGCACGAGCATGAAGTGGCAATACAGGAGGTCTCCAAGGACACGAATGCTGGATCATGAGAGAACTTGAGCGGGGGTGCTTGCTCGCTTTGCCACAGAATTGCCGTGGGGGGCGGGACGGGGGGCTTCGGGCTCGCCATGGACACGTTTTCCCTTCACCAGACACTATACCACAGGCCTGGACTGTTGTTGGATATGCCTTGGACAATGTTCACCAGTTGGGGTTTCAAAATTGGGGTTCGGGAGAGGGGGGAGGGGTGGGAGAGTGGGGACAGGGAACTTGGTGTGTTCGGTTTGATCAGGCGGTGAGCAGGAGAACAAGAGGCGGCGCTAGGCCAATGCTTAAGCAGGCAGGGCACACACCTCCTTATGGCTGACAAGCCCGTCCAGATTCTTACTCTTAAAGTAAAAGGGCTCAACAACCCAATTAAGAGAAGGGCGATCATCTCCTTCCTGGAACACTCAGGGGCAGATATATGTCTTCTCCAGTAGACACACTTATTAGCTAAGGACTGGCACCGCATGAAATCCAGGGCCTTCCCGCATCAATATTACTCTTCCACCACCGAGAAGAAGGCAGGGGTGGCCCTTTTAGTAGCTAAACACTTCAAAGGGTGGGTGGGAGGCAAGGTGGCAGAAATCAAAGGCAGACTCCTGTCCCACACTATTTTGATTGGTAATATGACACTCACGGTGGGGGTCGATCTATGCACCGAACTCCAAACAGGAGGCCTTTCTTAAGGGAGCGCTCTCAGATGTACTGGCTGGGTACACGAGACCCATCCTGATAGGGAGGGGCATGAACCTGGTCATGGACAATGTGGTAGACAGATCGGGTGGAGATTTGGTGACTCTGGGGCTCTATCCACGGTGGGGAAGCAATGGCTGGCCGACAGGGGGTTGGTAGACGAATGGCGAGAGATACATCACACCGCCCCGGGGTACACTTTCTATTCCCATGTGCTTCGCACGTACGCCAGGAAAGACCACTTTCTCAGTTCCACAGAACTGACCCCCATGGTACGGGATGCAGAGGTCACCCCGGCAGCATTGTCAGACCATGACGCAGTGGTCCTTCAATTGACGGTCCCACGCACACAGCCACACAGGGGCAGATGGCGACTTAGAGAAAACCTGCTTAACCCGCAAGGAGGTTACACAGCAATTATCCCAAAGTATTTCTGATTACTTAAGTCGAAACGACAAAGGGGAGGTAGCCCAGTCGACGGTTTGGGGGGCGCTAAAGGCGGTTCTTCGTGGGGAAATAATGGTGATCGCAGCAACGGACAACAGAGAGCGGAAACAAAGACGTCGGGAACTGGCGGAGCAGGTGGTAGAACTGGAGAGGGTTCACTGCCGGACAGGGGCCCCTAGAATATGGCGCAAGATGAAGGCGGCCAGGGCGCAGCCTGCGAGCCTGGATTTGGACCGGGCGGAATACGCTGCACTCCGCCTCTGCCACACGTACTATGTGGGGGGGACAAGACTGGCCGCCTGCTGGCCAGCAAGCTAAAACCAAAGGCTGTCCGCTCCAAGATTCCCGTCATCCGAGCGAAAGGTGGAGAAGATGTTCGGGAGGACGACCGTATCGCAGACACATTTAGAGCCTTTTATGCCGAGCTTTACGCGGCTGACCCAGCTTTGGATCACGAGGCAGGGAAAACATACCTAGAGACCGTAGACGTCACAGCTGTCAACGAGGCGAGCGCCCTGGCACTAGATGCCCTGAAACGCCAGGAAGACATAATTTTGGCGATCGCAAGACTTAAACCTCTAAAAGCGCCAGGGCCAGACGGATTCTCCGCTGGCTTCTATAAAAGGTTCTGCCCCCTCCTGGCTTCTATAAAAGGTTCTGCCCCCTCCTGGCGCCGGTACTAACGAAGCTATTTAATTCCTTCCAAGGCCCGGGTTCGATACCACAGGAGATGTTGGAGGCAGACGTTATCGTCCTGCCGAAGCCGGGCAAGGACCCGACTCTGTGTGCGGCGTACAGGCTGATATCACTCCTCAATTTGGACTTGAAGTTATTTACGGGGATCTTGGCTGCGCGACTAGGCCCCTGTTTGCCAGGAGTTATAGAGCCAGACCAGGCGGGTTTTGTGCCCACCCGGCAGAGTGCGGACAAAACCAAACGCCTGATGCACGTAATTGATAAAGCACACTTCAATACCTCAGACGCGGCCCTGCTGTCGGTTGACGCCGAAAAAGCGTTCGACAGGGTTGACTGGAAATATCTGGATAACACTCTGGCGAGATTTGGCTTGGGGGACAGGTTCCGAGCCTGGGTAGCTAGCTGCTATGCGTCTCCCCAGGCGACGATCAAGGTAAACGGGATAAGCTCCAGGCCGTTCGATATTCGGTGTGGCACACGGCAGGGCTGCCCGCTCTCGCCGCTGTTGTTCGCCCTCTATATAGAACCCTTCACCCAGCACGTTCGAGACAACAGAGACTTCACGGGCATCAAATTCGGAGGGGAGGAGCAGACCGGCAGTCTCTATGCGGACGACATCCTAGTCGCGGTGGACAACCCAAGAGTGTTGATACCGGCTTTCCTGACGGAGATGGAGCGGTTCGGGGCAATCTCAGGATTCAAAATGAACATAGGGAAGTCTGTTGTTCTTCCCCTGGGCAGCAACATCCATCAAGCCAACAGGGGGACGCTCTGAATAGGGGGGCTGGCCGTACAAACTGCACTGCCATACCTGGGTATTGAACTGACGCCCTCAACAGCCCAGACGGTCGAACTAAATTACTCCAAACTCCTGACACGCATACAAGGGGATATCTCAAGATGGCGACAACAACCGCTCTCGTGGTTGGGCCGGGTGGCTGCTGTCAAGATGTCCCTGTTGCCGAAAGTGCTTTACTTTTTCCAGACCATCCCGGTCACCCCTCCCTTGGGCATGCTTAAGAAACTGCAGGACACCATGCCACACGTACTATGTGGGGGGGACAAGACTGGCCGCCTGCTGGCCAGCAAGCTAAAACCAAAGGCTGTCCGCTCCAAGATTCCCGTCATCCGAGCGAAAGGTGGAGAAGATGTTCGGGAGGACGACCGTATCGCAGACACATTTAGAGCCTTTTATGCCGAGCTTTACGCGGCTGACCCAGCTTTGGATCACGAGGCAGGGAAAACATACCTAGAGACCGTAGACGTCACAGCTGTCAACGAGGCGAGCGCCCTGGCACTAGATGCCCTGAAACGCCAGGAAGACATAATTTTGGCGATCGCAAGACTTAAACCTCTAAAAGCGCCAGGGCCAGACGGATTCTCCGCTGGCTTCTATAAAAGGTTCTGCCCCCTCCTGGCGCCGGTACTAACGAAGCTATTTAATTCCTTCCAAGGCCCGGGTTCGATACCACAGGAGATGTTGGAGGCAGACGTTATCGTCCTGCCGAAGCCGGGCAAGGACCCGACTCTGTGTGCGGCGTACAGGCTGATATCACTCCTCAATTTGGACTTGAAGTTATTTGCGGGGATCTTGGCTGCGCGACTAGGCCCCTGTTTGCCAGGAGTTATAGAGCCAGACCAGGCGGGCTTTGTGCCCACCCGGCAGAGTGCGGACAAAACCAAACGCCTGATGCACGTAATTGATAAAGCACACTTCAATACCTCAGACGCGGCCCTGCTGTCGGTTGACGCCGAAAAAGCGTTCGACAGGGTTGACTGGAAATATCTGGATAACACTCTGGCGAGATTGGCTTGGGGGACAGGTTCCGAGCCTGGGTAGCTAGCTGCTATACGTCTCCCCAGGCGACGATCAAGGTAAACGGGATAAGCTCCAGGCCGTTCGATATTCGGTGTGGCACACGGCAGGGCTGCCCGCTCTCGCCGCTGTTGTTCGCCCTCTATATAGAACCCTTCACCCAGCACGTTCGAGACAACAGAGACTTCACGGGCATCAAATTCGGAGGGGAGGAGCAGACCGGCAGTCTCTATGCGGACGACATCCTAGTCGCGGTGGACAACCCCAGAGTGTTGATACCGGCTTTCCTGACGGAGATGGAGCGGTTCGGGGCAATCTCAGGATTCAAAATAAACATAGGGAAGTCTGTTGTTCTTCCCCTGGGCAGCAACATCCATCAAGCCAACAGGGGGGCGCTCTGAATAGGGGGGCTGGCCGTACAAACTGCACTGCCATACCTGGGTATTGAACTGACGCCCTCAACAGCCCAGACGGTCGAACTAAATTACTCCAAACTCCTGACACGCATACAAGGGGATATCTCAAGATGGCGACATCAACCGCTCTCGTGGTTGGGCCGGGTGGCTGCTGTCAAGATGTCCCTGTTGCCGAAAGTGCTTTACTTTTTCCAGACCATCCCGGTCACCCCTCCCTTGGGCATGCTTAAGAAACTGCAGGACACCATGCTACATTACGTCTAGGCCAATAAGCGCCCCCGGCTTCGGCGTGACCTGGTCACCCGAATGATGGCTGAGGGCGGGCTAGGGGTGCCTGACTTAAGGCGCTATTTTCAGGCAGCACAGATGCGATATCTCTTGGAATAGTCCCGGCCTCTTTCTGAAAAGCGCTGGCTTTTTCAAGACAGAGCAATGGCAGGTACGCTGCTCTGGAGAGTCCCCTTTCTGGCAAGATCGGACAGACCGGCCTACCTCAGGAAGTCGCCCATCACCAGGACGCTTCTCCAGGTATGGGACGCGGTGACGGTCCCAAGAGGTCTGACATCCTTTCCATCACCGATGACGCCCCTACTGGATAACCCAGCGTTCCCGCCTGGGGCACATCCAGGCTCCTTTCCCCAATGGCGGCAGATCGAGTGCTGCTCCGCGGGACATTTATTCGACCTGCAAGGCTTCATGACGCTAGACGCGATAAAAGATGCATATGAGATTGACAAACCTCATCGCTTTCAGTACTTTCAGCTGAGGCACTGGCTTACACACAAAGACGTTGAACCCCTAGTCGGCCGCCCCCTCACTCCATATGAGAAATGGCTTCTCACTAAATCCAAGGACTCGAGGGCCATTACAGAGTTATACAAACTGCTGACTCCCACACCACCCACGACAAGATCAGTGGGCCAGAAACGATGGGAGAAAGAACTAGGACGCACACTTTCAGACAAGGAATGGCAAGACATCTATTATCGAGCACACCACACCGCTAGAAACACAGCCAGCAAAGAATCAGCGGTGAAAGTGGCCTACTACTGGCACCTGACACCGGAACGCCTACATCAAGGTAACCCACGGAGACCCCACATGTTGGAGGGGATACGGGCATACAGGGACCATGATACACATAGTTTGGGAATGCGTGGAGGTGCAAGAATACTGGGAGGGGGTACTCAGGGACATTGATACGTACTTTGAGACGGAGCTCCCCCGCTTCCCAGCGTACGCGATCCTCGGTCTCCCCAATAAACTCATGTTCCCACTCAAATCCATTCGAGGGAAACAGATGGGACTGGCGTTAGGAGCTGCAACACAACACATCCTCTCCCTATGGGGCATGTCGAGGAAACCTACACACACAGGGTGGCTACATCGACTATGGTACATAATGGGGATGGAGAGAATTCAGGCTTCGCTCACACAAACATCCGATACTTTCAAGGACATATGGCAGCCTATCATTTCCCTGCTAACCCAAGAATTTAATGAGCTCACATGCCCTAAATACCTAAGCGTCCTCAGACTATCAGATGAATTCCATAATAAGACAGAGGAGGAGAAACGCCGGGCCTAGAACGGGTCCCCTTAGGCACTTGCCGAAGACTCGCTGGAACACACCGGGGGGGAGGGGGGAGGGGGGAGGATAGGAATAGTGGAGGGGAAGCAGTTGGGGTTCGGGAGGCCACAGGGGAGGTACGGTACAGGGGTTCTAGCTTGCAATGTCTGTTCAGGTTTCCCCCCTACAAGCTTACATGGACACATGACATCCTTCCCCAATGCTCAAAAATATGAGGTATGTGCGGCATGCGAGATGGGAAACCATGTGCAAAGTTATGTTGGTCCAAATGCTGTATTGTATTGCTTGGCTGAACTCAATAAAAACAAATTTGATTTAAAAAAAGTGAACTCTAGAATATCAGGTCCTCTATTTTTTAAAGGTTCTCCCTGACAATCTGACATGGTTGTCTTCACCTTTGCCAATAATTACTTCCAGTTTGACAGCATCTGCATTATTTTGCAAGAGATCCCCATATACTAAGAACTACCCTTCAGTATGCCATTGCCAGTGTTATGCCGTGGGTACCCCTTATGCAAAGAACTACATCCAATATTCCGGTGCCATCATTTTGCCATAGCTCTTCCATATGGCAATAATGATCTCTTGTATGCCAGTTCCTCTAATGCCAAGAATTACCCCTAATATGCCAGCGCCAACATATTTCCATGGGTATCTCTGAAATCCAAGAATTGCCTTCTGTATGCCTGGGCGAGCAGTAGACTCACAATCGGAACACACTAACATACTCTCACTGACCTACATTCACTAACTCACACATATTCTCATTCACACTCATTTTCATTCATGGTCCCTCACTTTCTCTTCACTCTCACCCTGCCCCACATTTATTCTCGTCCATAGATTCTCACTCACTAATTCAATCACATTCACTCTCACTTGCACTGCCCCTTACTTTCACTCACCTACATAGTCACACTCTTTCATTCTCACTCAGTCTCAATTATTTTCACACACCGTTATGTTTTACTAATTTTCACTCACTAATTCCCCCATCACTCAAGCACTTTTGGTCACACATGCTAACACATGCTCATGTGCTCACACATACATAAGCTCTCTCATTAACACTCAACGTATATTTACTTACATTCACTCCTTCACTTACACTGATTCTCACCCACTCTTTCTCACTCCAAGTTTCTGCATGCTAAATCTTGATTACTCATTTTCATACACCCTCACAATCATTTCCACAGTCACAGTCTCACTTTCATTCTATAATTCTCATTCAATCTCACTTATTCTCATTGTCTCTGAGTCACTAATTTGTACTCACTCTTACACTCATGCTTGCCTATTCTCACGTATCCCCTCTGTCACCACTCTCACTCACTTTAATGCTATGTCTTTTTCTGGCTCTCTTACTCTTTTTCTCTCAACCACATGTATATATGCAACGTTGAGATTTGTTTACTTTCAGCTACCTGTGCCAGCCCACATCAGCTGCCTATGTTGGAGAAACAATTGAGACAGTCCCAGAGCACCTTCCTGCCGCAGGTACTGAAGAAGGAAAGTGAAATCCGTACCCTGTACTTACTTCAGATTTCAATCTGTTCTTTTTTCACCATAACCTTTACCAACATATCACAATTTGGAGTGGTGTTAGTGAGAATCTTAACCTTTCACCGCATTGTGACAAGATGGGAGAAGTTGAGAGGACAGGTTGATTGGCGACCAGGGACAGTTGGCTGATGCCCAAGGCTCCCAAAACAGCCTTTACAGGTGATACTGCCGCTTATCACATATGGGGAGTTTGCAAAAACAACAGGTGATGGACCGAATGAGGATCAATGTCACACATTCAACCCAGTCAAAAGATCTGGGTCCTAATCCATCGTTTTTTTGCACTCCACACCACCCTGGGTTAGACAATGGCGATATGCAAATCAGCTCTGACCCTGTGCCCCATGGGAACAGTCCAGTCCGAACTACAAAAGCCATGTCCTTCCCAGAACGGAATCAAGCATCCGAGGACCGGACCGGTTTCGAGGTAACACCTCTCATCAGCCCGGCTAGCTTGACTCCAGTGGTGTGGAGTGCCTGGGACCCACGTCTGGGCATCCCCAGTACACTTATAGCGAGTTTGCAAAAACAACAGGTGATGGACCGAATGAGGATCAATGTCACACATTCAACCCAGCCAAAAGATCTGGGTCCTAATCCATCGTTTTTTTGCACTCCACACCACCCTGGGTTAGACAATGGCGATATGCAAATCAGCTCTGACCCTGTGCCCCATGGGAACAGTCCAGTCCGAACTACAAAAGCCATGTCCTTCCCAGAACGGAATCAAGCATCCGAGGACCGGACCGGTTTCGAGGTAACACCTCTCATCAGCCCGGCTAGCTTGACTCCAGTGGTGTGGAGTGCCTGGGACCCACGTCTGGGCATCCCCAGTACACTTATAGCGAGTTTGCAAAAACAACAGGTGATGGACCGAATGAGGATCAATGTCACACATTCAACCCAGTCAAAAGATCTGGGTCCTAATCCATCGTTTTTTTGCACTCCACACCACCCTGGGTTAGACAATGGCGATATGCAAATCAGCTCTGACCCTGTGCCCCATGGGAACAGTCCAGTCTGAACTACAAAAGCCATGTCCTTCCCAGAACGGAATCAAGCATCCGAGGACCGGACCGGTTTCAAGGTAACACCTCTCATCAGCCCGGCTAGCTTGACTCCAGTGGTGTGGAGTGCCTGGGACCCACGTCTGGGCATCCCCAGTACACTTATAGCGAGTTTGCAAAAACAACAGGTGATGGACCGAATGAGGATCAATGTCACACATTCAACCCAGTCAAAAGATCTGGGTCCTAATCCATCGTTTTTTTGCACTCCACACCACCCTGGGTTAGACAATGGCGATATGCAAATCAGCTCTGACCCTGTGCCCCATGGGAACAGTCCAGTCCGAACTACAAAAGCCATGTCCTTCCCAGAACGGAATCAAGCATCCGAGGACGGGACCGGTTTCGAGGTAACACCTCTCATCAGCCCGGCTAGCTTGACTCCAGTGGTGTGGAGTGCCTGGGACCCACGTCTGGGCATCCCCAGTACACTTATAGCGAGTTTGCAAAAACAACAGGTGATGGACCGAATGAGGATCAATGTCACACATTCAACCCAGTCAAAAGATCTGGGTCCTAATCCATCGTTTTTTTGCACTCCACACCACCCTGGGTTAGACAATGGCGATATGCAAATCAGCTCTGACCCTGTGCCCCATGGGAACAGTCCAGTCCGAACTACAAAAGCCATGTCCTTCCCAGAATGGAATCAAGCATCCGAGGACCGGACCGGTTTCGAGGTAACACCTCTCATCTGCCCGGCTAGCTTGACTCCAGTGGTGTGGAGTGCCTGGGACCCACGTCTGGGCATCCCCAGTACACTTATAGCGAGTTTGCAAAAACAACAGGTGATGGACCGAATGAGGATCAATGTCACACATTCAACCCAGTCAAAAGATCTGGGTCCTAATCCATCGTTTTTTTGCACTCCACACCACCCTGGGTTAGACAATGGCGATATGCAAATCAGCTCTGACCCTGTGCCCCATGGGAACAGTCCAGTCCGAACTACAAAAGCCATGTCCTTCCCAGAACGGAATCAAGCATCCGAGGACGGGACCGGTTTCGAGGTAACACCTCTCATCAGCCCGGCTAGCTTGACTCCAGTGGTGTGGAGTGCCTGGGACCCACGTCTGGGCATCCCCAGTACACTTATAGCGAGTTTGCAAAAACAACAGGTGATGGACCGAATGAGGATCAATGTCACACATTCAACCCAGTCAAAAGATCTGGGTCCTAATCCATCGTTTTTTTGCACTCCACACCACCCTGGGTTAGACAATGGCGATATGCAAATCAGGTCCGGTCCTCGGATGCTTGATTCCGGTCTGGGAAAGATATGGCTGTTGTAGTTCGGACTGGACTGTTCCCATGGGGCACAGGGTCAGAGCTGATTTGCATAAAGCCATTATCTGACCCAGGGTGGTGTGGAGTGCAAAAAACGATGGATTTAGGCCCAGATCCTTGTACTGGGGTGAATGTAAGACATTGATCTACATTCTGTCCATCAAATTGTTTTTTGTAATTATAACATATGGGGAGGCACTAAGGTGTGTCAGGCCACTGAGGCCATAAGTAGGACTTTGTCCATCCTAGGCAATCTGTGTGATGGCTGGTGTAATGCATGTGCCATCTATGAGGCAGATATCACTGCACCAGGCTGCTGCTTGACCCTTTCTCCCACTGGGGATTCAACTTGTGTTTTTATAACACCAGTAGTGAATAATAGTGGGGATGGAGGGTGGGGGGTGCATGGACGGATATATCTTACTGTAAATATTTTAATTACATGAACAGTTAATAAATGATGACAATAGTGAATTATAGGCTATTATTTACTATTGTTATAATTAAAAAGGGTTAGAAATTAAGAGCACAAAGCCCTGATGTCTGAGAGAGTGAGGTACCACTGATTAATAGCCATCTATTAGCATCCAAAGGGCTAATATGAGGATAAGAAAGGGAGAATAAAGAAAGTAAACCATATAGCCTAGAGCTCTGCTTACTGTCTGTTAATGCGTCTGCTCTCATGACCTCTAAGGCTATGTTTAGCAAGGGCTAACTAGGGGTACAAAAGGACAAACCAGTGGTAGCTGCTGGGTGCAGAAACAGAATATTGAGTTGCACAAATATCGAATCAATATCGTGGGTCAGAAATATCGACCGCAAGAATATCGTGGTCAAAAATATCGACTTAAGGTAAGTAATATCGACTTAAAAAATATCGAAGTGATTAATATTGTTTGCAAAAATATAGTTGTTAAAAATATCTGTTTTTATTATTGTCATTTATTTTAGTTCATATTTTATATGTATGTGATGTGATGTAGGTTTTTTTGTATAAGAATTGTTTGTATTTTTAATATATGTGTTACATTTTTAGTAGTTAATAATTTATTTGAAAGGCTATGGGGTTATAGGGGAATAGAGTGGGAAGTAATTTAATTATATTAAATGTATGATCTTTTTATTTGAAATTTGCATTTTTAGTTCCGTAGCTGGTTGTGGGTTTATAGGGGAATAGGGTGGGGAGTAATTTAAATATATTCCATTTATTGATTCATTTTCATTTATTAATATTTGTTTAATTGATATGTTATATTGTTACATGTGTAAATAATGTATTAATAATTAATTAATAATTGGGTGCTAATTAATTATGGTAATTTTGTAATTAATTTTAGGTGTGTGTTGTGGTGTTTATATGTGTAAAGGTTGGAAATTAATTTATTTTTAATTTATGAATTAATCATTTGTTGTTAATTATTTTAAATGAATTAATTTGTAATTCATTTTGGTAATAGTGTAATTCATTGTAGGTGTTTGTTGTGGCTTTTATAGGTGTAAAGGGTGGGAAGGGTGGGAAGTAATTTAGGGGGCCCCATCAGGATGTCCGGCGGATTTCCTGACATCTGATCCCACCGCCACCCATTTCCCCACGCCATATTACTATGGCCAGGGGGATCAGGGCAGACCCCGCCATCCATATTATGATGGGGGCGGACACATGCCCATTGCCGCCACGGAAAAGCATGCGGGAATCTCTTGTGGGCCCCCAGAGATTCTGGGGGGTGGGGGGTGCACAAGGGGGGTACCTATGGTGCCTGTCACGTTGTGCATTGAAATGCATGACGTGCATTTTTAGCATTGCGGCGGGCGGTGCTGGATGCGCCCGCCAGTGTGGCACGCGCATCCTAATGGCCAAAGTCTGCCCGTCATTCTAATGACCCCCTTAGTTTTAATTGATGGATTTATAATTGGTTGTTAATTAATTTTAATTAAATAATTAGTTATTAGTTTGGGTAATTTTGTAATTAATTTTAGGCTTGTGTTGTGGTGTTTATAAGAGTAAAGGGGGAAGTAAGCTATGTTTATTAATTAATATATAGTTGTTAATTAATGTTAATTAATTGATATTTATGTGGGGTAATTGTTTATTTTTGATGTGTTGTTTTTACTTTTAAAGGGGTAAAGGGAGGGTGGGTATTAAGTACATTTTTATTATTTAATTATTAGTTAACAGTAATAGTTTTTAATTTTAAAATATGTTTTGGTTGTGTTTTATTGTTTTTTAGTTTAATTATGTGTGTGTTGTGGATATTTTATAGTTAAAGTGTGTGTAGTCAATTAATGTTTATTTGTTCGTTATGAATATTATTTATTTATTTATTATTAATTATTTTAATTATGTAAATACATGTGTTATTAGTGTGGTGTTATAGGGCAGGAAAAAAAAGAAATTTATTTATGTTTTAATAAAAAAAATGTTTGTAAATATTTTCTAATGAAAAAAATGATTTTGTTGTAAATGTATTTATTATTTTATTTTAGATAATATTTGTAGGTTTTTGTTATGTGTAATTAATATTATAATATGTGTTCTTTTTAGAAGTTTAATATTTTTTTTTATTTATTAATTTTTCCTATTTTGTTATTTTTAAAAATATATGTATATTTTTTCCAAGTGTTTGAGTGTGAATAGTAATTTTTTTTATCCAGTATCCAACACTTTCCCTACTGTTGCATTCACTAGAGTGGGAATAGTAATTTTTACCCCTCGGCTATCCAGCACTTTCCCTACTGTTGCACTCACCGGAGTGGGAATAGTATTTTTTTTTTTTTTTTTTTTTTTAGTTTAGTAAAGTTTTATTTTGTTTAAGAGAAATAGTACAGCATTATACAACAGCATGATAAAAATCAGAACCAATATGAGAAAACAATGAGAGATAAATGGAGAGGAAAAATGGTTCAGATAAAATATGAAAAGGAAGAAAATGGAAGAAAGAAAGAGAGAGAAGAAAAGAAAGGAAAAAAGAGGGGGAGAGAGAAAGAGGAAGAGAGGGTTAGGGAGGGGGAGAAGATGATAAGAAGGTAGAGAAAGGCAGCCAGGTAAGATCAGACTTAATTTTTAAAGTGACAGAAGAAGAAGAAGCAATTGCAATTCTGTGCTCATCACATATGAAATTCCACCATGTATGCACAGACAATTTGGAATTATCCTTCCAGCAAGACAAAATTACTTTGAAAGCAGTTGCAATGAAAAGATCAAATAATTTAGCATTATATGAATGTAAGTCTAAAACATCAGATAGGGAACCTAAAAAAATGTGCAACGCTGAGAATGGTTCAGAAAAATGAAAAATGCGCATGCAATAATCCCAAACTGAGCTCCAAAAAGTTAGAACAGAAGGGCAATCAAACAAGAGGTGTTTGAGTGTGCCAGGGTGAGAGGAACAGGACCAACAAAGGGGGGAGGATGAAGGGGAGAATTTTGTTATGCTTACAGGGGTAATAAGAGCTCTATGGTATAGAAAAAAAAGTGACTGAGTAATACGAGCTGAAATCGAAGTCTTAAACAATTTACACCATAAGCGATCCCAAACATCAACAGATAACGAGAAAGATAAATCAGTTTCCCAAACAATTTCAGTAATGGTTTTAGGTCTAAGATCAACATTATCTAATAACAGTTTGTAAATTAGAGCAGCTTTGGGGATTTGTTGAGTAAACATAGGATATAGAGGAGTGGAAGGAGTAAGGGAAGGAATGAGATCAAAAGTAGGAAGGGTAGATAAGTGAGATAAAATGGCAGAAGTAATAATGTCATATTCTTTGCGAAAATGTACAGGTAAATCAAACATGGTTTGCATTACAGAAAATGAAATAATGGAGGAATCAGAGAAAAACTGGTATACAAACATAATATCCTTTTCTTTCCAATACTTGAAATAAAAAGATTTACCCTTGTACTTAAGATATTTGTTATACCATACACTAGAGGAAAGAAAACATTGTAAGGGGGATGAATCTTTCGAGAATACAGTGTGTAGCAGAGTATGTGAGTATTTCAGTACAGGGTGGGTAGTCAAGAATGAACAATTTGACATAAAAAGAGATTGTTGGAAAGTAAAATCTTTTAACAAGGACCGTTCGATTGCAATCCATCTGGGCAGAGGGGTATCATTGAAATTGAAAGCCAATGAGAAAGCTTGTTTTATTAAAAAGGCAGAGTGGTATGGTTGAAAGTCAGGAAAGCGAACCCCACCTTCGGATTTTGGGCGTATAAGTAAGGCAATACGAGGTCTTTTATTATTCCACAGAAATTTGGAGCAGATGGAGTTCAGCCGGTTAAAATATAATTTAGGGATTTTCACAGGAAGCATGGAGACAGTATATAAAATATGTGGGGAAATCATCATTTTAATGGTGTCTAAACGACCCCACCATGAAAGGAAAAGGGGAGACCATGATTGAAGAAGCGATTGAATTTTTTGAGTAAGAGAGGTAAAGGTCAGTTTAAGTGTTTCACCTAAGGTAGAGGAGAACCAAATACCCAAGTATTTGATCTTGGAGGGACACCAGGCAAAATCAGTTGATGCAAACATATATTAGTAACAGGATGAGTTTAGGGGTAGGACCTCCGTTTTAGAGAGATTAAGCTTATATCCAGAAACAGAGGAGTATAAGCGGACTTCCTCTAAAAATGGAGGGAGGGAAGAAACAGGATTCGCCATGTAAACCAGGACATCATCGGCATAGGCCGAAATTTTTGTCTCAATCGATGACAATTTGAACCCATTAATTAGGGGGTTAGAGCGGATTTTAATGAGGAAGGGTTCAAGGCAAAGAATAAAAAGTAAAGGGGACAGAGGGCAGCCTTGTCTCGTTCCTCTGGATAAGGGGAAGAATTTTGAGAATTGATTATTGACAAAAACACTTACACGAGGAGCAGAATAAAGTAGTTTAACTAAAGAAATGAAGGAGGGACCAAACCCAAACCATTGTAATGATTTAAACATGAAATTCCAATTAATACGGTCAAACGCTTTCTCAGCGTCCAGAGATAGGGCAGCGAGGGGGGCTTTAAATCGTTTACTTTGTGAAATAATATTGGCAAAAACACGGGCATTGTCAGCAGCAAGTCTACCTTTCACAAAACCAACTTGATCAGTGCTGATTAGCAGAGGGATAAGGGATTCGAGGCGGGCAGCTAAAATTTTGGCAAAAATTTTACAATCGTAATTAATCAGGGAGATGGGACGAAAGTTTTTACAAAGGGAATGGTCTTTGTCAGGTTTGGGGATTATGATTATTAGAGCATCCAAAAAGGATCCAGAAGCTTTGGCATTGGTAATAAAGGAGTTGAAAAGTTGTAAGAGATGAGGGACAAAAATAGAGTGCATGGTGGAGTAAAATTCAATTGGGAGACCGTCTGGGCCAGGGGCTTTCGATTTCTTTAGGGAGGTAATTGCCTTGAGAATTTCCTGAGGAGTAATTTCAGTTTCTAGTTGAAGGAATTCAGTAGGGAGAGATGGGGGAGGGGGTAGGTCTTTGAAAAAACGGGAGAGGTCATCATCATCAGGGTGCGTATCATCAGTATAAAGGAGTTTATAGTAGTTATGGAATACTTGTGCAATATCCTCATCAGAAGAAACCAGTGTGTTGGTTACTTCGTTGAGAATAGGGCCAATTGATTTTCGTTCAGATTTAATTTTGAGATAATTTGCTAGCATTTTTCCAGCTTTATTCTGACCCCCATGAAATTTAGATTTAATCTTCAAGAGGGTGTTACAAGCTTCAACTGTGGCAATTTGATTGAGGTCAGATTTGGCTTTGATAAGTTGGAGGAGAGCGTCAGGATTCTTGGAGGAAAAGTAAGAGTGTTCTAGGGTCTTGATGTTGGAGAGTTGGGCGGTATATTTAGCATGATTGAGTTTCTTTTTTTTAGATACATAAGAAATAGTGAAACCTCGTAAAGCAGCTTTAAAGGCATCCCAAATATTCGAAACTGACGTGTCATGAGGTAAATTGAGGGAAAAGTATTCAGAGATGAAATCTTTAACTTTAGACATAAAAACAGAATCGGAGAGAAGGAAGGTGTTAAATTTCCATCGATTAAAAGAGGAGGAGGTTTGGGTCAGGTCAAAAGTAGCATAAACAGGTGCATAATCCGACAAAAAAATAGAACCAATTTCGGACTTCTGAATCGCAGGGAGAAGGGATTTGCTGACTAGAATATAATCGATTCTGGACCGGGTGTGGTGAACATTGGAGTAAAACGTATATTCTAGTGAGTTCGGATTGCATGTTTTCTACACATCGAATAGGGGACGGGAGGCAATGGCTGATTGGAAGGATTTATGTGTCTTATCAGGTTGGAATTTGGAGGAAGATAGTCTATCTGAAAAGGGATCTAGCCATTGGTTAAGGTCACCAGCTATGATAATGTTAGGGCAGTCAATGGAGGAGATGAGGATTTTGACGTCAGTCCAAAATTTAGGATCTGGTCGGACAGGTCCATAAATATTTAGGAGCACCATAGTTTTGTTTTGTATAGTCACTTTTGACATAACCCAGCGACCTTTATCATCCGATTGAGAAGAGAGAATTTGAACATCCAAACCTTTACGAAATAGTATAGCAACACCACCTTTTTTATCAATAGCAGGAGAAAATACAACTTGACCCACCCAAGCCCTCTTAAGTTTCAACGATTCAACATCTGTACAGTGAGTCTCTTGGAGAAAAGCAATCTGAGCATTTAACTTGGATAAATGGGACAGTACCTTTTGACGTTTAACAGGGTTGCCAAGACCACGAACATTCCACGTTACGAAATTACACATGATGGAAGGCAAGGGAGGAGGGTAACATCTGGGTCCAATAAACTGCGGGTGAACAACTACGAGGAAAGACATTGGAGACAAACATGTTAGAGATGAGAATCAAATACAGAATATGAACAAAGGCAAGAAAAATCGGGTAAAAATAGAGAAACAGTAGATGAGTGAGCATTACAAGCATAAGGAAAAGAGAGGAGAAGGAATGAAGAGTACGGGAAGTAACAATAAGAGAGGAAAAAAGAGATACAAAAAAGAGAACGGAACATAAATGAACAAGGGGAAAACATGAATGGCCTGTGAAAAGAAGAAAAAGAGAAGAAAGAAAGAGAAGGAGAAAGATAACAAACAGATCAGGGCAAAGAAGCCAGATCTGAGAGAAAAGAGAATACCAAGACAGTAGGAGCATGGAGACGCCGGCGCAGGCGCCAACCACACAGAGCGAGGAAAACGCGGGAATATAAATAGGATATAATCAAAAAGAAGAAAAGTCGTAGCAAAGAATTACAAGGAAGAGACCATGACAAGGCCACAACAGTTGTCAGGACATAAGATAAGTGAATGCAGGAAATAGAAAAGAATTATTATCAGTCATTGGTGTCTATCGAGGAAGTAGAGGGAGAAACAGTTTGGAGATACTCTCGAAGCTTTAGAGGATCATCAAATGTACGGGAACGACCATTGTGAGTTATTTTGCAGAGACAAGGATGTAGGATCCCATATTGAATGTTCAATTCCCTCATACGTGGTCGCAGATTAAGGAACTCCTTGCGACGTGCATTCGTGGCGTTTGATAAGTCCTGGGCAATAAAGATGGTGTGGCCCGGCCAAATGAGGCGACGCTTCAGTCTTGCGGCTTTAAGAACAGTCATCAATTCGGTGAATTCAAGAAAAAGCAGGATAATACCTCTAGGTTTGGTCGGGTTGGACGTTGGACGGCCCAAACGATGAGCACGCTGTATGTTTAAAGGAGTAGATTCTGGTTGGAGTTCCAAAAGTTCATAGAGGAATTTGCGGACGAAGGACACCATGTTGGCCCCCTCAAGGGACTCCGGAACACCATAAATACAGAGGTTATTCCTCCTGTTACGATTTTCAAGGTCCTCTGTGTGAAGTTTCAACTGCTGTATCTCCTTGTCAAGAATAGGAATTTTCGTAGATACATCCTGGACGTCACTGATGCGTTGTTCTAGTTGCAGGACCTTGTTCCCCATGATGACCCATCTATCTTCTATCTGCTTGAGCTTCTCGTTAGTTGCCAACATGAAAGGTTGTAAACCACGAACCTCTTCTAGAATAGAATCCAGCACAGGGTTCGGAGAGGTGCGAATTGGAGATGGAGGGTCATTCTTAAGGCGTTTCGGTTTGGTACCGGTGACAGACGATCTCGGATGACCCGCGTCCTGAGACATGATGCCAACAGAGGGGCAAACTAAGAGGACCGCAGGAATGGAAGCCACACCGCAATAGCCAAAAAGTTGAGACCCTATATGTAGAGCCAGAAGAGGCACTGGAAGGAAGAGGTCATATAAGAGGTAATAAGGAGCAACAGAGAAGCAATACCTCAAATCCACAGGACATGCGTCGAAATGGAGCGAGAATCAATTCAAAACGCAGTCGAAAAACCATCCATGAGTATGGCAGTAGAGAAACAGCAAAGCGTCCATAATAAATGAGACCCTAGGGGATCAGTTGATGTTCCACAGAGGATAGTAAGCAGATGAGAGGAAGGAATTGAGCATTGCGCAGGAAGCACCACAAAATGGCCGCCGCTATGCAGTATTAACGTAATTAGAAGCTATGAAGAGAGCTATGGCGCCAAAAGTCATGGAGACAGAGTGGCAGCATGATGCGTGTCCCTTACAACATACCTTATCAGAATATGTCCATTTGTTGCAGCAGGAGGACAACAGGCTGTTGAGGCGGCAGATATAAAAGAAAAACGGGACGCGAGCGCGGCAGCACAAAATGGCGGCCGCTCACGTCCCGCAGTAGCTGAGGAAGGTGCAGCGGTAAAAGTCGATGAAAGCGGCAATTAGGAGCGCCGCTGCATCTCGCAACACACGGGGACCATGTTCCGCCGTGCAGGGATGCAATTTGCCGGTCTCCGCATGCGGGTAAAGTATCAGGAAAAGAGTTAAGATTCCCGGGTCGTCACGGAGCTCACGGAGGCAGCGCCATCACTCGCCGGCGCGTGGGAATAGTAATTTTTAACTCTCCGCTATCCTGCACTTTCACTACTGTTGAACTCACTGGGGTTGGTATAGTAATTTTTACCTCTCTGCTATCAGACACTTTCCCTACTGTTGCACTCTCTGGTGTGGGAATAGAAATTTTTACCTCTCAACTATCCAACAATTTCCTACTGTTGCACTCAATGGAGTGGGAATACATTTTTTTAGCCCTCCGCTATCCAACACATACTCTACTGTTGCATTCAGTGGAGTGGCAATACTAATTTTTACCACTCCGGATCCAACATTTTCCCTACTGTTCCACTCTTTGGAGTGGGAATAGTAATGTTTGTGGCTTCACCATCCAACACTTTCCCTACTGTTGCACTCACTGGAGTTTGAATAGTAATTTTTAATCCTCAGCTATCCAACACTTTTCCTTCTGTTGCTCTTACTGGAGTGGGGAAAGTAATGTTTACTCCTCCGCTACCCAACACTTTCCCTACTGTTGCACTCCCTGGAGTGGGAATAGTAATTTTTACCCCTTCACTATCCAACACTTTTCCCTACTGTTGCATTCACTGGAGTGGGAATAGTAATTTTTACCCCTCCGCTATCCAGCACTCACCGGAGTGGGAATAGAAATTTTTATCTCTCCACTATCCTGCACTTTCCCTACTGTTGCACTCTTTTGGGTTGGAATAGTAATTTTTACCTCTCTGCTATCCAACACTTTCCCTACTGTTGCTCTCTCTGGCGTGGGAACAGTAAACGCTACTGTTGCATTCAGTGGAGTGGAAATACTAATTCTTACCACTCCGGATCCAACATTTTCCCTACTGTTCCACTCTTTAGAGTGGGAATAGTAATGTTGTGGCTTCACCATCCAACACTTTCCCTACTGTTGCACTCACTGGAGTTGGAATAGTAATTTTTACCCCTCCGCTATCCAAGACTTTCCCTACTGTTGCTCTTACTGGAGTGGGGAAAGTAATGTTTACTCCTCCGCTACCCAACACTTTCCCTACTGTTGCACTCTTTGGAGTGGGAATAGCAATTTTTGCCCATCCGAAATCCAACACTTTCCCTACTGTTGCACTCACTGGAGTTGGAACAGTAAATATAATTATTTTGCTCTCCAAAATTTTTCCTACTGGTGCACTGATTGTTTTGGACAAGTTTAAGTTCGAATATTTTTTCATAGTTTAATGTTTTAATTTCGTTCTGAATTTTTTTTTAGATTTTAAATTATTTATATATATATATATATATATATATATATATATATATATATATATATATACATATATATATATATATATTATTTTTATACAATTTTAAAGTTTTAAAATAAATTAAGAAGAATACTTTATTAATTATTTTAAAGTAAATATATATATGTATAAATTATTATGTTTGTGTTTTTTTAAATGAAGTTTATTTGTAATATTTTTTAAATATGTATTTTACATTTAATTTATTTTGTTAAAATTAATATTAATGTATAATACATTTAATACATATTATTTCATTTTATATATATTTAAATCCTACATCCTATATTCGTGATACCACTGACTTCATGAGAACTATATGTGATATTGCATGGGAGTCAGACATGTTAATAATTGTTCTTGATGTAACTGAATTATATACATGCATCTCCCACCAACATGGCTTACATGCAGTTGAATATTTTCTTAAAACATGATCACTGAGGTTTTCAAAACATAATGTGATGTTACTAGAATTTTTGTCTTTTTGCTTCAGCAATAACATTTTCCTGTTTCAGAAACAATATTTTAGGCAGTGTAGGGGTACGGCGATGGGAACCTGCTTCGCCCCCAACTACGCAAATTTATTCATCGGCTGGTGGGAGAAGCAGGTTGCCTGGGCTGATGAAAATCAGCACTGGGTCTCATCAATTGAAGGCTGGTACCATTACATCGACGACCTTTTCATATTTTGGAAAGGTCCTCGAACAGAAGCTGAGTCTTTTATCATACATTTTAATGACAATACAGTGAACCTGCATTTCAGTGGCAACATAAGTGATACTGAGGTTGATTTTTTAGATCTAAAGGTCTTCATTAAAGACGGTAATATATGTACATCCCTCTACCGTGAGGCCACTGCAGGAAATTTGATCCTTGAACCCAGTAGCTGTCATCCCATATCTCTTAAGAACAGCATTCCAGGCGGAGAACTGCTCCGTATCAAAAGAAATTGCACAAGATCTACTGATTTCGAAACAGCAGCTCACAAATTAATGTCGAGGTTCCGAGTAAGAGGGTACTCGGACCAAATACTAGAAGAAGCATATGATGAAGTTCGAATAATTCCTAGAACTAATTTTCTTAAAGACAAGAAAAAGACATGTGCGAGGGAAGATAATACACCCAGATTTATTACAATTTTCTCAAGAGAGTTCAAAGAAATACATAACATCATGAAACAGAACTGGCAGATTCTAAAATCAGACATGACTATAGGTAAAGAGTTAGTCTGTTATCCAAAAATTCACGTATAGAAATAATCGCTCACTGAGGGATCTCCTAGTGCACAGTCATTTTGACTCAGTACCACACACAACGAGACTGGAAAATTTGACGGGATTCTTTCCTTGTCAAAATTGCAAAGCATGCAAGGCAAGTACCAAACAAACAAGTTACTCAGTCCCAGGGAAACCACTAGTCAGAAAAATAATAAAAAATGTAATGTGTACCACCCCATTCTGTGTTTACTGCCTCATATGTCCATGCAATCTGCAATACATAGGCAGCACAATTCACCCAGTAAAGAGGAGAATCTTAGAACATGCCAGGGCAATACAATATAATGACCCAAATTATCCAGTAGCAAGGCACTTTGCGAAAGAACACAGAAGTGATCAGAATCTCCTGCGCTTTTTCTGCCTTGACTAAGTCCCTATCAAGGAAAGAGGCAGAGATAGCGAAATCCAGCTACGCCGTCTTGAGTCGAGATACATTATTGATCTCAATACGAGAACTCCCTTTGGGTTAAACACAGAAGAATAGTTAGCCATACATTTAGGTAAGTTAGTCCCAGCCTATGTGAATATATACTCTTTGATTAGTCTGAAAGTAGTACTTGCAAAGCCAAACTTATGATTAACTCTGAATGAATTAATTGGTTGACCATGCATCATGAATAAGGGTTCGAAAAAATGAAGAGTGAATACTTCTTTTTAATTTTAAAATGTATTTGCAAATATGATGATTTGGGGCAAGATACCTTTTCTTTATGATTACAAAATGACAAATAATTAAGAGAAGAATGAATTACTAGCATGTTTCAACAAAATGATTTATCATGTTTGACTATGCCCATCCAGGGCTCGATATTTTCTTTTCACCTTGTTTCATGTGTTTAAAAAAAGCCAGTTGTTTAAAGCAGTGGTATTGATACACTCTAAGATGGCCGCATCTTTAGCATGAAATTTAGTCCATCGTTGGTGTTTATTACAGGAAATGATGCTATTCAATCAAAACTTTATTTAAATTTTAATTATTGTGCTGGAAAGTAACAGCTAGAGGAAGGCGCAAAGCCAAAACGCGTCCTGTTGCTACAATTGTGAAAAAGAATAAAGAATAACTAACCTTATCCACCGAGTGTGGTCCGTTCTCTTGCTTGAGAGGGAAATTGAGCGGTGATATTTAAATTGATATTCTTTACATTGATATTCTTTATTCGATATTTTTGCACCTACCTGTGAAGGTATGGGAGTCGATATTTTTGTAGTCTATGGGGCCTATTAGGATGGCGGGCTGACGAAAGTCCACCCGCCACCCTAGCGGTGCGGGGACTGGCCACCAGTAGTGCGGCGGTCCCGCTCCAGCAATTAGGATGCCACCGCCACCATGGCGGTGGCATCCTCCATTCCCAGCATTGTGGCGGGCAGTGCTCACAGCATCCCCCACCACAATGCTTGGAATGCACTGTGTGCATTGTCATGTACAAGGTGACAGGCACCACACGGTGCCTGCCACCTTGTCCATGACAAAGTAGGGGGGTACTGTGCACCCCCCCGAACTGAGCTATCCATATGCCTTTGTTGCCGGCATGGAAAGGCTGCTTCCCACTCCCATTGTAATATGGATGGTGGTGTCTAGCAGACGCAGCCACCATATCAGGCCCCTTTTCTTCCCAATCACCTGTGTGACCGGCGGAAAACCGGCGGACGGAAATGGCATGCAGGTGGAGTAGAATGTCAGGTGGACCGCCACCGACATGTGGGCGGTGGCAATCCGCCCGACATTCTAATAGACCCCTATATATTTTTGTCAATATTCTGAACATCAATATTTTTTACATCGAAATTCTATCAGTGAACCAGCTATTCATATCCCTTCTGGATAATCATAACTGACGTTCATGAAGTAACCTAGCATATCTGCCTTGTGAGGAAAAATCTGCAGCACCGTGACTGGGGATTATACCTCATTCATACTGCAAACTAAGGTAACACAGGCACAAGCCAGCACAGTACTAATATACAAGAAAACATTAGATCTTCTCTGTATCTTCCATCATTTATCCTACACCCTTCTGGATCAAATGTAAGAGTTGTAGGATGCCCAGAACATTTTGTTACAGGACACCTCAATCTATTGTCTGCATGGGTACCCTGTATTTTCATGCTGAGGCATCCTCACAGCACCAACAGTCCTTTAACACCACAGTAAACGAAGATGATGCGCTATATAGCCAGTAATCCAATAACATATTTTAGAGTAAAATTGGAATATTTGCTGTTCTAGCTGACATTTCATGTTCCACTTGGGTGAACAGTGATTTCAGAATTCTTTGCTACTGTATGTGGCTTCTGATTGATGAATTATGCGCAACGGATGAATCGGTTCAGTTCATTTCCTTGTGAGAGACTTATTATCCTCAATGGGATAAACAAACAACATGGAATCATTGGATATAGATGGACATTGTGTTGCTTTCTCAACATTTAAAAAGTCAGTCAGGAAACAAACTATTGATTGAATGGCCATATACTGCCACATACTTCCACTGTATGGATGATGAATGTCTCTTTGAATTGCTAACAGTTGTCTTATGGAAACATTATGAATACTTATAAAGTGCATTGTGCAAGTGACTGTAGATTAGGGTTGGGCGGTGAACTCCACTTTGCCGGCAGAGTTTGCAGAGTTTTGCCCACTCAACACTCCGTGGAATTCCGAAAACTCCGCGAACTGGGGCGGAGCAGGTTTATTCCTCTTGCACGGCTCACCAAACATTAAGTTGGCAAGAGCAAACAAGGAAAATCATATGCTAGACCACCTCACAGCGAGAGTTCCGAATGTGAGTGGTTATGGTAGGTCCCTATTTCTTGCTTAGGTTACCTGCCGCTGCTCACATTTAGGAAGCGGCCCCTTGAGTAGAACAGTTACTCAAGCGGCATCAAGAAGTAGCGCCCTCTTGCACTGTGCGTGGTGGTGTTCACACTGTTTTTACAGTGCAGGACCAGCTGAGTGCAAGCAGTGTGATTTACTGCACTCTGCCACTTGCGGAACTCAGCGGAGCGCGACAGACTTTTTCCGGCACTTAGCGGAGTTCCATGTAGCAGAACTCTGCCCAGGCCTTCTGTAGATAAATGTTGATGTACATGGGTGTGTGGTAGACTTACACTATTGAGTTTTTTCCGGTCAGATAATGGAAATAATAAATGTCTATCAGCCTTATTCATGAAGCCGAAATCGGCTCGCAAAGGGTCAGATTCTGAGAATCTGGCCCTTTGAGAGTGCGATTTTTGCATTTGGGATTCATCATCCCAAATGCAAAAATCGCTAATTGCAATCTCGCAATTTTGCGAGGAATTACATTTAAGGAATCTCTATTTGAGATTCCTTAAATGCAATTCATCATCCAATTTTGTATTGCGAATTCGCAATTTCTGGCTGCAATTTACCGCGAGGTCAGACCTTGTGGTAAATTGCGAAAACTCAGAATAATGGTTTTAAATGCATTTTTCTGAGTTGCATGTTACACACACACATGTCCTTTGGACATGTGTGTGTGCAACACCTGTGTAAAATTTCATTTGAGGGGTGCTACAGGATGTCCTTTGGACACCCCTGGCACCCTTCAAATCGCTATCTTATTTGCGATTAGCTAATTGCTAATCGCAAATAAGGAATACTCCCCATTCATTCCTATGGGCCTTTTGGCCCATAAGACTGAATGGCGAGTTATTCCTTATTTGCGATTAGCAATTTGCTAATCGCAAATAAGGATTATGTAGGAATCGCATTTCTTTATGCAATTTCTACATGAATCCCGTTTTGCGAGTCCTTAATAGCGATTCGCTATGAATCGCTATTAGGGGCTCGCAAAACGGGAGAATGATGAATCAGGCTGTAAATGCTGGAGTTCAAGGCTTCTAAACATCACAGGAAATTGGCAATTGAACATGGCCTCGAACCTGTCTCACACTTCTGAGGAGTGGGGATAAAAATCTGTATATGTAGAGGTGAAAGGCTTGAAACAACAATAAACTTGAATTGAGCTAGTACAAGGATCCCCTTGAATATAAAAAATCAGCAGCAATTACCAGTCAAAAAGAACTAGAATCTCTTAAATGAATGGTTCTTTTGCAGAAGCAATTGCAAGCACAACAATTTCGCATCTGTTCAATCCGCATTAAGAGTATTTCTCTCTAAACCCCTATGTTAATTGCTAATGACTGTCATGCTGTTTGGACTGATGGAAATAGACCTTCTTCCAGAATCTTTGAATAAGTCAAACTGCATTTTAATGTTGCACTAGATTCTGTGTTTACTACTATAAAGGCAAGTTGATTGTTTCTCTCAAGAAAAGGCACAGAGAAGATGGCATGCATTCATAGAGGGCAAAAGCAACACAAAAGGAAAACAGAGCTTTGAGATGCTGGCAAATAGAAATGAGAAAGGGAAGAACTAGACATAAGTCAAGAGCATATGCCTATAGAAAACACAGTGTTTAAATACGAGGGGAATATTATGGGATGAAAACGCTCTCCAAAAGGCACAACTTTATGTATGTGCACCAATGCTACATGTAACTCGTACAACTGCTACTGTTGTTCGTACACCTGCTGCAGACTGTGGTGTTGGGCCTCAGGCCCACATTATGGAAATGAGGGACACAGACACCAGGTAACGTAGTGCAGTAACTGGCAACAAGCACGTACACCAAGGCCCTTTTATTGCCAGAGCCACGTCTAGTGAGGACGTGAGCAGTGTGAGCACGCGTACATGATGTGCCTGCTATCACTGCAGTCCGGAAAATAACGGACCGCCAGGTCACAAAACAGAGCCCAATAGAGACCCGTTTCGAGGCCTTCTTAAAAAAAACTGCCGGTGCTCAGCACCGGTGAGACTGGCCCACTTAAAGCCCTGGCTATAGCTACAGTGGTAAATTTCATATTTATTGTGGCAATAGGAAAAAAAGAATGTACTACAATATAAATAAATCTAACCTGCTAATAGATGTTATTTCTTCCTGCCACAATATCCTGTCATGCTGAAAGGCGGAGTACAGAAGTTGTATACCTGTTGTCATAGGCAGGCTGCTGTCAGCTAACAGAGCCCACAATCGGTTGCGTGCCTTTTTGGCCATACGTCCTTGGAGCGATGCAACTGTCTGGTATGAATGAATTGTGTCTGCCTGGGAAAAATAATGCTACCCTATATGTAGTTATTTTCAATGGCGAGTGTGAAAAGGTGTCCCTGTGATGATGGCATGTGGCAGCAATAGCTTGAGAGTTTGTGCGATGTTATATACCTTTATGAATAAAGACAATATTGACTAAATGTAAAGTCGTGGGGGTGTGGTTTTGGCGCCGGTCAAGATGGCCACCTGAGGGAGAAGCTCCGTGTCATCGGGACTTCTTAGGACCCGCTGGTGCAATATTTCCCACCCTTTCTTCCCAGAAACATCAGTTTCTGCCATTGGACGATGTTGGGATCCCGGGGAGCTGTTTCCCGCATTAAGCACACTGCGCTTTCCTTATTTATAGCCACGGATGGCTCTTTCACAACACATCTGCCATTTTAGGTGCTTTCCGGCTCCTCCCATTCTCAAGCATGAACTGCCTGCGTTTTTTCCTTTCTTCAGCGCTCTGTACCTGACACATAGCCCTCATTCCTGCAGCCAGTCTCTGGTGAAAAAGTGCACTACATCTTCTGCATTACAGCATTGGTTGACATCTACTCTGCTGTTTTATTCACCCCAGAACACCCTCCATTTTGTCCTCAATGCTCTGTAAGCTGCTTTACTGAATGATATGCAGCGCTGCGTTTTTGAAGATATCTTTCACTTTCTCAAGGATTGCATGGTACTTTTATTACCTTTCTGGGTGGAGTTTGCTGCTTTACCTTTCTTTGATATAATTTTGATTGCATCATTTTTTGGCGGTCTTCAGTCATGATCTTTCCAGTTATAAGTTAAACCATGCCTTCCCTCATGTGACGAGGGTGGTCAGTATTTTATTTACTTCCAGTGGACATCCAACGTCACCTCTTGTAAAGTTTGAATATCCAACATGTGTTAGTTCATGCAACGACCTCTACACTACTTTGGTGATTCTTGTATATGAATATACTGCGTAAGCCCCAATTTGTTTTTGCGCCTAAAGGGCGTACCTCATCAAAGTCTTCTCTTCCTGCTTCTGCTCTGGACTCATCTTTTACCGCAGGATCAATGGCTGGGGTGTCTTCCAATCGCACTTCCTTATCACAGTCTTCATCTAAATCATCTCTGCTGTCTTCAGGTTTTGAAACGTCTGAAGCAGGGTCCTCTTTCTCCTAACAAGGCGTCCCCTCCTATCTCTATGGAGCTTCTGTTGGAGGAAATCCATGCCTTGCGTCCTTTTGTAGAGGAAATGAACAACAAGATGCAATTCCTGGAGGAAAAATGGTGGCTTCAATGGAACAACAACTTTCGGCGGTCCAGGGCGACTCCCAGAGATTTTCTTCTTTAGAAAATGAAGTTCGCAATTTGAAACAAAATACTGAGGATTTGGAAAACCGAAATAGAAGGACTAATTTGTGCGTTCATGGTCTGCCTGAGGCTTTGGAGGGTGACGACCATGTCTCCTTTTTTACAACCTTTTTGCCAAAACTCTTAGACATGCCTTCTTTCACATCCCTCAGCATTCAGAGTGCACACTGGCTTGGCCCTAGTCCTCCACTCTCTACGTCTCCGGTCAGACCAAGAGGAGTCATCATCCTCTTCTTAAAATACATGGATCTGCTTTCAGTCCTCTCTGCAGCTAGGGCCAAGCGACACATTTCTTGACTTGGTCAGAAGGTGTTTCTTTCTCAAGATGTCTCCAATGCTATGGCAGCTACGAGGAAGGAGTTCCAAAATCTTTGTCCACCTCTTCGATCTCTTGGAACCAGATATGGTCTTTTCCATCCCTGCATGTTTAATGTGACTTTTCAAAATCGAACTTGGTCCTTTGAAGACCCTGTGGAACTTAAAAATGTTCTTCAATCTCATACTGCAAGCAACATGGACACTGCTGGCCCCTCTAATGGTTGATTAGTTTATACTTCTTTAATTGCGATGGTACTTTTTCAATACATTTGAAATGTTTTATGTTTATGGCATTGTTTATTCTGTTGGTTTAGTCATGCAATTTTTGAAATTTTTATGGTTATGAAATGGACTGTGCCGACCCTCGCCAGGGTCCATTAGTTGTCTCTTCGCTGCTCTCTTTGTGTTTTTATTTATTTATTTATTGTAGCACTTACAATATTGTTCAATTAAGGTTTCACCTGTTGCTTATGTTTGTCTTCCTTGCCTATCTTATGTTCAATAGTGGCGTAGTTTTTCTTGTGTATATGATGCTTACCGTCTTTCCTTTGTTTATCTCTATAGGTCCGTTTGTTCGTGTTCCATATCATGGTTTTGTTTCCTTTCTCTTCCTTGTCCAGATGTGGTTCCGACTTCCTGTGTTCGGGCATCTCATCTTGTCGTGTGTCATTCTTGCCCCAGTTTTCCTTCGTTTTTTTGTCCCCTCAGGTATGGTTTTTCAGTCGTCCTTTTTAGATATGTACTGTCTCTTGCTCTAGTGGTTCTCTCTTCTTTTTCCTTTCCCCTTTTCCCTGTACTCTTCCCTTTTCTTCTTTTGCCTGATCCTCCCTTCTTTATATCCTGTCTTCTTCTTTCTTACTACTTTTTGTTTCTTCTTCTACAGATGCTGGAAGATTTTGCTATTTTCTTAAACCTCCTTTCTTTCCACCTTTCTCATTTCACTTCTTTATTTTTTATCATATCACAATATTCCTGTCACCTATTTCTCCCAATTTTATGCTCATTTGCATTTTTTATCAATATTACACTGTTGTTTATACAATGTTAATCTTTTTCATTCAAAGTTATTATATGGAATGTAAAAGGTTTTAATAATCCTATAAAGAGGCAGTGAATTCTTTCACATCTAGCCTCATATAAACCGGATTTAGTTATGTTACAAGAAACTCATTTATCTGAGGCTGAAGCTCTCAAACTTAAGTGTAATTGGGTTGGCTCAGTATTGGTCTCTCCTACTAACACAAAAAAGAATGGAGTTGTTAATTTATGCCCTAAAATATTGAAATGCACTGCTGTTACACAAGATATTGACTCCGATGGTAGGTGGCTCCTAGTTAAAATTTTAATTAATAATATCCCTCTCACTGTTTTTAACCTTTATGGTCCAACTAAACCCGATCCCTCTTTTAGGCCTACTGTTACAGACAAGTTTTTTCAAAATAAAGATGAATTTTTTATACTTGGAGGTGATTGCAATCAAGTTATAGACCCTTGTATTGATCGCAAATCCCAGGTACGTTTTATTCCCCACAAAACTCACAAACAATTTCTTAACACTATCACACAGACTCAACTGGTCGACGCTTGGAGGCTATGATCCAGACCAATCAGAATGTTCCTTTTTTTCCTCTCCACTTGGATTATTATCCCAGATTGATTATATTTCTTTCTAAATCCTTGGCCCAAAACCTTGTTTCCTTCTCGATTGAGCCCATTTTAATTTCAGATCATGCTCCAGTGGTCGCTGACTTCGATTTACTTCCTCCTCACTCTAAAATGTCTAGGTGGAGATTTAATCATTATCTTTTACAGGATCCAGTTTTTTCCTCTTCTTTCACCTCCTTTGCTGAAGAATGTTTCTCTATTAATGAAGATACCTCCATGTCTCCTGTTTTAGAGTGGGATAGTTTTGAAGCCGCTGTTCGAGGTTTTATTATAGATTATAGAACCAGTCCTCCAATAAACATAAAACTTTATTATCTTCCATTAAAAACTTAGAGCATCAGTTTTATACTTCTTCATCGGACTCTACTCTGCAGCAACGTATTCGTGCTAAGATGGAATTGAATCAAATTTCTACTGACAAAGCTTCCTTCACTATGCTTCGTAGCAGTGCCAAGAAACTATGGTGGTTGAAAAAAAGTTGGCTCACCTTGCTAATTATCTAAAATCTAGAAAAGAGAAAACATTAATTGAGTCTATTCAATCTACAAATGATAAACACCTTTTCAAAGATAAAGATATATTAGCCGAAGTTACAAAATTTTATAGCGCTCTATACACTCCTGAGTCACCCCAATTGATGCACTTATTAATGATTATCTTAGTACTATTCCTCCTCCTTCCTCTTCTGATCTAGATTTCACCTCTCTAGACACAGGTTTTTCACTACAGGAAATCTCCTCCTTGAATTCTTTAAAGAAGAATAAATCCCCTGGTCCTGACGGTTTTTCTGTAGAATTGTATCTTACTTTTTCCAATCTGTTATCACCAAAACTTTTGAACCTTTTCCAACATTTTTGTTCGACAGGTGCAGCAAGTGGTACTTTTCTACAAGCTTCTATTTGTCTTATTCATAGGGAAGTCAAAGATCCCAAAATGTCCATTATCCCCCCTATTATTTGCTCTTTCTCTTGAACCTTTTCTTTCCCGTACTAGTCAAAATCCCTCTATTTTTGGATTTCCATCTGGAGATCATTATCTAAAATTATCTGCCTAAGATGATGATATTTTACTTTTTATTTCCAAACCAGATTCTTCTATCCCTTTGTTATTACAAGAAATCTCCAATTTCTCAGCAGTATCAGGCCATAAGATCAACTCTGATAAAACAGAAGTTTTACCAAATACAAAATTTTGCCTCAAACAACAATTTGAATCTACTGGCTTTCATTGGAATAGTTCTAAAATCAAATATCTTGCTATTTGGTTTCCTAATTCTATTACTGATTCGGTTAAATCGAACATGAATGTAGCTGTAGATCGTATCTCCAAACTCTTCTCATCCTGGAATCCTCTTTTTCTCTCCTGGTGGATTCATCTTGACTCCATTAAGATGATGATTACTCCTATTCTATTATATTACTTTTCAATTATTCCCATATGTATCCCCGTCACCTTTTTAAAAAAAATAGCCTCTCTTTTTTCCAAATTTCTATGGAGAACAAAAAACACAGAATTTCTTTACTTCACCTCAGAAAAACGAGACTTGTGCGTGGGGTAAACTTTCCAGATTTTTGATTATATCATAAAGCTTTCATCCTAAAACAAGCTTCTCAATGGCTTCTGACAGAATCCTCTCCTTTTACTACTCTATGAGTCACTATTGAACGTTGTTTGTTTCTCATTATCGTTCTGAAAATGTCCAACCCCCTTGAATTCCTTCCTCTTTTTTTTATCTTTCCTCTTCTTCTACTATTTGGCGAAGTTTTTACTCAACAGTTATTTGTTCTTTTTATTTTACAATTCTTAGGAGCATGATGTTGACATCTATTTTGTGATTATGATTAAACAAATATTTTATACCCCCTCTTTTCCCTTTTCCCCCTCTTTCCCGTCCCTTATTTTCCACAAATGTAAATAGGTTTCTACTATGATTTGTTGCCTACTCTATTTTGCTTACAAGATATCCTATACATATTCTTTAGGCCTTTAATGTGTGTTTTATTGATTTTTATGATTCAATAAAGCTTATTAAACTTAAATGTAAAGTTATATTCAGCATTTATTGTGTATATATGAAATGAAGGCATATTATCATAGAAACGCATTCAAATAAAACAATAAATGGAATAATATATGATAGAATCTAAAAGAAAACAGACTTCACCCACCTGCTCCCCAAGAGTTCTTTGAAAGGGAAGCGGAGCACGGTGTGTGACCTTTTACCCCAAGCCTCAGAAAGTCCAGCACAACTGCAGGCACTTCCAAAGAACTCTTGGGGAGCAGGTGGGTGGAGTCTGTTGTCCCTGAGACTTCAGCAGGAGGCAAGCTCTTTTCTCAAGCCCTTGGAGATCCTTACAAGTTGATGAAAGTACACACAAAGTTCCTCTCTCCTTTCTTTGGCAGTCAGGTAACCACTGCAGGCAAATCCCCAAAGCAGCACTTCAGCTTAGGGATACTCTCCTCAGCCTCTCTGGTTCCACTCCGCAGCAAAGGTTTATTGTTGTTTCCCAAAAGTGATATACTTCTCTGGGGTTTGAGTCCCCACTTTTATACACAGTTTCTCTTTGTTCTCTGAAGGCAGAGAGGCCTTTGCCTAGTCCAAACCAGTTCTGGTCAGTCCTGGAGCACTCTGTTTACATGACTCCTTCTTTCATTTCACAGTGCAGGGCAGAGACATCGGCCAGCAGTGTGGAGGGAAGGCAAACCCTTATTCAGGTCCCAGGTGCAACTCCTCACACCCATCTAGATGCAGATCTCTCTATTCAGCACTGTGCTGACTCATCCTGTCTCCTGGAATCCCCCAGCCCCTGTCATTCAAAGTCCAGACAAGGAATATACAACCTTGCAAAGGCAGGCTTGGATAGTTAGACAAGAAAATACCTACTATCTAAAAGTGATATTTTCAAACACTGAATATTAAAACTAACTTTACTAAAAGATGTATTTCATCATTTTGAGTTCAGGCATACTAAACTCGAATTTCTACCTAGTTCCCTGAGTCGGTTAGGATTATAAGAAGTAATAATCAAACTGCCCATTCTGGCCTATGGGGAATAGTAGCCTTGCAATAGTGAAAAACGAAAATGGCTGTAATTCACTATTAGAACATGCCACACACACCAGGGCTTGTCCTACCTTATACTTACAATGCGCCCTGCCCTTGGGCTTACCATAGGGGTGTCTGATTTGAAGACAAGGGAAGGTTTAGGGACTGGCAAGTGGGTGCACTTGCTCAGTCAGCATGGCAGTACCAGACTGCATAGAGGCTCTCCAATGGCAGACCTGGGACATACATTTACAGGCTGCTTTTGTGGGCGGCTCAACCAGTGCTGCAAGCCCACTAGCAGCATTTGGTTTACAAGCCCTGGGCACACTCAGTGCACTGTACTAGGGTCTGACCAGTAAACCAAATCCGCCAATCATGGAATCACTAATCAATACATCAATTTACAATAGGGAGCACTTGCACTGGGGCACTGGACAGCAATGGCACAGTGCCCAAAGCATCTAACACCAGCAAAAACACATGAGGCAACAGTAAAAATGGAATGGAGACCCACGCCAAGGTGCCAGGTCTAACACTTCTCTTGAAGACTGACACATGCACAGTCTGCACCATGACATGCTTAATTCAGTGTGTCCACCCATGTTAAGTCAGAGTTGGAAAATAAATAATAATCTGTATTTTTAAAGAGTGAACATATCACCACTTAAGGTTTTAAGGCGCATGGGGCCGTCAGGAGTTTAAGTGAGCTATTGGCCAGAGTCACATGCTGCTGAGGTCAGCTGCCCCAGGCTTTGGGGACAGAACTATGATCCTGCGCTCTGGAGTCAGCCACGCTGGCTGCTGCGCCACACCTCTAAAACTACAAAAAAGAGAGCATTTCACATTGCCAACTATTCAAGGCACCTGATTGTCACAACAGGGCCGGTCCCATGCATTGCACCTGAAGATTGCAAAGGAGGTAATCTTTTTCAGCATCTGGCTCCTGTCTTGTTGCATGGGACCAATGTAAAGCTGCATTGGTGTGACTGGAGGAGGCGTGCATACTGTACCGTTATTGCAAATGTTTCAGTCAAAATGGAGGATTCATAGTCTGCACAACATTAGTGGACCTTATATTCCAACCATCTAAGTGCTATCTGTCTGTGTCCTGCATCCTTAAATGTTTAATCAATGTGTGATTCAAGATGTACCTCTTCAGACTTCTCCATGCTCTGATGGGCAGTATGGAAAAAAGGCACATGTTGCTAGCCTTGTGGAGAGAAGGGGAATGGATATGTGCCAGAGGACAACTGGTTAGTCGCAAAATGGGAATATTTCAGACAGGCCAGTGTCTCTGAAAGACTAGGGTGGAGCCAGCTAAGCAAACCTTTCAAGGCCTAACGGGCAACACAATACAAAGAATCTGTCTGGGTCACCACCAGCTTAGAAAATAGGTAAATAGATGCAGCAAATACTGCCATTTAGCAAGGGTGCCTGGGAAGCTAAATATCACTTGCTTAGATTTAAAAAGTACTTGCATGAGCCAAGAGTCAGCTTTTCTAAAAGTATTCAATTTTGTTGTAGTCCAGCCTGCCTTGGAATTGTAGACACAGCTGGGAATGGCGGTTGAAAATGTCTTTTAGGGAAAGAACGCAATTCTAAATGTAAAAAAATTCTTCATGAATCAGAACTACAGAAATGTGGAGCAACCAGAGAGTCACAAGCATGCAATGGCTGTTATACTCAATGCATAGGGGAACAATACTTGAAAAATGTATCAGAGAATTTTCCCAGGATAGAAGCTCAACTCGGGTCATCACTCATGACACCATACCACTTCCCTCCTGGGCCAAACTACAGAACAACCCATTCCAACTAATTACAACACAAGACACATCATACAACCATTCCCCCAAAGTGCCTGTCACCTGCTTGTGAGTATGAAGTGTGTTATAAGTTCAAATACAATGGAGCACAATAACAAATAACCCATGACAGGTTCAGGTAAATCAGCAAAGTGTAATGAAGGATGGGGCTGGTGAGGGCCCACATTGATAACCCTAAGGAATTGTTTGGACCTATCATCTATTTATTTATTTTTGTATTCATGGTATTTGGATAGCTTGTACCTAGCTGCAAGGTCAGTGTAGTGCAAACGACAGAAGCACTAGAGCAGAGTAGCATAATTGCATGTCTATAGAGCCTAAATAAAGGAACAGATGAACAATCAAAAGAATTAAAGGCCAGTACATTATTGTGAAAGATGGATCCTAAACAAGTGGGTTTTGTAAGTCGTTCCGAAAAGAAAGTAGTTTTTGTAGAGTTTGCTATTTAGAGGTAGATGTTTCCACAATCTGGGGGCAGGCGAGGATAACGTCTGTTTTAATGTCTTGTTTGGGGGATTTCGAATACAAGACAAGATTTTTTTTGTCATACTTCCACTCTCAGTGGTTTGTAATTCATGTTTGTGATAAGTATGGAAGATCTGCATAGAGAGAATTGTGGAACATACCAGCTGCTTTGAAATGAGCATCTAAGAGTAGCCAGTACTGTTTTTCAAGGTGGATATTAATTAGCCTCTTCCGTGTGGAAGCGCTGGTGCTGTAGCCTGAATAATGACCTTGAGAGGTGCAGTTGTTTATTTGGGAAGTTCTACTATTATAGTTGTTGGAAATGGGGTTTCTGGTTGGCAGAGTATGCAATCTGCCCAAGTAGGAAAGTCAATATTCAACCTAAATTATCATGTGCCCACCCTCAGGTAGCTTGGCACAGAGCAGTCAGGCTTAACTTAAGAGGCAATGTGTAAAGTATTTGTGCAACACTTAAACTGTAAAGCAGTGAGAACCCACAACAGTTCAGAAAGATACAATATGACTTCATGAAGTAAACAATATGATTATGACGAAGATTCAATATGTAGAATTTAAAATATGAATTTTGTAGGAATGCATGTCAAAGTAGCGCATAGAAGCAAATTGCTCTTAAAGGGTTAACTTGTCGTGCTGGAGCTGGACAAAGTCAAGAATTAAGGCTGACCACGAGGGAGCACGGGATGGACACAGGGTCCCACACAGGTCCACTGAACAAAAGTACCTTGATCCTAGTTTTGTGTCAACAGAGGTGAGGTGCAGCTGAGCGCTGCTTCGGTCATCCCCAATGCAGCAGCAGTGATGCAACAAGGGCCGTGAGCAAAGCGTCGTTCCTGGAGTGAGGCGGGTCCGAGTGCGATGCGATGTGATTCACAGATCTGATTCCAGCGACAGCAGACAATACATCAATAACACTGCAGCAGACCCCTAGGCCCATGTCAAAGGGTCCAAGACTGGGTTGGCACCTCTTAGCCAGATAGACTCACTACCGGATGAGCCCAAGGCTTGGAAAAGGAGATTTCTAAGTCTTTTGTGTCCCCGAGAGTTAGGCAACATAAGGCAAGCCAGCAAGCTTTTGCAGTCACTATGGGTTCAACTGATGCAGGTCTGTTCCTTCTCACCCAGCCAGAGAGAGAGAGAGGCAGCAGCAGGGAAACATAACGAGGCAAGAGTTCAGCTAGAAGCAGGTCCAGCAGCATGTCAGTCCTTTAACAGCACATCAGTTGCTTTTCTTCCTAGCAGCGTGGTCGCAGATCCAGAAGCGAACTGAATTGGTAGGGTCAGAGCTACCGGTACTAATACTCAAATGTGCCTTTGATGTGGGATTGACTTCATTGAAGGGTCTTTGAAGTGTGCCAGGTCCTTTATTCCCAGACCGGGTTCCAGACTATCAGTAGGGAGTAATCAGCTCTTTGTTTAGGGCCAAGGCACCACCTATTGAAGTGTAAGTCTCACCTCCTCCCTCTCTTCCTGCCCAGGAAGAGCCACCAGAATGCAGATGTATGTATATGGGTACTCAGACACACTTAGTCTTCCTGTGTTTGTGGCTGTCTGGAGGGAATGCTCAAAGTGTAGCTGTCACCCTCCCCAGACGTTTATTGGAGGCAGGCTGCAAGGCTTTCTAAAAGTGGCATTTCTAAAACAGTAATGTTAAATCCAACTTTACCAGTAAAGAGGGTATATCATTACCATTCAAAAGATATAAAACATAGTTCAGCTACTTCCTTCTGATCAGGAATTACAACTTAAAAAAGTATTAAGGAATTCCCAATGTCACTCTATGAGAGGAGTAGGTCTTACAGTAGTGAAAATTAATTGAGCGATTTTTCACTACCAGGACATGGAAAACTTAAGAGTACATGTCCTACCTTTTACTTACATAGCACCCAGCACTTAGGGCTACCTAGGGCCTATCTTAGGGGTGAGTAAGGTGTGATAAAAGTGGATTTCAAGGTTTGGCAAGTAGATTTAATTGCCAAGACAAAGTGGCCGTAAAGTGCACACATAGGCCCTTCAATTGGCAGACCTAAGACATGATTAAGTGGCTACTTATGTGGGTAGCACAACCAGTGTTGCAGAAGCATTTCATTTACAGGCCATGGCACATGCAGGCCACTTAACTAGGGACTTATACGTAAATTAAACATGCAAAATCTGGATTAATCAATTTTACTATGTTTAGGAGAGTGAGTAGAAGCACGTTATCTCTGTTAAGCAGTGGTAAATCATGCAGAGTCCTAAAGCCAGCAAAAACAAAGTCAGAAAAATGGAGGGAACAGGCAAAAAGTTGGGAGAAGACCACCCTAAGACTGTCAGGTCTAACAATAGCATTAACTCCATCAAAGTGAGAGAGTAACTCCAGTAGGGTAAGAAAGCATAATCTAAGGAAACTTTAGGGGAATTTTATGAATCCAGAATCAATGTAATGTAAAAGTAATGTAATGTAATGTAATGTAATGTAATGTAATGTAAGCACACATTTATATAGCGCTACTATCACTCCGAGGAGCATCTTGGCGCTCAGCACCCAACCCCGCTGACATAGGTTGGTGGACAAAAGGCAGTTTCACTCAATACAGGCTTTACACTAGTGCTCTGCAGGCCGCATCGGAGAGTGAGAAGATCCATGTCTTCAGAGACTTCCTAAAATCACTCTCCTTGACTATGCGCCAAAGCTGATCTGGCAATTTATTCCAAGCTCTTGATCCTAACACAAAAAGAGATTTCCCCCCCTTGGTGGCCAATCTAAATCTGGGGATCACCAAAAGATTTTGATTGGCGGACCTCAAGCAGCGTGCTGGCACATAGCGTTTAAAGCCATTCAGCAAGTATCTAGGACCTTGAGACTGAAAGGCTCTAAAGGTGATGACAAGAACCTTGAACGGAAAGCGCTTGTGGATGGGCAGCCAGTGTAAGATCTTGAGCGCCGCCGAGGCAGATGACCTTCTCGGCCAGCGGCGTACCAGGCAAGCAGCAGCATGCTGGACCATCTGCAGCCTGTGCAGCACTGCTTTATTGGTGCCTGCATAAAGACTGTTGCAGTAGTCCAATCTTGATGTTATAAGAGCTACTGCCACAGTCTTTCTGGCTGCCAGAGGAAGGAGATCAAAAAACTTCCTCAATGATTTGATAATCTGGAAACATGAGCCAGCTACGCCCACCGCTTGCTGTTTGAATGAAAGTTGGTCGTCGAATTTAATCCCAAGATTTCGCGCAGAAGCAATAGTATTGGGAGGAGCTTCTGCATCCTCGGGCCACCATTGTTTAGGGGAGAACAGATTTTGGGGTCCAAAAGGTAATATTTCTGTCTTCCCCGAGTTACACTTGAGGTGATTGTTATTCATCCACTGAAATGTAGCCTTGAGACAATTCATCAAGTTGTCTTCAGCCCCAGGCAGCTCCCTATCCAGCACTAGAATCAGCTGGGTATCGTCAGTATAGGATATGACTTCAATCTGATAGGACGCAATCAGCTCAATCAAGAGGACCATATAAAGATTAAAAAGAAAGGACTCAAACTAGTGCCCTGTGGGACCCCTGAGCTGATGACCTTTTCCTCAGAATTATAGTCACCTAGTACTATTACCGCACGTCTCTGAGAAAGGAAATTAGTGAGCCATGCCAGCACCATTCCTCCTATGCCTGCGTTTTCCAAACGGTCAATCAAGATAGAATGTGCGACCGTATCAAAGGCCGCCGATAGGTCGAGTAAAATCAAGACGGCCTTCTTCCCTTGGTTCAGTGCCATTCGTAGAGTCTCTGCTGAAAACAGAAGAGCGGACTCAGTCGAATGCTTGGACCGAAACCCTGATTGATTGGAGTGCAGGATGTTATTCTCCTCCAAAAAAACTCGTTTCATATGCTTACTACAAAGGTTCATAAAAAGGCCAAGATTGCAGAAGATACAGCTTCAGCTAATACAACTGCCTTTCTCCTTAAATGTCAGTACTTGTTCTGTATTATTAATTTTATGGTGTAGATTTACGAATGAAAACACCAATTGTCAAGCACTGTTAAAATATAAAGAGCTCGAAAGCAATCTATCCGCAATAATTGGATCTAAATTACACATTTGTGATTGCACAGAGTTTGTAAATTAGGGCATGAGCAATTTAAGGCCAAGTACACATATTGAACCTTGGAATGAGAAATCTCACTTAAATTGTGCATGTTCTGGCTCATTCCAGTGTGCACAAAAACAGTATATGTACCTTTTTTTTGTTGCACAATAGCACAAGGTTTCTAATGTGGCAAATTAGTTGAGCAAACATTTGCGAGTAGCGCACCCACTGCAATTCAGTTTTGGACACAAACTCATGAAGCCAAAAACGTAACTGAAAGAAAAGCTTTGTGGGGCCAATATATTTTTATGTACATTTGCAATCAAAAACCTTCCTTGAATTCACAAAAGGCCTCCTGGCACAGGGTTGGATTGGGAACAAAAATATACCCAGGCACCCAACAATACAGTGGTCCATATTCATCTTTCCACAAAACATTGCTTCAGTGTTTTAAGTATTATGAAAAGTAGGAGGGGGGGTTCTCTAAAACAGGTGTGTTTTCATAATTTCACTAAGATTTTAAAAAAATGCAAATGCTGTGAGACCTCTTAGTGCACGAATTAGTTTACAATGTTGAACCACACCTGAAAAGAAGTGAGGTCATATCTGCTCAGGCCCCCTGCCCCTTCTCAAACTGCGTACATTAAAGGACCAGCACAGGGAGAACTGGGAATGACACTACTGCTCCGTTGGTAAAAGGGAGGCAATGTCCCCGGAAAGGCCACTCAGGCACCCACTGGGACACTGCAGGCATCTGAACAGCACAGACATAACCAAAATAGGCCACCAGGCTGACCGAAAAAGCGGCCCACAGTTGCAACTCAAGCACCGGCCTATCGCGAATTGCCCAAGCAGGGCCGGACTGGCCATAGCAGGCAACGGGCATTCCCCCGGTCGCCGCACGGGTGGGGGCCAGTTTTGGGCCGCTGGGGGCCGTTTTTTGTTACAGGGCCGTTTTTGCAGCATAGCTGCAAAATCGCCACTGTACCAAAATCGGCCGAAAACCGGCCCCGGCAAAGAGCTCAGCGGCACCTCCAACCCCACCCTGAGTGAGGAGGGAGGGGGCTGGCCGAGCACTTTGCCAGGGCCGGTTGTGGTTCCCAGTCCGGCCCTGTGCCCAATGCCTGCCTTACCAATCCGACCCTGTCCTCGCATGCATAATAATTTTACTACTGCATAATTCACTGCCACAAGTGCGAAAAGAATTAGCAGTAGTAAATCTGATGCAAATGGTGGGGAGAAGAAGGCTTAGCTAGCCTTGTATATTTGGGAACGCCCACAAACATGTATTTGTTTGAGCATTACCAAACTCCAATCGCGGAAATGGTTGGAAATTTACTCCAGCCATGGACTGGAGTAACTCCTCTTCAATGAATGGATCACCCATTAATTTAGTTGGAGTGGTATGAAAAGACTTTCTCTATGTGGAACATATTTTCCCTGCAGTGAAAAAAAGAAAAACTTGCGTTTTGCACAACGGACTCCCTCCGATTATGTGTTTAGCGAATGTATGTAAAATTACACACAGTGCAGTGCTTAATCTGGGCCACCAGCACTCATTTTTGGGGACTGGCACTTATTTTTCCTCATCAAACATTTACTGACTGCAAGAGAGAGAAAAACACGAAGTGGAATATGGGGGAAATGAAAAATGGAAAAGGCGTCACAAAGGGAGTAAGCCAGAACACCCAAGAGTGAGACAAAGAGGGAGGGAGCGTCTGGTGGTGGATTAAAGAGGCAAGACTGCCCAGCCTCACCTTCAGTGTGCCAACATTTAATGGCACCGTCTGCAGGCTTCTGAGCACCGCTTTGGGCTCCGGCTCTCCATCTTTTACAAATTAAGCACCCACACAGTGACAAGAGGGGCTTGAGGGGGGAGGCACATGAAATTCCCAGTTGTTCTCCCGGAAGCCTGCACCTGGTACGACTTTTAGGGGTACTCCCAGGATTGTATGTAAACTGCAAAAAGTAGTAAATCCGCAAGTGTTTATAGGCGTACGTTTATGGGTTCAGACTTAAGCCTGGACCTGCAAGATGTTTCCACAATTTCTTGATCTCCTGCTGGGGACCACGGCACAGCAAACGCAAGATTATGGACAGGGTGCTGAAACTTTTAAACCACTCACCCCCAGTCACAGATCTGGGTTTAATCCATCGTTCTTTCGCTCACTTCGCCACCCCAGTTCGGACCCAGCCATATGCAAATCAGCCTTGACCCTGTTCCTCTTGGGAACAGTCCTGCCCGAACTGCTAGGCCAGGTCTTCCCCGTATCGGAAACAAGAATCCTGGGACCGGTTTCAGGGTATTAAGGGACATGGGACACAGCAATTAGTCAGGGCTCACTGCAAGTTGTTGCTATCACGTGAAATGGTGAGTGTGAGTAAGAAGCATTTCACACATATCAAAATGGACAGAAACAACACATCAATGTTTCCTGTTTGTTAATAAGGCACTGATAAATCACACATTTATGAAAGCAATTAATTCCACTGAAAGCAGTATCAGAGGCCCAGGCCACCGAAAATGTCAATGTCATCAAGCATAAGAAACGGTCAATCCACATTGGAGAAGCAACAGCCTCAGCGCCTCCTCTAGGCACTCGGAGCCCACGAACAGGCAATTTCTTTTTCCTGGAGGCGTAACGTTACTTTGTAAAACACTCTACTGCTCAATGGGGCCATTAGAGGGAAAAAAGCACCATCGATTTGCCAAATGAAGGACTATTTACTATCAATAGCATCGATTAACAACGGAACTAACAGCTTTCATCCTCTTGGGGCAACAGCCTTTTTTGTGTTTATTCATTAAAGCTCGCATGCGATTACTGAAAGATTAAAACACGCACCCGAAAGAGGAGGAGGGAAACAGCAGGCGTGATTGAGATGGCTTTTTGGATAAAAAGGGTGTCAGCGCCACCTAGAGTCGGCATAAGGCACAGCAGCACATTTAGCAACAGATAAGCTTTCCTAGTTGGCAAACCTGGACAACTTGATGTTAGAGGCCCCCAGGGATTTCTTTTGTCTTGGGCAGCAGTCCCCGGGCGCCAATCTTCAGAGAGGCGAAAAGAGCTGTCTTTCTTCATGAAGGCTCTGCAAACCAACGCCTCTCTTTCTTGGCTCCAGTGATTTTGTTTAGAACTTCCAAGCGTTTTTAACGTGCCGGGTCGCTGTTTTTTGGCACTTTATCAGCTCCATACCTTACCCTGGCATCTATCCCCTGCCCACACTCATCAGCACTCCCTCCCCTCCAAACAATTTGTAACCAGCCTGACAGGTGGTTCAGGGGAGCTGAGGGGAGGTGCGGAGATGTGTGTTCAGAGGCAAGTCCCTGCTTTGATGCAGCCAGCTTCAGACTGTCCTGTGAAAAGGCTGGGGCTGCTATTTTATTTTATTTTATTATAAGCGCCAGGATACCCGTAGGGTGACAGTCATGCGCTATATAAGTACTTGCTTTGATTTCATTTCATTTCATTCTCCAGCAGTAGTGAGTGTGAGACATTTCTATCCGCCCAGGGCGCTATTGGAGCATGGTGAGATGCCAGGAGCCGTGGCTCTGGCCATGGCACATTATCAGGTAGACGTGGGGATGGGCACTCAAAAATAAGCATTTATTGTGCGTGGATGACAGCACCACCTATGTGTGTAAAGCTGTGCACGTCTTGTTATGGTGGTTTTAAATCCTTTTCTTAAAGGAAGGCACAAGCAGGGCTTTAAGTGGGATGAAAAAACTGGGGGGTCTCTCAAAGGGGCGTGGCCAGTGTAATTAGGGGCGTGGCTTTAAATCACTTGCGCAAAAAATCTGTGCTTAGCATAGTATGTCGCCCGACTTGTAATTTGCTGTTTCCGTCATTGCATCCAGATATTTGATACAAGTAACATCATACCTACAATAAGTAAGTAATATTGGCTTTGTCAATGGTTATTACTTGCAGAAGATAAATAAGCTGCAACTATGACTTGTATATAATATTGACAAAGCTTCCAATTAAATCCTTGGTGACCCTACCACAATGTTGCTGCTCCTGAGTTTCAGAAAGAGAAGGGAAATCCAGAAAGAAAATGACTCTTAAAGGATTCCCTTCCCCCACAACGCTCCCCTGGCATGACATCATGCTGTAACTTCTCTACTACTGAGAAGTGAGCAGTGTGAGCAGCGCACATCCATGTGCCTGCTGTCTCGAAGCGGGTCTCTATCAGGCTTTGTTTTGAGCCATGGCACTTTTTTCCGGACTGCAGTGACAGCAAACAGCGGTCATTGCAGTTCGGGAAAAAAAACGGGCTGCCTGTGTCAGGGCTCAAAACAGAGCCCGATAGAGACCCGTTTCGAGGCCCCCTGAAAAAAACTGCCGGTGCTCAGACCCCTTGAGACCCGGCCCACTTAAAGCCCTGGGCACAAGCATGTCTCCCAGCCACTCTTTGCCCTGATCATATGTATAGCCCAAGAGCAAGCACAGTGGCTCAACGAAGTAGGAAGTGGCAAGAGAGCGAAGGATTTTGAGATGCCAGCGTAGATCATCCACCAACCACCCTGGAGAGCACATCAACACCACAGCAGGGTCCCCGGTCGGTAGGTGGCAAATGCCCCCTCTACCTTGGGTAATTGGGAGTGAGACTGGCAAAAGGCGTGGAGCAGTGGTGTGGTATCTATGTGGTATTTATGCCACCTGCATCGGTGCAACTTTCCTGCTGCACAGTGGAAAAGGAGGATGGTGGCCTTTGGAGTGTCCACCCAGAGGAAAGAGGAGGACCAGGGGCACAGCCTCCATTGGTGTAGCCGGTGCAGTGGCACCGGAGCCCAGAGGCCTGAGGGACCCACTGAACCCTGCTTATTGCTGTATTTTATAAGTCAAACAGCAACAATGGGGGGCCATTACCTTCCTTGCACTAGGGCCCAGGACACACTGACTGCGCTACTGAAGAGGACCAAAGCAGTTGTTGGTCTCCAAATTGTTTTATAGTGAATAGCTTTAGGTTGAGATGCTCCCAGGCTTAAACAAATCTAAAATGATGTCAAAAAATTTCCCATAAAGGGCCCGGACCGTGATATTAACAGTTAAAACAGAGTGACAGCGCCCATAAGATCAAGGTTGAAAATAGAGGTTTCAAAAGAGTGTTGCAGGCAGCTTAGCAGCAGATGACTGAAGGATTCCTTCTTGTAGCCAAAAAATCTACACTATGAAGTAATGATGAATTCGTTCCTCGACAGTTTTGCACCAACAGATAAGTCAGTAATACTGACGTATCTCATTCCTTGCAACATGATGCGCCATACAGTAAATATGATGCAACCGTTGTATCGCAAGGAGAGCGCACTGAGAAGTGTTGCATCACCGCTTTGTCGCAGCGATGCAACACTTCTCATAAATGAGGCCCTTTGAGTGCAGAGTACGGTAGACTGTCAGCTCTTACAATGTCTAAATCAAGGGCTAGGTCTGATGCACCTGATTTAAGTATCTGGTCCTGTCAATATCTGATAATAGTACTTGTACTTGAGAAACTGGAATAAGCATGTTTGGTCTTCTTTGACTAATCCAAATTCCAAGGCAAAACCTAAGGGGATGATGGACATTGCAAGCACTCGCCCCCAGTCAACTGATCTGGGCTTAATCCATCATCATTCTTTAGCCCACTCGGGCACCCCAGTTCAGACATGGCCATATGCAAATCACTCTGACCCTGTGCCTCTGGGAACAGTCCAGCCCGAACTGCCAAGCCATGTCTTCCCTGGACCAGAAACCAGTTTGGCAGACATGGTAAACTGTAATATTTGTGGTGGAATACCTTGTCCACCAAACTCTAAATCAGGATCAAAGTGTCCTTCAGCGGTTAAGACCTCCTTTCTTCGATCCCTGGCCAAATGCAAACATAAGGTTTGCACGCATGAAGGAAGTGACCTTTAGACATTGAATGCATGTTGAATAATTTTTGGAGAAGTACCGTCCCTGAAACTAACTGTAAAGGCAGAATACCACTAATGCTTCAGGAGGTTGGTTGCCTTTTGCTGGAGGGTTTTGGGGTGTATGTAGAGGTATCTGAAAAAGCACTGATCGAGACAATGTCACAGTAAGGCTGGGCAGGAGATGATGATTCCCCTGAGGTCAAATTACATGCAAAAATGTAATTCAACAGAAAAGGTAAGCAAGGTAAACCTTTACATTGCATCAAAGCATGAGTCCAGGAGCTTGAATGCAAGTTGCAGGGGTCATTGTTAAAGTCAAAGCATTTTATTTAAAAAGCTCTGAAGGTAGCTCAGTTGAAAAACGAATCCGGACAACAACCACTCACTGGCAGCCTGAACATGGGGCTCTTTATACTTCACCCATGGACTTCAAAATGTTTCTGGAACATTATTGGATTCAGACAGCTGACTCAAAAGGCTGTAACTGTTAAGGACGTTTTGAAGTCGGATTCCTTCAAGCTGACACAGTGATTAACACTTGTTGTAGTTCAAAGGGCCACATTAGTTTTGATGCCTGAGGTTGCAAACATGCTTGACAGCCCCAAAGTCAATGTCAATCCAACAATCCAGTGACAATCCAGCTCCTAATTTTACTATTGAGGTTCCAGTTTCAAAAGTTCACAAATGTTAAAGCGGCACTACCTGAGCAATGGTCTTCAGAAAAACATCAGAACAGATCTCGAGAGTCCCAGTCTGTTTGGTGAAATAAGCTCAGGTGGTTCCCTCCACTGCATATCAGTCTGCAATGTCTACACAATTAACTCAAAATCCTTCCCTTTGGCCACAGGCTTCCTTTGCTTCAGAATCTTCAATTTACTTCCAGACCTAACGGGACCAGTTCTGCATCAGGATCCAGCAGTCCATGCAAGCCAGCTCTTCCCATATAAGTAGCACCCATGATTTATTGGTAATCCTTCAGTTGTCAGTAGCTCATTTAGACACATCTCAGTATACTCCAGACTCTTCCAAGTTTTCCAGAAGACCAGCAAAAAGCCATAAGAAAAGTCATTCATCTTTGCCCCTATTTTAAAAGCCTGGAAAACAGAAGGATAATTAAAGTTGAACATTTGGGAAATTTTTTATTGCTAAAAGTTACCTCTTCAAGTCTTGAACTTTTCATGAATGAGCTAAGATGATGTTAAAGCAACCTTCTAGTATCCTACTGGAGGGCATTTCACTCTAGCATGGGAACTAGAATGGAATAGGCGTTCCAATCAAATTACCATACTCACATAACATACCTCATTACTCAGCAGTAAAGTATTTAATCCCAAGTCAAGCATTTCTAAAAGGACAATTCTGGAAATATTAACCATTGAATAATGCATCTTCATCAGTAAATACTTCTTATTAATCTCCCACACATGTGTAGTCGGCAATTCACTATCCAATTCACAGATGTGTTGTTCAGTGCTTAGGTCAGACTTACTTAAAAAGAATTGAGAACTCGTAGTCTCAGGAATTTTAATATTAGCAGCGATAAACATGATGTTATTGAGATGCATTGGAGGAGCTATTTAATCTAAGCCATCGATCCAAAGTATTATAGGCTAATCATTAGACTTTGATGGCTAACTGGGCACCCTTGGAAGATATTAAGGGAGGAGTCGCCAAATCACACCTCATCAAATCAGAGTCAGAAAAAGAATCTGAGTGGGTCAGCCACCCATCAAATACAGCATCATTACCCCCAAACCTCAAGAGCATCACAGGTGATATGGAAGGAAATCACCTAAAAGTATAGAGAAATATTACAGTATAGACCTTAGGTATGAAACACGCATTAATAGCTGATTTAGAGAGCTGGTCCCCCTCAAACTCATATACTCTTTATGCCCAGACTAGGGACTGTTACAAGAATCATGTAGCTTAGGGGCCTATTTAGAGTGGCCGAGTATCCTGCTCGATTTCAACCCAGGCGGACCATCATGTTTCTCTAGTAGTGCCTCCACTCCACCAGTGGAATGGCCTAGGAGCCTGGTGGCCCACAGGTCTTTGGGAAATCAGTCTAACTACCTGAGACAGTCTGCCCTATTTAGATCAGAGTATCTGGCATGCTTATATCCTGTTCAGGGATACCAGGAAAAGCCTGGAGGACCTGAACAGAAAAAAAATACAAAATGGCCCCATAACCATAAGAGAAACCCTCTAAGGTGTAGGACCCTTGTTTTTGTTTTTTTGTTTCACTGAAACAAACTCCCATGGTGTGAGTTTTTGATTTGGCAAAGCAAAATATTTTGCTGAGTGGTCATATGAAAAATGGTGGCTGCTCAGCAAACTTACAATGCATGATGCAGAGGTGCCACTATTGCAGCGGGTCCGCTGAAGGCATACCGATCTCTGCAAAGCAGGTGGAGATCTCTAAATATTGCAGTTGATAGTACAATAGGGCAGCACATTTGTAATCACTCTGCCCCCTAGCAGAAGGCATGGCCACCTTCCAAACTCTCATTGGGACCCTTAGTCTCCATCATTCAACATAATTATAATTTCTTTCACCAATCCACCTTCAGTCGATCAATATTTTTAGTAGTTAAGAACTGATCAGTAAAAGCCATTTCCATTACTTTAGCTAGCCATACAGTTTCAGGCTTGGGCCAAATGTCTTTCCAGCATCTAGATACTTGTATTTTATTTTTCCTGTAGGTGGTGATGAACTGTGCTTTTATGGATATTCTTGTCCGAATAAAGATTATTTGATTTGATTTGATTTGATAAGCCTGTCTCCTCATACAGCTAAGTAAATTCGGTGCTGAATGGAAGTGACACTGCTGACTCTGCATGGTTAATCCTGAACAAATCTAAGAGTCTGGATTAAACTATGGAATGATTATCTTTTGTAAGAAGGTAACAGTAGAACTCTGCAAGGTTGTGACATTGAGGTGGATTAAAAAAACCATCTGAGAAAAAAGTGTTCTTATAATGTAGTCATATGGTGGGTATGATGTATCAACATCAATATTTCGCAGCCATAAATGTTTTTAACTTCATAGAGGTAGCCTAAGCCCACTCCTACAAATGACAATGAGTGAAACTAGAAAACATCACGGAAGGGCTCAGGGTATTCGGTTAACAGAATTGCGTGTTTTTTCAAAGCAGCAGACTGACCACAGAGATCTTCAGACCTGCCAACTCACACACTGCCATAGGCTCATTCCGGCGCTCCTTTATGCGGACAATGCCGTCCTATTAGCCCGAACAGCTGTAGGGCTCCAATGGCTTTTAGACTCCTTTGGGGCCTACATGAAATCCCTGGACCTAGTGGTAAGCATTGCTAAATCTCATGTAATGACCATGGGCCGGAAACCTAAAAAATAAAATGTTTCTCTGTGAAAGTGTAGAACTGACCAAAGTGACCTCCTTTTCTTATCTAGGAGTACCTTTTGATGAGAGGGGTTCCTGGGTTCCTCCCCGAAAAGTAAAAGTACATGCTATGGCAAGGGCAACGGCCGCTGTGAATGGATTTGGCAACTGGGGGCTAAACCGATGGATGGAATGCTCCATTGGTTCCCAAATTTATAGTGATTGCATCGTATGGCACGGCCATCTGGGGATATAAACCAATGGAGGGGATACAGTCAGCCGAAAACACATTTTTACGTTCCCTTCTGTCTGTACCCCAATCCACCCCATCTTTTTCAGTTCACCAGGAACTTGGAGTTGGTTATGTGGCAGATAGGTTGAGGCAGGCTCCAGTGCTTTGCTGGCTCAAAACTTGGCTTAACCCACAATTAACACTGAACCATAAAATAATCAGGGATTGTGTCACCCTAGACTGAGCTAACAAAATTCCAAGGCTAAATTACGTCAAGAAAATTTTAACTAAGCTTGGTCATCCAGACTTATTCAATTCCCCAGATAAAAAAACAAAATATGACGTGGTATGAGTAAAAAGGCACTCACTGGATCAGATGATGGTAAAGCGGGAGGAGATTGAATTAATGAAACCGACAGTGAAAGTTCGATTTCTGTTAAAAACTCCCCCTGGGTTTGTACCCTATCTGAGGATTGTTACGAAGCCATTTCACCGCCTGCTCCTAATCAGATTTCGTTTTAATCGTATTCATTTTTTTTCTGGGTAACTTGCAAGGCCGGAGGAGGTTGTGTGATTCAGGTCCATGTACCGGAGATAATTTCTCGGTACAGGATACAATGCACTTTAATATGTTATGCGACCACTATAGTGCTATCTGCAAGTGGTTTTTAATCCCAACTTTAAAAGGGAAAGGTTTTACCCAGGTCAAACCCACTCTATTGTATTTACAAATGCTTAATGACCCATGGGTGATTTTTAATATTGTGAGCTTTCTTGTCGCAGTCGTGACACTTAGGAACATTCAGCTCCCCATGTTAGTATAAGAGTACTCGTGAAGCTCATGTGAGTGCTCTTTTAAGACTTGCCTGTTTTACTAAATTATTTTAATACAATGATGTACTGTTTTTATTCTAATAACCACAACCAAGATTGTATGTACCTTATGAATTTTGTCTATTCCCTCCCAAATTCTCTTAAATCGCCCTATTTTTGATGATTCGGTTATGAAATCTTTCTGTGTAAAGTATGTGTTTTTATTGTGTACCGTATGTGCTATATGTATTGTATTGTGTTTTATTGTACGGTACTTTTATGGTTTTTATTATCCGAGACAGTGGTTTGATGATGATGATACTCATTGTTATGGACATAGAGTCACTGTATACTTGTAGCAATCATTTTGATGGGTTGGCGGCAGTGCAATATTTTCTGGGCAGTGGATCCTTCCATTTGGATGGGCACAATGACATGATTGTCAAAATGATTGAACTGTGTTTGTTGAATAATTATATCCTGTTCAATAATGATGATGTTTTCTAACAGCTGAGAGGGGTGGCGATGGGGGCGTGCTCCTCCCCTGGCTAAGCATGTTTACATGTTGGTTGGTGGGAGAAGCACTTCCTCATGTCACAAAACAGAGGATTCTAGGACAACCAGGTCAAACATTATTGGCACTATATAGACAATGTCTTTTTTTTTGTCAAAGTTATGTTTATTAGTCTTTAAAACAGAAACATGCGAAAATCCCGCACATCATCCCACGAAGGGGTTAGCAATTACATCAAAGCCGAAATGCAACATGGTGGAGCAAGACTAAACCCCAACCAAGCAGAACCCCTATCACACACGCAAGCTCTCTGAATGATACAGCTTCTAACATAAACGGGGTATACCGTACAACTTGCCAATTAAAGAAGAGAAGTTGCGAAGGCTCAAGGCAATCACCCTCCCCGCGTCTCGTGTGGCGGCATATAGTCCCAGGGTGAAAATTAATAGCCGCCGCAATGCGGTATGTCAATAGGAAAGCTTCCCTAAGCAGTTTCCCCTGTGGGCATTGTCGTAAAAGAAATGATAAACAGGAATAAACACACAAATAACAACGAAATACGGAACACCCTCCCCACCCAAAACCCTCCCCCCTCGCCAGTGGTGGTGGCAACTTACAGAAGACGGAGGTCAAGTACACAGGTTATCAGGAAATCATAGCTGGAATAGGTGGAGGGCTCTGATGCTAGCAGGACAGACCGCAGAAGTGAGACCCTTGGAGAGAAAGGCAACCAATGGGCCCCAGCGGAATTCAAAGTTTTTAAAGTCATCCCTGAAGATGTCAGCCATCCGTTCTAGACTCAATAACTTACATAGGCGCGAATGCCAGAGGGAGGTGGACGGCGCCTCCTTCCTTTTCCACACCGCTGCCAAGGTAAGCTTGGCTACCCTGATGCAAAGCCACATGATCGTTTGGTCTGCCTTAGTCTGATGTTCGAGACTGGGATCACGGAGACCCAGTAGGGTAGTAGCCATCGAAGTAGGGACAGGGTAACCCAACATCTCCTTGATTTGGGCAAGGATTTTCTCCCAAAATGGACGGATAATGGGGCAGTCCCACCATATATGCTGAAAGTCGCCTAGAAGCCCGCACCCCCTCCAACATCTATCGGAGGTACCAGGGAATATGTGCTTCAGCTTGGCTGGGTATAGGTACCAATCCATCATGGTGTTCATGTGTGCCTCCCTAAGTTCCAAGGAGTGGTTAAACTTTGCAATATCTGACCATAAGTGCGTCCACTGCTCATCAGTGCTGTCTTGTCGAAGGACTCCCTCCCACGTGGACATTTATCGGGGTCTAGGGGAAATCACAGTGGAAAGTAAGAACCTGTAAATGGAGGAGATGAAACCCTTCATGGAGGAGATCTTGGTAAGAAAGGCCTCAAATTTCGTGAGGGGCCGTGTATCTGCATCTCTCACCTGAGGGGATAGTGCCCAATGAAGCAGCTATGTGTGATGCGTCATTGTCCCCAACCCCATAATCCCTCTTACAATTTTCAAAGGTGAGAGGATCGAAGTTATGGAAGAGATGTGTTAATGCAAGGCAACCTCCCTCCTTCCAAGCCTCAAAGGGACCCTCGACCAACGCCGGAGGAAAAGCAGGATTGAGGTGTAGTGGTGTAAAGGGGGAGGGAAAGGTAGTCCACCTATCATCCCTGGAGACCGAGTCCCAAACTTTCAAAGTAGTGCGGTGGGGGTGCTGAGATAAACATTTTTGGGCCTATGGCTCCTGGGCCTCATACCAAATCCCAGATCGTCCTCCCAGCAACGCTCCGGCCCATATGCAACCAGTGTTTTTCTGACTCCTGTTGTGTCCATTCCACCAATACTCGAAGTTGCACTGCCTTGTAATACAAATGAATGTCAGGAAGCCCCACACCGCCCTCCTTCCTCGGTCTGCGCAAAATAGCAAAAGAAAAGAGTGCTCGACCACCCTGCCAAATGAAGCGTAACATCATAGATTTCGCTCGTCGGAAAAATTCCCCGTCAAGCTCGATGGGAAGGGCTTGGAACAAATACAACAGTTTGGGAAGAAGGGACATTTTAAGGGCATGAATCCTCCCCAGCCATGATATAAACAATGGCTTCCAACGGACGAGGTCGGCCTGGATCTAGGTCAATAGCGGGGGGAAATTGGCAGAGGATAGTTTCCCCAGCGTGGAAGTCAGATGGATCCCCAGGTATTGAATAGAGGATCCAGCCCAAGGGAGAGATGTGAGCTCCTTGAGACGGAAGACTTCAGATTGTGGGAGAGTGAGGTTAAGAACGTAAGATTTGTCAAGATTGATCTTAAACCCCACTACTGCTTCGAAGCGCTCTAGTTCCGCCTGCACATGAGGGAGGGAGTGGGCCGGTTCAGAGAGGGAGAGAAGGACATCGTCCGCGAAGAGAGTGATCTTGTGTGTCTCCCCAGTGAAGGGCAGGCCTCGGATGTCGGAGTTGGCTCTCACTGCCATTGCCAAATGTTCTATGATGGGGGCAAAAAGCAGAGGTGATAGGGGACATCCCTGCCTGGTGCCCCGCGAGTGTTCAAAAAAAGAGGACTGATGCCCGTTCACCGCTACTCTGGACTTGGGGAAAAGATAGTTCGCCCGAATCATGGACAAAAATTTAGTGGAGAAGCCAAAGGCAGTCTGAAACAAAAAAACCCAGTCCACCCTATCAAACGCCTTCTCGCCATCCAGCCCCACCAGGACCGCCGGGATTTTGAACTTATTGGCCTTTTCAATCAGATGAACTACCTGCCTCGTGTTGTCGTGGGTCTGGCACCCTTTAATGAATCCTGATTGGTCTGGGTGGATGGGCGCCGGCATCAGGACATTAAGCCGTTGTGCATTTATGGCGGAGTACAGCTTTGCATCTAGATTCAGGAAGGCAATTGGCCTATAGGAGGCACACTTGCTAGGGTTCTTCCCAGGTTTGGGTATGATGGGAATCAGGGCTTCAGCCATCGTTCCCGATGTCTCACCTTCGTCCACCATACCGTTGAATAACATGACTAGGTACGGGCTGAGTTCTGAGGCGAAGGTCTTATAAAAAATGGCTGTGTACCCATCCGTCCCTGGGGCCTTATGGGGCTTAAAGGCCTTAATGGCAGCCATCCCTTCTTCCCTAGTGAAAGTAGCAGAAAGTATTTCATTCCACTCCGCAGAAACCTGGGGCAGCGGTTAGGTCTGCAGATACTCTCTTTGCACGGAAGAGTCGAGAGTGTCTCCCGAATATAGCTTCTTGTAGAAGGCACCGAAGAGCTCAGCCTTAAGCTCATCCTTGTGCGTTATTTCCCCCTGAGTATCCTGGATACCCCCAACATACTCCCGCTCCCTCTTGTCCCGTAGCTGCCTGGCAAGATGTTTCCCTACCTTGTTACCCTGGGAGTAGGAGAGACGTTGTAACTTCAGCAAAGTGAATTCTGCCCTATTATCCTAGTGCGCCCGAAGTTTACCTCAAACTGCCATCAGTTTACGTAGTGCTTGTCTGGTGGGGTTCACCTTGTGCGCTTTCTCTAGTATTGAAAGTTTCTCCTCCAGTTGCTCCCTCTCCCGACCTCACTGTTTGTTGAGAGCAGCGTTCAGGGCTAAGCAGTGCCCACGGAAGCATGCTTTAAATGCATCCCACGCGTTGAAAACTGAGGTGTCTCCCGGGTCGTTAAGAGCAAAAAACTCATTGATAACCCCCCTCAGAGTGTCACAGGATGTTTTTGTCACAATTCTTATCTCCTCAGGATCAGGGTGATGCTGAAAGGGGTCCACCTCCTGATTTCCCCACACTCTGACTGTACAGAAAACACAGAGCGTAGAGGTAATCAAGCGAGGGATAAATCGGGGAAGGTAAGGGAAGGGACAGGAACGGAAGGGACAGCTGAAACGACAAGAAGAAAGAATTATCACATCAGTTCTAACTACTCTCTTTCAATTCTCGCTAATGAAACGATAAATACCACATAAATCAGGAGGGGACCTCGGCCTCTCTATACCATAGATACTTCTCTATACAAAAGTGCCGCCTGTAAGAAAACCACTGATTACTGATTGTTCAACAACACCTCAAAATACATCAATGAATAATCATACCACAAACATACCCATATTATGCTTCCCTTGAAACGATAAAAGTTCTCTACAGTAACCCAGCGGAATAATGTTTTGATAATGCAACCTCAGTTCCAAACACTGAAGTATAATGGATTCAGGATAGTCTTGCAAACAATGCCAAGTTCACCAAAGACAAAAAATAGCACACGAAATAGTATTCCTAGCTGGGCCCAACTAATTAGGGAACACTAACAAAAATAGAAACAAACGGAATGCTACCTCCTTCGAGGCTTACCAGTTTAGTAGACTATATTTACACCAGTCAGTGTTTTGGGTTGCGAGCGTTTTCTCGCCTTCCTGGTACTACTCCAGCGGCCTTTCTTCCTCGCGGCGTCCGCTCACGGAAGGAACTAAACACGAAGCAGGTTTCCTTTGCTCGAACCCCAAGAGTATTAAATCCAAACTGTTCCTGGAAACAGGACGCCAACCACTGTAGACCTTCCCTCGCGGCAGCCGCACGCGAACGGGTAAGTCTTTAAGACACGGAAACGCCCTCTGTAGTCCGGGCTCTCAAAACCAAGATTCTCCGCCGATACTCGCGTTTCTCCTTCCGCGGCAGCCGCACACGGAAAGATAACAACTATCTCAATGTTCCAAAGTCTTTGATACTGGATAGTAGTTCCCAAACATAGAACTCGACACCAACACTCACAGGTTCCAAAGAGTAATCACTTACAAAGCCCCCTAGTGGACACCAGGAATATATAGATTCAGTTCTGCCCCCACCTTAGCATTATGGGATTTGTAGTTCGGCAGGCGCAAATAGGCAAACCATGACAGTATGCCCTCCTTATTAGCGCCTTCTAGCCCCAGGCTTCCCCGGATTCTGGGCATGGAACAGTCGAACAGCACGAGGGGCATGCACTCCCATACACGGTTCCCAGGTGTCATCCTCCGATGTATACCCCTTCCACAAGATCAAATACCACAGCTTCCCTCTCCGGTACTTTGAATCCAAGATACGACGTACCTCAAACTCCAGCTGACCGTCTCTCACAACTGGAGGGACCTCCTGATGCCGTCCTGTTTTGGCTGGTTTCAGCAGACTGCAATGAAATACCGGATGTATCCTTAAGGAGGCTGGCAGCTTCAGCTTGTATGCCACTGGATTCACCACCCGCAGTATTTCATATGGTCCGATAAATCGAGGGTGGAAGATGCTGCGGTAGCGAAAACGAATGTTTTTCGTCGACAGCCACACCTTATCCCCCACCTGGTATACTGGACCCTCCTGACGATGCTGATCTTCCCACTTCTTGTACGAGGACTTCGCCTTTTCCAAGTGTAACTGCACCCAGCGATGGATCTTCAACAATGCCTTCATCCAAGCAGCAACGGTAGGATGGTTTTGCACATCGTTAGGAATAGTAATAGGCAAGGTATCAGCATGATAACCATTGTTGGCTCGAAATGGAGATTCTCCCGTAGAACAATGCCAGGCATTGTTGTATGACAACTCGGCCAGCCACAACAAAGATACCCATGAGTCCTTTGCCTCTTCAGCGTAGCACCTCAGGTATTTTTTAAGAGTTTGGTTCAGTCTCTCCGTTTGGCCATCAGACTGGGGATGGAAACTCGTAGACAAAGTATCCTTCACTTGTAACGCCTTACACCACGTGTGCCAGAACCTTGCGACAAATTGCGGCCCACGATCTGAAATGATGACCTTGGGGATTCCGTGCAACCGCACCACTTGGGTCAACAACAACTGCGCTGTTTGAGCTACTGTAGGGAGATTTCGGCATGGAATGAAATGTCCCATCTTAGTCATGCTATCCACCACTACCAAGATGGCATCACAACCTTTATCCATCGGTAGTCCCAAAACAAAATCCATACTTAACACTTGCCAGGGCCTAGAGGGGGTAGGTAGTGGCATCAGCAAACCCTTACTCCTGGATTGTTCACTCTTAGCTCTAGCACACGTCTCACACTGATCGATCCAATTTTTTACAACTTTTGTCATTCCCATCCACCAAAACTGTCTTTGTAACGCCTGAATGGTCTTCTGATGACCCGGATGACCAGCAACCATGGCATTGTGACACCAATTAAAGGCCATCAAACGCAATTCATGCGTGGGAAAGAACAAGGCGTTATTCCGCATTGGCAATCCATGTTTCAGTGTGCGTTGCTTTTCTTTCCCAGCCCACAACTGCCATTGGGATGCGGAGCATTGTTTACGTACCGCTTCGATAAACTGCTCAACTGTAGTGGCACACACCACCCTCTCTGGAGGTAAAATGGACAACTGCTCTCCTTTTGAAGACGCTTCAGAATCCATTTGACGGGACAACGAGTCCGCCTTTTTGTTGTCTGCCCCGGGACGAAAAGTGATGGTAAAATCGTACTCCGCAAAAAACAACATCCAACGCATTTGCCTTTGCGAAAGGTGCCTAGCCGGCTTCATAAATTGCAGGTTTCGATGGTCCGAGAACACCGTAACAGGATGTTGTCCCCCCCACAAGTAAGGCCTCCACTCCTGAAATGCCCTCTTCACCGCCAGCAGTTCTTTTTCAGCCACTGTATAATTCACCTCCGCAGGATTCAGTTTTTTGGACAAAAAGGCGACAGGGTGCAGCTGACCGGTATGTTTGTCTCTTTGCGACAGAACCGCTCCTATGGCGATGTCCGAAGCATCAGCTTCCACTACAAATGGGACATCAGATTGTGGATGTCTCAAAATAGGTGCAGAACAGAAGGCCTTTTTTATCTGATCAAATGCTTCCCCTGCTTCCAAGGTCCAGCAGAAGGTAACACCCTTTCTCAACAACCGGGTTACTGGAGAGGCTAGCTGCGAGAAATGGGAAATAAATCTCCGATAATAATTGGAGAAACCTAGGAAGCATTGCACATCTTTCACACTCCTAGGAATGGGCCATTCCTGCACTGCCTTTACTTTTCTATCTGCCATCCGAAAACCATGGGGACTCAAAATCACACCCAAAAACTCCACCTCATTCACTCCAAACTCACACTTGCTGAGTTTACAATACAAGCAGTGTTCCTGTAGTCTTTGGAGGATCAAAATTACCCAACTGGTGGTCTCTTTAGACCACGCGGAGGGTTCGTCCCACACCTTAGGTCCCTGTCTGGAGGCGGTCGCCAGATGGATGCATTCCTCCTGTTTAAAACTTAATGGGGAGAAAACGGATGTCATTCTGTTGGGGAATTCTTCCCCCTCCGCTTTTACATCCATCTGGCCACCATGTCTGGGTGAGCCCCCCACTCCCAAGCCCCAGATAAAGAGCCTAGGGATCTGGTTTGACCCAGCCTTGAACTTCTCAGTACAAGCCACTAAGATTGCAGCCACCTGTTTTGGGTTGATGAGGATGCTGCGGAAGGTGCTCCCCCTGCTTCCTTTTCAGGCCAGGAGGATACTGGTCCAGGCCCTGATATTATCGCGCCTGGACTATGGGAATGCTCTTTTTTTGGGAGCCCCTTCCTTTGTCATCCAAAAGCTCCAAGTCACCCAAAACAGTGCGGCCCGCCTTCTCTACAATCTTCCTCGCCGACAGTCAGCTAGGGATGCCTTAAGAGAACTCCATTGGCTCCCTATTGCGGCGAGAGTGCAGTTCAAGGCTATGTGTATTTTACACAAGGCCTTCCATCACACTGGTCCCGCAATTCTGCAGACCTTGGTCACCCCCTACGTTCCTGTGCGTTCCCTCCGTTCTGGCTCCCTTCAGCTGGCCACCTCCGTCAGAGTCAAGAAGGCTCGATGGGGTGGTCGCTCCTTTTCACATACCGCGGCCAGGCTCTGGAACGCCCTCCCCCTATCTCTTCGGGAAACTACTAACCATCTTGCCTTCAGGAAAACCCTTAAAACACACTTGTATGCAAAAGCACACTGATCTGCCCTGCTCCCGCGCTAATAAAGTGTCAGTCATGAGCGCTACGAGGCCTCCGGGTAGATAGCGCTATACAAGTGTAATTTAATAATAATAATAATAATAATAATAAAATTACCTGACTAACGTGCTGAGCTGGGGTTTCTGAATAAATCAGAATATCATCGATATAGATGACAACAAAGCGGTCGATGTATTCTTTCATGATGTCGTTGAGAAAGTATTGGAATGCCGCAGGGGCATTACAAAGCCCGAACGGCATCACCAAATACTCAAACAAACCAAAGCGTGTCTTAAACGCCGTTTTCCATTCATCTCCGGCCTGAATCCGTACCAAGTGATATGCCCCTCGCAGGTCCAACTGGGTGTAAATGTTGGCCTCCTTCACCTGGTCTAACAGGACGGGTATGAGTGGAAGAGGATAACGGTTTTTAACCGTTATTTTTTTTCAGCTGACTAAAATCTATGCAAGCGCGCAGCTCACCGTTGGCCTTTGATATAAAGAAAAGAGGCGAGGCCGCTGGGGAACGTGATGGTCGTATGAACCCCAATGAGCAAAGATGTTCTAAATACTCTTTTAAATACCTCGTCTCAGAATCAGACAGCGCATAAACCCGACAGCTAGGTATCTTGGCGCCTTCCACCAAATCAATACGACAATCATAGTCGCGATGAGGTGGAAGCTTTTCAGCCTCCACTTTGTTGAAAACGGCTCGATACTGATGATACTCTACCGGTAAAGCCACCTCTTTCTCTTCTGCAGTAGCCACCTGAAACACCTGTGCCAAGGATAACGTATGTGACACACTGTCCTTCCGCAAACATTGGGACACACAGAGCTCTGATGTGAACTGGATGGTTTTTAACTTCCAATCCATCAAAGGATTGTGCTGCCACAACCAGGGCATCCCTAGAATGATTTCGTATTGTGGAGCCTCTATCATATTCAGCACGATGTATTCTACATGATCCCAAGGCTGTCCACAAAGAGTCAATTCTAACACCTCTGTATGTTCTACTATGGGACCTGACTTCAACGGAGTACCATCCACAGCCAAAACCAACTCTGGTTTGTGAGTGGGCACTTTCTTAAGTCCCAACTCCTTCACCAAACCGTAGTCGATGAAGTTCCCCGTAGCCCCGGAATCCACCATAGTTTTCACGGGAAACTGTTGTCCTGAACCTAGAAACATGGGCAATACTACATGAGACACAGAGTCCGCACTATCAACTACTCCCAAGGACGGTATCCTCCACTCCTTAGGGGGTGTTTGCATACTCTCGGACCCCTCACTTATATCCTGAATTTCATGAGTATCGTCCGCTACCACTGCCACCACCTTCTTAGCAGGGAAAAACAAACTCCTTTTCTGGGGTTTCATAGTACAGTCCCGCACGTAGTGCCCTTTTTTACCGCAATACATGCATAAACCTTGAGCACGTCTGCTTTCTCTTTTGGCTTTGGTTAAAGGAGGACGAACAGCCCCTATTTCCATAGCATCGGGTCCTGAATCTTTCTTTAGGGGGGCGCTCTCCACCTCATACCCACTCCCGGATCGACCACCCCGCCTACGCTCGCCTCCCCTCTCACAGAGACGGTGGTCCAAACGCAATGTAAGATTGATCAACCCTAAACAACTCGTGGGTTGGGGGTCAATTTGTGCCAGGACGTCCTTCATGTCTTCATTCAACCCCTGATAGTAAAGCGCCATCCTTTTCTCTTCGGGCCAGGCAGTTTCCCCTACCAATCTGTTGAATGTAGTCATATAGGTTATCAAATCTTTTCTCCCTTGGCGTAGACACAGCAAATCGCGGTCTGCACTAAGGGTGGTAGCCCGCCTGTCAAACACCCTCTCGAATTCCCTTCGGAAGGCCGCCCAATCCGTTAACAAAGGATCATCTTTGCGTACTAAAGGGACCTCCCAATTTGCTGCCTCTCCCGTCAAGTATGAGATAGCAAAAGCCACTCTAGAATGATTAGTGGGGAAGGAAGCTGGCCTACACGAAAAGTGCAAGGTGATCTGGGTCAAGAACATCTGTATCTTAAGAGGGTCCCCTGCGTATCTCTCAGGACTAGCCAATGGTATCGGCGGGGGCACTGTAACTTGTATCTGTGGGACTCCTGCCGAAGCGTCAAAAGGATTTCGGGTTTGCCTGTCCAACCTTTCTTTAAGAGCCGCTGTTTCGGCACGAGAATTGACTAACTCCTTCTGTACAACCAATAAGGCCTGCATTACATCTTCTAGTGTGGTCATCTTTCAGCACACCCTGACCGGGAGGTACTTTATTTTCTTGGGTAAGTGATTCTGTCACGATTCTCGTCTCCTCAGGATCAGGGTGATGCTGAAAGGGGTCCACCTCCTGATTTCCCCACACTCTGACTGTACAGAAAACACAGAGCGTAGAGGTAATCAAGCGAGGGATAAATCAGGGAAGGTAAGGGAAGGGACAGGAACGGAAGGGACAGCTGAAACGACAAGAAGAAAGAATTATCACATCAGTTCTAACTACTCTCTTTCAATTCTCGCTAATGAAACGATACATACGACATAAATCAGGAGGGGACCTCGGCCTCTCTATACCATAGATACTTCTCTATACAAAAGTGCCGCCTGTAAGAAAACCAGTGATTACTGATTGTTCAACAACACCTCAAAATACATCAATTAATAATCATACCACACACATACCCATATTATGCTTCCCTTGAAACGATAAAAGTTCTCTCCAGTAACCCAGCGGAATAATGTTTTGATAATGCAACCTCAGTTCCAAACACTGAAGTATAATGGATTCAGGATAGTCTTGCAAACAATGCCAAGTTCACCAAGGACAAAAAATAGCACACAAAATAGTATTCCTAGCTGGGCCCAACTAATTAGGGAACACTAACAAAAATAGAAATGAACGGAATGCAACCTCCTTCGAGGCTTACCAGTTTAGTAGACTATATTTACACCAGTCAGTGTTTTGGGTTGCGAGTGTTTTCTCACCTTCCTGGTACTACTCCAGCGGCCTTTCTTCCTCGCGGCGTCCGCTCGCGGAAAGAACTAAACACGAAGCAGGTTTCCTTTGCTCGAACCCCAAGAGTATTAAATTCAAACTGTTCCTGGAAACAGGACGCCAACCACTGTAGACCTTCCCTCGCGGCAGCCGCACGCGAACGGGTAAGTCTTTAAGACACGGAAACGCCCTCTGTAGTCCGGGCTCTCAAAACCAAGATTCTCCGCCGATACTCGCGTTTCTCCTTCCGCGGCAGCCGCACACGGAAAGATAACAACTATCTCAATGTTCCAAAGTCTTTGATCCTGGATAGTAGTTCCCAAACATAGAACTCGACACCAACACTCACAGGTTCCAAAGAGTAATCACTTACAAAGCCCCCTAGTGGACACCAGGAATATATAGATTCAGTTCTGCCCCCACCTTAGCATTATGGGATTTGTAGTTCGGCAGGCGCAAATAGGCAAACCATGACAGTTTTGTCCCGAGCTAGGGGTGCCGGGAAGTACCATCTGGGGTTGGCTCGACCGTTCACGCCCCAGTGGAGGCAAACCAAGAGCAGACTGTGATCAGAAACGGACAGTTGGAAAATGTTGGCCTCTCGAAGATCACCATGGAGGGACTGGCTGAGGAAGAAATAGTAGAGTCTGGAATAGGAGCGGTGGACGTGAGAGAAAAATGTGTAATCTCTAGATTGGGGGTACCATGACCGCCAAGCATCAAAAAGGCCCATGTCTTGAATCGTCTGTTGCGTGTCAGGGGAAAACGAACCCATGTCAGATCGCTGTGAATGAGTGCTATCTAGGTCTTTTTGCCACACCAAGTTGAAGTCCCCCATTAAAAAAAAAAAAGTTCAAAAGACCTTTATTCGAATTTCATAAAATTCATAAAAGTACCCCAGATAAAAACAACAATTCATTTAAATGTACATACATACAAAAGAAAAAGTGTTATAATATAAAAAAAAATTCATAATATAGGGTTCCATAAAGTAACAATACAGTACATTACATT